>NW_027211670.1:14533000-15938500 GCF_022749685.1 Semicossyphus pulcher | reverse complement strand
AACACCTCACCGAACACCTTTAAGATGCATCGAGTGCTGCGGAGGAAGGAGTACGCCGACTTCCTCTTGGGAAAGACCGTTTCCTGAAACCTCGTGAAAGTTTGTGGACTGTGGTGAGCACTGAAACCTCTCCAGTGTTATTTTTTAACTTCTCCTTCGGGAGTGGAAGAATTGTGCCTTTGGGACCTGATGATCACAAGATGCTTAATTTTCTGTCTATTAAAATGTCCATTTAACTGACTTATTCTATAAACCATATTTATTATATTATTAAACTGAACTGCTGAACTGCTACTGCTGCTTCGTTAATGTATTTAGCAACACTCTCCATTCAACTGTCACCATCTGCTGTTCTTAAATGCAGCAGCACCAGCACATTCACATCGTCCCAGAAGTGCAGTCACCTGTGAAGATTAAAGCAACATTTGGCGAGAGCTGGAGCCAAAGTACATCCCTCTGGTTTGCCTCAGTGAGGGAACGGGGCTGGAATACAAAGGATGAAATCATCCAAAAGCTTTTATTTTGAAAGTCTAATTTCAATACAGTAGATATATTTTACAGTTAAAAATAAGCAGCAACTTGAGCTTCACTTAGCAAAATCTCCACTTAAAAGCAGTTCTTGTTGCCTCTGTTGTTTCTTTAAGTGTCCTCTGGTAGACAGCTGTTAGATCCTGGGTTTATTTATGAAGTAAGTATCTATGACCACCTGACAAATATCGTGTCGGGCCCCATTTTTCCCACCAAAACAGCCCTGAGCCATCGAGGCATGGACTCCTCTAGACCTCTGAAGGTGTGCTGAGGTATCTGGCACCAAGACGTTAGCAGCAGATCCTTTAAGTCCTGTAAGTTGCGAGGTGGGGCCTCCATCGATTGGACTTGTTCGTCCAGCACATCCCACAGATGCTCGATTTGATTGAGATCTGGAGAATTTAGAGGCCAAGTCAACAGTTTGAACTCATTGTGTTCCTCAAACCATTCCTGAAGTATGTTTGCAGAGTGGTAGGGCGCATTATCCTGCCACTCTGCAACTAGCCATTAGGGAATACTGTTTCCATGAAGGGGTGGACTTGGTCTGCAACAATGTTTAGGTAGTTTGTACGTGTCAAAGGACCCGAGGTTTCCCAGCAGAACATTGCCCAGAGCATCACACTGCCTCCGTCGGCTTGCCTTCTTCCCATAGTGCATCCTGGTGCCATGTCTTCCCCAGGTAAGCGACGCGAAACACGATTCATCAGATCAGGCCACCTTCTTCCATTGCTCCGTGGTCCGGTTCTGATGCTCACATGCACATTGTAGGTGCTTTCTGCGGTGGACAGCGGTCAGCACGGGCACCCAGAACCGGCCTAGGTCATCCAGGTCCCTGTCGCCTGTTCACTGGGTTTCCTTCCTTTTTTGGAGGTCCTGACCACCGCACGGCGGGAACACCCCACAAGAGCTGCAGTTTTGGAGATGCTCGTCCAGCCGTCACAATTTGACCCTTGTTAAAGTTGCTCACATCCTTCGCTCGCCACTTTTTCCTGCTTCCAGCACATGAACTTCGAGGACAAAATGTCCACTTGCTGCCTAACATATCCCACCCACTGACAGGTTCCATTGTAGCAATATAATCAATGTTTTACCTGTCAGTGGTCATAATATTATGGCTGATCTGTGTATGTCACCTACATGCAGGACTCTTTTAACACCACTAGGGGGAGCCAGTCCTGTATGTAAGACATGTACTGGCGCTGCTTCCCTCTCCAGGTCAGCATTTTACCACTGTTTACTGTACAGTCTCACTGTCTTGACTAAAACAGAGGATTTATGATCTTTACTCTTGTTATAAGTGCCTTCAGTTAAAATAGATGTCTCTCATGATTAGTTAGAAAACAAAAAACCAAGCGCAGTTATTTGGTTTAATGAAAGACTCTATCTCAAAACCAACTATCGAACACAAGAGACGCCCACATCCGAGAGCCCGTCACTTGAGTGTTGTCGCCTGGCACGCTTCTCTCCTGCAGGTCCCTCCGTTCACAAAGTGGGCTAATATTTTTAGCAACGTCCCATTTCAGAAGAGATTTGACGATGTCCTCGCTTTATTTTGGCTCCATAGTGTGATCAGACCTCAACGGGAGTCGAATGAAAATAGCAGCGTTTACCTCCCTCTCGAACCAGGACTGAATGAGATGAGAGCTCTGACAACAAAAGGCCGAGGTGTTGTTTTCCTCTTTGGGGGTTTTAAACAGCTTAACAGCAGTGAGCGTCTCTCATCTTCTCATGTTTCCCAGCACTTTTGAGCATAGGACAGCCAAGATCTTTGCATCCTCCCTGCTCGAGCAAGACACTAGGGTGAACGTCGTATTAATCGGCTGGTAGGGGAACACTTTCACAACTGTGGGAGGTAAACTAATTTGCAGTCTGGCAGAGAGTTTGATGAGAAGTTGGGTAACACTGCTAAGTAAATGGTAAATTTGTACTTAAATAGCGTTTTTTTATCTTCTTCAGAACACTCAAAGTGCTTTTACACTACATGTCACATTCACCCCTTCACTCACACACTAATGGCTCTCTAATCAGGAGATGTGCATTCACACCCGGCAGCCATGCTATGGGGAGCAATTCGGGATTAAATGTCTTGCCCACGGACCTGTGACTGTAACAGTCAGGGATCGAACCACCAAGCTTCCAACTGAACGACGAACGACTCTACCACAGAGCCGCCCCATCAGCTAGCTAGCTAACTTAGCCGGCTAACAAAATCTGCCTTCAAACACCTTTAAAGCCCACAAATTAGGATGTATTTGTTGGTTAACTAGTACAACTGGTCTGATAACGAAATCCGAAATGGCTCCAAAACAACCTAAAATGCAGCATCAGCCGGTACATCAGTCACAATCCAATACTATAATTTATTAGCCCCCCTAAAAACGGACTTTTTTCTTCATCTAATTTCAACATTATTCTACAGGACCATAATATGTACTATGGCCGGTACTAGCAAGAACTGTTTCAGAGCAGAAATGAAGAATTGATTAAAGGTGAATTACGTGACCAATGCTAACAATAACAGCAGGGTGCCAGCAGAGAGTGTTACATCATGATGTAAGATGTTTTCCCATCTCACATTTTAAAACTGTATTTGTTTAGATCTACGATAAGTAAAAGTGCTAAAGAACAAACAAAAAAGCAGATTTATCTTTAAAAAAGAAAAGTATAGTCTGTGTATGTATGTTTTAATACAACAGTTAGTTCTGACCAAGTAATCTGATTGGTTAAGAGGCATTCCATGAGTGCTGATATAGAGTATAACTAGATGGATGGATGGATACTGGATTAATCGTTTACAGGAAGTTACATTGTCATAGCAGCTTTAATAACAGTCAAGACACCTCATCTAACACAGAACATAAAAACACTCAAGCACATAAAAATACTCAAAATCAGTTTCTTAACCAAACTTAAAACTACAAATTTTACAGTAAAAAATACTTAATACATGTAATTTAAAAAATTATATATAAAAATATATATATAAAGTGTGCAAAATTGGCTTGTAAAAGCTCAATATAAATAAAAATATATACAGTGCATAAATGTATTTACAAATGTATGTCTAATAGAAGTTAATGTAATGGAACACGAGTACACAATGTTTTATAATTGCTCATTGAACAGTGTTCTGAATACTGTTACTTAACATTACAGCAGACCATGTATGTCTACATTAATCAAACTGGTACCTCTGAGTCACACAACAGACTCTTATTTCACTGGTTGATGATAAATTAAAACAGATAGAAGTGCATGATAAAAACAGCTGATCTGTGGTGACCTGTAGACACAGAGTGTAGGAGAATGTTTGAGTTGCCTGGCAACAAAAGTCCAGTTTCAGTTGAGTTGTGGAACTAGTTGAGTTGGTGGATCAAAAATAACCTGTTGTTGATTATAAGTGTTTGCTACTATTTGACGCTTGTGTAACTGTTGTATAAAAGCAATATCACACTAGAGGTCGTGCTGTTATACTGAATATCAGCACGGCTGCAGTACAGTATCACTCCCTGTCATGTGATATGGCTCAATCTGTTGAATTTAAAGGTGCATGTTGGCAGATTTTGTTACTTTTTTTGTGACAGCCAGGGTAGCTGTTTCCCCTTGTTTCAAGTTTTATGCTAAGCTAAGATGGCTAATGTCTGAAACATAGTAATAGAAAATCTTGTGATCCAACTTCTGATTCCAGGAAGTTATATTAAGAACAGAGTCCAGAGAAAAATGAGTGCGTCATACTACTGTTAGGCTTTCATGTTCAATGAACAGTCCTCGTGAAATGCTTAAAATGACAATTATTACCAAGTGAGGACACACGATTACAAGAATTGCCACGCTTAAGCCATGACAATTATTGTGTCAAGCCAGAGGAGAGGGGGGAAATTATTTTCGGAAAATCATTTTTGTTTTGCGTATGATTTGTGCCGTGCCAAACTATAATATACAGACAGCATTATGGGTAAATAAAGCCTGATTCCAGCCTTTGTTTACTCATCCCAGATTGTCGTCTTACTGCAGTTGGTGTTTGGCAAGTGTGTCCTCATCCTCACGTGCTTTGAGGATTTACACACACACATAAAAACACACACACAGAGCTTCCCGGCACATCTGCTCTGTCGCGAGTTAATTCAAAGCAAACAAGCGGAGATTTGAGAATGACAGGCCTGATTTCTCAATGGGGTTCGGTGAGGGAAGGAAGACGTGTTTAATTGAGAGGAGGGATGTTGCATGTGGAGTGAATGAATCCGGCTATAGAGCTTATCTATCTTACAATTTAAAGCAGGATTAGGGCTGAGGATTTCCATTGAAGTGTTGGAGAAGAGACGAGTAATTCTTTACCTCACAAGGTAAAAATCATCATAAAAGAGCCGAGAACTGTGGGATGTGTAGTTGGGGTTGTATTTCACCTGGCCGCCTGTGCATCACTCAGTCCTATTAGGCTGCAGAGTAGATAGTGAGCATGTTTAATGGATCAGCCTCTTTATCAGGGACAGGAGAAGGATGAGCTACAAGAAGAAAGGCCAATGAGAAGCCATTAAAAATAGATAGAAGTGAAGGGCTGCCAGCGCTTGAATAGGATCCGACAGAGGGAGCGGTGCTTTGTTTCAGTCTGAGAGCCAGTCTTTTACTTTCACTGCCTGCCTCTTTTTTTTTCTCTCTACCTCTTCCAGAAATGCAGCTCACCTGTGCTGCAGGCTGGACGAGTTAACTTAGCATTTTTCCCGCCCGAAAATGTCCTCTCCTCACCAGAATCGACACATGTACAGTATGTTCTTCTCAATCTTTTTTTTAAAGCAGATTATATCACGCACACATTACTCAACGAGGCTCATTTTCATTCAGCGCTTCTGTGACCTGGTTATCCTCTCCTCAGTCTTATTCTTCACCCCAAACTTCGTTTCTGGCTCGAGGAAACGCCCACGCAGCTGCTGAATCGGCTCAACTTTTTTTCCAAGGCTTCTGACGCCCCCACAAGGCGCTCATACATATCTCGGTCTCTTTTCTCAAACATTTTTGTCTACTTGACTTCAGATTTGCATAAAGTTACACTTGAAGCAAGGCCGAGGTATTCAAATTTTTCTCTACAGGCAGAAAAAGATTAACGTATGACTTTATATGTTCCTTAATAGGGGAAGGACAAAATATCAATACGGCAATATATCGTCGTCCTGACTCGTGCGATACAATTATCAATAGGCTGACCCCAGATGTTGATATTTTAATTTACAAATATATTCCGCTCTAAACAGATTTCCCTGCGATTTTGACTCACCGCGTCACTACTTCATGACTCCTCAAGGTGGCGCTAGTGACATAATTGAGGGTAACGTGAACAGAAATTAAATGACCGAAGAAGAAGTTTATCAAATGTCGTGATGAATCCTTACATGATTGTCTTGCATTATATCAGTTATTGCAGAATCGCTGTATCGCGATATTAACGTTATCGTGGGCCACGTGTCACACGTTGCATATCACATATCGTATTTCTATTCCTTAAAGTTATAATCCCGAAGATCTCAGTTTCGTTCTCTTTGGCGGCACCAGTGGCGATAAACGGTAATTGCTGAAGCACACTTCCCAGATATCCAGACAGTGTCGCATGTGTGACGTCCACGGTTGAATCCGGTTGTAACTCTTGATTTTCCTCGCTGACGGTCGCTTTCCTTTTTAGACTGTTTGCCTTCATCTGAGCGTCAAATTTGAAGTTGTATCTGTCGTCATCGATCTTTTCTTTGTTTGTTCAGCCATAGTAGATTACTGTTTACTCGCAACACTCGCAGAGACCGCAAAAGCAGCCGCTTAGCTCCGCCTACCCTCTCTGGCAGACCAACCACTGCTGGGTGATGGAAAACGCGTCACTAACTTGGCGCTGCTTGGGATCGGCTCAATCACTATTGTGTTGCCTCATTCAGCGATAGACAGTGACTTTACAGACATGACTGTCGTGCTAATTATCTATGAAATAGAGGTTTTTGAGAAGTGTAATAAAAGCTTCACAGTGATGTATTATTGCTGCAGAATCTCTTCTTGGTAAATCTGTACCACCCGAGCAGTATTGGTCCCATTCTCCAGCTCCACATAAATCACAGTGAACTATTTGTCCTCACAATTCAGCAAAACTTAGACCCTTCCTCTCGCCAAAAACCTGAGTGTGCACCTCAGTTAGTGATCTACAGTCTCTTTCGTCCATCCCCAAATGATCAGGTTTCTTAATGTGCTTTGCCATAATAAATATTCAATGAAAGCTACATTAGTTAATTTTATAGTAGGGTCATATTTCCCTGATTAATGTGAAATCTAATGTTGACAAGATACGATTTAAACACGGTTCCCGTGAGGCTTCCTCACTATCTAGACGTATCTCCCTCGTCGGTGATAAGCCGCGTTGTTTTGCTTGGGTCAGAGTGATCTAAGACGCGACTTTACTCTGGTGTGTTTAACATCAAGTCCTCATGAGAAACATCTCCAGGCTTATCCTTTTAATCCGCTCTTAGCCGCTTTTATCCCGGAGCCTTAATTCTCTCATGAGGATACAGTAGGGGGGACGAGAGGGCAGCGGAGAGCGGCTCGATCGGGAGGGGACGAGAATCAAACAACACTCGAGGAATCGAGTCCTTATAGCTCGTACAGCTCGTGCGTCTAGAAATGTAGATATGTAAGGAATAAAATGTGAACCTTTCCACCTTGCTTTGCTTTCAGAAAGTCCCCAGAGACAGGCTCCCATGACAAAAGCGCACAATGGCACACAGTGGAGCTGAATACAATAGCCTGCATTGAGCAACATGCAGGTAATCCATCTTTCCTTGATTTGCAGACATGCACACAAAAGCCATGTGCTGATAGTAGCACTGTGGGGTGTAATGGTGCTGTCAGCTGCTCCAAAAGCATCCTCCCTCCCTATCTCTCCCTCCCTCTCTTTCTCTCTCTCTCTCACAGATGAAAACAGGTCCCCACAGAGGATGCCGGCATCTCATTGGCTGGGATATTTTACAGGAGTGGATGGGAGCCGGAGCGAGAGAGAGAGAGAGAGAGAGAAAGCTGAAGAAGATGCAAGTAGTCCGCCACAGCATCCTGTGCAAGAGGTGCGGACACGTTCGCTCTTGTACATTCTGTGTGTTGATGTAAATCTTTGTGGACTTTAAGGATAACTTCCTCCACGTTGCAGCTGGGATGAGAGGTGGAGACGAGCAACAGCTGATCTGAAGCTTTTTGGATCTTAAGCTTGCTGCTGCAGGTGACCTCCTCTCTTAATTCCTCCCCACACCTGAACCTCTCCGTTTGCATCTCTTCAAGGAGCTATTTTAACACCTCCCAGACTCCTCACTGTCTTCAGAAGAGGCATCACTTGCAGGAGAGGGTGGCTGCTCTTACTGTAAATGTGCGTCCCAGCGATCGGCACTGCACTGCCACCCTCAGAGTCTCCTCCTGCGCCCGCTGAGAGCCCCTGGAAGCCACCTGCCGTGCCACTGGGATGGTGTGACCTCCAGCCAGCTGTTGGCTGCCCCACATCTGGGTCAAGATGCCAGTGATGAAGGGCCTCCTGGCCCCGCAGAACACCTTCCTGGACACCATCGCGACACGCTTCGATGGCACCCGTAAGTACCCTGATTAGGACTGAGGTGTTTTGGTCCCTGGTTCAAGTCCAGCTCAGGTTTTGCATGACATGTAAGCTCTCAAGTGTATCAATCAACTTGCAATGATTGCTTTGGAGCAGCTAGAGCTAAAATAAGGAATAAGATCTAATATTTATGCTGACAAATAAGTAGAACGACACATAAACAAACTGCATAACAGGATAAAAGGATCAGAAGTATGAAATTTATGAAGTATTTAGCAGTCGATTGCAGTGGAGATGAACAATTTTGAAGGCAACGACGCCCTGGTGGAAGCAGGAAACTCCTCCAGAAGAAGCCAAAACACTTGCAGCTTTTTGAGGACTTGCTGGTTTAAAAAATAATTTAGATTGCTTCTAATGAAAGCAAAAGACAAGTGAAAGTGATATTATAACAAGTCTTTTTGTTGGGTATCATCACAGGAAGTAAGAGAGAGAGATAAAAGTGCTGCTCCCTGTTTGAGCCCAAACACAGCCTGACTAAAGCAGCATCTTCTGCTGCTTTCAGTTGGATGTAAAGAAAAAGTTTGTTTGCACTTCAACAGCGTCATTGACCTTCAGAACAAACCATGTTGTCCTTTCACACTATTAGCCTCTGCAGCTTCTGCTCGGCTTGCCTCGCTTGTTTTGTACCTCGCGCCTCCTCTGGGGAGGCTGTGGCTCGTTGTAAACAAATGCCGCCGGGGAAAGTCTGTGTTTGCTCGCTCGTCGATCCAGCCCTCGGTTCTCCCTCCTGCTCGTCGCGGCAGCCTGAGTGAACGGCTGGTTGATTCGACACGGAGAAATAAACACAGTGAAACGAGCGACATTTCTGTGTAATTGATGTGCAGGGTGTGCAATTATAGCTTTGTCTTGCGAGTCAGGGATTCTAATGAGGCGTTTGGGGATCTTTTAGGGGCTTAAAAAACAGGAGTTTTTCCTCATATCTTAACACTTTCTGTACTCTAAAATACAAATACGTGCTTTGTGAGAGGAAACAATGAATCTAGGGATGACGTTGGTTGTGCACGGTTCAGCTGGAGGGCCAGGGGTCGTGCCCTCGTGGTGCATCTGCTCTGCTGAAGGGTACTTGGACTAAACATGGACTCCCTGCCAGGTCTGTAGGGCTGAACCTCCTCTGACCTCCCAGTGAACAGAGAGATGGAAAAAACACTTCCCTTTCAAGCTTGTAGTCTTTTCTAATGTGAAAGACTATTTTAACTAACTACAGATTATATTCAGTGTTAAATGCACAAGAAAAACCTTCCTGATCGGCCTTTCATCCCATTTATTATTGATATTTAGAAATAAGTAGTGCCAAAGTCTCAGTCATCACGACAGCTGAGCCAACATCCATCACTTTAAAGTAACTTTACACTGCTACAAGCTATCAAACATAGTTTGTAAATTCACCTTGCGTCATCTTTTTAGTCTCTTTCCTGCATTCTTGTGGCTGAATAACCAAATAACGTCCATTTAAAGCAACAGGAGTCTCATAACAACATGTTTGTAGCAGCAGGTCTTTGCAACTCCGTGCCAGTTTTTCGTCACTTTCAAGCCCCTCTCAGAGCCGCCCCGAGGCTGCGGGCTCCTCGAGGAGCTGCAGACTGCCCACGGCTCAAAATAGCTTCCTTCCTGTTGCCGGGGCGACGGGGTCCCGCCACTTGACATGGATGATGCTTGAACACACTGGTCTGTGAGGGAAAAGACGGTCCGCTAAAAGAGAAAACACTTGAACTCGCTTTCCAATTAAGGACTTTTCGAGGCAGCTGGTCTGTTGTCTCAGGAACAAGCGGCATTTTGGGTCGTGCAGCTGCGACCCCGTCTCACCTCACGCTGCCTTTAACCTGCTGCAGCCATGTTTGTTTTCATACATCCTGCTTCTTCATGTAGTATAAAACTTCTTCTTCAACACAGTATTTTCCAGTCCCCCTTTCCTTAGAATGAAGTGTATGTCGAGTTTGGCACTCGACTATTTTTGTCTTAAAATATATGTGGAGGGTTTTTTTTAATACTACTGACATTCCTCCAGGTGCCAGACATGGATATGAAGTGTTACCGGTCAGTCATACAGTGAGAGACACCTCGAAACCTTTAAATTTCAACACCTTTCTCTCGCAGCTTTTGGTATCCCAGCTGTCATCGGGCGAGACGAGACATGTCTTAAGTCAATCACGGGGCGGATGGGCAATTTAGAGTCAAAGTTAACCTACCGAGCACGTCTTTGGACTGTGGGAGGAAACCGGAGTACCCGGAGGGGGCACACACTTACTCCACACAGAAAGGTCCACTACGTTCGAACCATAGACTGTAAGATGGACGACATGACAGCCCCCCAAGAGTGAAGCCAAAACATCTCTATCGCCCCCTGCTGACTGGCGGCAGTATAGGTCATAAAGCCCGCCTCCTCCACGTTAACAGATGGGATATCAATCAAACTATAAAATCAAAATACACATCAAACATGATTTCTGTCATTATATTTTGTTCTTATCATGCTAATTTATATCAAAGTGTTCATTTTTAATTAGTTATTTGATGCTGTAAAAATGCTGATTGACAGCTCTGTTAACCAATACGGCTCAGCGAGAGGAGACGTAACTAAAACAACAACAGTCATTGAAGTTTCCATATCTGTGAACGTCCGCTTCAGACCAACACAAGAAGCTGTTCTGCTGTTAAACACGCCGGCGTGCGGGATCCTTGCTGTCTTTTCGGTAAGTTAAGTGTGTGTTCTGGTTAGCGGAAGTGGCTACGGGCTATTTTGGCATCACAATGGGAGCAGATAGAGACGCGTCGTCCATCTATGTATCCTCCTGGGACCGTCATCGGTTCGAACCGGGATTCGAACCGGGAATGTTCTAGTTGTGAGGCGACAGCGCTAACCGCCGGTGTGCCTTTCAGTTTCCGTTAAGTCCTCAAACTTTGATCCGCTGCCTGTGTTTATTTTGCTCGTTTCAACAGATAAATTCTAAACAATCGCAAACCTGCATCTTTCTTGAGAAGCTGATTATTACACTATTATTTTGCATTGTTCAATATATAATGCAAGCTTAAAATAAGGGCCAAATCAAGAATTAATTAAACCATATAAAAAATTATACTTACACGAGGTACCTTGTTCATAACACATTTCATAGCATCCATCAAGTTGCAGGGGGGCCGGAGCCAATCCCAGCTGTCATTGGGCGAGATACACCCTGGACAGGTCGCCAGTCAATCACAGGGCTCATTTCATACACATATAAAATATTAAGCACGTCACAACATCAAGTATGACGTTTAAAAAATGTTTTTAGTTCAGCATAACCAAATGAAGCTGACTGAGCGGCCACAAACGCTGTCCAAAATGTTTAGCTAACGTGTCACTCCAACATTGTCTCTGTCTAGACTGTTATGTAAAGTAGGTACAATTTAAAGCAGCATATTTTTCAAGCAAGCATCAGCATTTAAAGTATAGAACTGTATCATCACTCTTTTTTTTACAGCTGATAAATACAGTCTTCTGCATTATTATATATGCAATACAGGCTTAAAGTTGATTAAACTATATTAGAAAGATGGTGAGAAATAAGACTCTAAATGGCCCATGTCTGTCTCTGTGTGTCAGCCCTGTGATTGACTGGCGATCAGTCCAGGGCGTACCCCGCCTCTCACCCAATGACAGCTGGGTTAGGCTCCAGCTCCCCCTGCGACCCTGAACAGGATAAGCAGTATAGTAAAAGAGTGGATGGATTTTTGTAAAATGGTATCATTAGATTTGGTCAGGGGTATTTTTTCATATCAAATCCCAACACACATAAAAAAGACGATACAAAAAGCAGCTTTTAAATATGTTAAACATGATGCATGTCATATTTTCAGCAAGTCCATTGTCTAACATTTTTACCTAATGTCTCACTCCAGCATAGCCTGATGCTGTTTACTATAAGTACAGCTTTTATTAGATAATTACTGAAGCAAACATCATCATCCATTACATTTGTTTCGCAGCATGTCCATATAATCACTCAGGCCGCTTTCACTCTGCACCACAATGCGACTTTGTGCAAAGCAGAACTTTTACTTCGTCACCCCTCTGCGGCAAGAAGTCATCCTTTATTGTGCAGGTTCTTATTCCACATTTGTGTGCCACTGGGGGAGTTGTTCATGCTCACACGTATTGATTGGACTGTGCTCAACCTTAGAAATAACCTTTGCTAAACTGAAAGCATTTTCTTTTAATTCAACAGTTCCTTGACTGAGAAAATTGCTTGTCTGGGTCACAAAACAATCGCCCCATTATAAGCAAAATGTCACAACAGGTTAAATCAGTAACCTTTGGCAGTGCGCTGCACAGCGCAGCATTCGGCTCGTGGCAATGTCAGCGTTCCTGCTCCCCGAGGATATCAGCGCATGTGTGTGTTTGAGTGACTCCGTGCACTCGGGGCTTTTATGTTTGATGTGTTGATTTTTATGATATGTGTCCATACGCTTGTGATGATTGTGTATTGATTCCTAAGGGGGAATTCTCTAAGGTCAAAGGTTAGGGTCACATTGCAGAGCAGCAACTTCTAGAGCTGTATTGTGCTCCGGGGCGCCTCGTGTATTTGTTGTCACACAAGCTACAACCTGAGCCTCGCAGCTTTCTACTTGTAAGACGAGTGTGCTGTCACATACATGTGTTTGTGTTACAGCAGACACGCGTGTCCTTTACACCCGCACCCACCTCCCCCCCTGCTCCTTTACATGACCTCCCCGATGGCGCTTTCACATTGACAGCAGCGCTCGCCCTGTGGGGCAGCGTAACCACGGGGCAGCTGTAGGCAGAGATAAGAACGAGGTTTATTTTCCCCCCTAAACACGTTTCCTGTTAAAAGGCCACAGAGGAACCAAAAGAGGAGACGGGGAGGACTGTCAGGCTGAACCTTACAGCTGATGAATGGGTGCAGAGAGGCAGCTGCGGACAGAAGCCGGTGGAAGCCTGAAGCTATTGTGTGGCTTCGACTGTTGCTGGTATTAAGCTTTGATTTAAGCATTTTAAGATCTTTAGGTGATGCTTATATCAGTCAGCTTTGACCCCTGGCTCCTCCTACAGTATGTATATGTTTTTAAGTAAGAAACTGGAATCTAAATCAGCTCCTGATGTGCAGGTCTGAACCTTTTGCGCAAGCTACACCTCAATCTGTGTGTGAATGTAGGTGTGTGTGGGTTTGAGGCTTTGTGAAGCCGTTTGCACGCTATCTATCTATATTTGCTCCTCGTGTTGTCGCTTTAAAGTGTATAAATTGTTTTATTAATATCTGATATAAAGAAATACAAAGGGTGATTGATGTTTTCTCCTCTTTACCAGATCAGTGACCTTTTCCCCTGAAAAGTCGACTTCCTCTCTGCCACAATAAGTAATTACATGCTGCTGGGTGGTGATTAGCTGGTGAGGCTGTGGCCAACCCTCATGGGCTTTATCTGTCTCTTAGATATAATGAGGAACTTGTGAGACATGGGCATGATGCAGGGGGGCTGATTGCTGTTAGCTTTAGCATGTAGCATCATCATGTCAGATTACAGTTGTAGCGAGTCAGCACAGATGTGTAATTAAGGAAGCTGGCGCAGCGGAGCGGCCACTCAAAGCAATATCCCTCGGAGGATTAGGGCCTAAGAATTGAGGCATTGTCACAATCACACACACACACACACACTCACACTGGCAGAAACTGTTTATCAAGTGGGTTTCATGTGGGTGCTGGATTGCTTGTTTACAAAGATAGCATCGAAGGAAATAATTATGAAATTGTAGGAGCTGAAGTGTGAAGCCAAATCCTAAAGTTCTGTATTTAAAAGGCCCCAGGATAAAAAAAATATCCTCCTAGAAACAGGACACTCAGAAATACCTTTGAGGAATAGTTCTACAGTTCAGAAAATACATACATTTGTTTGCTTAATTTATGAGTTAAATGAGACGAAATTGACACAGCTGTTAGTCGGTATAGTTAATATTTTCATTGGAGCTAGCAGTTAGCAAAGCCAATCAAAAACGCCTGAACACAGGAGGAATAGCTAGACTGGCACTGTCCTAAATATGCAGCTAATCTAGATTAGCCTAGTTTAGAATAAACACTGAACAGGCTGAAACAGCTAGCCTGGCACTGTCATAAACATTTAGCTGCAGCTTAGTTAGCTTTGCTTAGCATAAAGACTTGCGGACACAGCAAGTCATAAATATGTAGCTATAGCCAGAATAGCTTAGTTTAATATCTTTATTGAAACAGCTAGCATGGCACTGTCCTTAATATTTAACTGGAGCTACGTTAGCTTGGCTTAGCATAAAAACTCGGAGCAGTTGGACACAGCTGGTCCAGCGTTTAGAAATAAGACTGGAAACAGGAAACGGCTAGCCAGACACTGTCGTAACTTTTAGCTGGAGCCAGCTAAGCTTGGCATAGCATAAAAACTGGAAACACCTGGACACAGCTAGTCTGGCATTATTATAAATATGTAGCTATAGCTATAGCGAATAGTTAAAGCTTAGCATCATGACTCGAAACAGGGGAAACAGCTCGTCTGGCACAGTCTTAAATAAGTAGCTTGAGCAAGCAAACATTTAGCTAGAGCCCTTGTTAGCTTGGCCTAGAATAAAAACTGGAAACAGGTGGACACAGCTGGCTGACATTGTCATAAATATGTAGCTATAGCCTGCTATAGCTTAGCTTTCAGACTTGGAAAAAAGAGGGGAACTAGCCTGGCACTGTCTGAAATTTTGAGCTTGAGCAAGGTTAGCAAGCTAAGTTTAGCAATAAGACTGGAAACGGGGGAACAGTAAGCCTGTTTATGTAGTAAATATGTAGCTATAGCACAGGATCGCTAAGCTAAGGTCCGAGGCTTGAAACAGGGGAAACAGCTTGCCTGGCTCTGTCTTAAATATTTAGCTGGAGCTAGCTAAGTTTAGCGTAAAGACTGCAAACGGGGGAAACAGCTTGCCTGGCACAGTCTTACATATGTAGCTGGGGCCAGATTAGCCTGGCTGATTTCTGCAAAAAAATTCAGTCTTCAGGCTCCTCTTAGGCTCATTAATTAAAATAATACATATCTTTTTTTTGTTAATCTAAAACCTAAGTGAAGTTTTTTTTTTACCAGGCTCTATGTGACATTTTTTTCCTAACTGGAAGAACTGACTTCCCAGAATGTAAGCTAGTAGCAGATAATACTTGTTAAACTACTGTTTTTTACAAACAGAATAAACAAGATGCATATAATTTATAGGCACTGGTCAAAAAGTAATGTTCTCACAGATCCAGGTGTCCTCCCGTTTTTACCCTGATGCTAAGCTAACCGTCTGCTGGCAGTAGCTTCATATTACCATGTAGACTTGAGAGTGTTATTGACCTTCTTATATAACTCTTGGCAAGCGAATAAGTGTAGTTCACAAACTGTTTAACTGGCTTTTAATGCAATTCACCGAACGAGTACCAAGAGTCAGTACAAGCTGCCAAACTCTTTAGAACTTTAATGACGCAGCATTAAAGTTTATTTCCATTGTGACTTGTTGGTTATAAAGCCTCCTTACAAAGTGATTTATGACTGCATCTGCCCTTGACCTATTTGAAGTACAGATTTAGGGATGCTGACTAGAGATGCTCCTATTCTAAGGTAACATTACATAAACCAGAGATGAATGCAGTTGCTCTCCAACACTTGCTGGCTCGCTGAGTTGCGAAGTCAGAAATTTATAGAACATAAAAAAGAGGGCAAGTTTTATTTCTTTTCCAACTCGATAGGCTATGACATCTTCTTCTGCCATTGTTCCTGGGCTGATCCTTCCTTTTGTTTTAGATAAAAAAAGGCAGAGAGAGAGCGCCAACGTTGTTTGCTGTCAGAGCTGTGACTTAAAAGCAACAGGTAAAAATCTCTTTTTCTGACACGGGAACAAAAAGATCTGCAGCAGGCTAGAGAACAGAAATATGTTCCTCCATGTTGAGCGGCAACTGTAAGAGGCATAAAAGCCCCTCTGCCTGTTGATGGATCCGACTAATGCCTGTCTCTTTCTATAATTCCACAGTGACAGTTTAGTTGCTGCTTGCTGCACACACAAGAAAGGTTGTCACCGCTCAGAAAAGACATCCCCTATGGACTGCTTTCTGCTTAGTCTGGCCAATTAAAGCGCTAGATTGTGGAGAGCGCTGTAGCAGCTGCCTAATACGCCTCCTTATAGGCTCGCTCTCTGTGGATTCAGGAGAACTGAGACTGTCTGTCTGTATGTATGTATGTTTGTGCTGCCTGTCTGATGTTTCAGCTGAGGAGTAGAAAGAAGTCGTTTAATTCGGAGACTGGTTTTGACTTTTTGCAAAGAATTAGCCAACAAATGTGCATAAATATTTTCTTCGATATGTAATCCCCCCTCTATTAAATGGATTTGATGTAATCAGAGGATCAGATTAGAGGTGTTGTTTGTTTAAAGCCACCTTCTATGCAGTGATAGGTGAATTAAAGCCGAAGATCCCTGTATCCCATTAGGTACTTCTGCAGTAAATAGAGCTACACGTCAGATAGCTAACAGCACTTTAATGAGTAAATTGTGCTGCTTGGGTCATATAGTTGTTTGAATGAACACTGACTCAAGAAAAGAACATATCAGTTATACTACACTCTGTATTGGATGGCTTGTGCAGCCTTGGATCCGGCATTGCCACTGTGGTGAAATATTTCCTCACAACCATGAAACTGAAGGGGCATGACCAAGGTTATTTGATAGGGTTGTTGCACAAAAAGGCTGGAAACTTCTGAAAACACCCGACAGCATAATGAAATTTAAAGTTCAGAGAGACAGAGAGAGATGTGTTGGGTTATTTTTTCAGGAAAGGATATGTTCCACTCATCGAGTTCTGTGAAATTAATTAAGTCAGTCTTAGTCCCTCAATTACTTTTTATCTTGTTTGAGCACCACTGACTTTGTCGCTGTGTTTGGAAATGTTAAAGAGAAGAACTAAAAAGGGCTGTAATGTGTGTCAAAGCTCCTTTCACTGGGAGATTTGGCAGACAAGAGACGCAAACAAAGAGGCAACACTGCAGCGAGATCCTGTTTTAGCTTTATCAAGGCCACACATATGACGTCAAACTATACCTGTCACCGTACTTAATGCGGGTATACAGAACAAAATGTACAGCTTGAGTTATAAAAAGCAGCAAGAAAGCAGCACATGGTACAGAGTTGCTGCTGGGGAGCTGTCCGTGGTGCTGAAAGCAGAGCAGGAAACAATAAGGAGATAAAGAAAGCACAGATGTTTGGGTGCTGAATAAACAGCACAGTTGGAAAGCAATATCCGCATCATATGATCCTGCACACTAGATTAATATTCCATGGTTTAATTCAACATATAGATGCATAGATCTCATGAGATGGATCTCCACCAGGTCAGTGAGTCACATTGCATTTTCCTGGCTAATATGAACACCTTGAAATGAAGATGCACAAGCAGCTGAAGGAGCATAAGAGAGGAAATGAATTAGGTTGAATGCATATATAAAGCATTTTCATATATGATATAAGTGATTTGGCTTATTTAGATAGCTGTATATATTGCATTTATATTAAAAATGTTATTATAAGGAAAGAGAAGAATGGAGGCCTTGTTTTTTTCACATGTGACCAGTTCTTTCTTCTGCAATGTCGACATCCAAATATTTAATTCTAATGCTTTCATGCTCTATACGATTATGCAACATTTTTTATTCAAATACTACAGCCTCATCTTTTATCAGGGTTATGTCATCCAATCTAGTAAGCAGAGAGTTACGTGGGAATCAATCGCTAACCTTTGCTTTCCTTTGAAACTCCAGTCAGCTGTTTTTTTATATCTTCTTCCCGCAGGCCGCTTTCTTTCAGCTGGAGCACATCAATCGCCCTGACCGCCATCAGCAGCGGGAATCAGACGATGACACCCAGGGGAAATTAATTTTAGCCCCCCCAATTGAGTCTACACCAAAGCTCGATGCGTGTTTGAACTCGTAGAGTAGTTTTGAACTAAACCTGCAAAGCGTTGACATGCGTTCAAAGAGTTGAACAGACTTGTGTGAATAACAAATTTGGACCAAACTCTAGACTGGAGCTCGAGGTTGTTCCTTTTTCATAGCAAAATAACCCTAATGTCTCTATTTGAACTCATTTCCCCCGTTTCCTCTTTACAGACAGTAACTTCCTGTTGGGAAACGCCCAGGGCCACCGCGGCTACCCCATCGTCTACTGCTCGGACGGCTTCTGCGAGCTCACCGGCTTCACGAGAACCGAGGTGATGCAGAAGAACTGCAGCTGCCGCTTCCTGTACGGGGCCGACACCAGCGAGCACGTGGCCCAGCAGATGGAGAAAGCCCTGGAGGGCCGAGAGGAGTACCAGGCCGAGGTGCACTTCTACAAGAAGAATGGTGGGTGCGCCAGGAAAGAGGAAAGGACTGAGGAACCTGTAGATCTCAGCATTTAGAAGTATCAGGCAATTAACCCTCCTGTCGCCTTTCGCTCAGTCGATTAAAGACGTTGTTCTGGTTTGATCAGGCTGTTATCATCTGTTCAGTTTTTTGGAATGAAATGTAAATTGATAGTTTCTTTTTCGTTCTCCACACCATGAAGAGCACGTTTATTTTTAGACGAGAGCTCGGTCGAATTATGAATCTCCCGAGTGATGCAGAATTTTAAACACGGCAGGTCAGCAGTGCAATACATCCTCTCTTTCATTATCATTAACACAAAACCATCTCCCGGTTCATTTTAGTGACACGTTCGGCATAGGAAATAGTGCTGGGATAATAAGCTTAAAGTCTGCTTAGGATTCATACATTTTCAAAGCAAATCACATGCTCTTAATGTAGAGTATGCAGGACAAAGTACTGTATATCCACTCGGTGTGTGCGCCTTTATTACAGTAGCATAAGTCCTGAATTTAACTAATACCCTCTGACTTCTTGTTAATCCTTCGGGCTCGAACTACGATGTCATGCATGAAAAGAGAACATACAACACTGCTTAAGCCTCCCTGACTGTTAACTGGCACACAGGATTATGTTCAACAGAGACCCAAACCTGCAGCTTTAAAGCGAGAGGACGGCTAATTACGCTGAGGGATTACCAAGTCTTTACTGTGACTGTTTAAACTTTTTTCTTCTTTTACAGGAAGTAAGTAAAAGTTCCAGCAGTGCCACTATAACTAATGAGGGGAAAGACATATTTATTTGTTGCCCAACCAATTCAGACACAAGAAAGTGAAACAGAAGCGATGGGATTTAAAGCTGGCAAATATCTGACTGGATCAGGATTAGCAGGATTTTCATGGCACACACACACACACACAATCCTCTCAAGCAACCTCACACAAAAAGCTCTCATGTTGCATTCACACCCTTACCCTTGTGCTAAAAACATGACACTGTTTTCTCTCTCTCTCTCTCTCTACTTGTCTATACCTCTCACACACACATACAGAAGCCCACTTGGGACACCATAGGAGATGTGAAACATCTGTTTAGCGACAGAGCACAGTTCCTGCTAATGAGCGTGCCGGGTTATGGCTGGGTCTTGGATCTGTGGTGCTACTTCCCCGTCTGACTTGTCATAACCAGCCCCTCTCACTTGCTCTTTGTGCACAATCCTCCAGAACATGATCCATATCCAGAGGTTGAGGTGTATTAATAGAAAGGCTGCGCCGTTACTTGACAAGTATCCACGGCTCAGGCATGGTGAGAGCTGACAGGCTTTTTGACTTGTCTGTTTTTTTTGTTCCAGGTATGGCCTTCTGGTGCCTGTTAGACATCGTGCCCATAAAGAACGAGAAGGGAGAAATGGTCCTCTTTCTCTTCTCGTTCAAGGACATCACCGACAGCCATGGAAGAGGGCACCACAACAGCAAAAAGGACGGTAGGTTCAAGCCCTGTTTACAAAAACAAAACTTCCCCTTGTTTGCTTACTTTGAGGATGATTTACGAGCAGGCCGTCCTCCGTGCCCCAGGCGTTCATTTTCTCTGTGCACTCTTGTTCATCACTGTCACTTTCTGCCCAGAAGTTTTGTTTGGGCTGCTGTTAGTTCACTGAACTCAGACGATGTTTTTGCAATGGGGAGTTTGATTTGGGCGACGGTGCGTCTTCAAGTGGAACCTGGGCGCTGTCTTCCACAAATACCAAGCACCATACCTGGGGAAATAAAGCCAAGAGCCAAGTACACATTAGTGGGGTTTTTTTGTTTCTTACTTGAGAAGCTATAGCAGGAAAAACTATTACTGTCCATTAACATGCCCTGATCAGAGTGATTGTGCTGCAGGTTCAGAGGACAAGAGGCGCAGGAGGAAGAGCAGCTCTCACTTCAGCGAGGCCAGGAAGCGAGGACGCACCATGTTGTACCACCTGACCAGCCAGTTTTCACGGGGAGGCAAAAGAGAGGTCAACCTGGGCGGGGTGAGTACTTTGAAAGCTTTTCCTTTCTTCCTAATGAGCTGCTGGTACTTCTTATGAGAAGAAGAAGAAACAAGGACATTATCAGGAGCTCAGACATGTATGGAAGCCGAGAATGGCTCTGCTTGCAGTTATATTTTGGTCACTTGAGATGAAAAAAAACTCAATTTATTGTGATAATGGATCCCACTATCTCGAGAGAACAAAAGGCAGATTTGTAATAAGCATAAAAAAGATATTTTATTACAAAAAACAAGACAAAAAAAAGCAAAAACATGATAAATATCAACTGATTTTTGGGTAGCTTAAAAAACGATTTTCAGGCCAATTTTCTGACATCTGATTTCAGCCTTCAAGATCTGTCATGACTTTTGAGGAGGATGTATTTGTACTAACGTCTGAACGAGCTGATCAATAACAGCAACTTCTTGGTCCAACATTTTCAGCTTAAATCAGGTGCTACAGTCGTCAAGATACCATCGCTGCATGATGACATGGCACTCCTGATCTTTAATTAACATTATAAACTATGTGAGGACACTAACTCTTGTTTTCTTATAATAGTTGGTTGATTTATTAAATTAATTGAGATAATAAACTCAAGATCTTGCGATAACAGCATTAAAAAAAGTGCTAGCGTGGCAGTTTTGGGCTTCCGTAGACACGCAGCGCCCTCAGTCTCGAACTTTAATTATTAATGCTGATATCTAAAGATGAGTTGTTAGGAAGTCTTGAGCCAGGCTTTTCTCAGTAGAATCTTCATCAAATGAGCTTCCTATTTTAAGTCTCCTGAAAGGTGTAATCTTGCTGTTTGATGTTTGCATGGAAGCTGTTGTATGGTGGCTTTAAATGGACAATACACCAGGTCACTGCAGAGGGGTGGTTGTTTAGAGGCACAAGATGATTTTCATTGAAATTATGGCAAAGGCCTAAGTTCCAATCGCCAATCAGATCTATGGACATTTGTACCCGGTGATATGCCTTCGGGAGCTATTTCGGTGTTCAGTGTCCTGCCCAAGGACACTTCGACATGTGACTGTAGCAGTCAGGAATCGAACCCCCAGCCTTCCAATTGAGAGACGCCCGACTCTACCACCGAGCCACAGCCGTAGTATGTGTGTATAACCTGTTGGATAGTCTAAGAATGTAGAGTAAAAACATCTAATTCCACATGGATTTCAATTGTTTTTTTTAACCCTTTCCATGTAAGTATCATTCTGCCTGAGTCTTTGTGCTTCAAGTACCTAAAGAGGCAATATGTCGTGCTGAAATGGACCCTCACCGTGGTTTTATTTTTACAGAACAAAAACCTTCTTGGCTTTGAATATTATCTTACACTCAAAGTCAGTGTTATTCATGAGAACCAGCTCCAGTTTTGCTCTCTGACACTGTGACTGTGTTTTTGAGAGGAGCACCATTTTCAGATAATCCCACTCGCTCCCTGCAGAGGCTCAGCTACCAACTGGGTCTCTACCAAAACCTGTCCTTCAGTATGTTGTTTCATCTCATGGGGCTGAAAGCAATCCAGAACTTTCCATAGGTAAATTATAATGTAAAAACATGTTAAAATTCACATACATACACAAACTGCTGTGTTGGAGACTACTAATCATTTATGACTCTAAGAATAAGGAGTGAGAATAACAAATGTTGTCAGGTACCAAAAAGGAGGGCATTTTAGTCTAATTTAAGAATTTTTATATCAAAATATAATCACATTTAAAGGAGCAGTTCTCCCCTGGAAAAAGCCGCTGTCAGTCAAAGCTGGTGTTCTCTGTAATCGATAGAAGCAATTATATTTGAAATTGGCGCCATAGCTGTGGAGAAAGTTGTACAAACAGCTCGTGGTTTCGCCCATTCTACATTCCTACAACACCCAGCATGCATTGCGACCCTCCCTCTGAAAGGAATGGCCCAGCGAGAGACGCTGAAATGAAATACTACCGTTTCGCTGCAGGCAATGGCTCAGAGCGGTGCAGAATCCGAAATAGGACGAGAATATACCGGTGGATCCTCTAAAAAACCTTCAGGTCTGCAGTCTTCATTTCAAACCTGATGATTTTGAACGAGACATGACATCAGAGGTGGGCGTCCCAGATTGAGGAAGTGTAGTTTAGCGAGCTCCCTGGCCTCCACGAGATGACGTGTTTTACGTAGTCTGGCAGAGGTTTTCCTGGGCAGATTAGAGAAGCGGATAGCGTCCTCCAAAGGCACAGAGCGAAAAAAAAAAAATGTTCCTACCATAATGGCATCAGCTCCCCATAATAGCATGATAGGACTGAGGTTGAAAATCAGCGAACTGGCCCTTTAAGTGTAATTAGAGGCTCAGATGACATAAGATTTACTTTTAACTATAGATATTTTAATAATTTGTCTATTAAGTCAATTAGTCAATTCAGCGATAAACTGAAAGAAAATTTATAGTCAAAAAAAAAAAAACATTACCATTTTTGCGCTTAGTTTTAATAAAATTTCATTTATAAAATTTTCTGAATAGGCGATGATTTATACCCTCCCCCCTGTTTGCCAGACCTCCCGCTTCCCTGCTTCCAATCACACCTACTTACAGATGGCACCGTGCGCTGACACCATACCGCGCACCTGTTCCAGTAGTGCACACACATGCACTCCCACAGAAACATTCACACATGTACAGCAGACCGTAAATGATGGCTCGCCCTCCGAGGAGCGCTGAGACAAACATATGGCCGAGCGTCAACACAGTCTGAATCAGATGCAGCAACATTTATCATTCAAATTTTATTCAGGGACTCTCAGGAGGAGGCTGATATGTCACATCAACACAGTTTCTCTCACAAATAAGATGTAAAAAAAAATAAAATCTAGGGATATCAATGACAGAAAAACTGTTGTTCCATGCAGAAGAGGGGAATACAAGACGGCGTTTTGCCTAATTTATTTGTAACCTTAGGGAGTGTAGGTAGCATGCAGATCATTATTTTCAGCACACATTCAGAACCAACCTGTGATGATGTAGCATATTAAAAGTGGGAAACCTGCCTTTATTGGATGCAAAACAAAAACATCTACCGGTTAGAATACAAATCAGATGTATTCTGTAAGGTGTTGTTTTGTTTATCTGGGTCTTTGACGGCTCATTGAACTGTGTCTAGCGATTTTTTCAGTTATGTTGGAAGTCCTTTATCTTGCAGACCTGTCACCTGCGTCAAACAGATACAATGCAGGATGAATAAGAATGAGATTCAAAGCAATAATGACAACACAAAATAAAACGTTCACGTGCAGTCTTGTTGGGTTTTTCCACACACCATACCCTCTGCATTATGCATTATGTAGCCTATATGTGCAGTTCACATGATCACACATTTCTGATATGTATAAGGACACGAGTTGTTTCATTATAATATGAATGCACGCTCAGTCAATCACTCAGCTGTTCTAGAGCAGCAATTTTCTCCATTTTTTCCCCACACAATTTCACTAGACTCTTTCTGCAAGTACCCTTCAGATTTAATTTCATGCCCTCTTAATACCACATACTCTAATAGTTAGTGCCACTAAAAGTCAAATTTTAATAGAGATGAAAATCTTAGAAAAGCATAGACGGCTAAAAAGGTTACTATACTAACCACTTACTGTATTTCCATCTTAAATTCCTCATTATAAGATCAAACATTATGAAGTGTTATTTATATATTTTTTCCTAATTGATTTTAATCTATTTTATCAAACGTTTATACAAATTCACACATTATTGATTGATGTATTTATACAAACATTTGTATACATTTAGATATCCTGATACATTTGCCTTGAGAGTTATGTCATTTATTATTCACGTATTTCCAAGTCGTTCCTGAATTGCTAGTTTCATCTTTAAGCTAGTTTTAACCGTTCGCAGCACAGAGACCTATTAACAAAGAAAATAATTATTAAATTCTTACATTTGAAAGGCATAGTTAATAAGTAAAGAGAACGACTTTAAAAAAGAACATAGCTAAATAGCAGATTATATTTAACTTATATATTAAAAAAGTAAGTTCAGACGACTTTCTTGTGCGGACTGTTGGTAACCATGGCAACTGCATTAGCCATTAAGACAATGAGTTCGCTAGTATTAGCTAAATTAAGTTCGATATACGAGAGAAAAAAGTACAGGGAAAAAATGGATAACCTTTTCAACATTTTATCTTGGGTAAGTAGGTCGATAAAATACAGTCATTTACTTGTAAGGTGTTCTGTCAGTGGCCCTGAAATAATAGCTAACTAGCTAGCCATCGTTAGCTAGTTAACCACTAACTCCACGAGCCGACCACGTCCACTAGGGACGACAAAGCATGTGTGATTTAGCAATGTGTGAAGTTAATTATGCCACTGCAGGAGAATTGGCCAAGCCATTAACATACAAAAGGTTATTTTTTTAATAAGAAGTTGAGAAATTAAACTGACGGCTGTTTTTTAATGTCTCATCCTCCCTTTCCGATGTTTTTAGCTTCAACC
The DNA here is from genome assembly GCF_022749685.1 of Semicossyphus pulcher. NCBI lineage: Eukaryota > Metazoa > Chordata > Actinopteri > Labriformes > Labridae > Semicossyphus > Semicossyphus pulcher. The sequence goes on along the minus strand of NW_027211670.1, from coordinate 15,913,490 downwards.
AGCGTTTTCAGCTTCAACCAGCGTTTTCTTTCTCTCTTTCACTGCAGCATTTACACGTTTTCTCTCCCTCTCCATCTGTCACTCTAACCTCATCTCCTTTTGGCTTCATCCCTCTGGATCCTGCTGTCTCTCCCCATATTGTCTGTCTGTCGCTCTGTAGACCCCATTTTCCTCTACTTTTAAATTATCTCTCTGCCTCCTCTTTCTATCCACTTAAGCTCAAACATCCACTCCAACTTTTAATGCTTACATTTTCAGTTTAAAAGTAGGCTACTTGTACTTCACCCGAGGACTTCATTACTTTCGAAGATTTCTCTACAATGCAGAAGGAAATATGTTCTTTTTATTGCACTAATGGAACAGATAAGGATTTTTATTTATAAAATCTTTGATCAATAAACATAGGTAAACATGATGCATTGCCACAGATTAAATGACAATGTTCAAAGAATATGTTTTAATAATAATACCTCATTCATACTAGATTTTAAATGTAGAACTTTAACTTGCAATAGAGTATTTTTACACTCATGAACTGCTGCCTTACTTAAGTAATGGCTCAAAAATACTTGGCATCCTCCTACTCCGACTATATTTTTCCCATTCTGCTCTCCTTCCTCTCTGTCTGTCTCCCCCTCCGCCTTTCTCTCACTTTGTCTCCGTGTCTCTCAGTAGAAGCTCACTAACAATGTGTTCATGTTCCAGCCACATCCATCCTGACTATAGATCTTAAGATAGGAGCACAGCCACAAAAACATAGACAGAGAGACAGATAGCAAGTTTCTGCTCAAGGTGTCAATGATTTAAAATACAGAGACATCCAGAAGTTTCACACTTCCACAGCACTTTTTGTACTGCAGAGGTTGCATGCTTTTTTAAATGGTCTACCACACACCACATCACCTCCTCCGTAACATTTTCAGCTTGAATTTTTCATTCTCATACTAACTGAGTTGTTGTTTTCTCTGTTCTGGCAGTTTCAAGGCTGTCAGCCCATGAGTGTATTAGCTACTGTAACCAATCCAAGGCACGCTGACAAGCAGCTCTGACTTGATTTCAAGCATTTCCCAGAGGAGAGCCGCTATTGCCTTTTTTTTTCGCTCTGATGCACTCGTCAAAGAGCTATGAAAGAGTAAAAATAATGCAATGTGGAGGTGAAGTTATGTCGCAAATACTTCTTTGGGTGACTGATAAACAAAAAGCTCATACTCCTTGACCTGATTTTTCTTTTATTTCAATGTTTTTCTCTTTGTAAAGCAGTTTAGTATGTTAAAATGGCAGATGACGCTGCAACATAATAAGTGTAGTCATCCAAATGTTACATAACAGAGTCAACTTAGAGTGGCTAACTGGTATGTCCTCATTTTTGCTCCCATCAAGGAAAGGCTTTTATCACGGCTCAAGCCCAAAGTATGCTGGGAGATGTAGTTACAACAGTAAGCTCTTGGCAACACTGTGAGATAATGAAGTGTGAAATCCAGCTGTAGCTGTGTGCCATGCTGTCCCATGTGTCCCCACCGTGGCTGAGCTTTTCTTTTTCTAATCATTCGGATGTGCTGGTCCGATCGCCTCCAGCGCTAAAGGTCGGTTGGCTCTCTGACCTCTGTGATGTAAGGCGAATTAAAAAAAGAAAAAAAAAACAGTAGCAGTGACAGCTTTTGCTGACATCGCTTCAGCTAGCATTGACGTCGTCACAGCTGTTTATGACAGTCAGCAGGGTCTTTCTGCTAGAGTGGTTCCAAAAGTCATGACAGCCACAGAAAACAGATGACTGATGTCAAGCAGCAACAATCGATACAGTTGTTTCACTTGAATAATTTTCTTCATACTTTCAGTAGGGTGTGCCATTGTTCTCTGTCATTCTCTTATTTTGAAGTACAAGAAAAGGCAGCCCATTGTGTCCCAATTATTTCAGATAGTCAGTCAATTCCATCTAAGAGAACTAGGCCGCTTTGGAGTCCTTACAAGGCAATCTCAGGTTAAGACTTCATTATCCAGCCTCCCCACACCTGTTTGTGAAGTGAGCACATTGTTCGAGGATGGATTACCTCTCATTTATCTCCCTCTCTCTGTTTCCTCCTCACTTGTCCTGTCTCACGGTTTAGGCTATTACGTGCCAAGTGCACGGCCCCATTTGGCGAGCCGCAGCCTCATTATGTGCCGAATGGTCTCCCAAACCCATCAGAAAAAGCAATTTATACTCCATGCAATTGGATTTCCCCAATAAAAAAATTAAACGAGTGGAATAAATAGGCATGCCTTTCAAAAATAAAAGCACTTCATGGTCGTAGTTCCTCTCATTTCCTTATAATGGCTCAGCTGATGTGGCACCGGAGACTTAGAGCACTAATTGCATTTCTCAGGATGAAGTAAAGCCAAAGCCAAGTCATGTATGAAATTATCATTGGCCATTGTTGGTAATAAGTTTTCCCCCTCACTGACCACCGCCCTGTCTTTGTCAGCTTGCTTTGTTAATGCACGGCCATTTAAAAGGTTTATCACAGCATATAAGAGACTGTCAAGACTAGATAACCAGCGTTATTACCGTATCTGTGTCACTTGACTTGCCAAATGTTCTGAATCATCGGCGGTCAGAGCATAAAAGAGGGTGCTGACATTTATATTGTCTGTTTCTGCAGAATCTTGGCACCGTAACATCCTTCTGATTATCATTTATTTTCCCAGCACTCCACTTCGTGACCATCTGGTTATCAAGTTATTCATTTATGCAGCTTCTCTAACGGGCTTTTGTTTATTTATCAATTTGACATTCAAGAGGCTGTAAGAGTTAGAGTTAAAAACAAAAATCTGCATCTATGTGTTTTCTTGTAGAGTATGATGGACAAGCCGACGATCCCGGAGTACAAGGTGGCGGCAGTGCAGAAGTCGCGCTTCATTCTGCTCCACTACAGCGTGTCCAAAGCCCTGTGGGACTGGCTCATCCTGCTGGCAACCTTCTATGTAGCTGTCACGGTGCCCTACAACGTCAGCTTTACGCCGTACGAAGATACAGTCACAGCTGCTCGCTCCACCATCGTCAGCGACATAGCAGTGGAGATGCTTTTTATTGTAGGTGAGTGTGTGAAAGACATGGCTTCCTGATTACACAACTTTTTCTTGCCACTGTCGCCTCCTATGGCAACAGCGCAACAAGCGCTGTATCCCTTTCCCTTGATAGCGCCCCCAGTTCCCTGCAACCTGGGTTTTGTAGTCCCTTCAGTATGTCTGGTCTCTACCAGGGATTTCTCCCAGTTGATGATGCCTCCATAGGACAGCACCCAAGGGATGAAATGATGTGCTTGAACCAAAGATATAAAAGAGTACTATATCTGTAGCCTGATCCTCAACATGCTCCACTTGGTGTATATAAACAAGGGATTGAAGTGAGTTTATGTCAGATGGCCAAGTCCCTCGACATTACAGAAAAGGGGTTGGTGATTTTTCTTTTGAAGTTTCTTATTGTTGGAAAGCATAATCAGAGAATGGAAACGGCTTCATAAAGTAGAGCCGCGTGTGCTTTTTAAAATCCCAAAATCATTCTTTTATTTTTCTGCCTTCGTTTTCTTTCAGCTTGTCATAACTGAAATTTGTATTGAGTGATGAGCAATCATCTCAGCAAATATCGACAGCTTGGATGACAGATGAGGGCTCGCTTTGTCTGGCCACACACACACACACACACACACAAACACACATAGAGAGAGAGGCAGTCTGACCGTGCTGGTCACATTCTGACACAGAGGTTAGATGATCAATTAAGCAGACTTGCTGACGCTTCAAAACGATGACATATTCCAGCTGATTCATATTTTCCTTAGTTAGGCTGAAATTTGGCTTTAGCCACTCATGCATATTTTAGTTCTAAAAATATGTATTGGTTTTTTTTTTTTACATTTACGGTGCACGTCCCTGTTGCAATTGGATATTTTCAAGTGTGAATTTAAAACATCGAGGTTTAGTTGGAGCGGTGTTTCTCATACAGGGGTACTATTACTGCGAGGGATACTTTGGAGAACTGCAGTGGGTTCTTGTGATTTAAAAAAAAATGTTAATTGAAATATGCCTACCAAAAAAATATGTCTATCTAATCTTAGTTTATTTGTAAAAATTGATAATGATAATTTCAGTAAAAAAAATGGCAATGCAAGTTTGGGTGGAGCAGTTAGCGCTGTCCGCTCAGAGCTAGAAAGGTTCCTAGTTTGCACGTTCTCCCCGTGCTTGCGCGGGTTCCCTCCGGCCTCCTCCCACAGTCTAAAGACATGCTCATTAGGTTAATTGGTGACTCTGAATTGCCCGTAGGTGTGAGCGTTAGTGGTTGTCTCTCTCTACGTGTCAGCCCTGTGATTGACTGGCGGTCAGTCCAGGATGTACCCCCCCCCTCACCCAATGACAGCTGGCTTATGCTCCAGCCAGGCTGTTATGTTCCTATTTTCAGTGCACTTGTTAACTGCCATCCACAAAAATAGTGATGTTCAATTTTGTGTTTGTTTTGTCATATTAAATGACAGACTAAAACCAAGAAAAGTGATTGAAAAGGGGCAGAGATGCATCTGAAAACACAGGGAGAGAAGTAAAAAACAAAGCAAAAACAGAGCCGTCAAAACACCGTCAGTAGCAGGAGGAGTCATTGTACTCTCTCTGAAGGTTTGTGCCTTTTAGCAGGGAGAAATAAGCCAGCTGCAGTGTTCTAACAAAAATATTTTGCGCTGGTCTGGGGGTATTGGACCTATAAAAAGATCTTAAAAGGGGTACATTATTGAAAAAAAGCCACTGATCTAAAGTATGCATCAAATAAACAAATGAATATTTTTTGTCTTTTTTGCAGACATGATCCTAAACTTCCGCACCACCTACGTGAGCCAGTCGGGGCAGGTGGTGTACGAGTCACGCTCCATTTGCATTCACTACGCCACCACCTGGTTCTTTGTGGACCTGGTGGCCGCCCTGCCCTTTGACCTGCTGTATGCCTTCAACATCACAGTGGTGAGTGCAACTGTGCAACAACATGTTAGACCTGCCCTCTGTGACTGCTGACATAGGCAGCAATTTAATGACCTGTATACCTACTCTCCCTGAAATATATATAGCGTCAGGAAACACATCTGATAGGCATGTTTGTTTGAGGAAAAAAACAGTTTGTCCAAGCTGTTGAATTCAGCTGTGTATATGTACTGTCAAAGAGTTTTTCCAGGAAGAGGGATTTACTTTCTCTCTTCTTCTCCCTGTCCCCTTTCTGGCCTCTCCTCTTCAGACCTCCTTGGTCCACCTGCTCAAAACTGTCCGCCTGCTGCGCCTCCTCCGCCTCCTTCAGAAGCTGGATCGCTACTCCCAGTACAGCGCCATGGTGCTGACCTTACTGATGTCTGTGTTTGCCCTGCTGGCACACTGGATGGCCTGCATCTGGTACATGATTGGACGCAAGGAGATAGAGACCAACGACACCTGGGACATCGGTGAGTCTGATTGAAGCCTCGCTGAAGCTGTGAAGTGTGAAGGTCACGTTTGGAGTTAATAAAATAACCTTTTCCCTGTTAAGGATAAATGAAGTAATAGTTCCAACTGATGTGCCATCATTTATTCATCGTCTTCTGACGGGAAATACATCTAACATATAATTAGACTGCTAATTTCACAGCTTGGGCGCAGAGCCAACTGCCCAGCCTTGATTCAGTACCCATATGTGCTTTCCTAGTCTTCTATTTCCTTCTTCAAACGGGCAAAAACACCAACAAATAAGATTACATTTTGGCGATATAGTGAGTAGACATTTGTTGTGTCCACACTCGGCTATAAATAGACTTGGCTAACCTATTGGGATGTCTAGTTCTGCTCAGCGGAGAGATGGTGGCGAACACCATACTAATGAGGACTGTCTGAAACCAGATCAAAAGCTAGGAAGCAACACACTGATGTGTCGTTTCCGTCGCTGTTTGAAAACGGTTCAACAGGGGGACCAAAAAATAATCAGAAGCTTGCTGGCTTTTCTATAAATAAGCAATGTCTGAGGACTTGTTTTATTATTTACAAAAGTGCCTCAGAGAGATCAAACAGCAACATCAGAATCAAACATCCGGTCCAGTTTTCTGTGCATTATTATTTATTTGTGTGTGTACGACTGTGTACACTTTTGGGCTAGTATTCTCTGTCTTTAGGGAGGTGAGGTCATACCTGCTAATTAACACTTGGCCTTATATATCCCTGGAGGGGTCAATCTAATTCTACTCTGCCCCACACTGATATGCCAGCCTCCTGACACTGCTGAAAATGTCTTCCTGACTCACACAAACATTTTAACCGGATTTTGCGACACTCATCCTGCCACTTTGATCTAGGCGATTCACAAACATAAACTTTTAAAACCGATCCCTCACCCTTTACCTCTACATTCAAGGGTGGCTCCATGAGCTGGGCAAACGTCTGGAGACGCCGTACATCAACAGCACGGTGGGCGGCCCGACGGTGCGCAGCTCCTACATCGCTGCCCTTTACTTCACCCTCAGCAGCCTGACCAGTGTGGGCTTTGGCAATGTCTGTGCCAACACCGATGCCGAGAAGATCTTCTCCATCTGTACCATGCTCGTCGGCGGTATGTCTTACACCAGGGTACACTCTCCCTCTGGCGTCCTGGCACAGCAGTGCCTTGTGTTCAGCACGCTAGAGCATGAAATTCAGCAGGAAGTGGGTTGGATGGTTTGGCTGGCCTTTAAGGCGCAGCTTGCTGCCATCTTTGTTAACCAAAAACAGACTATTTTAGCTGAGGTGGTAATTATTGGTGTAACAACCCTGAGGATCATTACTGTGTTTGTTTTTTAATCAGGCTGCTTGTCAGAACAGTGAAACAAATGTAGCTCTAAATTGCTGTGGGCCCTGTTAACACTATTGAGAAAATAAAGGGTAACAAGTGTAAGTAATTTGGTAGTAATCAATATAAATTCATGTTTCTTTCAAGGCAGGAAAAGTCACCTTAAAGAGTTGCAATTCAACCTCTTTAAATAGTGATATGCAAAACGATTCTATGGTCATTTACTATCATTCATGTTTTTGTTTAATCTCTCACACAGCGCTGATGCACGCCCTGGTGTTTGGCAACGTGACGGCCATCATCCAGCGTATGTACTCGAGGCGTTCTCTCTACCACACTCGAATGAAGGACCTCAAGGACTTCATCCGTGTCCACCGTCTGCCCCAGCAGCTCAAACAACGCATGCTGGAGTACTTCCAGACCACGTGGTCTGTCAACAATGGAATAGATGCAAATGAGGTAGGAGTCCCCCTCCTGGTTGTTATCATGTAATACTTTTGTACAAAGTGCTGTCTGTTAAGATGATGTTTGAGCTCTTAAATGTGTTCGACAATCAACTCACAACCCTGTGCCGATGAAGTGTTCATGATCTTTCACAACACAAGGCTGCACGTACGCCGTCAAGTGACATTTTATTGAGATTCGAAAGAGGGTAACTGGTGGCAACACAGTCCATTCCCTAATTACCAATCACTGTCACACCTCATTACATCTGTCACACACATCCCCCAGCTCCTGCACGACTTCCCTGATGAGCTGCGGGCCGACATCGCCATGCATCTAAATAAGGACATCCTCCAGCTGCCGGTCTTTAAGGGAGCCAGCCGTGGCTGTCTGCGCTCGCTCTCTCTTCATATAAAAACCTCATTCTGCGTCCCCGGGGAGTACCTCATCCGTCAGGGCGACGCGCTGCATGCCAACTACTTTGTCTGCTCCGGGTCTCTGGAGGTGCTGAAAGACAGCATGGTGCTGGCGATATTAGGTCTGTAATTGCGGTCAAGTGACTTCAGCAGCATTGTGTTAAAGGTGCATGTAATGGGGAGCGAGAGAGTGAATATTTCTTTCTTTTATTAGGAAAAGGAGACCTGATTGGTTCCGACCTGCCGGGAGCAGAGCAGGTGATAAAGACCAATGCTGATGTGAAGGCTCTGACCTACTGCGACCTGCAGTATATCAGCGTGCGCGGCCTCAGAGAGGTGCTGGAGCTGTACCCTGAGTACGGCAGTGTGTTTGCCTCCGACATCCACAAAAACCTCACCTACAACTTGCGGGAGGGCAGCCAGGACGAGGTACGAAACACACACTCACGCAGAAAACTAGTGGTGGTTAGATATGTCTCTACGGTTCATTGTCACAACTTTAAGACTCAGTTTCTAAATCCTAACTCCCAAAACTTAAGCTCAGTATGCCTGGGCCTGAGTCCATACCAAGACCAACCTCTATCCAGTATCTAACCTACATGTGGATTTTTTAAAACTAGCATGTAAAAAGTAGCCATTGTGATGTTTAAAATCAATGCATTTGTCTACAGCGTCACCATCACCCCCCTATTTTTGTCCGGCTGCGGTCTAGAGCATAAAGCGCAGCAGACAACACATTTGTACCCCATAAGGTGCCTTTGTCACTCTCCTTGACACTTGTTCTACCACAGCGACCAAAGGCCTGTTGGTGGCTTGATTGTCACACCAATTACTATGCGTGGGTGCTACTGTCAGGCAGCCGTATCGCTTCCCTGTTGCCACCCCAAAGCACAGCGGGATGACATTACACCCAGACACTGACCTCCTCTCGGTGCAGCCTGATGGCACTAACAGTTATTTAAGAAAGCATTACGTAAGGCGGGATAATCTTCGCTCTGTGGAGAGAAAGAACCTGTTGATGGTACACGTGTAGCCACTCTTTACGGGCATTGTTATATAATCTGTTTATAGATGCAGCTTAAGGCCGTAAAATGCATAATTCCATCATTAAAGGAGCAGTTAGACAAAGTTTAGTGGCTGATTCGTATTGCATGTTGTTCAACTGTCTGATCAAAACAAATTACTGCCAAAATGTTACTGATGTGTGACTGACAAAGCCCCCCGAGGACCTCCCAATGTCATCCGTATTGTCAGTCTCAAACATGTTGCACAGAGCATTCTCTTGTGTTCCCACAGGCCTTCTATTTATTTATTCATTGATGTATTTTTTGTCTGTTTGGTTGGTTTAGAACAAGAACAAGAACAGGATGTCTGTGCCGCGAGGCTCGTTATCAGATGTCTTTGTATCAGTCAGGCTGAGGGAAACCAGCTTCAGCTGTATTATCAAGGCCATTAAAGGGCCAGTTCGCTGCTTTCCAATGTCAGTCCTATCATGATATCATGGGGAGCTAATGCCAATATGGAAGAGCAACCTGCTCTGTGCCTTTGGAGGACGCAATCAGCTTCTCCAAACCTCCGCCAGTCTACGTAAAACGCGTCATCTGGCGGAGGCCAGGGAGCTCGCTAAACTACACTTCCTCAATCTAGGACGCCCGCCTCCGATGTCATGTCTCGTTCAAAATCGTCAGGTTTGAAATGTAGACTGCAGACCTGAAGATTTTTTAGACGATCCACCGGTATATTCTCGTCCTATTTCAGATTGTTTTCAGAGTCATTGCCTGGAGCGAAACAGTAGTTTTTCACTCCAGCCTCTCTCACTGGGCCGTTCCTTTTAGAGGGAGGGGCGCAATGCACGCTGGGTGTTGTAGGAATGTAGTATGGATGAAACCACAAGCTGTTTGTACAACTTTCTCCACAGCTATGGCGCCAATTTCAAATATTATTGCTTCTATCGATTACAGAGAACACCAGCTTTGACTGACAGTGGCTTTTTCCAGGGGAGAACTGCTCCTTTAAGGTTGCACTTAATAGAACCCTGGAAAAAACTTTCAAAAGATTTCTCCAGACAAGGAATGTTTAGGTGTACAGATGCCTTATTTGCACATATGTTACTAGAGTTATTCGTCTTTAATTCTGATGTAAGAAGGCATTTATTGCTCGGCTGATCACGAATACTAGCTTCCTTCTTCTTTCACACCATCTGCTCAGAGTTTAGCGCTCAAAGCCAGGGCACCAGCACCCCTCTGATAGGATGAAGGAGTGCTAAGCTACCTGGTGGCGCTGCCAGGTACCACAGACTCATGACGCACACACAATCGTACTGGTCTCATCAGCTGTTGTGGGATGGGAGGTCCTTTTACGCTCAAGAGACACTTGTGCGCTGACTGTACAGCAATCAGTCAATTGTAGTGAAATTCTGCCAGATAAACAGATTGTAGGGATGCCTATTACAGTATGAAGTATCCAAAAGGGATTTCTTATTTTATCTAAAGGGGAAAACCCAGATGGACAGATGGAAATAGTTGTTTTTTTGGCAGCTTTTATTACTGTAGTGGCAATTAAATTCTAAAAGTTAAAGCTTCACTCCTTTTTTTTTTTTATAATAAAACTCCAAATAGACACAAAGTTTTTTGACACCATTGTATCCGGCTTTCAAGTTGCTTAAAGTGTGAATTTTTGTGTCGGGACAACTCAAACCTTTATCAGTCATATGAGTTAACAAATTCCACTCCATATATACCGCTCTCTTTGGGCTGTTTTGCTGCTTCCCGTGCCGAAGCTCTGTAAACCTGCTGTATACTACCTGCTTAGCATCAGCAGGGTGGAAGCAGCTAGCAACTAGCTTGTTGGTTGGTTGAGACCAAAACCAGAGCTAAAAGAGAGTGGATAATGGACTTTCATTCATAAGGTGGCTGACTGTAGATAAGGTTAAATAACTGTTAATAAAGTTGCTGTTTATTGTTAATTAGTAGGCACTTATTTAAAGATGAATGGCTTATTTCTTAAGAAATCACTCTACTGTCTTTGGTCCAAAGTGGGAAGAGCCAACAATGAATCAAAATTTCTTGGACTAAATTCACCATACGCCGCAGGGAGCGTTAAAGTAGTGTGTGTTCCCAGAGTGTGAAGAAGAAGCTGGCCAGTCCAGTGATGGGGGATCATTCAGCCCCGCTTACAGCTTATCAAAGTTGATCGAGGCAGCCACTGCTAACTGCTAACCAAGGGTTGGAGTACAGAAAAAATGAACGATAGGATCTAGATGAGCTAAATGTGAGTATATACAGTATATATGTGGGTGGGTTAAATGAGTACTGAGAGGAGCTCAACTATCCCAGGTGGTTTCCGTCACAAATTTCCCACTAAAACCAGTTTATAAACACATTTTTTCAAACAGATTTACGCAATAATGCAGATTTTTCCACCATTAAAAATTGGTTTAAAAGGTTGCTCTAATACAACTAAATTGACCATGTACACAGTCAGAAAATACTCCATTCACCCTACCTAACAAGCCCGTCCTCATGTGCACATGATTGCCATTTTGAAAGAGGATCTGTTACACATTCGCTCACGCATTTGAGTCACAGAAAGTCCTTCAATTGTTCCCTGCAAACCCATTTTGCTATGTGGGACACTGCTGGTATTAGTGCCGCATTAATTGATATTGATGTTCAATTAACTTCATCATTCCAATCCTTTCGTGTTGCTCCAGGGTTCGTTTATCTCATGCGGAGAATTTGTCCCTAACTTGAATAGACTCAATAATTTGCATCTAACGTAACCGTCCGCATAGATGTTTTATATACAGGGGGATATTTTAGCTTTAACTGCCTTAAATTGGTGATGATACTAAACTTAGTTTTGTGCTTCAGTGAAGGATGAAATTTTGATTTGGCTTTGTGCATCAAACAGTATTCCTGGCACTATACTGGCAGAGCGGCAGACTGGCTAGTGTTCTCAGTGGCACATTCTTCACACATGACGGAAAAGTTCACACAACCACAGTTTCATTTGCCATGCAGCTGGTGTTTATGCTACTAGCAATTTATCCACAGACATGGTTAACAGTCATGTGAATGAGCTTATGGAGCAAAGGCTTTAACAGGCCACGGCCATTTAAAATGACAAAAGGGAAGCTCTACAGTTAGGGAGTCCCACAGTTTATAAGTAGCTTGTATTTTGCAGTTACGAAATTCAAAACTTCCCTGTCTGCTTTTTGTGATCAAATCATGCACAAAAGAGCCCTTATATGTGCACGCATTATAGTGCTACCATCGTTGTTACATTGATCAACTAGGGGTTGTGACACACCACAATATGCTGCAATGTGCCAGCTAAGACGGGGAAGAAGAGGAAGAGCAAAACAGTAAACATGGATGAAAACAAATGCTGGATTTGAAATACTGAGGGAGGATTTCACTAAAGGATTGCGCCGCTTTTGCGCCTGCAAAACCTGTGCAGGAGACACAAAAAGACTCCGCCTCATTCTCTGAGCACACGCAGAGGGTTGAATGCACCCCAAAGTGCGCTGCAGAGCAAACAGAGTCTCTGTGCTGCGGTGCCGTTTGTCCAATTTTCTATGCAAATGAGCGTCGTGGCAAAAAGCACCGCGCAGTTAGAGTGAAAATGTTACCGTCTGCAGAGAGCTGGTGGGGGCAGTATTATAAGGGCTGTCACGCTCTGAGTTTACAGTGACCATGATTACAATTACACCTTTTGTGTGATCAAAAAAACAGTCAATTATGTTAATAATATATTGTCATTATTATTATAATCAGGAGGCCAATCAGTCCGGGGCTGTGCGAGGCTCAACCCCAGCACATGGGAACACTTTGGAGCCATTACTCATGACAAGGATTATAAGGACGAGCTGCTGTTGCACGGATCTGCGAACTTTAAGGGCGTGTTCGCGCTTGAATATCATCAGCGCAGTTTGCTTTGTGAATCAGACCTTGAGACAGAGCAGATAGCGGGGGCAAATGATGCGCAATTTATGGTGCTATTCGTTCTTAGTGAATTCCCCCCTAAATGTGTTTTTATAAAGTGCTAAACTCCTGAGGGAGCCTTTAGATTTCCGAAGACTCCACTGTTGAACTTTCAAGGTTAAACAAAGAGGATCTAAATTAGAATAAATAAATATATTCCACCCGAGGCTGTCATTTGTGATCCCTGTAGCTTTGTGTTTTTGCTCCTGCAGGGCCTCAGCAGGTTTTCAAGGTCACCCCGGCTTTCCCACGTGAGTTCAGTTCAAATTCAGCCGTCTTCTTCTCTCAGAGGTGTCTTCATTCTTAGTTTTTCTCACACTGCATGCTTTGTTAACACACCTCTGAGATGCACTAAACTCACAAAGCATGTGATTCTTTTAAACTGGCAGGGACCACAGCTCCATTGTGTTAAAGAGTGCAGTCGTGTCTTGCATGTCAGTGCCTGTTAGTAGCATGTGCTTGGTGTTTCAGTGTGAACCCCCTTGTGTTTTTCTGGGACGCACAGTATTGCTTGTGATCGCTGAGGGTGGGTTCGACAAGGACTTCCCCTACAGGTTGAAACTCATTTGGATCACAGAGAGTAGTTTAGTCCCTGGAGTTAGCTCGCTAACTGGGTCAGTAGCTCTTCTAATGAGAAAACCTTATGAGCTACTGTTCTCACTACAGTACGCGCCGTCTGCTTATCTTCCTGCCATGTTTTTCTATTATTAAAATGTTGTTCACAGTGGTCGCCTGCTCTGTTAAGTTCCACCTAATATGAAAGCAATTGTGTTTCCGCACAAGCACACAGAGCGACCATGCTTAGAGCGGAATAGATTTTTAACAGGATTAAACTAATGCGATTAAAATATCATCAGCTGGAACTCATTACAATCTTAATGACACAATTGTTGCTCTTTATCAGCAGCCTTCAAAATAAAAGCTGTTGTTTTAAGGGGGGTTAAATAAGAAATCTAATCATTCCAGTATTTCTGAATCGCACAGCTGCTCTAACCGGATTTTAATCCTCATTTAGACAAAACAGGCATTTTTAGGATAAGTTCACATTTTATATTAAGCAGTAACTATTGTTGCATGTTCTGTTTGCAGGAGCCCAGACTCCCCTCCATCATCGAAACAAAAGGCGACGATCCGGACGACTCCTTCCACCTCTCTCCGGCCACCCGCTCCCGCCGCAACCTCCTGCTGCCCAGCTTCAGCAGCCCCGTCCGCCGCACCTCCCTGGGGAACCTTCTAGGGGACGAGCTGCGGCAGTTCAACGCCCTGCGGCGCTGCCGTTCGCCCAACCTCAGTCGGGGCTTCCACGGGCAGAGCCCGTCCCCTCAGCCGCCCTCAAAGAAAGAGCACAGCACCCCTACAGGCGCCCCAGCACCGGCTTCAACGTCAACACAAGGAGAGTCGGGAGCTGAGCAAAAGCCTTCACAGCTGCTAATCCCCACTGTGACCTGCTTCGCACCCCCAGATCTCAGTCCCAGGTATGGTGACACCTATTAATTATTCAATTGAAATGTTAATCTATCTATGGTTGTTCCCTGAAGTGGACAAATGAGAAGACCCGGGGTTGATTCACATTTTGTCAGTCTAGTCGTGCACTTTTGTTTTAGCTGCGTCATTGTACAGAGAGCAATGCAGGAGCAGCAGCCAGGCTGAAAACTTTACAAACCACTTCTCAAAATGAGCCTTAATTAACATCTTTCCTGAGGTTTTTACCAGAATTTAAATGATCCACAGAGGCTTCTTCCCCTCCAAACCAAACAGACCTAACACACACATTTCTGCGGATACAGGATGTGAGGATCGGATGCGAGCAGAGATGCCGCTAGCTTGTTTCTAAGTGCTTAGCTTGTTTTTTTTGGTTAGTATTCATTCAGTTTTCATCATCAAGAGCCTAATTATCTAAAGAGGTCTCTCCAAAACCAACAGACCCTGTAACTGTAACGCGACTGGTCTTCAATCAACCCAAAACGGCACACGTCACTCCACTGTTCATATCCCTCCACTGGCTCCCAGTCATCAAATTCAACCCTGTTGCTCGCTTACAAAACAGCAACAAAAGCAGCTCCTGCCTACCTGAACGCCCTCATCCGGGTCTACACTCCCTCACGCCCACTACGCTCTGCCGACGAAAGGCAGCCTGGCGCTCCCATCACAACAAGTCGCTAACTAGACTTAATAAAAAGCTAAAGACCCAGCTCTTTCGCAAACACCTCTGCACTTAATGATATGGATGATGATGACCTTGTTGATGTTGATGATAAAAATGATCGCACTTGAAGCTGTTTGTCGGCACTTCCTGTCTTGATCCTTGCTTGTGCTGTATTAACTCTCAGATGCACTGTGTATGTGTAATAAAAAAGAGCAGGTTAATTTCACGTTAAAAGTCAGTCGCACTTTTTACATTGCGGTTTTGCAACAGCGCCGTACGAACCCGGCCCTCATGCCACCTTCGCCATTCTACATTGGACCAAGCGACGACGATATAAAGCCACCTCAGTGTGTGTTTTGTTGT
Organism: Semicossyphus pulcher; assembly: GCF_022749685.1. Classification (NCBI taxonomy): domain Eukaryota; kingdom Metazoa; phylum Chordata; class Actinopteri; order Labriformes; family Labridae; genus Semicossyphus; species Semicossyphus pulcher. The sequence goes on along the minus strand of NW_027211670.1, from coordinate 15,898,334 downwards.
AGCGCTCCGGTGATGCGGAAGCAAAACATCTGGAGATGTAAACAAAGAGCGTGTGCTTTACATGCACACACGCAGCGATGTTCCGCCCTGCCGGCTCTGCTGTTTGACGCCGTTTCGCCTCCGTTACAACGACTTCGCCCCACCATTCCGTCTCCGTGTGTTTTACATAGAAGACGAAACGTGAGAGGCAAACAGCTTATGGAAAACTCATGGAAACATGACATTCACGTGGCTTGATAGAGGAGTTTGGTGTGGTGCATATATGTGAAAAAAAGGAAGCTTACTTCAACACAGTCAATTCTCAATTCGACATTCTGTGTCATGTAAAGCCCTCGTATTAACCCCGTTGCGAGACCCTTAAAGGTTTTCCAGTTAAAGTGTCACATTAATCGACACCTAAAGTCATGCTACAAAAAGCTGCCTCATCCACTCAATGTAAATGGGGTGTATTTGCATTGCATATTTCAGCAGATGTCTCTGCATTTCATTATCAGAGCACCTTATCCTCCTGCCCCTGCCATCTGTATTCATAATGTATCTCTAAGTCATTTAGTAAGTCCTGGAGATGGGTACATGCTGGTTCAGAGAGCTCAGGTGTCCTCCCCTCCAGACTGGGCGCTCCTCCTCGTGTTCAAACCCACATGTTCCTCTGCCAGCAGCAGCTCTCATGGCACATTCCTGGGTAGCTGCTGGCTCCTGTGATAATTGAAAAAGCCTCTACTGTTACATTAACTCCGGCTTCCCTCCTCTCCACCCCTCCCTCTAGGGTTGTAGACGGCATCGAAGACAATGGGCACACGTTCCATTTCAACGTGGAGCACAGCGGGCCCAAAGCCAGCACGGGAGGCAGCGCCCAAGGTAAGCAGAACCGCCTCCAGCTGCGAGGGTCACGCGGGTGCCAGATGGCTGCAGGTAAACTCAAGAGTTCAAACGGTGGATAGGACGGCGCTGCGGTGCCTCCTTCTGGGGGGAAATATGAGCGCGCAGACGAGTGAAATGACAGCAGGGTGTCCACAGAGTCAGAGAACATGTTAAAGGACAAGTAAGGTCAAAGCAGGGCTCAGATCATCTGACCTGAGCTTTCACTGAGGATCACTCTGGGATGAATATTGCATGCAGTTCAGCTCAAGTTCAGCCAATTAACTTAAAACAAGGGCTTTGGCGACAGTCATTTTCAACAGTACACACTTTGTAAATTACAGCTTGCTAAACACTTTTTATCTTTTAGAGCGTCCTGGAGGATTTCCTGCACTTTTCTTTTGTTTCTGCCTCATTAATTCGACGAAGCAGCTTTCATACCAGTCATGTTTAAAATCTTTGTTTTGAATCCTTACTACAAAGCATATGTAATCCATTTCCCAAGATATGCTGGACTTGTTTGTCCAGCACATCCCACAGACGCTCGATTGGATGGAGATCTGGGAAATTCGGAGGCCAAGTCAACAGCTTGAACTCATCGTCGTGTTCCTCAAACCATTCCTGAAGCATGTTTGTGGAGTGGCAGGGCGCATTATCCTGCCACTCTGCAACTAGCCAATAGGGAATACTGTTTCCATGAAGGGGTGGACCTGGTCTGCAAAAATGTTTAGGTAGTTTGTACGTGTCAAAGGACGCAAGGTTTCCCAGCAGAACATTGCCCAAAGCGTCACACTGCCTCCGCCGGCTTGCCTTCTTCCCACAGTGCATCCTGGTGCCATGTCTTCCCCTCGTATGAAAAAAGACAAAGAAAACATGATTCATCAGACCAGGCCACGTTCTTCCATTGCTCTGTGGTCCACTTCTGATGCTCACGTGCCCATTGTAGGCGCTTTCGGCAGTGGACATGGGTCAGCATGGGCACCCTGACCCATACTCAACAAACTGCGATGCACTGTGCGTTCTGACACCTTTCTATCAGAACCAGCATCAACTTTTTCTGCAATTTGAGCTTCGGTAGCGCTTCTGTTGGATCAGACCACACGTCCTTTGCTTCCTACTTCCAACACATCAACATCAAGGACAAAACATGCCTAACATATCCCGCCCACTGACAGGGGCCACTGTAACGAGATAATGTTATTCACCCGACATGTCAGTGGTCATCATGTTATAGCTGATCGTGTGAGCACATGCAGTACTTACACATACTGTATATGTTATTCTCACACATTATAATTAAGTTTTGTTTTTATATCTCTCTGGTGTGCGTGAGTTATTTGTTGATATACTTTATGTTTCCTCGTCCTCGTTTCTCCAGACTCCGATCAGGCTAACGCCACTCTGCTGCTGGAGACGGAGGAGGTCAAACAGAGCATCAGTCAACTCAACAACAAGGTACGATACAGCCTCAATAGAAATTGATAGAACCAAAGGTGATGTCGGATCATGACTCCTGTAATCGATCTGTGAAGTATGTTTGGGAGGCAGAATATGAACTGACAGTTTAAATGCAGACCAGCAGAAACTCATTAGCTTTTCTCATTGTTCCTGTCCCAGCTTTGGGAAACATACAATAGGATCAGGCCCAGACTGCGTCTCTTAATGTGGATGTAAATAGAGCTCAAGCAGGTGCAGCGTGAGGATCCAGATGGGCCCAGGTAGGTTCTGTCTGAAGCCGATATTAATTAAGCAGCAGGGCACTCTCTGCAATGCAGAGGATAGCAGCGAGTGCTGACTCAACAATCTGAAGAGGAAAAAAAAACATTTGACGACAGCCTAGCTCTACTTGTGGCCCTTCTCTGGCCCCCTTTCCCTCCTCTTCCTGGTTTTGTGTCTTCTTTCTCTCCTGTTTGCGTCAGTTACCTCGGCCGGTGTCCCTCTGGAGCTCAGGACTGTGGACGAAGCCATTTTTAGAGTCACAAAGAGGATTATGAATTATTTGGTTCAATTTTGGAAGGTCATCAGAAAATTACCTCTGGACACGAGTCTGAGATTAAACTTCAGAGATAGAGGCTGAGTCATGCTCCGTGCTGCGGACTGATCTGAATGTGTGTAATTAACCACATTTGCCGAGTGTAATAATAGAAACTGTGTTCTGTCTTTACTCAGATGGGGGCATTAAACCAGGAAGTATCTGAGCTCACCAAGGGCCTGCACCACATGCTGCACCTCCTCCAGGCCCACGTGTCTCTGCAGCACTACAACACCTCCCACCCCTCATACACGTACGGCGTAGCCCCCAACACTGGCATCCCCTACAACCTGGCTCCATCCTACCACTTCCACAGCGATCCCGGGAGCCATGACGGCCACCAAAGTGTCCCAACAGCTGGCCACTGGGGCTACAGCGCAGCTGCTGAAACCCAAACAGAAACCCACCACAGACCTCAACCCTCTAGTCCACCTGCTCACTCCTGCCCGCCCCTCTCTGTAAACTCTGCACCCAGGTTAGGCCCGTGTCACGGCTCTGAGAGCACAAACCTGTGGAGCGGCCCAGGCCTCGCACCTTATTCTGGGCATGAAGACTCTGAAAACAGGCCTCTCAGTGCGAGTCCGAGCAGCATCAGCCAGTCCCAGCCCACTTTGTGCCTGCAGCCTCCCAGTGATAGGAATGAACTCTCTTGCCTTTTGTCCAGCGCGCCTACAGGTGCGTCCACACAAAGCCTGCTGGACTCATCGCCCACTTCTTACCCCCACCTCTTATCACGAGCCACGCACGAGGACATTCGCGTTCTGATGTCCGCCCCAGAATCTCATAATCTGATCCAGGAAACCTCCATCTTTAAAATCGATGACTCACGCACCTCAGTGCGCCCCTCACCACCAACATCGCCGCTGCAACCTCTCGGATCCTCCCTCAATTCAGGATCACCTCTCGACGACCCGTCCGACGTAGAGCACACCAGTCTGGAGTGCCTACTGGGGAACGGCGGGTCTACGGAGAGCAGGGACAGTGAGAGCGTGTCGTCACGAAGGTCCAGCATCGGCGCGCAGACTCAGAGCACGGAGCAGTCGTGGTGTTTGGACCTCACAGACTGAAGACTTTCACTGCAGCTGGACGAGAAACTTAAGTTATTAAAATGCAACTTCTGACAGTGTTTAAAAATCTCGGAGTGCTGTATTTCCTCCTCCTCAATTTGTGGGCTCTCTTGTTTGTCAAACCCTCCACAATCTACACCATTTCTATGCAAAAGCATGTCATTGTGCATCGTCTCGGCTTTACTGAAGTGTGTCTTTAAAAACAATCCACAGCAGTGGGTTCCAGTATATACTGTATATTTTTTCCAGCATCCTCAGAGCAGTTGATACTACCTGTTACCTCCTTGCATGGTAAAGTTGTTTATTCTTTTTCCTAAGGAAAAGGTTTCAAAATCAATGTGTAAGCATTCTACATGACAACCTGTTGATTGTGTACACTGAGGCTGTATTTCGACAGGCGAGCTGTTGGGTGTTTTAATGAACCGAGGAAGCAGAAAGGACACGTGTATGTGCGTCACACAGCATAGATTGTTTATTGTTTTGTATTGAATGTTTTTTTTCTGTTCTCAGTTTTTTATTTGTGACACTATAAATATGTAATAACCAAACCTTTCTGTTCTGATTCCATAAAACATCTTCGGTTTGACTCCCTCCTAAAGATCCTTCAGGACATTTGAATTAATTTTCCCCCTCAAAGCTTTAAGATAATTGCTCAAAACGTTCTCTCTCAAGGATCTACAAATCTTTAAACACAAACTAAGCTGCTGATAAAGTAAATGAAATATACATATTTAGATAAAAGGTTGGTCCCATTAGATATTTAATAAAAATGACAAAGTGTGAATGCCTCCTGGAAAAATATAAACTCTTTATACTCACACAATATTCAGAGTATTCAGGAACTTTGTTCTTTTTGAATGATTTCTCCTCGACTGACAAAATAAAGTATGCAGAAATGTTTCACTGTGTCCTTCTGTGGTGTCACACAAATCACACTTCATGTATGACGTGTTTTCTTTAAAACAATTACTATTGTGATATTATCGGCACGTTATCGGTATCGGCCAATATTGGCTTAAAAATTAACTATCGGATATCCGCCAACACGCCGATATAATTAACAGATAAAATAATGGGCTGCTGCATACTTGATTAAATGCCCGACCTCGGCGCAATGTCCCCGGCGCGAAGAAGACCTGCGCGGTGCAGCGTGATGACGTCACGTGTGTCTACCTGCAGCATGACAGAGTTAGAAGCCAAAATGTCCGTGGTGTGGAAGTTTTTCAAAGTGTCTGAAATAGATAGCAAAACTGCTATTTGCAATGACTGCTCAGCTTCGGTGATGCGAGGAGGAGCCAAGGCAAAGTCTTTCAACACTACAAAGTTGATTAACCTTCTCAAGACCCGTCACCCCGACCGTTGTAACAAATGTGATAAGAGTATCACCATTATACTGTACGCTAATTCCAATACAGAAGAGAGTTGATGATCTCTGCAATTAGGTGTGCGGGAAAAAAATATCGGTATCGGTAATCGGCTAAATGAGTTGTAAAATATCAGCATATCGGATATCGGCAAAAAATCCGATATCGTGCATCCCTACAATTAAGTTGTAAGACAGAAATTATATTAAAATATCTTCTTAATCTGGTTCAAACAGGAACAAATACAGATGTTCACATATTCACGTCAAAGCTTCATTAGAATGTCTCTGTGGACCTGCACTAATGGAGAGATGTCAGAGTGAGGGGGCTGCACGTGCATTGCGCCCCGAGCAGTTGGGGGATTCGTTGCCTTGCTCAAGGGCACCTTGACAGTGCCCAGCAAGGGAACCGGCACCTCTCCGGCTACCAGCCCCAATTCCATACTTGGTCTGTGCAGGGACTTCAACAAGCCGAGTCCCTCCACACTGAGCTACTCTTCTGTTTCTGTGCATTTATTAAGATAACGCTTCAATTTTTGGTCGTTGTAAGTGATTCTCAAACCCAAAAGTATTACCGCACACATATTTATGTTTTTTATGTCTTTAAGGGTTCGTATGTTGGGTTAGTTGGCTGCACGGTGGTTATTGCGGTTGCCTCACAGCTAGAAGGTTCCTGGTTTGAGTCGCAGTTCGCACGCAGGGGGGCTTTCTGTGTGGAGTTTCTTCTCCCCGTGCATGTGTGGGTTTCCTTCCAGGTACTCCAGCTTCCCCCCACAGTCCAAAAAGACATGCTCAGTAGGTTAATTGGGGAATGTAAAATTGCCTGTAGGTGTGAATGTGAGCGGTGAGCTGTCTCTGTGTGTCAGTCCTGTGATTGACAGGCCAGTCCAGGGTGTAACCCGCCTCTCAACCAATGAAAGCTGGGATAGGCTCCAGCCCCACCTCCACCCTGAACAGATGGATTTGCTCAGCCATAAAACCTCAAAATGGATCTATAATTTTGTTCAGCTTTTATATTTTCTTTAAGAACATTTCAATCAAGCAGCTTCATTTTACTCATTCAGGATTTTAGAGGCTCTGTCCTCGATGCAGTGGCCCTTTATTCGACTTTGACCTTTGGCCCCCTGCTGCATGTCATCCCCACCCTCTCTCCCCACATTTCTGACTCTATCCTTTGTCCTATCAAATAAAGGCAAAGGCCAAAACAAATCTGTAAACAAACAGAAGTGGGGAAACATCATATTACACGATCAACACGGCACACTCTGTTTGTGCAGCGTCTCCACTCAGAACACGTGAAGCTGCAAGTTCACGTTTTCATATTTGTATTTCCAAATAATGTTGTTGTAATGACTGAAACTACAACTTGTTCTACACTATATTTCTCCGTCAGGTACCTTTAGTGAAGTACCAATAGTCCTTCAAAAGTCTGCTTTGTGTGGCTTTGCTTAAAGGTGTGTAGTACCGTGTGTTTCCTGTGTGCAGTGGTGAAAGCGTTTTTGATTGTGCAACCAGAGCGGGTCAAAAGGAAGCCAGGGTGGCAACGCTCGGGTACATTTCATCACGTTCTTTCAGGTGGGATTTCTTAAAGCTTTTAAACATTTGAATTACAAAAGTGCTCTCTGATCCTCTCCCACCGTCTTTCGCCTTTTCACGCAGATATTTGTGCAGAGGCGAGACTTTGTGAGAACAGGAAGGCCGTGATTCTTGCTCCTCTTGTGCTGTTAGTGTTCAGCCGAGGTAGCTGCTGTTTTTCTTCCCTGAAATCCAAATGAATTTGCAGGCAGTTCGATCAGAAGGTGAAACAGATTTGTTTTCTTTTTCCAGGTGAGGCACTGAGGTGTTACAGTGGAGGCATTATGCACGGTATCAACCCCGAGGAGACGTGCTACGGTTCAGACAACGTCTGCACCAGTATCACCATTTACTCTGTAAGTGCCTCACAGGGCCTGAGGTGCACATTTCACAATAAAATATGTTGGTAATAAGAATGAAAAAGTATTTATGGGTCTCTCTCAGCTCTCAGTCACTTCAAAGGTTGCATGAAATTAAGAAACTGCGTCATGATGAACCGTCCGGGGAGATCATTTGCCTCGTGCTGCAGCAACAAATGACTGAATGCCATCATCGTGACCTTCAACTGAGAAATTCTTACTCTGCTGTCCTGGAGTGTCTGTTCTGATCTTCTCATAACAAAGAGCATGGGTCTCCAGCTTTTCTGTTTTGTCTGTTTATGCTTCCTTACTCTCTTTTGCTCTTATTCTCTGATTTCATTTTGAACCTCTGATTTGTTCTTTGTTTTCTTTTTAAACTGTTACGTGTTTTACATCTGTGCCTGTGCAGCGGCCCTGCCTGACTTGACCTGGACCTTCCTTGAAAAAGAAATTGTCAATCTAAATTTAACTTCACATCCTGATACATAAAATATATATATATTTTTTTTTTAAATATCTTTTGCATTCAGTGATCTGTGTCTCTTTTCTTAAACCACTTTATCAATGGTTAAAATAACATCCCTACAAAGCTTAAAATGTCCAAATCTGGCACAAATGTGAACTAATTCTAATTTCACATTATTCAATTTTTATTTTTGAAGTGTTTTTGGGGCCGAAAGCCAACTAGATTTCAGGTTGTTTGTAAGATGACGTTCATTAAAGTAATAATCTCAGAGATTTGCATTTAAATAAATCTCTGTTAAGTCTCTATCTATCGCCGAATGAGGTAACACAATGGTGACTGAGCCTATGGCCCACTGATGAAAGCCTTTGCATTTGCAGTATTACAGACTGGTTGTCTCGAAGACTTTCGCGGAACAAATCACAAGCGTCGCCCAGTTAGTGACGCGTTTTCCATCACAAAGCAGTGGTTGGTCTGCCAGAGAGCTTTTCTGGTCTCTGCAAGTGTTGTGAGTAAACAGTAATCTACTATGGCTGAACTAAGAAAAGATCAATGACTACAGATACAACTTCAAAAATATGTGAAAATCCAAAGAAAAAGAAACAAATTGGACGCTCAGATGAAGATAAACAGTCTAAAAAGGAAAGCGACCGTCAGCGAGGAAAATCAAGAGTTAGAGCCAACTGTGGACGTCAAACGTGCGACACTGTCTGGATATCTAGGAAGTGTGCTCCCGCAATTACCGTTTATCGCCACAGGTGTCGCCAAAGAGAACGAAACTGAGATCTCCGAGATTACCACTTTAAGGTGTATATTTTAGTGAACGCTCCATCTGGGGCCAGTGTACAGAGTTGCACATCAAACTGCACTGTTCTTCACTGTCCTGCTTCCACATGCTAAATGGTTTTATGTATTTGAGCATCTCACATAGTGTTTCGGTTTATCCTCAGGCAAACAGCAACAGTTCTTCCAAAATGAGACAAAAATCAGACAAAATAAGACATGAAATTTCCCTAGAAATAAAAGATATTTCGATCAAGTGTGTCTATCTGCAGCCTCAATCCATATATAATGCATCTAAATGCATTGAGATTAATTATATGAAATAGAAAAGCAGCTAAATTATAATGTGATATTGTAAGATGAGACTTGATTCATGAGCGACAATTTGTAAGCTAAACTGAGCAGTATGTAAAGATACAAAACAGATCCTGATTTTACCAGCAGCAATGATTAATGCATCAATAATCATAATCCAATACTTTAATCTTTAAGTATATTTTGATTTAATAAGGACAAGATTCTGAATTCTTTTGACTATTTTTTACTCAAGTGAAAAGTGTGTAATTATTAGGGCTGAAAAGACACAGCAGTATACAGTCTGGAAAAAAGATTAGAACACTTTGACTGATCGCCAGCCAATCACAGGACAGTAATGTAGCATGTTTGTCTTTATTTGTAGGACAGCTGAAGAGAGACAGGAAATAAGGGGAGAAGAGAGAGGGGGATGACATGCAGCCCAGGGCTGAGGGCGGGAGTCGAGCCTGCAGCCTCTGCCTCGAGGCCTGTAGCCTCTGTGTACGGGGCGCCTGCTCTACCATCTGACCTAAACCAACCCTCTTATCTGTGACTTTAAAGTGAAATGAGTAATAAACAAGGCCAAACAAGGCCACAACTGCTATTTTCATATTTCAACACCTCCCACTTGCATTCTATTGTTGCTAAACGGGAAACTAGTTGGGAAAGTCTTAACAGATGTCTTCATGCAGAAAAATACTTTAACAGCTTGTTCGCTCTCACTCTTCAAAACACATCAGATTCATTTCACACAATATTTGTATTGAGTCACTTTTATATTTTACCGTCAGTGGGGTTAGCGTGGGTTTTCCCAGCGTTCATGTCTGTGTGTGAGTGAGACACAGTAAACAATTATAGAGTTAATGATAGACCGGATTTGCATCGATTGCACAACAAGTTTAGATAAAAGGGACTCAGCGGGGCAGCACAGCACGCACTCAGCTCCTGCAGGACGTTTGACCAGGTGGCATATCTTTCACTTATGACTTAGGAAACAGAGCCACCAGCAAAATACAGCATCTAATTGCTCTTCTTCGATTCATACAGAGATTGGTGTGCAGACAAGAGATATTGAAAACATGAAGACTGTGATTGTCGCTCTTCTGGTGGTGCTGGTTGTCAGCCAAGGTGAGTAAATGCGCAGGAATCACAACAAGCAAAATTGAAGTACAACACAAATCTTCATTCAAATATTACTTTTGCAGTTTGCCTTCGTCAAGCAGATTTTATAACGTAAAAATCCAGCCCTGCTTTGTTTACATCATGTTTTTTTCTTCCTCTCAGGTGAGTCCTTGAAATGTCACTGTGCAGGCCCGGCACGCCCCTGTCCGGGCCCCGTGGAGACCTGCCCCGGGTCACACACTATGTGTGGCAACGTCATCATTTATTCTATTTCCCGTAAGTATATGTTGCTCCGTCAATGTCCTGCACAGATAAAAAATGATAATAAAAAACACATTGATAATCTTTCCCGTCTCTCTCTTTGTTTTCACAGCTGACTCCTTCTTCTTCCAGGGCTGCATGGAGCCACAAGAGTGCAGGGGGCTGGATAATCCGGGTATATCATCTGCCACCTGCTGCAGCACTGATCTGTGCAATTAATGTCCCCAAGAAGCTGTATAATCTACTCCCATGTGAAGTGTGTTGTTGCACTGTCATAATAAAGTTCAGTTACTTTTCATATCTTGATCAGATCTTGTTGTTTGTGGGATGTTAGCTTTAAATACAGAATTATAAAGAAAACTTTTATTTCGGGAAGAAAAAAAAAACAGGCATAAAAGACTTTTAGTCCTGCTTGTAAAAGTTTTAATGATAGACTAGCGCCATCTTGTGGTACATATGCTGAATTGTATGTTAAGATAATCCACACAACATAACAACATAACAGCGTGTTTTAGTTCAGTAGAACTCCCTTTATTGTGTAGTAATGGCAGCTAATACTTAAAATAAATATTTGATAATAAAAATAAAACCATTAGATTTTAAGAACTATGTGATTAAAAAAAAAAAAAAAAAAGCTAATATAGAGAAAAAAGTGTTTAAAATCTATAAAAATGTGCTACATGATGTTTGCTCACATTCCAGTTAAGATTTATTAGGGAATTTAATTATTTTCTATTTTCAACTACGAAAAAATATTTAATTTGAATTATCAGCATTTATGTAAATTTATAATAATAATAATATCAATAATAATAATAACAATAATAATAATAATAATGATAATAATAATAATAATATGCTTATTTTTACATGATTTAAGCCGAGTTTAAGTTAATGCCTCTCACGAACGAAAATATTATTAATCACTTCAAGTATATTTCTTCTATTATATGACAGTGAGTTGGCTCTTCTGACGGGTCACTATTCGGCCATTTGATTGGTTGTGACATTGCGTCACATGACAGACCAAACCAGGAAGTATTTTGGTTACACAAGGCGGAAGCGTATTATTTTCTGTACCTAAAAGTGTTTTCGGGGGAAACGTTGTTAACGAGAAACAACACGGTTACAACTCACTACTCCCAGGGCGAATTGGAAATTGCTTTTCGTTGTTGGTAAGAAAGGCCACGTGTTCTGTGTTTCCTTTAAGTATTATTACTTGTTAGCCGAGGTTAGCATTGCTAACTCGACTCGTCGCTATTGCAGACGAGCTTTAGCCTGTTTGCTAACTTACAGCTGGTTCTGTGTTTTCTGGTTGTACGGTCGAAGTTACTGTCAGCAGGTTTAGCCGGTTTGTGATGTAATCAGTTCGTATGAAGGCTGTATTTGGGTGCGTTGTTGAATTTTAAGTAAGAATATGAATATCTTCAGACTTTGTTTGTTAGCATGTGTTGTCGACTTCAGAAAAATGACATAACAGCAACTTTGTGTTGAGTCAGTTACATGGACAACTTTGGAACCTTATTTTAGTGTCCGGAATTCAAAAACTTCTTCGTATTTTAACTAAGTCCACAGTCACTGTTAAAATGTTAAAGAAAATGCTAAAAACTCCCCCTCTGATTACTAACAAACATCTTCGTGAAACTTGGTGAGTGTCAAAATATAATATTTACTAGCAGTGCTAATAAGTACAATTCAAGGAATGGTTTAAATGGATAGAGACCATTCCCATTTTTTTAGGTCAAATATTGTAACAGTAGGAGTCTGTGACTCCAGGGTCTGGGACCCAAGATAACTCTGGGAATTCTAAAAACTAAGAGAAATTATAACAGACGAGTTATAATTAAAGAGAAAGACTATTTAGAAAGAAAAGGTTAGATTTAGATTTAAAACCAAAATTGAACAACAAACTATGTTTTGCTTTTAAAATTGTGTGATTGTAACAACTCCAAGGGTGTGGAACCCTTACAGGAGAAACAGTCATACTGGGAACACCTTTTCTGGGTTTGGAAGACTTAAAAAGGTGTTTCTAATACTTACGTGTCAGAAAGTGCCCTTGGGGCAGAATACTGCTGTAGTGTTTTCGTTTCTGTTTTGCTTGTGTCACATTTCTTTTAATGTTTTTAATGCTCTGTTTTTAAGCACTTTGACTTGCTTTATGTTTGATGGTGCTCTATAAATAAACTTGCATTGCCTTTACTAATTAATTGTTAAAGCAGAACATTGTGTGAATGTTCTCAGTCGTTGATCCACTGGTTCTCTGTGTTTGTATTTTCAGGGTAGACTGGGTCATTAGGATCACTCAACCACTGCTGCCCCGCTCTGGTTCATCCTAGCAGGAGTTTGGTTTCTGGCCTCCCTCACCATCAGTGCCTGTGTGACTTGACCCCCATCTCGTCACCCTGTATACACCTGTACTATTAACACACCTCAGGCCTTCTCGTCTGTAACAGTCCCTGTCTCTGTCAATGGCTGGACGCGGTGGAGGATCAACGAGGCCTAATGGTGCCACAGCAGCAAATAAAATCTGCCAGTTCAAGCTGGTGCTGCTGGGGGAGTCGGCGGTGGGCAAGTCCAGCTTGGTGCTGCGCTTTGTGAAAGGACAGTTTCATGAATTCCAGGAGAGCACCATCGGCGGTAAGATACAGTACAGTGTTTCTAGACTTTGAAGCAGTGAATTATTTTTAAAGGGGGCTTTGGATGACTCACTAGATTTTGTTAAATGTTTGTTATGTTACATCTGTATTTTCTTTTATCGAATAAGCCAAATTTCTTAAAACGTTTGAAGTTTGATGTAGGTTTAAATCAGGATGGCAGCATGGACTTTGTGTCCAAGCTGAAAGGATGTTATACACACCTTTTAAACTCTCACCGCAAACATAACAGTAGAAGAGTTGGACCCTAATACTTCAACCTCCCACTGATCTGTGTTGTCCTGCTCTCCTCAGCTGCCTTCCTCACTCAGACCGTCTGTCTGGACGACACCACTGTGAAGTTTGAGATCTGGGACACGGCCGGTCAGGAGCGCTACCACAGTCTGGCTCCGATGTACTACAGAGGCGCTCAGGCGGCCATCGTGGTGTACGACATTACCAACACAGTAGGTTTAACCTGCCAGGGAACAAAGTGAAATGGGTTCATAATTCTAATGTCTGTTGTTATATTTAGAGTGTGTTTGGAGGCTTCAGGATAAAAGGTTCAGCGTTTAAAATGTAATGACACCCAGTCCAAATTAGACCTGATTGTCAAACTGGTGGGTGTTTTTGAGGTCTGATATTGAAGTCTGATATTAAAGTGAAAATGAATACACTGGGTGAGAGCATTATTAATAAAGCTTGTTGCCCTTTAAGGATACTTTTGCACGAGCCAAGAACTGGGTGAAGGAGCTGCAGAGACAAGCCAGTCCCAACATAGTGATCGCTCTGGCTGGAAACAAGGCGGACATCGCCAACAAGAGAGCCGTGGAGCTTCAGGTATGTAAACACGTGTTAATCAACTTTGCATTTACAGCTTAATGATTTCAGATAGTTGAAGCCTTATCTTGAATTTATTACATCGTAAAAATTATATTAAACATCTTAGGGCAGTAAATGTCTTAACATACCCTCAATATATGTTTATTATGTTTTAAGGAGGCGCAAACATACGCTGATGATAACAGTCTACTCTTCATGGAGACTTCAGCAAAGACTGCCATGAACGTCAATGAAATTTTCATGGCTATTGGTGAGTGCATCAGTCAAAACTTCCTTTCCATTTCACTTTGCCCCTTTATTTCTGCAGAAAAATAGAATTGCATATGATACACACATTTATGCTTTGAAACAGCAGTGTACCTTTGTTTCATACATCACAAATCTATTGAACCAATCCTGTTAACCTGATGGACGATTTTAGGGCAAAAACAGGGGTATCAAAGGAGAAGCCAGTAGTCACGTATTGATGCTTTTGTGGGTTAGACTTGCAATTTCATTTCAACCTGTCAGAGCTAGCAAATAAGACTTTGGTTGCAACTTTATTTAAACATCTTTCATCCTCTCCTTGTAGCAAAGAAACTACCGAAGAACGAAGCTCAGGGCGGAGCCGGACAAGGCGGGCGCACCAGGACGGGAGTGGATCTACAGGAAGCGGCTCCTCAGGGGCGCAGCTCGTGCTGCAGCTCGGGAAACTAGCAAGTACAAACGCAATGAACTTAGTGAGCGAGCCCTGAACATCGTTTTAAGGACAGCACGTAGCTAAAAAAAACAAACAAACAAAAAAAAAAAAACCCAGAGAGGCAGGAGAGGGCAGAGCCACTCGCCACCCCTGCACTTAAACTGAGATTACAGATGAGATTATCTGGATCCTCTTTGATTAAAGGAACGTTTTTTTTAGAAGAATCATAAGCTAGAGGGAATTACCAAGATCCCTCACTACTTCTCTTCTGTCTTCCCCCCCCCCCCCCCCCCCGTGTATCTATCTACCTCCCTGTCTATCTTCAGCCTGTCTCCGTTGATTCAATAGTCTTACATGATTTATTTTGAAGGGTGATACTGAGGTTGTTGGCCATTTCCCTTTCTGTTTGAGTGTGTGTCTGTGGTATGTACATGTACGTATATTGTACATACATGTATATTGGCAGTTTACTTTTCTACTCTTGTTATTTCCCTCTACAATGATCATCATTATGAAAGATACCCAACTACTAAAAAAATGACAGAATGAACGTTAAGGTTTCTCGTCTTACTGCAGTTGAAATTGGAACATGTAGTTCTTTATGGGGACCTAAACGTGACACAGTTATTAGGACGGCTCCTGCTTATTTAAAGCAGGTTATGATTCATAGGCTACACATCTGAAGATGTCTCTGAACTGCGACAAACCCAGCCGTTTGGATTCAGTGTGTACGGATACCTGTAACACCACAGAGTTGTTGGCCTTTTTTTTAAAAAAGAAATGTGAAAATAACTTGTAAATCTAAAAAGTAATAAATGACATGCAAGATTAATGTTGTTCTGAGTTGCTTTGCAGTGCTGTGATGTGGCTTTGGTGGACACTTCCGATGATTATTTGCATGTCTGTTGGCTGCCTGGTGGGTTCGAGCCACTCTGGCCTGGTTTGAGTACTGCCTGGTCAGAAGCAGTACAGAGTACTAACAGTGTTTTACATTCATTAAATAGAGTTTTGGAACAAATTTTATATAATTAAAGTTTTTTTTGCTTGAAAAGCAGAAAATATTTCATCATGTTAACGGAGAGTCAGGTTTTATGTTTGTAACATAAATAAATTAACATGCTTCATAATAACACTCTTTTAATTGGAATTAAAGCATATGCATATATTATAATTTTTTTAAGGTTTATATTTAATTGGTTTACTTACAGAAGGTCCCTGGTTCAAATCCCCGTTCGGACGCAAGTGGGCCTTTCTGTGTGCAGTTTGCATGTTCTCCCGGTGCATGCGTGGGTTCCCTTCCTCCCCCATCCAAAGACGTGCTCGTTAGGTTCAGTGGTGACTCTAAATTACCTGCAGGTGTGGGTGTGGGTGTAAATGGTTGTCTGTCTCTTGATTGACTCGTGATCAGTCCAGGGTGTACCCCGCCTCTCGCACAGTGACTGCTGGGATCGGCTCAAGCCCCCCCGCGACCCTGAACAGGATAAGCGGTATAGATGATGGAGGGATGGTTTTGTTACTGTATCTTTTTCAGATGTAATGATACATAAGTATTTCGAATAGGATACATCTGCCTACCTTAACCTTCCTTATTTAAAGCAATATCATTGCAACAGTTGACTGAAACAGGTGTTGCGGAAATATTAGTTACACTTTATAGTAAAGCACATATTTAACCATGAACAAATGACTAATTAGCATGCATATTAGCAGATCTACATTACAAATAATTTATTAATGTGTAATATTATAGTGTAGTTCTCCTTTTATATCCTCCTAATGAGCTTTTTGATTGCAAGTAGGAAAGTCGTAGTACAAGTCTAATAATGTTAATATGCTTTTGGTCGGTTTTATGGTACTATAACCTTAAACACACACATACATATTAAATGAAATTCAGGCAGGACTGAATACACCGATCATTTCTGTCTTTTATTCTAACACAGTGTTATTTACAGAGCTCTGTTCAGACTATTGTTAGACTGACAAAAGTTGGTACCATATTCTTAATCCAGTTTTGGGCACTTATTCTGTAATGCACAAACAATTCGTCAAAGTCGTAAAATGTGCACTTGTTGGCGCATTTAACTTTCTAACCACTAGATGGCAGGTTCACACCTCAATCCTGATTCAGTCATACAGTCTGCGGTCTGAAGGCATGTATGGCTAATAATTCAGATATGGTCAATATTTCCTTACTGTGGAGGCTCTCAGTCATCCAGGTCATGCTGATGCAACGGTTTAATCCAAGGCAACTGAACTGAAGAGCTGAAGAAGGCTCTCCAGTGACAGGCCTTCAAGTAGTCCAGGTGTCTTTTGGATAAAACCTTTTAATTAATATTTCCTCATAAAAGTAAAAATAAAACAATTCTTTTTTTCCTGCTGAAATGAATCGTAGATTAAATAAAACATCGACATTAAATTGTGCAAATATTTTGATAAAAAATGTATGTAAAGTTATTTTAAGCGAAACTGTTAAGCGCTTTGACTGAAAGTGTCTTTTGGATTAAACCTTTTTAATCAATATTTCCTCATGAAAGTAAAAATAAAACAACACTTTTTTTCCTGCTGAAATGATTCATAGATTAAATAAAACATCGACATTAAATGATGCAAATATTTTGTTAAAAAATCTACCTTAAGTTATTTTAAGCGCTTTGAATGAAAGTGTCTTTTGGGATTGAACTAAAACACTCGCATGTTTAAGGTAAGGATGAACTCTTACCCATAATTTAATGGCTTTAGAAATTCATGTTTGCATTTGCATGCATAATCAACTGCATGTTAAAAAGGACAGTGTGCATATTGCTTCTACAAAAAGCCATTACCGCTGTCTTGAAGAGGAATCACACAGTAGTGATGCACTCTATCTGTGCTCCCCTGATTATCCTACAGCTCTCTTTAAAGCAGCGTTCTCTGGGTTAATGCAGCCGTTCACTTTGTTGTGATGAACAATGACCTTTTGATGAAGTGCCTGAACCTCTTAGAGGTTTTCGGTTAAAGAAACTGTATTATGCATTAAATGGCATTACTGCAGAGGAGGGGTTCTGGGCCTGTAAAGCATTAGCATTTAATGATGCAGAATACAGGATTAAACAGTTAAAACACTGTGTGCTCTGCCAACTCTAATACAACAAGTCCTCTCTGTTTGAAGGTTAGAATGGTAAGCTTTGGCTGAAACTGTTTTAAAGAAGTGTTGATTCGACTTCATGGTTGTTTTCAAGGCTCCAGTTTGTGCTGCTGTTAGACTGAGAGGTGCTCACCACCTCATCGTTCTAGTCGTCACTTGAAGAACCTAATGATGACTATTTTCTGCAATTAATGACATCAAGCATCTGTAAATAAGTTGACAATAAATAGTGTTATATCAGAAACATTTCATGGTCAGTCATAGTAGATAAATGTGAGCTCACACACACTCAAAGCGAGACTGCATCCATCCAACGTCAGCACGAATTTAAACAAAGTTCCGGAAAATCTAAAAAAAAATGTAAGTTGATGTTGATTTCAATCCACATGTGTGAAACGGTCAGGTGAATTACTTCTCTGATAAGTTGCCATCAACAATTGCAGAGAAGGGTGCATCAAAAAGCTCAGTTCAAATTATGGAAAAATAGTATTTCAGTTTCATGTTGGATACAGTATCGTTTCAACGCTTCACACAGATCGGACGTTTTCTTTTGCCGCCATTTCCGTCTCTCCGGGGGAACGAAAACTTCAGAGGACGTTAAAATGCATGTAGAAGAATCATAGCCTGGATAAGGATAAACCATGATGGCTGCGGAACTCGTGTTTGGTTTGTCCTTGATCTGCTGCTGTCGACATGTGGAGGTGCAGCATGGCGGACTTGATGGAAGAGGCACTTCTGCTGTAGATCCAAAGATGCCGTTGTCAGGTAAAAGGTAGAACACACAATCCTTATTTTTAGGCGATAACAAACTAATGATACATACTTGAATTAATATGAAATTCTTCTTGTAGATCCCCCTAAATCTTATGAAGTCACTCTTACATTAGATAACAAGTGCTTCTTTATGTGTCACTCTGAAAGTCAGTTATCTCTACATACATGCCCAACTAGGAAATCCAAACAGGATTCAAGTACAAGATGTTCTTTAACTGCTTGAATTGACTAATTTCGATTTGATCCAGGGACCCGAAATACCAAATTTAAAGGTATCTTTATGTTCTGCTCACAGGTACAACATTAATGTCTGTTCTGTGGGTTTAAATCTTCATCTAAGCATGTAAAAATGAAGCCAAAACCTGGTTAACCTTTCTGTACCAGGCATGGTGTAAACAGCTCTGCTGTTATGCTTTTGATGCCTCAGACCTAACATTAAATCCAAATTTTAAAACCCTTTTAACACACACACACACACACACACACTCGCCTCAGAGACGGGCTGCATTTCTGCCAAAAAGCAGGCGGCCGCTCGGTTCACAGTAAATGATTTCTCATTTGTTGAGCTGTCAATCAAGATGTGTTGTGTTAAAAAAAGAAACTAATTTCATACTTGGCCTCTGTGAATCATAATGGTGCGAGCGCGGGGCTGAAATAGTGTCAAGAGGAGGTTTAAATGCTGTCGCAAACCTCCAACGCTTCCTTGTTATTTATTTTTTATTCGTTAAACATCACAAACAGGTAAAATGGCATGACAGCAAGGCTCTCTCAGATTAGCTTCTGTACCTTAAATGTGTTTCTCTTGAGAAGCCACTGTCCTAATTTTACAGCAGAGGTTCAAATAGAAAGAAAACACTCATGAATGTCCACATGCTCGCTCTGATGTATTCCTTCTATCTTCCTGGACAGACAGAAATGTCGTTAAATACCAAGGGCACAGGGAGGCGGCGTCTGGACTGCATGCTGTGGTGTGAGATTTCTGCTGATAGCGATAGCATGATGCGTGTGATGCGCTACAATAATTGTTTCTTATCTGAAATGAAACATCTGTGTTGCCACCAGATAGCATGCTAGCGAGGAAGGAATCAGAGGCACGATAAACAGACGTTGAAAGGGTAATGATTTTTGAAATGTCTTGAGTTTTAATGCATTGTGTCTGCCCTCGCTGGGTTTACTTAGCATTCACACCACAGTCAACTAGCATCTTGTTTCAGTGGCATAAGAGGACAGGGTGTGTTTACTTGCTTCCTGGTACAAAGATGACGGATATTAAAGGAATAACACATATTTGCTTTTCTTGTTTTAGAATTTTACCGTCTTTTGACAGTGAATCTGAAGAGAGGCAGGAAGTCGGGAAAGAGAGAAGAGGTATGACCTGTAGCAAGGATCCAGGAAGTAAGCAACCTTCAACCAATAACGGCAGGCTTAATAGTATAAGTGCGCTATACATTCTCTATAGACACAACTCTCATGTCTGTAAAATCAATATGGAGCGAAAGCCAGGAGCCTGTTAGCTTAGCTTAGGCTAAAATTCAAGACAGAGGGAAACAGCTAGCTTAGCGTTGTCCAAAATTCACACAATCCGCCTATTAGCATCGCTAAAGCTTTAAGACTATCGCAGCTAGCATAGTGCTATTTTATTCAGCAAATGTACGTGTTTCCTTCAATAGTTGGAAGCTAGGGAGGGACACTTTCATGGATATTAATTTCCTTTTATATCAGCTAATAGCGCAGAATGTGACAAAATCCAAATAAAAACACAGTGACGACCAATAACTGCTAGCTAGCTAGCTCGTATGTCCTGTGTGTCGTGTCAAAGGGGGCGATTTAACAATGACGTCCAATGATTTTCAACAGTCACTTTTCTGTGGAGCTTTCAATATGATACATTTTCAGTCTTTGGGCCTAAGAGTAATTAATACTCACTTGTCACACTGTAATGTCTGCATATGATGGAGGTTCTTATTCCTCTGTGTTTGAGAGGAATGTATGTTAAATGAGCACTGGGACACACTGCACGCCTGGCCTTGGTGACCTCCTAAGGGTCTTCAAAGTAAAAGAAGGAAAGAGAGAAGATGAGGCAAAGTCGTAAAGCTACACATGCTATGTAGCTAGTGTTTTTGTTTTCTCATTTAATATAATTTTGCATTGGCAAATCAGAAGGACATGGTCTTTACCCTTTTTTAAATGTACTTTATGAAAGAAATGAAAGAATTTTAATCTGCTTGAATTGATTGGATTTTTGACCTTTAAGTATGTACGAAATTATTCATCATAGGTGAAAAGAGGTCATAAGATCCACACTTTGTGTGTATACAGTACATTTTGTTTTTTGTTTTAATCAAAATTAAATTTCTTTTTACTCCTGAAAACTTTGATTTTTACAAGAAAATGTGTTTATTCTGTTATTTTATTTTATCTCTTGGCATGATGTAAAATAGATTTCAGAGGCAAAAAGCTCTTTAATCATCATTTTATTAATCATTTTCATCGACTTCAGTTATAAAACATCAACAGGACATTATGCATTTTATTTCCTGAGATTTGTCACATAGATTCATAAAGTTGTAGACCTACTGGAAGTCTATAACCAAGTTTAACTGAGACCAACAAATCAAGTATGTCCTCTTAAATATAAATACTAAAATTACTACTTGCTTTAGCTGCTGCTGTGGGCTAATAATTATGCCTATCAAATTGAGTCAGAAAAAAACACGTTTCCATAGTGGCCTGGGCAAACTGGAGATGTAAGAGCGGTGACCGGGTTCTCGATAATTCTGAGACTATACAGGAATAAAAATATCCTCTAATGAAAGCACTCAAGATGATGATGGAGCTGAGCCCTGGTAGCCTTGATGCAGGGAACATTTTGATTGGACTCATGGAAATGTAACAACTGGATATACCCTTAGACCCTCATCCATCTCTATTGTGGGAGCATCCACTTTGAGCTAGCTGTGTGTTTGTGTATCTGCATATGTTTCCTTTTGTACACTTGATGATCTTTGATATCTTACACCCTTGTCTCTGCTTGTATGCGCACGCAAGCACATGTGCACCTTTTATTTTTAGGGCGACTGCCTTGGCGGCGGGGTCAAGCAGGGTGCCAGAGGACTTCAATGAGAAGGACATAGCTCAAACTCCAAGTATGTTTCCACCGCGCATCCATCACCGAGCGGGCTGACAGCTGGCAAAAACCAACACCGCCCAGGTTGGCTGCAGCACATACAGGCATGTGCCTGTGTCACTGTACTCCCAAATTCGTGTGCAGGCATCTGCTTTTGAACATAGCCCAACAATGTTAATAAGGGGGTCTAAAGGGGGTGGGATTAGAGGATGATGCCTGGTGATAGGCCCCCCGGTAAACAAACAGGGCCTAAAGGTTGAAAGGATTTGACATGTCAGAGTGATACAACATTTTCTTTTGACCTCTTGACCAGTTTGCCTTATTTCAAGTAGCTGATATGTGCTAGGAGGTCTTTACTAGAACTGTTCACGGATGTACATTAGCATTGTTTCAAGGCTGTAAAAAAGCCACGAGGTGTTTTACAAAGACTTTAAGTGAGGTCATGCTACAGTGTGCTTTCACTGGACAGAAGGAGCAAATAATAGAAAGCGTAATCTTTTCTTTAGTCTGAGAGCTTAGCGCCGTGGCTCATAGGACAACAAAAGCAGACAGTTTTTAAAGGGGCGCTTTTAAAGACCAGTTTACTCTGTTGTAAATTGTCGTCTTTGGCTCGATAGGGAGACTGAAGTCTGAGAAAATAACCCTGCTGATGTCACCTCGGTTATTTCACACGACTTATTTATAACACAATGTGTACAATACAAACTGGAGGTGTGAACTTTGTGTGACATGGGCTTTTAAAAAACATGTCAACGAATTCCAATTGCATTGTGGGTAATCATATATTTTAGAAGACTGACTGATAAAAGGTAGTAAAAATGTAGGATGTATTATAATATATTGCCTCACTTTTCATTGTTACATTTTACTTTAGCATGTAGCATGTTAGCTTCTTGTGGATATGTTGTAGTTGGCATACAAGTTGACTGATACTTAACTAGAAATAACAGCACAGATATTGTTTTAAGGTATTTTAACAAATTACAAATTTAAGACAATTTATCATTCTACTTATATATTATGATATCAAGATAATATTTTTCAAAAATGTTTGTTTATTTTATGTTTTAATATTGGTTGATACGTTGTGGTCAGATTCTTGTATGATATCAATGTAAGTATCGTCATTTCTGACTTTGTAGCACCTGTTTTCAAAACATGAGCCGCCACTTTAAGGGCACTATAAACCGTAAAGCTATGTTCACTGAGATTAAAACTTTGAAATTTGTGTGGAAAAAACGTAAACCTCTTAAAATACTGCGTTTTCCTTCTACATTTTCTTTTACATCACTGCTGTGATGGAGCTGCAGCCATTTGACAACACTCATCATGATGGTTTCAAAAGATTATTTTTGTTTATATTTTTTTATTTATAGTGCAAACAATTTTATACGGAGTCTCTCACCAGATCTGTTTTCTAACACAAGCTTTCCATTTCTCTTATCCACACGCACTGTGATTTGTTATCTCAGTTGCTCTGTATGGAAAGCCAAAAGTGCCATTTTTCGCCTTCGATTCCATTTCCAGTTTTACACCATAATAATGATGCTCTGGTGAGGTACATAAATAAACATTTTTCAGTAGTTAATGAGTCCTTAGTCCTTGTTTTTATTTCAGCAAGTGAGTTCAAAGTTTCTATAACTAATTCGTGAAAGATAAAGCCAGAACACATGCATGAATTCATTCATTTTAATAAACATTCTTATTTTTAATACATTGACTTGCAGCTCTTCAGGTGTGTGATTATAGCTGCTCAGAACAAGTAGCCTAGTATGACAGCAAGACAACAACAGTCAATCCAAACATATCTGGAGTTTTCAACTACTGGCAGTCTACATTAGTTTCAGTGTTAGTATTTAGTGAGATATTAGTTTTGGTTTGGGTCTCTTCATGAAAAGAAATGGTCAATCAGCCAAAACCACTTGTGAATAGCAATCTACAAGAGAAAAAAACAAAGCATAACCCCACAGTGAAGAGGCAAAACATTTAGTATGCGTTTGTTGACTATTTTGGTAATTAATAGTTTCATTGATTTGATTACAGTGGGCACGTTGCAGCATAGACTATATAAAAAGATAGACGACATGACATGACATGACAGCACCTTAAAAGTGAGGCCTAAGCATCTCGATTCCCGCCTGCTGACTGGCTGCAGTATAGGTCATACAGCCCGCCTCCTCCATGTTAACAGATGGGACATGAGTCAATCTATAAAATCAAAACGTCAAATAAATGTTTGTCAGACATGGTTTCTGTCATTAATGTTAGTTCTTATCAAACTGAGGTGGTGGAGAGGAGGTGGAGATGCGTTGGGTATCTTACAGTCCCTGTGCAGCACCACTCTGCAAACCGGCTGCATACCTTATAGTTTTAATGTAGCTACAGACTGCCTCACTGATATACACTATGTTGGAAAGCAGTTATTTCAGGATAAAACTGCATGAGTAAACTGTAAACTAGTGTGGAATAATGGCACTGTCGGCTTTCCATACCGGCTCGGCGCGCGCACATTACCCGCGTGGTTTATCTTTTCTGGACTCGCTCGCGGGAGTGAAAAAAACGCTTGCAGCTGAGCTCGCGCTGTAATCAGTGACAGCTGGAAATGGACAGCAACAACGGAGCAGCCGTAAAGCCGAATTACACAGGTAGGAACACCTTTTTCATTTCTACATATCGAAGCTGTTTCTCTGACTGTGTGTTATTTATCACCAGAAACGTATTTTAGTAATGTATTTATTCGAAAAATAGGAGCAGCCTACATTTTTGTATTGGGGTAGTTTGGCTAAAGCTGTCACAAAAAGCTTATGTTTGTATACTAACGACAAATTACTTTAATATCCTTTATTAATGCTGCGGGGACGACCGTGTCTGTAGTTTTCTTCTAACATGGACACTTTTCCTACTTGTGTTGACAAAGCTGTGGCTACTTTTTGGGGGGAAATTTTGTTTTTAATATGAATGAGTGAAGTAAATACATATAGCTATGAGGGGCCTTCGTCCTAGCATGCTAACAATTTAAGGCACCGGTAATGTTTGTTGTCTTCAAATTAAAATAGTTTCTTGGGTAAAAATGACCCTTACAAATTGACTGTTATAAAGTCTATCAGAGGCACAGTATGCTGGCGTTTTATAGTTGTTTATGATACATTCCTACCTTTTTAAAAACATAATAACAAGCTAGTTGATAAAGGTTAAATGTTTGAAATGTTTCTCGGCCCGCTGACGTCTCAGTCAGTGTATGACTGCCTGTATCCATGCACATTTTCACACTGCAGAAGTGTGTGTGTGTGTGTGTCTTTCTACAGATGTTCTTGTCTGTGTGTGTGTGTGTGTGTCAGTCACCTGAAGTATTTGGTGGTAGAGACAACATAGACGACATGGAAGAGACAACTTGCACTACAAAATACAGATTGACCAATATTTTAGCTGTATGTTTTCAATCTTTCATCCGTTTATTGTGAGGCCAGATCATCTTAGCTTGTTTAAAGAGCCAATTAAATATTCTTAATGCTTTTTTAAAATCATATTTTAAATGAGGACACATCTATGGCTAAAGAGTGGGGGGGGGGGGGGGGGGGAGTCTAAAGAGGTGAAAAATCCAGCCACACATTTCTATATGTATAGATTAATGTCAGACCAGCGTGCTTTGGCTTGCACTACCTGTGTTTATGGAAGAATAATGGTGTCACCCAGCTATTATTGGGCACTCCTCTTGTCTCTCTGCCACATGATCATATAGGCTACTGATCCTTGTGGAGGTTGCCCCATGGCTGATGTGTATTTAAACCTTTTAAATATGTTCTGATTCATACCTATCTTTTTTTTTGGTATAGTTTTGTGCATGTGTTTGCTACATGTGTCGAAGGTTCGACCTCTGCAGTATATGTGGTGGCGGAGAATGTTAATAGCTTTGGATGATAGCATCTGCTAGACGCATGCATTGTTTTTGTCCTCTCAAGGAGAGACAAAAGGGAACTCGGAGATGTGTGGTTGTTTTCTGGTCACGATATCGACTGTTTGGTCAAAAGAAAATAGTGAAAAGTCCCGTTATAATTTCCTAAGGTGTCTTTGTTTTGTCTAACAGAACAAAACCAAAACGTGGCCTAGATATGTAAAAGAAAATGAGCTATTTCAACCATATTTCCCCTTAAAATGACAGATAGCAAATACGTTTTAGCATTTGGAAGCATCTTATCAAATTGTATTGTTGTAATAGCCTCTTGAACTGCATACAACACAATTTACACATTTAAAAAACCAACACTAAAATCACCTAGGCCTATTTTCTTTTACTATCATTATAAATTAAAAGAATATTTGCCATCTTGTTCAAAAAACGTAACCCTGAACATGTTTTAGATTATAAAACACGTGACTGCCAAACTTATCTACTTCATTTAACATGTAGAAACACCTTATGCGTCAGCCTTGCTCGTCATATATCTGCGTGTGTTCCTGTAAGCGTGTGTCTCACACTGTCATTACTGTGAGTGTTGCATTGGCAGCCTCAGCCTCTCCTCAATTCAAGCAGCCCCACTTAAACACCCAGCACCGGCCACACCGTCATCTTCTTCTGCATCCTCTTTAAATGACCTTCCTCTCCTCGGTCCGTCCCCCCACCCCTCTGCGTCAGCCTCAAACCTAAATGGCTCCAAATGACGCCCGCCCGCCCGCCTGCCAAGCAGCGCCGCATCCACGGAGAGATGTTCTTTCCAACTGCATGCAAGCAGTCATTTTCACCGTGAACAAAAGGTCCTTGATTCATCAAATCCCGCGCCTCCTACTGCTCACTCTCCAGGGTGAAGCTGTAATTTTCACCAGCACTCCCCTCTGTGTGAGCCTCGGAGGGTCGGAAGATTATTTCCATACCTGGTGTGAGTCTGTTGGGGGTTTGGTGTCTGCACAGCTGGGTCAGACTCGCATTGTCCAAGCAGCAAGACAGATTCAGGCAAAGCTGACTCTTTGTATGGCATATTGTGTGCATAAAATGAGCTCTCTGTGCCTTTATGTTAATAACAAGTTACATTGATAAACAGCGTTGATATGTTATTGTTTTTAACAGAGGATTAGTAGACTGAGAAATGTTTTGGCACGCCTCACGTCACAGAAAAGACAATTTCTCTGACTCTTCTTAACAAAATCAGACTCAAAAGTCCAGTGCCGAATGACCTGAAAGGCCCTGATTTCTCTTAGCATGTGCATCAAACTGTGGTGCGAGGCTGCCTATTGCTTTGAAGACAAAATAAAGGAAATCATAGAGTGCAATGAAGGAGAAGAGCTGCATAGAAATAAGCCAACCGTACCTGTCTTACCTGTCCTCTGCACACAGTTTAATATGTACAGAGGGGCTTTAAGAGCTCATTTCATAAACAGTGATTGGGGAGCATTGCTTACATGCAGATTACAAATAAAAGCTGAAATAATTTGCTGATAAATCTGGTAGTTAATCTGCACTACATTAACAGGCGACTGTTTTGTAATTAAATACACATTTGGAGCAAAATCTCAAACAATCTCCTGTATTATAAGACTTTTCTGTGTCGTTATTCGGCTGCAAATATGATTCTTTTCACTCTCTATTCATTCTTTGGTGTCACATTTTCCCAGAGCCCAAAGTGACGTCTTCAAATTGCTTATTTTCTATCTCTCTGGGAGGGTTTAGGTTCAAATTAAGCCAATTTAAAAGAGATATTAAAATAAAATAAGATAATAACTTTATTAATCCCAAAGGAAATAATAGTGCCAGATAGCTAAAAAAAACAACTTACAAAATTAGGGAAATGCAAATAAACAACTCAAAGTGTATGGGTTAATGCCAACGAGGCAACGCCTAATAGCAAAAACAATATTACAATAGTCATCTACAAAAGGCAGGAAGTAATGGTGGCAGTTAAATTGTCAGTAGTGCTGAGCGTTATAACGTAGTAAGAACGTATACTGCACAAGATTAATGTAATAGTACAGAATAATTAAGACATTATTTTTACAGATTTTTGGATATGAGTCAAAATTTTGTCAAAATTGTCATTTTTTGATTTCATTTTGACAGAAAAATATAAAACTGATAATGTACTGATGTTTGCTGGAGACTGTAAAGAACAAGCATGCTCCTTTATGTCTGGAGAGTTTGATTTGTAGACCTGGGCGTCTCTGCAGCACCACAGTGATTAATTTATGACGCTACAGTTTACCTTTAGAAAAAAACATGGCTTTTGCTTTTCTGAGAATATTTTAAATAATTGTTCAGTCCGAGTTGAAATATTTCAGATAAATAAAACAATAGGTATAAATGTTTGGCTGTACGCTAAAGGCGCATGTGTTTCTGTCCTGCACTCTCCACTCGACCCCGTCCATCACCTGCACTCGGTCACATTCACACATTACCTCTACCACAAACACTGATGATGAAGCTAAATGACCAGCCGATCTTATTCCTCCACCCCCCCTCCGCTCTCTCCCTCTCCCACCTCTGAGCGTTTTCTTTTTTGCCATTTGGCTGCCGCCGTCTGTCTCAGTAAAAACCATCAGCTGTGAAATTGAGAATAATCATGTGGAACGAGATTGGGATGGGAGCAGCTTGAGCTCCAGCCCTCCGCTGTCAATGGACTCCTGGCTCCTGCTGATAAAGTCCAACCACATAAAGAAAAAAAAATGCTTTGTTGACGTGCGGGGAATGTTATTTTTTTGTTGTGGGTCTGACCTGGCTTATAATACTCGTCAGATGTTTAGTACCAGGGCTGTAAAAGAGCTACTAATAATTAAGCAGAAGTATGTTATTAAAGACATCCCACTGGTACTTCCAAACACTATTCGGCCATGGTATTCCTAACGTGTGTATTAATAGTATTCCACTGACAGTATTCAAGCATGACTAATGCATTACGGCCCACAGTCACACAAATGTCTGTCTTTATCTGTACTGTCTTTGGATAGCTGGTAAGATGATATGTGATTAAAAGCAGTTTTATGTAAAATCAAACATTACATGTGGAAACAAATCAAAGGTGGAAGCAAAATGACAAAGTGTGAGAATCCTTTAATCCAGGCTGCAATCAGTCACATCATTATATGTTTACTTGTGTTATAAAGTTCAAGAGTGATGTATTAGAATTAAAGTCCCTGTTAACATTATGTTATTTATAAGGCTTTAAAGTATTGATATAAATAAATGCTGTGCTCAGATATGTAATCATGAGGCCATCAAATCAATCAAACACACGCTCTTATTTTGAAGTAACCTTTTTCTTACATCCTGAATAAAGCAAACAGATCACAGAGAGCCGACCGCATGAAGGTCACCGTCTGAATAAAAACACAGTTTTGATGCAGCACACACATTATGTTGCCTTTTATAATAAATACACAAATCAACATTCAGAGACGATGTTAGTTTAAACGGTTTGAATTTGTTGGAAGAAAAAAAACTGATTCTATCAGTGACAGTGAAGCGACTTTTTCAATGAAGTTAAATATGTTCAAATTAATGGTATAGTGGCTGATACGGCTGCTGTACTGTTATTATTATTTTGTTTAAACACTCTCAACTCAAACATGGCATGACAATAAAACTACTTCCTGTCTCTTAAAATCAAATTTATGATATATTAGCTTGAAATCTGTTATTCTCGTTGTCTTGAACACATTTTGTTGAACACTATTTTTGGTATAATCTACAAAATCTGTAAATTTAATATCGATTTTTAGAAGCAACCTAAAATTAAGGACAAGTTTTAAAGCTCCTGTGAGGAGTTTTTCACCGGTCATGAAACAGACTGAAATTAATTCTGATGACTCTATATGAGCTACAAAAGCAAACCAGACCATCAGTGACAACATTGATTATTTCTATATAGTTATTTTTAATGCCTGAAACCGCTGGTGGGGGGGTAGGTGTCAGATGAAGCGATTAACTGCACACTGTCTTTGTTTACATTTTCCAGGGCAGAAATTTTAAAGGGGGGTGATACATGACTGTTAAAGAAAGCAGGATGACACCACTTAAGCATGTACAGTACAAAATCAGCAAAGAGATCAGAGGTACGGCTTTGTCCACAGGGGGCGCCAGAATCGACACAAACCCAAAGTTCCTTACAGGAGCTTTAACTTCCTTTTAAACATTAGCGACACGATCAAGATGATTTTTGTTCATGAATAACCTTTAATTTTAATGCCATGGCTGGAGTTATCCACTTCTGTATGTGTAGTATGTCTGTCCGTCTGTAATGTTCACCATCTCTGAATCCTCTTTAGTGTTTTTCTTTCTAAAAGATGAGCTTATTTGATTTTGGTCAAAAGTCAATGTGACCGCAAAAAACACACTTTTGGCCATAACTTGAAAATGACTGCAATTTTCCAGAGCCCAGGGTGATGTCGTCAAACTGCTTGTATATCCTCCGACAGACTAGAATCCCACAGATATTCAGTGTGTAATGAAATACAACAGATCAAACATAAAATGCTCACTTCAGCCATCTTGAACCATAAAATGTTAGGCATTTTAATCAATTACCCATAAAGTGGCAAATAATCTTATGTCCACTGACTAATCATGTGATCAACTAATTGTTTCGGCTCAGACCTTTGAATGTCATTGAAAAGGTGCGCGATATAAATTATAAGCGAGAGAAAAAAAGGATCGATACTCTGACAATCGGAGCGCTGCGGTTTCCCGTGCACCAGCGAGCTCCAGAGCGGCCATTTTCTGCCTGGGAGTGTATTGTTACACCCCCTGCCTGTGTCGTCTCTGCAGATGTCTGATAGTCGCATGGAAACGGCGACGATTTTAAACACTTCTGTTTGACTTATCTCGCAAAAAAATCCACAACATCTCGCATTAATAGTGTTTTAAAATGGACTGTCTTTGAATTTACAAACCACGGTCGCCATCAGAGGAAGCCTGCACCAGTAAATGAGCAGCAAACATCTTATCACAACAGACCCACATCTGATGCCTCCCCCCTCCAGCCTGCCTCACCTCCGACACTCCGAAATGGATTTCTGCTTAAGTCTCCCATCAAGGCTGTAATGGCTCTGTGGCTGTGTCATTACCAGTCAGATGACTCTCTCCTTCACACAGCGGCAGCTTAAACCTGCCTCTGGACTGATAACTGTGATCTTTATTTGGCTGCTTAGAAGCAAAGCCACCTCCCCGACTCTCTACTGACCCCCCACCTTCCCCTCAAAGAAAGGCCTGTCAGTCGGCGCGCAGGGTGCAGGAACACTCGGTCAAGGTGCTGCGAACGTGACAATACCTACAAAAGATCGATATGAAACATGAAATGACAAGAACACAAGCAGGTCAATACTTGAGAGAAATATACCGAACACTTTTATGATCAGCCGCTGGACTGAAGGCATCTACCCGGAGATAAATGATATATGCTGTCAGGAAAAACACACCCAAAGAGAGTGATCCTTACAAGTTACACACACAACAAGCTCTTATGTGTGCGAACAAACGCTCCTCCTCACATCTTGTAATATCAACATACAAGGTGCAAAAGTAAAGGAGTGACCTTGAAGTCTTTTTTCCCTTTCACACTTTCTGTAAAAACTACACATTATGTTGGTTATAGTGTCTGCAAGGAGAGCCGGCATCTCTCACGATCGTATACCCCCGTCATATGGACCAGGGGATGAACACACACCTTGAGGGCCGTGTGGGAAGCTGAGTCTTCGTACGGTCCATCCTCTCTCTAATCTCCTCAGGCTGTATTTCAGGTGCAGACTCATCACAGCAGGCAGCAGTGTGAAAAGGATTGTTTGTGTGTTTGTGTGTGTGTATACGCCCACATGTGTGTCGAATGTCTTGACACATGCCTGCACGTGAGGTTGAGAGGAAATGGTGTTTTGTAAATTGATTTGTTGCATTTTCTCTTTAAAGATTTTGTCTTTTATCATTATAGGCAAACACTCTGGGGCATGATGGACAAGTGACATGATCCTGTATCGGCTTCCCACGTTATCGTGCTGCACCAATATTGCCATAAACTAATGTAATCATAGCCCTCTGATATCTGATACCTTGGAACATATGCAGATTTAAATTTTACTCCTTATCTAATTAAGGAATCACAAAGTTTCATTAGTCTCTAGTAATTGCAGTAATAAATAGTTTTATAGGCATCGTTTTCAGGCTCTTTCTCTGCTGAAATGCAACATGAAACATTGCTAGCAGTTAGTGTGAGTGAGACTAATGTTATCCTTAATGCTGTTTGGAAGTTATTTTGATCAGCTGACCAGAGTTGGTTTTCTGAATTGGTGCAGTGTTGATAAGACGGCCACTTGCTCGCCCTGTAGTTTTATGTTTCACTCTCCCCATATGTAAGATTTTGGCTGATGGCTAATCATTAAGTTATATGTGCCCATAGAAACTGGAGCTAAACCTTTTCTGGAGCTAAACTACAAGACCACTAGTTTACACAGAATATAATGCGCTCTGGCTGGTGGGTTCCAACCAGCTTGTACATAACATAAGAAAACACAGCGACGTACAGACAACAATAAATTATACATAAGAGCTCAGATATGAATTAAGATTTAAAATAAATACAGATTTTGAGTAGACTAATTAATAAATAGATAAACTGGGGCGCTGGCTTGGCTTAGTGGTTAAATCGGCGACCACATACAAGGCCTACAGTCCTCAATGCGGCAGCCACGGGTTCAACTCCCGCCCTCAGCCCTTTGCCGCGTGTCATTCCCACCTTCTCTTCCCCTGTTTCCGGCTCTTATCCAATATCCTCAAATAAAGGCATAAAAAGCCCCCCAAAAAATCTTTAATAAATAAATAAATAAATAAATAAATAAATAGACAAACTGGATTTAAAAAAAGAAGAAACGATCAGTCTTGATAAAAGGATAAACTGTTGAGCTTCAAGTTTAAACAAAAAGGTAGAGGACCCAGGTGCAGATGATTGATGATTTATTAAATTAAGTCTTACAGTCTTAATTCCAACACAAAGACTGAAAGGAAAATCAAAAGGCCGAGCAGAAGGCTTACAGCATGAGATCCAGGTAACACAAATAATCCAAAAGAAAAAGGTCCAACTAATCATCCAACAAAGAGGGAAAACACAAGGAGAACAAATCTTAACCAAAACTCACTGAGGGAAAACACGGGAAACTTCAAGAAGGTATCACAATGGTTACGTGACAGTCTTTGATCCCATCAGCTGTAGTCTGGTGACGATACAGCCTCTGGGGACAACGGTGAACATGCCGGGGCATGACTTGCTCTTTCACATGCTGCATTATTTACAGAAAAATAACCTGTTTCTCTTGTGATTGACTTTAATGGGTCTTACCTTTGCTGAAATTTCAACATCATGATGCAGATTTAAAAAAGTCAAAATGAAGCTTTGTCAGGTCTGTCCTCAAAAGGAGAAGAAAACTTTTAAAATGCTTGTTTGTTTGAACGGAGGTCGGATCGATCATTTCTGATGCATTCAAGGAAGTCAGGAAATCTGAACGCTAAACGGCTTTCGTGACACAGCGTCAAGAGAATTTATCTCAAGTTGAATTTTAGATCTAGAGCAGATTGTTAGCTGTTAGCATGTAGATGTCTGTTTTTAGAGATTGCTGCTGATGGGAGCCGGGATGTCATTACGGCAGATTACGCTCTGCCTGCTTTTGCTCGCCACACGGGCTGTTTTTCCTGCATACGCCGCAGCCTGCTGATACATGATTGGTCAATATTACTGACTACAAGCGTAGTACAAACAGACTTGCCGTCCTGGAAATCCAAGTCCCTGCATACAGATTCTAAATTTCTATGGAATCTAGAGATTACGCGACAAAGACGATAACGAACTAGCAAAGAAACGGGAAGACAAAACTACACAGGTGAAAACAGGGCGGAGCACACACAATCACAAAGGCGGGAAACAAAGGAAGGAAGTTAAATAGAGATGACAGAACTACAAAATAAAGCAGGAAACACTAAAAACCAAACTCAGGAGTGTGACATTAGGACTACAAAATAAAACGGGAAATGAAAAAAGGCCGAACAAGGGATGCACGATATTATCGGCACGTTATCGGTATCGGCCGATATTGGCTTAAAAAATGAACTATCGGATATCGGCCAACACGCCGATTATATCGGTGATATAATTAACCGATAAAATAATGGGCTGCTGCATACTTGATTAAATGCCCGACCTCGGCGCAATGTCCCCGGCGCGAAGAAGACCTGCGTGGCGCAGCGTGATGACGTCACGTGTGTCTACCTGCAGCATGAGAGAGTTAGAAGCCAAAATGTCCGTGGTGTGGAAGTTTTTCAAAGTGTCCGAAATAGATCGCAAAACTGCTATTTGCAATGACTGCTCAGCTTCAGTGATGCGAGGAGGAGCCAAGGCAAAGTCTTTCAACACTACAAACTTGATTAACCTTCTCAAGACCCGTCACCCCGACCGCTGTAACAAATGTGATAAGAGTATCACCATTATACTGTACGCTAATTCCAATACAGAGAGAGTTGATGATCTCTGCAATTAGGTGTGCGGGAAAAAAAATATCGGTATCGGTAATCGGCTAAATGAGTTGTAAAATATCGGCATATCGGATATCGGCAAAAAATCCAATATCGTGCATCCCTAGACCGAACGCAAACAAGAACAACTCATGAACAGCATTTTGAATAGCGATTAGTTTACAAGCGCCTTTGTCGTCCATCAACCTTTCGCTATAACAGACGTAGAAAAATACATTTCTTGCGTTTGTGAACTGATTCAGAATTAAAGAGGAGAAAAGTCTCGATGGCTTTTTGCATGTTTCCTTAGCATAAAACATTCTTTGACCATTTCCAACCCCAAAACACAGAAATATCTTTCTGATACAGAAATATGTTTCAATGCAGCAGATGTTTCCCGTCTCACATATTGCCCTCCTGTCTAAAATACAGTATGGTGTATAAACTGAAACATACAAGACAAAAGTGAGACGCTTTACATTTCCTCCAGACAATTGGTCACGCGGCCTCTTATTCTGAAATAATTTTGCTCTTTGTTCCCCCATTAAACGGTGCATTATATTCACTCTAATGGCTATTACTGCCGAACACAAAAGGGCAGTCAAGCAGGCTGAATTAAATGGTCGTTAATTGAAGGAGTCATTACAGCGCCGCTCTGCTGCTCGCGTGGAGCCCTTCTGTGTCAGTCGTGACTGAATCACGGGGAGCTGATGGTGAAGCCTCTGGACTGTTACGACCTCTAAAAAGTCATCATCGCTCATCTGGATAAAATAACTTGGAGCTCATTATAATATCTTTTTGTTTCATACAGAATCTTTTGGGTAGCCTGATCACGATTCACCTTTTTGTGAGGAAGACTGCTGCTGTGTTACCTTGGGAGCATTTAACTCAGGGTTAGAAGGACTCTCTTTAGGGCTCTTATTGTCTCATATTGCAGAAATATCTCTGAATGCTGCTGTGAAATGTTGTGTTTTTGATTATTGGTGTGTAGGAACTGTCACTATATACTGTAAGACTTGCTGCTAATATTGAGAAAATGCTTTCATGGCTGTTTTACTCTTAAAGCCAAATGTCAGGAATCATCTGATCCACCTGTGAAGTCAAAGTAATAGTTGGGCCATTAGTCAGGGGTGAATTATAAAAGTTATGTTCTTTATTATTTTACTTTTCTCATACTGAGTAGGATGAAATACAGCGTCTCATTTGAGTGACACATGAGCTCATGGTCCAGTTTGCCAAGTATGTAGATTTAAAGGTGTATCCAGGATGTTGAGTCACAATGATGAAGAATTTAAAGTCTTAACCCTTATGCCCTCCTCGGGCATTTTTGTACATTTTTCTCTACTTTTTTTTTTGATTTGGCGATCATTTTGGCTGTGTTACAGCTTTTGGCATGAATTTTTGCAGGAACTTTTCTTTTTAGCTAAATTTTTGAAATCCAATGTCTTTTACTCTTACATGTCTTTTATACTCTCGTGATGCATTTTGCACCCTCTGGACACCTTCGTGGCAAAAATGTACACGCACAAAAAACCTCTATAAAATCATCATACATCAATATTTTTTTCTGATTTTTTTTTCATAAATCACTTAAACAACTTCAGACCTGCTCAAAACTACCAAACATTCAATCATTTTCAGAATTTTAACCCTTTAAATGCCAGTTTAATTATTTGAATTATTAATTATTTATTACAAAAAAACACAAAAAGTCAATTATTTTCCATATTATAAATAGTAGGGAGATGGGGCTTTGCCGGTGATTAGAGTCTTGGATATGTCAAAGATTAGCAACGAAATTGATTTGATTGCATTAGTATTTTTCATATAGTATCAGATACTCCCTCTGGACACCTTCGTGGCAAAAATGTACACGTACAAAATACTGCTATAAAATCATCATACATCAATATTTTTTTCTGATTTTTTTTTCATAAATCACTTAAACAACTTCAGACCTGCTCAAAACTACCAAACATTCAATAATTTTCAGGATTTTAACCCTTTAAATGCCAGTTTAATTATTTGAATTATTAATATTTATTACAAAAAACCCACAAAAAGTGAATTATTTTCCATATTATAAACAGTAGGGAGATGGGGCTTTGGTGGTGATTAGAGTCTTGGATATGTCAAAGATTAGCAACAAAATTGATTTGATTGCATTAGTATTTTTCATGTAGTATCAGATACTCCCTCTGGACACCTTCGTGGCCAAAAGAGCCTCATTGACTTCCATTCAAACCACATTTTTTAATCTCACTGCCATTACAGTATAAAACCATGCATTCTGTAATGTCAGCATTTCATTTTGAAGATAAGTAGTGATATTTGACATTTTTGCTATATTCCACCATATTCAACCCTTTTCCCATTGTAGGCCGATGCATGAAATTCTTGTATTTTTGCCAGTTATATTATGGAGCCATGTGACTATAAGGGGGCCCCGAGAATGATGTGTGTGTGTGTGTGTGTGTGTGTGTGTGTGTGTGTGTGTGTGTGAGTAGGTGTGTGTGTGTGTGTGTGTGTGTGTGTGTGTGTCTGTGAGTGTGTGTGTGTGTGTGCGTGTGTGTGTGTGTGTGTGTGTGAGAGAGAGAGTGTGTAAATCTGTAAGCACGCACTGATCATTTCAGGGGTCAAAAAAGGGCATCTTTTGAGGGATGTGTTTCATGTGTCTTTGAAGAGGTGCTTGAGTAAAAACATGGCCTCTTTGCTGTACTCAAAAACAAAAACAACTGTTAGTGTGTTTATGCACCTGGCTGCTTTCACAGCCAAAGATAAACATGCAGCTTGGCTGAGGGGTCATTTCATTAGTGAGCAGAGAAGGAGAAAGACCTGGAACAAAGAGAAGGAGCGAAAATGAAGAGGCATTTCAGTGCAGAAGAGGCTTTAGAAATGGTCATGCAGCCTTAATCTGCCAGCGAGCTGCAGGATTCATCTGAAGAAGTCACAAGCTTCATGGGGGAGTCACTGCTGCAGAGAGCACCAGGTCACATGATGCAGGACCTGCTGGTCTGCTGCTGGAAGTGAACTAAACTAAACTAAACTAAACTAAACCCCTGAAATGATCAGTGCGTGCTTACAGATTCACACACACACACACACACACACACACACACACACACACACAAACACGCACACACACACACACACACACACACACACACACACACACACACACACACACTCCCACTCTCTCTGTCTCTCTCTCTCTCTCTCTCAATTCATTTATCTGTTTCTCTCAAACACACACACATACATCACATATTCAAAGCCTGGATATTTCAAATTTGTTCACATTTCATTTGTTCTGTTGTCTTCTCTTTTGTTGTTGAATTTTTCAAAGTTGTTGAATCAGATGTTGATTTAAAAATTATTTCACACACACACACACACACACACACACACACACACACACACCTACTCACACACACACACCTACACACACACACACACACACACACACACACACACACACACACACACACACACACACACACACACACATCATTCTCGGGGCCCCCTTATAGTCACATGGCTCCATAATATAACTGGCAAAAATACAAGAATTTCATGCATCGGCCTACAATGGGAAAAGGGTTGAATATGGTGGAATATAGTAAAAATGTCAAATATCACTACTTATCTTCAAAATGAAATGCTGACATTACAGAATGCATGGTTTTATACTGTAATGGCAGTGAGATTAAAAAATGTGGTTTGAATGGAAGTCAATGAGGCTCTTTTGGCCATGAAGGTGTCCAAAGGGAGTATCTGATACTACATGAAAAATACTAATGCAATCAAATCAATTTTGTTGCTAATCTTTGACATATCCAAGACTCTAATCACAACCAAAGCCCCATCTCCCTACTATTTATAATATGGAAAATAATTCACTTTTTGTGTTTTTTTTGTAGTAAATATTAATAATTCAAATAATTAAACTGGCATTTAAAGGGTTAAAATCCTGAAAATTATTGAATGTTTGGTAGTTTTGAGCAGGTCTGAAGTTGTTTAAGTGATTTATGAAAAAAAAATCAGAAAAAAATATTGATGTATGATGATTTTATAGCAGTATTTTGTACGTGTACATTTTTGCCACGAAGGTGTCCAGAGGGAGTATCTGATACTGTATGAAAAATACTAATGCAATCAAATCAATTTCGTTGCTAATCTTTGACATATCCAAGACTCTAATCACAACCAAAGCCCCATGTCCCTACTATTTATAATATGGAAAATAATTAACTTTTTGTGTTTTTTTTGTAGTAAATATTAATAATTCAAATAATTAAACTGGCATTTAAAGGGTTAAAATTCTGAAAATGATTGAATGTTTGGTAGTTTTGAGCAGGTCTGAAGTTGTTTAAGTGATTTATGAAAAAAAAATCAGAAAAAAATATTGATGTATGATGATTTTATAGAGGTTTTTTGTGCGTGTACATTTTTGCCACGAAGGTGTCCAGAGGGTAGTAAATTTGAGGAGGGCATAAGGGTTAAGTCAGTTAGCAGGAGCAGATTCACCTCTAACAGAAAGCTGTATTTTACCATTAAGAGGGCGAACAAAGTGCGGAGACACGACTAAAGCCTGGATTCCACAGGAGCCGTGTCCGCTGCGTTCCGGCTGCGCCGCGTTTCTGGTCCATCAGACGGTGTGCGCCCCCGCCCACAGGAGGCGTTTCTGGTCCGCAGTGCAGCGGAGCGGTGGCCCAAGCAGCTCGAGATCACAAGATCACGTGAGAACTACATTATCGCGCGGGAATTGTGAAATCACATGATAACACAGTTCAGTTTGCACATCCGAGTATGATTATCTGCTCATGAGGATATCATACCGTGATATTTGTGCTTCTACCATGAGTGAGAACACTGTGATGGCGTACATGGTAATGGGATATAAAAACACACGTCTGCACATGGTGTTTTATTTTGAAATGACCAGATGCTCTATGCTGTTTTCGTGTCTGACTTCCTGTTTGGAGCGATCTGCTCTGTTCAGCTTGACACGTGCTTGAAGCGGCCTCCGTCAAAAACAGACTTGGCATGTATTTTTAGTGGAGCGGAGAGTCACTTCTAGGACGCGTCAGAGACAGAACGCGCCGCTTGCAGTGGAAACACGAGCATTGACTAGAGTGGGCGCGATCAGCTCCGGAGGTCGTGGCGCACACAGATCCTGTGTATTCCAGGCTTAAGACTTGGAGGGAATGAGGCCGAGTCAAGACCAAGACCAGATCTGTGCCACACGTGCATTTCACTCATAATACAATGTGAAACTAATCACCAGTGTTGGGGGTAACACGTTACAAAGTCATCCGTTAGAGTACTCGGATCACTTTTTTGTTTGTAACATAACACGTTACTTCTGCAAGTCAACTAATTTGTTATTTAGTTACTTTTAATCCACTACAGGAAAATTAATTGTCATTTTCCTTTTGAAAATCCCCAAAGCACTGTTTCTGTTTCTCTCCTACTTGTTGGCAGCTAGCTGCACACCTACAGTTAAACCTACAGTTGTGTCAGTGTGCATGTGTAGCTAGCTAATTCACCTAGTTAGATGGCAGAGAGGACAGCGTTTACTTTGTGGAAATGTTCCCATTATTTTGAATCTTTGGGTGAAAGGGACGAGAACAACATGACGGCAAAATGTAAGTAATGTAAGTAAATGTAATGTAAAGAAGCATCTGCAGCTAAACAAAGCTTCACAACACTGGTGCGACTAAGAGCCCGTGTTGTATTGTTGTCATGGAAACAGCTGTGCCTGATACGGTAAACCTCTGCCTAGTTCACTACCAGATTGTTAGCAAAATAAAGAGCTGTAAAGGCTGTTATATTATGACTGTCAGTCTTGTTATCAGGCTGCAGAGTTATAGAGTACGGGCCGTAAACAAGGCTGCAATGACGGTACAGTCAATACATTCAAAGGTAGACGTACATCAGGCAACACGCTGTCCTGACAATATAACTGACATGCGTAACGAGTCGCAAAGGGGGGTTTAATTTTTGGTAACGTAAAGTTAAAGTAGGTAACGCAGTAAGGTTTTTCATTGCCATATTTAGTGGCCTATACATAGTGTGTTTGTTTGTGTATACTTGAACGATGAAATTAGAAATAAGTCAAGTTATTGGCTGTATTTGAAGCAGGATATTTGTCACAGCAGTGTACAGGCAATGGAGTGATACCCCAGCAGTTGTTGTCTTGTCGGTCGCAGAGTACAAACTCAGTGCAGATGATTCTGAGATGAGACCTGGAGCTTCAAAAGGTGGTTTTGAGAGGATCTTAAGACCTTAAGTAAGATCTACAGTACAGCAGAAAAAAGTTTCATGATCTATCCAGCTGGAAACCATTGAATGTTGTGGCCAAAAACCAAAGCAGGAAGTTTACAGCCAAAAAATAAGCTGAAACTCGAGATACAGCCAAGTAATGCGAGCTGCAGATTCAGCTGATAGTTCTCCTTAGATTAGTCGCATTGTTTTCACATCGTCATTTGATGCAGTGTGCATCAAAGCCACTTTTAGCAAGCTGAAGAAAGATTTAGTAATCCTTTTCACACACAGCAAAGCCTGTTCTGTTAATCTGTTGTAATAATGCTGACTGCATCACAGCTCTCTATCACAATGAATGAGTGGGCTCTTTAGAACAGAGACGAGGTTAAAAAGTAAGTTACCTGCAGGCTTCGTCACACTACAGTCCAAACAAATGGAAGCATGTAAGCAAAGGCAGCTTGGGGAATATAATTAGCGCACTGTTAGGCCTGCTCACACATAAATCATCCATCTTTAGTGTTGTGTTGCTGCTATCAAGGGGTTTAATTATCAGTTGAATGATAGGACTTTGACTCAAACTGACTTCTCTGACAGTCTCACTGGTTTATTTGTATAAAGCTACCCAGGTGCTGCATCTTGCCCGACCACGTTAACAAACCAGTGAGGTAATTCAGGCAATTAAAGCTCTTTTTACCTCGGGAGTGCACCTAATTAAAAGTCAATTCAATTTAGCCCGTCAGGTTTCCGATACGAGTCGGCACAGATAAGAACTCTGAGGGCGGATGATGAGGGGAGTGGGAGTCAGGAAGAGCGGTGATCTTATCTGAAGTCGTCTATCAATGTTTGGATGATTTGTCCCAGAAATAAAGAACCATTGAATTTCTCACAGTGTGATTATACACCTCAGTAATTCTCATTAAAGTTAAGAGTCATTTAATCAAAGACTGGCTTATTATTCCAACCGCAGGTAGACAATAATTAACATAATAACACATGGATCTTTGGTAGTTTAACCTATCTGAAATGCTGGAAGCAGTACACATCAATAGTTACCAATTATTGTTCTGCTTTTGCCGATACATATCATTACCTAAATGTTAATTAACTAAATCAGCTTCAGACAAACATTCATCTAAAACTTATTTTTGAACTTTCTACTTAATAAAGATCTTGAACGCCATTTTTCAAAACTATTGCTGCAACCTTTAAAACAGGCCGAACTGAAATGAGACCGTCTGATCCACGGAAGATTTCCTGTTTGTGTCACCAGCTGTTTCTGCCCTTAGCCTTCAGTCATCAAACGCCGCTCCTGTCGCCTAGCAACAGGTAGCTTGCAGGCTAACTAGTGATCATAACTAACTTCATGTAACCTATTATTTTAAAGATAATTAGA
Source organism: Semicossyphus pulcher (assembly GCF_022749685.1). Taxonomy (NCBI): domain Eukaryota; kingdom Metazoa; phylum Chordata; class Actinopteri; order Labriformes; family Labridae; genus Semicossyphus; species Semicossyphus pulcher. The sequence continues at coordinate 15,856,842 of NW_027211670.1, read as the reverse complement.
AGTTCTTTTATGCCCCTTTCGTTATTTTTGGCTGACCGCCGGGGTCAGCCCTACACATGGGTCTGTATGTGACTCCCTGACTGACTGAGTGAGTGAGAGTACTTTCAGAGCCATAGAGAGAGAGAGACTTGCGACCTCGCAATGGCGATATTTATTTATTATAATATTTATTTTTACTAACATAAATACTTCTGGCCTGCGGGAGTCTTATGACAATGTTTTTATTTCAAAGAAAATTAACAGGAACCGCAATAAGGAGCCTGTGAGTGATCAAATAACTTCCTGGAAAAGTTAGAAAGTAAAAAAAATAACGGCCCTGGAAACACTTCAAAATAAAAGCATTGTGTGCAAACGCGGGGAGTCAGAATTCCAGATCGGGCTTTTACTTTGAAAAATCATACCGGAAGTGTTGACGTGCTTTACTCTCCATGCCTGTGACTTTTACTACAGGAAGAGATGTTAATATTGCTGTCAGAGATCAATAGGACTCACATTTCATTTCTACACGTCCCCCAGCCGTCATGCACACGCCATGCTTCCAATGTTGCCCACAAAAGCGCACATTGACCAGATGCGGTCAGCCACATACTAGGTTTTGACCTAGTCTTGTTAACATTTGTATCATGAGCTGTTCGATTGAGTCGAAACCAAAAAACTTTTACATTTGAAAGTGTGTTCCTCAGCCGTTTAAGTGTCCGCCATCTTGTTTGAATTGGTGCGCAATGAATCTTGAGATATGTTGGGGCTCATGGGCCACGGAACTGGTAGGGCCGGTAAGTCTCAGGTCTGACCCACTTTTGAGTATAAAACATGTTAAAAAAAATAAATAGATAACATGGGGGTGGTGGGCCCTTCTAATTCTAAATCCATTCTCAAGGATGTACCTGATGGATCCTTCATGGCTTGGGAAAAAGAAGACGTGTTTGTCGGCCACATCTGTCTCTCTATCCTGCATCTCCCTCTATCCCACTTTTTGGCCCGTCCACTGGAGGCAGATGGCTGTTCAACATGAGCCTGGTTCTGCTCGAGGTTTCTGCCTGTTAGAAGGAATTTTTCCTGGCACTGTTGCCAAATGTAGCTGGTGGATTCATGTTGGGTCTCGAAACAACACAAAAAAAGACAGTATAGACCTGCTTGTGTCTTGAGGTTACTATGGTTCTGATTTGGCGCTTTATAAATGTAATTTGATTTGATCTGAAGGAATCGGCCTTCAAATGCGTCCTTCGAAGGATGCAGCCCCTGAATTGGGACTCGGCTACAGAGTGGAGGTTCTTCTCTAAAAAACATCTTTGGCAGAGCGCAAATGCTGGCTGCAGAAAGAGCACAAAAACAACACAAAAGGCATTTGTCCAGTTGGCTTCTTTACAATAACAGTCTTTCATTTTCACTCGTATATAAAAATGGTGCACCGTTTTTAAAATTAGCTGGACAGACATTTTAGTATCTCTTTCTGTTCTTTCTTGATGCCATCAATATAAAGAGCCCGCAGACATACAGGGCTCCCTCTATACAATGTATATTTATCATCTGATGGGCTAGACAAGTGACACGGAAAACCACCCTGCACACATCTCTTAGTCATCCCCATTAGTCATCCCTGCCTCCGTGCTTCCTCCTCCCACATCCTGCCATCACACCACATGGAAAGCATAAGTTTGCCCTCCACATAGAGGGACTCTCTACCTGGCACGCTATCAGCTAGCATAAACATATCTGCATTTTGCTGAAGTCTGAGAAAACGGCGAGAATGTCACTTGGTGCCAAAGCTTAAAATGCACTTATATAGAGAGACAGGCTGACACACGCTGCACGTCCCTGTGATTGAGATGTCATGGCTGCTTCAGCTGTTTTTATCAGTGTCAGGATGTCACTGATCTGAGATCTGTCAGGGGCACAACGCCTCAAGGGAAAGCAGGCATGGAGGGGCTTAACCCTGCTCTGCCTTGATGTCCTCTCTAGATGTAAACACGTGATCATATACTGTACGATTTTTAGCATCTCTTGCAATGAAGAGATGTATAAACCCCTCTTTGTTGTGAGAATTTAGGTTAAGTCTTCATTTGAGCGTGAAAGGAAGGAAGAGGAGGATCATCGCTCTCATAATAGTAACCAGTTCCTCGCTATATTTTGATGCTGTCGCCATCCTGCCTGGAAGATATTTCAAACTAGTCCCATTGAATGAATAAAAGCACGCTGACATGTATCTTAATTGAGAACGGGGCGATGAAAGCTGACAGAGGTTATTTGTCAAACTTGGTAATTAAAAGCTTCTTTATTCCCCCGACGTTTCTGGGAACCTCTTGTCTTATGTCATTACTTCCTCTCTCTTGTGCGTCGAAGTACTTTAAAAATGGAAAAAAATATTCTTTGCTTGGCCCATTTAAAGTTGTTTCCTATTGTGAGACATAAAAAAGCAAATTTCAAGAAATTTCAATCTAATTTAGCGCTAAAACATAAGACATTATTTTGGCTTAAAGGAACATTTGAAACTGGAGCCAGTTAGCGTTAGCTTAGCACTAAGACTGGAAGCGTCATGGAACAACGAGTGACTATTTTCTGTTAAAACGTAACCTGCAAAGTACTTTTTGGATGGACCCATTCCTTGGCAACCTGTGGAGACTCCAGGGAGTTACAGCCCTTGCTAAGAAATAGTCCAAAACGAATAAAGACTTGGCTAGCTGCTTCCCCCTGTTTCCAGTTCTTATGCTAAAAAAGCCAACGGTTACACCTTTAACCCCGCTAGACACATAACAGTGCAAAGAGCCACTTCAGTTTTTATACATGTCTGCGTCATCTTACACAGAACAATGCAGGAGCAAGATCATAAGGGCCTGTGTCCACTAACTGCATTTTTATTATTTATACAAAACCAGTGCTTTTCAGCGCTCTACACGTATTTTTGGCGCTGCACTCACAGCGCTTTCAGTTGATAATAGTTCAACTTTTGGAATGTCACCTCTCCCTCACCGACCAATCAAAATCAAGAAGGGGCGGGACTTCCGCTATGAACTTTTGGGGGCTCTCTAAAAACACGGTATTTCACCCGGGGGCAGTGCCTTACACAGAGTGTTGTGTGTCTGATGCGTGTTCTCGTCGGCTCGCATTCATCTCGTCTCGACAGTTTTCGGATAAGCTAGCGAAGCCGTAACCTACAAAGTTGTTTAGTATCCTGATTAAACCTACAGGAGACCTCATGTCTGATTGTAATTTCAAACAGATTTGATTTTTTATTTCTTTGTGATCACTGATTTTCAAAGATACACTTAGATTCTAGCTCATTGCACTGCTGGTACGGCGACAACCGTGACTAGACTTCCCTGTAGACTTTTGTCAAAAAAAATGGCTGAGGGGAAGCTAATCCTTTTGTTGTTTCGAAGGTATAATTTCCAGGTATAGAGCTGCTGCTAATGCCAGGACACGATTCCTTTCCATTGTTTTTGACAAATTTCCTTCAATAAAAGCAAATATTAATCATACAGAGGGACTTCAAACATACTAAACAGTCACTACCAAAGAAAGGGGAAGTGTCGCCAGACAACTTTCGTAACCTAGCAACAGTAAGCACCGCTGAGAAGCGCTCTGAAATTGAGGTTGTGGGCGCTGCCACCGCAAAGAATGTCGTTAGTGGACACAGGCCCCACCAACAACAAAACTAACTGTGATGGGAGCGGAGAAGAGGGATGGAAACAGAGGGCACCTTGACGTCAGAAAGTGGCAGGATGATACTACGCCAGTCTGTAGGCTGCTCTGTTGCTCTCTGCTGCAAAAACTGTAGATTAAATTAGCTAAACCCGAATAAAACATTTGCCACTAGTGAAACCTGACAAGACTCATATTGACTGAACTAAATGGAAAAAAAGGAACAATACACGGGTGCAGACGGGGGGCTGTCACATCAAATGTAAGGCTCAACAGTTGGCCCAACACTTTTGGCATCACCTGTTCGATAATAAGCAGATTCCAAACTTGATAAGTAAGGTACTTCACTCTTTTCCTGTTCTTGCTTATTTTTCGCTGTTTGCATGAGACTTGAAGCCCCGTTGGTGTTCGAGTACACTACAGTCACTCATGCAAAGGTCACATTTGCTTTGGTCCCCGCTGCCGCCTCAGGCCTCTCCCAGATGGCCGACGACAGATGCCCACAATTGCTGTTGCCCTTGGTTGGAGTGCAGTCCCTCCCTCCAGATAAAAAAAAAAACCTTTATATAAAAAAACCCTGTAAGTTTTCCCCAACGTCCTACTTATTTTCCACCATTTTTTCTCTCTTGTGTTTCATCCTGCATGTATAACTTACTACCTGTGTACATTAAAATAGCACGTTCTGTCGAGCCTCTCTATCCCACTTCAGTTTTCCAAGCATCCTCGTTCGTGCTCTCCTCTCATACTGCACCATTCTCCGTCCTTGGCTTGATCCCATGTCCTCTGCTTATTTCTATAATGGAGCTGGATGCTTACCAAGGGTTCACAATGAGGTGTCCTCCCTCACAGTTTATTCTTTATGTCCTGTCACTGGGTAAAAACATGGCAGTCTTATTTAACCCTGCAGATCCTTAAATAACCCGCGTGGTGAAAGAAGGACTTCTCTCTTCAGGCCTCTTGAGTTGTAGTGAAACTACAAACAATAATTGAAAAATATGACATTCATAATGTTTTGAATATTTGAGCCAAATCATGCGTCAACATTTTGTCCATAAAATATAAAAACACCACAAAATGTGCGAATTCTGTGCGTGTGACTGTTATTTCTTCTGTCGCCATAATCCAGTCCAGCCCGTCGGCTCGGCCATATGCTGGAAGACACTTCAGAATAAAAGACTCCATCTGGGGGAGAGAGATAACATTTAGTCATTCCTGACTGTGGGAAAACATCAGCTGTGTTTACGCGGAGCGCAGAACTACCTTTCAGCGAATGTGTCGAGGTTTGTGCTGCAGGGAGATTAAGTGCAGCGACGGGGATTTATTCTAAATGAGCCGCTGGGTTTCCACCATTATTAAGCAGATAGGGCAGAACTGTGGCCTGTGTGTTAATTAACTACTAAGAAAACATGGCAATATATGGACAGTTGAACTGTTTGGTAATTAATTGTATCGTATAATATAGAACAGTATTTCTCCAAACTAAAAACCTTGTAACTGACAACCACTATATGATGTTTGCGGATTTATAATAATAATACATTTTATTTATTTATAAGCGCCTTTCAGGACACTCAAGGTCGCTGAATTTATTGCATCTGTTTGCTAAATTCTCCCTGCAAAAAAGCACAATGCCTGGAGGATATAAAATAGGCATTAAAAAGTCTTCTTCCCGATAATGATTGTATTTTTTAGGCTCTTATTTTTCCGTTTAGTCTTCCCATTCTCTCTGATGGTTTTTAGCTCTATTTCTGCTACGTTTTAACCATCATTCTTCTCTGCTTTGGGAAAAAGTAAGCAACATAAACTTTTCGAATAGGGATGCACGATATTATCGGCATGTTATCGGTATCGGCCGATATTGGCTTAAAAATGAACTATCGGATATCGGCCAACACGCCGATATTCGCAGATATAATTAACCGATAAAATAATGGGCTGCTGCATACTTGATTAAATGCCCGACCTCGGCACAATGTCCCCGGCGCGAAGAAGACCTGCGCGGCGCAGCGTGATGACGTCACGTGTGTCTACCTGCAGCATGAGAGAGTTAGAAGCCAAAATGTCCGTGGTGTGGAAGTTTTTCAAAGTGTCCGAAATAGATCGCAAAACTGCTATTTGCAATGACTGCTCAGCTTCGGTGATGTGAGGAGGAGCCAAGGCAAAGTCTTTCAACACTACAAACTTGATTAACCATCTCAAGACCCGTCACCCCGACCGTTGTAACAAATGTGATAAGAGTATCACCATTATACTGTACGCTAATTCCAATACAGAAGAGAGTTGATGATCTCTGCAGTTAGGTGTGCGGGAAAAAAATATCGGTATCGGTAATCGGCTAAATGAGTTGTAAAATATTGGCATATCGGATATCGGCAAAAAATCCAATATCGTGCATCCCTATTTTCGAACATGATTGAGTTTTTTAGCGAGTTATGCAATCGCATTAAAAACAACAATATAAGTATCATTTATAGAACTTTATAGAAGAAATGATGGTGTAGAGCAGCGCTGGTTTAGCTCAGCTGATAGAGCAGGCGTCCCATGTACAGAGGCAACAGTGACGCACTGATCGCAGACTCGCCTGCCGGTCTGCTGGTCATTTGGTGCACGTCATCCCCCACTGTCTCCTCCCCATACTTCCTGTCTCATCTTCAGCTATCATATCTAATAAAGGCAAAAGCAAACAGTAACATAACTTCACCACTAACTGGCTACTTTAAATGAATTAAGCGCTTTGTTTAAACGGTATTTTATCTCCTCAGCTGTGTTTCAAACTCTCCTTTAAAGCCTGTGTTGTTCTCCTGATCAGTATTGTCCGCTCAGGTTTGTTGATGCAGTGGTTTGTTATAGTAAGCAGGAATGTTACCACATGTATTTTAATGTGGAGTAAACCTTTCAGCTGGTTGAGTAGCTCGTGTTACAGTTCAATACAAAGAGGTGGCACGAGGAGCTGACGGGTCCTTTTGGAGCCTCCCAGAATATCAGAGGAGGTGACAGCTGATTGGCTGCTTCACCTCCTATCTGGATGTCGCACCGTCGAACTGGTCGTACTGCACACACACTTAGCTGGAGTAAGTTTATGTGCCTGTGTGTTCATGTTTGCTCTTCTGAAAGCTGCAGTGTGTGTGTGTAGGTCCTCAGATAGCAGTGGTCTAATTAAAGAGCTGGCATGTCAACCTGCTCTCCCTCTTTGTTTAACAGTGGACCTAATCTCTTGCTACAGAGTGGTGTGTGTGCGTGCGTGTGTGTGTGTGTGTGTGTTATCTGCTGATAGCTGTGAGGTGTGTACAAGATGGATGCCAAACCAGTGCAGACATTTGTTGGGAACGTGGCCAAGCGATCCCAGAGGAGTGTGTGTGTGTTTATGGTTGTGCATTTTCATATGAATGACTTGAGCGACGGGCCTCCCTCTGTGTTCATGTGTAAAATAATGTGACTTTGGGGTGTGAGTCAGCATCGCATACGGTGCACTGAAACTATTCAAGTCGCACCACATTTGTGGATTATGGGAAAACATTGATAATGACCTCAATATTGAATCAATAAAGTAAAAAAAATTTGTTGATAAAAAAATAATCAATTACTTCTTAATTGTTGTCAGTCACTGCATGTAATATAATTCTTGCTTCTTGCTGTCAGATTGAAGCGGAATTATCAGTAATACAACCACCTGCTTCTTTCTATTGTCTGCATTTTATATATTTAATCCGTGCAGCCAGTGTGAACTACTTTGAGTCAACAAAATATCTTAAGTGTTGAGGCTTTTATTTGATATGCTGTTTGGATAAATTCAGAGCTTTATTGCCCATTTTCCTCAAAACAATGTATGGACTCATACAAAGCGTATCCCTCTCCATCAGCACTTCTGACCATCTAGAGGTGTGTTGCGGTCTCCTTGAGAGGCCCTCCCCTCTGCCTGGATTTTCTTGTTTTGCTTTGTTGGGGACGTTTCTGCAAGTCAGCCATTGGGCTGTTGATATGTAGCCCCCCGGCAATAACCATAGGCTAATAATAACCCTATTTTGTAATGTTGTACTGTAAATTGCAAATAGAAAACCCAATTAAAAACAAAATTAAATGTATAAACATTTATTTTATACCAAAGAAACCTTTTTATTAACTTTTTGCGCTACACTTATTGTCTTACCTTGAGGGAATTTCAAATTTGTCCCTTAAATCTACTTGAACTTAAAGAGGGCGTATTATGCTGTTTTTCATTTTAAGACATATTCGTATATAATTTAACAATGTTGGATGTCCAGACTAATCGTGGGTGAAGTTTCAAATCTGTAGGTAAAAGTATGTTGGAGTAATCCCCAAGCGACTCAGCTCAGTCTTCAGGCAGATGTGAACACCAGCTTTCAGACGCTACATGCTGCACTTTGTGACATCACAGAGTGCAGTCTCAGCTGGCCAATCAGAAGAAAGTGGGCTTGTAGGGGCGGGGTTTCCTAAAGAGACGGAGCTGACTGAGTCGTTTCAGGCAGAGTTTTTTTAACTGTAAATTATGCTTAGGGATGTACATTTGGAATTATTATTTTTTTGACCGGTTAAGCGACACTCTTAACTGTTAATATCCGGTTAACCGACAAGATTAAAATGTACTTTTTTGATTGGATAAAAGTCAACAAGCTCTCCATCATGCGCGCTCATTCTGATGCACGCTCTCCTTGGAAAGGCCTACACCTACCAGTTTGTCTACTGGTTTTGGTGAGGAAATAGCAGCATTTGGACATGCTGTGGGGATAGTCTGGTGCGTACTCTTTTGACTGTGAGACCCGCAGCGGAGAATACGCGCTCAGACGGTACCGTGACGTCCCAGGAGCAATACAAATACAAAATACAAAATATATATGTATATTAAAAGAAGACTACTGGTTTTATTAACCGGATAAAATTCTTAACGGTCGGTTAACGGTTAACCAGTTAAAGTGCACAGCCCTAATGCTAAGCTACTCTACAGGTATCACAGAGTGAAATACAAAGCTTGAAATTAGCATAATACCCCCCTTTAAGGATGAACTGATTAGAATTTGGGGGTCAAAGGTCACTGTGACCTCACATCTGTCTCATTTTTGTCAGTCTGTCTCTTTCAGTCCTCTTTACTCCGCTGAAAAAAATAGTATCTACGTGAAGACGGCACATGAGATTATTCACGTGAGATTATTCACTAGAATCGGACATGTCAATATATAAAACATTCCCTTAGTGCTTTTTTTATTTAACTAATTTAAACTCACTACTTATGGTCTATATAGTCTGGATAAATACAGGTGTAAACCTTATTGCCAAAAGTTCACGCAGGTGTGTTGTGTCTTTATTATTTCTGTTCTTATCCAACAAACGGCCTACATGGTCAATTAAAGGGTCACTTCCTTCATGTTACGCACACACACACACACGCTCACACAGTGTCATTCCCCCAGTGTTCCCAGTAACAGTGGAGTCCAAGAAAAAGAGACTAAAAATATGCCCCCTCTTCACAGCTCCCACTCACTTACCTAACACAGTGAATCACCACAGTGTATGAGAGGAACATTTGCAAATGACCTTGTCATAGAGATCTGACACACAAAACAACACCCATGCTGTGTGCCTGCGTGCCAACACGGCTGTGTTTATCTGGTGTGCTAACAGTGTATGGCACAGTGTGTTTAGTACGTCTGTGTGTGTGAGAATGTTCATGTCTTGAATGCTCCTGTGTGTGTGTGTATTTATACTTCCCTGAGAGCTCTTTATTATGAAAGGAGTCCAAGGAGAAACATGACTCACCTGGAGCCGTTTGTCATCTTTATTTTAAATTCACAGCAGAGAGAAACGTCCTCACACAGCTAAGTCAACGTCCAAAAACCTTTTCAGTAATTAAACCGACGTATAACGACGCATTTCTTCGTTAAGCAACATCTTTATAGTTACAGGCCCCGCTAAGAATGTGGGTCATTCTTTTTATTATTTCATAATTTATTATCGTCTCAGTTAATAGATTCGTTATGTGAATAAAATGTCACTGAAAAAGGCCCGTATATAAATACATAACACATCAACATACCCTCACATCTAAAAAGCTGCAACCAGAAAATGTTTTAGCACATTTGCGAAACGATTCACGAATTATTCCGACAATTGCAGATCTACGTTCTGTTAATGATCAATTAATGACCTTACAGTCACTTCAGCTCTAACACGCTACCTAACCACATGTAACAGTCCTCTGTCAGATCACAGTGCCACAACAGCCGTAATTGTTCCCTTCCAGTGGACCATAATGGGACATTATTTCAGGAAGATATTGTACAGTAGTTTTTAAACCTGTTTGAATTTCGTCACGCATGTTGTTAATTTAGATCACCATGAAATGTTTCCTTTTTAAAAAGAAGGCAGGCTGGAGTTCCTACACAGAAGCTAAGCTAAGCAGTCTCATCTGTAAAAGTACTTCCTGTGTGTTCTCTGGTTCATCAAAGTATTGTCTAGTCTCCACTGTGAACGGCATTTCATCGTTTCCATAATCCTGCATTTTCTTTTGTTTGTTGTCTCTTCTACAAACCGCTGACCCAAGCAGCTGTTGTGATACCGTGCGCTGCATGTGTAGGTACACACGGCCGTGTTGGGAAGTAAAACATCGTGCCGAGGGAAGGGTCTGATGTAGGGCTGAACAATTAATCGAAATCGCAATATGACCTGCTGCAATTTTCAAATCGCAGGAGGCGCAGTATTTATTAAAGGTGAAATGTGTCAAAATACCATTTTAATTTAAATATTGTGCAGCAGAGATGTTCTGGCCTACACATCATACACAGACGTATGATACAGAAGTATCAAATAGCTTTGTTTGGTGCAGATCCCTGCAGAAAACGCACCATAATCACGTTTTTCTATTAAAACGTGAACAATTATCATTCAATTTACCATCGGAAATCATATCAACATTCAAATCAAATTCAAATCAAATTTTATTTGTATAGTGCCAAATCATAATCAGAGTTATCTCGAGACACTTAACAAAAAGAGCAGGTCTAGACCGACTCTTTGTTATGTTATTTAAAGAGAGGCCCAACATGAATCACCATGAGTAGCACTTAGCAATATTCGGCACATTGGCAGAAAAACTTCCTTTTAACAGGCAGAAACCTCGAGCAGAACCAGACTCATGTTGAACAGCCGTCTGCCTCGACTGGATTCGCCTGAAAATGGGATAGAAGGAGATGCAGGATAGAGACAGGCAAAGAGAGCAACAACAACATATGTTCTTGTTACATGAAAAACAACAGACACATACTTATGGTTACAATGCCAATAATAGTGGTAGACTAGGGTGAAGATTGGCTAAATAAATAAATAAATAAATTAGCGAGAGAAGCAGAGTAATGATAAAGGCTGAGGTAATCGCAATTGTAACAGTTGAAGTCAACAGGTCTACTATTAGCATTAGCAGCAACAATATTTATATATATAATTATTATTATTTATACAATATTGCAATACATGTCAAAATAATCTAAATTATCGTTCAGCCCTAGTCTGACGTCAATGTGAAGCGGTGACAAAAACACAGGGTACACTTAAACTGACATGTTTGTTTATCTGTATGTTTAAGTGGCTAAAGTACGAGGTACTCCTGACCCCGTGTGCAGCGCTGCTTAGGTTATAGCTTCCTTATAGGAACTCCAGCAAGCTTCTCCCAACAGGGACTGGGCTGACTGTTAGCTACTGTGCGTAGTACACTTACTATTGATCAGTACCTCATACAACCCCAATAAAAAGAAACGAACTGTCCCTTTAAGTTTTGTGTGAAACCGACTTGTGGACAATATATGTCACCAACGCAGATACTGTCATGTTAAGTCCTTCGTGTTTCACTAATAATGAATGAATTTCCTGTTTTACTCTGTGTTACTCACCTCTCCTCATAATCAATGTGCATGTGTGATCGTGCACCCTGCCCTGATTATTTTCACCTGTGTCTGATTAGCTTCACCTTCCTGTGTAGCCTATTAACTGTCTCTCCTCTAATATCGTACCCCATGCCAAGTGTCCGTCCTCTCCCAGTGTCTAACCCTTGTATTTTGGTCCATTGCTTGTTTTTCCTGCTTGTCTTTTCCCATCTACGCATCGTATTATTTTGCGATAAAACATATATATTTGGGAAAAACATATAAGTAGTATAAAACGTTAACTTCCAGGAGGCAGAGTTGGTTTGAATCTTTCTTTTGAGTCCACAGTTGACACATGTACCGGCCCTACAAATATCATCAGATATCCAGAGCTATAACAGCCTGCAGATTGTAACATGTTACTGTTAAACAGGTATTTATTTTTTCCTGTGCTCACTTTTAGGACTATTAGTTGGTAGGAATATTAGTCTTTAATGAAGTTCATCCACATTTCAGTTTAGAAAACAAAACATGCTCTATAACAGACTGAAACACGCCTCGCTCTGACAGACTTTCTCTGTGCAGATTTCAGCCTGTGTCGCCTGCAGATCCACCATTCAGCGAGCTGTGGCTTTGTGTCCATTTTCTTTGCCTTCGCTGCAGAAAATTGCCGGATAATTGAGCTGCAATTTGTGTTGAAACGCTTCGAATTCATGATTTCAGCGCCTGTGCCGGGTTGCCTAGAAACACGAGTGTAATTGTAGTCCACCTGTCACTCAGATGTTCAGTAGTCACTTTGACAGTCAGACTGAAAAGAACAGTAGGTGTTGGCATTTTGTGTGGGGTCTCTTGTCTCTGTAGATAATCTTCGTCTGAGCATGTTGCGCTGGGACTCACTCATCACTCGGTTTATATATTCTAGGTGGTGATTCTTAGAAAGTTGAATTCTATATCACGCAGATTCTTCCACCGGCAATTTTTTCCAGTCAGGCCCGAGCGCTTAGTCTGCCGTCGACGTCATGGAGCAGGGACGACAGGTGTTGCAGCGAGGGAACTCATCTTGACCTCAGAGTCTGGAGCAAGGCCATTTTTTAAAGAGCGTATGCTCCACAGAAACATCCGCTAACAGCTGTCTGACATCTAAACGCTGAAGGCCTTTTGTTCACCTCTTCACACATCTGGATTAGACCCGCTCCTTCCAGGAAGTTTCCTCGATGGCAGACGAGAACGAGTTAGGAAAGTTCACAGGTTCAGATGAAATCCAGGAGGGGTGTTGGTCTTAATTTTTAAAGGCCGGTCTAAACAGAGGAGTGGTTCTCTGAAATATATTCCTATGCCACCTTGTTGTTGCAGCAGGCTTCAAAGAGACAGATTGTACAGTAAAGACAAAAAAGGGAGCCAAATAACCTTTATAGATATTCACATGCAGGGAGTTATGTGTTGCTATTTATAGAGAGATGCTATGCTGTAGTCCCCTGAGAAAATGCAGGACAATCATCCGCATGCAACTGATGATTCAAAATAAAGCAGCTCCTCTGTTCTCTTTAGAAAACTTGTCGATTTCAAGGACTTTTATTTTGAAACTTACTGGAGAGAAACCTGATATTTCCAGAACTCTTTGACGGTGTAACGTTCCAAGGCAACTCTTTCACACTTCTCAGTGCCAAAGCTTTTCTCCGCAGCAGCCCCTCATGAGTCAAAGCTCAGTCATTAACAAGTTCCAGTGTGGAACCGGAGCACATCAAGGCAGCACATCGTACAGATGGGAGAGCAGCTTGCAGGAAATAGGCCGAACAGGTTGTGGGTTTTATAGCCGCCTCTCAGACCAGTACCCACCTGGTTGGCCTCTATATAGCATCCCACCTTTTAGCTGATTAATCAGCTTTTATTTTCAATGACGATTTTGGCCTCCAAGTTAAGTAAAAAGTTAATCAAGATAAATTTTCACAATGAGGCTCTTGTCTTTGAACACCTCCTCTCCTGAGAGTCCCAAGCTCACGCTGCTTTTAAATGGATTCAGGCAGATGGTAGACGCCAGACAACACCTTTTAGAAGGTCTGCCTGTATGGCAGGACAGCAGAATTATTAGCTTCTCCTTGTGAACATATTGTAACTTAAACCTGCAAATCTTTCGTTAACGTCACAGATTGTTTTTTTTCTGACAGCCTAATTTCACCTAATTTTTCGGTGCTGCTCTCCTACACAAAAACAGTTTCAGTATGACATCTGCCTTCAGCCTGGCTGTGAAATGTGTCCTTCAGCAGGAGCCAAGATGATGAAGTAATTGTGTTAATAAAGGATGATCTCAATGTCACTAAAATAATCCTGTTTAAAATGTGTCTCCATATTTAAGGAAGCATTGACAAAGAGATTTTTAATCTGGTGATTGCGCTAAAAGAAAACTTAAAGGGGGGGTATTATGCTAATTTTAAGCTTCATATTTCCTCTGTGATACCTGTGGAGTAGCTTTGCAAAATTTACAGTTAAAAAAACTGCTCTGTGCTCTGTGCAGGCCCTCATACAGCCTCTGCCTGAAACAACTCAGTCAGCTCTGTCCCTTTAGGAAACCCCGCCCCTACAAGCCCACTTTCTTCTGATTGGCCAGCTCTCAGAAGCCTGCAGCGGCTGCACCATACAGATGGACGACGCATCTCCATCTGCTCTCATTGTACGACATTGATGCCAAAACAGCCCCCGTGATAGGCGCTGCCATCTTGCGATGGTGACGTCATTTGGAGCCAGAGTTGCGCAGTAGAGATTGGCGAGTGGCACCGCCGTAGCCGCTTCTGCTAACTAAAACACACACTTAACTTACAGAAAAAAACAAGGATCCCGCACGCCGGCGTATTTAACAGCAGAACAGCTTCTTGTGTTGGTCTGAAGCAAACAATTCAGATATGAAAACTTCAATGACTGTAGTGATTGTTTTAGTTACCTCTCCTCTCGCTGTTCCTCATCTGCGCTGCTAATCCGGAACAGATCGGCTGCAGGAGCCGTATTTGTCAACAGAGCTGTCAATCATCCTTTTTACAGCATCAAATAACTCATTAAAAATAAACTTGTCAGAAAAATGAACGCTTGGACATAAAGCAGCATGATAAGTGCGTTTGTTTTGATTTTATAGGTTTTTTTTAGGGAGCTGTCATGTCGTCTATGGGCTGCACTTTGTGATGTCACAAAGTGCAGCGTGTAGAAAAAACAGCCTGCAGACTGAGCTGAGAAGCCAGGGGATTGCTCCAACAGCAGATTTGAAACTTCACCCACGTTTAGTCTGAACATCCAACATTGTAACATTATATATATGTCTTAAAATGTGAAACAGCATAACACCCCCTCTTTAACTTTTCGCAACAGTCTCTACATTTAACTTCAATATGTGTACAGAATTTCACGGCAACCCATCCAGTTGCTGTTGCGACATCTCCGCCTGGAACCAAAGTGTTGGATAGACTAAAAACATTTAAAATCCTGCGCACACTCACACATGTGCGATCTAATCTATTTTGGATGATGACAGCTCTTAGCAGTGTGTCAGCGTGTAGGAGTCTAACTGTTTGATTGACATCGTCCTCACTCTGTTAGCCACACTGGCGCGAATTACACCTTTATCATCAGTTTGGTGATTAGATATAGCTTTAACATTCCTTTCACTGATTACAATTGTCTCAGCCCAGAGATAATAAAGCACCACGTTCATGTCCAAAAGCATATTGAATGATACATCATTCACACAGACACCCATGTGGAGGACATTACTCTGCAGCCACCGCTGAGTCCCTTGATAGAGTTGTTTATGGGTTTGACGGGTCATTTCCATGCAGCTGTCTCGGGCTCTAAAGCAGAGATGTGGGGCACGCACTTGGCAGGGAAAGTTAGCAGAGCATTACACACAGAGAGCGGACTTATAGGCAGGTGAATTTATATTTATATCTGCTATGTTGTTTGGCTGCTGACATGAATCATTAGGTAGAATCCTTTAACAAGATGCAAAGGCAGGATGTCTTACTACTGAAAGAATACTTTATAGTCTGCATGGCAGTGATTAGAGCACTAAATAACATGGGGAAAAGATGGATGCCACTCTTTCTATATCTTAAAATATTCTGGCTTTATTATATTGTCAAAGTCTACAGTGCTTCTTTGCCACAGTTGAGAAAATTAGCAGTGTTATGTGTGATTTCCTCGACTATATTTACATACAGACAGCAGGAAATACTGCTGTTTTTAACACTTCTTTTAAGCACACTTTTTTTTCACACCCGCCCGACTATTTGCATCATGCTTATTAGTATATTATTTATCTCCCTCTATTTGACCTAATGCTCCTAATGAAGTTTAAAGCGGCATTTATGCCCTGTGTTTATATTTTTGGCTTTCTTTCCTCATCCCGACAGGCTGATGAGTGCTGGTATTTAAAGAGCTGCCCGAGCTAGATAGCTTCACATGCTAAGAGGACAGCACAACAGATAAAGCTGCACAGTTTCTCCTCTCTCAGAGCTTTCTGTATCATGAAGCTGTTGGACAAACACGACAGCTCCACGATGCATAGAGAGAGTTTTTATCTCCAACCACAGGGTCCATAGGTTGAGCTAATGTGTCCTATATGGGTTATACTTTCAGTAAGTAACTAATATCGCTCGACGTAACACAATGGTGATTGAGCCTTTGCATTTGCAGAATTACAGACTGGGTGTCTGGTGCGACTTTCGTGGAAGAAATCCCAAGCGGCGCCCAGTTAGTGACGCGTTTTCCATCACCCAGCAGTGGTTGGTCTGCCAGAGAGGGTAGGCGGAGCTAAGCGGCTGCTTTTCCGCTCTCTGCAAGTGTTGCGAGTAAACAGTAATCTACTATGGCTGAACAAACAAAGAAAAGATCGATGACTACAGATACAACTTCAAAAATAAGTGAAAATCCAAAGAAAAAGAAACAAACTCGACGCTCAGATGAAGACAAACAGTCTAAAAAGGAAAGCGACCGTCAGCGAGGAAAATCAAGAGTTACAACCGGAGCCAACCGTGGACGTTGCACGTGCAACACTGTCTGGATATCTGGGAAGTGTGCTCCCGCAATTACCGTTTATCGCCATCAAAGAGATAGAAGAGATATTTGAAAAAAAATAAAATTTAAAAAATAAGATGTTCTAGAGACCACAAGCTTTCTGATAGACATATAAACTGTAGGCTACAGTTCTGCACAGATTTTGTGTCTGTCCCCCGGCTCCTCTGCTCATTATCACACTCCATTAAATCCTAACTTCTGTTTGAGCACAGTGCAGTAATTGCTTTTGTCATGTATTTATTCCTGGGTTGGTTTTTCTGCATCGAGTATCATAATTGTTTCTTGTGTTGGGGGGTTTCACCTGTACAAATGGAATATTTTAAGTGACAATAAACAGTGTCCAACTCATGCTCAGCATGTTGTGTCTTCTGGAAACACTGTTGTTTTGTGTATTTGAGGCATATTTCTGCAGATGGTTGTGTGCCTGTGTTGCACAATGTTCTTTAAATGCTGCCCATGTTTTAAATAGATGATGTTTTCCTATTGATGCACTTTTCCCTTTTTGCATGTGTGTTGAGCATTCAGAGCGACTGTAAAATACTTTGAAGGTCGTTATGTTTACTAAATATTTAGCAATAGATCCTGTAGGAGTCAACTGCAACACCAGTGAGTTTTTAAAAGGTGATTTACTACAATAACAAAAGTGACTGTATCTTTTCTGAAGAGTTTTCACTCTGACTACTAAATGCACTTTGCAGCAGCTCTGCAGAGCTCCGGTAATTTAGCCTTTTGCTCTGCAGCGGAGGACCGGGCTGTTTCCAGCTGCACGCTCAGGTGCCAGACTGGCAGAGAGGCCCTGGCTGTGGTACAGAGAGCAGCAGAAAGCAGCAGCTGCTGGCTGGACGGCAACCTGTTTACAGTTGTTTAGTAATGGGGGCCGTCCTGTGCCAACGCCAGCTGACCACATAAAGAGGAGTGAGCGAGGCAGATTGGGTGCTTCGAGTGTTAATGGAGGATTCATAATTTTTGGCAGTTTATTGAGTGCCTGAACAGGACGAGTGATTTCAACTACCTCAACAGCATTCAACATTTATCTAGGAGAGTTAAGTTATGCAATACTCCATTGCAAAAACTTTGACTTTGACTAAATCATCTTGACGCAAAACTAACTTGACCTCAATCAAGCTTTGCCACCTTCAAAACTCTGAACAAAAGTTGCACCTGAGTTTGTTTTTTTTAATTTACGAAGCTCAAAAATAAACTGTCCTACTTCAAATACTGAAAAATGTAAAACATTTATGACAAACCATTTACAGGACAGCTTCAAGAGATGCGTAAATACGTCTGTTTGTTTCATCCCTGACTAGAGGAACACTGTCAATGCAAACATCCGACACAGAGAGTTAGAAAGCTTCTTCCCGCCTCCCTCTGTCTGCTGTCAGCTCATCAATACTGTTCTGAGACAGTTATAGAGGAGACTTAGGAGTCCAGAGAAACTGTCTGAGCCTTCATCCAGCAGCTGAGTAAGACTAGTGAGACACACAGCTGGAAGACAATCAATGCGTCGGGATTAAAGAGTGACGTAGACCTGTGTTTATTGGCACTACTTGGTTATGTGAAAGTCGGTCATGAGAGTGGGCAGAAGTTAAAAAAAGCTCTGTGCTGAAAAGATTTGTTATGAAATCAGTTGATGGAGCAAAAACAGGATACTGACTTTAGCTCAGGGCAGTAATGATCAACACTGGTGTCAAAAATAATGTCATTTAATTCTCCTGCACTCTTCATAATCAAACATTGAAGTGAAGTCTTGTCTATCTTATCGTCTAGTCCACAAACATTCAGTATTCACTGTTTTCACACGGCGGCCATTTTTCTCGGACAAATGCTGTCATTATAATGCTGTATTTCAGCTTTTAAGTTGTATTAATAAAGGACCACTACTCAATAAACGAGCAACCCAGAAGACAGTGAATGTGAAAGCTATTAGTAGCTCATTAGCTACCTTTTAGACAACAGCTAATGCTAACAGTCAAGCACTTCCTAGGTAACATTAGGCGAGTTGTTTATTCCAAGCTAACATTACGTTAGCTACAATTTAAGCCTTTCTTATTGTATTGTGTATCACAACAAAACATTTCTATGAGCTTTCAGCCACTTCCTAGGTAACTGTAATATTAGCTAGTAAGTAGCTGGATGCTAACTGTCAGACTGTAGCTAACGTGTTATCTGATATGTTGCTTTAACTTTAAATATGACCAGATTTCCCTCCACATTTTGGAAGCAGTAATTTTATAAGCATGTCAGAAACTCTTAACTCTATGACTAACTATCTGGGACACAGCAGTACAACGTTATAACAGCATTTTAGCTTCCCACCGTGAGCCTGACACCAGAGAAAAATGGCCGCTGTGTGAATATGGTTACTTCATGTCTCTTGTTTTTTTTTGACAAGGAAGTGCTGCAAGATGGTGTTTGTGTTATTACCGTTTCAAACTTAAATTTGAAAGCTTATTCTAGTGTGGGAAGATAATCAGCACCTAAGCTACAGAGCATGTTTTATTTGTATGTATTGGGATACACTGGGTCAAACTCGAAGCCTGCTGTCATGTCCCAGTCCATCTCTGGCCTTTGTAAATAGTGATTAGCCCTCTATGCCTATGCCTTTTATTTTGGAGAGAGGACAGTGGATAGTGGAGGTCCAGACCGAAGCCGAGACCAGTCCTACTAGAGGGAGCTGAGGTGGAGAGTGTGGACTCCTACAAATACCTCGGGCTGTGTCTGGACAACAAACTGGACTGGTCAACACACACCAGCCACCTGTACGGGAAGACACAAGGCAGGATGTACTTCCTAAGGAGACTGCGGTCTTTTAACATCTGCAGCAAACTGCTGCGGATGTTTTACCAGTCTGTGGTTGCCAGTGTCCTCTTTTACACTGTAGTGTGCTGGGGAGGCAGCACATCCAAGAAGGACACATCCAGACTGGATAAACTGATCAGGCGAGCCGGCTCTGTGATCGGCATGAAGCTGGACCCTCTGGTGACGGTGGCAGAGACAAGGACACTAAACAAACTGTTGGACATTATGGACAATGCCAGCCACCCTCTGCACACCGTCATCAGCAACCAGAGGAGCCTGTTCAGTGAGAGACTGCTCCTTCCAAAGTGCAGGACTAACCGACTGAAGAACTCCTTTGTCCCTCATGCCATCAGGCTGTACAACTCCTCACTTAGGGGGAGGAGGTAACAGGGACAGACTCTCTCACAAGCGGTAGCCACTAATTCAGCTCACAAAGTTAATAGTAGTTAACTTCTTTTATTCAATAGTAATATTTATTTATTTCTCAAAGGGTCATATGTGCAATAAAAATCTGTCAATGTGCAATAATCTCTCACCACAGTGCAATAACCTAATACCACAGTGCAATAACCTAATTTAGTTTAATTGAACTATTACCCACTGTTTACTTGTACATTTTCTAAGACTGTATATTTTATATATTTTGTTATCTAATTTTGTACTTTTTTTATATATATATATATATCGATAGATATATATATTTTGATCTTTATTTTTTACCCTCTGTGTGCTGATTCTTTCCTATTGTATTGTACTGTATAAGCTGCTGGAGACTGAATTTCCCAGAGGGAGTCATCCCAAAGGGATCAATAAAGTTGAGTGTAAGTCTAAGTCTAAGTCTAAGTCTAAGTCTAAGTGTTGGAAACGGGGGAAGAGAGAGTGGGAAGGACAGGTGGCAGAGGGCCGAGGGTGGGAGTCAATCTCCTGGACTGTATCCTCTGTATATGGGACGTGCGATTTAACCGCTAAGCTGAAGCGGCGCCCCTATTAGCCCTTTATTTACAGTTTTCTGTCACCTTGCATTATTTGGGTGTGTGTTTGGCGTGTTAAAGGTGAAGCCAAACGCATTGTTTTGGTCCATATTTCATCACCTTCCTCGCCAGCAGTAGCTCCTGTCCCCCTCCGCCGCCCGACTTTAGCAAAACATCATTCACATTATCACAGCGACGGGCTGCAGCTTTGATGTCCACGCTGCCGGTCGGCCGCTGATGAGTTCCTGCGAACACATTTCCTTTCCACTTTCATCTCCCCACCAGTCAAATTGAATTTTCAGAACAGCAAAAAAGATTTTTACAAATGATGGTTTCTGTTTGGCGCGTTCAGCCAGGCGGGAGATAAAACGTCCGTCACCACGAGGGCTTAATTGACGCCATTATCATATAAACAGCAACGAAAACAAAGAATTCAGTCAGTCTTTTGGTGACATTTCAACGCTCGCTGCAATCTGATTTATGCTGTCAGTCTGCCACGATCGCTCAACCATTCCAGGTATTAAAGCTCCACAAAGAAACGTGTCGCTTTTATGCTCCCCGAGGAATCTGCTTTTATTATCTGAGAGAGGCAGGAACAAGATGCTTATCTACAGACTGCACGTGTCTGTGATGTATGCGCCGGAGAGAGGCCATTGTTGTTCCTTAATGGATGTCTAAGGGTCGGGTTATACTAGAAAAGAAGTGATTATACGTTCTGACAGAGTACTGGCCCTTTAATTTGAGTCTATAATGGGATGTGAAAGATTTTAACACATGCAGTTTGACACATTAAAATGCCTGTGAACAGTCAGAGAATGTAGATAAATCCAAGTAATAAGCCTCCTTTGTCTGCCTTTAAACCCTCTCTGTGTTGGGTCCAGTGAAACATGAAGCGTGCAGCTCTGTCGCCCCCGT
Source organism: Semicossyphus pulcher (assembly GCF_022749685.1). Lineage (NCBI taxonomy): Eukaryota > Metazoa > Chordata > Actinopteri > Labriformes > Labridae > Semicossyphus > Semicossyphus pulcher. The sequence continues at coordinate 15,835,589 of NW_027211670.1, read as the reverse complement.
GTGGACGCTTTAAAAACACACATGCCCCACATTTTAAATCTAATGTCTCTTCTTCTTCTTTTTTTCTCCAGACATGAAGCGTCCAAAGAGCCCCGACTGGCCGGATATCAGCCCTCCTCCCAAGAGCCAGCAGGGTCAGGAGGAAGAAGAGGAGGAAGAGGAGGAGGAGAGGAGGAGGAGGGTGGTGGTCGGACACAGGGCCAAACGAGAGCGCCGCCAAGGCAGCAGCTGCAGCAGTGCCACAATGTGTCAGGTGTGCAACATCCAGCTGAACTCCAGCGCCCAGGCTCAGATCCACTACAGGGGGAAGACGCACCAGAGGAGGCTGCGCAGGCTGGCAAAGGCCGTCAGCTCGGGTAAGAGGGAGATTATTTTTAAGAAATCAGTGCAGAAGTGGAGTTACCTGCTGATTTTCTGCACATGATAACAATTCATTAATATTTTTGTTTGTAAAAGTGTCCATTAAAGTTGCCTCAGTTGATTACATCACTTCTCTGGACTGATTAACGTTACACGCCTCAGGTATAAAAAGTGAACTCTGGAAGGCTGCTTTCCATCTCTCCATATTTCATCCCTTGACATCCCTTAAAATCAGTCTCCAGCTCATTTTGATTTCCAAACGGTGCAGCCAAATAGCCTCTGGATGCTTCAACCAATCAGAGCTATGAAATGGCTGACATAGCTGTAGGCTGTGAGGCTCGGTAACGAGTTTAAACATCCAGTTCACATGGCTTCGTGTTCAACATAATACATGGATGTTTCACATGATATGATTTTGTTGCCAGGGTTGGGAGGGTGACTTTAAAAATGTATTAAAAGGTATCTCAATTTTAAACAAACTTAACTGATTATTTTTCTATTCACACTACTTCACACCGATGACTGTATATAAAGATGGACGACATTTCTCCATCTACTCCCATTGTACGGAATTGCTGCCAAAATAGCCCCCGTGACGGTCGCTGCCATCTTGCGATGATGATGTCATTTGGAGCCAGAGCTGCCCAGTAGAGATCGGCGGGTGGCGCAGCCGTAGCCACTTCTGCTAACCAGAAGGATCCAACACGCCGGCGTGTCTTTGTGTTGGTCTGAAGCAGACGTTCACAGATATGTTAACTTTAATGAGTGTAGTGATTGTTTTAGTTCCGTCTCCTCTCGCTATTCGTCCATCGGCTGCAGGAGCCGTATTGGTCAACAGAGCTGTCAATCATCCTTTTAACAGCATCAAATAACTAATTAAAAATAAACTTGTCAGAAAAATAAACACTTGGACATAAATCAGCAGGATAAAAACTAACTATAATGACAGAAACCATGTTTGAGAAACATTTATTTGATCCAATCTGTTAACATGGAGGAGGTGGGCTTTATGACCTATACTGCAGCCAGTCAGCAGGGGGCGACGGAGATGATTTGGCTTCACTTTTGGGGAGCTGTCATGTCATCCATCTTTTTATACAGTCTATGCTTCACACTCAAACTTCAAGTAAACTGCCATAAACTTAGAAGACGACATTAGATTAGCTAACATTTTTAACTGGAATTCTGTGCAGCTAACGTTAGCGGTTGGTCTTAGCTGTAAATGTTCCTTTAAATTAGATGTCGAGTCCTCGGATAAAGACGGCATTTTCACAGCTGGAAGGCAGAACTTGCACTGTGCTGCGATGTTGCTCCCATTTTCTCCTTTGAAGACAAAATGATGACGAAATTTCCACCCAGTGGAAGCATTTTTTTCACCACGGGCCACGGCCACCACAGACTGTTGAGGAGCGGTGTTGTGAGGCTTGTGTGTCATGAAGTGTCGTCACATGTGGGTGCAGGTGCATGGTAATATCAGAGACGGTCAGAAGGACAGTTTACACTGTTACAGTGTTACATTTAGCAGATGCGTTTGTCCTCAGACGTACATCTGAGAGTTAATGATCATTCATAGAGCCCAGTTTAGAAATGAGATGCCAGATGATATAGAGCATCTTTGGTATTATATAGTTGTCAAATTGTAATCCTGCTAATAATCCCTTTTTTTAATATCTGTAATCTAATTATTTTTTCTGTAACTAACAGAATACAGTTGCCTTTGTTGTATCCTTATCACGTAACGCCTGTACATGTATTCTGTTACTCCCGAAGCCTGGTTGTAGCCAATGCTTAGAATGCATACGTTACCTGAAATATCATCCACTTTATTAAATGCTGATGCAATAGCGGATTCACATCGTTCTACATCAGCAGCAGCCATTATGATTGTCCACAAAAATACCTTAATGGCACTGATACCTGCCCAGTGTTTAATAAATGGTTGTGATTGGCCTGCACACAGGCCAGAAGGAAATCATCATCATCATTCATCTGGTAGCTAGTTGAGTGCAGTGACTACTACAACCCTCTCCAGGCAGGCCGCCCTGCATGCACATTAAAACCTCTGCAGATGATCCAGAACGCAGCAGCGTGACAAACCCGAAACAGCACACATCACTCCGCTGGTCACATCCCTCCACACTCGCATCAAATTCAAAACCTGTTGCTCGCTTACAAAACGGCTCCTGCCTACCTGAACTCCCTCATCCACGTCTATACTCCCTCCCTCCTGCCCACTATGCTCCGTGAATGAAAGGCGCCTGGTACTCTCATCACAACAGGGCCCTAAGTCGTTAACTAGACTCTGCTCTGTGGTCCCCCGGTGGTGGAACGAGTCTTATTTTATTCCCTCTCAGATGTACGTCGCTTTGGACAAAAGGAACAGTGCAGTCTATCACTTACTAGCCTTTTCTGTAGCTTTCAACCCTGTCACAATGTGGATGGAGTTTATTCAGTTGTCATGGAGACCTGTGAGTTAAACAGCTGTTAAGATTTTTTGACTTTATTTTTGAGGATGTACGTTATGTCCTTTTTGAAAGTGAGTATAAAAAGAGACTATTGTCATTTTAATTTATGTGTCGAGGCAAACTGAGACGACCTACGGAGACAGAAAGAGGCCAGTTGGTCCCTACATGAACAGACATTTCCCACCACACACATTTGGTGTAACTAATAACATTAATAATGGCTCCATTACTTTGATGTGTCACAGTGAGACATACTATACTGTATATCACACCTGTTCATTTCATACAATGACAAGCTAAAAGTCTGCTGTGAAAAACGCCTGCTGTTGGTGGCGCTCAGGTCTCAGTGCAACGTTATGTAATAAAGAAACAGAACAAGTAGTGAAGACTCATAACTTTATGTTTGCTTGACAACTCTGCAAACTGCCTCAAAATGACCCGAGTTTAATCAACAACTCGGAGCAAAAACAGAACAAAAACAGAACATTATGAGCCTCTCTAAATTGATGTTTACTGATGGGTATTGTCAATGGTTGTGTTGTTCCCGTCTCCTGCAGTATTTTCATCATTTTTTCCTGCGCAGTGAGTTTGTTTACAGGTGGTAGGAACATTTGCTGCTCTGTTTCTGACCCTCATACTTCTTCTATCAAGGAAAAACCTTCTAACAGTGATTGTTTTTACAGTGCGGGGTACTGGGTCTTGATTTCAAACTGAAGAGAGACACCAAACACGTCAGAAAGATTTGTTTCTCCTTGGCGCAAAATAGGGCAAATTTCAGAGGTTTGGAGTCTGCTAAATGTCTATTTCAACACCAGAACACCAAACAGCAGTCTTGTAAACTTTCTTCTGTCGGATGTTAATTTATTTTGACTTTTAGCGTACTCTCCGTAAATATTCACATCTGCAAACCATAAGGACGTGTCCTGCACTCAGTGTGTGTTTACTATTCCAGCAGAGCCCCTCGCGGTTACCAAGCACTTTCCGCGCACCTGTTTTGACGAGAGCCCATTAATCACCTTCCCTCAGCAGCACCTGTGTCATTCTGCCACGCTGAGCAGCTTGATCAATCAAAACTCTGAAAAAAACACCTCAAATGAACAACTGGCCAATAAGATGGCGCGTTTTAATGTTGATTTATGAGGCTGTCTGTGTCTGCAGGCCTGCCGCGCGTATTTGGTTGTCCCCAATTCAACGCAGCGCGTTAAATTAGATTAAAACTGTATCCATTGTTTAATTTCTCCTTCATTTCAGCCTCATTTTGTTATCATCAGAATGTTATTGACTTTTCGCTGTCAGATAATAGCCTTTGCAGATCATCATTCATACTTAAAAGTGTGAGTGATCTGGAGCATAAAGGCAGGGTTGGTCCTCATGTGTACTTTTTGTGTTTCTGACTTTCCAGTATTTACTTTTATTTCCTGACTCACTGATCAGGAGCTTTGACGTTAGCTGCAGTAACTTTTATTGAAATCTGGGTCAGCTGACAACTTTTATGCAGCTTTTTGGTGCAGACACATTCACTCCTGTGAATGTCACCCTCTTTGTAGCAAGGGCAAATAAGCTAGAAGAAGATAAATCCCTGAGGGGAATGAAGGTTTTTCACTCTTGTATTATGACAAACATGCTAAATACACACAGACACAGATACAGATACACACATCCACTAACAGGACCTTATGGACATGCATTGATTGAGAGATGTCAGAGTAAAGGAGCTGCACCCCCCCACCCCAAAGGTCAAAGGGGGATCGAGCTTTTTCTGCAACGGCACCTCTGCTCTGGAAGAGTTTTCCACGTTGTATTCGATTCACGGGGACTGTTTCTGCTTTTAAGTCCTGTCTTAAGACACATTTATACAAACGTGCCTCCTTTTTTTTTTTTAATAGTTTTTTTATTGAATTTTTTAACATAACAAAAAATGATACAATAATTGCAGTAGCAAGTTGTCAAGCAGAAATATAAACCTTTACGTCTAATGCAACAAAACAAGTAAAGAAAAACAAACCATAAAAACGGGGGGACACCCTTACATGTGAAAAAACAACAACTAAAAAAACTATGAATCAACAATAATAAAACATTCTGAAAAAATAAACACACAAAACAAACTTTCCTTTTAGCTGACAGCTAGTTTTATTAGAGCTCTGGTGTGCACACTTTAATATTATTGTATTTTACTACCTATTGCCAGTTTTATTTAACAATACAGTTTGTGTTTTTATCTTTGTGAAGTGCTATACAAATAAAGTATCATTATTATTACCCATTTACAGGACTGTTTACGGGATGAGACACGTGGCTGTGTACATACAGTATCTTCTCCCTGAGAAGAAAGAAGCAAGAAAGGAGTCTGAAATCTCACCTTCATTGAATCATTCAGTTGTGCTGTGAAAGTGTCTTTACGATTACAAGTTACTTGAAATTTCAGAAAACGTGTGCATTCTTATTAAATAAAATCTTTTTTTGTCGCGCTGTACAGATAACACTTACACCTGGCTGAGATCCAATCACAATTCTTGTCTGACTAACTTACAGACTTATTGTCTTAGTTTAAAGCTCCTGTGAGAAACTTTCAGTTTGTGCTGATTTTGGCGCCCCCTGTGGACAAAGCCGTACCTCTTACCTCTTTGCTGATTTTGTCCTGTACATGCTTAAGTGGTGGTTTTTAACAAAAAATCTCATCCTGCTTTATTGACCCTGGAAAATGTAAACAACTCCTCCTTACAAACTAGGAACTGCAGCCAATAGGAATGAACAATGGACGTCAAATGTTGGTATCCCACAATGCACTGTAAAAAATTGAGAAGATGGGAAAAATTAAACAAAATAAGGATTTTGCACAAAAAAGCTGCAGGACAAAGTACACACTTCTCGTGTAACACCTGATCAGATTGGGTTTGTCGTATGGAACTGGGTCAGTTGGTGGATATCTGTGGCCCATCATTTAGACTCTGTTGGCAGATTCAAGTGCCTGAAGAGATGTATTATCCAGAGAATGAAATGAGTGTCGTACAGTGCAGCAACGAACTGAAACATCATGTATGGTCTTTTGAATGTGACCTCCATTCTGCTCCAGTTTGCCGGAGAGACAACAGGGAGACGTTTGTTCCCTCACATGGAAATGCCTCCCTCACTGACACGTTCCCCGTCTTCGTCTGCATTTATACACGTACAGAATTAGTTTTAAGATGCTTTTTTTTTTTAGTATTGCTGAAACTCATCTTTGACTTCCATGACTGCTTAATTTTCATTTGTGTGTCTGTTGAGATTAGGCACGCACGTCAACCGCATCAGCACTGACAGAGTTCAAACACCAGACCTGCTGCGGGCCTCGGTGTCGGAGCCGTCTCATCCTCTAATTGATAGTTAAAATGAGTCCCCCCCTCGTGGGCCGCTCGTGTCACTCCCTCGGGGTGAACAGCCTCTCGTTCCCCTCACAGGGCACACAGTGATTTCACACCTGCCATGTTTGAACCGGTTTAATGAACCACACAGAGTTTGCCCCCTTTGTGTTGTTTTAAGGTTGGTGCGAGATCACTTTGTACAAAGCACATGACTCATTGCTGGATTTCTGGCTGACAATTACAGCCGAGCAGATCTTCAGTTAAACCTCGTAAACAAACAGGAAACAGAGACACGTTATGTAAAGGCTGGTGTGTAAATTTGTGCGTAGGAATCTTCCTTCCTGTTTAGCTGCGGAGAGGAAAAGGAGGACGAGCCAAGTCAATTAAGGTGACTGTTAGTGTAATTCAGTCTGTGCTGCCTAATAATACTCATCCCCTTTATTTAGCCTCATGATGTGATCGCTCACATGAAAAGAGGTTTTAATCGGCTGGTTCTCCCGAGGAGCTTTTTCAAAAGGGAGCGGGCCGAAGCAGTTTCCACTTCCTGCCCTCCACACTGAGCTCCTGGGCCACCGTAGATTATCTCCGTTCATTTCAGGGCTTTCCAAACTCTCTGTGACGTCTGTGCTTATGTTCTGAGCTACTTGTACTTTGCTACATTTCATCTGTAAATATTGAACATTTACTTATTTCACACAGCGTGCAGAGTTTCGTTGTCGCTCACTGTTGTCATTCATCTAAACATCTGTGGCCCTTTGATGTGACCTTTTGACCCACTGCTGTAACAGTTTATTTGTGTAGATGTCAACTCCCTGAGATGATTCTCCCTCTAAGCTCCAAACTGTCATCTTTGCCGAGTTTTTATAATCATATCATATTCTATAGTGGCTGTAAGGGCCTGTGTCCACTCACGGATTCTCACCAGCGCTTACTGTTCCTAGGTTACAAAAGTTTCCTCTGCACTTCCGCTTCCTTTGGTCGTGACCATTGAGTTTGTTTTAAATTGCTCTGTATGCATTATATCTGCTTTATTTCAAGGACATTTTACAAAGGAAGGGAATCGTGTCCTGACATTAGCAGCAGCTCTACACCTGGGAATTGTATAGCTTCTCCTCCACTGTTGTTGTTGACCAATGACTGTGTATATATAGATGGACGACGCATCTCCATCTACTCTCATTGTACAAAATTGAAGCCAAATAACCCCCCCGCGACGGCCGCTGCCATCTTGCGCTGGTGACGTCATTTGGAGCCAGATCTGCGCGTAACAGCTTCTTTGTGTTGGTCTGAAGCAGACATTCACAGATATGTAAACTTCAGCGACTGTAGTGATTGTGTCCTCTGCTCTGCTAATCCGGAACAAATCGGCTGCAGGAGCCGTATTTGTCAACAGAGCTGTCAATCATCCTTTTTATCAAGGATCATCAAATAACTAATTAAAAATAACCTTGTCAGAAAAATGAACACTTTGACATAAATCAGCATGATAAGAACTAACTAAAATGACAGAAACCATGTTTGAGAAAAATGTATTTGACGTGTATTTTGAATTTATAGTTTGACTCATGTCCCATCTGTTAACATGGAGGAGGCGGGCTTTATGACCTATATTGCAGCCAGTCAGAAGGGGGCGATAGAGATGTTTCTGCTTCACTTTTAGGGAGCTGTCATGCCCGCCACTTATTTATACAGTTTAAGTTGTTGACGAAGTTGATATGGTAGGTCCCACCTCTTCTTGATTTTGTTTGGTCGGTGAGGGAGAGGTGACATTGACGAGCTGTTTTCCAAAAGTTGAACTATTTTCAACTAAGAGTGCTGTGGGCGCATTTTTGCGCTGAGGCAAAAAAAATGCTGTCAGTAGACACAGGCCCAAAAGGAAAGGACTTTTGTTAGCCGAGTTGGTTCTTGAGGATGTGTGTCACACCAGGCTTGGTGCTGTTTTTACAGGGTTGTGTTTATGTTGCTTGGTTGGAGGTAATTTGCCTTAAAGGATAAACTAAAGTGCAGTTAACACCACAGATTAAACATCCACTGATATGCATCTGTGGATATTTTTACGTTGGTATATGTTATGCTGCACCCTGGAAGCACTACTACACCTCTGGCTAAGTTTCTGATTCACCTAGTCTGACTGTAGAAGGTTTTTCACGCTTCTTTTCATGTAATTTTTCAAAGTAAGAGTCTTCAAACACACTTCCTTAATCAAACCTGAAAATGTGCCTCGGAGAGGTGACCTACAACATTTCCTTCACCTTTTAATAACAATTTCCCCTGTAAAAGGAGAAATTAAGTCTTTCTTCTCTGTGGAACAAAGCTTCTCCTCACTAATGGAAAATCTGGAAACTTCTCTCCGCTGCACATCGACTTTATTTTGTGCTTTCCGGACGGCTGAATCCATCCTCCTCCTGTGTGCCAACATACAGCAAGCTACATGTTGTCACAGAAACAACCATGAGAGCTGTAGGCACGTATGCACGCAGGCACACAATCACACGTATGCTGAAGGTACGGTGTGAGCTGTGAAATAGGACATTTATCAGCTGGAGTTTGGTGCCGCTTGGCCTCGTTTCATACGGCAGAGGAGGCTTAGCGGGAGCAGCCATTTTTAAGATGATCTGTCGTCGATCATCCTGCGAAAAGGAGCTGGAGACGGTGATGCAGAGGCTGAATAAAATGGCTGTTGTTTTGTTGACTCATTGACTGGCAGATGTGGCTCCAAACCCCTCCTTGGGGACTGATGGTGTTAAAGCAGACACTTGTTCTCTCGTATTCCCTAAAGCTCAGGCACGTCTCGGAAATTATCTAGGGAGCTCTACCTGGATTTTAGACTCCAATAAAACAAGTGAATAGTTCAGTTTTTGGTATTCCAGATGGCGTTGCATTGGGTTTGTGTGTGAGAGAACATGAGTCATTATCCTGCACGTGAAGCAGAGTCACGTGGCCTGAAGAGTCGGTGAATATATACTTGAAAACAACCCTAGAAAAGCTGGGTTCATGTAGGATGTTCGGCAAGAAAAAAAGAGGGAATACGAGCGAGTAGTTGCATTTCATGTGTCCGTTGAGGAAGTGTTGTATTATAAAAACCAAATCTTTGTATGCAATGCGGTGCAATACCTTTTTAACATGCAGAAAAAATATTTTTAGCGGTTGGTTGAGAGCAAAAACGCTTCCTCCCTCTCCGTTTCCTTCTCCCCGTCCTCCCCTCACAACCTCTGACAAGTCATTTATTTCCATAAGCAGCATGACATGACAATCATACGCACATACAGAGTCCATACATGGACACAGAGGTACGCACGGCCGAGGATTAATAGGTCCACTGGCTTCATGAAAGCGCGCCGTGTGCGAGCCGACACACGAGCGTTTCTGCTGGAGGCCGTCTCCCTCTGCACTGTGATTTGAATGCAGCAGCCTGAAATCAAGTGTAAAAGTGTCAGGATTTGTCAGCGTTGTGCCTCCACACCAACCTTATTCAAGTGGACAAGCAGCCAGCATGGAGCACACAGGGCACACAGGCAGCGTGTGTGTGTGTGTGTGTGTGTGTGTGTGTGTGTGTGTGTTGACAACTCTCCTATATAACATTTGAGGCCAGAGTTTCAGGGTAGAGACTGAGAGAATAATTGTGTTTATTTGAAGTGATTATAGTGACTGTGGAATGAATAATACACTGAAAGCCCCCTCCCCTCCCCCGAGCCGTGCATGCAGGCCTTGGTGTCGCTGCTCCAAATATTCAGCTACGAGCTTCTTGAAAAAGTCGAGATTAAAGAGGGGGTGTTATGCTGTTTCACATTTTATGGCATATATATAATGTTACAATGTTGGATGTCCAGACTAAACGTGGGTGAAGTTTCAAATCTGTAGGTCAAAGTATATCGGAGTAATCCCCAGGCTTCTCAGCTCAGTCTGCAGGCTGCTGTGGACGGCAGGTTTCACACTGTTTTTTCTACACGCTGCACTATGTGATGTCATAAAGTGCAGCCTCCGCAGGCTTCAGCTTGAAATTAGCATAATACCCCCCTTTTAAACTCCTTCTCTCTTCTTATTCAGCATCTAAAAGCAATCTTCAGCTCAAAATGAACTTAAGAGGAGAGATTAGAGTTTACAGATTTTGAAAGTGAAAGTTCAAACAATTCTCTAGAGTGAAAATGTTGGAATACACACAACCTTAGTAATGCTTCTTTAGGCGAGAGTCGGGAGAGTCGGGACTCTGGTTGTTCATGAATGAACCTGTTAGTGTGTGCTGTTTGGTCATATCGTTGCTGTCCACACACTTTAGGAACAGAACTGGTAAGTGTATCATTATTTGTCACCATGTGTGGGGTCGCTCACATTTTCAACATCTGTTAAGATTTATACATCTTTTAGTGTGGGCCGGGCTTTTGTGATTCACACACGTATGTATTTTTCTGAAGACGTTATTTTAACGAGTTATAATTTTTGTTGTTTTGTTAATGCCTAATGTTCAACCTTTGACCCTTAAATTGACATCGGGCCAAAGATTGGATGTTGCTGATCTGACAATTTTGCAACTGAGGAACAAAGACTCCAGCTTAAGGCAGGGATTGTGAACAATAAATGTCATCGAGTGAGTAGCTACTACACATATTTTTTTTGGCCTTTTATGCCTTTACTGACAGAGAGAGGTCAGTGGATAGTGTTGGAAACAAGGGAATAGAGAGTGGGGATGACATGCGGCAAAGGGCTGAGGGTGAAAGTCGAACCAGGGAGCGCCGCATTGAGGACTTCAGCCTCTGTATACGGGCCGCCGATTTAACCACTGGTCCATATTTGATACGACGGGTAATGGGTTGTCTGGTTACTGAGCTTTACTGGTGCTGGGGTGTTTGGGTTTGAAGAAGTGGATCTTTGTGGTGGTTGTTTTCTTTGACTGTGCGTCTTCTCTGCTTGTGCTACTATTACATTGTGTTTCACAATTTACAGTTTTAATTGACACTGGTAGCCAAAGTGCTACTACAGGCATTGGTTTAGCTCAGCGGTTAAATTGGTGACCAATGTACGGAGGCTGTACTCCTCAGTGCGGCGTCTCCGTGCTCAACTCCCACCCTCCGCCCTTTGCTGCATATCATCCCCCATTCTCTCTTCCCCTGTTTCCAACACTATCCACTGTCCTCTGTATAAATAAAGCCACTACCTTCTACTTTACTTTAAGTCGTGCACCTGACTTATATTATTATTTGCATAATGTGCACAAGTCCAAATATTTTCAAATTTGAGGTTAAAAAGAGGCAGAAAAACTGCATAACAAACTGTTAAGACTCACTTGAGCTGAACACTAAATAAATGCAGTTCAATTATGATGCCGATTAAATCAGTCACACTGAAGCAGTGTTGGAATACAGTAATGACTTTGTGCTGCATGAGTGACTCGGGGACTTTGATTGAAACCTCTGCAGACTCGACCTATTGGAAATGTAAACAGCAGTGTAGAAACAATGGATCCTAATCAAACGGGATTTTAGCAATCAATTAACACAAACACAGGCTTTGAATGTTTCTCCTCTTGTACCCACTGTGTCAGACGAAGAACTCGGCACGGCAGCGTTTTAAGCAGGAGTAAGAATAATAGGAACAGATTGATGAATGATTCCTATTGTTGAGTGTTGCAGGAAGGAAATGATGCTTGAGTGTCCTTTAGGGAGCCTGCAGGTGTGATCCCTGAATAGAAAATGGTGCTTGGAAGAAGAACGGAGGTGGGATGCTCATACCCAGTCCTCTGCCAGCTCTCTCTCTCCTTCTCCCTCTTACTCACTCTTTCGCTCCCTCTAACACACTCACACAGAGAAGAATACACACTTGCTCTTCAGCCTCTCTCCTGTTTCTCCGCTGCTTTTTCCGGTTCGACTTGCCCCCTCCCCTCCCTGGTCTTTTTCTCTGACTCTCCCCTCGCCTCATAAAAGGGCAGCGCGATCAGCCGAGCGCGGAGCTTTTAATTTGAAGCGCACATGTGTCGTTCTTGAGCTGCGGCAGTTTGGATCGCGGCCAGGATGTGTCATTGACCGAGAAGGGACTGCCGTTTCTGCTCAGTGTAAGGGGGATCAAAGACGAGGCGAGGAGGCACTTTGTTGGTTTTTGTTCAACTTCTGATGGGAGATAAACTTGCGGGAGAAATCTAAAGACGCGGATCATAAAACACGTGGAGATGCTGTTTGGTAAGACTGTTTGTTTACTCTTACAGTACATGCATGAAGTTTATAAGGGTGGTGTTTTTATAGCTCTAACCGTCTAAATGCATGAGTTCTCCCCTCTCAATGTGACTTTACATCCTTGCTCAAGGGCAGCCTCCCGCTCCTGCCTCCACCAGCTGCCCTCCTTCACTCCCCCCCCCCTGCATCCAGAATGAGTCCCCGGCCTGTTTGTTTTCCTAATTGACCCCTTTTGATGAAGCCAAGTGCGGACCGACACCGACCGTGTCGCTCCCATATGTGTCAAGTCATTTTCAAACGCCACACAAGAACAGCGCTGATATCACCGTGCAGATTGCTGGCAATTATGTCTGTGCCTCCCCGGGGAAATATGCCCAGATTAGCTCGTATAATTGGAGCCTGTTAAAGATAAAGGCAGTGCTGGGAGTTTGAGTCTTTTGTGTTTGTACTTTTTATTCAGCAAACGGAAGAAAATGCTGATTGTGTTAAGGTTGTTTTTTTTTAACCGCTTTTGTTTTGCAAAGTTTGAATCCTTCATTTTACAGCAAATACACAATTTCCCACCTTCATGTTTTAGTTTGACCTCTAGATGAGTGGTTACAAATAAGGGGTTGGCAAGACTTTAAAGCCCCCCCTCCAGGGAAAATCAAGTGTCTAACCCTGTAAACATCTCCATGTGGTGTTTTTCATGTGCTACAAGACATATCAGGGACAACATCAGCAGTCATCTCCACGGCTGGGCCTGTCTGCTTTTAAACTGCAGTGTACCAAGGACAGGCTGAACAACACGTTTTCAGATTGGCAGGTTTGTGACGTCACAAACCTAAGGAGCCAATCCCGTTAATGGACGTGGTGACGCTATGCGTATCATTATGTGCAACCTATGGCAACCACTTCAGCGATGCGTGAGCCAGCTGTAACCGCCATCGTCATTTATGCAAACTCATACTGACTGCTAACGTTAACGTTACTACTACTAATTACTACATTTCAAGCTAGCTAAGTTTCAACAAGTTGCCACTAAATGACAAGAGACGTGTTTTGTTTGACTTGGGAGGATTTTTACAAGGTAATTAAACATATTTTGCCGAAAAAAAACATACCTGACACAGTTTATTTATGTCTTAAAAAATGACTTTAGCTGGTCTTTTATATAGGTAGATGTAGAGCTGGAGTTAATGAGTCGATCATTAAATAATCAGCATTTTTATTATTTTGATAATCCATTTATCCATTTAATCCCTTTTTAAAGCAAAACTAAGATGCTAAGTTTAGCTTAGCTTAAATGTGATCATTTTCTGCTTTTTCTTTTGTTTTCTTTCACTTCAAATCGATCGTTATCTTTGTTCTGTTGATTAGACAAAACAAAGGATTTACGCTTGTTCTGCCCTCTTGCAAGTTGTCGATATGTTTAAGACTATTATAGACAATAAAATGTTATCATTAATCAGGAAAATAATCGTCAGTTTTATTGCTAATGAAAATTATCATTAGTTGCAGTTGTAGTTTGTTAGTATTTTAAATTTTAGATGGAAACTGAGGCAAAAGTTCTGACAGAAACGTCTCTTCTCATCTTATAGATTTACATAAACAGCAGGATTAAATTATGTGTGTGCGTTTTGTGATATGCTTCAGTGACTTATGAACACACGCACACTGTGCCGTGTGTGTATGGATAGAATTCCTCAGAAGTGTGTGTGTGTGTGTGTGTGTGTGTGTGTGTGTGTTTGTGTGTGTGTGTGTGGCAGCTCTGGATGCTTTCTTCTTTAAATGGCAGATTAGAGAGATCAAAGGGAAACAGTTGGAGAGGAGATAACTGTAGAGTTTTGCCTGGTGGCCATGCTGCAGCTGTCCCCACCCCTCCACCCCTCGTACAGAGCTCTGTTTGATGCTGCAGGGACAGCCTGTGTGTGTACATCTCATTCTCTGTTCAGTGCACATGCAATAGATTTGATGACGTGTACGACTTGTTGACACAAAAAGTAATTTTCCCATATTTAAATCTTTCTTTACATTGATTTTCTTTACAATCGTCCTTGGAGAAGATACTGAACCCCATATCGCTCCGGAAGGCGTAGCCATTGGCGTATGATTGAGCGGGAAGTGGGGATTGGCATAGTAGCCTTTGCAACCATCAGTGTATGAATGTGAGTGTGAAAGGGTGAATGTGACGTGTTGTGTAAAAGCACTTTGAGTGGTCGGAAGAAGACTAGATAAGTGATATATAAGTGCAGTTAGATACATCACACCATACACACATTACACTGTGTTTCCGTGTTATACCACATGTTCGGAGGTGCACCACACAGCTGCAGTAGGGCTGTCACTTTTCAGTCGAAATTCGACATATCGTTCGGGTTGCCAGGTCTGCCGTTTTCCAGCAGAATTTGGCTACTTTTGAAGTGTGGCTGCAGGTGCAAGTTCCTGTGCGGTTGCACACTTCGCACATTCCATGCAACAATTCTGACTCTGTGTATGTTTGGAATGTCACAGACACCTATTGGGTTTCGCGGCCCGATACTAAACAACCCAAGGATCTGTACCGGTCCACGGCCCGGGGTTTGGGAACCCCTGATGTAGAATATATTGAACAGAACTAGTGCGATAAAGCAAACTACGCACCGGAATATAAGATGCAGTCTGTTTTTGGGGTTATCCCAAACATTAATTGTTGCGAGGATGGCGGTTGCAATGGCAGTCCATGACGAAGCGTTACCAACAATCAAGTTAGTTTCCTCCGTTAAAACAAGGAGGAAAACCATCGTCTGGGTAAAATACTGTAACACAATAACATACCTCTCTGCAGTTAATACTGGTATATTGGTCGCACTGGTACACAGGACGCAGCCCACTTTTTAGATGAAAAAGAAATGTATTAAAAGTGCGTCTAATACACCGAATTTTACAGTAAGTCAAACAAAAGAACCCCACAACAATGAAAGCATAAACCTTTGGTACATAACAAAAACTATTAAAAGAACAGACTGCTACATCAACAGGACGTAACATTAAAACAGGTTAAAAATGATGAAAAACAACTTTTCTCATGCGCCCTGAATGAAAAGCCGTAACGAATTCATCATCATTTCTGACATTTCAGCAGCTTTGGGGCACATTATCTCCTTTAGTTTGAGTTGAGTCATCAGCCCTCTGCTCCCCCTCCTACATCTTTTCTGTGCCTTTCTACTGTCAAATGTTCAGATTGTAGTTCAAAAAAGAAATACAGGAAATGGGCTGCAATTAGTACCAGCTCTGAAGTGTGACACAGGCCGGCGTTAGCTGCGGCAAATAACCTCTTCAAGTGCTTTTAAAGTTGTTGAAACTAAACTCTGCACTTGTCAAAACCCCACTGTGCATTCACATAAATATAAAACTTTGTAATGCATTTTACCGCCTACACACACACACAAATTATTTACTATTTATCAGAGGTTAAACAGCACAGATCTGCTTTAAATAGCAACAAATAATAGCTTTCAGAGCAGCTTATTATAGCCCGCTGAAGGTTACAAAGTACCCCAATGATTGCTTGCTATTATTAAGTGCAGTTGTGTTCTGGTTGGTCTTTGCCAAGATCTCTCATATGTCGCTTGGAAATCTCCTTTTTTGGAAAACGTAGAGCTAATGAAAGCTTCTTTTATGTTCACCTTTTCCAAAGTGGTTACATATTTGTACTTACACACGTCACACATTTTGAGACAGCTATTGGCAACCAGGAAATACATTCATTGTCCGATTTACTTGGCTTGATTTTAACATCCTCTCCATATAGATCCTTGTAAGTTGGTCAATTAGCTTGATTTAACTATAAACTTGTAAAATGTAGCGAGTTCTTGTATACAAGTAGCACAGTAAAATCCTGTTGTGCACCACTATGGTACTTGCCTATAACATTAGAGTTCGATTGGGACCATTAATTTGCCTGTTGGGGCTCCAATGCACCATCCAGCAGCGTTAATGACTCATTATTCTAATTGAAGGGTAATGAGTATGGAGCAGTATGGTTTTAATTGCAATACTGATGGTGCAGATTATCTTAGAACAAATTTAATTAGCTACTGTACTTTGACTCAGTGACTTCTTGTGTTGGTGAGAGCCTTTAAATGTATTTGTGCCTCAGCAGGGTCTGAAACAGTCATCACGGGGAGTTTAATGCAGATAAAGTAAGATATGCAGACTTCGATTTCAGAAAATGACTTCATAAAACAAGCGGCAGAAATGTTGGTATTTTCATTACTTCGAAATTTGCTTCGCCCGTTTGGTATTTTGGTGTTCACTGCAGAGCACAGTGCACACAGGTGGGAGGAGAGACACAAACAGCTGGGAGGTTAATCCAAATGAGGCGAGTGAGCGGTTGGTATTTTGGTGGACGATGTCTTTTACCATCATAAAATAGAAGGAGATCAATGTTTTCACTCTTAGTACAAACATGCTACATACACATAGGCCCGAATACACACATGCACAAACAAGACCAGACGGACATGCACCAATGGAGAGATGTCGGAGTGAAGTGGCTGCATATGGACATGCACTTCAAACAATTGGGGATTCGGTGCTTGCAAAGGGCACCTCGATTGTGCCCAGGAAAGGAACTACCACCTCTCCAGCTACCTGCTCATATTCCATACCAGGACTTGAACCAGCAACCCTCCGGTTCCAAAGCCAAGTCCCTACAGACTGAGCTGCTGTCCCCAAGTGTGAGATCCATACCATTTTCTGGCACATCACTTAGCTGCCACATCAAGCTAACAAGCTAAATACTTGAAGCAAAAGTGTATAAATAATGCTTAAAATTTAAATGAACTAGTGTCTTCATAGCAAAGGAAAAGCTGCTTCTGTAGGTCATTAAATCCACATCCCCCTGCAGGCAGCAGGACAGATATGTTGATCATTTTACAGCCTTTGATTAGGGAGTACAATTCCATTATGCATGGCTGTCCACCGTATTTACCTTGGTTAGATTAAATGCAAATTATACCAGGCTGCTACAAAGTAACCCCACACACCTCTATCATTTTCAGACGTGTCTGTTTGAACTCTTTATGCATGTTTATGAGGTAGACCTCGTACAATTACAATAAAAAAGCCTTTGTATTCTGTGTGTTCACATCATACCATTCTGTCAATGCCAATACTGCATTTTTTAAATGTAAATTGAACTTAAAGTTGACATGTAAAACTGTCTAAACTCGTTTTATGTCTCTTTAACAACATCCTTTCATGGTAGGGAAACATCTCGCTTGTACCTGTACATACAGTTAAGCAATGACGCTGCATTTGAACACAAAATGTGGCTCCCTTTCATTTTCTGTTTGTCATTCAAAATCTTCTACTGTGGAGGCTTGCATGAAAGCGTGCCCTCCTTTATCTCAGCCGTGCTAACAAAAACTGACAGCTCCGATCAGTCATTGTAGAGTGTTGACAGTGCGAGTTTAATGAGGCTGACTGGTAATGACTTCAGGAGTTCAGACACACACACACATGCTTGTTTCTGTCATACGAGGACATTGCATTGACTTGCGTTCCCTAAATGTTTTCTTCTATCCAAACCATGCACTATATACTGATCAGCAACCTAAAACTAACTTTAATCTAAATCTAATCCTTATTAAAAAATTGAATTAAAATTCTCACTAAAATTCAGAGGTGTGCCTTGTGGGGACCCAAATTTGGTCCCCATAAGGTAGGACAGTCCTTGCAGTGTTAGCAGGTCATAGTCCCCACAACCTCATGCAAATAAACACTAACACACACACATTCATTTTCATACATTTTACTTCCCTATTGGTTGATTAAAATTAGAGGCTAAGCACAAGGGGATGTCATAAATCAAAGGTCACCACAGTCACAGACATAAAATATTGGAGGGCAACATAGGTGGCGCGATTTTTCATTGCTTGTAGTTGTTAAAGTTCAGAGGACATAAGTTTGATTGCCGTGATTAGTCTAGAATTTTAGGTCTTTCACTATTTGTAATTGACTTAAGTAGCGTATTATTTGATGGCATGGATATTATCTTCTAGAGCACATCTTACACTTGAAGACCTGGTTATCCTGTATGTGAGCTGCTTATATGAATCTATAATGAGCATATTGACAGCAGCATAATTCAGATTTAAAAGATGTATACGATGATTTTCTTAAAGTCATATCAAATTTCAAGCTGTCTATCTAGAGGCTTACAGAGACTCACACCCTGCATCAAAATGAGGGCAATTTTTTCCAGATGCATTCTGGGAATGATGCTGCTTGCCAAGACCAACTACATTAAGTCATTTTAATGGTTTTGACACATGCCATGGATTCCTATTACGTTCTACATTTGCCAAGAGCTCATGCGGCTTCGAGATATTCGGTGACCAGGGATCTGCTGCACTTCAGCACCAGACTGTCGTCACCAGACTGTGAAAGGATGATCTCATAACATAACCTGTTATGTGTATAATTCAAGTAACATCAGATTTCTTCACTTTTCCAATTAACAACCCCCTGATTTAAATGTACTTTGGTGCGTGGGTCCTTTTTAAAGATTAGGAGAAATTTACCATCACTGTTTGGGAAGAATTAGGGCAAATTGATCAAAACTTGTTCTGCATTAGATTTGACTCTGGGACCCCAAGTCTACTGATGCTATGACCCCGACTTCACTCACATGCCGTCCATCACTTCCGAGGTCCATCATATGGAACATGATGCCATGTAATGGGTTTCCCACCATGAGAAATAACAATTAAAATGTGTAACCAGTAAGTTTAAAAGAGCAGCCTTATAAAAGCCTTGGGATGCAAATTAAACCTGTAGAAGTCATGCAGAAGACAGAGTTGACTATGTTGACCTTTATACTGTTCTTGCACAATCCAAGGGTGCTTTCACACCTGACAGCGTTCGTCCGGACTTTCAAACTTAATTCCAAAAGTCCAGTTTGTTAAGACAGGTGAGAACACGCATTCAAACTCGAACCAATGGTGTGAACCAATCCACCAGACCATGGTGACCGAAGCTTCTGGTGAAACTGCCCCACACACTGATATATCGGAGATTTATTCCTACCAATGTCTTTATCAAGAGACATAACCAACATGGCCGCTGTTAATTAAAAAATGGCACTAGGGAACACAGTAACTTGAGTTAGATTTTTCCTCTACTTTGGCATTCTTCAAACAGCTAATGTAACAACTGTACAGATGTTAGCTGTAAGCTTGCTAGCATTACATGCATGACCGTGTGCATTGTAGTTTGCCTTTATCAGCATAGCCTTTGACTGATCTATTGAAGTTGTAACACGTTCAACTTAGGCAGACGAGTTGTTTTACCAACCACACGGCTCAAGAAACATCCACGAGTCTTTCCATTGACTTTGTATGCAATAACACTGCCACCTGTATTCACTTTGCATTCTGTTGGAGCACACAGTTAGGTCAGAGGTCACAGCCGGAGTTTGTTAAGCAGTGTGTTGCATGTACCGAAAGCACTATTCTTTGTAGCAGTGTGCTGGAGAGCCAGCATCAGTGTTGGGATTATGAAACTGGTCGGAGCCTGCACAGTGTGGAGTTAGAAACAGAAGGGAAGATAAGCTGAACTTTGAACACTCATCCTCTACATCTCAGGGTGCAAGATGGGTTGTTTGAGGTGCTCTTCAGGTCAACAGCCATCAGTCTGTTTAAATATACCTGCCTAATCCGGCCTCCACTAATTACAAAGTGCGTAGGTTTCAAAAAAGCCTATTTCTAAATTTTGATATGCATGAAGTTGACTATTCATTTTTTCCACCTCCTGCTGCTGACTGAGGACATTTTCTCTATTCTTGAGACCTGACTTTGGAGTGACACCAAACGATTAAGGTCAATTGTTACATAAACTCTTAAATAGCTCAGCTTTTGCACAGGCTTCAATTTAATACATGCACACACACACACACAAGCAGGTACACACACTCTGTCAGCAAAATGCATTCACGTTCTGGTATTTGCTGAAATGCTGACTTGAATGAAAATATTGTGCTTCCAAACCTGGCAACGCGTCTTGTAAATTAAGCAGAAAATGCAAACCTGCTGAAATATGCAGCTGCCAGGAGACATGACATCGCCCAAAAAATGTTGACAGCAAATGAAAAGTGCTCTCTATTAGGATTCATGTAATACACTGCCAAAATATGTGCATGATTTGGTTAGCTAAGTAGAGATATGTGAGATTTAAATTTACTGACATCGAGTGTTTTAACTGATATTAGCACCACAATTTCCCTGCTAGCATTTCATGGAGGGATCAGAGGTGTCACATTCAATAGTTTTAAAGATGAGTCAGCCACTAAAATATATTATGGTACTTCAGTCAGGAACACATTAATGCACAAAGGTAATACAGTTATGCTTGGTGCTGATAGCTCTGCACTTAAGATGCTCTGTGGGTTAGCCAAGCTGCATGCCACGGCTAGACTAAAAAGCTCCTTTAATGCTTAATTCATTGTAAAAGTCTTAGTTATACACTAGCACCAAGCAATACAATCAGCATCCTAAGCAGTTGATTATTAATACAGAAACTTCAATTATTTAGGAGATGCATTGTTCTTGAATTGCAGTGAAAAGCTGAATAGACATATTATAGTGAGGAAGGGAAATTAGCAAAAGCCACCAGCCAAGTGGGCTAGCATCAGGTTACTAAAGTACTTAGCCTACCATGCTAGTAAGTGCATTGCATCCCAACATTTTGCTCTGGTGTTTGTGTGTTTAAGGCTTTAAAAAAAATGTTCGTCATGCTATGATCAGGTTGGAAAATTGGCCAAAATACTCAGCCAAATGATGGTAAAATATGAACGTGGCTGCTAGATTTCACACTAGTATTTTTATGACAAGTTGGAAGTAAGGAAGTAGGCTAACACAACGTTACATACTAAGCTAGTTAGCTTAACATGCTACAATGCAGCAATTGCAATTCATCTCAGTTCATCTCAGCAAAAGCCACCACACAAATGATGGTAAAAAGGAAAGTGGCTGGAAAATGTAAAATTATTACAATGTTACAATTTCAGTTGGCAGTTGGTTTTGTCCAAAGCGACATACATCTGAGAGTTAATACAACACAAGCAACGATCGAGACAGGAGGGAACGAAGTCAGTAAGTGCTAAAAAACTGCCTCAAGTGAGATCGGATACTGGTGCCAACAGGCAGTGAATAGGGCGTTTTTTGGGGGTTTTTTTAAATAATGATAATAATAATAATCATCATCAGCAACATCCTACAATGCATCTCATCTCACTTTTGCTCTTGCTAGTTACTCCTAGTCAGGATGTGAAATTAGCAAAAGCCACCAGCCAAACGATATGAAAGTGGCTGGTAGATTTTAACCTTGTAGGTTTACGATGCAGGAAGTAATAAAGTTGGCTAACGCCAGGTTAGTTGCTAAGCTAGTTAGCAATACATGCTAACAATTGCATCTCACCTCATTATTTTGCTCTTGTGTTTGTTGTTTTAAGAAAGGCTTAAAAAAGACACAATTCTAAAAAGCTATTCAATAGTAAATATTACACTAAAGCCCCGTGCACACCACCTACCATGAAGAAAAAGCCAGAGCTAGACAGTCTGTTGCTTAGCTGTGCTTGGACAATCACTGCTCAGACGAGGGGTTTAGCAAAAGGTCAATTGTCAAACTGAGTCACATTGTCCCCCAGAACTGCATGTTTTTGCTAACTTTGCTGTACTGAACGAACAGGCTCAACTTTTAGGAGCCCTAGAAAGTGTTCTTTCTAACCTCCTGTAATAAAATTGCTGATGCTAGCTTGTCTTCTTTAATGTACCCTTGATAAACATCTTTCAAGATGTACCACTCAGCGACAGTGATTCTCATCTCCGAAGCGGCTAATGTACGATCCTTCAAACTCTCTCCACCAGGCAGGCAGCCAGAGAAGAGCATCGAGACAGAAAGCTGCTAATTACCAAGTTCATGGGGCGGATAAAGCTGCGACAGACTTTAAATATCAATAAGTATGTGCTGCACATCTGCTGACTGCCTTTCAGTGGCTCTGATTGGACTCAGGCTTATCTCAATTCAAGCAGATGGTGGCAGTTTATATTAAGTGTGCTCGATACAGGAGTGCAGAACGCTGCAGAAGGGGCAGGTCGGTGAAGGAAGTAAAACAACACAATAAAAACTGCTGCTATCTGAGCTGCACATTTCCCTGCAGATCAGCCTTATCTCTCAGTGTTTGTTTATTTTGCAGTGCGAAAAGTTTTCAGAATCAAAAAACCTCGACAGCCAAAACATAATGTGCATTAAATATAAATTATCGTACCTGTTTTCTGAAGGCTTCTTGGCCTAAAAAATGGAAGATGACAGTTGAAGTAACACAAATGATGCTTTACAGGAACATACCAAGACGATGATCATCCTAACTTACCAGACAGGGCAGTTGTTGAATATGCCAGTATTAACATTAGACTGAATTTGACGCCTTGTGGAAACTCTATGGAAATAATGCAAATATAAAGTCCCAGCAATCCAGCTGCCTCTCGTCAATTCCTGTTTAAGGACTTGTGCATTACACATGCTCGCTGATTTGCCGTTTTGTGTCGTTATCGTGGATGAAAAGGCTGTTTTGGTTGTGGTTGAATTCTCCTGTGTGGACATTAAACGCTGCTGTTTCTTGTGTTTTTTTTTTCTGACCAGAGGACACAAGTCCTGGATTTCACCTTGAACAAATTCAATAGAAGTTTGTGCACCCTGGGGTGAAAATGGGGCCCACAGTGCTCCAGTTGAAAGTAGGACAGATTACCGCTGGGAGCCTGATCTGGGCTGGATGGTTCCCCTGCAGGTAGAAAGTCTCCTGAAGCTTTGGGCTCTACCAGCTGCAACCATGTGGGTTTAAATAGACGCTGACAGCCAGAGGGAGAATTTGCCTGTTGGCGGTCAGTGGTGGCCTCAATGTTCTTTGTCACAATAAAGATGATTTATATAAAGACCGCACAGAGCAATGCGAGGGCAGCATTTAAAGCCATCATGGAAATTAGGCTTTCAATCCGCCGTTTTGTTTCCAGCGGAGGGAGCTAAGCGGAGCTGTCAATGGCACTTTTAATGGATGCTAATTCATCCTCCAGAGCTCATCATAAATGCCTGCTTCTCTGCCTGTTGTGTAAGCAATGAATGGCATCATCATTACAGCAAAAGCGCAGCGCTCTGACCACTTCTGTTTTATGACTCAGAAAGCTGTGCGCTTCATGATTTTATGGAGTGAAAAAAAAAAAAAACAGGCCATTCAATTTTCATCATTTGACAATGTGTTTTGCAGGCTTCACGGCAAAACCCTGTCATAAGAGGAGACACTTTTTAGCATTTCAGTTCCACATTCAGCGCTTAATCCTGCCTATTTGATTAAATGGTTTGTTATGACTTGGTGCTGTTCTGCAAATAGAAAGATTACTGTTAGTTAAAGATAGAGGGAGGGGGATTATCTGATCTGAAGCCATCATACGCTGCAGTACTGACTTTATGTTGAGCCGCTTAGTGAGGCATATGGAAAAATGACTCTTTTTTTTTTAATATATAGATAGCAGGAATTTTCTCAGGAGAGCAGTTTGTTGATTTAATGTTTCCTGATGCTCTTATTATGATAGCAGAGATATGGACTCGAGACTTGGTGACTTGGACTTGTGTCGACTCGAGTCACTGTTTTGATGACTTGGACTTGACAAAAAATATTTGACTTGAGACTCGACTTGGACTTGCAAGTTACTGACTTGAGCCTTGACTTGATTTGAGGCATGATGACTTGAGTGTGTTCATAAGTTTGAATGTTAGCTGTTCAATATAAAATGATATAATTCAATGTTGTCAAGTTTCTGTCTAACTATCAAGTATGTACGCAGCGCAAACTGGGAATCATGATTGGACGACTCAAAAAGCTCCCCGGTATGTGATTGTCATGATTGGATGACTGGCTGTCAGTCAAACTCCTCATGGCAACACGCAACATCAAAGCCCCCCAAAGAGATGCCTCATCAGTCGTACTCGTTACTACTCAATACGGTCTCAGACCAGACCATCATCATGGCTGCGTCTGTGCCAAGATAATACAGATACAATTCATTGTCATACTTTTTGAACCTGACTTGACTTGCCCAAGAAAAAATGAATCGAGACTTGGACCAAATGACTTGCGACTTACTTGGGACTTGAGCAAAGATGACTTGGTACACTGTATGATAGTATTAAATTTTTTATCAGCCGTACAAGCCCAGTATTCGATAGGAAGTTTATATGAATATAAAGTATTAACAAGTTATAAAACTTCATGTCCTTAAATCAGAGCTTAAGTTAAGTGGTTTAACACACACTGTAAAAATGATTCTGACTGTGAGCCCAGATTCAAATAGATGATGTGCAGATGTGCCACTTTTATGGCTTCCAAAAAACACAGGTTGTATTTGGCCTGATGAGAATTCATGTTTAACTCAGATTGAGAGGAGACGACTGAAGCCTTTCAGTGCTGTAAACCTTACAAAAAACATCCTACCATGAGCTACCACGAGCGCAGAATTAAAGGTCATGTGTTTATCACCTATAATAATGTGAAAATATTCCCTCATAGATGTTTCTGGGAAAAACTTATACCTTGATATGTGCCAAAGCAGCATTTCCTCTGATGCTTTAATTTGCCGCCATGAGGCCCCTCTTTGCCCCCCTTTTTTCCACCCACGCCATTTCCTTCCCTCTGTGATTGCTGTGATGTTGAATCACCCAGAGACTAATCCTGGAAATAATACAGATTAAGCTTTTCGCCCCAGTTTTTTTAGGGTGCTATAATTTCTGCAGCTCATAATCTTCTCTCCCTTCTTAATACGGGAAGGTTAACCACCGAGACCCACACTCCCAGCCTCTATGAAGAGGCTATCTTCCAGCATAGAAAAAGAAAATGAACACAGATTATCTAGCAGGAGCTGGCTCGTCTTAAAATGTGGAATTATAGGAGCAAGAAGAAAGATTAATAAGTCAAAAGTGACATGAGCACAACTCCCCGCTAAATTGACTCTTTGCTGAACCCCTGCCAAGAGCAAAACTGTAATGGATTAAACTCTGTTTGTTATACCTGAAGCTGTTCGCACATTTTGCTAACTATCTCACATAAAGTAGTAACCACATAACATATATTTGACCTTATCACACTTACAAATCGAGATCAAACTATTGTAGACCTACACGGTTATAGAAGAAATATGCTGTTTCTTAATTTGTCTTCTTTATGGCTCATCAACTGTTGAAGAGGCACTTTTTGTAGCCTGTAGCCTAGCATGTCACATTTAGCCTAGCTCTACACACGTTCCTTTAACATCAACAAAATGCATATTTAACACCATTTTCTATATCCTTGTTTATCGATGAGTCATCTAAGAAATACATTTAAGTCAGTTTGTTACAAGGTTTTCAACAAACTCAGATTAGCTTACTTTGCTTGCTAGCTACAATAGCAGCTGATTAAATTTTGGACCCTGTGTTGCTATTCCAAAACATTCCGATAATTTCTCTTTATGGACTCAGAACAGTGCATGTTGTTCAGATAAGTAATAAGCAAAGCACTTGAAATACTGTGGGCTAACACTCGCTAATTAGCTTACCTGAAGTAGTAACAATAGACGTCAATAGACTTCCTTCTCACACTTATAATTTGAGATCAAACTACTGTAGCCTTACAGCGCTTTAGAAGAAATATGCTGTTTCTTAATTTATACGTTTTCTACATGGCTCATAAACTGGTGTAGAGGCACTTTTTGTAGCCTGTAGCCTAGCATGTAGCCTAGCTCTACATACATTCCTTTAACATCAACAAATCAATTTCATATTTAACACCATTTTTAATACATTTGTTTATCAATGAGTCATTAAAAAATACATCTGCGAGTCAGTTGTAAACAAGGTTTTCAACAAACTCACACTCAGATTAGCTTGCTTTGCTTGCTAGCTATTGGCAGCTGTTTAAGTTTTGGACCCTGTGTTACTATTCTACATTTTACCTATAATATTATTATACAATATAATATTCTCTGTATGGACTAAGAACATTGTATATTGTACAGTAAAGTAATAATGAAAGTACTTGAAATACTGTGGGCTAACCTGCTACTTACAGTACCACACTCGCTAACTAGCTTATTTAGAGAGGAAATATGGTGTTTGTTAATTTGTCTTGTCTTGTAGGATTTGTCTTCTACATGGCTCATCAACTGGTGAAGAGGCACCTTTTTTGTAGTCTGTAGCCTAGCATGTAGCTTAGAATTCAAATTCATATTTGAAACCAAGTTCTATATACTTCTTTAACAATAAGTTTCAACAAACTCAAACTCAGATTAGCTTACTGTGCTTGCTAGCTACAATGGCAGCTGTTTAGATGTTGGACCCTGTGTTACTATTCATAGTAGTATTCATATAATTTCTCACCATTGGAGGTTTTCTATGTTACATGGTTAGCTAAATCCTGATCCCTTTTATTTTAGGCTAGTAATTGAGTTCATGATCAGGGCCTATTTATAAAAACTAATCACGGCCTGCTAGCTAACACATTCCCAGCCTGATTGGATGAAACTAATACAACCACGGCTTTAGTCTATATTAAAGCTTTTGTGACCATTTCTGGACGCAAACCAGACGGGTAACTTTGAAGGGAAGTCCTGTCAGACGTTTTCCTCTTGTCTCCTTATGTCGTACAAAATCTCACACATGATGGCACTCTGGTTTGCTCAGCCCTAAATGCAGTTAATTAAACGTCTCGGCTCGCTGTGCGTTGTGAATACATGCGTAGAAGATTAATAAGATCAATTTCAGATTTGTGTCGGAGAGAGAGTCGATGTCCCCAAAAGTCAGACTGATGGGCAGATTAAGCGCATCGCCCTGGTGGAGGAAGGAAAACAAGTCTTTTTCATTGCGCTCGAGTCAGTTTAACACAATTCAAAGCTTTTTATTGGTATCAGTGGTACATAAAGTGTCCTGGTGGAGCATTCAAATGAAATTGGAATTCATCAAACACAAATTAAAATCAATGTTACTTCTGTGTGTGTGTTTGTTCCAGGGATACATGTAGTGAAAAAAGGCTCTATATTCTAATCATGCTCTCATTACAAATTCTAATCTCAGTAGTATATGGTTTGCGTAAGTGGCTGTAAATCACTAAATAAACAGATAAAAGCTTAAATATAACGTTTATTAGATAGAGATTAGCATATAACAACTTAATGCTTTAAGGGAGGGACTCTCCCTCATTTTTCAATAGACTCTTCTGTTTTTCCATCGTGCCTGTGGTCTTTCCTCCTCTTGTATCCATGACTTGTTTTTCCTCTCTCTGTATTTTCCCTGTGGTGATTCCGCCTCTATTTTTGGTCACATCCTCAGAGATATAACTGCCAATTTCTTTTCACGGCTTTGAATCAGATAGAAATGTAATTATTCTTTGCGTTTGCTCTTCAGTGTTTCAGACAGGCAGTTTGTTCACGTTAGCGTCTCTGTGGGCAGACGTTGGGAAGCAGTAGTCGGAGGTTAGTTCCTCTCTCGGGTGCTCGGCGATGTTAAGGTGGTCAGTCTGTTGACTGGTCGATTACCAGATCAGAAAATTAACATTTTTATGGAGCGATGATTTTTGATTGATTTTTCTTGATGCACTACCAGTGTCAATGAGAGTTGGTTGGTTTATCCTCCATTTTTTTCCAGAGTGAAATATATCAACAATTAATGGACGGATTGTTATGAAATTTGGTACAGACCTCCATGTACATGTTAGGATAAAACTTTCCTCATCTGTCTTCTAGCACCATCATTGGGTGACCATGTTGATTTGTTCAACACTGAATTCCCATGAGCCAGAGTAACGCTTTGTGTTTAGTGCTAACAGACGTTAGCATGCTAAGCTAAGAGATTGTGCCCATGGTAAACCTCATAGCTGCTAGATATTAGCGCCTTAGCATTGTGAGAATGTTGCATACACATTATCAAAACTACTACTTTACTAAATTATAGTTTTGCTACTGAGGGATTATTATTCTTATGTCATCATATTAATGTTATTTGTATTTTGAGAGAGTGACAGGAAATCTAGGGAGAAGAGAGTGGGGGATGATGTGCACCAAAGGGCCACGAGTCGAACCAAGCCGATGCCTCTGTACATGGGGTGCCTGCTCTACCAACTAAGCTAAACCGGCGCCCTAAATGCTGCAAGCTTAACTAATATGTGTTTTGTGAAATCCCAATAAACATATTCAACAAAGTTGTGTGTTAGCATTTAGCCCAAAGCACCTCACAGAGCTCTTAGCATGCTGAGCTCGTGTTTAATATTCCAAACTTCCATGTAAGGCGTCCGCTCGGATTAGTTTGAATTGAATTCAAAACAAATTGTGGCAGGCTTTTATTTTTTTTGCCACATTTACTGAAAGTAAAAAAGAACCCCGAGGCTGATTTGTCACCGCAGGCGAAGATAAAAGACAACACGCTGTGGTGCGACACATCCACTGCTGCTGCTCTTTAGTTGTTACATATAGTAAACACCTGCTTACCTGTGCCTTTAATCCCCTTTTATGTGGATCCAAAAATCATGTGCCTGTTTAAGTATTCCCTCTGCAGTGCTGTTCATTCAATTTCTTTGAGCATGTTTTGCATCTGCAAAGGTTTTTTCTTCCCCTCTTCCTTCCCGTCTCTGCTCAGGCTTTAAGAACCATTTTGAATATGCGACGGGATTAGTAAAAACATGCTAATGCTCAAGGACTTTCAAACCCTGCATCTTCCCCCGAGATAAAACCTGAAATACAGAGGTGAGAGAGCCAGAAAATTGCTTTCTTGTGGCTGTTTTTCAGCAGCATAAAAACATAATAAATCTCCAACATTAAGACTTAGTTACTATTTAGAGAAAAGGTCTACATGCACATGAACAAAACACTTTATATGAAGATCTACTTTTTCATCCTTATGTTCTTTTTTTCAGTGGTTATCTCATCCATTAGGACAATCCTCTGTAAGGGAAAATATGTAGATTGTGGGTTCCTAACGTATCAAACATAATGAGTCGTCTCGTCTCATCTCGTCTTTCATCCGTCTCATCTCACTCCTCGTGACGTTTTCCGTCGCACTAAAGCCAAACCACCCCTCCATCCTCGATGACCACAGATTTTATATCCATACTAAGTCGAGCTCCGTCTTTAAGATGGAAAATATACACCTGATACTGTATTTTATAAGAATAAAGACAGCTCATTTCAATGCGCCTACTTTTGTATCCCACATATTTTCCATTTTTGACCTGATATGTCCTGAAAGTTGTCGATAAGTTAAGTCGATAGGATTATTTATTTACAGTGTTGGGGACAATACTTTTAAAAGTAACTAATTTACTGCGTTACCTTCTGAGAGAAGTCATGTGTTAGTGTAGCAGACCCTACAGGACACAAGGGCATAATTCCCCAGAACTTGAGTATGTTTAGCACAGACTGTTGTTATGGGACTCACACTGTTCACGTTAAACTCTGACATGCTCCCTTTATTAAGGAGGCGTAGTGTAGCCATGGTAACGGCAGCGCAAACTTGGTTAAAAGTGGATGTTTTGACTGTGTCAGAAAAAAAGTGTAGGTGTGTGTGAATAATCGGCCACAGAGGTGTGAAGCCAAAAAGAGAAGTTCACTGGTCTTGTTAATCTCAGCGACATTAGGTTACTTTAGGTTATAAAGTCAGGACTGCATGCAGCCTGCTGAATGTCTACCTTTGACTGTATTG
This sequence comes from Semicossyphus pulcher, assembly GCF_022749685.1. NCBI lineage: Eukaryota > Metazoa > Chordata > Actinopteri > Labriformes > Labridae > Semicossyphus > Semicossyphus pulcher. The sequence continues at coordinate 15,805,517 of NW_027211670.1, read as the reverse complement.
ACTCTACCGTCATTGCATAGCCTCGTGTTAACAGGACTGACAGACGCAGTATAACCTGTACAGCTCTTACAGCTGACAAGCACTTACCCTCCAGACACAACTTGCATTTCATGTTGTTTTCGTCCCTTTCACCCCAAAAAAATCTTTCCATGAAGTAAATGCTGTCCTCTTTTTTCTGCTTCAATGTTACCACCCCTGTTGCTCAATATCTTCTGGTAATGTAAGAGAACTGCAGTTGAAAAAGCAAGTGATCACATGATGTAAATTTTGATACCAAAATATGCTTAAAGATTAAGCAAACAGACAGTAAGTCCATATTTCTAGCTTACATATTCAACATGTATTCTTTTATTAACACTTGACCTTTTTACCCATCAAACCTCAGGACTTTCAGCACAGCCTGTGATCACCATGCTTCTGAAAGACACTGTGCATCTCAACATGAGCGCACTAATGTTTACTTCAGGTCTAGACTAAAGGTCAGTGCGCCGCGCTGCTCTTTAAAGCATGAGCAGTCTGAAAGCATTAAGGCCGCGATGAGATGAAATTTCTTTTGGTTTCAACTAAAAGCAAAAACATGTGTGTATTTTTAAAAAAGCAAACAATCCTTTATCTTCAAACCTCTTTGAAAGTCTTGTCAACTGACATGTTTGCAGGATAAGAGAACAAAGCCACACAATTACACACACTACTGCTTCATTTAAAGGCCACAGACATTTGTCAAGATAAAAAAGTGACTTGTAAAGCAGGAAAAGGCCACACAAAGCCTCTCATCATTTATCCGCCGCTATAATTGAAGTGATTTAAGCTTTACTGAGTGCATTATTCACTGTAGGAGTCGCTCTCGATGCTAAACTCGGCCTTTACCTTCGTGTGTGTTTAAGGATGTGCAGCGCTGGTGGCCTCAAATTAAAAAGAGTGACATTTTTGTCTCCCTGCAAACACACTGTTTTAAAATGGAAAATCTTAAGAGGATGAAGGTGGAGTGGGAGACGACTCAAAATGTGTTTACTTAAACGTGATCCTCCCCGCTGTAGGTGCCCTCTCCCAGAGCCAGGTCCACCCACTCCTGGGCTCCCTGCCTCTGCCGGGTCGAGCACTCCAGGCGCAGACTCACGCCCAGCTGGAGCACTTCCTGCCGCTCAGGGTCAACAGCTCCTCGCCGCTCAGCCTCTTCCCCAACTTCAACGCGGTAAGATAATATTCAACTTGAATTAAGTTTGAGCAGGTATGAAGGTCTGAAGGACACATTCAAACAGAGCATCACACTGTCCTTTCATTTAACTTCACATCCTGTTGATGGTGTTTTCATTTAAATAAATGTCTGTTAAGTCACTATCTATCTACCGAATGAGTTAACACAATGGTGATTGAGCCTATGGCCCACTGATGAAAGCCTTTGCATTTGCAGTATTACAGACTGGGTGTCTGTAGCGACTTTCGCTGAAAAAATCCCAAGCGGCGCCCAGTTAGTGACGCATTTTCCATCTCCCAGCAGTGGTTGGTCTGCCAGAGAGGGTAGGCGGAGCTAAGCGGCTGCTTTTCCGGTCTCTGCAAGTGTTGCGAGTAAACAGTAATCTACTATGGCTGAACAAACAAAGAAAAGATCAATGCATACAGATAAAACTTCAAAAATAAGTGAAAATCCAAAGAAAAAGAAACAAACTCGACGCTCAGATGAAGGCAAACAGTCTAAAAAGGAAAGCGACCGTCAGCGAGGAAAATCAAGAGTTACAACCGGAGCCAACCGTGGACGTCACACATGCGACACTGTCTGGATATCTGAGAAGTGTGCTCCCGCAATAACTGTTAATTACCAGAGGTGACGCCAAAGAGAACGAAACTGAGATCTTTGAGGTTAGCACTTTAAAGATCTTAAGATCTTGAAAAAGTTCTTTTCTGTTATAAACTTAAAGAGTAACTGCACAGTTAAACATGTTTTTGAGCTGTAATCTAAATTATATTGCTGTACTGTGATGAAACACATCAATGCTGGTGTTAATATAGACAGTTATTACCAAATTTATAAAAATCGGCATTTAATGGGTTGGAAATGGTTCAAACACGCCATCTACTGTTTTCAATCAGCCCTGAACCGTGCCAGCCGATGGTGACATAGAGACGACCGTTTGGGACAAAACTACGTAATGAAATTTATAAAAAAAAGAGGAGAAAAGAAAAAGAAAAGGTGCAGGCGCGGTCGGTGCATGCGCAATTGCATTGCCTCGGCTTTATAAGCTCCGGCTTCGGGCATTAGTGGGGCTGGAGCCAACGGCTTGATCTGACAGGGCTCGGGACCACCACGGTCCTCCCCCACACTGAAGTGCTCCTCCATTTGTCTCTAGCCAGGGGAGGGGACGTCACTCTCAGCCCCTTCTCCACTTTGAGCATGGAGTGGAGTCGTGGTCAGACCTGTGGGTGCAGTTATACTTTGATTAATAGTAGCTCGAGAGGCTTCTACTGGTGTGTTAAGAAGTCATTTGTAGAAGTCATTTCAGAAAAAATACCAAAACAAAAATGAACATGTGACAGTCGTTAGAAGTTGTGAAATGGACTGCACTTCTAGCACTTTTCTAGCAACCACTCAAAGTGCTTTTACACTGCATCACCCTTTCACACACACACACACACACTGATGGCAGAGGCTGCTACGTACAGTGCCCAACTGTCAATCAGTCATCATTATGGCTAGGGACACGTCGACATGTAGACCGAGGGAGCTTGGCATCGAACCGCCAACCTTCCGACTGAGAGACGACCGACTCTACCACTGAGCCCCAGCCTGTATAACCTTTTATTATACAAACCAGCCTTTACATATTCACATACTTTAATAGACTTTGTGTTATTTTTAACTCCAGCCTTCATGCTGACTCACAGCATCACACCCACATTAAAAAATGTACTTCTCTTTTTTCTTATTAATGTCCCTTTTGAAGAACCCAGCCGTACTCCTGGAATAAACACACACAAACAAATTATATTAAACAAAAATCATGCGTTTTTTAAATTGGAAAAAGACACTAGACACGTCGTATAGGAAAATATGAATATTGTAACAGACGTACATCAGGAGTCTACAAACATTACTTTACTACAATCAGTGATAAGAATCTAATTGAGACATCGCGTCTCCCTCTATCAAACATAAGGTTTGGTGTGGCTCTAAACAATGACTGTCACGGTCTACATTTAGCTTTAGCCCGTAATGAGACAAGTCAGAGGAACGTGTTAAATGTGTCAGGCATGTGGGAGGCTGGGAAGAGATTCCTGTCTGACACTTGGTGCTAAAAATATGAGCCAACTAACACGGCTGCACTGTGGGGATTAAAAATATGAAGAGAAGAAGTGATGAAAACGGGTTATTTAAAAAGTGTGAATGCAGGTATTTTCTTCATCTTTTGTTTTGAAATAACGTACACACTTTTAAAGAATAAATGTCTCATTCTCAAAACCTTTATGACTTATATTGAGTGAAGGATAAATAAATCATTGTGTAACATTAAAAACTAATCACAACTGACTGTGGTAGTAGTGTGCCTCCTTATTGTGTATATCTGTGCTCATTCACTGTTGTTATTTAATAAGACCGTTATGTAATGCTCACCATGTGACGCTCCGCCCTAACAGGTGTTCTAGCGGACCAGAGTGCTGACTTAAACTGCGGCTTACACCTTCAGGGCTCCGGACCCTCCCAACACTTTTTCTTTCAGCATTTGTTTTATTGTAGGTCGACTGTGTTTCCCTTAAAGTTTCCTGTTTGTTCTGCTCTCTGAAACCAAAGTATTTCAACCAATTCCCTCTTATTTTAATGCGCTTTTTACGTTGTAGATGGACCCAGTGCAGAAGGCGGTGATCAACCACACCTTTGGCGTCGCACCGCCCAAGAAGAAACCCATCATCTCCTGTAACATCTGTCACCTGCGCTTCAACTCCACTGTAAGTCACACACTCGCTCAGACCTTTACCTGATATCAGTGAGGAACAATGTGTTTCTTTCTTTGAGCTTTTATCTGATAAACTTGACAGAAAAAAGCGCAAACGGAATATGATTCACTTTAAGACCCTTTTTATCTTTTGATGTTTGCTGAACGCAGCCTTTTCTTAAACCTTAAAACTTACTCAAACATGACGTATTGTCTCATGAAGTCATGAAAAAGCTCCACTTCTGATTATTTTTGCACTCAGTCCTCCACATATTTGCAAGCTATTTCATATTTTTCGCCTCCTAAGGGTCTAAAAACAATCTTAAGGCAGGCTTTTCTTCTCATCTGTCCAATCTGTATTTATATTCGGCTTCCATTTTTTTAATCGCTCAGCGGGTTCTTTAAAGGAAACCCATCGGCTGGTTTTGTTGCTGTTACTCCTTCTCTCACCTCCCTTTTCATATTCATTTAGCCCCCTTTCCTATGGAGTCTGTTTAAACATATTTGCATTTATATTGTGAGGAGGAACCTGGCAGAATGACAATGACTCCTCTTTGTGTGAACAGTGAAACTTGGACTCTGCTGCGAGCCTATTTTCCTTCCCTAACTTCCTCATATGTTTCTGTCTCTTCGCCTCTCTACGCTCTGTACTTTTGGACATACAGTTTTTTTTTTAGCTAACAGGTCTTCTCCTCCTCCCCTCTGTGTTACCCCACAGCCGAGCTGAGAGTGCTGCTTGACGCAGGAGTTGGATGCCAGGTTGCAGGCAGGTACCAGGTCCCAACAGGGGCGCTGCACTGAGCGGCTTTGACAAAGAGAGAGACTAAAGGAATAGTTCAGAATATTTCAAGTGTGTTCATATTTTATATTTACTGCTTTGAAGTACATACATTTGGTTTCATTCTCACAGTCACTCAAATCTATTTATTCTTATATTGGACAGGCAGCTTCAGCTTGGTATTCAAAGTTCGATGTCATTATAAACATGGCAAAAAAAATCAGGGAAGCTAACACGATTTTTTACATGATTGAACCGTAGACTATCATGCTGAATTTTTGTGGTTATTTTAAACACTTACCATGTTTTCAAGGCAAGTAAATTCTTTTTTTATAGCCCAATATCGGAGGTTTGGCACAGGGGGATTTTCGACCTGTACAATATAAATCACCGTAAAATGCAGTTCCTCGGCTGGCCACTGGAGGCTGTCTCCAAAAGCTAGCAATTCTAATAGAAACCCATATTAAAATGCTCAACTTTACAGAAGAAATAAACATATTCAGAGCCTGGTACAAAAACATTTTTTGTCTCTGGCTAATTTCACCATTCATGACAACAGTACGAGGGTTGAATTGTTATATTACCCATTTGTTAAAGAGGGGGTATTATGCTGTTTCACATGTTAAGACATATATATAATGTTACAATGTTGGATGTCCAGACTAAACGTGGGTGAAGTTTCAAATCTGTAGGTCAAAGTATGTTAGAGTAATCCCCAGGCTTCTCAGCTCAGTCTGCAGGCTTTTTGTGAATGCCACGGTTCACACTGTTTTTCCTATATCCTGCACTTTTGTGATTTCACAAAGTGCAGCCTCAGCAGGCTGTAGAGAGCTGGCCAATCAGAAGAAAGTGGGCTTGTAGGGGGCGGGGTTTCTTAAAGGGACAGAGTCGTTTCAGGCAGAGGCTGTATGAGGGCCTGCACAGAGCACCAGTCAGAGAAACTGTAAATTATGCTAAGCTACTCCACAGGTATCACACAGTGAAATATGAAGATTGAAATTAGCATAATACCCCCCTTTTAAAGTTTTATAAGAGCTTATAATTATCAAGAAAGTGGTTGCTTTGAGTGAAGAGTGGGTGCCACTGGCTGTCTCTAGGCATCTGCTCAGCTAATTCCAGTCAATGAAACAAACCTAACCTTAAAGCTTCAAAACAGAAGTCCACAAAAAACAATGGCTGACGTCAGAGTTGGAGCTGTTTGTTCAGTATGGAGACAAAGATGTGTGGCTGTGAGAATGAAATCTGTATGTTACATAATCGGTGTGCATAAAAAAGGAACAGACTTGAAAATTATTCCTTTAAGGCTGCTAAACTCACCGAAAAGCATGAAAGATTCAAGCCTAAAGGATCATGATATTATGACTCTGCTGCGCCTTTCGTGGACGACAGTTGTTGCTCTTTGTGTGTGAAGAGTTTGAGCATCAATGATGAATCAGTGGAGTCCAAGCAGACATGACAGTCTCCTTCAGATGTCCTTCACTGATGATCCTTATTTTGCCGCCTTGGGTACATATTCTACGTGTTATTCTCTCTTTCAGTTACTATGGTGGAGCATAGTGAACTCATACTACACCGGTAGTATGCAGACGGGAGCAGATTCATCCCTCTGACTCAGTTGAAAGTCACGCTGAATGGTTTGTGTGCACTGACATTCAACGTAGCCAAAGGGCAGGTGCACCCTTTGTTTAGCCCCGGATTCCCCCCACCGCACACTTGACCGAGTTGATACCCTTTCTGTTGATATAGCAGCCCAAGCTTCATGCAAAGTGTTGAAGTCGAGACATTTACCCCCCTATTCTCTGCCCACTGCGCTCAGAGGCTGTGCTGCTGTACAGTGTGTGCCTGGAGACTCATGAGGATAATTTGAGCATTGACAAATTATCTGACAGCCTCATGTGGAGCCGGGTTCTTAAAGTCTTGTAACACTGATCCAAACTCAGATGCTTTGTTGATTTAGGGAGTGAGCTTTCATATACAGAAAGACACTGGAAATGTGTGCTCTGAAAGAATGAGCGTGCTTTTATATTTTTGTTATTGTAGCAAATCTCATAAAAAGAACAAAGCCTCATTTCATACAACTTCTCTACTTCGTGTTCAGCCTCAAGCCCTTAAATTATTGAATGCAAATATTTAAAAATGTGTCACAAATACTGTTTTTCTTTTCTAAGAGGTCTAAATAAGATCATGAAGTAAGTCTTCACATTTGCAGGCTACTGCCTGTTCTGTACACTTGATGTTGAAAAATGCTGAAGCGATTTGAACTTTTATTTTTTTACTTCAGAGTGAAGATTATTCTGGAGACCTTTTTCACAGAACACACTATGTTAAAATTATGATGGTTAAATTCCATTCAGCTGTTTGAATTTAAAGCTCCTTAAATTGTGCAAAGACTCATTAATTACTGTGACACTTGAATCGAGCTTAGCCATTGTTATTACACAGCTGTGTTAAATACTTGATTCTGATTGGCTAATTACGGCATTTCCAGTTCTGTTATTTCTTGATAACAGACTGTTGCTATGAAGAACAGAATGTTTCTAGGGGTACGGCTCTAATCACAGAATCCAGAGGACTAACTGTAATCATATCAACCCGCCAAAAGAAGTCCGGTAAATTTGACGTCGGTCTGTTTACAGAGGGGGGAAAAAGAAAAGAAGAAAACGGCGCAGAGAAACAATAAAGGTTAAACGATGCAAAAACTGTAGACTACAACAGAGATCTACAAAACTGATGATGGCACATGAAGTAAACATTAAACATTAAATTAACACCGTACAGGGGCGGGCGGCTAAGGATATAACCATTGCAATGGACGCAGCTCTCACTGTGAGTTAAACAGAAACTGAAATATAATTATTTTTGACTTAACAAAATCATTTCCAAATTAACATTTTGTGTTGAATATTTGATATCTTAACTAAATAGCCGTGTAATAAGAAGGACTATGTATAGTGAGCAGGTTGTTATGGCAGAGGAACACTGTCGGGGTTCCATTCCACTATAACAACCTGCTCACTATATGTAGTCCCCTACTTAATGTTATTGGCAACATCTTTTCCTACAATCCTACTATAAAAATACTGTATATTGTTGGAGAAAATGAGAAAAAACTTTGTTGCTGTATGTTTTTAACATAGTGCATATAAAATATCTAGATTAGAAATGCAGTCTGGAAATATAATATGTTTATACATATTATAATATAATGTGTGCGCATTACTAGATACATGTGTTTGCTTGAGCCGTTTGTTTCACTGATGGTGCACTTCTTCTTTCCTCCATGCTGATCTTCCTCTGTACAGCATATCCTCCTTCATCTACAACCATCCAGAACCATTTTGTGATCCCACATCCACATGCATCTGTTGTCACGCTGCCACAAATGTGTTTTCCCTCACAGTAGACGGCACAGAGGTCATTTTTCTGCTGCAGAAAAACAGACACGGGCGATATCGTGTCAGAACGAATCAGTGGAAAGATGAGCCAACGAGCTCAGAGCATGGTCACGAGATGCAATGAGTCCTTTTGATGCTCATTTGTGCACAGCCACGGCGATGATGATGAAGATCAAAATGTTGATGTGGCTCTTCCTCGGGGTCACATGCTGCATAGTGCGATAACTTTGTGGAAGCATGTGAAGCCGGAGAGATGAAACAGATGAAAAGATTCCAGTTTACTGATTTCATGCTGTTACTTTAATCATGTCATTGATGCTGTACTGTGAACTGACTTTTTCCTGTTCTGCTCATGTGTGCGTATTTGTGTGTGTGTGTGTCACGGTCAGACCCAGGCGGAGGCCCACTACAAAGGTCACAAACACACTCGCAAGCTGAAGGCCTTGGAGACGCAAAGAAACAGGCAGAAGAACGGATACAGTCCATCTGCAACAGGAAAAGACAGAGACAGAGAGAGGGGGATGAAGCCCACAGACTCTAATGTCAAAGACAAACCAGGTATAGATCTCTCTTTTTAAATCCATCCATCCACATCCATCCTCCAAGTAATTAGTCATAATTGCAGTGACGTAAGCACTAAGGCTTGGTAGCTGCCACTCAGCTGGCTAATTACCTGCTATTACCTGTCCTGCTATCATTGGCTCCGTCAGACAGATAATTACACCCATCCAGCGAAGACGTTCTGCAGGATGAGAAGCACTTGAAATGATTGCTGAAGATGCATGTAGTGGTGTTTCTTTCTTTGGTTCAGATGCTGGATGTAAATCAGCAGCAGCTCAACACAACTCTCACTCACAGTTCTTGTTCCAATGATGACACTGTGTCGTGTTTCCACTTCGCTGATGTTTTGGTCAAAGGGTGTAGAAGGTATGAGCAATATGAGTCGTGTGTCGGTACATGCTTATATGCCAAAATCAGACAGTGTGAGATTACGTTAAGGGAGAATGGCTTGAGAAAGGAGAGACCAGTTCCCATAGATGAGCCTTTTTACGTAGCCATTAACACTAACAAATGCACAGAAATATAAGCTAACCTTTCATTTGCTAATCATCATTTTTTTATATAATAATCAAATCATTAATATCTTTATTATAGTCTAGATGTTTTGATTTAAATGTGGATGGTAACTATGGGACACAATCAGCTTAAGTGGAGTTTTGTGTTCCTCAGTCAATAGAGGGAAATAAGCAAGACTTACGCTTTGGCTTTGGCAAGTTGCAATGGCCTCAATTGTCTTATTTTGTCTGCTTAAAAAGCAGCAAATTCTCACATTTAAAAAGATAAAAGCAGCTGAATCAAAGGACGTTTTGTAACTGGTCGTTCGGTCAGGTCGGTCAGAACAGAGAATAAATTGGCAACAATTTCTTTTTTAAATTGTTTAATCAGTTGGGTGTTCCTTTGATTCAGCTGCTTTTATCTGTGAGAATTAGCTGCTTTTTAAGCAGACAAAAAAAGACAATTGACGCCATCACAACTTGTACTGGTCATTTTTTTTATATATATATTGACTAAACAATTATCTGATATTGATTTGATTTATTTAAACTTAAGTGAAAGATGAATAAATTAACTGCTAGTTGCAGTACACAAAACTCCACTATCCACATTTAAATTGCAACATTTAGACTAAAATAAAGATGTTGGTATATAATGATTTGATTTGTGTATAAAAAAATGATGATAAGCTTTTCTGTCCCATGGCAACGGCTGAATGTAACAAGCTTATCATTGTGTGGTTAGAGGGGAATTGATGAGTGCCTGAAGAAAATGGGGAAAAAGTGTCTTGAAGTTCGACGCTTACAACAAACGTGAGGATCAGAATTCAAAGAAACTCGTTAAACTAGTAAAAGTAAATTTTTCCCAAATTCCCAGAAAACTAACGAGGAGTCGAGTGTGCTTATTGGTAGCTACAGCTCTGGATCCTTCCCATAGTCTTAACACCTACAAAAGAGGAACCAGAGGGACATGTTTACTGTCATCCGATCATTTGTCAGCTTCTCATTCTGTCCAACCTCAAAATTCACCATCTTTCTTTCTTTCTGTAGCTTTCCCTTTTTATTACTGATCCTCCCTCTCCCATTTTCCTCAGGCACCTATCAATTTCCCTCTAACCACACAATGATAAGCTTGTTACATTCAGCGGTTGCCATGGTTGTTGATTGATGGTGACAGAGGGTGCTTCAGTGCGAAAGAAGAAGGATTGAGGCAGCAGGAGAAAATGGAAAGACGTGTTTAGCATTAATGCTTTGTTGTGGTATTATAATACTGTGCTAACTGAGGAGATGATTGTTCCCTTGCTTGTTTTGTTGACAGCAAAACAAGTGCAAGAAGCTAATCTGAACTTTTAAGTGGAATTCTTACATTTTTGCTTCAAGTTAACCCTTTAATAAAACCGTCTTGTGTGGGGCAGCTGGCCATCAGGTCAACACAAATTAGATAGCAACAGAAGAAAGAAAACACTCTTAATCATAAAGCTCAAATTGAAGCAGCCTTGATTAGGCAGGGAAAAAAAGCTCTGATAAACCAATTACTGTTGGTGGAGACCAAAAACAGAGCCATCAGAAGCCAAGTGCACAAGCTGGGGGTACGCTTGGGTGTAACATTACGTCCGAACTAGAGCTGAAAGTTACAACTAATTTACGCCCTGTGCACCAGTTAGACCCCTTTCCCACCTAAATTTAGTGTGTTGACGCAGGTTTTTTAGACCCGGGAAGACCCACTTATAAATGCTGATTGTCTCTGTTCCCATTGCCAGTTAAGTATACTCCTTTCAGTCTCTTTTCTGCTGCGTCACCGTCTGCCGTCACAAATGCGCCTGAAACAGGGTTAGTAAACAGTGAAGATGTTACGGTGGGTAGGTCTTTATTGTATCTATTACTCATTCAGCCTGTGCATCAAACTCGGCGCCAACAAATTTGGAACGATGTTCGAGCGCCGGAATTTGTAGCTGAGACGACAAGGAGTCGTAGAAAGGGGGCGGAGATTGGCGTGTGGATATGGGTTTTGTGTTCCCATCAATGCCGATCGGAGCTGCAATAATTACCCGGGTCTACTGCAGAGCTCTTTTAATCCGGGTCTGAATGGCGATTGTAACCTTTCCCATTAAGCAAAAAAGCCGGGTGTTAGCGGGTGTTAGCGAGTTTTTTGACCAGCGGGAAAGCGGCTTTAGACTTTTCTTTTACGCCTGGGAGGGAGCAGGCATAAGTATAGAAAGTCCCACTTTAATCCACGGTAAAACAAACCTAGATGTAAAGGTGACAAAACTTACAAGGCAAACACAAGGCAGCGCGTCTTGTTGTTTTACAGGATGATAAAGAAAACGGCATTAAAACAAGAGAGTCATCCGTGATCGGACCAACCCGCTGGAAATCTACTCGGAAAGTGAGCTTATAGATATGTTTGGTTTTGGCAGGCACGTCCTGTTTGAAATAATTGAAGCGCTCTCAGCTATGGCATGAGTCTGACAGAAACGCGGAGCTGTCCCCGCCCTGCAGGTGCTGATTAAGAACAGATGTTACTCCAACGGGGCCTTTGAAAACACAGTGGGGGACATGATAAATGTGCATCAGACAACGGCATGCTTATCTTTATTGATTGCAGCTGTGATCAATTTCTTTGTCTTGTGTGCGTGTTGTTCAGTTTTGCTGTGAGAACATTTTTATGTTCTGCGTACAACTCTTGGTGTTACCCATATGTTCTGTAGAAAATTTGATGGGAGAAGTTAGAGATTGGAGAAGTGCGTTGCTTGGCAACAGTCTCCACTTTTCGAGCATTCATGTGGACGAGCATCATCAGGCCGGGCGCAGCTACGACCGGTGTCCGTTAGGCTTGGTGCACTCGGTGTAAATCATGAGGTCGGCCTTTTTTTTTTTTTTTTACTCAAGATGGCTAAAATTATGACTCCAAGTGAACCACAGTGTTGCTCTATATCAGCTGGATTTCTAAATAGACAAATTCCAGCTTGTTTCTGCCGCCCCCAAGTGACCAGAAAATCAGACATAAAGACCCCATGTGAACACAGTGCTACTTGACTGTGCATATTTACTTGTTTCCTACAGAAGCTCGGGAGGGTGTGCTGAACACATTCACAAACACCTCCTTGTAAGTCCTGAGCATCACGAGGGAGGGATGTGACCGTTTGGGAGAGTGTTTAATGGATGCAAATTCGTGTAGGCCTCTAAGTACAGGATGAGTCATCAATCTTTTGTGATTTACAGAAAAAAACCCTCCAAAATGTTGCTTAACCAGTTGGATAATAATAAATATATTCTAATCATGTTATTTATCGGTCCACAGGTCAGAGCACTTCCCAACCTGCACAGCAGCAACCAGAGAACATCCAGGGCAGCTCTCTGGCATCCACTCCTTCCTCGCAGCCTTCGTCCACAGACTCCTCCTCGCCCCACTCTCCCTCGCTGTCCCCACAGACCTCCCCGGGCCCCCAGCTTTCGGATCTTCCCTCAGAGAGTCCACCTGTGGAAGGGTGCGGCGGCCCGACCTCCAGTTCAGACCCACCCTCCGACCCTCAGCTGGGCTCTACAGGAGGTGAGGAGGAGGAGGAAGAGGAGGAGGAGGTCAAGCTGGAAGAGGTTAAAGACGGCAAGAGCAACAAAAAACATCTCCACTGTCCCACGTGCAAAGTGACGGTCAATTCCAGCTCACAGTTGGAGGCTCACTGTAGTGGTAAATACTACAATACTACTGATTTTAACATTCGTAAGCCATTTGCTATTTGATCCTTTTTTTTAAGCAAATAAAAATGTTTAGATTTTTAATAGATTATTCTGACAATCGGCTTCCTCTGATTAGGCTCTAAGCACAAACAGATGCTGGATGGTCACAACGGCAGCCAATCGCAACGCAGAGTCAAGATGACATCATCGCCCAGGCCCACCTGCAGAATTAAGCAGCGGATGGGCACAAAGACCAGAGCGGTCGTAGGTGTCTCCCACCAGCCTTTTCACTGTGAAATGTGCCAGGTGTCCGTCAACTCAGAGACGCAGCTCAAGCAGGTGTGTGTCCTTCTGAATTAACCACTGACCATTGTGTTAAAACTAACAACACGTACTCTACAAGGAAAACGACCCAATTAGTCAGCGCTTTGTTTGTTTGTTAGTCCGAGCTGTCCTGACTGAATCCCTGCTCTGTGTGTGTGTGTGTGTGTGTTTCCTCTTATAGCACATGAACAGCAGGAGACACAAAGAGCGTTTAGCTGGGAGGCCTGTCAAGGTGAAGTTCACCCCCTATAATAAACTGCAGCCCAGTGCTATCTTAGCGGTAAGAGTCAAACACACACACCTCTTACTGCTCATTCTTGTCCATATCCTGAATGTTCAGTACAGAAGATTTGCAATACAAACAATACACACATAAACTCATTAAATGTGAATGATAATCTCTGCCTGGCACCTGTCAACCTATTTGCAAAAGTCTGTCAGCTGCCAAGTGGTTGATACTAATAATAACTAAATGTCTCTGTTATGTGATAAGCAGAGCCGTTTTTTGCTGTATGCGGATGCATGGGGCCCCGCAGCCACTAGGGGGCCCCCAAGCTGCAAGTTCAGCCTCAATATATTTGTGGAGATAGAATTAGCTTGTCTTTATATTATTTGTAGCCAGCCAAGCCCCCTCGTGTGTCCAGTGAAGCACTTCTATGCTGAAAATTATGTAGGATATAAACAAAACTAAGATGCAATGATAGGTCAGCTGTGGCTTTCATCATGAGGCTGTCACGCAACGATTGACTGCCAACAGGTATGATGGGACAGACAGCCGCACGTCAGGTCAGACACGCAGTTACGCGAGTCAGCTGTTCAGTGAATGTGTTCCCGTTATTAGCGGAACCTCGTCCCGGTGCGGTTTAACGCTGTGGCCACATGAACGGACCGTTCGCGGAGCAGAGGTGTCACTTTTAGCTACTTCACTTGCTGCACACACACAGCATGAGGTTGTGTGTGCCGACAGGAAGTAGGATGCGTGAGCGTTTCACGCCGATTAAACATACATTTGCGGTAGATGACGACTTGTCATGTTGCAGCCCACAAGTCTATTTATAGTCGCTAAACCAGGTGTGGTAAAAGTAGGAGGGGGTTTTGTTTTGTAAAATAGAAAATAAAAGTCTTAAAAGTCCAAAATAATGTTAGGTATAATTGTTATTTGTTTATATGTACATTTATCTGGTATAGTTTCTTATGTTGCAATAAATATCATAGAACAAAAAGTGATCACAATGTGCATCACTACTATCAGGGCAGGAAAATGTCACATCTCTGTGAAGCCGGTCCTCCATCTGCTAAATTCAGATATCTTGATGCCAATAGAGGACAAAACACGGCTGAGTCTGAGATTACTTCCCCAAATATTCTTTATTGCTCAGACGCAGGCTCAGTTGACTCACAGCTCCAAACAGGGCAGGCCACTCCTCTCAAAACACACAAAGGCCTTCACCTCATCTTCATTCCTCTTGTGCACCAATGAACACACTAGTTTCTTTAAAAAAAACCCATTAAGATGGGTTCCCTTGCATTAACAATGTAGTTAAAAAGAGTTAGACTCATGTTTTGATTAGAGTACCCCTTTTCGTTTTGTAATACCGCGATATAATACCGATACTGCCAAAAGGACAAATAAATACTGTGATAAAAATGTTAGGTCTTGACGCCCACCCCCATGTTGAGTTTTGTTTCATGTTTAAAACTTTGTTTTCAGAATTTATAATAAACGTTTTTGAGGAAAATGCTGCATCTATTGCATTAATTGACGTAGAGGAGCATCATTGTTTACCTTTTATTATCATTTTCTGTAGGTTTAAATTGCTCGGGTCCACTTGAGATGTTTAATTTGAATTTGAGAGAGTCTGTTTCCCTCGTGATAACGTGTATCAGATTGATGCATCTCCCCTGATCACCTTAAAGGGTTTGGAATCCCCCCATCGTAGTTTGACAGAATAGGGGCCCCCAAACAGCATCTTCCATAGGGCCCCCAAAAAGCTACGGCCCTGGTGATAAGTGCCATTTTACAATGAATGTCTTGTGTGTTGATTGTTGAGGCCTCAAAATATAGCTTATCAAAGCTAGTTACTCCGTTTGCAGTATCAATAAAGCATGAAAAGTATTTCTATTCCAAAGAAGAGCAACACAGTGTGACATTACGGTTGCAATTGGTAAAGAAAAACATTATTGCAGATTTCTTAATGATTAGATCTTAAATGCATTTATTTAGGCACGCAGCAGCACACCTCTAGGGACTGAAATGTCAGACCACAACTTCAGTCCAAACTAAACCATCTTAACATTCATCAGATGGATGCACAAGAAATTATAATAAATATAATTCCTGCCAAACATCAGCATGTTAGCTGTTAGCCTGGCTATAGACTCCTTGTGTGTTTACTGACTCTGTCTCCTGGTTTCAGACTAAACTGGCCCTGCAGAAGCAGCTATCCAAAGCCCTGCCGGCAGGGTTCCTGACCAGCCCCCTCAACCATGCTGCCTTGTGCACCATGGCGTCTGGACCCTTGGCACTACGGCTGCCGCCAGGTCCCACAGCCATCATCCAGGGTCCCTTGATCAGCCCCACGCTCTTCAGGCCTGCCCCAGGACCCCTGAGGGCCACACATGCTCCTATTATCTTCTCCCCTTACTAGCAATGAGCCAAGCTAGGCTTAAGGAGCCAACCTAACTGAGACAAGAAGAAAAACAGTATCTAGCCCGATGACTAAGCACCCTGAGGGACCAGGACTATGCAGCGACCGCGAGGGCAGAATATCAGCATGTCAAGTTTGGCAGGTTCAAGTCATAAGAACAGTATGCACAATTCTCGTGTGTTGATTGACCAGTGCCCTCACTCTTAAAACTGGAGGGACCATCGCTCAGCTGTTTCCCCTCAACAACAAACTGTTGAGTGCATGTTCCCCGGGGTCTGGACCCCTCTGGAAGCCATAATGACAAGCATCTCTTCGTGTTATTTATAAGACAATGATAGACTAAAACACTTAGCTGTGTAAATGTTACTAAGCGTTTGTTGCTAAAACTCCTTCAGTTTGAGAGCTTTGTAGTTGAACTCTGGGAGGACAAGTACAAATCTTCATTACTGCTTTAGTGTTTATAACAGAATCTGAATCAAGAAAATCCAGATTATTTTAATCTCTCATAAAATCACAAAGTTTATTTAAGTAAAAACAAACATTTTATTTCTGTCTTTCTCTCAGTGTTAAGAGGTGACAATCAACCACGTACAAAAAAGATACTTGCTATATGGAGACAGACTACATTAAATGCGTACAATGAGTTACAATATTTTTAACTTGTATTTCATTCACATGAACGAGTATATGAAGGTTTTTAAGGTGATGGTTTGATGAATAAAAAAAATATTTTAGAACAGCTTGATGCTGTTTGTGCAATATGAAGAGGCTATTGTGTGCTGTTCCCCAAAGTTTAAATGATTTATCCTAAACTTTATTTATGATCTGTGTTGTCCTTATTACGCCTGTCATTTGTTTAGAGTTGTATGAACAAAAACATTGTCTCACCTCCCCTCTTACCTATTTGTGCTAAATCATCTCAAGCAATATGTAATTTTGAATTATCAACTGGTAAGATTAATGACTATTGTAACTGTGCATCAATTGCAATAATGTAAATTATAATGTGCTAAAAATGTAAATATTGTATTGTATATGAACTTATAAAAAGTACTGTTTTTTATACATCTGTGTTTGTTTCTTGTACATTTAAATATAACCATGTTTAATAGATTTATAGTGGCTTACATCATGGATTAATATATCAGGGTGACGCTGTTCCTGTTTAAGGTCAATCAAATGTAAGTGACCATCATTCTCCTGAGAATTTGAAAACACTTTAGTACTGATAATCACCACCCTAATGACAAGCAGAGTCACATTTCCTATCAATAATTCTCCAAAACTAAAAACTAAATGGTGTTTGTGTCTCCTAGGTCATTGCAGATGTTTCCCTATATTAAAAACCCTATATTTTACGATACTCTAGCGCCCTCTAGTGGTGTTATGTAAATAAGATTAGGATTAGGTTTTAGGTCAGACGTAGACGTCAGTGCTGTCTCGCTTTTTTATTTAAATCTAACACAAAAAAATATGAAGGAATTGTCATGTTTTTCTATTATAATGGTAGTATAAAAAATAAAAGTGCCATCTAAATCTCTTTCTTATTGAGGGATTAAAGGAGGAGATTAAGAGTAAATAAGACAGACTTTTTTTTAACTGAAAACTGGGTTAGGGTTTGTCCTCTCTTGATAAGGACATCATTTGCTTGAAAAATCAGCCACAGCATGTCGGACTGCTTATTTCTGAATGGGTTTATGGAAGCACTGCGACCACCTCACAAACACACAAGCAGGTGGAGCTGGAGAATGTCAGGTAAGCTCTGATATCATAGTGATATGACCGGAAGCAAGATCATTTTTTTATTAGAAAAAATATTGTATGTAGAAAAATAATAATTTCAATTCTAACGATTTTTTAACGTATATGTTGTGTAAGTTTTTCGTTTCAGATTTACATTGATAAAATGTTAAATACCTTAAATTTAGGGGGGGAAATATAATGTGAAATAAGTCCTGCGTTGGCCCAGTTTTTCATGACCTGAAAAAAAATAAGCTTTTAGTTCCCGGAAGTGACGTCAGTTCGTGTTCGTCCTTTCCAGAAAAAATGGCAGCTGTTGACATCGACGTGCCGGTGGACACAGAACCCCAAATCCGCAATCCGGAGGACCTTGAACGGTAAACATAAAGTTGTCCACTGTGTTTTATTCCTCTGTTTTTATACTGTGAAATGAACCGAGGTTTTCGGACTGAATTGAACCGCTGTTAGCTGACAAGACTCGGACACAATGAGGCTAGCAGCACCGTGACGAGCTAACACTGCTAGCTTGTTATGGGGGGAAACGATAAGAGCGTGTATCACTTTTACTAAATCTTACACTTCATTGGTTATCAAACATGACAGGGTTGGCAGTGTTATAGTTGTAATAGTTAAGATTAGACAACTATTCATGGATTTTCCTAATTAGTTTGGCTTCGCATCGTGTCTAAGCTTACGTTTCTCCTGAAAAGAAACCGTATGAGCGCGTCCTGACACATGCTGCTCCGAGACAAATATTCAAGAACTAGTGTCTTTTGAGACTCAATGGTTATTGAACATATCTTTACGGACAAATGTTTAAATGAACAGGGTAAATGAGTGTCTTGCGTGTAAGTTGTTAGTTGATGTTTTTATCTTTCGAGAATATTCCATGCGAGACAGCCTGATAGCTTTAGCTGGACATGCTAACCAAACCACCAGATAAAGTTACAATTATAATATAACTTTACACACTTCATGAGACATCCACAGTTATTCCAAATATTTAATCAGAAGATGGTGTTATACTAGAACAACGTTAATGTCAATGTTAAAGCAAATAAAGCTTTAGCTATTTTTTTTTAGATTGAGCTCAATGTACCTTCCCCGATGAATCATTAATGGCAGTAAACTTTGCATATTATAGATGTCCTGTCATATTTGTGACCAGTGTTACATAAGCTGGCAGATGTGAAGTAACACATCTGGTTATAATATAAACACTTCTGTTATATCCTCCTGAGACCCAGAAAAGGTAGAGAATTTCGGTAAGATAAATTAAGTCTTTGGGATGAAAAAAAAAACATTTCTAAAACACTTTTTGTTTATGTTTTTTGGCATGTCCTTTAAAGTTGACAACAGGACCATTCTCAGTCATTATTTTACACATTTCTTGTATCCTATTCTGCATCAGACCAAAACCCTGCTGCAACATCAGCACCATCTAAACCAATCATGGAAGCTACTTTAAATGAAAAGTGAGTTTGTTTGTATGGTGTAAACCTTTCTGGCAGTATTCTGACAATTTCCCGACAATTTCCCACTTCTGGCAGTTTCACTAATGCTTAGCGGATACACAGGATATCAACTTAACTAGGAACACAGGTTCCTTTTCAGGAAAAGAATAACCTCATTAATAGGCTACACTCACTTCACAGTGGTCTTTAGCCACACTAGCTAAAATTGTGTCAGCCAGTCCAAGACTTTTGAAGCCAAAGTTTCAGAATTTCCACGGGTGGTACCTAACATAATACCACTTCAACTGAATCCCCACCAGCCTGAGAATGCTTTTGGTCATGTGTCATAAACTCTACGCCACACAACACTCTCTTTCTCCATTTCCTCATCGTCTGAAAGCTCAAAGTCTCCATCCACAATCCTGAGCAAAATGTCTCTGGGGGGTTAAACCTTTGTGCATTTTAATTAAAAAAGTTAGTTAAAACCCCTTTCTATCTAAAACATATAATTAAACCGATAAGATGTGTTGGCTTTAAAACAGTGTGCTTCTATTGTAAAATGTCAGATTCTGAAGCGTGAGATGTTTCATAAAGAATCACCACACTGAGGTTATGAGGTTAAAATACAGACAGTCTGCCTGTGCTGGGTAGAGTTGAACTGGGTAAATAATTAGTTTGGTAAATAAGCTCCCTAAAGCCTGGAATAAAACCAGCAGCAACGGTCACACTTTTCTGACAATAATGGCGTCTCTTGTATAAATCTGGAAAGATATTTTAGGGATCCTGAGACAGTGGGAACATGTTAAAACTGAGCTGATACAATGCAAAAAAATATATATACCAGTTGGCCTACTGGACAAAGATCCATGATACATGTGTGCAGTCAAAGCGACAGCTTTATATTTCCTGTAAAGGCGTGCTCTATTAGGATTTCTTGGAAAGATTAGCATTCCTTTCCAACGTGTCTTTTCATTCCTTTTCCAGCATCCTGTTCTGAATCAGGACGAACTTGCTTTTGTAAAGAAGGCCACTTTGTTTCAAACTTGCCAACAGAGTGTCACTAGGTGTTTACTTACAGTTCAGTAAATTAAGGATGTATGTCCTCATTATCTGTTGTGACATAATAAACACAAGTCAGGGAAAGACATTAGAGCTGCACCCAACTTAAGACCTCTTGCAGATTAAATGATGAATGCATTTTTCTGAGTACATTATGTTTAGATGGAACTGCAGCTTTCCGTTTGATAATATGAAATCATTGTGTTTGTGCTTTTTACAAGGCTAATCCTTAATTCAAACATGGCTAGGCAATTTATTTTAGAAGCATTTCTGAGATATGAATTGAAATACCTTACCTGTCTATCTACCTAAGTACCCGCCTATACTCTGCCAATGCATTTATTGCGCACAAGCTAAAAGTGAAAGGCAAGTGGGAGGAAGTTAATGATAACGATCCCCGCTTCACTCTCTCTCTTGACTCCCCTTGAACCAGGACTGAGGAGGCCGTTAGGGCAAGTGGCATTTACCCTGATACACACAGCAGGTGAATTTCACTGCTATCTTTAGTCCTGGACTGAGTGTACCCTGCTCTGCTGTCCCACTTCCAGGTGTAACACACCACAGTCCTTTCACACTCTGCTCCATTTATAGGAAACACTCGGACAGAAACGTGTTCTAAAAAACGCTGGGTGTCTTTTATGACATTAAATAAAATGTTTTATGTTCTTGCTTTAGTTATCTTTATAACCAGCTACCTTACATTCATGTAATGCCCGGACTTTTGCTGTAATCACAAACTTCCTGTTCCATCATTAACATGGTGTCCGTCTCTTCTCTCTCCAGGCAAGCTGAAGGCTTCAAAGAGCAAGGAAATGCATTCTACATCCAGAAAGAATACTCTGAGGCTTTCAACTATTATACTAAAGCCATCGGTGAGCCATTGTTTACCACTAATCACCACGTATTGCTGGAATTGTCGGGTGGATGCACGTAGCCTCCATTCACCAACCCTTGCTCATACTTTCCTGTTGAGTAAAGCTGATGATCTTTTGTTGCACCACTCCCTGAAAATTAGCAAAACAAATAAACATCTCCAACTGTGTCGGGAACATTTTTACATCTGTCATTTGAATGTTGCCTATGTAATGTGTGATGTTTTCACTTGGCCCGCGTGACGTGGATTTCTCCTTCCATCTCAAGACGTAAGCCCCAGAAATGCCAGTTACTACGGCAACAGGGCAGCCACCCTCATGATGCTCTGCCGCTTCAGAGAGGCCCTAGAAGATTCCCAGCAAGCTGTGCGGCTTGACGACTGCTTCATGAAGGTCGGTTTGATTGAGTTTGACTATTCAAACGTCACCTTAATTCTTGGATTTGTGCGTCACAAAGGATCAGTTGCACTTGCAGGAAAAATATTTACAAGGTGTGTTCTTTTGTCCTGCAGGGTCACCTGCGTGAGGGGAAGTGCCACTTGTCGTTGGGGAACGCCATGGCGGCCAGTCGCTGCTTTCTGAAGGTTTTGGAGCTGGAGCCCAGCAACAGAGAGGCCCAGCAGGAGGTGCGATCGCATGAACCTTTCACCTTTAATTTCATACTAAGCACAGGCTTGGAGTTAAAGATTGAAGCATGAAACTTAAAGTTTGTTAAGTGCTGACTGTTCATTTTTGTATTTCAGAGTAAGAATGCAACGACTCTGCTGGAGTTTGAACGTATGGCAGATTTTGGCTTTGAAAAGCGGGATTTCAGAAAGGTACTTTTTACCCTTTTTTCCACCAAACTAACAGATCAGTTGTCAATCTGGTCTGACAAGAAAACGTAGGCCAGACAGTCATAATAATAAAAGTCTTAACTGCAATTAAAAGGCACATCTGTGGCATCGTAATGTCATCAGTTTTCATAAGCACCAGACGTAAACACGACTGCTGGAAAAACAACTTGATCTATGCAATTAGTGGAAGCAATCTTCTGATGTTTGATGTTTACACTTTGAACCCCTCGTTCGTTGATGACAAATATGTTTTTGTCTCTTGATCCAGGTGGTGTTCTGTATGGACCGAGCTTTAGCCGTTGCTTCTGCCTGCCACCGCTTCAAAATCCTCAAGGCTGAGTGTCTGGCTCTGCTGGGGCGCTATCCAGAGGCCCAGTCTGTAGCAAGGTAGGAACATTGGGCTCTCTTCAGGCACACTCGCAGCGAGCCGATCACGCAGTTTAAAATGCTTTTATTGAATCAGGGCGTCTCTCGTAAAAAACAACTATCAAAGAAATAGACGCCGTTGGCAGCTTTGCAGTTATAAGGCTGCATTTCCTTTTTCACAGCTGATATTTTACCGAAACTTTCCTCCACAGTGATATCCTGCGACTGGACTCCACAAACGCAGACGCGCTGTACGTGCGCGGCCTGTGTCTCTACTACGAGGACTGCATCGATAAAGCTGTGCAGTTCTTCGTTCAGGCTCTGCGCATGGCTCCCGACCACGAGAAGGCCCGGCTAGCCTGCAGGGTAACATTTTGTCTTCTTAAACAACAAATTTTTTATGTACAAATGACTCCAAAAACAAGTTCTTGCACGGCTTTGTGAAATGAGGAAGAATTATTATGACCTCAAGCGTACAGAAGATGCTTTTAGGTCAGGAACATTGAATGTAAACAGAACTTTTGTTTGTTCAAGACAAAACTTCAAACTTGCTGGAACAAATCCCAGAGTGTCAATGCATCATAAGGCAGCTAAACACTGTAAATCAAAGGTAATTAGAGCTCGTTCTCTTCCTAAATCAGAACGCCAAAGCCTTGAAAGCCAAGAAGGACGAGGGCAACATGGCGTTCAAGAACAACAACTATGAAGCTGCCTACCAGCTGTACACTGAAGCGCTGACGATAGACCCCAACAACATCAAGACCAACGCTAAACTCTACTGCAACAGAGCCACGGCAGGAGCAAAGGTATGTAACGTGTTCTACCTCCCATCTCGGAGCATCATAATGTGATTATTTGCTCCCATAGCTCTGTCGCTAATCAGTTCACTGTCATTCTTCTGCCTCATCAACAGCTGAAGAAACTTAATCAAGCCATTGAAGACTGCAGCAGCGCGATCAAACTAGATGAGACTTACATCAAGGCCTACTTAAGAAGAGCTCAATGGTATGCTGTGCAGGCAATACAAGTACGTTCACCATGTTGAGCATTGAATAGTTTTTAATGACTTTGTGCGACCCACAGTTACATGAACACGGAGCAGTATGAAGAGGCGGTGCGCGACTATGAAAAGGTTTACCAGACTGAAAAAACATCAGGTCAGCTGCCTTTCTTATTTTGTGCATCTCTCCCTGCCCTGACAGGCGGTCAGGTTTTTAATTTCATATTCTTTGTCTAGAACATAAACATCTCCTGAAGACGGCGCAGCTGGAGCTGAAGAAGAGCAAGAGGAAAGATTACTACAAGGTGCTGGGAGTCGGCAAGAACGCCACCGAGGACGAGATCAAAAAAGCTTATCGCAAACGGGCCCTCATGCACCACCCAGGTAGGCGGCGCTCCTGCTCTTATAATGGACATGCAGGTTATAGTTCCATATCTCATCTCTGTTGTGTGTTCGTCCTGCAGACCGTCACAGTGCAGCGACTCCAGAGGTGCAGAAGGAGGAGGAGAAGAAATTCAAGGAAGTAGGCGAGGCGTTCACTGTCCTCTCCGACCCAAAGAAGAAGGTCCGCTATGACAGCGGGCACGACCTGGATGATGACGGCGGCTTTGATGGCAGAGGTGAGTGCTTCGGGTCTTTTATTTATATTAAACTTACTGTTCATGAGTGGAATGAAAGCGATCATATCTGTGCTTTTCACTGCAGATATTTTGACCTGGCATTGTTGCAAACATGCAGGTGTACACAGTGAATTAAAGATGGATGAATTCCATTTAGCTGCTCAAATTTCAGTGTCCTGGTATCGCTCATGGCTTAATGCAACTCTTGAAAAGAGTAACGACCGCTTCAAACTGCACGCGTGACGTATGCGTGACGGCTGCAGAACATCTTCATTCTTATTTTAAATGCATGTAGGCAGGTTAAAGCCTTCAGACCGCACACCGAAAATCTAGAGAACAGGAGGCTCGCCTACTTTTACTGCGAGCCACGTGCGGTTCTCGGCCAAAATGCACTGTGAAAATGAAATGTGGAGCGCCCTCTTCACCTCGTAGCAGCAGTACTAGCATCTCTTCCTGCAGAATATCTCATTAACATGGCAGTAAGTAAGTTAGTAAGTAGTTGAGCGCTGTGGGAGACGGCTGCCTCTCCAGTGTGTTATCTAATTTTGTA
The DNA here is from genome assembly GCF_022749685.1 of Semicossyphus pulcher. NCBI lineage: Eukaryota > Metazoa > Chordata > Actinopteri > Labriformes > Labridae > Semicossyphus > Semicossyphus pulcher. The sequence continues at coordinate 15,781,216 of NW_027211670.1, read as the reverse complement.
CTTTTTTATATATATATATATATATCGATAGATATATATATTTTGATCTTTATTTTTTACCCTCTGTGTGCTGATTCTTTCCTATTGTATTGTACTGTATAAGCTGCTGGAGACTGAATTTCCCAGAGGGAGTCATCCCAAAGGGATCAATAAAGTTGAGTCTAAGTCTAAGTCTAAGTCTAAGTCTAAGGTAAAAAATCCAATAACTAACGGCGGCTTTTGTATTCGTAGGAAATGAAGAGGACCAGATAAATGACTCATTTGTCTTATTTGAGTGCTCTCGGCAGTGGTGGTGGAAAATCTAAAAATTATGACTTTGACACAGATTTGTGTTTTGATTATTTTATTATAATTATGAAAGACTTGTGGTCAGAACACCACAGGGACGCAACGTTTTGTTTTTTTAATTCAGTAAACACTCAAATGTGCGTTATATGGGCTGAAATAATGAGGAAGTCGAATGAGGGTTTTATAGCCTAGAGGGAGGAGACAGAGCGAAACTCTGAGTTTCCTGAAGAAAACCTGCTCCCCACCAGGTTATGTTTACAGACACTGTTACCATAGTAACCAACTCAGAGTTGAAGTTACCTCTATTTCTGAAACGGCAAACCCGAGGTTTTCCTGCAATGACGAGTCTAAATGTGTACTCCACAAACGGGCTGTAGCAACAGAATGTGGTCCACTTGTCCCTGTGCCAGCACTGACCTTCCCTACCACTAGGGGGCGCCACACGTTCAAAAGCATTTTCTTACACACACTTTAATGACAGCAAACTTTAACTCGCATCACCATGTCAAAGAGGTCTGATGTGTTCAGGGCAATATCAAAGTCAGTATGCACATTTGTTATTAATGGAATGAAACATGACTTCCTTAACTCTATAAAATATAATCTCCAGAAATGATAAGGTACACCCAGAGGCTACTAAAACTGATTCATGTTTTTTAACTCTCTGGACATGAAACTGTTACAAACATGGTTTCTTAGGAACTGCTCGGTGGTGTAGCAGTTCCTGTATCTCTTTTGTTTGCATACACACTGCATTAATTACCATCAGCATGTCAAACAGCTTGATCCAACTCCAATTTGTGTTTAGTTTCACAAGTTATGTCACCTTTTTTCTTATCCTGCATTATTTGCATTTGCTTTCCTCTCCAGATTTCGATGCAAACAACATCTTCAGGGCTTTCTTCGGTGGCCACGGCGGAGGATTTAACTTTGATTCCAGTCCAGGTATGTTTTGGTCAGTCAACACTTTCTTTAATATATTTACTTCAAGAGAGAGTGCATCTTTTTTTTTTTTTTACTAACTTCTGTTTTTCTTTTTTTAAGACTCTGGACCTGGAAATTTCTTTTTCCAGTTTGGCTAAAGCGAAGGAGCAAGCGGGAAAATGCAGCCCTGCAGTGGACAAAATCAAGCTGGACCCACAGTCACCTCCTGATGCTCAAACTCCCCGAGTGTCTCGCAAAAATCTCCTCCCTTTTTCTTTTTTAAGAGGTTTTTGATTATTGCATTCACTCCTAAATTTACTCCACGTTTTTTCTAACAAAACATTTGAATGGATAATAAATCAGGTTTTGGTTATATTATAATAACATTGTAAATAAAAAAGTGCTTAAGAAACCTTTTTTTAAGATCAGCTGGTCAGAGCATGTAAAGCCCCTTTTAGCCAAAATCAAAAACATTCAATGAACTCGAATCTTGTAAAACTGCCTCAACCTTCATTAAGGCGATCAGAAGTAAAAAGCAAAGCATCATGGGTTGATGAGTTTTTACAAGACTTAATATGGTAAATGTCTTTAAGGCTCTCCTTGGACAGCATGTCTCTATAGACCAAGAGTCAATGTACTGTGGAGTTCAAAGTCAAAACTGACCTCAGGACAGCCTGTTCAGGACAACTCAGGCCTCGCACAAGTGTGCGTCCAGGTTTTATTGGCTCACTTGCCAAATATAGAATTGACTTGCAGGGTTTTTTTGTTTCTTCACCTTTTCTCCTTGCTGCATTGTATATTTGACTCGAATGTAAATCGTTTTGTGTCCATACGTTTTTCTTTTTCAGTCTTCCCTCAGCCTATTTATATTTATTGTACTGTATATTCTCAAGTGTATACAGCAGAACGCCAGTGTTCATCTGTTCATCTGTTCATCGTCTTCCTCCTTTTTTTGTTAGACTCATTTGTAAATGTTTTCCACATCATCTTCCTTCACTCTTGCAATGTGATTTTTTTTTGGCCAAAATCAGCTTTCATACAGCGGCAGATGTTTGTTTTGTCGAACGCACCGAGCAAACATCTGTCCTGCTGTCCCATTCAAATTCAAGTGGTGCCTTACCAGAAGGAGCAGATTAATACACCCTTTTCAAAAGCCGCAGAGCAAGCCACATCCTATTTGCAAAAGGCAGCAGTTACACTTGTATAGCATGTTTTTGTGCTCTTCTTAGGAAAAACCATTTTCATATCTGGCTAATATGCAAAGTTTAAAGTGAATTCTTCATCCCCTTCAAACATCAAAGACCCACATTTCTCTTCATGTCATCATCAATCACACCTAGTCGTCCGTCATCCACCTATACTTGTCATGCACGTTCGGTCAGAGCAGCCCTTACCCTACCTGTTCCACCTGTTTTAAAGGGGCACTGAGAGTAGGTTGGAGGCTTCAGTTGTTAATTGTTCTGTCACTGATCTATGTATCATTTTTAAAACGTGTCACAGTATTAACAAGACATGCTTTTCTTATTGCGAAAATAAAGGCTCGTCTTTTACTGTACTGCTGGACTCGTCTCTTTATTTTATCATGGATTAACCTGTATCATCCAGTACACTTACTACTTTCCAACTACTGTTATAAAGCCCTACTAGTATTAAATGATATGAAGCTCTGAAACACATTTTTAACAATGACGGCATGCTTGCTTTGTCTACAATTCATATGCATTTAAAAATGAGTGAAAGCTAAGATAGATTTTGAAGGATTCCTGCTATTAAAAGCTTAAAAAGGCTGTGGTATTACTCCTTTGACTTAAATGTAGGATCTGAGTATGTCTTTAGTCTTTGTCATGATCAAACTGACCGTGCAGCCTTGACCCACTTAAACAACAGTTATGTATAAACTGGACACCGTAATTTGAACAAGTCATTTCTATTATTTTCTGGATTTAAGGGTTTTTTGGGGAAAGCAAAAATTCCAAATTGTCATCATGTCATTTTTGACCCATAAAGTTTTTTTCATTTAGCACTTTTGCAGGTTTTTTGTTAAATAATTCAATTTCAATGAAAATAATACATTTATTTTATCAATTGGATATAAATGTTTCAATAAATCTTTGAAATACAAAAAAAGTAAACGTACTTGTGTAACAAAGGCAGAAAGAAGGACAAGGAAATATGAATAATAAAATACTGATTTATTGTAGCTGGCTTGTTATAATAAAACTGTGGGCGTGACTGACATCACCACGTGACCGTGGTTAAACCAATCAGGCGCCCGCATCGACGTGTAATCGGTCGCCAGATTATGGTGCGACAGGACTGGAGTGAGGTGGCAGAAGCAGACTCCGGTACAAGAAGAGGTGACTCTTTTTAGCTGTGTCATTTTTTTGTTTACCAGGACACGAGTCCTGAACTTCAAGGAGGTACTACTTTCATTGACAAGGTAACAACTTTGGCTCATTTCTTTTTATAAGCGCTAACGCTAGCAAGCAGAGTTAGCTAACGGCTGTCAGAGTGAGGCTACAGCAGTTAGCCTGTCAGTCGGCGGATGTGAGATGCTGTGAGGGCTGTCTGTGTAAAAGCTGCAGTCACTGTCATCCTGCCAGAGTATATATATATGGATCCGCTTTCTATGCTTTTTACTTGGCTGTTAGTTTATGCGCAAAACTGAAATGATTAAACGGACTCATCGCGTGCCAGGAAGATACAGCAGACTTTATAGAACCGCACGCGCAGGCTAACTTAACCTTAAAATTACATCATCTACAAACAGAGTCTCACTGCCATCACCTCACCAGGAAGTTGGTCTTTAACCACCCACTGCAAGCCAAGCTAAAGTTATTGCACTAGTTCATTAGGGCTACAGTCAGTGGAGTGGGTGCGGTAGCTGGTACAGGGGGCTTCATTCATGATGCAGTTCGCAGGGAGAAGTGATGCTAGCCGTGTCTGAAGCGGTACCCCCTTGCTGGCCCCTGTGATGCTGCTGCTGCATCCAAATCCAGCCTCCTTCAACCTATGAGTCTGGAAACAGTGACACAAATTTCACGGCTTGATGGCTTCAAACAATAGAGTGTAACAGTGGATTATTGCAAGATAAATACTTGGACATCTGCTTCTGAAAGCATGACAGGATAGCCTGCTAAGCTAAATCCTAGACAGACTCTCCAGGTTAGCTTAAACACACCCTGCAGACTGATTTTATGTGCTTTAGTTTACGCAGAAGCTGAAATAAAACCGCCATAAAATGTTATCAGCTACAAGGAGGTGAGTATAGATAGTAGGGATGCACTGATACCACTTTTTTCAGACTAAGTACAAGTACTTACATTTGGGTAGTTGCCGATACCGAGTATCGATATGAGTACTTAATAATATTACAGTTCTCATAATGACTTTAAAATCGGATGTTCCTCACTTTCTTACTCTAACAAAGCAAATAGACAGAATGGCAACTGCAACTGTTGCTGACATTTTAACACTCAACTTGCTTCTCCGTCTACCTGCTTAACTAATGGGAGGTTAACGTCAAGCTGTAAGCGGTATTCAGGTGATATATCACCCGATGTACGTTATCAGGGCTCACTTCTTATCTTATCACTGTTTGTTTTGTGGCTGTTGAGGTAAAGGAACTTTATGGACCAGTTTAGGCTCCTAAAATTAGAGCAGTAAACTTGACACACGAGAGGCAAAGGCAACATGACCTATAGATGTGAGTATGGGTGTATGTTTGTTTTAGTTGAGCAACTTTGGCGGTGATGGGTTGGCTGAGCAGGTCTGACAACATGCGGCGCGGTTTGAAACAGGAATGTCAACACCATCAGCTTCCTCAGATACATCTGTTGTTGTGTAACGTGTTAGATGGCGAGGCTTGATAGCTTAAGTATTTGAATGGAGATTAACAGTAGGTGGAGAGTTTCTTGTGGGTCTTTGTAGATCCTATCTAGTTTTTCTCACTGATAAAACTTATAGTTATCTCTTTGCTTGATTTGTCAGAAATCCAAATGATTTGATAGTAAGGGCTGATGTTTCAGTGGCTGCCTCTTCAGTGGCGGCTACTCTGGTTTGTCCTAAATACCCTAATATACTCAATTTGCCATGATGTTCAACACATTAGTTGCAAATCCTTACATCTAAGAGGCTGAAATATCAAACTTTTTGGCATTTAGTGAAACAATCAACAAGTATTTGCTGATGAATCAGCCGTTAAACATCGAATCATTACAAAGCAGACTTCTTCTTTGGTCTCAGGGCTGACATTTAGACGTGTAATGATGTATGGCTATGGTTTAATATATTATTGAAAGTAGCAACAAGGATTTGTCATCAGTATCAATTAAATATTGTGTTTACACCCTTACTTGCATGTCAGTGTGGCTTTGTTATCCACACCCAAGACTAAGGCTAAGGCTTTGTTGATAGAAGGGAGACACTGTAGTTAACCACGAAGACAAGAACCTGTGATTGGCTGAGTGCTTGACTATTATTGCACCTCTCATTGGAAGCTTTAAAACAGTCAAAAGAAGAATATATCAGTTTTTGAGATTTTGCTTAAGACAACAATTTTGTCACTTCATTAGTGAGATGACGCCCATCTATAGTTCAGTTGGTAAACCCGGCTTTGGTGATGGTAAGGAGGTAAAAATTAAGTATTTATTTTGTATTTTTTAGGTTTGATAAAGTCTAACTTTGCTGTTTTGAGTCACATAAAAGCACTCTTATACTCACTCTTATATATAACCGTTTAATCAGTACTTTTTCCAGTTGCTAGCTTTGTTAGCCTCAACAGAGAAATGATTCTTTTAGATGAATCGCAGCATTTAGGCCCCAACACTTACAAAATAAGCAGTGAGGAACGCGGAAGGGTTGTTGAATTTGGTGCTATTTAGTGTGCCCTAAGGACACTTGTTTATCCCAGTTTTAGTACAAGCTCATTTTGAGCAGTTTGTTTGGACCATTACTGTCTCTCGGTTAGTTTGGATTTTCCTAGTTGCTTTTATTGAAGTAAAATTGGAAAGCAATGGCCCTGCAACAGATAAACACCTTTTTCCATGTATCTTAGGTACAAAGTCACTGAAGAAATCACAAACGTATTATTAACATGTAGCCGGCAAGGCATCAGAAAGCTTCAGAAGGCTAACCAGCTTGAAATTAATACAACATGTAACCTGTTAAATTAGGGATGCTCAGTCCTTCTTTGTAAGACATTAATGTGTGACTGTTTACCTATTTAATTCTACCACTTCTAACCAAGTGCCCCACATATGCACAAACATTAAATCATATCATCATCATCTATTTCTTTCAGGACGTTATAGCAGCTCTCATCTTGGTTGAAAGAATTCGCCTGGTCTGTAGTTGAAGCTACTTAAACTGCGTTCACTGTTTTGTTTGGTTCATCCATCAAAATATATGTCGTAAATTTAACAGTTGGCCTTCTCCTCCCAAAGGTCCTGTGCGTCCTAGCGCTGCCATGTCGGCGAAGGCCATCTCAGAGCAGACCGGGAAAGACTTCTTGTACAAGTACATCTGCACCTCAGCGGCCGTGCAGAACCGCTTCCGCTATGCAAGCGTCACCGCTGAGACCGACTGGGACCGCCTCACGCAGGAGCATCCGTGGCTGCTAACAGAGGTAAAGAAGCTACTGAAGACTTTATACAGCAACCGCAAGAGACTTCTACTAGTCTGTGATGGTTTTAGGTTGTGTCTTCAACTGGTGGGGGATTATTGAAATCATGGGGCTAATTAGAAACTGCACGTCACTGAAACTGTGTGTGCACGACTTGCAGGATATCATGTTGTTACCATCATAGTTTACATGAAAAGTAATACCTGCAACGGGACGTTTATGTTCTTTTTAAGATGCATAAATTCTGTATTTTAACCTGGTATCAGTTTTGTTTGTCATACCCGTATTTGTGCAACATTTGTAGCTTGTCTTTAATGTGTCTGATCTGTTTTCCACTTGCTCCCCCTTCAGCGCCTGGTGGTAAAGCCAGATCAACTGATCAAGCGGCGCGGGAAGCTCAACCTGGTGGGCATCAACCTGGACCTGCAGGGTGTCAAAGAGTGGCTGAAAACCCGCCTCATGAGGGAGACCACTGTGAGTTGACTGTAATTTCTCTGTCTGCCTTAGGGAGTGTTAAGACCCAAAACAGTGAGCCTGCATTTTTTAGTCCTTTGCCTTCAGGTTGAGTGATCCCATCTAAATGAATGCACTGAATACTTTCAGGCAGGTCTAACATCAGTGTCTTTATTGCTCACTTTGCTGTCATGTTATCCAGACAAAGAGCAGCCATTGTTTTCTGAAGTACAACCAATTATTATTATAGCAGTCAGACCCAGGTAGTAAACGTACATGACCCCCACACTGTGTTTTGTAAGGCATGTGAAGAGAACGTAAACTGCGCTTTCTTGTCCATTAGTTACAGCAAATGGACCTGCTGCGTGCGGAGGGTTGTTGTGTCCATTGCTCGGGGCCATGAGCATATGTTTAGACCTGCCAGGTCAGAGGTTATGTAATGCAAGTGGAGGCAGCGGGGGCTATTCTGGTCAACCATACAAACATGCTGCACTTCAGAAGGGCTGTTCCAGTCATGCTCGTAGTCGGTGCTTTGTTGATGGTTTATAATGAGCTTTTCTCCGACTCAATAACTCATAACAATAAAAGAGGGGTTGTGTAAAGATTAGAAGCTGTAATAAATTACCCTTAGGACTCCACTTCTTCTTGCACTGTCCTTAACACCACCAGTTTTTCCCTTTAAAAAAGTGTTGTTTTTTTTTATAGTATCATGCAATATTAAACCTATTCCATAGTTTCATTAACTTACAAATCTATAAATAGTTAGAGTAACATGCTTTGCTTTGCTTCATGACATGCATTATTTGTCTTGAACAGGTGGGAAAGGCAAAGGGCGTCCTGAAGAACTTCCTCATTGAGCCTTTTGTCCCTCACACCCAGGTGACGTATGACGGCTTCTTTTATTTTGTCATTCCGCATCCTGTTTGTAGTTTTCGAAAGCTCTGTGGTTTTATTTTGTAGCTGTTAATCATAGACAGTTAGAGCTTCATAAACCTGTGCAAATCACAAGAGCAGACTGTCAGCTTGCTCAGCAGAACAAGGTTACAAAAGTTAATGTGTGTTCTGTATGTAGCAGAGGTGTAAGGAGGACTGAAATATTCTACTCAAGTAGAAGTGCTGTTACTCGACTGAAATTGTAACTAAGTAAAAGTACTCGTGTACCCCCTTCAGTGTCGCCTCGATCAGTTAGTTTGTTTGTGTTGTGATGTGGTGTATTAAAGGGTCAGTTCAGTTCCAAACTAACGCGTATTACGACGTGTGACAAGGCAGCGGTAGACCAGCAAGTCACGTGTTCTGCGAGGGAAAATTACTGGCGGTGTTTCCTGCATGACACTTTGGTCTAACTGGCCTGTTTTTGATGCGATGCATTTGATTGGCTTCCTGTTCCGAGTCAGTTTTTCTTTCCAGCTCCCCATATCTGTAGATAAATATTTTCCTTAGTAACAGATGGATGTACAAATGTAGTGAATTACGTGAGTTAAAACATATTTAAGTAAAAGTGAAATTACTGACTTTGAAAACGTACTACTTAAAAAACGACTATAAACGACGAATAGTGTTGCGGTCTGCATGCGTTCAAACATGTCTGTATGAAGGTCAGTTTTGCTGAAATAGGGAAGAGGACGTTTTCAAAGAGTCTTACTGAAACTGCCTGTCAGCCTTTTTCTAAATGAGTGAGATTGCACTCTGCTGTTTGCAAACTAAATATGTCCGTGCATCCTTCTCTTTGCCCCGATTCGACGCTGCTCCCAACAGGAGGAGGAGTTCTACGTGTGCATTTATGCCACCCGTGAGGGTGACCATGTGCTCTTCCACCATGAGGGAGGAGTGGAGGTGGGTGACGTGGACGCCAAGGCCCAGAGGCTGATGGTTCCTGTGGATGAAAAACTGAGCGAGGACCAGGTCAAAGAGCAGCTCCTGACGAACGTCCCAGATGATAAGAAAGAGTACGGACACACACGGTGTTTATTTATTTATCCACACAAAAGATCTAGAGAAGTAAATGGAAAGAAGTAAATAGGTTGAAAATAAGACATAAGGACCCAGATTTCAGGAAGACTTGCATAATATAAACTGTGTTAACCAGCCATGTTTTTATACCATGCTTAATATGTATCGTCTCCTCATTACTGGCAGTAGAAATCTGATTTTTATTCACTCTAGTTTTCAGGGTTTGTTATGAATGTTTGATCATATTAATCCATGATGCTCTGTCTTCTGTGGAGTTTGTGCAACCTTGAGCTGTGTGTTTTAGTCTGCTCCCCATTTTCCAAATACCATTCTCAGTGTGCAAGAACATGCTGATCTCATCAATACAGTATTATTTGGCCTTTTGAGAGTAGTTCCCACAAGATCTTTCCTTGGAATCTAACGGTCATCCACTATGATTTATATCATGCTGCAAAGCAGCACTTCACTGCCCTCATTTGATCTTCTGTTGTTTTCTAGTAAGATTTGTTGTTGTCCTCACTTGTATGTTGATTTTAATCTACTCTTTCTTTCCTTCTTGTAGAGTCCTGGCCAGTTTTATAGTTGGCCTCTTCAACTTATATGAAGACCTTTACTTCACCTACCTTGAGATCAACCCTCTAGGTATGTTGTTTTCTTAAAGAGGGGGTGTTATGCTGGTTCACATTTTAAGACATATATATGATGTTACAATGTTGGATGTCCAGACTAAACGTGGGTGAAGTTTCAAATCTGTAGGTCAAAGTATGTTGGAGTAATCCCCAGGCTTCTCAGGTCAGTCTGCAGGCTGCTGTGAATGCCAGGTTTCACAATATTTTTTCTACATGCTGCACTTTGTGACGTCACAAATTGCAGCCTAAGCAGGCTTTAGAGAGCTGGCCAATCAGAAGAAAGCAGGCTTGTAGGGGTGGGGTTTCTTAAAGAGACAGAAATGACTGAGTTGTTTCAGGCAGAGGCTGTATGAGGGCCTGCACAGAGCACCAGTGTGAGAAAAATTATCAGTTTCTTTAACTGTAAGTTATGCTAAGAAATATGAAGCTTGAAATTAACATAATACCCCTCCTTTAAAATCACTTTAAATGCAGGTATTTGTATTCTTGTTCTACTGAAGGACTCTCAGAAGCAGGATCATGTCTTCTGTTTGGGAAGATACAAAGTGTCTTGTTACTCTAAACAGCTCCCTCTGTGCATTATTGACTCGAGAAAGTGAATTAAGTAATTAGAGGGGATTCATTATTAATTTATAAGAACAAGATGCACAGTTCAAGACATGAATGATCCCATTAACCACTCATACATGCTCTTCTGTTACATCTCAGTCAGAAAACATGAACAAATGAATGGATAACACATCTTTTTTCTCTATTTACCAGTCGTCACCGGAGATGGAGTGTACGTCCTCGACATGGCGGCGAAGATTGATGCCACAGCAGATTACATCTGCAAGGCTAAGTGGGGTGATGTGGAGTTTCCACCACCCTTTGGCAGAGAAGCATATCCAGAGGTGAGGCCTTAATGACAATCACACTGGTTTTTATGTGTGTGTTAGGATGTATTTGATTATAGTGTTTACATCAATCAATCAATCAAATTTTATTTGTATAGCGCCAAATCATAACCAGGGTTATCTCGAGACACTTTACAGAAAGAGCAGGTCTAGACCGACTCTTTGTTAAGTTATTTAAAGAGAGGCCCAACATGAATCCACCATGAGTAGCACTTAGCAATTCGGCACATTGGCAAGGAAAAACTTCCTTTTAACAGGCAGAAACCTCGAGCAGAACCAGACTCATGTTGAACAGCCGTCTGCCTCGACTGGATGGGCCGAAAATGGGATAGAAGGAGATGCAGGATAGAGACAGGCAAAGAGAGCAACAACAACATATGTTCTTGTTACCACAACAACATATGTCCTTGTTACATGAACAACAACAGACACATACTTATGGTTACAATGCCAATAATAGTGGTAGACTAGGGTGAAGATTGGCTAAATAAATAAATAAATAAATAAATTAGCGAGAGAAGCAGAGTAATGATAAAGGCTGAGGTAATCGTAATTGTAACAGTTGAAGTCAACAGGTCTACTATTAGCATTAGCAGCAACAATAATGATACTATGGGGAAGGCTGATGTTAGTAGGTGTTGCAGTCGAGCAGGTCCACAGCAGCAGGTGGTCTGTAGCAACATACATAAATGAGTCTGTGGCAGTTTAATCATAGGATATGTACATGTTTAACTCATGTTTATTGACCAGGATGTAATACCTTGTCTATTGTAGGAGGCGTACATAGCTGATCTGGACGCAAAGAGCGGTGCCAGTCTGAAGCTGACTCTGCTGAACCCTCGAGGCCGCATCTGGACCATGGTGGCTGGAGGAGGAGCTTCAGTCGTCTACAGGTACTCAGTTTATTCATAGGAGTTTATATTGAGCTCGTTCTCTGGTGAATGAAAGCACCTACTACACTCAAGACACACTAGTTGACTCATCGTCCTTGTTTCTCAGCGACACCATCTGTGACCTCGGTGGGGTGGATGAACTGGCTAACTATGGCGAGTACTCTGGCGCACCCAGCGAACAGCAGACCTACGACTACGCCAAAACCATCCTTTCTCTCATGACACGAGAGAAACATGCACAAGGTGGGTTCAGCCAGCTATTCATTTGTGTGTGTGTGTGTTTCCCAAACTGTCAGAAAAGTAGGCCAAGGGTGAAAGTGAGGGGAGGGAGTTACCAGACAAGCTTGTATCATGTGAACAAGACACTTCTTCAATGCATGGAAATCCAAGTCTGATCTTGCTTCTGCCATGAGACCTGCTAGCGGGCCTTACTTTTGTCACAACGCAACTGTTGCCAGCAATAGACTCAGGGGCTGTCACCAGACTGTGTTACTGGGGTGTCGAGTTTCATTGTTCTTAAGTCGCCTCCTCTCTGTTTCCCACAGGGAAAGTGCTGATCATCGGAGGAAGTATCGCCAACTTCACCAATGTAGCAGCCACGTTCAAGGTGAAACGCGGAGAACACAAACACAGCAGCTCACTCTAGCCAACATTGTGACCTATTAAACTATATTTTTATTGTTCCTCTGGTTGATTCAGCTCCAAAACTCTTTTAATAAGTAACACATTATATCAGACGATATTCTGTGTGTGAGGAATTCTCCATTGGTAATACCTACCTACATGCAGGGACATTCACTGGAAGTGTGACCAAACGTCCCGTTACATAAAGTTAAATAAGCAACACTGTCTCTGAACCACTCTTAGTGCCTGAAACGCCTGTGAAGATATTTTTAAAGACACATAACTGACCTGTGCGTGTCTCTCTCTTTAGGGCATTGTCAGGGCCATCAAAGATTACCAAGGTCCCCTGAAGGAGCACGAGGTCACCATCTTTGTTCGACGTGGCGGCCCCAACTACCAGGAGGGGCTGAGGGTGATGGGGGAAGTAGGTGAGTGAGGTGACGTTAAGGCCGGAGATATACTTCCTGCTTAACCGTGCGTTTGCGTAATTTTTCACATACTTGTCCATGCACTACGCGTGTTACTGGAGGATACCTCTAGAGGGCACAACAGAGAGTTCTGGCTGTATGCAACTACCATATGTTCGGGATGTAAACAACAGACTTGGCGACACTGGAGGAGGTTACTGTTATGTCGATTCTGAGATCACGGCAGAAAAAGTGACAGCTTTTGTGTGTTCGGTGGTCTGCACCCTCCCCGCTCTGTTTCTCCAACACATTCCTGCATTTTGTAGAAACATTTTTAAATTGAGTTGTTAAAGTCTGCTTTTGTTCCTGCAGGAAAGACCACAGGTATCCCTATCCATGTGTTTGGTACCGAGACCCACATGACGGCCATTGTCGGAATGGCTCTGGGCCACAAACCCATCCCTAACCAGCCGCCGATGGACGCTCATACTGCCAACTTCCTCCTCAATGCCAGCAACAGTGCAGCGGTAATCTCATTCAGTAACACGCTGAGGGGGGAAATTAGGATGCTCTGCAGACCTTCTGCCTCTCGTTTAAACACATTACAGCTGTTGTGTTGCTTGAGACAGGCACGACATTGAGAACTGTCCCCATGTAAATCCTCTTAACTCATTTTAATGTCTGTGGCAGTTAAAGAAAAGGTGCATAGATTGGTAACACATTAAGAGATTGGATAAATGTATTTAGCTTTTGTTCATATAGTGTTGCAGACACTTCAGTCCGGGTTGTTCAAACACTAAACTTTAAAAGGTTTGGACTTTGGAACTTCCTTGAGTAGCTCTATTGTATTACGTGATATGATTGTATTTTCATGCAGTCTGTGGGCTCTGCAGCCTTTTCCTCCACGTCAGCAAGACGCCATTTAGAGTACAAAGTTTCTAAAGGCCACAATTCACAATTTACTTAAAGAGGGGGTATTATGCTGTTTCACATTTTAAGACACATATATATAATGTTACAATGTTGGATGTCCGGACTAAACGTGGGTGAAGTTTCAAATCTGTTGGTAAAAGTATGTCGGAGTAATCCCCAGGCTTCTCAGCTCAGTCTGCAGGCTGCTGTGAACGCCAGGTTTAACACTGTTTTTTCTACATGCTGCACTGTGTGACGTCACAGCCTCAGCAGGAGAGCTGGCCAATCAGAAGAAAATGGGATTGTAGGGGCGGGGTTTCTTAAAGGGAGGAGCTGATTGAGTTGTTTCAGGCTGTATGAGGGCCTGCACAGAGCACCAGAGCGTGAAAAATTAGTTTTTTCAACTGTATATTATGCTAAGCTACTCCACAGGTATCACAGAGTGAAATATAAAGCTTGAAATTAGCATAACACCCCCCTTTAAACCCTAAGATAAGCAGGAAATGTCGAAGCTTCTGTGGGGCTTTGATTAACATAAATGTATGTATTCTGCACCAGACTCCAGCTGCAACAAGGACAGCCTCATTCTCTGAGCCCAGGCGGTCTAATGATGCCACCCCCGCTAAGAAGTCCAAAGGAGGTCTTCCAGCAGGTAACTCACTCGTCACGCACTCGCTTCCGCGCTGCCTCTTATCAGCAACACTCCATATGTTCTCATACACGTCTGCTTTTTCATTTCTCTCATCCCCGTGTCCTGTATTTCTCCTTTCCTCCTCGCAAATGCCATCACTGCTTTTCTGCATTTTAATTTCCTTCTATCTCTCCTTCCTCCTCATCCTCCTCCTCCTCTCCTCTTTGATTTGCTGCACAAACTGTCCACTCACCCTCGTCTTTTTCTCACGCTTGTTTCTCTAAGACTCTCTTCATTCTATACTGTGGCCTCTGAAGAATGTGGTCACAGCCGATTGGAAAGGTAAGTTATAGGTGTGCCATCATGCCCACTCTGCGCTCGGCTCGCCCACACACTCCACACCGGTTTGCCTCTGTTTTCTTCTTCCCCCCCCTCACTCTCCTGCTAGAAAGGAGAGTGTCTGTTTGTGACACCTGACACTTCAGTGCCTCAGTAGTCCAGTGGGTATATTATATTCTTAAGCGTAAGATTTCTGTGTTGGTGCCATTGGAATAGAAACTGTAGAAAGAAATGTGCTAATCCATGAATCATGTCTATCATCTAAACACAGGTTATTCTGAATTGATAGTTTGCTTTCCACAGCAGCACAGTAAAGGCATGCTCTGTAGCAGCTGAGCTTTGCATGGGCTTTCCTCTCTTGTGCTTTTTATTGAGTGATTTAGTGAATAAATAACTGAATGCACTGAAATCTGTTTAATGTATACGATTAAGATGCACTCATTCTTTTCTCCTTTTTCTTTTTGGACCTCATTTTGTCGTATTTTGTGTTCCCGTCCCGTGGGGGTCACAGAAGCGCAAGCCTCTTCAGGCTGCAGCGGAGGTATGGAAGGGTGTGAACAAACCTGTCCTCCTGCCCTCTCCGCCCTCTGTCCGCTTCCTCCTGCCTTTCCATGTTTTGTCTGTTCGCTGTCCTTCTTATCCGCAGTCCTGTGGTGGCTTACTTGGGAGATATTTCATGTTTCAGAACAGACATTCGTTCACAATTTGATATGGTTTGTCATCATGATTTTGTCCGGTACCTAGGGACAAAACCAATGACTGTATATAAAGATGGACGACGCATCTGTCAAATGAAATTGTAACATTGTAACATCTCCATCTGCTCCCATTGTACGAAATTGAAGCCACCTCTACTCTGCTGATCCGGAACAGATCGGCTGCAGGAGCTGTATTTGTCAACAGAGCTGTCAATCATCCTTTTTACAGCATCAAATAACTAATTAAAAAAACACTTATCAGAAAAATGAACACTTGGACGTAAATCAGCATGATAAGTACTAACTATAATGAATTTGAGAAACATTAATTTGATGTGTATTTTAGATTTTATAGTTTGACTCATGTCCCATCTGTTAACATGGAGGAGGCGGGCTTTATGACCCATACTGCAGCCAGTCAGCAGGGGGCGATAGAGATGTTTTGGCTTCACTTTTAGGGAGCTGTCATATCGTCCATCTTTTTATACAGTTTATGTTACAAAACCATGACCCAGAAATTGATTTGCACTTTGCCTTTAATACGAGCGTCCTCCTAAAAGCAGTCTATCTGCATGTTCAGCTTCCTTTTTAAATCAGATCAGAGATAAAGGAGGCAGTAAGCCGGGACAGAGAGCAGAGACTTGGAAGGACAGGAACAAATGTGTGGCAACATGGTGGTTTACTTAACAAGAAGAGCTTCATAGCCCCAGTGTTCACTAACATGACATGCTGCATTTTATAACAGAACACTCCTCAGATCTGCTCGAGACATTGACATTTTTCTTGTGCAATTACTGGGATGCTGCACTGTGTGTGTGTGTGTGTGTGTGTGTGTGTGTGTGTGTGTGTGTGTGTGGACCTTGCTTTAATGTGCTAATTAGATTACAAGTAGGCAGCTGTATCAGCAGCACTCAATGGTTGTGTGTTTGGGTCAAACTTGTGGAGTGTTCTGGTTTGGTAATGTCTCTGAGAGCATTCAGCTGCTTCACACACATACAGCAGAGAAAGCTTCCTGCAAAACTGTTTTCTTTACGACTCATAAAATGTGTCTAAATTTTAATATGGGAGACTTCAAATTAACGCTTTAACAGTGTGACCTGGAGGTGGACAAAATAATAAGACTCTGAGTTGTATTAATTTGTAACAGCAGCATTATCAGCTAAAACAGATGTATGGCACCTGGCGCAAGTGTAGAGAAACATACAGAAAAAGTGAAGGGGAAGTGAACGACATATATCTTATGCAAGCAAACTTCACAAACTAAGAGTCACGTAACTCTTAACTCCCTTGGAGTGTTTGTTTAATTATGAGGGGTTATTTTCTCTACCTCCTGTATCTTTGTCCTCAGAGTGAGACCGCTCTGTACTCTGTTTGTTACCATCCACATACCTGCTGTTTTCCTGAGCCTGCCTCCCCCTCCTCTCTCTCTCTCTCTCTCTCTCTCTCTCTCTCTCGCTTGTGATTATGTTTTAATCCTCCTTCCAGCTCTGACTCATCTCTCCCTGTTCCTCCTTTTTTTTTTTTCTTCAGCCAAAGCCACCACGCTCTTCAGAAAACACACCAAGGCCATGGTGTGGGGCATGCAGACGCGCGCCGTGCAAGGCATGATGGACTTTGACTACGTTTGCTCCCGGGAGGAGCCCTCCGTGGCGGCCATGGTCTACCCCTTCACGTAGGTCCCCCAAGATAACTCATTTGTCTGCAGTGGGTTAAATTACTCACTTTATACCCCACGAATTAGAACGTCCCTACAGTGCTAACAGAGATTTGTAAATAAATACCTCAGATATCATCGGATAGCTTGATTTAACTTTAATTTCGTACTTTTTGTGGGAAACTAAACCTAAAAAATCAGAAGACAATATTTGTATTTGAAAGAAAATAACATTTCTTCTTCTTCTGCCATATTTATATCCTTCAACGCTACATATCTGTGCTGTACAGGGGGGATCACAAGCAGAAGTTCTACTGGGGACACAAGGAGATCCTGGTGCCGGTCTATAAGAACATGGCCGACGCCATGAAGAAGCACCCCGAGGTGGACGTCCTGATCAGCTTTGCTTCACTGCGCTCTGCCTTCGACAGCACAATGGAGGCCATGCAGTACGCACAGGTACAAAGACGAACTCCGATTTTGTTTACATGCAAGCTGTTACATCACAGAATAAAAATGTGATCAATAATCTCTAATCTGTTTCTGTTTTCAGATCCACACCATCGCCATCATAGCTGAGGGCATCCCTGAAGCTCAGACGAGGAAGATGATCAAGTTGGCCGATGAGAAAGGGGTCACTATCATCGGCCCCGCTACGGTATGCAGCCATAGTCAGCCACATAGACTTTTAAAAAAAGTATTTATGTGTTCAATCATTAATTTATGTAAGTTGAAAATGGTTATTTGATACCCATAACTCTCTCTGTCCCAGGTTGGTGGCATTAAGCCGGGCTGTTTTAAGATCGGGAACACGGGCGGCATGCTGGACAACATCCTGGCTTCTAAGCTGTATCGTCCCGGCAGCGTGGCGTATGTGTCGCGCTCTGGGGGCATGTCCAACGAGCTGAACAACATCATCTCCCGCACCACAGACGGCGTGTATGAAGGGGTGGCCATCGGAGGAGACAGGTACATCAACTTATTTGTAAATGATTTTCTTCGGTTTGTGCAGCTGAAACCTATTTGTTTTGGGATTTTCAGATCATTTATCCCTGTTGTCTTTGTCCAGATATCCAGGCTCCACCTTCATGGACCACGTCCTGCGTTACCAGGACACTCCAGGAGTCCAGATGATAGTGGTGCTGGGAGAGGTGGGAGCTTCATCAATGTTTAAATTCTGGATTAGGATTAATGTAATATTTACCGTCATTTACTTTAAATTGTATTCATTTTTTATATCTAATAAAATGTGTCTCTTATCTCCAGATCGGAGGCACAGAGGAGTACAAGATCTGCCAAGGCATCAGAGAGGGCAGGATAACCAAGCCTGTGGTGTGCTGGTGTATCGGAACCTGCGCCACCATGTTCGCTTCAGAGGTTTGCTTAAAAAACTTGCTTTGGATTTTCTTGTTATAACTTTGTAATTAAATGTTTTTAAGCTCAACTTATAATACTGCCACCTTCAGGTTCAGTTTGGCCATGCAGGCGCCTGTGCAAACCAGGCCTCAGAAACAGCTGTAGCCAAGAACCAGGCCCTGAGGGACGCCGAAGCTTACGTACCGAAGAGCTTTGATGAGCTCGGGGACGTCATAAAGTGAGTTATTCATCACACAAACATACCAAAGTAATTCGTTGTTGTTTTCCTCACTGATATTGTGAATATATGATGGAACAGGACTGTTTATGATGAACTGGTGGCCAACGGTACCATCGTTCCTGCTCAGGAGGTGCCTCCCCCAACTGTACCCATGGATTACTCTTGGGCCAGGGTAAGAACCGCCATCATTACTCCTTACTTAAACCACACATTAGAATATCTAGCTTCGTAACCATCTGTTTTGGCTGATATAGAAGCCTTCAGTCTGTAACAACCTAAGAGTGTCCTGAGTCGGACACACAAGAATTGAAAAATAACTTCTTAGTGCCCTCTGCTGGACAAAATAAGTAATGGCGCAACTGTTTCCTCCAACATTTCAGCCGAGTCACTGTACTGAAATTCCTTGTTAATCATCAGCTGCCACAGACTCTGATCTTTACTTCACACTGTGTGTATTACCTGTGTTAGAATCTGTCTTATATTTATTTAATCTCCCGCTCCTTCAGGAGTTGGGCCTGATCCGAAAGCCTGCCTCTTTCATGACGAGCATCTGTGACGAGCGAGGCCAGGAGCTGATCTACGCCGGCATGCCCATCACGGAGGTGTTTAAAGAGGAGATGGGTTTAGGAGGAGTCCTGGGACTACTTTGGTTCCAACGCAGGTCAGTATGATGACTCAACAACGACTGGTGTAAATAAGTTACTGAGAGAAGAAGTGTTGGCTGATTCTCCTCTAGTATATTATCAGTGGAATAAGGTTTGCTGTGTTCTGTCAGGTTGCCGCGCTACGCCTGCCAGTTCATCGAGATGTGTCTGATGGTGACGGCTGACCACGGGCCTGCTGTCTCTGGTGCTCACAACACCATCGTCTGTGCTCGTGCCGGCAAGGACCTCATCTCCAGCCTCACCTCTGGCCTGCTCACCATCGTCAGTGCTGCTCACACTCCAACACTTATGCATACACTGTAGCTTTAACTACTTAATTGACCTCCTCTTGTCTTTTACTGCACACTAGTTGAAACTGACGCTTGATTCTGTACCTAAACTCGCACAGGGGGACCGTTTTGGAGGCGCTCTGGATGCAGCTGCAAAACAGTTCAGCAAAGCGTTCGACAGCGGGATGCTGCCCATGGAGTTTGTCAACAAGATGAAGAAGGACGGCAAGCTGATCATGGGCATCGGTCACAGGGTCAAATCGGTACGCAGCTTTTACACGCTACCTGTTCCAATATCTATATTAAAAAGTCGCTTGTATTATACCTCTGAATGCTTTTTATATTTGAATACTAACAGTTACAATTGAATGAATTTAATAAAACAAGACACAAGCGTCGACCTGAAGCATGGTTTGTTTCTGTTTTCAGATTAATAACCCAGACATGAGGGTGCAGATTCTGAAGGACTTTGTCAAGCAGCATTTCCCCTCCACCCAGCTGCTCGACTACGCCCTAGACGTAGAGAAGATCACCACCTCAAAGGTACAGTATCTGTCAGCTGAATTAGTAAGAGTGGTAACGTTTAAAGACCAGCTCCAGTCATGTTTTAAGACGTATAAAATGCTCTGCTTTAAATAATAAATTGCGCCTGATATGTAAAATACGTTTAATTACCTTGAAAAAATCCTCCCAAGGCATCTCCTCCTTCCCCAATCTGCATAGGGTCCACCCACTATGTGCTACGTTTCTCCTTTTGTAAAATTACAGCTGAAAAACAAAACACGTCTCTGCCGTCGTTTAGCGGCAATTTGTTGAAACTTAGCCAGCTTGAAATGTAGTAATTAGTAGTAGTAACGTTAACATTTTTAAATTACGATGAATGAAAGGCAATGGCTGGCTCGCGCATCGTCAAAGTGGTTGCCATAGGTTGCACATAACAATATGCATAGCGTCACCCCGTCCATTAACGGGATTGGTTCCTTGGTTTTGTGACGTCTCAAACCTGCCAATCTGAAAACGTGTTGTTCAGCCTGTCCTTGGTACACTGCAGTATAAAAGCAGACCGGCCCAGCCGTGGAGATGACTGCTGATGTTACGTAATTTCTCTTTCTTCTTTTCAGAAACCCAACCTGATCCTCAACGTAGACGGTTTTATTGGTGTTGCCTTCGTGGACCTGCTCAGGACGTGTGGTGGCTTCACGCGGTAAGAACACACACTTCTAAGCCAAGACTGGAGAAGTATGAAGCTTTCTCTGTACTTATTTTAATTTAATAAATTTTATTCTAAGTCTACCTTTGGATTTTATTCAGGCTTGCTGTTTTTTTAAAGCAGACAACTGTTGTTACTCCAGATTAAAAAGTGTCTCTATGACCTTTGACATGATACACTTAAACTCCCTATATAGAGTTTATAAACACTTATGACACACTATAGTATAATTGAAAGCAGATGTAAAGACCTTAAAAGGTTTATTAATGTACAGTATTTTTCAACAATTATAACTTCTTCTATGAAGACATTTCATTTTAAAACGTTGTTTTTATTCAGAGTCGTTTAATTCACCAGCCTCTATGTGTGTGTGTGTCCACAGGAGGAGTTAGAGTTGTTGACAAGTACATTAATGAACATTTTAATTTCGAAAGTAATTACAAAATGTATAGTTTGTAGATCAGATGCTAAATGTGTCAATGTAAATTGCTGCTCCCTGTGTTGGTGGCACACTGTCTGGTATTGTTTCTCACATGAATGTTGAACTGTGTACAGAGACGAGGCTGACGAGTTTGTGGAGATCGGTGCTCTAAATGGGATCTTTGTCCTCGGCCGTAGCATGGGCTTTATTGGTGAGTCCCATTCAGATACTTGACACTTTTACATCGCTAAACAAGACTTCTAACTTGTTCCTGTCTTACATCAGGACACTACCTGGACCAGAAGAGGCTGAAACAGGGTCTGTACCGCCACCCGTGGGATGACATCTCCTACGTGCTCCCTGAACACATGTCCATGTAATCCCCACGTCGCAGGACGGGACACACTTCCAGATGTTAATGCCCTTATGGGTCAGGCAGCGATAACACACCTCACTTAACCTTTACACAGTGTGTACTCTCCGGTTATAACAACAGCTGCCTTGGGAAGCTTTGGGAGGATGATCTGGAAAGTCTCGCCGAGGGTTATGGGTAGAGGTTTTTTGATCTAGTTTTTACGGATTAAAAGGGGAAGTCTATTTTCAGATGTTGTTTTTGATGGATAATTTAAAGTCTGAGGTGTAACTTATTCAGTTTTGAATCAAACCAATGCAAACTACAGCAGCTAAAGAAGCACAAAATCAATCGCTACTTAAAAGACCTGCACAAAATCGTGTTTTGCTAAGTTGGTACGAGGGCGGGACTTAAAGCGCTCCTGCGTTAGAGTCTGAATAATTAATCCTCAGTAGCTGCTGATGTGAAACGTGTTCAAGCTCAGCAATACAGTATCGTCTTTTTTATACTACTGTCAACAACTAACAAAAAAAATAAGTGATTTATTTTAATCAGCATTTGCCTGTTTTTACGCCACAACGAAGCATGCTTACGTATGCTGTCTGGCTGTCTGAGTATCGCACCTTAGTTGAAACACTAGATCTAATATTTGTTTAAATTCTATGTTTTCACTCACACTTAGAAAGATCTATGTCACCACAAAATAAACCAAAGTTATTTTTAGGAGTTTGTTGTCTTTGTTTAAAGTTAAAAAAAGGGTCCAGTGGCTGTTGTTACAGAGCTTGTCTAGATCTTAATGTCGTGAAGAGGAGGCATTGTAATGGGAAGAAGGAATTCAATGAACACATGATACATTAAGTGTCACTCCACCACTGCCTTTCCTAGAACTAGGGGTTAAAAGTCATTAGTTACTGTAATTTAGAAGCCATTTGTTTGATGTGTTCGAGTCTTTCACACCAAGTATGAATGGAACTACTCGTGTTGCTTTTCTGAATAACTGTGACAGAAAACAGGAACATGTAGAAGCACCAAAAGGAGGGGGAACAAAACGCTTCATGAATGAGCCCTGTGAGTCTTTGAAAGCATCTTTTTGGCGAGGGGCCATGAAAGCAGTTTGCTTTACTTGGGGAAACTATTCATATGATACAAACATCGAACGAAAATCTTTCGCTGAAGACTTGACACCACATCTCAAAAACGCTTTGATACTACCCAGTGTACGGCCTGCTGTGTTTTCATCTTTGTTTTATTTAACTGTGAAAAAAATGCTTTTGTCTTTTGTAATATGCTGTCATAATGTAGTATAATAATAAAGAAGTTATTGTTTTACTTTTCATTTTGGCTGAAGTGTTTATTGTCCAGATTTTATGTAGGTGAAAGAAGTGTGATGTGTGAACAGAGGTGGTGAGCCTGAGACAAATTATTGGACCGTGCATCTGGATTTAAAGCTCCTGTGAGGAACTTTAGGTTTGTGTTGATTTTGGCGCCCCCTGTGGACAAAGCCGTACCTCTTATCCCTTTGCTGATTTTCGTCCTGCACATGCTTAAGTGGTGGTTTTACACCAAAATCTCATCCTGCTTTCTTTAACAGTTTCTTTATGTGTCACTCACTTTCAATGTTTGCCCTGGAAAATGTAAACAAAGACAGCATGCAATTAATCACTTTGTCTGACACCTACCGCCCCCTCCAGCAGTTTCAGGCATTAAAAATAACTATATAGAAACAATCAATCTTGTCACTGATTGGCTGGTTTGCTTTTGTTGGTCATATAGAGGCATCAGAATGAATTAAGGTCTGTTTCACAACCAGCAAAACCAGCACAGGAGCTTTAAGGAAATATGAGAAAAATATATACAAAATCTGTGACAACCTTCATTTAAAGAAGACAAACTGCTGGCTTCTTAAGGATAGTGAACATGAAAATCCATGTGTTGTCTAAAGACTGACATGTTAAAAATTGTCCTAATCCATCAAAACACACAGAGAAAACATTTAATTTTATCATAGCATTTAATAGCAACATTAGTCATCATTTTTGCACGCGCAGTGACAATTGATGTAATAAGAAGTATTTTCTATTTGTATTACAGTACACAAGGGAGTCTGCCAGCTGCGATATACTAAACTATTAACATGACTACTGCATAACAGAAGACATTAAATATGACTGATAACTCACTGACGCGATGTATGATATATGCTTGCCAGGGAAGGACATAATATATATATATTATATATAATATTAGTTATAAATCAGGTATTAAGATGCAACAGCTCGAATATACATCCCTAGCAGTTGAATAATTCGCAATACGCATGCGCGACACGATGCATCCTTTTTAAAAAAGTTAAAAATCCCTCAAATTAAGACGCGTTAATGCGTCATAACAACATCGAGGAAATCAGGTCAACATTTCCTGTCTGTTTTATTTGCGTCGCGATGTAGGTCTCTTGTGTGGACATAGATGTCAGCTGAAATTTGAGAGCCTCCCATTGGCACTCCATTAAAAATCGAGTACAATCTCCTGAAACGCGGAAGTGATCACTCCTGTTTACCGAGCACGACTGTGGACGCTGCGCATGCATGTCAGTGTTTGAATGTTTATTTGCGTGTGTACTGTATGCCTATGAGTTATTTCCAAAGATAGTTAAGAGCTTTCGTTTGCCTCCGAGTCTATCCCGCTGCGGTATGGCGGCAGCAGCAGCAGCAGAAGGACCGGAGGACCGGGGCAGCGTCTCACCGGGAACGCGGACAGGTGACGGGGAACCTGAGGAGGCCGAGGAGTTCACCTGCTCGGCCTACTGCTCGGAGCTCTCCCGGCGGCAGAACGAGCAGAGGAAGGCGGGGCTGTTCTGCGACGTGACGCTGGTCTTCAGCTCCGGCGGGGTGTCCCAGGAGAGGGTCCACATCTTCACAGCCCACCGCTCCGTGTTGTCCGCAGCGTCGCAGTACTTCACGCTGCTGCTGGGCGGACAGTTTTCAGAGTCTGTGTCCGGGCGCGTGGAGCTCAAAGAGTGGAGCTCCATGACGGGGCCAGACCCGGACACACTGGAGAGGGTCATACAGTTCATGTACACAGGAGAAATCAGGGTGACCACTGCCAATGTGGATGAAGTGTTGGAGCTCGCTGACAGGTATATAACATACATGCAGAATAATAACATAAATTTCCTAATTGCTCATACACGGAAGTGTTGGCCACTTGTCCAACAGGCTTTTATCTGGTAGTTTAAAATGAGTCAAGTGTATTTTATACAAATGATAATTAAACACGGAAATAATTTTCAACCTTTTTCTGTCAGTTGACTATTTTTCCTGCTCGATATTAATATAGCCTACCAGAGGAAGCTAACCGCTAATTAGGTGCAAGTTATGCATCATGATTGTTTATTGTTAGAGTGCATACACACCCATGGTACACCCACACAAGTGTTGTCACTCCAGCCTTGTTAGACCTTTAGTTCAAGGTTGAGTGACTTGACAGACAGCTTCCCTCTGTAATTGTTTTCTTTTTCTATTAATACCTGAATATTATATTGGTTACCTCATAAAAGCTTGCTATTGCAAGAATATTTGGCCTTTTACTTGTCCAAACTCCACTTTAATACATTAATAGTTTCAACATGTCCATGCAGGTTCCTGTTGGTGCAGCTGAAGACCTTCTGCGGAGACTTTCTGATGAAGAAGTTGAGCCTGTCCAACTGTGTCGCAGTGCACAGCCTCGCACACATGTACACTCTGGACCAGCTGGCCAAGGGAGCCGCCAAGACGATCAGGAGGAACTTCCACAAAGTTATCCGCAACGAGGAATTCTACACGCTGCCGTTTCACCTGGTGCGAGACTGGCTGTCAGACTCTGAAATCACCGTGGACTCTGAAGAGGAGTTATTTGAGGCCATCGTGAACTGGGTGCACCAAAACGAGGACGAGCGAGAGAAGCATTTTGAGGAGCTGTTCAGGCTTCTGCGGCTGCCTCAGATCGCTCCTACCTACCTGACACGGGTGGTGAGGAAGGAGACGTTGGTGGCAAACAGTGCGGTTTGTCTTCAGCTGGTGTGTGACGCTCTTGAGGTGCTTGCTATGCGCTTCATGAGCTACAAATTACCAGATTTAGAGCCCTCTGCCTCCTGCTCGACAGCAACCCAGCCGCGTTTCGGCCAGAACATGGATGTAATCATGGTTGTGGGTGGTGTCTCAGAAGGCGGAGATTACTTGAGCGAGTGTGTGGGCTACCTGGTCGCCGAGGACCGTTGGGTGAACCTGCCGCATATTCACAACCACCTTGACGGACACGCCATCACCATCACAGACACCCATGTTTACGTGGCAGGATCAATGGAGCCAGGCTTCGCCAAGACGGTGGAGCGCTTCAACCCCAACCTGAACACCTGGGAGCAGTTCAGCAGCCTGACCACGCGGAAGCACTCGTTCGGCCTCACGTGCGTCAAAGACGTCCTCTACAGCATCGGTGGTCATGGCAACTTCAGCCCGGGCTTTAAGGATGTAACCGTGTACTCAGCTGAGCAGGAGGAGTGGCACAACCTCGATCCAGCGCCAAAGATTCTACGAGATGTAAAAACAGTGAGCGTGGAGGACCGCTACGTGTACGTGATGGCCCGGACGCCTGTAGACGTTGAAAACGAGGACGGACTGAGCACTGTGACCGCCTGCTATGACACAGAGAGTCACAAGTGGCAGGAAGTGGACTCTTTACCCCTCATTGATAATTACTGTACTTTTCAAATGGCTGTTGCATCCACCAACTTCTACCACACGGCTTCCTGCTGCGCTAAGAGCTACAAGCTAACAGCCGATGAGGCCCAGCAGAAAATAAGCAGAAACATCTCTGACGAAATCCTCGACAGCCTCCCTCCGGAGGTCCTCAGCATCGAAGGCGCAGCTATCTGCTACCTGGACCAAGACATCTTCATCATCGGCGGGTGGAGGAACAGCAACAACATGGACAAGCAGTACCGCAAAGAGGCGTATCGCTACTGTTCTCAGAGGAAGCGCTGGATGCTGCTGCCGCCTCTGCCTGAGCCACGCTGCCGAGCCGCAGCCTGCCACGTTCGAATCCCGTACCGGTACCTATACGGCTGCCAGCACTACCCCATGCCCCAGAATCTGGCACGCCAGCGGGAACGCATGCAGCAGATGCAGCAGCTCCACCGCCGCACGCTCACTCTGCGCAGACAGCTGCAGTCGCAAATCGAATGTTGAGATTGAAATGTGTTTGAAAGACATTCTGCTTTATGTGGTTTGCACTTATTCTGCAGACAAATGCCTTGTTGTTACCAAAATGTAACCTTTTTTTCCTTGCCTTTATTGAGCTGTAATGTGTGCATGGGGTCAAAGGTCTGCATGGGATCAATTGTGGCTGGTTTGCAGGACAGAGAGCTTGAAGATAACAGTGTTTGAACCACTGATAAAAAAACTAGCCAGACAGGCCTCTTCATAATCAATCGTTTATAATCTTTGTTGCCTTCGCTAAAGCCTTAATTTTATTTTGCTACAGAATGCTAATGTGATGCTGTTAGATTTTCTGTACAGAATGTTGATTTTGTTGCTGAATAACTTTCTGGATGTGGTCAAAAGGGAAAATGATGCCGACATAGTTATAACACAACTATTACAGTTATCAGTGAAATTTGAGTTAAGTGTCCAGATGTAAACAGAGAAAAAAAAGGATGTCTACATTTAATATGATGTCAGTTAGAATAAAAACTTATAGTATAAGAACCAGTAAAAGTTAAAGCTGATACTTCTGAGGAAAGAAGTGTTAACTTTAACTTTCTCGCTATCTTCTTTCTCTTCTACCTCCAGTTCCCTCCATGGTTTTACCTTCTGCACTGTGGGGATTGAGATATATATATTTAAAATGAATATTTGTTGATTGTACATAGTATGTAGTGGTAGGCCCTCTTGAAATAGACAATCATTTATCAGACTTTTTGTAAAAACAAGTAGTGATATTGACCACATATCTGAGAGGAGCTTCAGTGAGCACACGGTTTTTACTGATGTGTGTAAATGCTGATGTGTTTATATTTCTGCTGGTCAAAAATTGCTTCATCGATTTCCCAAGTTGTTGTACAGTTCGAACGTTGGACCAAATACCACAATAATATTGATGACAAGCTCGTCTTTGTAAAAGAAGCTTTATTTCTGATTTAAAAGTGTTCGTTCTCTAACTATGACGTGTCAACACATTAAAGCAGAAGGCTGTTTTTGTGCATGGTTTTCTTAATGTTCCCAACTGTGCCATAAAATCCCATCTGCACTTTTAATACAGTTGAATTAATTGTATAACCCGCACAGGACCTTGAATGTAAACTTGTGTTGCTTTTTTCAGTGCAATGGACTCAAATGTGTTGTGTGGACCAGTTGCTGACCTCATTGTATTTCTCCATCACGGTTGAAATTGCTTATGCCTGTTGTATCCCCAGCCAAGCTGTTTAAAACTGTCATCCAGTTAGGCTTTGTGAGCCTAACATTTTTCCACTGACAAACTATACATATAACTATACATGTAAAACCACAAAATCACAGGACTGCAGGAGAGTAGATAGACATTGCTAGGTTTTGGTAGCGTTCTATCAATATATTGGAGGCTGGTTTTCAGGTTCAGGTCTTTGTCCCAGTTGGATCATTGAATGGTTGTTTAGGTTGAAGTATACTTTTAAAGATTTCATGCGTTACATGTGGTGCCATTCCATTTTTATGTGCAAGCGCTGCAAGTGTACAAACAAATGCAATAAATGATAATGAATAAAGAAACTATCTGTCTGTCTGTCTGTCTGTCTATCTATCTATCTATCTATCTATTTTATGCATTAATAAACAAAACTCAATAGCTGTTACTGTAAATATTACAAAATAAATAAATTAAACAACAAAACAATACTAACATTCAGAACACTTTGCTTATTGGGACATAAAGCTAAAATAAATTGGTGAAATATAATGTTTTCATGTTGCAACATCTGTGTCAATTCAAATATACTGTATATTGAAAAGAAATAGTCATATATAATTAATTTAATTGTATTAATTTAATGGTAAGTCATGGTCAGTTCAATTTATGAAAATGTAGTTGGTCTAGTTTAAATATTTTCAGAGTAGTGCAAAAAGTATTCTGCCCGAAGTACCCTCAGTTGAGTAGGAATCAAAGTGCAACGGAACCTTTGTTTGCAATATGTAGAGGTGGGGGAAGGCTGAGGGTGCGACAAACACCGAGGATGTAAACAAATCGTTCAAACCTACAGTTGAATGTATAATATGACATTATTTTACTGTAGTATCTTTTGATATATGTACGTAGCTTGTCCTCTATGTTGTTATGTGCTTTTAGCGGTTGGTCCGAATAGCAGGTAACGCCTCGGTGACACGTCAGTTAACCGTTTAAAATGGTAAGTTGTAAAGGCCGTTACGTAATCACTGCGATCACATAGAGTACTGTAGAAGCTATTTAAAGAGGCTGTTAAATTTACAATAATTCCTTATTTGGGAGTAAAAATAACTAAGTGCATTTTGCTGTCATTCAAATTTAGTCTACTTTTGTTAAACTATATGAACATTATTTGAACCACCATTCAATGCACACATTTAATCAGAGACTGTGCTAAACTATAGCTGTAACGTATCGTTTTTAAAAGCCGGAAATTGTGCCTAATTTAAGACGTTATGTTGACAAATAAAGTGTGAAAATATATGTATATATATTTTTTAAAATAATGAAATATATGATATATATGCTTGAGAGGAAATGTCATACATTTCCATTTCTTCCTCTGACTTAATAAGTAGCATTTTATCAGTTTCATAAGTCTCTATTTTCCTTAAAACACCAGAAGTTCCAAAGTCATGTCTAGGTATTCTTTTTGGAAATAACACCTGTAAAATTCATAGCATGGCTCAAATGGCTGTATTTTGTCCCTGGCTGTACATGCAGATTTACCATATTCCCTGGATCTACACACCGGTGCGGACTGTCCTGGCATTCTGGCACCAGCTGACCAAAACTGAGGTGAGAAAGCTCTCCTGAAAGAGCGTCCAACACTTCCTGTTTGCTGCCCTCTTCCTCTCTGACGCTCTGTCTGAGATAAACATGCATTGTAAAACCAAAATGTTTTCTTCTCAGATCCCGGAGCTGGCCAAGTGCTCGGTGGTGATGAGGGAACGCAGCAGAGTGGAGGAGACCATCTACGCTATGCAACGAGCAGGTGCAGGAAGCCTGCAGGTAAATGACATGGGGTGCACCAAAATGTTGTAAATCAAATACAGGAAATGAAACCAGAACTCAAGGGTTACATGGGTATAAGGAGGTGGACGGTGATACTGAGTTGGACAAAATGAATCTAGGGTACACTGTCAGAGCCAAAGCTTACAATTAGTTGATTATAATAATTATAAGTATGGTTATTTTCCCATAGACTTCTTTATAATTGGACTGGTGTTTGTTGTCCCCTGCTGACCTTTTGAAAGAAAGCAGGTTTAAGCCACTTCGACTTTGGCTTCTCTTTTGAACACAGAGGCTTTGTCCACTTTTTTTTTTACACAGTTAATGGGTTAAAAATATGAATAAATAAAACCAAAATGCAAAAGTAAAACTGGCCCCAATAGTTTCAACTAAATAACGTACTTATTTCTTGTGCTTTATGTCACTGCATCAAACGTGTGTTTGCTGTGTGATAGTGATCCGTTCTAAATCCCTGTATTTCCTCAGGTAATCTCAGACTTCGATATGACACTGACCAGATTTGCCCACAACGGCAAGAGGGTGCCCACAACGCACAGTAAGCTCTCAGACCACACATCGCAGATTCCTCAGAAAGATTATCTGTTCAACTTGTTTCCTTCGTTTTTCCAGACATCCTGGATAACCGGTTGTTGATGAATGAGGATTGCACTAAAAGGGTAAATGTGCTAAAGTCATTAGATCATTAAGATGTGCCCATTTTATATTCATACAATCTTTCCAGTACGGTAACTATAGTTGTGTTTTTTGTGCAGTCAAATGCACAATTTTCAAACCTTAAACTGCTTTAGAAACTTATGTTCACTGGTCTGTAAATCTGCACCCATCATAGCATTATAGATCAGTATCTACATGCTGTTGTATCGCTCCTCTGTAGATGAAGGAGCTGTTGAACACCTACTATCCCATCGAGATCGACCCTGGCAGGAGTGTTGAGGAAAAGCTGCCTCTCATGGTGGAGTGGTAAGAAACAAACCCTTGATTTAGAAATACCATATCTCGCACTGAAGCGTTTAATCTGTATTGTGCGGACCAGTAGACATTATAACATTTCAAACCTTTTATTTTATTTCAAACTTTCAGCATTTAAAGCCCCAGCTCCTGAAAGAAAAACCAATCAAACCCAAGCCTCAGGTATTTTGTTTGTGCTGCTTTTTACAGGTGGACAAAAGTCCACGAGCTGCTGATTCAGCAGAGGATCAGGAAGGACCTGCTGGCCCAGGCTGTCAAGGAATCCAACGCGATGCTCAGGTACACTGTGCTCATATTTCACATCAATCAGGACCCTGGTTCTACAGAATTAAAAAAAGAAAATGTAGCTTATTCCACTGAAATGCACAAAGAAAACTTAAAACTAGAGGAGCTTTGCAGTTAAAACATTACTATAACTTAATTAAACCAGCTGTGGTTTCTCAGATAGCTCTTGATCATTGTGTCTGATCCGCCTTTCTTTAGGGACGGCTACACGGTGTTTTTCGACCGCCTGGCAGAGCAGCAGGTCCCTCTGCTGATCTTCTCGGCAGGTGTCGGAGACATCCTGGAGGAGGTGATCCGACAGAACCGCGTGTTCCATCCCAACGTCCACATCATCTCCAACTACATGGACTTTGACCAGACTGTGAGTTTGACCACACATGGCTTTACTGGGATTTTTTATCATGTATGAAAATGCCCTGCATGGCATTTTGCTAATGATAAGTAAGGTTTTAAATGCAGGACTTTCACTAGTAATGAAGTAATGGTTTTACGACAACAGTGTCTTTAACATTGTCCTTTTAAAAGGGGGCCCTGCAAGCCTTCAAAGGCCAACTGATCCACATTTTCAACAAGAGGGAGGGCGCTCTGTCACGCGCAGCCGGCCTCCGAGAGCTGCAGGGGCGACCCAACGTGCTGCTGCTGGGAGACTCGTTAGGAGACCTGACGATGGCCGACGGCGTGTCTGAGCACCAGAACCTCCTCACCATCGGCTTCCTCAACGACCAGGTCAGACCGATGGGATTTTTTTTATATTAACCGAGCAAGTTTTAGGAGAAGTTCTCAGTGTGTTTTGTCTGTCAGGTGGAGGAGAGAAAAGAGTCGTACGTCAACGCCTTCGACATCGTGCTGGTGAAGGACGAGACGCTGGACGTTCCAAACGCTATCCTCAAACACATTACCTCATTGAAAGACAACAAGTAAGACGCACATGGAGGAACTGGACACACAGACGGACTTATTCACTCCTTTCAGCATGTTGCACTGTGGACTATCACACATCATCTCTCACCTCAAACCTTGAAACTTGGCTTTGTTATTGGTGCAAATCTCTCTCTGAAATCTAAAGTCTATTTATTTTTTTACACTCTCAATGTTTTTTATTTTAAAGCAATCTTACCAAAGTTTAACAGTTTAAGAGGTCAACGTTAGGTCATGCATCTTTACCTCAGTTACAGAACTCACTGAAGGGACGGTTAAAAGTCTTCAGATGCTTAAAGAGCTCAGAACATGAGCATCCTCTTAAAGCGTCTGTTGAAACATCAACACAGAATACTTTTATTTTCACTCCTTTTTGGCTTTAAAACATTAAATTGTTTCACATTATGAGGGTGAACACTTTAAGCCAATATATAAGCAAAGTTTTAAAACACATTTTAAATGTCTCCTTCTTCCAGGTCTTTCACTTCATACTCACACAGCTCTGGTGTGTTTTATGTACTGTGTATTAACTCTGTGTGTACTCAAACAAACACTGTGTTCAATTATAGGATGATTCATAAGTGTAGTGGCACCCTGCAAAGTCTTGATGTTCATGTCTACTACAGGAACCATCCGCTTGAATGCAGGGTGCTTTAACTTGACAGTGGTGCTATTAATCTTTAAGCTGATCTTGTAGTTAGCAATGTTCTAGCACTCGCGACAGTAAAGACAAACCCGTTCATGCTAGCATCAAATACATTGCTACAATTTTGTATAATTTGTACACAACCTGTGAGGGGTGTGTTCCTGCCACTGTGGCTGCTTTAAATTAGGACTTAAATTTGACTTACTCAGACTTTGTGTTGCTCTGACACTTACCGTTACCGTTACCTAACAGTTTTCTGAAAATTTAATTTAATTTTCTCCCTATAAAAACCAGGAAGTGAATAGAAAATAATTGCAAAGATGAATCTCTTGGTTTTATCTACATTAGAAATTCCACAAAATTGGGATTTGACTCGTTAATCAACATTTTTACTGTATGCTACTAATAAATTCATAGAATACTGTCTTATGAAAGTAAGGAGGCATTGCATTTATATATAATTTTGTTTTAAATTCTACAGGAGTTACATCATTAAAACCTTTATCAATAATGTCTCCCACAAATATTTACTAAAACAATCATATAGACCCTGAATGACACATTGTTAGGACACGACTGCAGAGACGTGCATCACTTAAAAAGATTCTTTGGAGAAAAAGTCATTGATACTGAGGGTGCATTTTCCAGTAAAAAAATATTCTTCTCATTGTAATTTTTCTTCTCATAAAAGTTGTAATTATGTTTGAAGTTCTGGTGCAGGATCAACAGTTGCAACATTTCTTAAAGTCACATTTTACATTTAAAAAAATATGGTCCAAATAAATTAATTCACACATTTTTGTCAAAACCTGGCGCCTACATTTCCCACAATGCATCTCAACCTGTCAGTTTGGAGCAATGACTGTATAGAAAGATGGATGGCGTGTCTCTGTCTACTCTTATCTTACAAAATTGAAGCCAAAACACTCCCTGAGGCGGGCGCTGCCGTCTTACGATGGTGACGTCATTTGGAGCCAGAGCTGCGCAGTAGAGATCACACCGCGAACAAAAACACACACTAAACTTATTGCAAAAAAACCGGCAAAGATTCCGCACCTCAGCCACAGCGGAACAGCTAATTTGTGTTGGTCCGTAGCCGACGTTCACAGATATGTAAACTTAAATGACTGTAGTGATTGTTTTAGTCTCCTCCTTTGTCTCTTCTCGCCATTCCTCCTCTTCTGCTAATCAGGAACAGATTGGCTGCAGGAGCCGCATTTGTCAACAGAGCTGTCAATCATCCTTTTTTACAGCATCAAATAACTCATTAAAAATAAACTTGTCAGAAAAATGAACACTTGGACATAAATCATCATGATAAGAACTAACTATAATGACAGAAACATTTATTTGGCGTGTATTTTGATTTTATAGTTTGACTCATTTTGTCACTTTGTCCCATCTGTTAACATGGAGGAGGCGGGCTTTATGACCAATACTGCAGCCAGTCAGCAGGGGGAGTTAGAGATGTTTGGCTTCAGCTGTCATGTCGTCCATCTTTTTATACAGCCTATGGTTTGGAGATTTAGATTTAGATCCCCAAGACCTGTAAACAGACTTTGATGTGTAAAACTGGAACACTTCCTCTTTAAATGTGACATTGATAAATGTTTTTCTCTACGTCTTGCACTAAAAAATGTCATTTAAAGAAGATATCAGCTGTTAAACTGTCTTTGTGAAACTCTCTTTCAGTAAAAATATACATGAAGAAAATGAAACAAGTTTTGTTTTCTTACAAACATTTTAATAATTTTTACTTTCAGGGACGTAAAAAGGTGCTTGTTTGGTTTTTCTGAAATACAACAATCAAAAACAAACATACAACACAAAAATCCACAAAAAAGACCCTTTGCACTATTTTCATGTCCATTCAGAAGACTGTCCAATGTGGTGCAGAAAGAAATAAACCATGATGCTGTGTGGGGAAAGTCTCTCGTTGCTTGTTTTAAGGTGTTCGGGTTTATCCCTGAGAGAGGATCAAAGCACTCGTCCTCATCACAACTCGTCGTGACTCGCCTCCCTTTCTTTGTCCTCGTCCACCTTCAGTTTGAGTTCTTCGGCCGTGATCACGCCATCTTTGTTTCTGTCCTGGTTGTTGAACATGTCGGCGATAACCTGCTCCATGATGAGACCGGGCTTGATGCGACCTTTGCCCTCCTCCACCTGCAGCTTGATGAACTCTCCAAACTGGAAAGGGTCCACAGATAGAATAGCATAGTCAGAGTCAGTTTTTGTCACTGTAACATCGCCTCTTCACATTTGCAAACATTAAACAGGCGGGACATGCTTGCTTTCATGTAATGCTAATCGCTAATCGCAGCATTTTGAGATCTGTCGTTAATTCAGAAAAACAGAGCAGACTTTTTTTCTCAAGTGAATGCAATATGCTTCTGTAACATCTTGTGGATTTTCATAGTGCTCAGGAGAAGTACATATCAACATCTACTGCACATTAACAGGAGGAGGTGCAATATTTGTTAAAGATGAAATGTGTGTCAAAATACCATTTTAATTATTT
Organism: Semicossyphus pulcher; assembly: GCF_022749685.1. Lineage (NCBI taxonomy): Eukaryota > Metazoa > Chordata > Actinopteri > Labriformes > Labridae > Semicossyphus > Semicossyphus pulcher. Next base: position 15,746,183 of record NW_027211670.1, on the reverse strand, counting down.
AAATACTGTGCTGCAAAAATGTTCTGGTCTACACAACATACACAGACGTAGGTATCTAATGTCTTTGTTTGATACAGATCCCCGCAAAAATCCTGTTTTTCAATGAAAATCAGGATAATGATGTCAAAATTATCATTCCCTTTAATATCACAAATCATATTGAAATTGCAAAACAAGTCAAAATAAATCAGATGTTTTTTCAAAGTCGTTCAGCACGAGTTTCAAAGGGGAATTATTCTCTGTGATTCTCAATCTCTTAAATTGTTCTGATAGCACAAGTTTTGTAGAAAATTAAACAACCAGCAGAATCATTCTTGATGTTACCACCAGGTGGTGCCAAAGTGTCGAGTCATGCTGGCTTTTGTTATAGGCTCCACCAATTTAGGTTTGGTCAACAAGGGGGCGCTTAAGCTAAAGAAGCGGTTATTGTTTACTTCCGCCTGGCGCAGCATACTGCAAAATTAATTTGAAAAGCTCCTCCACACTACATACTACTTCCGAACGCAGTATGCAGTATACAGTATACAGTATACAGTATGTAGCATGTAGTATGTTGTATATAGTACGTAGTATGTAGTATGCAGTATATAGTACGTAGCATGTAGTATTCAGTATATAGTATGTAGTATGGAGTATATAGTACGTAGCATGTAGTATGCAGTATATAGTATATAGTATATAGTATGTAGTATGTAGTATGCAGTATATAGTACGTAGCATGTAGTATGCAGTATATAGTATGTAGTATATAGTACATAGAATGTCGTATATAGTACGCCATTTCGAACACAGCCCTACTCAAAGACTGAACGACTTAACTAAGGTATAAATATAATAAATGTGTGCTGCTTTCAGAGGGATATATTGTCCTTTTTACTCACAGCACATTCGTGGGTGTAGTATTGCTCCATAATAATTTGCATGTGATTTAACATACCAGGAACTAGTAGATATTTTTTCAAAGTCGTTCAGCACTAGTTTCAAAGGGGAATTGTTCTCTGTGATTCTCAATCTCTTAAATTGTTCTGATAGCACAAGTTTTGTAGAAAATTAAACAACCAGCAGAATCATTCTTGATGTTACCACCAGGTTAGGTTTGGTCAACAATGGGGAACTTTAGCTAAAGAAGCGGCAGTTATTGTTTACTTCCGCCTGGCGTAGCATACTGCAAAATGAATTTGAAAAGCTCCTCCATACTACATACTACTGCCGAACGCAGTATGCAGTATACAGTACATAGTACATAGTACGTATTATGTAGTATGCAGTATATAGTACGTAGTATGTAGTATGCAGTCTATAGTACGTAGTATGCAGTATATAGTATGTAGCATGTAGTATGTAGTATATAGTATGTAGTATGTAGTATGCAGTATATAGTACGTAGTATGTAGTATGCAGTATATAGTATGTAGCATGTAGTATGCAGTATATAGTACGTAATATGCAGTATATAGTACATAGTATGTAGTATGCAGTATATAGTATGTAGCATTTAGTATGCAGTCTATAGTACGTAGTATGCAGTATATAGTACGTAGTATGTAGTATGCAGTATATAGTATGTAGTATGTAGTATGCAGTATATAGTATGTAGTATGCAGTATATAGTATGTAGCATGTAGTATGTAGTATGCAGTATATAGTATGTAGTATGCAGTATATAGTACGTAGTATGCAGTATGTAGTATGCAGTATAAAGTATGTAGTATGTAGTACGCAGTATATAGTACATAGTATGTAGTATGAAGTATATTGTATGTAGTATATAGCATGTAGTATGCAGTATATAGTACGTAGCATGTAGTATGCAGTATATAGTATATAGTATGTAGTATATAGTACGTAGAATGTCGTATATAGTACGCCATTTTGAACACAGCCCTACTCAAAGACTGAACGACTTAACTAAGGTATAAATATAATAAATGTGTGCTGCTTTCAGAGGGATATATTGTCCTTTTTATTCACAGCACATTCGTGGGTGTAGTATTGCTCCATAATAATTTGCATGTGATTTAACATACCAGGAACTAGTAGATATTTTTTCAAAGTCGTTCAGCACTAGTTTCAAAGGGGAATTGTTCTCTGTGATTCTCAATCTCTTAAATTGTTCTGATAGCACAAGTTTTGTAGAAAATTAAACAACCAGCAGAATCATTCTTGATGTTACCACCAGGTTAGGTTTGGTCAACAATGGGGAACTTTAGCTAAAGAAGCGGCAGTTATTGTTTACTTCCGCCTGGCGTAGCATACTGCAAAATGAATTTGAAAAGCTCCTCCATACTACATACTACTGCCGAACGCAGTATGCAGTATACAGTACATAGTACATAGTACGTATTATGTAGTATGCAGTACATAGTACGTAGTATCTAGTATGCAGTCTATAGTACGTAGTATGCAGTATATAGTATGTAGCATGTAGTATGTAGTATATAGTATGTAGTATGTAGTATGCAGTATATAGTACGTAGCATGTAGTATGTAGTATATAGTACGTAGCATGTAGTATGTAGTATATAGTACGTAGTATGTATTATGCAGTATATAGTACGTAGTATGTAGTATGCAGTATGTAGCATGTAGTATGCAGTCTATAGTACGTAGTATGCAGTATATAGTACGTAGTATTTAGTATGTAGTATGCAGTATGTAGCATGTAGTATGCAGTCTATAGTACGTAGTATGCAGTATATAGTACGTAGTATTTAGTATGCAGTATATAGTATGTAGCATGTAGTATGTAGTATATAGTACGTAGTATGTAGTATGCAGTATATAATATGTAGTATATAGTATGTAGTATGCAGTATAAAGTAGGTAGTATGTAGTACATAGTATGTAGTATGAAGTATATTGTATGTAGTATATAGCATGTAGTATGCAGTATATAGTACGTAGCATGTAGTATGCAGTATATAGTATATAGTATGTAGTATATAGTACGTAGAATGTCGTATATAGTACGCCATTTTGAACACAGCCCTACTCAAAGACTGAACGACTTAACTAAGGTATAAATATAATAAATGTGTGCTGCTTTCAGAGGGATATATTGTCCTTTTTACTCACAGCACATTCGTGGGTGTAGTATTGCTCCATAATAATTTGCATGTGATTTAACATACCAGGAACTAGTAGATATTTTTTCAAAGTCGTTCAGCACTAGTTTCAAAGGGGAATTGTTCTCTGTGATTCTCAATCTCTTAAATTGTTCTGATAGCACAAGTTTTGTAGAAAATTAAACAACCAGCAGAATCATTCTTGATGTTACCACCAGGTTAGGTTTGGTCAACAATGGGGAACTTTAGCTAAAGAAGCGGCAGTTATTGTTTACTTCCGCCTGGCGTAGCATACTGCAAAATGAATTTGAAAAGCTCCTCCATACTACATACTACTGCCGAACGCAGTATGCAGTATACAGTACATAGTACATAGTACGTATTATGTAGTATGCAGTATATAGTACGTAGTATGTAGTATGCAGTCTATAGTACGTAGTATGCAGTATATAGTATGTAGCATGTAGTATGTAGTATATAGTATGTAGTATGTAGTATGCAGTATATAGTACGTAGTATGTAGTATGCAGTATATAGTATGTAGCATGTAGTATGCAGTATATAGTACGTAGTATGCAGTATATAGTACATAGTATGTAGTATGCAGTATATAGTATGTAGCATTTAGTATGCAGTCTATAGTACGTAGTATGCAGTATATAGTATATAGTATGTAGTATGTAGTATGCAGTATATAGTATGTAGTATGCAGTATATAGTATGTAGCATGTAGTATGTAGTATGCAGTATATAGTATGTAGTATGCAGTATATAGTACGTAGTATGCAGTATGTAGTATGCAGTATAAAGTATGTAGTATGTAGTACGCAGTATATAGTACATAGTATGTAGTATGAAGTATATTGTATGTAGTATATAGCATGTAGTATGCAGTATATAGTACGTAGCATGTAGTATGCAGTATATAGTATATAGTATGTAGTATATAGTACGTAGAATGTCGTATATAGTACGCCATTTTGAACACAGCCCTACTCAAAGACTGAACGACTTAACTAAGGTATAAATATAATAAATGTGTGCTGCTTTCAGAGGGATATATTGTCCTTTTTATTCACAGCACATTCGTGGGTGTAGTATTGCTCCATAATAATTTGCATGTGATTTAACATACCAGGAACTAGTAGATATTTTTTCAAAGTCGTTCAGCACTAGTTTCAAAGGGGAATTGTTCTCTGTGATTCTCAATCTCTTAAATTGTTCTGATAGCACAAGTTTTGTAGAAAATTAAACAACCAGCAGAATCATTCTTGATGTTACCACCAGGTTAGGTTTGGTCAACAATGGGGAACTTTAGCTAAAGAAGCGGCAGTTATTGTTTACTTCCGCCTGGCGTAGCATACTGCAAAATGAATTTGAAAAGCTCCTCCATACTACATACTACTGCCGAACGCAGTATGCAGTATACAGTACATAGTACATAGTACGTATTATGTAGTATGCAGTACATAGTACGTAGTATCTAGTATGCAGTCTATAGTACGTAGTATGCAGTATATAGTATGTAGCATGTAGTATGTAGTATATAGTATGTAGTATGTAGTATGCAGTATATAGTACGTAGCATGTAGTATGTAGTATATAGTACGTAGCATGTAGTATGTAGTATATAGTACGTAGTATGTATTATGCAGTATATAGTACGTAGTATGTAGTATGCAGTATGTAGCATGTAGTATGCAGTCTATAGTACGTATTATGCAGTATATAGTACGTAGTATTTAGTATGTAGTATGCAGTATGTAGCATGTAGTATGCAGTCTATAGTACGTAGTATGCAGTATATAGTACGTAGTATTTAGTATGCAGTATATAGTATGTAGCATGTAGTATGTAGTATATAGTACGTAGTATGTAGTATGCAGTATATAGTATGTAGTATGCAGTATAAAGTAGGTAGTATGTAGTACATAGTATGTAGTATGAAGTATATTGTATGTAGTATATAGCATGTAGTATGCAGTATATAGTACGTAGCATGTAGTATGCAGTATATAGTATATAGTATGTAGTATATAGTACGTAGAATGTCGTATATAGTACGCCATTTTGAACACAGCCCAACTCAAAGACTGAACGACTTAACTAAGGTATAAATATAATAAATGTGTGCTGCTTTCAGAGGGATATATTGTCCTTTATACTCACAGCACATTTGTGGGTGTAGTATTGCTCCATAATAATTTGCATGTGATTTAACATACCAGGAACTAGTAAAACAGTAAAATACTACAAACACATGTATCAGCAATAGCTAATAATCTATAAACTGTATTTGAAATTAAAGTGCATTATTCTGCTTATATTTAAGTAACACTCTGATTGCAGGACTCTTACTTGTAATTTAGTATTTCTACATCGATACGTGGTTACTTCACTTAAGTGGAAGAACTGAATACTTCTTCCATCACAGTAACTTTGTTAATAAGATTTACGTACCTCATCCTGCGGCACCTCTTTGTTTTTGTTGACGTCGAGGGCTTCGAACAGGTCGGCCGGGCTGTCCTGAAGCCACACAAACAGGTAACCAGGCGGGACTCCCTTCTCAAAGCTCACCAGTTCAATGTCAAAGACGAGCACAGCACTGCTCGGCACACCGGTGGCTGAAGGATAGAAAAGTGTTTTACTTTTTATATCTAAGTATCTGTTTTACTAATCAGGTCAGCTTTTATTTTGACACAAGTCTCACCTCCTTTTTCTCCGTGGCCGAGGTGAGGCGGCACCGTCACCAGCCTCTTCTCTCCCACACACATGCCTCTCAAGCCCTCGTCCAGCCCGTCAATCACCTTGTCTGCACCCAGCACCGCATCCTGAAGGTTCTCATAGTCGTGTCTGAGGACGAGGTTGATCATGTAAAATCATACTGATCTGAAACTGTAAAATATCACAGTTCTAAAAATATGTTTGTGACTCACGAGGAGAAGAGCGGCGTGCCATCCACCAGGGTGCAGTTGTAGTGGTAGCGGACGAGGTCGTTGACCCCGGTGGTCTCGTTACACACGTCGGGCTTGAAGGTGATCTGGATTTCCACGGTGTCGCTGGGGTTGTGGAAGTCGATGACGTGAATGTCAAACACCAGAACAGCAGAACGGGGGATGATGTCACCTGCAGAGAGTGAAAAATATGTCATCTTTACGGCTTTCAAAATTTTATTCCACAAGGATTTTTTTCAGTAAAGATTATATTATTATAAAGATAATTAACATCAATTCAGGGAAACGACTCACAGAACGCTGCAGGAAACATTTTAGTAACTTACCTGCTCCTTGCTCTCCGTACGCCAGGTGTGGCGGGATGGTGACCCTCCTCCTCTCCCCCGTGCAGACTCCCAGCAGGGCCTGGTCCATGCCTGCAATCACATACCCCATCCCGATGTAGGTGTTGTATGTGCTGTTCCTCTGGTAGCTGTTGGCAGATGAGAAAAAGGGGTGATACATCTTGAAGAAAAAATACACACGTCACCAATGTTTAAAACTGAAAGTACGTCATCATTGGAGCGGCAGTGTTTCACCTTGTGTCAAAGGTGACTCCGTTCAGGAAGGTACCGTTGTAGTGATACCGGATGTAATCTCCAACCACGGACTTGCGTGTGCACGGCTCGGGCACCACCTGGTCCTCAACGGTGATGTTATCCTTCGGGTTATGAATGTCCACCAACAGGACATCAAACACCAGAGTGGCCTGGGAGGGGACCACTTTACCTGGAGAGCAGAAGGTGGGAAACTTCAAACTCCACTTCTCTCATCAATTTATGTTACACTGTCCATTACCTGTTAAATTTTGGGTTGTTTCTATCTGATACATTCATTCAAAAGATTGTAATATAATGATTATTCCTTACAACAAAGCTCAAATATAAAATGGGTAGACATTTTGAAATTTTCTGAACTATTTATAGAAAAAGTTGAGATTTTCACCAGCCCTTTAAGAAAAGCAGAGGACGCTTAAAGCTATAAAAAAAATCAAACGACAATCTGGGCTGCAGTTTCACATTTTAAATGAGCAATAATACAGGATACAGCTCCAGAAAACAATAAGAGACCACGGCAAAAATCTGTTCTACTCTACCCGACTATTTATAGGTTTGTGTTTGTGTAAAATTAACTTTTGTTTTATCGCATAAAAATAATTTCTCGAAATCAAATATTCACATTTAGGTCTTTTATTTGCAGAAAACGACGACAAAAGATGTTTTTCAGACCTCGAATAATGCAACAAAAACAAGTTCATGTTCATTTTTAAAGTTATAATCTCCAAGATTTTAGTTTCCTTCTCTTTGGCGCCACCTGTGGTTATAAACGGTAATTGCAGGAGCACACTTCCCAGATATCCAGACAGTGTTGCATGTGTGACGTCCACGGTTGGCACTGGCTGATCATTTTCCTCACGGACGGTCGCTTTCCTTTTTAGACTGTTTGCCTTCATCTGAGCGTTGAATTGGTTTCTATTTCTTTGGATTTTGACTTATTGTTGAAGTTGTATCTGTAGTCTTCGATCTTTCCTTTGTTTGTTCAGCCATAGTAGATTACTGTTTACTCGCAACACTTGAAGAGACCGGAAAAGCCTACCGTTACTGACGAGGGTTCAGTGTTCAGTTCAACATTTCAGTGTTGGTTATATTTTTACTTGTTATATTTCGAAATCTTTTTCTTATCATGTTGCTTAGCGTTAGCCTTGGCCTGCAGTTCTGAAATAGTTTGCTGCATCTGTACCATGAAGGTGCTCTGTGGAATCAGCTGTAAACAAAGTTTTGTTTACATTCTCCACACTCTGTGTATCTTTGACATCTAATCCTCTCTCAGACATTTGCAGAGCTTTTCTAAAGTACTCGAATTCGTGCATTGATAACATTCGTGTTTATCTTTGTGTTTGTCCTCGTACATGTAAACAAATCCATTCCTCAATCTGCACAGGGGGACATCTTTAAGTACTACAGAGAAAAGTGTGTCATTCGTGGGATTTGCCTGTTGATTCCTTCTCCTGCTAACATTTTAGTCCGCTAATCCCCCGGCCTTTAGAGAAAGACTAAATCTGCTATCACTTTTTCTTCAGGCCGTCACTTGTACCCCCTTCTTGCCCTCCTTAGTACTGACCTGATCCCTTTTCTCCGTAGGCTTTAAAGGGCGGGATGACGATATTTCTGATCTCTCCCACACACATTCCCAGCAGGCCTTCATCCATGCCCTTGATCAGCCAGCCCTCGCCCACTAAGGAGTCGTGGGTCTGCTTCCTGATGTAGCTACGTAGGGCTCATACAAGCGCAAAGTCAAACACACAACAAACCTGCATGACACAGTATAAAGACAGAAGAGCTGTCATTCGCACACGTCTTCATTTGGAGAAAAAGAATGAGATCATTAAATAAGGACAGGTTTATTTATATTTTTTATAATTGTTTCTTAATTACTCCATAAAAGTTAATCACTGAGCCATAAATCACCTGGAGTCAAAGACAGTGCCGTCGAGCAAAGTGCCGTTAAAGTGGTAGCGCACGAAGTCCGTGCGCATCACGGAGCGTTTACAGTCTTTGGGAGTGGTGACGGTTTTGGTGACAATCATGTCGGCTTTGTTCCACACATCCAACAGATGGACGTCAAACACCAGGGTGGCATCAGCAGGGACTGTGTCACCTGTAAACATGGTTAAATGGACTGACACAGTAAACAACAGATCTATAATTCACGCCCACATTTAATGAAAGCCTCTGTGAAATAATCTCAATCATTGTGTTTCCTTAAATAAACACCCCAGTTGAAACAGGACAGGCTGCAATGAGGGTTAACATCACTAAACAATCTGTTGTGTATTGCTTTAAATGTAGACATACCTATTGGTACTCTAAGTAAGTTAGTTATATGACTGAATTTACTGTATTTATAAAGTGACAAAAACACTTTGTATCAAAGTTAATGTAAATCTATGAAAGGTTACGATTTATAGTTGTAGATATTTGGGTCTTGGCCAAACATTCATGATACCCAGAGGATGAATGCTACTGACTTTGTGGACCCCCTGACATTTTCTCTAGCGCCATCAGGTGGTCAAATCTTCAACTTACACTGTGAAATATTTCATTTTCTACTCTACTGGATTGCACAATATTTTATACCAGCATTCACGGTTCCCAGAAGATGACCCCCACGTGACTTTTCTTTGGCGTTGCCATGACGTCGATATTTATGGTTGACTTGAAATTTCTGGTTTGTGGTCTGAAACTTTGCTTCATGAAAAAATACTTGCAAAACTTTCCCACATTATTCCCATCAGCCTTTGCAAATTTTCGCATGCGTAGGCTACATGCTTAAAGGTGCAAATTTCAAGCTTCAGATTTCACTATAGCTTAGCATAATTTACAGTTAAAAAGAACTGGTGCTCTGTGCAGGCCCTCAAACAGCCTCTGCCTGAAACGACTCAGTCAGCTCTGTCCCCGCCCCTACAAGCCTGCTTTTTTCTGATTGGCCAGCTCTCCGAAGCCTGCAAATGGCAGACCTTTGGCACGCCTCCTACCCTGTGGTCATGTTACAGAGTTGTTGGCAAAGAGTAAACTTCACTGTTTTGATTTGAAATGAATGTCTGCTGCTCTTTCGGGAAAGTAAACACTGATGTATTTCCTTCACAGCCAAAGAAACACTTTCTCCAACACATTCTTCGCCAGCTTAACGCGCAGAGCTGTTGAGCTGAGCTGCTGGGTGGGCGTGTCCTTGAACTGTGCCAGGGGCAGGAAGTTCTGCTGTGTCTAGGGCAGATGCCCAAATATAGAGTTCCTCCACTTTGTGACATCACCGGGGATTACTCCAACATACTTTTACCTACAGATCTGAAACTTCACCCACGTTTAGTCTGGACATGGCATTGTAACATTATATATAAATATGTCTTCAAATGTGAAATAGCATAATACCCTCTCTTTAACAAAGACGCAGAAAGACGCTCAAAATCGCTGTGGGTAGCATGTTAGCAAGCTAATTTTGGTACGTAGCTCAAAGCACCACTAAGAAAAAACTAGCAGAATTACTAGCATGGCAGTAGACTCTGAGAAGTCGTGTTGGTATTTTCATTTCCTCAACACTTTCAGATGTTATAAGAAATTAACTCTATAGCAATATAATCTCTGAGAAGCAGGGGGTGCTGGGGGGGTGCGGGGGTGTAAAAGAGCTGTGTTACTTGACAATCTTCTACTAGTACTTCCAAACAAATGTCCTTTAACCAATGACTACAGACCCTTTGGGGCCCCTGGTCTATTTACCTGCGCCAGCACTTCCATACGCCAGGTGAGGAGGGATGGTGATGGTCCTGCGCTCGTTCACACACATGCCCTGCAGACCTTTATCAAGTCCCGCGAGGAGCCGACCCTCCCCGAGCATTGCCACCTTGGCCTCCCCTTTCTGATGGCTGTGAATGAAAAGGTAGGTACAGACAAAGGAGGTGTCAGAAGTTGGTCAACTTTAAGAAAAAATAGGGATAACATAGGGCGTGCATGCGTGTGGATGTGTTTAACTTATTTGTACATATTAATCTCAGGTATTCTCTGGAAAGTGACACACTTTACGGCCTCTGCAGAGTAATGACTAAGTTTGCATGAAAAGAATCAAAACTTAAATGAATGCAATCAGAATTTCGCACGAACTTACCTCGAATCAAATGTTTTCGCGTCGACTAATGATGCGTTATAGTGATAGCGGACATTATCTCCGTTTTTCGCTTCTCTCGCGCAGACTTTGGGGATGAAGTATTTGTCCACGACTACATCTCCGAGCACAGGACTGGGATTACACTCCACGGAAGACCACGTAGTGAGAAGGAAAAAAGCAATGCAGCAGGCAAACATCTTTGCACAATCACGTTAAATAGATTAGATGGGATTAAAACAATAGACTAATTTAAAGAAAAAAAAGGCCTACAGTGTCCTGCGCGTTTCACGCAGAGGGCCGAGGCTGAAGATGTGGAGCAGAGCAGCGGTGTCTGAAGCCTGTAAACGTGGACAATCTCCAGGTTGCAGTGAAGACTTTTTACCAGAGGGAAGGAATGTCGGAGTTGGGAGTGGGAAGCGCCGTTATCAAGGTAACGACAATAAGAAAGGAGCACTACTTCCTCTAAAGAAATAAGAGAAAATCACAGCAGAGAGGAGGTTTAACGTGTGGAAGGATCGTATTAGAGAATTGAAGCATTCTACTATTGTACTACTTTCAAATAAAGCAAAGATGACGGCTGCTTTTACCCAGGAGACTAGCATAAAACTTTTGTTTTCCTTTCAAAATTGTCCATTTCCGCTTTTATTTTGAAAGCACAGTCGCCTCTTCTTCTGTGTGGCTTGACTCGTCAGCAGCACCGCTGTATACAGATGCAGACCGCAGAGACCCGCCTCTCTGGATCAGCCTCTCTGAGCCGTAAAGTAGCCTGAAAGCCCCAAAAGTTCCTGAATTTTTCATTAATGCTGTAAAATGAAAGTTTGCTCACTCGAGTAGAAACGAAAGACCAAATTGGGAGAAAAGGCAAAGTCTAGTCCCAGAAAAAGTTTCTTTCTTGTCCAACGTTAATAAGACGTCTCAGTAATATGATTTATTAAAAGAAACAGTCTTTAAACTGCAGAATATGTCTATAAAGCAAAGAAAAAAGCCTACTATTTAAATCTAATAATAAAAAAGTTCAGTCTGTTCATCTGTCTTCATATAACCTGAATTGTATTACAGTCTACATGGTCCAACTCAGCTGAATGCAAACGTGACTTCACTACTCTGCTAGTATTGTGGAGTGTTCAGGAAGTTATACAGCCCTGCAGACAAGTGACGGTAATTAATTATGTGTCCATCTTAACCAACTTCTGACCTCTGCTGGAATCATCGGAGAAACATTCAGCACCATCTAGTGGACAGAAGAAGAAACGGCTTCATCCTTCTAGAAGAAAAAGTTATTTGTATGTCATATTCCACGTCATAAATAATGATATAATAAAGTATTGATACTTGGCAGCTGTGCATGGGGAGACTATCGCAGTGCATAATGTTACAATACTATGCTGTATCAAATTCCCCCACCCTAATAGATAACCGTTCATTTAAAGCTACACATCTCATCTTACGGTTGTATTCATCACATTGGTGGTGTAGGTAAACCTGCATGAATAAGTGATGAAAACCAGATTACAAAGCGAACAGTGGTCACTTTTACTCACGCGTATTCTTGTGCCAAATAAAGAAACACAGCTGTTGTCTGCCTGCTCTCAGAAACCTGAGCCAGTCACCTCTGAAGGCCCAATCCCGGAATTCCCACAGACCCCTAAGCACTTCAACAGACCACCACACAGACAGACGCTGGAAACGTTACCAACAGGAGGAGCAGACTAATATGTGGGATCAAATCTTATCATGGTTGCATTTTGCGCTAAAGGAGACGCTTTGTTGACGTTGCTTTTGTTTAACTTTATTTTTATGACAGCCGCGCAATATGAAAACTACAATTTCAGAAACTTCCCCAAAGAGGAGCTCGTGCCGCTCACCACTGCGTATGGATTAGCGTTGGACCATTACGCAGCAGAGAGGTGGACGGAAGCGATCAAATATTTGGAGCTGAGTTTGCGCTTGCACCGGCTTCTCAAAGACAGTGTGAGCTACTGTGTGCTGCTCTGTAACAGCAGCAAACATGAGGAGCCGAACTTTAGAGGAAACAAGGATCTCCTTGTACACTGGCACGTTATGATGAGAGCTTCCTGTCAGAAAAAGTGCAGGGCAAAGTTCCCCGCGCTGCAGCTGCCTCCTCCTGGCAGAGAGATCCTGCAGGACTTCAGCAGAAGATCTCCATACAGATATCTGCACTTTGTGCACTCCAAGGTGAAAAAAACGTGATCAGTCTTAATTGACAGCATCATACACATTTGAAGTTAGACTGAGGGAGTTCAATATTTTCTCCCCAGCTGGATGACCTGCAGAGGGCTGTGCCATGCGCCTACACATACCTGCAGAAGAACCCAGAGGACCAGGAGATGCGCAGACTGATGGAGGAGTACAAGACTCAGTATGACCTGAGCGGCTACCTCACTGACCATGAAGAGCAGCCATATGAGGTGACGACAACATACTGTAGCTCTGTGCCCCCTAAAAAACAATCTTATATATCAGTCTCCCAGTTGGATAAAGTTCCTGACTTTCTCTTTAGGCCTCTTTTCTAAAAGGAGTGACACTCGTCAATTCAGGCGACTACAGCAGCAGTGTTGAACACATGGAGGAAGCTCTCAGACTTTATCTCCACGAGCACGACCTCTGTCAGGCAGTCTGTGAGGGGATCAGTCAGCTTTCACCAGACAGTGACTTCTACACAGTCATAGCAGGTTGGTGTACTATCAAAAATGGGCAGATAACATTTTGTTTTGTACTTGTCAGTGGTTTAAAGTAACTAAGCACATTCACCGCTGACGAAGAAATGGATGTTTCCTCGTAAGAATTTCAAATGAATTCATGGTCCCAATTGCTAGTGTCAAGTCTTCTTCAACACAGCATGTTCACTTTGTTAATGATGGTCCCATTTATAGTAAAATAGCTGATTAAGCAGGGAAAGCTTTAGGTTGTCATTAACACGGCGACCTGCCTTGTTCAGAAATACCTTTAAAAGAGACTCGGCTGTTCACTGTTCAGGTCAGCAGATTTCGTCTAAAGTCTCTTTTTTCATAGCCAAAATTAGCTTTCCAATTTATCTGACAGTTAGCCCACCATGCTAGCGCTAGCAAAGATACCCTACAAAAACCGCTGGTTGGATATGTTAGGCAGCAAGTGAACATTTTGTCCTCAAAGTTGATGTGTTGGAAGCAGGAAAAATTAGCAAGCGTAAGGATGTGAGCGACTTTGACAAAGGCCAAATTGTGATGGCTAGACGTCTGTTCAAGGTGTTGACTCGGCCTCCAAATTCCCCAGATCTCAATGCATCTGTGGGATGTGCTGGACAAACAAGTCCTATCTATGGATCCACCTCAAAACTTACAGGACGTAAAGGATCTGCTGCTGACGTCTTGGTACCAGATACCTCAGCACACTGTCAGAGGTCTAGTGGAGGCCATGCCTCAACGGGTCAGGGCTGTTTTGGTGCCCTACACAATATTAGGCAGGTGGTCATAATGTTATGGCTGATCAGTGTATAGTCTATGAGATTTACTGTAAGGTTTATGCTGCTTTATATTTCCTCCTCCACTACTTTTTTGCTACTAATTAATCTCTTGCTTTTCCACAGACGTCTTTGTTGACGTCTTACAGTGTCAGCTGAAGTGTGAAGAAAACTTGATGCCAAACGTCGGAGGTTTCTTTGTGGAGAAATTTGTGGCCACTATTTATCACTACCTCCAGTACGCCTATTATAAGAGTAAGTTTACAATCACCTCTTTATCAACAGAGCTTTCTTTCACCGAATAATGTTCTTTTTTTTTCTGTCCAGTGAACGATGGTCGCAGTGCGGTGCCCTGTGCGTACAGCTACTTCCTGTTTGAGCCTGAGGACCAGGTCATGAAGCAGAACCTGCAGTATTATGAAGCCTACAGCGAACAGTGGGGCCTTCAGCCTGAACACTTCTCACCCAGGACGGTGAGAAGAGACTTTTTAACCACAAACACAATCTGCTAAGAGCCACTAATCATCCATTCAACACACTCAACTGGGAGGAGCACAGATCATTTGTTTTGTCTGTGTCTGAACAGGAGGCCCTCAAACTCTACAACCACACTGCCACTCTAAAGCAGATGTTGACGTCTGCACAGAAGTTCTTAGAGTTGGATGATGAGGTAAGATTTTCTATTAATAATATTGATAAGCTAAGATTAATCGTCATCAATAAGAATTTGAGTTTCTTTCAGGCTTTTCTTGGATCAGAGGAAGCTGCTCGTCTGGCCTCGGACTCTCCTGATGTTGAGTTTGAGGGGTTGGGAGACTACGAGGAGTCGATCTACGCTGACTGGAGGCAGCCGAAGGGCAAAGGAGACGCTGGGGAGTCAGATATCTGAGGAGAACTATAATGGAGGATTTAAATATAGTGGATCTGAAAATCCTTTGCATCATTAAGTCATTTTAGAGTCAGTATCAAATAAAGAAAATATTAGAATAAATAATAAAGAAAAGCAGGTCTTTTATATTTCAGTTTTATTTAGTCTTCTGTCCTCTGAGTTTTGTGTAATTATTCTGAATTGTATCGATCTAATCTGTGTTTTTAAGGAAATAAAAGAAAGTCAATTAAATTTTTCCTCGCTCAAACTAGAGTTGTCTATACAAGTGCACAGAAGTTTCTTAATTAAATAGTTCCCACATGATTAAAATGAATAAAACTCTCTATATAGCAGTAGATGAGTGAATAATATCACAGTATGCACATACCTGGAAATACAAGTGTTTACTTGACAAACCTCTGAATTGCTCTGACAAATACTTCTATATGGTAAACTATGTATCCTACAGTATCCTACAGTCCCAATGACTATATATATATATTTATATATATATATATATATATATATATATATGTATATCTTTTTATACAGTCTGTGGTTTGAACCTGTATTACTGAAATGCTGTTTTTTTTTTTGTTTTAAACCCTTTGAGTGACATGTCGGCTTGTATGGTTGGATGCAAGCAGATTTAATTCAATGAAGTCACTATCATTTTAATATTATAATTAAACTGAATTTTTTTTGTACTTCAAACTTGACGTGGCTTTACTTTTTAAACAAAATGTGTTGCACAAAACTGCTCACGTTTAGCTCACTGAACATACTGTAATAAAAACAAGACTAAGAGTCAATGTTTGAGACTTTGTGCTGTACTTTGTCTGTGAGCTACTTGCTAACGCTAGCATGGCGGCTTAAACATGCTAGGAGCAAAAACATTGAACATGTTTACAGTCCTAGTTTGGTATGTCAACATGCTAACTGATTAGTCCTAAACAAATGAATGTTTGGACAAAATTTTGTGTTGAAACATTTCAGTTTAGTCAAAGTCGTGAACAGACAGATTGACCAACATCACCGTGCTGCTAGCACGGCTAACAATGCTAGGCTACTTATTGAGACAACATATCTATTTAAAAAAAAAAGTATTTTAAGGGGCACAGTTTTACTCTGAGCCCATGTCATAGCAGTATAAAATCACTTAAAGTTCAGCTACTATTAAAGCCAGTGAAGTCTCAAGTCAATATACACAGATGCTAATATGCTATTAAAAGAGAAAACGGTTTGTTCCACAATATCAACTTAAAGGCTGAAGAGGAATCTGAAAGAGAACATACAGAAGAAGTTATGTATTTTAAACCAGACTTATACCTCACACACATACAGTGCAACACACAGTCACTGTTATTCAGATATGTTTTAATAAATATACAGTAATAATAGTATTATACATAGAAAGCTAATACCGGTTACCTTCCTGTAAGACTAAACATTTGTGTGAATGGTGCCAAAATCCTTTGAGTCCAACTACAATGTGTGATTATACACAGCGGCGGCGACCTGAGCGTTCAGCCAAGTGTGTCCTTGAGAATTAGATTTTATACAGTGCATGTATACGGAACAAAGACTTTCAGTGCGAGAGATAAGTTGACATTTTAATTTGAGTCTGTGTTGATAAATTCTGAGAACATTTTTAACATCACCTGCAGCTTAAAGTCAAAATTAAGTTCGCTTTTTGACTTTTTTTGGTATAAGGAATGTTTTATATTTAGTAACCTGACGTTGACTTCCACTGAAGATGCCAACATATTCCTTTAAATGCTACTGTAAGTTGACTGGCAGTGTAGCCTGGATCATCTCTTCTGGCACAGGCTGTGCTATGATGCAGTTCCTCATTGTTACTAGTTGAAACAAAGCTTCTCAAGCAGCCTCTGTATACCTGGTTTAAAGCTCTCTAACGTCACATACAGGCTGCAGAATTTGTCTCTTTTCCAAACTAGTTTTGATGTTTTTAACCTTGAGCACACTGCAGTAATTAAGTATACACTTATTGCTCTGTTCGGGCAGAATTTAATTATCTGAAGCCATTTAAGATCAAGCATATCTGCCTTTTTTGACTACTCCTTCAGCTTGCCTAAGTACACAGAAGTTACATTTGAGCATGAAAACCCTTGATCTGTCATCATTTTGCAGCTTGAAAATCTGAGGCTTAACGTACTAGCATGTCTTCTCTGTGGCCCAAATCTTTCGGCACAACAAGAGGAGCTCAGACTTCCCTGAAACTGCAAAGATGTTAATCCTCCTTTACTTATTTAAACTTCTACATGAGCAGTTTTAGGCTGAGAGGCAGGAGGAGTCTTCTCTCTCCGCACTTGTGCTTCCATTCAGAGCGGCAGTGAGTCACTGCGGCCTAAATGAGTCAACCTTATAATACACTATGTACATGAGCACCCATGTTCAGCATACTTGTATGCATATTGGTTGTATATGGATTACTTATCATACAGCGGGGTAAAACATTCGGTGTGTACATGTGCAACTGTCTATTCAGCTTGTCTGCCATCAGCCTGAACTATACATTCATACATTGATGCATATTATGTAGAAGCGTATTTACGACGGACTACTGCTTAATAATGAAAAGCTCTATAGGAGAAAGTATGGCCGTCACTGTGGAACTTAAGGGCCTAGCACATAAAAATAACCCTCATCTACACGGATAAATCACTATTTGGGGATATTTTTTTACACTTCTATTGCAGTTAAAGTTACACCACTGAAAAGAGGTGTGTGTGTTTTTTTCCATGAGGTTACGTATGATAAAGTGCGTATGAACAGAAGGGTCTCAAAAGTCGAGATTAAGAGAAAAACAGGCTTTTTCCGTTGAGGGCCTGTGTCCACTAACAGTGTTTTTTGTGCTGCTCACAGCGCACTCAGTCGAAAATAATATATATATAAATAACTTTTGGAACACCGACGTGCTTGTCAGTGTCACTTCTCCCTCACCGACCAATCAAAATCAAGAAGGGGCGGGACTTAAGATAATAACTTTAGCTGTGTCCCAATCCAGGGGCTGCATCCTTCGAAGGCTGTATTTGAAGGCTGATTGCGTAACAGCAGCGCGTCGAAGGCTGTCCCATTTCAAAGGCTCCGACAAATGCGTCCTTTTCCTGGGCCAGGAAGGATCCATCGGGTGCATTCTTCGCGGCCCAAGGTATCCCGAGATTCATTGCGCGCCAATTTAAACAAGATGGCAGACTCTTAAGCCGCCGAGGAATACACATTTACATGTAAAAGGTTTTGGTTTCAACTCAATTCAGTAGCCAGTGTAAAAACACCAAAGGGCCCTTGAAAAAATGTGTCTTTAAAATAATAGTCACGCGTTAGTCACGCTAGCTAGCTAGTTAGCCCGCTAGCTACCTGTTGCTATGCGACAGGAGCAGCGTTTGGTGACATAAGGCTAAGGGCAGGAACAGCTTGTGACACAAACAGGAAATCCTCCGTATACCAGACCGTCTCATTTCAGCTCAGCTTTAGCGGTCTACACAGGCTATGCATGGCACATCCTCCATTGGCTGCGTCCTTCGAAGGATGCAGCCCCCGAATTGAGACACAGCTTTTGTCAATGGCGGAGGAGAATCTAATCCTTTTGTTTTTTCGAGGGTACAATTTCCAGGTCTGAAGCTGCTGCTAACGCCAGGACACGTTTCCTATATGGTGTTTTTATGTTTTCTATGTAAAATGTCCTTGAATAAAAGCAAATAATAATCATACAGAGCGATTTTAAACAGGCTTAACAGTAACTACCAAAGGAAGCAGAAGTGCGGCCAGACAACTTTCGTAACCGAGCAACAGTAAGCGCCAGTGAGAAGCGCTCTGAAAGTGAGGTCGTGGGCGCTGCCACAGCAAAAAACACTGTAAGTGGACACAGGCCCTTAAAGGGGTAAAAAGCATAATAAACAGTCGATATGGCAGAAGAACAGCTGGATCCAGTGGACAGGAAAGAAAAACCAAAAGATGAGTAAACACCAGTTAAAGATGTTGAGGTGTGTGTGTCCCAAAGTGATGCCAACAACGTCTACTTGGCCATTTGTAACCAGATAATCCCAGGCAGACGCTAAGATCTGGTGGACATTGTTCCTCAAGGCTTCCATTCCAGTTAAAGAATAAAACTTAGATGTTCCAGGAGGAGAACAGGTGAAGAAGAGGAAACAGAAAAAGTCTGAGGGCTCGTAAATGGAAGACATCTTTTTTTGTCCCCTCAGAGCAGGCTGGACACAGTGTTAGGTAGACAGGACAGCAGGGAGGTACGACTCACACTCCCGAAGATCTGGAAGGAAGAGAAAGGAGGAGATGAAGAGGTAGAGGGAAGAGAAACATTAGGGCGTCGTAAGGACAGATGAGGTGAATTAAAACATGCAAATTAGGGCAGTAATGTGTTATTTTATTTTTTATTAAGTTTTGTTATCATTATATTTTTGTGATATACTCGTACGTTTGTTTTAAAACATCAGAAAACGATCAAAAATGGCCGTCACATTTTCATCTTATAAAATCTAATAAAAGAAGCAAGAAAAAGCTTAAAAGAGGAGTTCACCTTTTATTACTGAATGTCTGATGAAATTAACATTACAAAGTTGAAACTGCAGCTATATTGTAGAAATGGAGCCAATTTAATGAGGAGACATGCAGTACAAATAATGACAAAGCAAACTAGCATTATAGAATATTAATAGTCATGTTTCCTAAAAGCTGTTGCAACATGAAGAAATAAACATATAAATGAGTTTAGTCTATTTTAAATGCTCCTGCAAACTAGCAAAGGCTACATAAATAAGTGGCATTGTCTCATGCTATATATTTGTCTTCATACTAATAAAGATTTCATACAAAAATTGGTGTAAAATATAAGAAAGTAAAGGGTGTGAGTTTAGAAATGTCCCTATGTAATTATGGCATTATGTGACATAATGAACAGTGATTGGAGACTCTGATAATGCCTTGGTGTCGGGATCAGGACGGAAAGGCGGGATCGTACCTTCCCCTTCGGATGTTTCTGGATCATCGGAGAGGCAGGAGCACGATTGAGGGAGCAGATAAAAAGGACAGGTGAGACTTTTCACTGTTGTTTCATGTGAGCAAGAAGATGAGTGTTAGGAGAACATGCGATGAACCCAAGGCTTTTAAAGCAAAGCATCACACAGGCGTTATAAACTGGCATAAGCCTGCATCGTCACCGGGCAGTTCTGATGCTATCACACAAGCTACAGAGATAAAGACAGTTTGAGACAAGCGTTTGAGTTTGTTTACATCCTGCAGCATGCCACAGCAAAGCTAGCAAGAGGCGAGACAGCGCTGTAGAGTTAAAGTGTGAGTTAAACAAACTACAGAAAGAAGGCCAGGACTACATTCGAGACATGGAAACAGCTGTGTGATAATCTCTAAGATTTTCATTTAAATAAATGTCTGTTAGGTCACCGTCTATCACTGAATGAGGTAACACAATGGTGATTGAGCCTATGGCCCACTGATGAAAGCCTTCGCATTTGCAGTATTACAGACTGGATGTCTGTGGGGAGAAAAATCACAAGCGGCGCCCAGTTAGTGACGCGTTTTCCATCACCCAGCAGTAGTTGGTCTGCCAGAGAGGGTAGGCGGAGCTAAGCGGCTGCTTTTCTGCTCTCTGCAAGTGTTGCAAGTAAACAGTAATCTACAATGGCTGAACGAACAAAGAAAAGATCGATGACTACAGATACAACTTCAAAAATAAGTGAAAATCCAAAGAAGAAGAAACAAACTCGACGCTCAGATGAAGCAAACAGTCTAAAAAGGAAAGCGACCGTCAGCGAGGAAAATCAAGAGTTACAACAACCGGAGCCAACCATGGACGACACACATGCA
Organism: Semicossyphus pulcher; assembly: GCF_022749685.1. Taxonomy (NCBI): domain Eukaryota; kingdom Metazoa; phylum Chordata; class Actinopteri; order Labriformes; family Labridae; genus Semicossyphus; species Semicossyphus pulcher. Next base: position 15,725,279 of record NW_027211670.1, on the reverse strand, counting down.
ACACTGTCTGGATATCTGGGGAGTGTGCTCCCACAATTACCATTTATCGCCATAGGTGCCGCCAAAGAGAACGAAACTGAGATCTTCGAAATTACACTTGAGGATATTTATCAGACTCCACACAGCTCCCTCTGGAGCCACAAAAGACTGGATATATCTTTGTTTACAGATGCAGCAGGCTCCCCAACACAGCTGGACACTAAAGTTCCCAACTATACTTAGAATTACGTGCACACTGAAACACTGAATTTTTTTAAATTGACCTGATAGAGACAAATTTTCATGCCATGATGGAGATCTTAAAGAGCTTCCTAACCACAATCGAAGGCTTTGTAAGTACAGTTATTCATGCTTTCATCCTCTAACCAAACCTGCAGACAGAAACCCGTCAACTCTACATCCGCCGGTGTTAATAACAACAATAAACCCACATGGTCTCCGGTTGTGAGTATGGATCACACAGCAAGCAGAGGAGCATTCAGCAGCGAGCCGCAGGCACGCGTGTTAGCTGACAGAGGAACACAGCAGGCGCACACAGATGGAGGCATGCCACAGCTCTTACTTAAATCCCCAGCCAGTTCCCCCCAGGACTATCGCTGCCAGCAGAATAGCACCGGCGACCGAACCTATTATGATATTGGTACCACTGGGACCTGTGGGGGCGAAGGAGTCACACCATGATGGAGACGGAGAAAACAAGTTGTGGTTATGGGCTGTCATTAATAGGGGAAATTCAGTAGTTAGTATAATACAGTGAATAGGTGCCTGTTGTGATCGGTGTACACATTTGTCTGAGATGTGGAGCCGCTGTAACTGCACTGTCTGTCCACTGTATGTGAACCTGCTCAGTGTGTTACCTTTGTATTTCTCAGGGCCGTCTGGCGGGGTGGGGATGGGGATGGGGTCGAACACGCTACAGTCCTTCCCGGTGTAGTCTGGATCACAGATACACTTCACCTCGTTACTGCAAGTCTATGGGAGGAAGAGGAGAAACCTGTTTACTAACCTAAAACTCTACAAAGCAGTCTGACAGGACAGCAGTGACAGCTCACCCCGTGGTGGGAGCAGATGCGGGAGGTTGAGGAGCCCGGGCAGGTGCTGAGGTTGAAGGTGTTGACAGGGTGGCAGCGACGCTCCAAACACATCATGTTTGGCCCACATGGGGTCCCGTCCTCCACGTATCCCAGATCCAAGCCGTCATCCAGCACGGCATGACCGCCCCTGAAGTTAAGACACGTTTAATCATTGTTACGTTACCCAGAGTCACCTCCAGGTATTTAAAATCAGCATTGTTTACATCTATATGTTTACTAGCTTAGCATCTTGTTGTGTTGCTGCCACCTGTTGATCAGTAACCCAACCTTCTCCCTCTTCTCAACTTTTATCTGTTCCTATATAAATAAATAACAAACTTTCTTTATTTATTAAACCTGCATCTGCTGTTAAGACCCACCAGACAGTCAGACAGAAGTTTCCCTCACCTGCAGTCCATGTATCTGTTCTGATGGTGGATGGTCAGACTGGTGAGCTTCCCCTGCAGTTCACCGAACCTCGGCCTGGCTGTGAGGTTGGTGCACAGCAGCAAACCACACAGAACGTCCCTGATAAAGAAGAGGGAGAAAGTACGAAAATAATTAAGTACAAAAACATGACAGTATTAAAATTCAAAGACCTCGATCAAATGTTGACTCACTGCTTGTTGCACTGCACCCATCCCTGACCTCCAGAGTCTGGGCCACAGTTTCCTTTCTCCGTGCCCTCTGAGTTCAGCTTTTCATAGCAGAACCTGTCAGCTGAGTCTGAGAGCAGAGACTATTCTCACTTCATGCTGTCAAATATTACAAAGCTCTACATTTAAAATAAGGATCAGAGGACCATGCAACATCACGATATAAAGCTTAATATCCAATCCAAACCTACTGTATCCCCACAGACTCCTGCACTGGCCATCTCTGGTCTTACAGCGACCTCCGTAGCAGCGGCCCTGACGAGGACGAGGAGGATGCAAATGATGAAGAGAGGACGAACATTAAGAGAAATTTGCTTCAATTAATGTGTCAAGAGAAGCAGCGAAACACATCTAACATTTACCTGTCCGGCATCGCACATGTAGCCGTCCAGCTTGTGGACATTATGAGGACACTGCGAGAGAGAGAGAGAACATTATCCGTCTGTTCATCGCCACGTTAAGTTTAAGATGTAAGATCTCTTGATGATTGTGCAGATGATTTGTGGTTCTTTTACCTGGCTGGAGTCTCCCATGCAGGTCTCAGGAATGTCACAGTCGTTCACAGCATCGCGGCACGTCACCCCTCTCAGCTCGTACTGCCAAAGAAACAACCATAGAAGACAGAAAACAGAGACAGCAGTGAGGGGGAACATTAAGACATGTGGGGGTAAAAGAGTCCATGAAGATCTAAAGTGAGACAACTCACCTTGCAGTCCCTGCAGCAGAGCCCGTTGCTGCACATGGCATTGTGGGTAAGGGTACACTTTTTACAGCAGTTGGCTCCACTGCGAGCGCACTCCTAGTGATCAGAGAGAGTTACAGTACATCATGAGTGAGTTGTGTCATACCGTCTAACAATACAACTACAGTCCAACATAAAGACAGAAGAGAGGAAGAAGTTTAGGTTAATTAAAAAGTGTTTCTTTACTTTTATCATTATTTATCTTAATTGTTGAATTTCAGTCGCTGCAGATGTAAACTTTGTGTCTTTATTTCCTGATCAAACTGGATTTATTTTATGAATGAAGGTGCCACAAGATGGCAGTAACTACACTTGAGGCACCGTATGGGAAGCCTGCAAGACAAGAGGCATTGAAACAACTCAATACTGCAAATATTTCAAAATAAAAGCGTAAATGTTTCGACCTACTGACACCCCAGAGGGTGTTTTATTTGATGTGGATACAGGAGGGATTTATATTAACAGTGTTATGCAGTAACTTTAACAACTGGGAGTAGATGATCAGTTCTGCTTATTAAACAGGGGGAATTAGAAAGAAAGACCTGTGTCTTATACAAGCCTGCTTTAACACAGGTTTGTTATCTTCTGCATTTTAGGTAATTAAAGAGCACAGTCTATGCTTGAGGAAATCAAATGTACTCACCACCAGTGATCCGCAGTCACATTCCTCTCCTGTCTCTACATATCCATTCCCACACTCTGGAGCGTCCAACAACTGCAGGAGAAAGTAAAATAATGAGTCCAACAATCTTCCAAAGCTAAGACACGTGGTCTTAAAAGAGACCTGGAACGTATTTCTATCTGTGATTGAACCCCCGAGCAGAGCCTCTCTCATGATGGCCCACCGTCTCTCACCTTGCTGGGCTTGTTGAAGAGACAGCTGCCTCCTCCCTGCTGGAGGAAACGCAGGTACTCGTCTATACTGCAGCGAGAGAACTTCCTGGGCAGGTAGTAACTGATGATACAAAAGAAAAAGGAACATCACTGTTACATTTACAATATGGCTGAAAATACTGCATAAGATCATTTGTCTGCCAAGATCTTGAGACTTTATAAACATATTATATAATCTGTGCATACCCTGTATCCTCCATGATACAGCCCAGCCATGGATCTGGACACCGGCAGTCTCCTGGACACACAAATGTTTTTCATTCATACAGCAGGGGTAAATTGTTTGTTCATTGGACAGTGGATCGAGTCGGAAGTGTGGGAAGAGAGAGTGAGCGTGACACGCAGCAAAGGGCCGAGGGTCGGAGTCGAGCCCAGGGACGCTTCTTGAGTCATGTATAATAAAAGGCAACTTAAAGATACTTTGCTGATGTAACCAATTATTATGAATATTGTGGAAGTCAGTATTTGAATCTGTGTCTCTGTTTGTTCTCCCATGACTCTGTGCGCAACATCTAGATCAAAGTATATCATGTGTCTCACCAGCAGCCGGCCGCTCTTTGTTCCTCAGCATGCCGATGTTCTGGCCCAGACTCTGGCACAGTGTGATCGCCATCGGGCCCACGCTGCCGAACTGATGACACGTTTACAGCAAGTTAACGACACAGTGAACTGTCCTGAACTCTTGAGGAAGATTAATACTCTTATAATACTTTTTGAGACACGAGTCTCACCTCATTGATGCCTCCACCTCTGGTGAGGGAGCAGATGCCCCCGATGTAGGCGGCCTCGCTGCGGCTGCTCATGAACGTCCTCCCACTGAAGCAAGAGGGGAGAGTGATTTAATAATAGGTGCAGGTGGAGGAAGATAGGAAGAAAAGAAAGGTGTAGGAGAGAAAGAAATAGAAGGAGGAGGAAAAGATCAAGAGGGAGAAGGGGTAGAGAGGAAGAGGAAGAAAAGGAGGAGCAAATGGTAGGAGGAGGATGAGAGGAAAGAAGAGAAAAAAGGATAGGAGAAGAGGATTAGGAAGTAGGAGAGTGAGGGAAAGGAAGAAGAAGAAGGTAGAAAGTGGAGAAAGTATGAAGGGCAAGAGGAGGAGGAATAAGAGAAGATGGAGTGGGAGGAGAAGAGAAAAAAGAAGAAAGAGGGAATGGGGAGAGAGGAGGAGGAGTAGGAGTAGGACGAGACAGAGGAAAAGAGGAATAGGAAGGGGGAGAATAAGAAAGAGGGAAGAAGAACAAGAACAAGAAGAAAAGGGGGAGTAAATGTTAGTAGGAGGATGAGAAAGGAGGAGAAAAAGAGAAAGAAGGTATGGGATGGGAAAGTATGAAGGGGAGGAGGAGGAGGAAGCAGGAGAGAAGGAGTGAGAGGAGAAGGGAAAAAAGAAGAGGGGGAATAGGGAGAGAGGAGGAGTAAAAGGAGACACGGGAAAAGAGCAATAGGAAAGGGGGAGAAGATGAAAGAGGGGGAGCGGGAGGAGGAGGGGAGCCAGAAGGAAAAAAAGAGGAAGTAGAAGGAGGTGGAGCAGAGGAAGAAGAAGAAAAAGAAGGAGACAAAAAAGGAGGTTATTGAGAAATAGACAGAAAGGAAAAAGAAAAAGATGAAGGAGGAGGCGGAGGAGGCGGAGGAGGATAACAGCAACAAACTGAAAAGAGGAGGCTGAACCCACGAGAAGAGGTGAACGGCGTCGCAGCGCTCCTTGATGCTCTCCTTTCTGTACTTCATGAAGTCTCGCAGGGTGAGCAAGGCGTCGTCGCCCACAGACACCCTGTTCTCAGACGACCACGTTTCCATGGCCACCAGGACGATGCGAGTGTTGAGCTGCTCCTTGTAGATCTGAACTCATCACACAGGAGAAATTTCAACCGAGAATAACTGTACAGTGCGTAAGTGGTGAGGAGGTGAGACGAATAACAGCAGAAGATTCACATTTTGTCCTGTTGTTAATCATCTGATACACATTCAGAGACAGAATCACTTCAATGATAGAAGAAAAAATTGTTTCCTTTAGTTGAAAAAGTAAGAAATAAGAAGGGGGCGCTGTAGCAGAGGGCTCTCTTCTCTCCTTTACTTTTGGTTCGGTAGAATAATGACAAAGAATTAAACAACTTTACTTATTTATGATCATAATCTGTGGCTGCACGGTGGTCGCCTCACAGCTAGAATGTTCCTGGTTTGAATCCCAGTCCGGACGTAGGGGAACTTCCTGTGTGGAGTTTGCATGCTCTCCCCGTGTTCTTCCCTCCTGGTACTCCGGCTTCCTCCCACAGTCCAAAGACATGCTTGTTAGGTTCATTGGTAATCTCTATTTACAGGCAGGGAAGTGGATTTCTGGGTAGGCAAGTGTTCTGTTTGAACTACACTTGTAGTCCGAGTGTCCCGAGTAATATTGACTAATCATGTATCAGCAGGCTGCAGCGTATGCAAGAACAACAGTCCGTGAAGAGAACAAAAGCAGGCGGAACGTAATCTGTCATAATGACATCCCGGCTCCCATCAGCATCATCTGATGACGATTTAGCTTCTTATTAATCTCTATAAACAGACATCTGCATGCTAACAGCTAGCAATCTGTTCTAGATCTAAAATTTAACTTGACGCTGTGTCACGAAAGCCGTTCAGCGTTCAGATTTCCCGACTTCCTCGAATGCATCAGATCGTTCCGACCTCCGTTCAACAAACGAGCATTTTAAAAGTTTTCTTCTCCTCTTGAGGACCGACCTGACAAAGCTTAAATCTTTACTTCTTACAAATCTGCATCATGATGTTGAAATTTCGGCAAAGGTGAGACCCGTTGATTAAAGTAAATCACAGGAAAACGGTTTCTCTTTCTGTAACAACGCAGCACGCGGAAAAAAGAAGGCTTGATGGGAAGTCGATTATCGCTTACTGCGCGGCACGTTCACCGGTGTCCCCAGAGGCTATATTGTCTCAGACAAGATTGGGTCAATTGGTAACTCTAAATAATTGTGTAAATGTATGCGTGAAAAGTCGCACATTCCCTCATTAATACAATGTTAAAAACAGTATAAATTCACTTAAATGTTGCATGTTATAGAGATAGTTGTATCAATGTATTTCTGTTGTAAAGTTTGGCATTTTAACATGGACCACTATGGGGATTGACTCGCTTTTGGGGCCTGCCTCAAGTGGCTGTTTGGGGAACTGCAGTTTTTGGCACCTGCACTTCAGCTTTATTTCTGAACCCCAGAGGATTCTGCTTGGTCCTTCTGCCACATTTTTCAAGCCTTAAAACTAATATAGAAAAATGAGATTGAGATAAAAACGGTTTATATCCAATCTTTTCTTTCAACATCAGCGCGTGTTTATATATTTTCAACTTTCCAAATATATAAAAATGGAGGAAACGTGAATTAATCATTCAAATCAGTGCTAAAATGATGATGAAACACACAACAGTGTTAAACAAATCTGAGAGCAGACCTCAGATTGTTAAAGAAATTAATTATGAAAAATAATATCAGACTGTGAAATAGCTTGTGGCTTTTTGTGAATATTGAGGGATGGCAGCAGTCCGGATCCAGAGAGCTCTGAAATGTGGCAACTGTCCTGAGTAAGCTCAAGAGACCCCCTACAATAGATTCATTGTGAAGGGGTGCCATGTTTTTAAAAATAACAGATGATATGACGAGGAAGCTCACAGTCAGCTCCTCAACAATATCTCCACTCACCGCATCGGCCATGTTCACCACCGCTTTGGCAAAGTTCTTCGTCTGAGTGGCCGACCGGCGGAGCTGCACAAACTAAGAGGAGAAAACACTTTGTTACTGTCATTAATCTGTTACTGTCCTTCTTAAAAAGTCTCACAGCTGTCAGCGTCACTCCTACCAGCTCATGGTCGTTCACCACCATCAGCTCGATGTACTTGGTCTCGGTCATGACGGTGCGCTGACCTCGCCGCACCTGGAGGGGGCAGAAGAAAGCACACGGCCAGAAGTTTGAGTCGGCTGTCATACTCACCTTCACACAGGACAAACAGACACGCATATCACACACACACACAGAGCCAGCAGGTGAAACCATTACTCACACACACACACACATGCTGATGCTGGTGAAACTCTAGTCTTCGTCCTTGAGAGGGAAACAACAACTTGGAGCAACAATCCTTCATTCATTCAATATGTTCGATACTTTCTCGGCAGATGAAAGGAACTGTATCTGTAGACAGTATTACTGTGGCCATAAACTTTCTTTCAGGGCCTTTAAAGGAGAACTCTGCTTCATTAAGACTTGAATCTTATTTTTGTTTATTGCTCAGTTATTGTTCATTCAAGGATAATGGATGAGATCTGGAAACATGGTGACAATGCTAAAAAACAGTCAACAAACACAAGCAGTTGTACTGCATATAGGTTTTAAAGAACTGTCCTGGTTAGACAGACTTATTTAAAAGAGGAAATGAAGAATAAACTACTTTCACAATCAACAGATCTATGCATCATTTTTGGATCTTGTTCACTTTTAGTTTTGTCTTCAAACAAAGTTGATAAGGCCTGAATGTGGTCACAGATGATGATCAGGGGATCAACAAAGTTATTACAGTTAATCCTGCAGGGAAATAATTGCCTGTACGTAATTTTAAGCAATCCATTGCTCATATGTATGCTCTGCGGCCAACAATGAAATTTGCATGCGCCACATCACAAGCTTAAAATGTCAGAACAGGAGCATTTTGAGCATCTTAAAGCCGCTTATATGAGACCAATAACGTCTAGAAAACCACAACTGTCCAACCACCCGTCCTGAGTTATTAATGACAAATTTAGTCCAAACTAAATCTAAATAATCAGGTGAGTCATAGAATCAGACACCTCTCTCTCTCTTTCTAATCTTAGGAACATGAAAGCTAAGCCGAGCTATCACTATGTGTGTGGAAAATTGGCATCATTAGACACACTTCTCTGTAAAATATTAATCGTGTTTGCATATTTCAACTCTGATGTTTCCCTCATGGTGACACTTGCAGCAACTCATGCCAACAAATCATGTGTTGGGGAAAAAGAAGCTGATCTAAATTAAACTAACTTGTCTTTTTGAGCGTCTCAGGCCGTCCTTAAAGACGGGCTTCTCCTCCTCAGACCAGTCATCTCCCTCCTTTAGCTCCTCATCTCCTTCGGCGTGGCTGTTTGTCTGACCCTCAGGCTTTGTGCTGTTCAAAGAGCATCCTGGAAACAAGAAGACACGCATGAGACGAGTGAGCTCGAGCGAAAGAGAAAAGTGGCTAGTCATCAAAACAGGGATGGATGTAAGCATGTATTTTAGTTCACTGATCTGCAGGAGAAATCAATATCACGCAGCCAGCGGATGAGAAAGGAGGAAAGGGGGAGAGTATAACTGGACAAATAGGGTGAGAGAGAGAGGGGTGAGGAGGCAGGGAGGGAGGAATGGCAGGAGTTGGGTGACAGGAAGGAGGTGAATGCAGAGAGGAAGACGAGTGTCAGGGACAAAGAGGAGAAGCGGAGAAGAGGCAGCCAAATGATATGTTTAGCAAGGGCGAGGAGGGCAGCTGGACAACCTGAGGAGGACACTGTGAGCTGCTGTGTGAGAAAATCAGCCAATAAAACAGCCTCACACAACATAAGATTATTTATAGATCATATAAACTCAAGGACAAGAATGATGTCTCCAAATTAGCCATGACTAGCAGAATTTGGTTCATCAGCAACAAACCGCATCCTGCCAAGTCTTATCAAAAACTAGGATAAAGCTTGATTTGTGCAGCAGATATTGTCTCGCTAAGGATTTACAGATTAGAAAGTGGATCAGACACAGAGATTTTGAACCCATCAAACTTTTCTCATTGCATCAGAAGGGACTTTAATACTTTCAGTAACAGAGGAAAGTAACTGTGAGGAGTTACTGAGTGGAGTTTGTTCTGCCTGTAAGCCTGATTGTAGTCTTACCTGGACAGGAAGGTGGAAAGAGGTCGATGTCCGGCATACGGTATATAATGTGGTCATTGTGCCCCTGAAAGGTGTAAAAACAAACAGAGTGACAGGAAGAGAAGAAGAGGGAGGGATTATTTTATGTCACAGCGTTTAGGGTTAGGGTTGGATTTTATACATTTTAACTTGTTTAAAAAATGTGACTCAGAGCCACACAAGGTATTTTTATTAATTCATTTTAACTGATGATACGGTTTACTTTTTTATACTAAAGCAACAAAACACTGCCCGAACTGCATGTGTCTGCATTTATATCTGTCTGATTTTTGATCTTATAGCAATCAAGGAATAAAGCATTTTTTACTCGCATTAAAATGAGCTAACCTAGCTGTTATTACTCACATTAAAATGAGCTAACCTAGCTGTTATTACTCACATTAAAATGAGCTAACCTAGCTGTTATTACTCACATTAAAATGAGCTAACCTAGTTAATATTACTCGCAGTAAAATGAGCTAACCTAGCTGTTATTACTCACATTAAAATGAGCTAACCTAGCTTTTATTACTCGCATTAAAATGAGCTAACTTAGCTGTTATTGCTCACATTAAAATGAGCTAACCTAGCTGTTATTACTTACATTAAAATGAGCTAACCTAGCTTTTATTACTCGCATTAAAATGAGCTAACCTAGCTTTTATTACTCGCATTAAAATGAGATAACCTAGCTGTTATTACTCGCATTAAAATGAGATAACCTAGCTGTTATTACTCGCATTAAAATGAGCTAACCTAGCTGTTATTGCTCACATTAAAATGAGCTAACCTAGCTGTTATTACTCACATGAAAATGAGCTAACCTAGCTGTTATTACTCACATTAAAATGAGCTAACCTAGCTGTTATGACTCGCACTCAAATGAGCAAACTTAGCTGTTTTACTCACATTAAAATGAGATAACCTAGCTGTTATTACTTACATTAAAATGAGATAACCTAGCTGTTATTACTCACATTAAAATGAGATAACCTAGCTGTTATTACTCACATTAAAATGAGCTAACCTAGCTGTTATGACTCGCACTCAAATGAGCAAACTTAGCTGTTTTACTCACATAAAAATGAGCTAACCTAGCTGTTATTACTCACATGAAAATGAGCTAACCTAGCTGTTATTACTCACATTAAAATGAGCTAACTTAGCTGTTATTACTCGCATTAAAATGAGCTAACCTAGCTGCTATTTCTCACATTAAAATGAGCTAACCTAGCTGTTATGACTCGCACTCAAATGAGCAAACTTAGCTGTTTTACTCACATTAAAATGAGCTAACCTAGCTGTTATTACTCACATGAAAATGAGCTAACCTAGCTGTTATTACTCACATTAAAATGAGCTAACCTAGCTGTTATGACTCGCACTCAAATGAGCAAACTTAGCTGTTTTACTCACATTAAAATGAGCTAACTTAGCTGTTATTACTCACATTAAAATGAGATAACCTAGCTGTTATTACTCACATTAAAATTAGCTAACCTAGCTGCTATTACTCACTCTAAATTGAAACATTTCCTCTGATGGTGATGGAAGACAAGTTGAACCCATAGACTGTATAAAAAAGGTTGAACCGGACCGCAAGAATCAGTGCAGCACCGGATTGATATGATTACAGTTAGTCCTCCGGATTGTGATTAGCAACGGTCTGTTCTTCATAACAACATTCTGTTGTCGAGAAATAGCAGATCTCAGAATGCTGTAATTAACCAATCAGAATCAAGTATTTAACACAGCCATGTAATAACATGTTTTAATTTTCTGTTTTTCTGTCTAATGTTCCGATTTTTTTTGTCACCAACTTCTCTGTGTGAAAAAGCTCTGCCGTGTCTTCTGACGGAGAGACGGATAAACGGCAAGGAAAGTGCTCTGATGCATAATTAAACAATCACTACGCTGTCATAATGGCAATCACACTGCTGGACACTGTGGTACACTTGAGCTGGGGATAAATACTTTATGAAAATGACCCATCTGAGAGAGAGCCGAGGAGAGAGAAAGAGAGAGAGAGAGTGATGGAGTTTGAAGATGAGCTGGGAGGCCATTGATCCATCTCTGCAGTCTATGTAATTGAGCTGCACTTCGATTACTGTGGGCCTTAATGGAAAAAAAGCTCAGCCTCTTCCAGTCTAAACACTTTACTCCCATCCCCTTCGGCCACTCTGCTATATGTCATTTATTAAAATACTAGATATACATTAAAATCTTAGTATTTTTAAAATCTAAAAAGCCTCTCAAACTTTTGTTTTTGTCAATCAAAAGTCTCCTCTCCCTCCTGTCTCCTGATGGATTGTGTATCAACTCGATACTTTCCATACAGCGGCTCAGAGATAGAGTATCACTGTCTGGACTGACCGTAAGTCACAGGGTGATATGGAGACGGAGCAGGAAAGTGAGACCGAGTGTGGCTTCACTGTAACGACTGTAACTATATTTTAATTACTTTAAAGCTTTTTGATCAGTTTGCAAGAATTTTTTCACATAACATTGATGCTGGTTTACTTTGATGCCGAGAAACAAGATATGTGTGTGTTTACTACACAACTAGTTGATCCTGACTCACCTCGCCACTGCCAACAGGTTCAATCCCATATGAGAAGTTCCCGTCGGAAAACATCCCACTGAAATGAACAAAACATATTGAAAGTTACTGTACGCCTTAGGCTGTTTATGTCCCTCTGTGCTGTTGGAGGTGGATGATTGGATGGCAGCCAGGAAAGCTAGGAAGAGTCTCTTTTGCGTTTTACTTCAATTTTCTTGTTCTTACTCATAAACATGAACATAATGACCAATGCCATCTAGTGTTAGCTCAAGCATGAATCTTTTTTTCCCCTTTAATTATACTTTCAGAACGTTTTGCAAACATAGTAAGACTTCTGTGTCATTTTGAAAGCTTGTTCTAGTATTTGTATTTTCTTCAATACTTAAGAAATAGTTTAAAACTTGGGTAAATATGAAGCTACAGACAGCAGAAGTTTTGCTTAGCATAGCGCACAGAATGGAAACAGTGTGAAACCGCAAGCCTAGCTCTTTAAAAAGGTTGCTAAATCAACACATATTCCTTTTGTTGATTACGTACAAAAAACTAAGTGTAAAATCAGAATACGAGGGAACCAGCTATAAGCTTTCTGTTTGAATGTTAATTGGCGAGCTGTGCATTTAGGTGTTGTTTTTTTTACCTTTGTACACAGTGGGGTAGCTGTTTCTTTCCGTTTCCTGTAACCTAACATAAGCTAAGCTAACCAAAGCAAAGCTAGGCTAAGCAAAGCCAAGGCAGGCTAAGCCAATCTAAGCAAAGTGAAGCTAAGCAAAGATAAGCTAAGCTAAGTAAAGATATCCTAAACTAAGACAAGATAAGATAAAGTAAGCTAGGCTAAAGAGCTGCTGACTGTAGCAACATAAAACACAATTGAGAGCAATTTTTTATGTGTCGGTAAGTCTTTGAACATCGCAATAACATAAAAACACCAAAGTTTGGAGTTAAGATTTCAGTTGAAGTGCCAACAGTTTTGGACTCACCGTAGGCCGTGGCAGGTGGACATCGCAGCCCAGGAGCCTGGCATCCCCCGCACACGTCCATGGTAGTAACAGTGCTCTCCTCCCTGGAGACAAAACATGGATTACTGTTAGACACTAAACTGTTCATTGTCTCACTTCGAAACACTCGCTGTATCTGATCTCCTGTCCCTTTAATACATACAGGGCAAGTTTACTGACAGCCTGTGGCCTACAGCCGACCTGCTGGGTATCACTGACTACCGTATGCCTCTGCTTCCGGGAAAACATACACCCACAGAGGCTGCAGCTGAGTTTCACCAAGGAAAAGCTGTGTGCATACATTATTTGTATTAGTGTTGAGTGATGGAGAAAGCAGGTAAAGCTACAAAACAAAAGCTATCAAATGTGCAAAACTTAGCAACAGAGTAAGTTTAACCAAGTTTAAACATTTATAAAATGGATTTTCAGATTATGCTTTGGCAAAAAATCATGATGATAGCAACAATTCAGGTACAATAAACTTAGCATGACACTGAAACTAAAAGATTGATTGAATCTGTCACTTATGCAGAGACACTCATATGTGTTCCTTCAGATGATATTGTGTTTTAAAAATCAGAAAACAACAAAAATGTAATATCAATATGTAGATTAATTCAAATCGTTTGTTGGCGTCAAAGTATTTGGCTAACAGCAGTTGGATTTAGTTGAACATTCCGTTGCTAGTAGCAACCACTACTGGCAGAGTTCCATAGCTGGTACAGTTTAGGGCTAGTTAGCAAAAGTTAGCATGTTAACCTTCTAAAATGAAATGGTGAAACATGGTACACATTATACGACAAGAATATGCGTTATTATGCTTAACACACTTAAATATTAGCCTCGTCATTGTGAGCATACTGATGTTAGCATTCAGCTCAAATTAGCCTACTGCAACTCAGAACTGCTAGCATTGCTACTGACTCTTAGTTTCTTAGCAGTATGTTTTGACAGTTTTTCATTTTATGAATTATATTACCCATCATTGAATTTGTTTCCCAATACTGTTCAGAGTTCCACAGTTGCTCCCAGTGCAGACTTTGAAACCTTGCCTTTAATTATTAACGGATGATGCATTAAGCTAACACCATCTAAATACCTACACTTAGTGAGTGCAGGAGACTAAATGTTACTTTTTTTTGTTAATGGATAATAACCTGTCCCTTTCAAAACAGAGGTAATCAGCAGTTGCTTTGTGAGAGAAAATTGATGCTTATACTAAACTACATTAAAATATCGATCGTCTATAAAGATGGGGACATGGGGCAGAATAAAACAGCAGACCTAGACATATAAAATCAGTGGAGTTCCATTTTAACGTAGAATATAATCCCAAAGTTTGTCAGTGTAAGCTCCAGTTTCAGTTGATACATTCACTCTAGCAGAACTGCTTTAAGGTGTTAGCTTAACAGATACCTTTCCCTGATTATTCATAATCCCCTTAAAGGCTCCTACTGGATGATCATGTTTTCAATATAGTGTTTCCACGCTGCCTCTCACAGTACAGGAATGATCAGATTACGACAATTTGATAGGAGACTCACCACTGTCAATCAAGTAACACGTGCATTTGTGAAGATGTGTTAGTATACAAAAGTTTCGAGACAATAAACTGTGCATTGCAAAAAGGAGCTTTTATATAATCAAGCTGGTTTTATCAAATTGAATGGAGTTAACAGTTTTTGTTTGTAGCTACTTGGATCTAAAGTGTGTGTGTATGCATGTGTGTGTGAAAGAGAGGGTCAGTTACAGCCGTTTGTAATGAACCCCAATAAGTCATGTCTGGCAAACTGAGCCTGCTGTTGTCTGGCACGGCTGATAGGCCGACAAGAAAAGAGAGCTGCTGTTCTTAATGCTTGGCCGACCTTTACTCTGAGCCGAAACTCAAACCTGAAAAATCTGCTGGACATCTTTCAAAGCAAACACAGACTCGAAACACAAACAGTTCCCTTAGACTGCTGTTTCACTCTAGGATGATGAAATAAAATGAACAAGAACTAACAAAATGTGTAAAAAAATAAACACGACGAAGAGGTCACAGATAAAGGAGAAGCTTCGAGCTATGCTCACAATGACAATGCTATATGCTGATGTTTAGCAGGGATAACGTTTTCCACAACCAGTTTTATTTTAGCCTGTTAGCATGCTAACATTTGTTAATAGCAAGAAATAGACATTGCACAGCTAAAGCTATTAGGAACGTTAAACTAAAGTACTGGTCATAAAAACGTTGACCTGATGATGACACTGGAGGAAATGTTAAGGGATCACTAAAAACTGTAAGATTAATCGTCTGGAGGCTGTGACTCTCAGCACAAGTTTCCATGGAAACAGCTGCTGAAATTCCGGAACAAGGTGATATTAAGTAAAATGTAACAAAAAAAACTCTACGTCACTTTATCGAGGTCCACAGCTTTGAACTAAACTCAGATTATATCGACCAAGTATTTTAGGTAGAACATGTTTAGATTCAGTGTCAGTTTATCTGTTGAGGAAGAAAAGGACCTGAATCATTCATACTGAATAGTGAGACAGCCTGCAGCACTTAGTCGGGGGCAAGATGATAAATAAATAAAAGGTAGGATTACAAGGCTAAATGGAGGAAATCAAATTGCCTGACACAGCAGACACAGACCGACTGTGAGAGACTAAGTGCGCTTTTCAGAGATGTATGTGCTTCAATTATTGGCCATGCAAAAAACAAACAAAATATAAGGAATCAAGGATTAATCAGGAAATACAGGGGCAAGGGGACATGTTAGCAGGACCCCATAGTAGAAGTAAGTGTCTGAATTAATGAAATAAAAAGTGTGTGCACGCACATTCGGAGGAAAATAAACAGCGACGTCCCGCAGGGTTAAGAAAAGTAAATCTGACATTATCTACTCTAACTAAATTAGAAGAGGTGGAGTTTACTCTCAGTCAGGACTTTGACTCAGCACTGTTGAGCAGAGAGGAGCAGGGGGAAATGCAATCAAACAATAGGAGGTAATGTAAAGTGAAAGGAGGAAAAGCTAGCATTACAATAGCATCAGTTACGTGTATATAACCTGAGTATTAAGTAGTTTATTCCAAACTAGTTTTACTGATACAATAATGAAATTCATGTGTTATTCACTATTAACTTCTAATGTTTAAGATAAATCCAAAAGAGTTTGTCTGTTCTCAGCTTCTTTATATTTCCAAAAAATACAAAATAAAAATCTGTTGATTGTCAGAAAATCAAAGAAGCAATTATTCAGCAGGACACTGACGAGCACATATAAAAAAGCTCCTATCGATTTCATCCTCATCCCTAATTCAATCTGTCTTTTAGTACTGTTACATCGAGATTCATTCTGAACAAGCCAGTCACCCGTTCAATGTGATTGCATAGATCCACAGGGACCAATAAAAAAGTGACACACAAAAGCAGGAGGAATTTATTGGCAGGTCAATATAACTAAATAAATCAAGACGGAGATGGAGGTGGTGGTGGTGGGGGAGGGGGCTGCATACACAAGGTTCTTGGTCCAGCATGCAGAAAAATGAAATGTCTATCGAGCAATTGTGCTCTGCTATGTAATTTATCTAGACGCATGTAGGTATTTGCATATATATCAGAAAAAAGTGCAGATATTTGCATATTCTTAGCTCATGTAGCAGCTCAGCAGCATAGAGCAGTATGTAATTTTAATAGACTTCTGCCAAACCATTTCATGGTCATCGTATAAATGGTTTTCAATATGCAACATCCAAGCTAATCGCAAACAACTATTCACCCCGAGAATAGGATTCTAATACATAGCTATAGGACAAAGAAACTACTTAGAAAACAGATTGATTAAAATTGAAGTATTACCATTTCTCTTTAATTGATTTTAATAACTTTTGTCAAATGTTAACCCTACCTTATCGACATACATTTCTTCTATATACTTTAAAAACCATTGCATCATTGATAAACAAAATATCCACATAATGATAAATACATTTAAACCATATTCCTAATTCTTTTAAAAACTTTGATTTCTGAATTCAAATTGTTTTTCTGACAGAGTGTATTTATGCTGCCATCCCAACATCATTATATTACCCATTGGTGTGCCCCAAGGCTCCATTCTTGGGCTACTAAAATTTCTAACTTTATATGATCATATAAATTATTTAACGAGTGTATCCAATGAAATCTTGCAAATCTAACATTTAGAGCCCACAGATAGTGGACTTTGTGGCCAAAACAAAAAGATAACATTTAGACACTGATATTTGTGTAATGCAAAAATACATGGCATAGAGGGTCCTTTAAAGTTTTTAACAAGATATAAAAAGATATGATAGAAGAACTGTTTCCTAAGTTGTTTTGCCATTTGTTTATTTCACTATGTTCGAATACACCTCTAACTCAATGATTGGGCCAATATTACACATCTGGTTGCAAAGGTCACGGCAGTGGACGGTTGCAAGATTTAGTTTCTGGAAATGGACATGATTTGAATTCCCCTCACAACACGACAAAATACACCCAAGCTGCTGCTGCTGACTGCTGGTACCCATGGCAACCATCCACTGATTGGTCAGGTGGTCTTTGGCAGAGAAACAGAGAAGGAGCGGTAGCAGGAAAGGGGCAGAATGAGGGAGGGATGGAGACCAAAATAAAGCGGAGGATTCAGACGGAAAGAGACCATCTCCCAGATGGTGTTGAGAGTCAAGCTGTCTGCATTAACTGCCCGGCTCGGAGATGTGTAAACAATCTGGACTCGCATTTGGTAGTATTTTCAAAGATTTTGCATCATGTCTGGATTAACGGATGGAGGAAAAAAGAGTATGCAGCAAAACACATGAGCAAACATTCTGCTAATACTGAGAAATCTTATCATAGTCGTTTTCACTGGCCTGAAGAGATTCAGAAAGAATTGCCTTTGCTGTGAAATTCTGCCTTAAGGAAAACATGAACAAGGACCAGTACTATTGGTTATTGATTATAACTGTTCAATTTCTTTTATAGACTGATTAGTGTATAAACTGGGGAATACACTGATTAGATACTTATTCTGATAAAGGGGACAAAAAAGCTACACTGCTGTAGACATTGGCATTGATGGAACTCATTGACTTAAATTAAATGTCTGATAAAAATTTGGATTCCAAAAACTAAAAAGCGTTATTTGTTTTCTTGTCAAAAGCAAGATGAAAAAAAGCTATACCACTTTCATATCTATAAGTTAAAGAGGGGGTATACACATGTTAAACATATATAATTTTACAATGTTGGATCTTCATACTAAACGTGAGTTAAGTGTCAAATCTGTAGGTAAAAGTATGTTGGTGTAATCTCCAGGTTTCTCAGCTCAGTCTGCCGAGAACACCAGGTTTCACACAGTTTTTTCTACGTGCAGGCTTCGGAGAGCTGGCCAATCAGAAGAAAGTGGGCTTGTAGGGGCGGGGTTTCTTAAAGGGTCAGAGCTGACTTGTTGTTTCAGTCAGAGGCTGCACAGATCACCAGTGTGAGAAAAAAATATGAGCTTTTTAACTGTAAATCATGCTAAGCTTGAAATTAACCTACATTCAGCAGGTTTGGGCTGGTTAGCTTAACTTAGAGAAAACAGCAGGCCCGGCTCTGGTTCAAAGGTCCACCTACCACCACCTCCAAAGCTTACTAATTAACACGTTATATCAAGTTATTTTAATCCTTACAAAAACCAAAGTGGAACTGCTCCAGGCAAAGAAATAGTCTGGCACATAACTACTGTAAAAACATTTTTGTCTGGATTATACACACTAGATCTAACAAGTTAAAAATGGAGCTTGCTCTTGGACAGAAGCTGGCTTACTGTTCGCCCCAACTTCCATCTTTTATGCAAAGCTAAGCTAACCAGTTTACACGCTGCAGCATCACATTTCCTGTAAAGAAATCAAATGGGCAATACTCTTCTTGATTGCAAAAACAATCAACAACATTCCTCAGAATGTCAATCCAATTATACGAGATGATCTTACCATATTCTGGGACAGCTGCCCGTCCTCCTCATAGTGGCGCTCCACATAGTCTGTAGACAGGAGGTTGCTGCAGAGAAGAGGAGAAAAAATGACTGAAACAATAATGATTCTAACATTTAGTTCCAACCTGACTTCAGTGCCTCAATTATCGTGTGAAAAAGCGAGATTGTGTGGCTATTAGAGGCCATTATGTGTCATTATTCTGGAGAGCCATTTAACAGAATAATATCAATCAGCATCAAACATTATGACTTTTGTGAATCTGGATCAACAAATGGCTGATTCATAAGTAAAACCAAAGTGTGTGAAGATTCATTTATTCTAAGTGCCTGAAAGCCACTGAAAGGTTTTACATAAACACAGTGCATTAGAGCAAAATGACGAGTGAGGAGAGGGGGAGGGGCGGTATACATTTAAAGGGTCGTTCAGCCCGCAGTCAGTCTCTGTAATGCCAACTTATAGGACATGCAGTACAATACTCTAGGTGGGCGAGCGAGATGGATAAAGAAAGACAGGCGGTAAGAGAGTGCGTGCGAGTACAAACATTGTTTGTGCCTCTGAGGTGAGGATGTGTGAACGCTTTGCGGGCAGACTTACTGGTTGAGTTCTAGGTCAAGGATGAAGGATGTACCGAAGGCCTCCACTAAGAAGCTGCTCTGGGCCAGGTGGACGGGCTGCGGGAGGGGTGGAGGGAGGAGAAGTAGGGAGACGAAAGCAAAAGAGAGAGATATACGTCTTATAAGAGATATTGATTTTACTAGCAACAACAACTTGTGTGTCCCTTGATAGTAGGCAGTAAAAAACAACACAAACTTTTGGAGACATTGTTCATTCAGTAAATCAAACTAATCATTAGAAATCATTGGCCTTATTTGACCAACAGTATATCCTAGTATAGTAGTAGTAGTATTGTAATATACATACAGGTAATGTAGTTAAAATACATACTATTGCGTTATCTAGCTAGTGATCCATATTACAATATGTGTGTATTAGTTAGGCAGTTCCGGCTGATTTGGTTAAAAGGAAAGACTTTTTAGCTAACATGCTACAACAGGTAGCTTTTGTTTGGTTGCCTAAGCTACAGGAAGAGGCAGGGTTAGGTGTGGTCATGCTGTCCAAATACACCTGGGTGAGATCAGAAGGCAACAGACTGTATAAAAGAAGCGGATGTAACCACAATGGCCGCTTCAAAAGCGCTTTGATGCCGGATTCTGCATTCTGGCCGTGACAGTCTTGGTTTTTTTTGCATCAGTAAGTGACCACATTTGAATGAGAGGATTGAGCTGGGGTGGATAATAGTTTCTCTGTCCTGGTAGACAGGTCGCTGTGGGAGCAACTTGTCAAACAAAAGGCAGCCACATCCAAGAGCATTCTCTGCTACCTGCGATGTGACTCTGTATGGGACCATTATTCACAAATTTCATCATAATTTCCATCCATTCATTATCTTCCGCTTCTCTGGGGCTGGGTTGCGGTGGCAGCAGGCTAAGCAAGGTGTCCCAGATGTCCTGCTCCCTAGCAACATTTTCCAGTTCCTCCTGGGGGTTCCAAGGCATTCCCAAGCCAGATGGGATATATAATACCTCCACTCCACCACAGCTACTTGTAACCGCGATCTCATTCTTTCAGTCACTACCTAAAGCTCATAACCATAGATGAGGTAGTTCGACTGGTAAATCCGTGGCGTTCCCAGGCCAGATGGGATATATAATCCCTCCAGCGAGCTCTGGGTGTGCCAGAGGGTCTACTCCCAGTTGGACGTGCCCGGAAAACCTCCAAAGGGAGGCGCCCAGAAGGCATCCTAATCAGATGCCCGAACCACCTCAACTGGCTCCTTTCGATGCAACGGAGTAGTGACTCTTCTCCGAGCTCCCTCCGGAGCTCAGCCCAGGCACCCTTCAGAGTCATTTCGACTGCTTGTATCCACAATCTCATTCTTTCGGTCACTACCCAAAGCTCATGACCACAGGTGAGGGTTGGAACGTAGATCGACTGGTAAATCGAAAGCTTTGCTTCATCATAATTTACGAAATTAAAATGAAACTTTATTGAAAAGACTTTCAACTGGCAACTGAGATCATAAACTCACAAGGAGGTCGTTTTCTCCTGGACTCCTGTGTAATCTGAATTTATTGCAAACAAGTTTAGTCGACCCCACTGGCCATAAAGAAGAAAGCACGATCAGGACATGTCCGCATTGTCTTCAGTTTTTAAGCCTGAAGGCAACATCAGCTGCTGTTATACAGTCTGTTCCCAGATAAAGTATCCAGACACAGGTCACATGTTACAGTTGGTGGGGTTGTAATGATAAAAAACTGGCATCAAACTGTGGCCTTCCAGCGGGCTATACACTTGACAGCAGACGGAAAAATGTTTCTCCAAAAAAATCAAATATAATTGTTTTGTTTTTAAGATATTCCTGGAATCGTTTCCCCACAACCCACAGATATTTTCATATTTGTCTTTCCCATTGTTTCTGCAGCGACAAAATAAAGCATTTTTGGAATTCATGCTGATAGTTTAGAGTCACTTGAACAGTGAACCCACCACATACTCGAGCTCTGCTTAGGATTAAAGTGCTGTATGGGACACTGCTTAAGTTAAGCAAAATTGTGTGCTGTAACTTTAGCCTAGAGCCAATTCAGTAAAAGTTTACATTACTGTATCTATAACGCCCAGCATAACAAATAAGTCCTAAAGGGTTTTGCAAATCTGTACACATCCTCTAGCTCGAGACCTTCAGGTCAGACAAGAATTAATCCTTTAGCTCGGGAAATAAGGAGAAACCACAGGCAGAGGAACAGAGCAGGGATCCTCTTCAATGACAAACACATGCAAGAGCCTTAAGAACTAAGTAGACATACTTAGTATAGACTTATGCTGCTACTAAGTAGACAAGTAGCAGCATAAGTCAAATTACAACATGAAGAATTTCTTCAAGTCAAGGTCAAGCACTAATTTCTCTTTAAAAGTGGATACACAAACATGATGACTTCCACTAAAAGTGAGCAGTTCTTTTACGTCTAAAATAAACCCTACATGTCGACCTCATATCCCTGCCAGTGTTGGTCCTAGACTCAAACCAGTGAGTCACTAATTAGACAAGTGCTTCATGCTTTCAGCAAACTGTGAATAGAGTTTCATGGAGATTGATGGCTGCTGGAATAGAGACAAAGGTAACAAAGACACGGATAACAAGGGGGTGTCCTCCGGCGACACGGCCTCATCCATCCCCGAGGCTCTCTGGATAAACTGGCCGTCGGGGCTCATCCGCTCCGTGTAACCTTGCTCCAAGGTGAACCCCGCCATCCACATTGTAAGACAGAGCTCTGTGGTGGCTCCCATCAGTACTTACTGGCCAGCTGCAAGCCAGGCAGGTCTCATTAGTATTACCATGCACTCTCTGCAAACCACTTAGTATCAATCCAAACCTCCACTGGGTCCATACACTGAACAATAAAAAGCCCACAATGGTGACCCATTAGCAGAGGTAAGGCAGCTGCTTCAGAGCTTCCACTGAGATTTCTCTGTTGTATTTTATTTTTTATTCGAACAGATATTACATTACTACTAAGAGAAGTATAATATGTAATGTTACCACACAATACATCAGAGAGAGACGAAGAAAGTCTGATGTAACAGAACTGATGTAACACAATTATTCATCACCAAAGCTTCACCAACGCACTTACGAGCCAAACAACCCAAGAAGGTTATGGCACAAAACAAGGGTTAATATACGAGTGGCGTTTCTGAGATGCTAAGAGCTTTGTTACGAGCTAGGACGACAGAAACATCTCCCATCTGCAACATCTGTCTTTATCCAACGCTACTTAAGGGCGTCATCAAACTAAAGCCTTTGTTAGTGCTTTTATTGAGAGACCCCAAGCGGCAAAAAATACATACCGTGTATTCAAAGGATAAATGCAACATTTACATTTAAAAATTCCTGTTCATAAGATGACAGGATTTTATAGGCTCTGGTATACATATGATTGGCTATTTCCAATATTTTTCCCCTATTTGAAAGACTTTTATAGATTGATAAAAAACAAAAATAGGCTAAATAACAAAAAGATGAAAGCTTGCTTGTTTGAAAAGGGGCCTTTATCCACTAATGGTATTTTTTGCAGTGGCAGCACCTATTGTCTATACAAACCGGCGCTGTTCAGCGTTTTCAGCGCGGAAACGCCCTCAGCATCAGCTGTTTTTAATTCGTGGCTCACAGCGCTCTAAATTGAAAATAGTTCAACTTTTGGAACACTGCCGTGCTCGTCAATGTCACTTCTCCCTCACAGACCAAGCAAAATCAAGAAGGGGCGGGACGATAGACAGATAGATAGATCCAGTTAGCAGCATTGATAAATATATAATAAATACTAAATAAAACCAGAAGTAAAAACACAACGGTTTTTGCACAGAGTCCCTTATTGCGCTTTTGGGAGGGAGGGTGGGGGAGTGACAGCTCTGTGGGGGGTTTATGATCTCTGCAGCCTGTCAATGGCTCTGGGGAAAAAAAGCTGTTCCGCAGCCTGTTTGAGCGTGTGCTGTGGGTTATCAGTCTGCCCGAGTGGAGGGTGGTGAAGAGAGGGTGTCCGGGGTGTGAGAGATCCTGCATTATGTTTGTGGTTCGTGTGAGAAGACTGAGTGGATGTCACTCTTTGGTAGGGGGAGCCGATAATCCTCTCAGCCGTCTTGACAACCCGCTGCAGTTCTGTTTTTTTTCAGCTGCGGTGCAGCCGGAGTACCACACAGTACAGCAGTATGTATTACGATATCCACTTAGTCAACAACAATGGTGGAGAAGAAATTCATCCTTTTTTTTCCGAGGGCAAAATTTCCAGGTGTAGAGCTGCTGCTGACACCAGGACACGATTACTTTCCATCTTTTTTCTTTTTTCTTTTTGAAATTTCATTGAATTAAAGCAAATATTAAGCATACAGCAATTTAAACAAACACACGGGTCACTACCAAGGAAAGCGGAGGTGCCGCCAGACAGCAGTAACCCCGATTAGAGCAGAACACAGTGTGACAGTGTCTTTATTGTTGCTCTGCTGTAGACCAGAAAGAACATTCAGGGATTTTTTGACATTTATATTGCTTTTTAAAGTTGTTATGCTGAAGTTTTTACCAACTACTTTTCTAACTAAATGTAGTGGAGACATGGAGCAGTGTTACTATTCATTTCACTTTACTTTTTGCTCTGTTTTTGGTCTCCACCAATGGGAAATGACTGGCTCTGCTCCTCCACGTTTACCAGCTAGTTCCTAACTTTGTCTGTATGCCTTTATCACTTTTTCAGAGCCTTTTAACTGAAAATAATTACTTGCTACTTCTGACAAGGTTGATGAGAGCTACAACGCTCCACTGGGTTACGGGAACTAGAGGTCTTCATGGGTCTACCGTAACCCAAGGACCCGGGACCTGCATTAACCTGCATTCACTTTTTTAAAAGTTTCTATGTCAATTTCACAGAAAAAGACTAACTGAGTTTTAGGATTTTCTTCTAAAAGTGTAGCCTATATCTTGTTGAGAGCTTCTGCCTATTCTACCTCACAAATAAATTCAATTTCGGTAGCGTGGCAGCACTCGGACTTCTCCACAGACGGCGAGGCCACTCATCTTCCAGAGGGCTCCGACAGTCCCAGAGAGAAAAGAGATCATGAGACGCCGAGCGCAGAGGGGAGCTCAAGGTCAGACCCGTGTCATATCCACTGACCGACCCGCTGCTGACTGACAGATAGTGTTCATAGCGCAGGTAACGAGAGAGGACAGGTAGAAGTGTGAAATATTATCTAATGCGCTCTAACGGAGGAGGTAAGGGGAGTTTTTTCTGCCCTGTGTGGCCCCGGGGCAAGCTGGGCCACATGTGCGTGTGTGTTAGGAGGACACACACACGCGACGTCAAAGAGAGGGTGAGCAAGGGTGAGGCTGAGAGAGCAGGTGATAGAGTTTTGAGGTCTTATTTTACCACTATAGAATTTCAGTTTTTAATATGGACATACTTGTATCTATTAGTAGGTAGTAGTAATTTTATTCTAGTATATTTAAAGTATGTTCTTTATAAGTTGTAAAGATTTTTATCCAATATTTCATACTCCCGTTACTGTATTTCAATATGTCCTTTTGTGCAATAGCTGATAACCTGCTGCTGAAACACAATATTTCCATGCATGGGATCAACACATATCTATCTATCCATAGACTGAGGTATTGGTCTTGGAAAATTGAGGATATCGTCTTGCTGCACAGTGTGTCACTAAAGACTAAAATGCAAACAGTCGATTTTACATTTTAGCACTGATTTAGATTTTGCAATAAAAAAATT
This sequence comes from Semicossyphus pulcher, assembly GCF_022749685.1. NCBI lineage: Eukaryota > Metazoa > Chordata > Actinopteri > Labriformes > Labridae > Semicossyphus > Semicossyphus pulcher. The sequence continues at coordinate 15,700,105 of NW_027211670.1, read as the reverse complement.
ACAACTTAAGCTTCAGGAAATAAATGACACTTACTTTGAAACAGCTACTGTATGAAATATGTAGAATCAGACATTATATCAAAGGATCATACATGTGTGACAAAAGTCCCAGGCGCAGACAAACTCACCTGCGCTCCCTCTGTATAGTTCTTGATCCGGGTGTCCAGGCGGCTGTGCAGCAGCTCCTCCTGGGAGTGAATCTGTTGGAGGAGTCGCTTTGGCTGGACTACCTCTTCTTCAGGCGGCAGCTTCTCCTCCATGCTCCTCCATTCCCTCAGACCTGCAAAGGGCAGGAGAGCAGGTTCAGTCAGTGCACAGGCAGGATGAGATTGAATGGAGCTCTGAATCGAAGGGTTCGATGTGAAATGTTTTGTTTTTGCAGAGATGAAAGAGCTGACGGTGAGCTGCTTGTTGACACCAATGCAACAATTACACGGTGCTTGTTGTCAGGGAGCGCAGGTTAAGTAGACGCAATAATGAACAAAAGCGGCTCATTTCTAATCACTGATAACAGGTTGTTTCTAATAAAGTATATAATTGGATAAGATTTTCTTACCTGTCACGGCGCACCGTGCACACACTGCAGCGAACAGCAGGCATCTCACAGCGAGCATGATGCTCACATAGTCCTAGTGATGTCCTCGGTGCAGCGCCGTTAAATGAACGAAGAGGAGGCGCGAGCGGAGCTGCTGAACGACTGTTGTTGACAGTGGAGACAAACACAACAGCGGGGTTCCTTCAAACGCGGCGCCCGCATCTCTCGCCTCCTTTTCCGCCTCTGGTAAGTTAAAAGCACCCTGGTGAGGCTCCTCTGCTCGGCTCCAGCAGCATGGTTGGGTGTTTGTGCGCGCGTCAGTGTCACCTGGCTTCGCGGCGGGATCAAACAGTCGTCTTTCGGCCTATTGTCAAAGGCTCGTTTGAAGCAATGAGGCTGCGCGAGGAGCCGTGGACCTGGAAACAAGGAGCACGTGGGGCTTGATTGGCCCACCCACTCACGCGCTGATGAGACCTGTTGGGTCCGAATCTTGGTCCGGAGTCCAAAGGTACCTGTTGGACCGAGTATAACAACTACATACAACTATAAATATAAAACTATAAGCTATAAATGTGAAACATTATATTCCGTTCAGCTTTAGGACGATAATTATTAAGATTAAATTATGTTTGCTTGTCTGTTATGGCGCTGATCAGCTATTGTCTTGAGATGGTATCTTCATAGTGAGTTTTTAAAGCATATTTTGTTTCTCAGTTAGTCAGAATCAAATTAGAAAATCTAATTAAAAGTATTTTAATCTGTCAGAAAGCTTTTTACTTTGAAATACTTTCATGTCTTCCGGCCACTTCAGTTTCTTCTCTGCCCGCTGTAAGGTGATGAGATGGTCACGTGATGAGGCGTCTTAAGCCAGAATGTTTGGGAAAAACTGCAACAGCTTACAGAGCCTGAATCTTATTGTACTCATCAGTCTCTTCCTCTAAGTTACTGGGTTATAGATGAAAACAATCTTTTGGCGAAGTTACACCACAATGTTTTGTGTACTTGTATTTTCACTCTTCTCTGCTTTTCCTCTGGAGTTTAAGGTGGGCGGCTCTCGGCTGCAAAAGCACAATATGCCACACTTCTACATTTAACAGGTGGATACACTGAAGCCTTCGCTTTACACTGAATATCTCATAAGACAGAATTCCCACCTCCCTTTCCAATAAGGTCCATAAATTTCAAGTTGAACTGTAGGATTGTGCTGTTGTAGTTTCAGCGGTTGTACCTGTACAATGAATCCATTCATTCAAACAAACATGGGTCATTAAGGGTTACATAACAAGGGTTGGAGATTGGATATCAAATATTGTTTTTTCAGCTGGAAGCTGGGCTGCCAAGCCAACCGGGACACATCGACCCTCGGCTGTCCTTCCTCATCCTTCCCTCCCTGTTTGGCTCTCCTTTAGCCTACAAGCAGAGTCAGCATTTATTAAGACAACCAGGAAGAATAATCTTCAGTATACCTTAACACTTCACCTTACCTGAGGAAAAACTTTTAATATAATATACTGCAAGAAAAGTTTATGGTTAAAAGCATTTATTTAAAAACACTGCACAAGGACAGACTTCACATTTTCCTGAGAGAGCTACAAATCTTGCACACGCTTAAGCCGTGTTTTTCTTTGCTTGTAACATTCTGAATCTGTTTTCCATGGAAGATAAACAGAAGGTGAGATTTTGGAACATGAGGTTTCCAGCTTTGTTGTTTGCTTTCGTCATGATGAGCAATGACCTTGCACTTCAAAAACACACGTGAAGATAATAAACCTCCCCGTAGATGCAGCACACACACTCTCTTTGACACAGCCAGTCCTCTGGCCCACCTTCAAAAGGCAGGAAAGGCCATTTGACATTAATCAGACAGATTTCTGTCTCACATGTTGTGCGAGTCCTCCGCTCCAGTAACGCCTGAACGCCGGTGAGAGTGGGATCTGATCCAGACGCAGCACTTACAGTAATTGAGTAATGCCCCCTTCAGAAATGGCTCATTAAATTCTCAATACCACCATGTGTTCCCGGACATAGCTGCTCGAAGGCTGTAGTCAGCACAACGCACAGAATATTGCTAAGGGTGTTGTGCACAAGGAGGATTTAAGGGGTTGAATTCATAATGGATGCTCTTCTAATTCATGGGAAGAAGAAACATCTGCTCAGTAACATGTATTAAAAAATAAAACCGATTAAAAATCTCTAAAAACAGCTTAATATCACATCTTAGTTTGCACTAAGTTATGAATATTTATTCAGTGTACACTCCATTGACGTATTTTGATGAGCTCATTGTCAATTCAAAGTCAAAAGCGTCAAAAAATACGTCAGTGCTGAACCTCAACAATCTGTACAACAGTCCTGGAAAACGCAGAGGGGTCCTTCTCCTCCCCGCACAGCGAGGTCCCCGGGTTCGACGGCTGCAGGACGTTGTGCAGACGTGACTCGTAGCTGGTGTCGTGCATCCACGTGCACGGCCTGTGCAGGAGCTCCTTATCCAGCTCGCAGCTCTGCTCGGCGGGCGGAGGGGGAACGGCCGAGCTCGGCCCGAGCCGTGAAAGCAGCTCGCAGTCCCAGTCGGAGTCTGATGATGACGGAGAGAGCGCGGCTAAGTCCGGGATGAGGGCCGGCTCGATGCACACTGAAGTGGAGTGAGAGTGGGAGCGTTGAGAGTCTTGACTGGAGAGAGATTTATCTTTGGGGAAGTGAACCGGAGGATCAAATGTTGTTGCTTGTGAGGATAGTGGCCATGACGGTTGACTGACAAAAGAAGTGCTACCGTGACCTAAAACGTCCATTTGATTTAGTGTTTGAGTGAAATTCTGTACAGCAGGAACACAGAACATTGTAAAAGTCTGTTTTAAAGCGAGTGTTTCACCAGTGCACGTGGAGGAGACCTTTGGTTTTGGAGATGACTGTAAGATCTGACTGCAGACCTTGTCAAATAATAAACACCCCTCATCTTTTGATTTATGTCCTTGTTCTGTAATCCTCCTCTTTTTGCTCCGGCTGCGTTCGGAGCTGGCTGACCTGCAGCGCTTTTTGGGGTTGGGTGCTGTCTCTGACTGTCGAGGGAGGGACTGAGATCTACGTGAAAGCGGAGAAGCACATTTGACCTCACTCAATCCTAAAAGACAGTCCTGATTTGGTCCCTTTGCTGCGTTTGTTAAAGCAACAGACATAAGTGGGGTGGAGACGCACTGAAACACACATTCTGCAGTGTTCATTTCATAAGTGTGTCCCTCCACAGCCTCGTCTGCAGTGAACTGTTGGGGACTGAGCACAGGCGGCTCTGAGTACGGACTGTGCGGCTCAAACATGTGGGAGGGATGCGAGACTTGCGGGCTGAGGACCGGAGGCAGGGAGTATGGGTCAGGAGACGGGCATGGCGTGTCAGGGCAGGGCGGGAGATGTTGAGTATCAGGCTGCTGGCTGGCTAAGTGGTGGGTTTGTGGTTCAACTTCCAACACAGGCATGGCTGGGCTGTGAGGTCGCTGGCAGTCTGTGTTAGCAGTGAAAGGCTGGATGTCAGCAGGCAGAGTGTCTGGGCTTGGGGTGAGAGACTGAACTCCTGGTGATGAGCTGGCAGAAGCAGAGGAAAGAGGATCTTTGGCGGGGCTGAAGGTGTGAGCGTTGACTGACTGCAGGGCCTGAACAGCACGCTCGGTCTCAACATCGTTGAGAGGCTCCAGTTCACAGACTTCCTCCATGGGCAAAGGTAATGGCGGTCTACGAGGAAGATAAGGAAATCATCAGAAAATCTGCAACTTAAACACAGAAAGTAAAAGTAAAAAAGACAAAAACTGCTTTCTGATATTATGAACTCACCGGTTCAGTGTTTCCTCTGCTTGTTGAGGTGGATCGGGGTTGAATCCCGGAAGCATATCAGCCACAAGTTGGTCCACCACGGTGTAGTTGGAGAGATCCGTCACAAACGCACGGTGCTGATCAGACTGCAAGTGCTGTACGGAAAATAAAGATCACGTCAGATGTAAATATAAGCAAACAACAAAAATAATTACGTATGTGCTGACAAACATAAATCTACCTCCTCCAGACTAGTGAAGGGTTGGTGACAGCATTCACAGTAGGACAGGTCCTTTTTGCGCGGCCGCCAGGGCGAAGGGTTACAGCTGAGCGGGGTTTGAGATTTGTCCTGAATGCTGTTTTCCACTTTTTTCTTCTCCCTAGTTAATGACAGAATAAACACAATCATGATAAATCCTTCGTTGTATACTCATTTTTTTAAATTGGAAAGCAGTTTATTTCCTGTTACATATGTTATTTATATAAAGGCATTAAACTTAAAACCAAACTAGCAAACGATGGTGTGCAGTATATCATTCAAATACAGGCAGTTAGACAGACCTTGTTTTATTATCCACTTGCTCGGTCGGTTTTTCAAAGCGAGGAGGAGGAGATTCAAAGGGACTAAATCGCCCCGAGTAGCAAAGAGTTGGGAAGGTCATAGACTGCATATGGAGGGGCTTGTATTTCCTGGTTGGATCACAAAACAACAGAAATTCATACAGACAGCTATTAAGTTAAAAAAAATTAGCATCAAAAAAGACAACACAACACAAAGCAATAATACCTGAATGTATTCATATTATGGTCATCATCATTATCTTATATTTCAGACCACTTTGCACTGCGAACTGAATGCAAGACTAGAAATCTGAACCTGTGAGGCTTATATTTAAATGTTTCACATGTCTTGGGTTCAGTTTCTCACAGCAGCAGCTTATGCATTAGCCAGAGCACTCCAATCAACTGAAATGAGACTGCGAATGAAAAGGCCTGTTAACACGTGGAGATCCCCCTGCAGGAAGAGGCAGCGGAGCTTGCAAAGCCTCATGGAATAGAAATCGTATCCGCTAGAGGTCTGGGCTCCTGGGGAGCAGCTTCACTGGGGGGTGAGGCTTGTCACATTACACGATGGGACTCCCTCACGGGTTCAATTAAGAAAATCATCTGGGCCTGAAATGCAAACCTCCAGAGCTAGCGCCCAGTGGGGTAGGAAGGTCGGAAACAGGGGGGACAGGTCACCGCCACCCTTTGTTGTATCGCGCTCATTATGCTTGATTATCAAATCCGATACTAAACAACCCGCACATGAACCTGGGAGGGCATAAAATGTTAATTCTAGCTCATCTTTCCTGATTAACTGGAATAAAAACAGATGATAAACGCAGTATAACATGTTATGCTAAAATGTCAAAGGGGTTAGTTGTTAAACACACCATCTGCTAATACGTTTTCCAACTAACTTAAAATGGATGATATGTCATCGCTGTATTTAGAACTTAAAGGGCCAGTTCACAGATTTTCAAACTCAGTCCTATCATGCTATTATGGGGAGCTAATGCTATTATGGTAGGGAAAAAAATGCCATTTCACTCCGTGCCTTTGGAGGACGCTATCCGCTTCTCCAATGGGCCCTGGAAAACCCCCACCAGACTACAACACTTCATCTGGCGGAGGCCAGGGAGCTCATTAAACTACAGTACCTCAAACTTGGACGCCCGCCTCTGATGTCATGTCTCATTCAGAATCGTCAGGTTTGAAATCTAGACTGCAGACCTGAAGATTTTTTAGAGGATCCACCGGTATATTCTCGTCGTATTTTTTTTCTGTACCGCTCTGAGCCATTGCCTGCAGCGATCAATGTCCTAGACTAGAAAAAACGGTAATATTTCAGTCCAGCGTCTCTCACTGGGCCGTTCCTTTCAGAGGGAGGGGCGCAATGCACACCGAGTGTTGTAGGAATGTAGAATGGGCGAAACCAGGAGCTGTTTGTACAACTTTCTACAGAGAACACCAGCCTTGACTCACGGAGCCTTTTTGCAGGGCAGAATTGCTCCTTTAAATACAGCCTGACCTGTCCTGCTAAAGGAATTTAAACAAACTGAACTGCACTGAATAAGGCAGGAAACATACCTGCTCAAGTCTTCAATTTTTAGATAGGGAGACCTCAGAGCTGCAGCTGTAGACCAGGAGAAGGAAATAGGAACCAGAAGTCAATCAAATTAACTTAACACTTAAACTCACAGAATTACAGTATTGTTAGAAATCACACACATGGTAACACATAAACAAAAACTAACCTTTCACAACATGAGCACCTTGTTGTTTGGTGTGAGTCCTCTGTATCAACAAAAACACAATTGGCAGTAAGACTCAGTCATAATAAAGATCAAATACTGGTGTAAATTATACAGTATTACAGCAATTTCCGTTATTAATATACTATAAAATGGTTTCAATACATTTTAATGGGAGCTTATTTATTAACTACACGTCGGGTGAAAAGTAAAGACATCTTACCTCTGGCCTCTTTGGTACCGCACTGAAGCTCTCTCGAGTCAAAAGTTTCAAATACAAAAGGACATCTGATACTACATTAAGGAACAATACACGATTTTTTTACACTAGTCTGTGATAAGGAATGTAACATTTATACGCTGGTTAAAAGCAGCCTTCTTTAGTTGGTCTCAGGAATGAGCACTCACATGGTGCCATCTGCTGTGAGCAGAGGTTCACTGCACTACAGATGTGGACACAAACAAATGCTGAAAAGAGTTTTGCATCAAATCAGTTCCTCCACTAAAGTGAGTCAAAAGGATACCATCCACATACAAAATCTTCACTCCCCATGATCTGGCATTGGCTAATACACTGCTCCCTTTCAGTCGTTCCTACAAGACAGATGCATCAGAATCAATATAAAAACCACATCAGTCTTCAGTACATCATCAATGTCTACAATCTGAAAAATAATGTTTACAGATCTGCAATTGAAAACACATTTTTGTTGCACTGACTTACATTATTGCGCATGGCTTTTTCAAGCAGGGCCTTTCCACGGCTGCCACAAGCCTGTAGAGAAAAAAACACAGATTATTAAGATGATGTTGAAATCCTCAAGAAAAATGACTATGAAAATGATTATATAGACTAGTTTAAAGGAATTAGCTGTTTGGGAAAATTTACAATAATATTTAACTTTCAGTATGAACAAAGGAATACTTAGTAAATACCGTTGGTCTGGGAGTTCCTGGACGCTGTTTCCCACTGCTGAGGACAGACTCTCGCGTCATTATAGGACGTTTGGCTTCATCACTCGTCTCCTTTGCCCCTGCTTTGGTTTCTGTACCCTCCTGCTCATTCAGGCCCTCTTGGCTTCCGGTCACAACAAAGCTCACATCCTTGTGTAAGAAACTCTCGACCCTCTTCAGAATTAGAAAAAGGCAACAGTTTGTTTTTTTTAGACATCTGTTCTTTAACAAACAACAACAAAATTGTTGAAAAATTATTGTAGCTAACAATCAAAAAGTACTATTCCTATTACTTTTACGAATGGGTCACAAATAGTAGTTATTTTAGCAACTACATCTTATTCAAAAAACTACCACATCATTCCCACTCCTGATCAAGAAATAATGCGTTATATATGTTAACTTTTAAAGCACACAAATTGATGCAGATTGATGGTTTAGCCAAAGTCATGTACATTTTATCTTAATGTCACTGCCTATGTTTAAATTTGATAATTCTTGTATTGAATTAGCTTACCCCTCCGTGAAGAGATATGGCCTCCAAAAGCAGGGCTGTTGCCCGTTTCTTCACACTGTCCAGGTAGAAAGTCTTCCCCTCCAGCTTCTTCTGCCCAGGACAGAGTGAGCCCAGAAGGCCCCGCTCCTCTGCACACTGCTGATGCTGCATGATCCTGCTGCAGTAGAGGAGCTTACAACTTTACAGAATAACGCCAGGATCCTTCTTAAAAGAGAGAACAAAGCCATGGTTAATAAAGACTATAAGTCTGCATAGACATTTGACTGAAAGAAAATTAACTCATATCAATAGCTAGTAAACTATTATATAAACAATAATTGGACTTATTAACACCTTGTTACAACGTGTACAAGAACGTTGTTTTGACAATGTTTAAACAAATTTTTTTGTTAACTTAGTATAAGTACTTCAAGGCCTTCAGTAAAACATTTGTATAACAGTGCAAATCATACACATAATTTAATTAATCACTTTTTTAATATTTTAAGTTAAGTGCCATCTGTCTATTTTTGTCAGACCAAAGCTTAATTACAGAACTTGTTTATTTAAAAAAAAGATTATTTCAGCAGTTTTACAACTTGGCATTGCAAAAAATCATGTAGCTTTATTTACGACCAAATAACAACAGCGCATCACGAGTGCTATTAGCCTACAAACCTTTCTCGTTAGCAAACTTAGCTGCAGTGTGCGTTAGCTGACCTTAGCTAGCTTAGCTTTCCGCTTAGCTTAGTCTATTCGGTCTAGACACCGCCTGGGCAACAAAATACATTATGCTCGTTTGTAATAACGAAAGAAATCCTCTATTAAATTGTCTCCACACCGACAATGCGAACATAAAGTAAGGTGAATCACTTACGCTTTGTTACTGTGCTGAAAAACGGCAATAAATGAGTTGTTGCTATTGATACACCAAAAGGTGCTCGAGGAGCAACCGCCGCTTTTTTAAAAACACTGGTGGAGACGTGAGAAAGAAGCCAACGTCACATCCGGCGAGGCGTTGCCTTCACATGCTCCTGGTCTCTGAGTTGCATAAATATCACAGATTATATTAAAGCGATTTAATAACAAAGTTTTCGCACCAAGAAAAACAAAATCGGACTTTAGTCCAAATATTAAATGGGATTTAATCTGATCTAAAGCAGCTCATTATGTCACACATCATTCAAACAAAACACCATCTCCTTACACACGGATGTTTGTATTGAGTTTACATACGGTTTTGATAATACCCTAAACGCAGCACAGAGGATAAAGGAAGGATAAATCGATGTTGGTTCCCTCCCCTTGTTTGTTTAATTTAAATTGTTTAAAAAGGACTTATGACCATACAGCATGATCTATTCTGACTGATCTCTGAGGTATACAGAAGGTTAAAAAAAAAATAAAAACTTGTTACTGTGGAAGTAATTAATATAGGTACTTAGGGTTATAGGTAGTCATAGGTAGTAGTAATAGTAGTTGTCAGAAGCACTACAGTAAAAACTTGGCCTTCAAATAGTGTTTAAGTTGAACACATTTGGTCAAAATAACCTAAGTAAAGTTTAATATATCTTTTGAAAAAAAAGTCTTTTAGTGGACGTCTCCAATTTGGATAGCATTGTACAGACAAACTAATTTAAACAAATTCTTTTGCAACTGACATAAAATCTAATCAAAGCCAGGCCATCGAAAATGCATATGTATCCCTTCCTGCCCAGCAGGGGGCATCGTCTCTGTAAATACAGTCATCTCAATCAAGAAACTACACTGGCAATGTGAGTCTTCATACTTGCCCTGAGACAGTAAATTGTAACCCTTTTGTTTACATGGATTAAATATATTCATTATTAGAATTTAACCTTCCACCCATAGGACTATTTTTTAACTTATTCATACAATGCTTTGTACTATAATTTCACTAAAATTGTTAAATGTAAGACAAACACCATGGGGCAAATAATACCAAGTCTTTATTCAAAACATGCAATATTTGTTTATAAAAATATTTTTGACAAAAACACTGGCAGAGTGCAAAGTACTAGCCTTAAAAACATTTCAATTTGAAAATCTGCAAATAAAAGTTATGACACGGAACTCATACAAGGCCTGAGGGGAAAAAAACAATAGGCAAGATGCACTGGTTATGTTTTTTCATGTAAATTGCATAAGCCAAAAGATTAATGGTGAAAAACATTAAAAACATAAACTTCAAACAAATCAAAAAAATATAACAAAATAATGAAACAGATTGACAATAAGACTTTGACAACAGTTTTAACACAGGGTACAGTCTTTTAACTTTACCAAACACTTTCATTGACATTAACTCAAAACATTATTGACACCTTATTTTCTCTCTCTGAATACATAACACAGGAACACTGTAGTATTACCACCTTCAAACATACTCCCTCATTTTGTCTTTATGGCTGCGGATAACATCAACACACATCCAACCTGGTGTAAACAATAATAATAAAATTGTGCATATTCAACAACAGCAATGATGCTTAAAGCTCAGCTCCTGTATGGTGATTTCTGATGGAGACAATATCAAGAGCATAGTCTGGAGATGACAACAGTTGTACTGAAAGTGACGGCGAGTCAGCAGGAAGCACTTTAACTGTTTAACTAAGGCACCTCAGGTTACAGCGTGGAAGCTTTTGCATATTAACCAGCACTTACAGTATATCATAACTATCTTGCTGATAAAAAAAACATATAAGAAAATATACAAAGTCATTTTGGTACTTTTACTCCACAGTAGTGTGATGTTGAATACAGTGGCAACAAACAGTAATCCAGCTTTGTCGTAGTGTTAAAGGGTTACAATGCTTTCTATTCACTTAACATTATCTTCACTGGTTAGCTTTAAAATTTTCATATACAATGTTAAAGGCAGAATCTTGTACTGTAGTTTTAAATGCTTCTAAATGCTTATTGGGATACAGGATAGTCAAATAATTTGAAGATAATTTGGTGCATACTTGTGCTAACAGCAATCAAAATAGGGCATCAAGTATTTATTATTGTACGTTTTCTGTTTTAATAATAGTCTGGTTAATCGTTTAGTCTATAACACTGAAAATTGTTCATAACAATTACCCACTGGCTAAGTTGTGTCTTCATTTACTTGTTTGTCAAACCAACGGTCTCAAACACATTTATATTCCGTTTACATGGATATAAAACAACATAAAACGTTATTATAGAAAAACTTTTGTCCCCTCTGAAAACGACCATAACTGAAAATGATAAATCAGACAGTTTCTGAACACGTACCATTTATCATTCCTTGGCTCCTCTAGGTGTATGTATTAAAAGCAATAGATGTTAGCCTTTAATCCTCATGGGACAGGAGTCAACTTTGTGTGGGCTCGCACAAGGTACATAGTGACACAAATAATAACTAAAATCTATTTGAAGGCTGTGAAGAATAATGAAAGAATGTAAACTGGGGACCAAACATAAATACTGTGTGAGAAGGATTCGCATTGTTAAACAAAAAGTCACAGTCTGTATCTCAGATCCACTCAGAACCCTTGATGACTCCATATTTGCTGCTGCTGCTGCTGCTGCCTCTGTCTGCGTCCGCCCTGCCTGCGGTGTGTTTGGAAGCCTGTCTGTGTTTGCGTTCTCGGTGAGGCTTGCTGTGGTTATTACTGTGGATCTGTGGCTGGCTGTAGGCCGGACTGTCAGCCTCCGGCCTGTTCGCAGGCTGACGGATGTCCTTATGAACTCCTCTGGGGGAATCACCCATCCCGTGTGTGGACAGGTTTTCATCATTATTGGTGTACTGCTGGCGCTCCTCTTGGGCAATGTTCACGTGGTTCTGCCGGCATGCCATCTTGGAGTTACTGAGATCGGTGATGGGGAGCGGTTGGTCGTGGTGTACTGTATTTCCCAGAGGAGGCTTGATGGCGATGTTGTACCCGGGTGGAGCTGATGGTGCATTCCAAGAAAAAGGGTAGCTGCTGTAGTCCTCTCCGCTCAATCCTGCCTCGTTAAGAGCTGCATGTCCGCGTGTCAGCCCGTACAGCTCCTCGTCGGAGAGCTCCGACTTGTGGGAGCGTATAATCTCACAGATGGTGCCTACGCCCAGGTGAAGCATCTCCCATATGTTGAGAGCCAGGCAGAGCAGGGAGACGGTGTACATGATGAGGAGGAAGATGGTTTTCTCAGTGGGCCGTGACACAAAGCAGTCCACCCTGTGAGGGCAGGGCAGGTCCGAGCACACGTAGGAGGCAGGAACAGCGAAACCATACAGGGCGTACTGTCCACACAGGAAAGCCACCTCCAGCAGGGAGCGCGCCAAGAGCTGGAGGACATAAATACGCATCAGTCCGTCGGCTTTGATGCGCTGCCGCCCATCATGGCGCACCTTTACCTTCACTTGTCCATCACCACTGTTTTCTTTGGCTGCTCCACCTCCATCACTGTCCACCTCTGCCATCTCATAGATCATCGGATCTTCCTCTTGATCATCCTCCGCCTCTTCAATGCCCCTGTGCTGCTTTCTGCCCGACAGATAGTGCTTCTTGGGTTTCCTCCGCGAAAATCCTCCCCCGGTGCCCGCCTGCTCCTCCGCCCGAGTGATTTTGTTGACGGCGTAGCCCAGGTACATGAGCGAGGGCGTGGCGACGAGAATGATCTGGAAAACCCAGAAGCGGACGTGCGAGAGCGGAGCGAAGGCGTCGTAGCAGACGTTCTCACAGCCAGGCTGGCCTGAGTTGCAGACAAACTTGCTCTGCTCATCGTAGTAGATAGACTCGCCGCCCACGGCTGTCAGCACAATGCGGAATACGATGAGGACAGTGAGCCAGATCTTGCCCACGAATGTAGAGTGGTTGTGGATTTCTTCCAGCAGGCGAGTCAGGAAACTCCAACTCATGGTCGATGCAGGGAAACTACAGTAAGAGGCAACATACACCTCCTGTTACTCCCCTGTGGAGAGAGCAGAAATGATTAAGCTCTGTGGCATGCATTATATAAGGAATATTTACAGACGGGCACAGCTTCCTTCGTAACAGTGCCTGAAATGTGGAGAACAAAAGTATTTATTAACATGTCTTTTTGTGTTTGCATCTCAATTTGTCTCTTCCCCACACACAGCGACTTCATAGACAAGTTTCAATTCTACAAATAAAGGCACCCCACACTGTGCTGCAAATATTTCACTGCAGGCACTTTGTCTTTCCCGCAGTATACATGGTTATCACATAGTGCGTTTCTCCACAATAACAACACGTTTATCCTTGATTCTTTTAATAGCTGTGCCCTACCGCTCATGTCCAAACATACCCTTGGCAATAGTACACAAAGGGAAGAGTAATGACAACAAAGGAATGTCTAACCATAATTGCTATTGTTAACTGGATGTCCCCGATAGGCATTTTACGTTTGGTCATTACTATGTCTCACCATCCAGATGTTCCATAAACAAAAAAGTTTCTCACTGAGATAAAAACTTTTTGGGGGGGCTGGGAAACGACTACTGAAACCATAAATCCCTAAGGAGGAATTAGTATGGTTACTTTGCCACGGCTTAAAAAAAATTAAATCAAGGATTGACTACATCAATTATGCAGTTAAAACAAATATATTACTTAATTTCAATAATTTATTTAAAGACCCCCTCCAGTGAAAATCAAGTGTCTAACCCTGTAAACATCTCCATGTGGTGTTTCTCATGTGCTACAAGACATATCAGGGACAACGTAAGCAGTCATCTCCACAGCTGGGCCTGTCTGCTTTTAAACTGCAGTGTACCAAGGACAGGCTGAACAACACGTTGTCAGATCGGCAGGTTTGTGACGTCACAAACCTAAGGAGCCAATCACGTTAATGGACAGGGTGACGCTATGCATATCATTATGTGCAACCTATGGCAACCACTTTGGCGATGCGGGAGCCGGCTTTAACCGGCATTGTAACCTTTTCAAACTCACTACTGACTACTAACTTTAATGTTACTACTAATAATTACTACATTTCAAGCTAGCTAAGTTTCAACAAGTTGCCACTCAACGTTGGCAGAAACGTGTTTTTTTTTTCGCGACAGAGCGGGCAGTTGGAAATTTGCATAGTCTATGCAGAGTCGGGAATCTTTATGAGGGAGATGGAGGATATATACAAGGTAATAAAACGTATTTTGCAGAAAAAACATATCCGACACAATTTATCATTTCAAGCAGAGCATTTTATATGTCTTAAAAAATGACTCTGGGTGCTGGTCTTTAATTATTAATGATAATGGAGGGTAATTGGAGAAACCAATGGTCTGAAGCACAAAATAGTTTGAGTTCTAAACAGTTTTCCACTTTGTTGTAGTACTGCTTCAGGAATTTAACACTCTAATACCTTTACTGTCAGGTTTAAATCAAATGTAGAGTGTGATTTAGCTTCAAATATTTATAATTAATGGATGAAAAAACAACAACAATATAGCATTAGCTTAAACACAACCTCGTCTCCATGCTAACACACACTCTTTGTGCTATAATTAGCCAGACGAGGCAGGGGTAAAGAGATGCTTGAAGCAGTAGCACATTACCGTCTGTCTGCAAAGATGAAAAGCCAAGATTAACATCACTCTGTGTGATTTAAAGTATATTTTTCTTTCATTTAAATGATACAACATCACCTCATACGTACCTATCCCTGAAAAACACTGTTTAACCTGCAGACATCCATCTGCCCAAACCTTAAGCTGCAGACATCTCCGCGACTCACTCATGTAAGAGGAAATCTAAAAGGTTCAGACTTCTGTGGGATAGCCAGTGTGTGTGTGTGTGTGTGTGTGTGTGTGAGGGAGAGTTCAGAGGGTTTCTTGGGGTAGTGCGTATTCCAGCAGTCGAGGCTCCTGCAAAGTTCCTTGTAATAACATGCACTTGACATCCATCTACCAACGGGGGGACAAAGACCGAGGCAAACGACCAAAGACCAGGTGATAAAAGAGCAGCCTTCAGGTTGTTCTGGGAACATCACTCTATGAAGTCAGTGATGTTATCAAACAGTTTAGAGAATTAAAAACAAATTTGCTTTGATGTTTAGCACTTAAATCAAGTCTTTCAATCGGCCTTCCTTTTGATCTTAGTGTGACCCAAGTATCTCTAAATAAGGGCCTCTAGCAGTTTTGATCCTGTGATCACATCAAACGATTCATCAACTTTGATAATGTGCTGTTTTCTTGAAAATGAAACAATAATTTGATGCTTCAAACTTTTTAAATGTCAAAAATGTATGCTTTCCCCAGATTTAGTGTAAATTTGTTTTAAGTGAATATGTTTTAATTAACACCCTTTCACTATTCTATAACATTTTATATACTTACAAGCTTACATTAAAGTATGGGCAAAACAGTAAGAGAAAAAGAACATGGAGAAGCTTGAAAGAGGCAAGAATCATAGTGGTAAACAAAGCAAAACTCTTTGTTGTTGCAGTGAACAAAACTGGGCACTATAGTTGCATACTAGTATATTGTAAAATGAGTTTTCTCAAATGCGAACGTGACACAACTTTACACTCAGTTACTCAGCTAACTACAACTTGGGAATTGTACTAACCTCCATTCCCTCAAACTTTTTGTCGTAGTTGTTAATGTTTTCACTGGACATTAAACATGACATGGCAGGTGTTTGCATTTGAGGTCCCGACCATGTTTCCTGTCTGTGATGTAGTGTAAAGTATGTTTCTAATCAAGAATGAAATACCCTTCAAAAATACTTAAACAAAATGAAGAACAGTGTCAGCAAACGACTAACTTTTTACCCATCCTGTGCGTGGACAGGTTTTCATCATTGTTGGCGTACTGCTGTCGCTCCTCTTGGGCAATATTCACGTGGTTCATGGGTAGCTGTAGGTCGTGGTGTACTGTATACTTAAAGTGTTAATCTCGAAGATTTTCAATTAAATAAATGTCTGTTAAGTCACTATCCGAATGGAGTAACATGGAGATTGAGCCTATGGCCCACTGATGAAAGCCTTTGCATTTGCAGTATTGCAGACCGGGTGTTGGTGGCGACATTTGCGGAAAAAGTGGCACCCAGTTAGTGACACGTTTTCCATCATCCAGCAGTGGTTGACTTGAATTTATTTGAATTTCTTTATTGAATTAGGACAGTGCACATTAATCAACCTATCAGCAATACGCTTTAAAGTAAATATGCCAGAATTAGCACGATAGCTAAATTTCACCCATAGTCTGCCAGAGAGGGTAGGCGGAGCTAACACACAAAAAGGGGCTGCTTTTCTGGTCTCTGCAAGTGTTTTGAGTAAACAGTAATCTACTATGGCTGAACAAACAAAGAAAAGATCGGTGACTACAGATACAGCTTCAAAAATAAGTGAAAATCCATCTATCGCTAATTACCGTTTATCGCCATAGGTGCCGCCAAAGAGAACGAAACAGAGACCTTCGAAATTACCACTTTAAAGTTTTTCACTGGAGGTTCAACCAGGAGAGTTTCATGCTCATCCAAGCATTAAGTTTTCCGATTGTGAGTCACGTGGGAATAATTAATGGGATTTTTTTCTTCCTGATGCCAAAATAGCTCCCACTATTTAGCAACTCCATTCACTCTAGGATATGAAATATTTGGTTATAACAACACTGCAAAATGATCTCAGGTCTGATTGGCTGTACCAGTGGTGACTATATTTTTCAGTGCACAAACTCTGGCAACATAACATATATTATTTATACAAGTGCAACTGCAATTTGCATAAACAAGACCCTACGTTCATTGATGCCATGCCACTGAAAGTCTCACTCACTTACACTTTGTACCAGGCACACTGACACAGTGTCGCATTGAGTTAGTGTGACATTTTATGAAAATAAATTAATAAATAAATATGTACGGTGAAACCAGGTCCAGCTGCAGCTCACATCCTTCCTCATGTCTCACTCAGTCCTGACCGTCTCATTAAGAGTCGCAGTTTTTGCCCTCTAAAAACTGCACATCTGGCCGTGTTGTGTAATGTGCTTATTTTTGATACAGCAATCACCACCCAAACACACGTCTCATGTACGGCAAGAAACTGGGAACAATCCTTCACACTGCTCATTTGGAATCAAATGAGTGAAGGTGTTATTTTTGAAACATTGTGGATCATTCCTTTTGGTAACGATAGCAATTTACTAACCAACATAAGGGGTCAAAGAAGTATTCAGACAACAATTCCCTAAATTAGCAGTTATTTTGAAGGGAAAACAGAGCCTCACAACACAGACTAAATCCAATGGAATAATAAGATGAACATGTATTAGGTGGATTATTTTATACCAGACTTTAAGTCAAATGCAGAGGTGGAGAAATTAAAATCCACAGGCATTTATTTACTATAACAGCAAATGAAGTTAATTCACTCTGGCAAAAACCTGCCTCGTCTCCAAATGCAATGACAGATCCAAAGCCCCAGTCACGCGTAGTGCCACATCGAGCGCCCTAAGGTGATACAGTGCACTTTCCCCAGATGCCTCCCAGTCCCAGACCTACAGCCTCCAGTTTCCTACAGTGCCAGTAAACGAGCTATTTGACTGTAACTTTAAAGAGCATGCCTGTCTAAAAAGGCTTCAAGCTGTGAGGGTGAAGGTTTGTGGTTTCCTTCAAAGCTGTTAAAGTGATGCTACACCCAAAACCTATCTTTTGAGTAGGGAACACTCACCCGCTGTTCACTTAAAAGACGCCTGTAAAAAGTTTGTAGTTTGCTGACACTGTACTTTGTTTTTTTTAAGTATTTTTGGGGGGTATTTCATTCTTGATTGGAGACATACTTTACACTACAACGCAGACAGGAAGCATGGTCCGGATCTTAAATGCAACAAACACCTGCCATGTTATGGAGACAAAAGAAAGATGGTGCAAGTATGCATCATCAAGTATGCATCATCTGCCATTTATGCCCCAAGAATGGACCTCACATACATACCTACAAAGTTCGCTACAACTTCATTGTTGCACAAGGAAAAGAAGGGAACAAAAATTGAATCAGCTTGTAACAACAAGCAGAATTGAGTCTTCTGTCTTCACCTCTTGAGCTTCTTCCATTTCGCTCCCAAGAGGCAGTAAGTCAACTTCAACAGGAATTCAGAACAACAAACAAACTGGAGGCAGGAACGTCAACCAATGAGCATTAATCCAGACTGAATTAAAAATAAAGAGCAAACAAAGATGGCAATAACAGGATAGCAGTAACACAAAGCCGCCTTCATTATCACATCACATACACCCCAACAAACTTATCTGTCAGGAAGTGCTACGAGGAGCGACTGCACGGGTAATCACCCAAACTTAATCCTCAGAATTTCCCTTCCTTGTACATCCAGACATGGAGCCCACGGGTTACAGGCACACATGTCAAACAGACGACGCAGTACAGTACAACACAATGTCATCTTGACAAAAGCCTCTAGCGGAGATTTAATTTGTCATGCCAAAGGAGCCACTGTAAGTATGCCGTGCTTTCATAAGAAATCAATCATCCAGCCAGAAAGAGGAAGTACACAGCATTACTTTATGAACTGAATAATTAGTGCCTTATTTTCTCTCTTTGCCATCAAGTGTCATGTCACTAATTTAAGAGTCACATTGAACATGTTATTTTATTGTGAAAGGAAACACAATTATTAACTTTATTGTGCATCTTCTGCAAAATGTCCATTTTGATTTCATTGTCATTAAAAGAAGAATTTTATAGAAACTATGGCCAATTCCTGGTTTCCAATGTTAACCTAGTAATATTAATAGGTCTGCATGATATTGGATTTTTTGCCAATAATCGATATGCCAATATTTTGCAACCGTTTTTGTCGATTTCAATACCGATATATTAGGCACATGTTTTTTCCCACGTAATTGCAGAGAACATAGTGGAATTGATATCATGCCTACTCTTATTGTAGTATCCAAAAACTGCGATACCGCAGACATCTTGCACCCGTCTTCACGCTTGACGGAAGAGACGTGGTGCAGGCAGTGCGCGTGCACACTCGCGCCGAGTTAATGTCGTAGCATTACGTCAAGTTTTTAAGGGTATCATCAAGCATTTAGGGCATAATTAAAGCGTCTTTTTATCGGCGGAAAATAGCAGAAAAATGACATCTCTGCCGAGATGTCATTTTCAAGCCATAATCTGCAGATACCGATAAAGTGTCGGTAATATTGTGCATCCCTAAATATTAATAACAAAAGGCTAAGCCTCTTTATCATGTAACATGTTTAGAGGTTGCAAATACTCCAGTAAAAGTAAAAGAAGTCAACAAAATAACTTCTCCAGGAACAGTCTTTTAATTGATCTGGATATGACTGGAATTTTGTATTCTACTCAGGTAAAGAACAAAAGTAAACATGCACATTTGTGCTTAGCTTAGTTGTAAGCTGCCCTAATCCAGGTCTTTTCATATACAGGAGCATGGAGCATGACGAGTTAAATGCACACACCCCCAGCTTGAATATTTACAACAGAAAGCAGGAGTAGTAGTTTTGAAGCATGATATACTGTGTGTGTATACCTTATTAAACTTATTCGCATTAACACAACAGACACACTTGCTGCTCTTCATCAACTCAGTGTCAGCTCATTTCTCTGATGTACTGACCTCAGATCAGGGGTCACACAAACACTACACTGTGTGTGTGTGTGTGTGTGTGTGTGTGTGTGTGTGTGTGTGTGTGTGTGTGTCATAATTTGTGTGCAAATATTAGCTGGTAGTGTGGTTTTACAGAGCCATGTGGAGGCATGGTTGTTGTAAGTTAACCTCTTACCTCTTACCAGCTTGTAACTAACGAAAAAGGAAATAAAAGTAGCTTAAGAAATATATATTAAAAAATAACAGAGTAAAAGTAATTATTTTCTCTAAAATTAGGGATGCATGATATTATTGGCACATTAACGGTATCTGCAGATTATGGCTTGAAAATGACATATCAGCATCAGCAGATCATTTTTCTGCCGATATATTCTGCCGATATTTTCCACCGATAAAAAAACGCTTTAATTATGCCTAAATGCTCGATGGTTCCCAAAAAAAGAAAAGAAAATGTTACAAACAAATAAATATGGCGTTTTGTACATGACCTAAGTTTACGTACTTTTCTTACATTGCCCAGTGAATGTGTACATTTTAAAAAGCACTGTATTATGTTATTTCTGCATCTGCCCCATGGGCATGATATCAATTCCACTACAGGGGAAACTTGATGTTCTCTGCAATTAGGTTGGAAAAAACATGTGCCTAATATATCGGTATGGAAATCGGCAATCAGCAAAAAGGGTTGGAATATATCGGCATCTCGGATATCAGCAAAAAGTCCAATATCGTGCATCCCTACTAAAAATCTACTCAACTATGAGTGGCATATTGAATTCTTATTAACTTATTACCTCGTTCTGTTTTGTCCTTCCAATCCTCCTCGTTTACGGGGCCAGAAGCAAAAGATATTTCAAACCCCATGTGCCTTCAAACAGAGAACAGAGAGACACCATGAAACATTAGTTAAACAAAATCCTCACATTTTCTATAAGAAAATTGTTAAATATTATATATTTTATGTTGTCAACAATGACAGCGTACAATGTACTATGTTCATTTTATCACTATAATGTATTTTTGTTTACAGCTGCAAAAAATACTGGGCCCTTTTTTTGTTTTATTGTTTTCTATTTTGTCTTTTTTTATTTCATTTTTGTATTTGTAAGAAATCCATTAATTTCTGTCAAACCCCACTACTGGAGGTGTCTGAGGCGAAGGTCTAAGAAATTTCAGTTGTGGTGTTTGATGCTAGCAACAACATGCTAGTCGAGTAACTGACATTATGGAAAGACAAACGTTTTTTCGTTTAAACCTTTATGAAAATGTTCTGTATAATGTTTAGGAATTTCTAGTTCTCAAGTTTGTCGATTTACAGTAACTTAAAAAAAACCTTTTAAAACATAAATGGCTAACTACATTTGCAGGTAGATAACTGATCTGAAGTAGTTAGTAGTAACAGAGCTAGCTTACATTAAACAGTTACATGGTAGTTTGTTTCGTCAAAAAATCATATATTTCATGTATATACCCTTTTCCTCATGATGTTCAACTGATTTTTTCTCAAATATGCTTTCACAAGTAACAAGAGTCAGACATATTTACCTACCTTCTGTGTGAAATTACCCCAGCATCCTCACCTTACCAGACGCACATGTGGCGCCGCTCCGCTCCGTCAAAAAGAGAGCTGGGTCAACGTTAACACTTCACAAACCAACCGGCGAAAAACGGTACTTCTCAGCAGGGGAAATGATATCTTCATTGCCGAATTACAAAAAAGGGTATGATGTTAACGTTTACACTCTAAAATGTACTCCAAATTGTACGTGAGTTAAGTTCAAGCTAATTTGAGTGTTGTATTGACTTTTATCCCGGAGACTGGAATGGAGAGGCAGAGAGTTTGATAGTATCAGCGGAGAAAAATAGAGTGGGCTGGTATATGGCAAGGAGGGGCTTCTGTTTAGTGTGTGTATGTGTGGGAGAGAGAGGGGCTGAGCGAGAAAGGACAACACAAATTAAAAGCCAAGTATCATAAGACAGTATGACATTTTATAAAAGGCATAAAATAATTATCCATTGTGGAAATTCACAACTTTCAATAAATTACTCCTTCCAATTCATTTAAGGTTTTTTATTTGTTTCATTCGTGTATTTTAGTAAATGGCTACTTAGACTTTAAATCAAGGATCCATCCACTCCAGACAGGTTTTACATGTCCTGTTTAATCAATAATGAACAGGGATGGTTTAAGATTTGTACTCAATTCTAAAGTTCAGTTTCTCCTAGTTTATTCTAGGTCTGGCAGCACAAACGGTTGAAAGAGTTGGTCATGAGTCAGGGCTTCATGAGAAGGGCAAAGAGCAGAGTTGTATGACAACACATATATTTACCTCACTGTTGTCTTTAGACAGAGTGTGAGACTGAACAGACACCAACAGTTCGTTTCATCTTCTTCCATCAGGCTTTGGATACACATCATGGATTCTGCTATCAAGTGCTGAACAAAGGGGCACTCCATGAATATTAAAACATAAAGGTCAGTTTACTTGACATGGAAAACACAACTTAGCCTGCAAAAACAGCTGTATAATGTCATCTGTAGTTCTGGAGGGAGCTCAAAGTCCTAGAAAATAAACCTGCATATGATCAGCCAGTGCACAAACTACGGATGTGAAATTAAAAAATGAGAGCAGTTAACAGATGAAAGACTCAGATGAAAGATGCTTTTGCACTCATCAGATGCATCTACATCTGATGTGGGGATGTGTTGTTTGACATCTGCTGCTTGCGATCACCTTCAACAAGTTTCTGAACAGTTAAACTGCACAAGGTACAGCATGAGGAGTGACAAAGGTGGACAAAATAAGAAACTGTCTTCTGTCTGTCAAACATTAAACACTACTTAGATAGAGGCCATGAATAAAATCATACAATCTTCCAAAGAACTCAGGGATCAGCTGGTCATCTTACTGTTATAAAAGTCCCAGTGATCAATCAGAATGTTTTTTAATTTGTGTTTAACTGAGGTTTTTTATGATATAAATTGGCTCTGATAGATTGTACCGTAAAGAGACAACACCCAAACTCTCAAATGACCTGAAAGGTGCCTAACTTGAATTTGGTCTGGCGCCAGAAGTATAACAAATAAACTCAATTGATTAAAAGTCGGGATACAGTATATCTGCTTCTGCTGTTTAAATTTTGATACATTTTTCACAAGTTCTTTAAAGCGGACGTATCTTTTGAATTGTTATTCTCGTATTTTGCGTGGGTTTCAGATTTTGGGGTGTTTATTGTTCACAGTGAAGAAGTGATAACTGCATTATTCCGTGTTTTTCCAGAATGACATTTTTAAAAGGTAGCTTCTGAAATGGGCCGTTCAGAACAGCTGCAAGTTTATACGTAGAACCCTGCTTTCGCTGAAATCGACCAATCGTCATTCACCTCAGGCTACCTTCTTCCACTAGCTTGTTGTCAAGTCATTGTCAAGATTTTAGGTAACCATTCCAATACCTCCTGGTGATTCTGGCTCATACATACAAGGCAGAATAACCAATCCTAGAGCAGCCAGGTTTTTTTCAACTTCGGAGTGACAGTGTAGTGTGGCCACTCCCCCACATGGGGGCGGGGCTATGCGGTCACTCCAAATACTGTCAGCCAATCGTTGCTAAGGTCTAAACTTTGAATGGCAAAACGGTATGTATACAATTTTTAAAACGAAACAAACTTTACCAACGTGATTAAAAAACACATGGCTACAATGTGTCTCCTTTAACGTAAGTGCAATACAAAAAATCTGGTGTATAACAAATTTTTTTTAATTAACATGCCCACAAGACAAAGTGGTTTATTAAATCACACACTGCATGGCCTTCCACAGCCACTGCTACTGCTTTAGCATATTAGAGATTAACACAGAAAAGCTTCTCATAATACAGCAAGGCATCCTCAAGGCCCTGCAGATACAATTCAAACAATGTTTCTCCTGTTGCTGATGACCTACAAGCGTAGAAATCTTAGTTTTATCTTCATCGTTTATCTCAAGGACATAGACAAACATCCTGCTGCTCAGGCAGCCCACTTGTCCCTCTCCTTTCCATCTCCATTTGTTTCCAGCTGACTCTCTGGGAGGGCCACTGCTTAATGCTTGACTTTCGGTTGGCATTGTATTCTTAAACTATCAGCAGAAGAATCAAACACAGAGGAGGGGAAACACTTTCAACCCTAATCAGTCTGATAGCGTTTTGGCATAGGAAGTCCACATCCTAATTCAGAGCGACCTCTTACAAGGCTGCAGTCCCTTAACTGCGTTATCTTTCACCTCAGAAGGAGTAATTGAATGGAGAAAAATCAATGAGAGTATCCATAAAAGCAATCATCGTAGAGCACTGCCAATTTAAAGCATTTTAACAGTTGAGTGTCTTCTGTTATTGGTGGTGGGGGGGCGGCTGTTTCAACTGGAATGTAGATATTGATAGGGTCGTACGACAGGAGGCGGCAAGGCTGTCATCGACAAGTGTGAGATCTTCAAATACAATTTGTCATCATTCTCCGCAGTTGGTAGTTAATTGGGTTTTCTGTACATTCACTTACCACTGGAGGTCATTGAAAACTGGGTTGGACATTAAGTTGTCTTTTGTCTATATAATCAAAATAGACACAGCACGTACTCTTTCCCTAACAATGTCAGCCTCAATATGACCTAAATTAAAGGATCAATTCTGTTGGGATCGATAGAGCTGAGAGTCGCAAAAGTCCAGAGCACACAGAGAGGTTTCCCAAAGAGAAATGCCTACGCCAAATTGGAAGGAGGAGCGACAGAAAAGCAAAGTAAATGTGGGCTACAAGTGGGACTGTACGGTCAGCTCTTTGCCACTGATGTTATGATTAGGGGTTCTGAACTGACAACTGAGAATATAATGGTAGACAACAACAATGACACAAAATCACCCAAGGGACAAAGTGACAGATTAAATCAGAGAGAAGGAATCAGATGTAGAGAGAGAACAATGACGAAGAGATTGGATGAAAAGATAGACACATGAAATATCTTTATCTGAACTGACAGAAGTCTAACTTGAAAGTGCTAGGGCAGCATAAGAGATGAGATGAAATAGGGGTTTAATGAAGAAACAGGTTTATAACAGGGAAAATGTATAACGATCAACGCCCTCCCGCTCAAGTAAGAGAGCTGAGTCCACAAACTACTTGGCTGACTTCAGCAGCATCTCACTCTAACATTGTTACATGGAGAAGGAAGGCACAAACACAACATGTCATCTTCAGCATCACAGCCTTGAGCGTTTGCTGTCACATTGTTTGTGAGATGTTTCATGAATTGACATCAGTTGCTGTTTACACTGAAGAAAGCCTCATTCTGATGTGGTTTTCTTATTAATCACGAGCAACGAATTCCTCTGTTAGTCTGAATGCTTGGTATACTGTAAGAAATGACAAATGTTTGTGATTGCACAGGGAACTCCTAAGCAGTTTTAGAGATACGTAACCTTGACGCCATCTTCTGGTCAAGAGATGTACACAAAAAATCTGTTCTAAACCGGTGCTTCACAAGCTTTCGTCTTGTCAGCTTTAAAAACAAAGCTTGCAACCACCGTACTGGGTTAGGAGCAGTTCATTTTTAGAAATCTCAGGAGCTTAAGATATTCAATTTTATTCAAGTTATGACACTATGTTGACAGGGACCAACAATGCGTGTTAAATAACATCAGCATGATGATGTATCAGATTTAGCCAAATGGCTCATTTTCATCTGCAGTACCAGTAATAGCAATATCCCTGCGGGCACAAGAGGTCAATATAATGTCAGAAAGACATTAAAGAAGACTGTAACGTTGGACAGACGTACAATTGTGATTTTAAATGAATATTTGGGTTGACATCAAGACCCACCACACTTCAACCTCCAACATTGGACCGACTTCGAATTTAGGTTGGGTATGATAACAAGTTTGATACCAAAATCAATATGGGGTTGACATCAGCCAATGAGATTGGACAGAAATTGCTTTTTGGTTTGATGTTAATATCAGGTTGACGCCGTACCAAACACTGACTGGGAGTCAACCTCAAAGATTTGTTAGAAATTACAATTTGGTCAGATGTAAAAATCATGTTGGCATCAAGCTTTGACTAGAAGTCAACCTCCAACATTTGACAGATTGCATTTTGGTTGGATGTAAAAATCACGTTCATGTTTTTGTTCGTGTTTACATCAAAGCCAACATTGACGGCTGACGTCAGAACCTGACTTTGGGCTGATGTCAGACATAGATGTTGGCCTGACGTTAGGCTGGCAACAAAACCTGACATTGAGCTGACAACAAAACCTGACACTGGGCTGACATCAACTCCCGATGTTAAGCTGAGGTCAGATCCTAACATTGGGCTGAGGTCAGATTCGGATGTTAGGCTGACATGAAAACCTGATGTTAGGCTGATGTCAGATGTTGACGCTGGTGGGCTGATGTCAGATTCTGATGTTGGGCTGACGACAAAACCTGACGTTGGGCTGACGTTAGAACCTGACGTTGGGCTGATGTCAAATCCTGACATTGGGCTGACGACAAAACCTGACGTTGTGCTGACGTCAAAACCTGATAATGATATATTGATTGATTGATTGATAATGCTGAATTTAACCTTGGTTACAATTTTTTAATAACTGATCTTATGATTCCCTCTCCATTTTTGAACTTTTTAGGGAGATAAGCATCAATGTCACAGTCCTAAGGATGAATATGGATGTGGAGCAAGAACTGAGGTCTGACTGAAAGATGTTAAGAGAAGCATTCATGGGCCTTCTAAATATTCTACATGTGGACGGGGAAACATTTGGTACATCATCTAGAATGAACTGATACTTTGTTCATTCGCATGCACTTGGTGTCCCACCCCGTGACAGGCAAGGCTTTTGATGTGCCCAAAACTGCTGTCTAGAGGGTTATTCGCAGAACTGCCATGGAGGTTTGCGGAGGTCATGTTCCCCTCATCTGAACAGCCTCGAGGAAGTTGGCAAAGGACTTGGAAGACTTGCACAACACAAATCATTTGGCAAGGCCGAAGGGGCTTTAGATGGTTGTCACATAATGGTCGAACCAAACACAACCAGGCAGATTATTTTAACATCAAGACACTTGCCATTCTACTCTAAGCTGTCTGTTACTTACTTTTGATGGGTATGGAGGTTCTGTTCATGGGACTTGTATTTTAGCGTTCTAACCAAAAACGTCAAAGCCTGTTCTATCATATATTTGGGGCCATGAAAGCACAATGGAAGGCAACCATATTAAGGCTCTGGAGGTGAACTCCGAGGTCTGCTCTGAGGTTGCCCTGTTCTCTTCTTTCCGCCACAATCTCTGCCTCAGTCATATACCATTAAATCAACCTTCTTCCTGCTTAAATGTATACTCTTTAAAACCTCCATCACTTCATTCTTTCTCTGACTTGTTAGTTCTTTTGCCAAGGGGCCCCTGGCTCAGTAGGTCCATCACTACCTATTTGTGACATTACAGCATATACGGTATATTTAAGCAAACTTTTTTCAGATTTTTCAACGCTCTCCCTGAAGCAACAAAGGGCTTAAAACAACTTTCAAACACACTTCATGTAGCCATATACCCCCTCTCTGGTCCCAACCCTCACCATCTGCTGAAGGCTCTGGCTGTGGTGCTGGCGCTTGCTTTGTTCATGCTATCTCACATACGTCTTTTCATATTATCACAGCTCAGCGCTGCTTGCTTGTCCTCTCTCTCAACTGCTGACTCTATTTCCACTGACCCTGCCACCTCCAAGTTTTTCTGTGTGCGCTCTCATCCGCTGTCCTTTTATCCTGCCCCTCTGTCTTCACTCTGTCCTTTGGCTGTCTGAAGTCCTGCAAGTTGAGAAAGTGGTTCGGATGACGGTCTTCACTCGGGGTCTCTTGTGTCCTCCTTTCTCTGCATCTGCTGCTAATTCAACATGGCACCTACTTTGAGGGGATGAATTGTATCATGTGATGCTTCTTCTCCTTGTCCCTTCTCCTAAATCAATCCCCCTCTCATATCTAATTTATTTGACACTGGTTGGACATTGCCCTTACCAACACCAGTGACTTGAACAATATACCAGTATAACTAGTTTAGGAATGGTCTTTTCTACTGAGACTTTGTTGTTTCTGATATCCATTATATTGTCCTTCTTTTAAGTCAGTTTCAAGTAAAATATCTAATTTTTCAAGATATCATTGACCCATTCCCACAATGCAATTTTAAACCTGCAGAGTGGAACTTTTGTCTCCCCCTTCTGACATAGACAGTAATCACATAAAAGCTGTTGAGGCTTGTATGTCTGTCAAAACGTGATGCGGTGCAATCACAATCAGTCTCATGTATGTTATGTCACTGTTTTGGCGGCGACTTTTTCATGGAAAAAATCACAAGCGGCGCCCAGTTAGCGACGCGTTTTCCATCAGCCAGCAGTGGTTGGTCTGCCAGAGAGGGTAGGCGGAGCTAAGCGGCTGCTTTTCCGGTCTCTGCAAGTGTTGCGAGTAAACAGTAATCTGCTATGGCTGAACAAACAAAGAAAAGATGGATTACTACAGATACAACTTCAAAAATAAGTGAAAATCCACTTAGATGAAGGAAAACAGTCTAAAAAGGAAAGCAACCATCAGCGAGTAAAAGTTACAACCGGAGCCAACGAAAGTGACATCTTTGAGATTACCACTTTAAATAAAGATTTTTTTGAAAACTCCACATAGTATCTTAAAGAGAAAACTAGGTTAGAGTAGTTTATAGTCACAGCTGTGAAACACACAACAGAAACAGATTAATCAGATAATGGCTTTATATTCCTGTTACACTGATGCATTACACTCATAGTTGGATTTCTGATTAAATTCACATACAATCAATACAGCAAACCACAAAAAAAGGTAAAAGGAATAGCATCATAGTCGAGCAGAGTCCTTACAACACACAATTTTATTTGGTTGTTGTGAAGCCATAATACCATTTCAAAAACGTTAAGTTTGGTGGTCTGGAGTCAATTGTCATCCCTGAAAATGTTACGTTTTTCTTTATATTAAACCTTTAATTTAGTTTACATCATATCAAGTTTATATTATTGATTATTGCACAAACTCCATAGAAGTTTTACAGGTACACACAAACAGGTAAAGCAAATTAAAACAACCCTACCTCTAGCATTAGAATGGGCAAAGCTCACAGAACTTAAGTCTCCTAATCACAGAGCCTGGACGGATTACATTTTGATCTCAAAGAATTTCAGGTTAAAACTCCAGCTGCATCGATTTAGTCTCATAAACATCTATACAAGTTCAGTCACAATTGAACATTTTGTTCTTAGAGTAGCAAGTAAATATTATGCTTATAAAGATAAATACATGTTATGTTAGTCTGTTAAAATATTTTCTCTTCTCCGTGAGAAATTTAAATACTGGTTTAGGACATTTCCAGCACTTTTACAGTATAATGTTTTTAAGGCTAGAAGTTTTCTTCATTAATAATACTTATTACTTCCCGTTTTACTGCTTTTCATCAGCACCGGAACTTTCTTTGTGTTAACTGTAATGACATAGACAAGATGTGGATATGGATGTATCACAAAATGAATGCAAATAAACACTCAACTATTCATACTACCTCTTGCCAGTAACTAGACAGGACTAATGTAATTGAGCCTTCACTTGTTTACATATTAAATGGAAACCTTAAATAGACTGCAAAAAATACAAATACACAGTGTTTATGCCCCATTAGTATCAAAATTTAGACAATATATGGATGACAAAATGAAAACATGTCACTACAAGAGATTATATTTTATGATTTCCTGAATTTAAACAGAATATAAACGTCCCTGTAAACGACTGAACATGAGTGCTCCTTAGTGGTATTTTAAAATGTTTTCCAGTCCCTGTCATGAGGCAAAATGAGGTTACATGTTGAGTTTATGATGCAGAAGTACCAAAAAGGCTGAAACCGACAGATATAACACGTTATGTTTGTTCTTTGTTCTCGTTAACCCATAACACTGTAGTTTATAGGGAATACATTCAGACGTAAAGACATTATGAGACGTTTAAAAATATATAAATCCTCCCCAATCAAACTGGTTTTCATGTTAATATTCACTGGGAGTTTATTAAAAGAAGTACAGTGATTGCTAGCTTATAACTACATAAATAGAATTAAAAATCTTTGACTAAAACACTTTCTTCTATTGTCTCAGAGTCACAAGGTATAATGTGTGGCCAAAGTGCAGGCTGCAGTGTTCCCTTTGGATCTCATGCTGGTGTAGATTACTGTTGTATAATCAAGATTAGGTATCAGTGAGTGTTGGGTGGAGGAGAGAGCACAGGTAGTGTGCACGAGTCTCTGTTACCTTACCCCTGTTCAACGCCGTCCTCGTCCCAACCCGACACGACATGCGTGGTCTTTTGTTCCAAGTGCTATAACATCTGATCGTCCTTGTGTCCATCGTCAAGGCTTTGAACGCAGTGTTCAGTGTTATTAAAAGAAGGCTGTCAACACAGAGATCCCAAAGAGTGGAATAGCTTTAAACTGTTGCTCTTGGTCAATAAAATATCTATAGTTATACAGTACCTGTGACACGACAAAAAATACCTCAAATACAGTGAGATATTCAAACGTAGAGTTAATTCCATTCATATTGACGAACCTGATTTGTTCAACAAGCCAACTCCTTTGGATTTAGTTTACCCTGGAGCACACAACACACAACTTTGGTTAAGATCTTCAGCATTTTGGATCCAACTTGAAAACAAGAACTTTATCAATATTGCAGTGTAATCTCCATTATTGATCATGATAACTTTGACCTGTGAGGTTATTTATTTGCATTCCAATGGGAAGTTCTAATACTGCATACGCACTAAAACCTATTCATAATTGCCAGGCTAGCAAAAAAAGGAATAGTTTGACATTTCGGGAAATTATTGGGAAGAGGGTTGGGATAACGTGCACCAAAGGGCCACAAGTCAGAGTCGAACCCGCGGCCGATGCGTCGAGGACTTTGCCTCTGTACATGGGGCGCCTGCTCTACCAACTGAGCTAAACCAGCGCCCCCAGATCTCCATTCTTTTCTGTGCAGTTATATACCCTATCTATCCTATTATCCACCTTTTAGAGCTTCCAAAAGTCTCTAACCAACATGTTGTGCAAACCGTTAGTGTTCTTTCGTCCACTCAAAAACCTAAACCAAAATGTCAGGCCAACAAGACAATACCCAATTTTATAGTTGGGTTATGTTACGGACTTCTTCTTGTCCAGGTGTAGAGACTTAGTAATTATCAAGCTTTCAAAGTGCTTGTAGTCGTTTTGTTTGGATTGTTTTCAGTCTTTATGCTGAGCTAAGCTAACCAATGCTGGCTTTAGCTAGACATTTGCTGCACTGACATGACGGTGGCATAGATTTTCTTCAATTGAAAGCACATTTTCCCAGAAATGTCAAACTTTTCATTTAAGCAGGTGACTAAAATAAACGCTAACTATCTTTATAGGGTATACCAAGTGTGGCTAGATTAAACTCATGCTTATCCTGCTGCTCACCAGGACTGTGGTTAGTGCGCTTTTGCCTTTCACGTACTCTTTCACACACTCACACACACACATTTAACACTGATCTCATCTCTCCTCCATTATTTTTTTCAGGCAGTCCACTATGTCCTCACCACTAACCCAAGGAACTATATTTGCCTTGAACTTGGCTGCCTTGGACTGCTGCATCTCCAGCAGCAGCCTGTGCATGGGGAAGTCTCTCCTTGGGAAGGCAGTGTCCCGGGGCCCCAGAGCCAGAGAGGGACAAACATCATTGGCCCCATCCCCAATATAGAAAACCCTTTGAAAGGAAGCACCGCCACGCTCCTTTTGCCGGCTTGCTAGATACTCCCGAAGGATAACCTGCTTGCACATGTTATCAGGACAACCGGGGCACGAGTGGGAGTGGAAAGGGAGTAGCGCGATTCGGCCGGTCGCATCAAAACTAGCCGGGTTTGTGAAAATCTTCCGGAAAAGGTTGCGCACCCCAGCCTGCTCCAGCCACGTCTCGATGAAGTACATGTTTGCATCAGAGACCACAACGAGCTCGAAGTCTTGCTGGTGGCTCTGCAAATACTGCAAGAGGTTCAGGAGGCCAGGTGTGGGTGGGATCTTCTCCAACGCTGAATGGATGGAGGCCTTTGACACGCCCTGCTCCGCCATATAAGCCAAGACTTTCTGCATGTGCTCGTTGTAGTGCCCTTCCCTGTAGCTGTTTTTCAGCCAGTCGGGAAGCTGTCCGCCCGGTAGCGCCCGCACCACAGCATCATCACTGCTCTCATTGATGATGGTCTCATCAAAGTCGAACAACACCAAAAAGCGTTGATCCTGTAGCGCTGCTTGGGTTAGGTTTGACGGAGCTGTCATCTTTGGTGTGTGGAGAAAATGGTGGTGGGTCTATCACTAAGAAAAGGAGACGGGGAAGGAAAAATTGTCAGCCATCTTTGTAAAGGACAACAGACGCTGTTTTATTAAACAGTAATCTAAAAATATCATGCAGTCTGACAATCACACTGTGTCAAGGGTTCAATAAACTGCAGGATCAAACCACACAGAGCTGAGAAAACATCATTACGTATAAATACTCTTAATAAGGCCATAAGCTGTAGGGGAAACGTATGTTTACAGGAGGAAGGGAGGGGAGAAGAGACAAAATTAAACAAAACTGACACATAAACAGGATGTTCCTTTCACTTAATGAAAGAAAGAACAAATAACCCAAGTACAAGTCACTACAGACCTTGATAAGCAGCACATACTCAGACATTTCCTAATCTCACGGCCTCACAGACATTCCTTCAGGATTGAGGGAAGACTTATTCTGACTGTTATTTATACACACCACGTCTTGGATGTGGGACTATTCCATATTTACATAGCTGATATATTTGTAGCACAAAGCTTCCACTGTTGTAGGTATGTGGTGTAACTTGAGAGTATATGGAGAGTTATGTCACAGCATACCTTTACCATAAGTGGAACAAATAGGCTCATGCATGGAAAGGACATACCAGCAGTGTGAGATGTAAAAAGGAAATCTACTCAAATGTGTTATAACGCCTGCTTTATGTATGTATATACATTATTTGATGTTTTATTTTTCTACTGCACTAAATTTCAGAAAAGAAAAATTGATCCTCTTTTCATGAGTTTAATGATTTGACATAAATATCGACCTACGAAACACAAGGCCAAAATGCAGATGCTACATATCTGATCGAAAAGGGAGTTTTAGGTATCTTTATGGCGATATGAGAAATATTTTGCTATAAAGTGACAAGAACTACAAATCAGAGGTAATAGACAAACTGCAGTTGCTGTGGTCCAACAAGTTAGGGCTAGCTGGTGAGTTAGCCTTAGCTTAAGCATATTTAGCCACTTTTGTCTGTTTCCTGTGATTGACAAACCAGCTTTAATGTTCCAACATCTTCGTAATTTCACAATAAAAAGGCAGTAGCTAAAGTTATGGCGGAAAAAAAGAAGCATGAACAAATAAGCTAGTGCTGCTTAAAGGCTACTAGCCTAGCTTAGTGGGCTAAAGCAGCAGCAGTGTCTGCACCCTCTGACTCCAGAGGAACTCATTTGTTTGATGTAGGCTAATACATCTAATTTTAAATCATATATTTAATTCTAAATTATTTAATAAAACCAGCTCATTAGTGTAAGTGCACAAGAAAGCCGAAGAAACTTACAAAAAAATGTATGTTTTACACCTTATATTTGTCACACAGTCAAGCTAACTCAACATGTCCAGATACAATATTTAACTGCTATTTGCACATCAGCACACAGCAGTAGAAATTCTGCTTATTAGTCCTCTGCTCTTGATGCTAATGTAGGCTTTGGTGATGATATGCACTTGTAGGGGATTTTTTTAAAGACTGTATTTAATCTTTGTTTATAGTAATCAAGAGTCTCAAGCTTGTTCCACCCTTGAAGTAAGTTGTATTGGGGCTGACAAATCAGTAATTTAGTTCAAAATGGCATCTTTATATAGAGAGGAATAACAAGCAATATAATTAAAGAGAGGAAAAACTGCAGCACTACATACTCTTACAAGTTTTAATAAGGTCATGTGGCTTATCAGCTGTACCTAACCTACAACTGTCTAAGTATATCCCACCATTGTAGCAGATGGCACTGGGTTTATGCCTTACATTAATAGTAGCTTAACAGAGAGTGAAACTCCATGTCAAATTGAAACTGAAAAGAACTGGGTTGGGCCTAAAGAATACATTACACAATTTAACTAAAAATATGCATTTAATACAAATGTATTGGTTTTCAGGGAAGCTTTCAGAAAGGACATGATTACATACATGCCATTTTTACGACAATTCCACCTCCTTTACAGAGTCACATCATTAGACAAGCTGGTGCTCAGTAAATTAAACGTCCTGTAACCTGCAGGTTGGCTGCACCGACACATAGTGCCAAATGACCGTACGCCTGCTCTCCCTCAGCGGCTACATTATTAGTAGGGTATATATTTACAAACTAAGCTATCTAATTATAACCCCGCAGCGCTATTTCTGGACGTGAAAGGTTACCACTCAAAGTCATAAGCTGCGGCTCTGTCAGGAGTCATTAGGCTGACCGGGTCTCTGGTCACATCGAGTGGCATGAATTTAATAGCAGATTCTGACAGAAAAATCACACAGAAAGAAAAACGACAGAAAAACAAACCGTGTGCAGTAAAGGCAGAAAATAAGGCCTACCGGCGGTGGGGACATAAGCGGGGATGTAAGGCGAGGTGCCCGGCTCCGGCGACCGCATCCCAGTGACGCGGCAAGATTTTTTAAAGGAGACTCCCACAGCAGCACAGAGGGTATTCCCTTTTTAAGCCATGACGTCAAGTCAGCCAGCGTAGGCAAGGAACATCCGACGTGACCTTTCAAATTAAAAGCCACAAAGCGATACATTCTTTTGAATGGTGTATAATTCATATGTCGTTAATGTTCGTAGACAAAAATCAACACCACTCCTCACTACAACCTAAACAATAAACATACAGTTAACTTGACAGTCTCAGTCTGAATATATTTCTTTTGATCTTTGTAAACGTAGAAGTTTGGTTAAGCTGTGTGAGAGTACTTCACAGAGATTTTATTACACTGAAGGGTCATTTAGAAATGTATTCTGCTGCATTAAAATGCCGTTTGCAGATTTAATGCTTTCATAAAACTACTTTTTAGTGATCATTGGGGTATAGTGGTAAATAAATTCTACTTACCTGATACTATAGACCAATTAAAAGTCAGGTTATTATAGTTTAGGAGCATACTACTGACGAGCAAGTATCCAACTGAAAGTGTCAAGGTATCACATTTACTTATGAGGCTCAAAGCATGTACAAAGCTTACCTCCAAAACAAATTCAGTTTAACAAAGTTGTACATTTTAATCAAACTAAATTTACTCCACCTTTACAACACAATTAGTCCATTATAATAGAGTGCAATTACTTTCACTTGAGTTTAAGCATTGTTCAGACTCTAAAATAACACAGTTAGTATGCACTTTGTGTAGCATTATGGAAATTCACGTTATTTAATGTGTTAATTTATTACAAACAGGGATAGTATGCATGATGCCTATTGCACCAGATAAAGCGCTATACAAATTTCCAGCTCCCAAATACAATGTTTTACGGTTGAATTCTTTTTAAACTAGTTTTTAAAAGAAGTGAGTTAACTCACTTAACTAAATCCTCAAAGAAATTTGATATAACTCATCTCAATGAATTAGTGTAACTCAAAAATGATTATTGTGATAGGCTACTACTCTTTAATTTTGAGTGATACAAATTTTTGGAACACTTAAAGTTGAAGTAATTGATTACAGTTAGTTACATTAACTTGTTAAGTCTAAGAAGTGCGGTAGCTAGCGGTAGGTGGTATAGCTGGTAGCCTACGGTAACGATGATTGTTGTAAGGGTGGCGGCTGCAATCATGACAATGACTGTGCATGTCCATTTAATTTTTATTTTTAAATACAAAAATTTGACATAAAAATATTAATATAAAATATTAGTAGCAATTAAATCCTATGTAATGAGGTGTGTCTTAGTTTTCCAAGTGAGTATTTACATCTGACACTGATTTGAGGACACTGCATCACTTGACCTGGAAGCTATTGAAAAAAAAAACATAACTTGAATTATTATTAACTATCATACTTGGTAAAAATGTATAAAAAGTGCGTCTTATACACCAAATTTTACAGTATTTGTTTTGTGTTAATGCAACTCAAAAGGTTTAAGGTAAACAGTTTCCTAAATTGTAATCAGTTGAAACAGCAGCGTTTTAAATTGAGATAAACTACTTTACTAAGTCCATCTTACTTTAGTGATGAGTTCAAAATACTCACTCATTTTAAGTTCAATACACTAAATAGAATGGGTGCTTTTTACTTAATTTACTTAAGTGAGATTTCTTCAAATACTTGCAGTTGAACTAACTTATCAGGTGTTACAGTGTAATTGGATACAAGCGCTCACATCTTTAAGAAAGTACAGCTGACTCAAATAACACATGTACATTCTAAACACAGAATCATTTCAACACAGTTTTTTTACTTACTTTTCCCAAGGTTATCGGTAAGTAAAGTAAACTTAACTTCAGAATTTACAGTGTGGTAATATACATCCAGTTTTGTGTACATTTTTTGTACTGTTACATTCACTAAAACACAACACAATTAACAAGCAGCATTGATGGAGCACTGATGTGTATGAAATATTGAATTCAATGTTTTTTTATTTTTGCAAACAAGATACTTTAAGCTGTCTAAAGTCACATTGAGTACTCCTGGAGCGAGGCCTTTCCCCATCTGTAACTGGACTCCACAATTGAGTAGCAGTTATGTAACTACGCCATAACGTACAGTGCGGTCCATTGTTTAATGAATTTGTATTCACAGTACATTTCATCCTTGTTCTGCAACAATATCAACCGCCCACTAATAACTAAGTCAATTGACAATCAAACAGCTGTTACACTCGGGTACAGACAACACTTCACCGTGTGCTGGAAACGTCCATCTAAAAATAAATGGAGGCATTTCTGAGTCAGCTGCAGCTACAAGTGTGAGACTGCCACTCGCTGCAGACAGCTGAGGGTTAAACAAAGGCTAGTTTACAGAGAGTGCTGTACAAAGGGCCTGAACAAGATAAATGTAAAGAGTTACAATCTTGCTGATACAGAAAGGAGAAAATAAGCATAATGTTATCATGTCAGCCTCCCCACCCTTTATTAACATACTGCAGTCCATATGTTGTGTTCATGGACCCATATCCTCGGGTTCATATGTGGTTATGTAATGTGTGTCCTCTGAATACATATGAAATTATTCACATCAAATGTATTGCGAGATGTTCGCTGGAATACATTGGACTTCTGTGTTTGTGCATCCTATGACTGCATCGTAGTTTTATTGTCTTAGCCGATAGCATGCATCACCATGCTCTATGGTGCTGGGAGAGCCTGTTAATGTTTCAGAAACACCAACTTAAAGGCTTTCCAGTGGACCTAGAACCTCCGCTGTTGAGTTGTCAACTTAACTGATGGAACGTGTACTTGAGACGTGTACTTCTGTTAAAGTATAGATTTGACACGTTATAGCACATGCTCTTTTGACCTTTGCATATCATGCTTCAGTGACATTATGTATCTGTATCTTTAAGTAGATGCAGATTTGTAACTTTTAATTCTTTGAAAAATATTTTTTCTGCCTCAATTTTTAACCTGTAAATGTTTTTCTTAAGTACATTTTGTTGCTAATAAATCGATTCGATGCAGGAAATTGAGTTGAAATATTTAAGTATAAATACATTTTTTTTTTTAATTTTCTTATTTTCAAACAGTCTAACTTTCTTCTTTAACCAGGAAATGTCTCATTGAAATTGAAAATCTCTTTTACAAGAGCGTCCTGGCCAAGACAGGCAGCAGCACATTTTAACAAACATACAACACAAAACAATTACAAACACAAGTCAACATATCCTGCGTCATATAGTGCAGAATCATGAGTCAAAGTATCTACAACCTGATGCATCTTCCTCCAACGCCTTCAATCTGCTTTTAAAAAGATTTTAAAAAATTCCTTCTTGGAATGCAGAACATTCCAAGCCGCAGGAGCAGCGTACCTGAAACCCCTTTTCCCCATTTCAAGACGTACGTAGTAAATATGCGTCTTGTGAATGGGTCACAGACTGTAGCTTCCAACATCTTTCAGGTGAATAAAATTACACAAGTAAGAGGGAAGCAAGTTAAGAACTGCCTTATATGTAAGGACATGCCAGTGATCTAATCTACACATGGACAATGCAGGCCGGCTAACTGGAGCATGCAGGGAGCAATGACGAGTTCGGGCCTTGAGATTTGTAATGAACCTCAATGCTCCGCATAAAAGAACTGGGCCTAGTTTGTTAAACATAAATAATAATAGATCTGAATGGTGAAGATTGGACAGCAGTGAATCTGAGGTTTGTGTTGGGAAATGATAGGTGAGATGTCCTTGCTCTCTTTGCATCATGTGACCATCCGTGCTCAGTGAATGAACACGAGGCGAGTAATTGCTTTGTGACAGCCTGTGTCGCACGCGGCCAAGAGCATATGTTTCCTGTGTGTGTGTAATTGTTTTCCTTGTGTTAATTTTGTTTTCTTACCCAATTTATGCATTATTTTTGCCGCTGATTCTCTGTTACTCATTCAGCCTCAATCTCAATATAAACTTATGCAAGATTAACAAGTCAATCCTCAAAAACACAAAGAAACCAATCCAGCTGTATGAGCATTCACAGGATTATTTCAGCAGCGCACTCAGTGGTCATGAAAATCCCACATCAGTCATCCAGGATCATGAGATGGTCATGGGAACTTCCTCACAAGTTTTGGCTTCTTGAAAGAGACAGGATGAATGAGGAGAAAAAAAGCAGACATGTTGGGTCCATACAGGCCTTCTTCTTCATACGGACAGACATGAAGTGTTTTATATGAGAATCCAAAACGACAGCTTATTATCTTAATGCAAAAATGCTACTCATGTAATCTACATCCAGTTTTGTTTCTTTAGTGATGATAGCTAGTTGTTTTAAAAACTGGTCTGCTGTGTGGTAAAAAATGAGTTTGTGCTGCAGCTGTCAGTGTAAGTACAAATGTTACCACATGGGGACCCCTGCTGGTTGCCATGTATGCCTAATTATATGTAAACATGCACTGCTAGCAAAGCATGGCTAATTTATTGAAAGGACTAAGACAGAAAGAAACTAAGACAAAAATATGATGAGTAATATCTCGGTAGTGTTAATTTATGTCACCTCTGATTCACAAGTGAGGCTGTAGTTCAAGTCCAACACACCGGCCTCAATTTGGATTGGAGTAGAGCAGGAGCACCCATAGCTGGAGAGCCCTGGCCACACTCCTTCCTTTTGCCACATCCTACCTGTGTGAGATTTTCTGCAAAAACAGATCAAAGCTGGACATTGAAAATGAAGAGTGCTGGTCTCACAGCTGCATCCAAGTTAGTTTGTATGGATGTGTTCAAAACTTTTTCATTGACCAAAGGGAGGCCTTGCAGAAAGGGTTTGGGAACCACTGAGTTAAAATAAATGTCACTTTAGCTACCTTGTGATTACAATTGTATTTTATTTTCTTGGTTTCATTTAAGTGGATAATTTCTATGATGCAGAGGCCAACTCAATCTCGGATCCCATCGCTATAGTCTGACAACGATATAGGCTCTGGGGACAACGGTGAACATGTCGGGCGTTCAGCCAGCGGTTAGCGATAAACGACTTCCAGTCAAGACTTCCTTTTCCGCGTGCTGCATTGTTTACAGAAAAATAACCTGTTTTCTTTTGATTTACGTTAATTAACTTACTTTTGCAGATTTTTTAAAAGTCAAAACGAAGCTTTATCAGTTCTGTCCTCCTTTAAAACATTAAAGCATTAAACTACTTTTAAAATGCTCGTTTGTTGAACGGAGGTCGGATCGATCATTTCTGATGCATTCAAGGAAATCTGGAAATCTAAACGCTGAACGGCTTTTGTGACACAGCAACAAGGAAATGTATCTCAACATGAATAACAGATTGTTAGCTGAACTTGCTGCAGATGTCTGTTTATAGAGACATTTTATATGTAGAATCTGTAAATAGAGATTAAGGCCAACTTAATGTTGATTTAACCATTACATAATATATTTAGTAACCACAAACTTACAGGAACATAGATAAGTGAGAACACTTTAATATTACAGACATGTTAGTGCCACATGAACACAGAAGGCAAGTGTGCATAAAGTGTATAAATGAAAAAAAGCAGCATTTTCTATCACCATCATGAACGCAGTAACACATCAAATTATCATCTGTCATTTGTTATGTTGCTAATTAAATGCAGTGGTTAATATAGTACATAGCTACAGCACGAATAAGGCCTTGGACATCATTATAATGGGTTATAATAAATGTGTAATTAACAACTATAGTAATTTTTCATAACTGCGAGAACAGAATATATATAGGCCTGTTTTTTTCTTGTTTTAAATGGCATTAACAGATGAAGAAATCAGCCTCTTCCAATGAACAAAAGTGAGCTCTTATTTTGAAAAGCAAGATATTTGTAGAACCAAGGAGGATGAGTCGCATAAGGAGCTTTGTGTGGCTCATTTCACGATGTTTTACAGTAGAAAAAGTCGGCTACAGTACATGTTTTTATATAGGCAACATTGTGGAGTGTTTTAATAACTAATTTAAAAGGCACATTTTTTCACTGACCACTAGATGTCCCTCGCTGCATGACTCAATACTGCATCAGCTCAGGCACAGTGTTTTGTTCAATAATTATGGGAAACATGACACTTTCCTTAAATGTTTAAAGGCTATTTTTTTGGCATGAAAGTAAAATGTAGTTTTGTCAACATGTTTTATGTTTAAAGTCAAATATTTAAGCTCAATGTGCTCCTTAGTTAAACTCGTCTACCTTTTGGTTTAGTAGTTAAATTGTCTGAATCCAGTCCCCACTTCAAATCCACCTCAGATGTTACTTCATACCAGGAGGTGGAAACCTGGCCAAACTTAACAATACTTATCCAAATGGCCAAAAGGAGAAAAAACATCCCAAATGTAAATAACATAAAGCATTATCTGTGGAACTTTGTTACAAATGCTTTTAGGATAATGAAAACATTTCATGCGGGAGAGGAGGAGAGCTTAGAGAGAGGGACAAAAAGCAGGAGTGAGAGGGAGGGGAGAGGAATGCGAAGAGCCGCTGTGGTGTGGACGGAGGGGAAAACTCTCTCTGTTGTGCTTCTGGAGCGTCGTCTGCGTCACAGCATTGAATTACACCCACAGCTGGACAAAACATTTAAGCACTAAGTCCAATTTTTAAGGCTGTACATTCAAAGAAAACAAAAAAATGTCATCACTTCACTGTAAAGCTTAAAAATGAAAATATACTGAGCACAGAAATACAAAGTGCATCAAAGCAAAGCAGTTTTTCTTCAGAATTTTCAGACTATATAAGAGGAATCATTGAGTTACACATAATGTTGTTCTGTAACCTTGAATTTAAATACTCTGATTGTGAAAAGGCAATTAAGAAAGCAGCTTAATGACAGGACATATCAAAAAAAGCCTGCCAAACTGTTCTATCTAAGGTTCAGCATGACATTGTTTGGAGAGAAACCCCACGAGGGTTTGCCAAGGCCGGGAAGTCCCGCTAATTGTTATTCACAGTTGGCTTGACGGCAGTGGTGAGAATTGGCTTTAGATTTGGCACAAATATGTGAGAAAAATACTACAAATAACAATTTAACTGGAATACAATACTGACCTAAGCCTCCAAGGAGAGGTTAACGTCTGACACATTCACCAAAGAGGAGCGGATACGAAAACATTGGTCTCAAAATTACACTTCAATTTAAGTAGTGCAGCACAATGAATTAAGCCAGACAAATGGTCACTACTACTATTCCTGATAAGTCTTACTCTAATACTGACTGATAAAACAGGGTGGGTGGGTTCATGTGACTAAAGTTAAAAACTAAAGCTCAGTAATGTGTTCTGATTACAGTCAAGGCCTGATTTAAATATGATGCAGAATTAAAGACACACAAAGTTTGGGGAAAAGTCTTATAGGTTAGAGAGCAAAAAATCATTTTCTGATGTATTTTATGGAACACAGCAGAACCACAGGGCTGGAATGTATTAAGCAACTCGGGGTGTTTTCTTTATTTAAATGCATGCTTTTATTTTGAAATGTAAGAATATGTGAATTTCATCAGTTCATCGTAATAATATGATAATAAAGTGGTAATACCAGAAAAAGTTGTAATATTTTGAGAAAAAGGTCGTAATATTACGATAATTAAGTCGTAATGCGAGAAAAAAGACGGAATATTACGATTATAAAGTTGTAAAATTATGACAAAAAAGACTTTAGGCTATTGTTATTCTGTATGTTATCATGAAGGGAAATATACGTTTCACAAATATGAACTACATCTTTTGGCACATCAGCACCACTTTGTCACAAGTATAAGAACTCTGAAAAATGATTTTATTTGAAAATCAGAATCAGAAATACCTTATTAATCCACGTGGGGGGGGGGGATTCGGGACAATAACTTGTGATTTTAGTCATTTTAGCGCAGGCAGCTGGCTCCTCTTCTGCCTAAAATAACGTCTTTATTCTTGTAAAATTACAACTTTTTTCCCTCATAATCTCAGTTTTTTTCCCTTTAATGTTGCCCTAATACGGCATCGTAACTTTGATATCAACCTCTGATATAAAAAACATGAAGTGTAGGCACTGTATCTTAAGAGCAAAATGAATATTGGCAAATACTTGCCTCCCGCTGACATTTGAGCACAGATGGAAGGAAAACAACTGATTCTGCAAATTCTTCTTTAACTTGGATTTTTATAATATCAAAATAGCTGTCAAGGAAATTTCTCAAATTAACTTTCTTCATGCACGGTAGAATAAAATGTAGCACGTTACATAAGCTACAATGCATTATGGGTAAGTATGATTTTTTTTATATAAACCTTCTCAGTCCTACTTTTTACTTTTTTTTGTATTTATAAGTCAAAGTATAAGATAATTTCTAAGAGGTTTCATACATACCAGCCCTGGTTTACATTTAGATATAATAAAATGTATTTAGCTGTTGGACCCTGAAACTTTGAAGCCTCTTCACTTTGTCATTTTCTAACCATCCATAATCAGAAAACCTTATCTATATTCAAAACACAAACAATCCTGACATAGACACTCCACTTCAGACATATTGCACAACAAAATCTTCATAAACATTTGAAAATACTGACAAAGTCAAAGAATTAATGGCGTCTTGCTTTTCTCTTCTTATCTTTCCTTTTTTGGTATTTGAATAACCAGAAACTCATAGAGGAAGAGCTTGAAAATATCATTCAAATAAACTCTTACTCAATCTATCTCTGCTTTTACTTCCTCTGGTGCCTCTTCTGTCTGCTCGCTGGCGGCAGCCTTAATTTCTTCCACGTTTTCTACCGGCTCAGGGTTGGACTTAGGCTTCTCTTCCTCCTTCCTAGCTTCTGGAAGGAGGATGACTTTCCCGATGTTTTGGCGTTCATGCATGCGCTTCATGGCATCAGTCACCTGAGAAAAGACACAGAGGCAGAACGATGGATGAGAGATTTTTTTCCCAGGACTTAATGAGAGAGTCTCTGGTATTGAAACCCCTTAAAAATCTTTGTTGAAGTGAGTCAGTAATACCCTGAAAAGGACAGTAGCTACAGTGCTAGTTTTTCAGTGACATTCAATTTATAAAAGTCAGTATAGCAATTTAGCTAACGGTTGCTCCTTCACAAATTGAACATACAAAAAGCAACATTAGCATGCATCTTGGGTAATCCATTGGGTGTCCATTTGATACATATCCATCTAATATTCACTCTTCTTTAGAGCTGTTTGGTCTCAAACTTAATAATGAGGGAAATATCTTGCTCTTTAGCGGCTAAATGCTTCATTACGCTAACAAGCTAACTGCTAGATCGTAATATCTGCGGTTTGCTGCTGGGCAGGTTTTGCAGAGTGGTTTATCCAAGCTTTGTTAGCCCGAAACACTGGCCTGATAAGTCTGCTGTCAAAAATGAACCAAAAACAGGAAAGTCGAGGGCTTTAACCAAAACAGCTAGCTGAAAGACGCTAAAATGAACATTTCCTGTGGGTTTATCGCTACGAGTGACATCTCTGACATTAAATCCATTCATTGTTATCAATTAGATAACAATCCATCAATTAGATAAATGTCATTTTACTTTATTCCTTTATTATTTAATGGATGTTAATTTTTATGTTAGTTTTTACTGATGTAATTTTTGTTTTTAAACTGTTTATTCTTTAACTGTCTTGCTTTTAAAGCCCCTCTCCAGTGAAAATCAAGTGTTTAACCTTGTAAACTACAAGACATATCAGGGACAAGTATCAGTTCTGTCACACAGAAACAAATTTTTGGACTTTTCTCTTGTCTTTCCTTTTCCTAATAGTTCGATCTCTTTGGGCCTTAAACAGATATTTATAAAAAACTAAGAAATAAGTTTGTCTGTAACAAGTATTTAATATCACTGCAATGCAACTTTAATCACACAACTGATGGACAGACTTGATTTGCATTTTTATTTGCATTTATTTATTATTATTATTTTAAATAATGTGCGTGTGTGTGTAGTGTGTGTATATTTGTGAGGACCAGTTTAACTTCTACATCTGAAAAGTGAAGACTACTGGCTTCTCAGATGTCAGATGATCATTTCATGTGGGTTTATCGCTAAGAGTGACATCTCTGACATTAAATCCATTCATTGTCATCAATTAGATAACAATTCATCAATTAGAAAAATGTCATTTTTCTTTATTCCTTTATTATTTAATGGATGTTAATTTTTATGTTAGTTAGTACTGATGTAATTT
Organism: Semicossyphus pulcher; assembly: GCF_022749685.1. Taxonomy (NCBI): domain Eukaryota; kingdom Metazoa; phylum Chordata; class Actinopteri; order Labriformes; family Labridae; genus Semicossyphus; species Semicossyphus pulcher. The sequence continues at coordinate 15,655,454 of NW_027211670.1, read as the reverse complement.
TTGTTTTTAAACTGTTTATTCTTTTACTGTCTTGCTTTTAAAGCCCCTCTCCAGTGAAAATCAAGTGTTCAACCTTGTAAACTACAAGACATATCAGGGACAACATAAGCAGTCCTTTTTAAGTTTCAACAAGTTGCCACTAAACGATGGCAGAGACGTGTTTTGTTTTCACGACGGAGGGGGTGGTTGGACATTTGCATAATGGGCGGGGACTATGAGGATATAATGTACTTTTTGGCTGACCGCTGGGGTCGGTGCAACACATGGGTCTGTATGTGACTGACTGACTGACTGAGGGAGGGACGGTACTTTCAGAGCTATAGAGACAGAGAGAGTCGCGGATCATGGTGCACTTTGGACCTCCACTGATGCGGCTCTCTGCCTATACGGCTCTTGATACTTTGTTCGGGGAGTAGGTGGGGTCTGCTCCTCCGCTGCTCGTCTGCTGTCCTCACCTATGTGAGTGCGCACCTGCTTTCAAACACGTTGTCATCAGCCTCAGAAAGACAGTCCTTTTAACACATTGCCCACAAAAGCACACATTGACCTGATGCGGTCAGCCACATACTAGGTTTTGTCCTAGTCTTGTCAAGTATCAGTTCTGTCACACAGAAACTCATTGTTGGACTTTTTTCGTCTTTCCTTTTTCTAATAATTCGATCTCTTTGGGCCTTAAACAGATATTTAAACAAAACTATGAAATAAGTTTGTCTGTAACAAGTAACTGAACTCATAGACAATGTTTTTTAATTACCTATAGCTAACAATGAATGAAGTTAAAGTAGTAAAAAGTAAAGAAAGTAAAAATAATAAACTGTAAACCTGTAAGGTGTAAATTAAAACTCATCAGTGCCTGATTTATCCACACAAAGTATTCAATATCACTGCAACGCAACTTTAATCACACAACTGACGGACAGACTTGATTTGCATTTTTATTTGCAATAATTTATTATTATTTTAAATAATGTGTGTGTGTGTGTGTGTGGTATGTGTATATTTGTGAGGACCAGTTTAACTTCCACACCTGAAAAGTGAAGACTACTGGCTTCTCTTTCCAGGTGTAAAATCTCAGCGCTTAACCCTCAAACAGCCCTCTTCAGAGAGCCATTTAGGGGTTAAGACTGGCTGATCCTCACAAGTATACACGAGGCTGTGTGTGTGTGTGTGTGTAGCGTGTGTGTGTGTGTGTGTGTGGCTCGTGTATATTTGTGAGGACCAGTTTAACTTCCACACCTGAAAAGTGAAGACTACTGGCTTCTCTTTCCAGGTGCAAAATCTCAGTGCTTAACCCTCAAACAGCCCTCTTCAGAGAGCCATTTAAGGGTCAAGACTGGCTGATCCTCACAAGTATACATGAGGCTGTGTGTGTGCGTGTGTGTGTGCGTGTGTGTGTGTGTGTGCGTGCGTGCGCTGAGCGTGGAGGGATCAGCAGCAGAAGAGTCTCCTGAACCACTTCTTCTTCTTCTTCTGCTTTTTCTCCATCTGGCTCTGGAGATCTTCAAGCTGAGCCCTCATGTCGCTCAGCGCCTCCTCCCTCTCCTTCTCCTTCTCCTGCAGAGTCTGTTGGAGGTGATCTGCAGCCTGCAGGAGGGACGTCTTTTCCTCCTCCCACTGGATGCGTTGAGTCTCCAGCTTCTGCCCGGACAGCTTCAGAGCAGCCGTGGCTTCACTGTGCTCACGTCTCTGCTCTTCCAGCTGAGCGAGGCAGGAGGCTTTGGAGACCTCCATCTCCTCCAACAGGGAGCTTCTCTCCTGCTGAAAGTGGAGATCTTCTGCCTGCATCTCACACAGTACCTTCTGGAGATTATCTGCTCGATCCCTCTCAACGACGAGCTCGGCCTCCAACTGCTCTACTTTGGTCAAAGCCTCAGTCTCTGCTGCCACTTTCTCAAGCAGCTCCACCTGAAGGCAATGAGCCACCATCTCTGTGTCCTTTTTTTCCTCTGTCTGCAGCTTCTTCATGGCCTCCAGCTCATTGCGAAGGGCTTGGTTTTCTGCAACTGTCCTCTCCAGTTGGACATGGAGGTCGTTGGTGGAGGAAATCTGCAGTTCCAGATCAGCCTGGGCTCTCTTCAGCTTCCTGCCCTGGGAATCTTTCTCGCGGATGTCCTCTTTCTGTTCTTGGAGGCGATACAGAACATTCGCGAGGGACTCCTCACGTATCTCCAACAGGACCCTTCCTTCGGTTCTGCTCTCAGTGAGCCGGGCCTCGCTGTCCTCCAACATGCCCCTGATTTGTGCCTCCATGGAGCTGAGGTAGAAGTTATAAGGAGGGTCAACTTCCATGGAGTTACGCTCCATGTTGTTTTTTCTCCGTTGCCTTCTTTGTTTTCTTGTGGTTTGTTTAGCTTCCATTGTCTTAGTGCAGTATGTGTCTGAACTTGGGACTGGAAATGAAGAAATCTACTCTACTGGTGTCTAGTATTTATAAACTCTGAACAATCCAATAGAATCCACATCAAAGGCGACTTTGATCTCAAAGGCGTAAATGAAGAAATCTACTCTACTGGTGTCTAGTGTTTACAAACTCTGAACAATCCAATAGAATCCACATCAAAGGCGACTTTGATCTAAATGGTTCCAATTCTATTCTGTTACATTCTAAATTGTTGCTATTGGATACCAATCATGTACAAACATGTATGTTCTAAGATTAATGACGAATATAAATACAATGTGTATTCAAGTCATTCAATTTAAATCATTATTAATATGGCGACTACATTACAAACAAAGTATTACTTTAGCACAATCATAATCAGGGTGCCTTAATCCCTGTTTGGAGCTGTTTTGATCATATCACACGATCTTCCTCAACAGATGTAGTTTTAACTAGAGGTCGATTAATTGGCCCCGATAGAACTTATTAAAAACTATAATCATCGGCGGATCTGGGCTCCGACAGTGGCCGATGGCTTTGCAGGCTCAGGCGGATACGTACATCGCGTGCATTCGCCCTTTTAATGGAGTCTCCATACATGACATACAGGTAATGCAGGTACCTGGGATAATTAATTAAAGTTAACTCAAGTTAATTCAGTGGCGATTAAACTATAGGCCCACAATGAAAGCCCTTACAACAAAGTATTACAAACTAGAAGTTAGTTTGAGGAGTATTTGTGTTTAAACATCTCCATGTGGTGTTTTTCATGTGCTGCAAGATATAAGGGACAACATAAGCAGTCATCTCCATGGCTGGGCCTGTCTGCTTTTAAACTGCAGTGTACCAAGGACAGGCTGAACAACACGTTTTCAGATTGGCAAGTTTAAGACGTCACAAACCTAAGGAGCCAATCCCGTTAATGGACGGGGTGACGCTATGCATATCATTATGTGCAACCTATGACAACCTCTTCGGCAATGCGCGAGCCAGCCTAAACTGTCATAGTTTTTTGCAAACTCACTACTGACTACTAATGTTACTACTACTAATTACTACATTTGAAGCTAGCTAACGAGTTGCCACTAAACGATGGCAGAGAGGTGTTTTGTTTTCGAGACGGAAGGGGCAGTTGGACATTTGCATAATGGGCGGGGACTTTGAGGATATAATGTACTTTTTGGCTGACTGCCAGGGTCAGCTCTACACATGGGTCTGTATGTGACTGACTGAGCCATAGAGACAGACAGAGTCACAACATTGCAATAGCGGCTCATGGAGCATAATGGACCTAATGGTCTATATCTAATGTTAACCTTACTACTAATTACTACATTTCAAGCTAGCTAAGTTTCAACAAGTTGCCACCAAATGATGACAGAGAAGTGTTTTGTTTTCAGCTGTAAAGGAGAAACGTAGTACATAGTGGGTGGGGACAATGCAGATTCATGAATTTTAAATGAGGGAGAAGGAGGATATGCCTCTTGTGGATTTTTACAAGGTAATTACATATTTTGCAGAAAAAAAAACTCATCATATACAGTTTATTATTTCAAGCCGAGCATTTCATGTCTTAAAACATGACTGGAGCTGCTCTGTAAACACTTCAGTGTCATGTTGGAAATATGCATAATGCTGTGGATGTAATGTGTCTTGCAGATCCTCAAATAAATCAAACCTATCAAATACAGTACGCCGAGAATATGTTTGGATTGTAAGCTAAGTCAAACTGAGAATGAAGAAGAGTGAAAACACTGCACTCAATGTACCTCTGCCATTAGTCATCTGTGCTTCCTATTATTTCCTGCCCTAGCTATTGTTTGTTTCCTGCTTTCACACTCACAGCCAGGACTTTTTTTTTGTTGCTTTGCACTCCAGTCTTTCCAGTACGCCTGTCAAAGAAAGAACTGCCTCTGGTGTTCTGAATGGATTATATAGTCATGCATTAAGTAATTTCTTATATGTTAAGGCCTGTGGCCTATATTTGCAGGTAATAACAACCAGATACACAAGAGAGAAACACAGTTACAGCATTATCATCTAAAGTTAACGTATTGGTTATCAAAACACAGGAAAGTTGCAAGACTGCAAGCTTGACCTGAACTGTTTGAGTAAAAATCTCCTTTCTACACAGGTACTTTACCTAACTGAGAGTTAAATGAATTGCTTCCTGAAGGTTCTCTGAAAACATTTACCTTTAGAGAACCTTTATGGAGTTTTCCCTTAAGGTTCCTTAAAGGTTTTTACTAAAGATGAAGGAAGCTATAACAAGCAGCTGGCAACCTTAGCTTAGCCTAGCATAAAGATGGAAAAAAGGGGGTAAACAGTTAGCCTGGCTCTTTCTAAAGGTGACAAAACTTGCCTGCAAGCACAATAGAGCTCACAAATTCACACATTATTTTACCATTTGTTTAATTCGACAACAAGTGAATTATTGAAGCAACAAGTTGTGGATTTTTCAGTGGCTATATGCTGGAATATTCCAGGCAACTAGCAGAGGCTCGAGGGGCCCTATTTATAATCCATAGCGCATGGTCTAATCCATGGTGCTTTTAGGGCATGTACAAACCCCCTTACGTTGGTAAAGCATATCTGGGGGCAAAGACAGGCGCAAGGTGCAAAGGGGATTTCGTTAAGTCACATGTAATATAAATCAGCGTGTTTCCTATTCTCTATAAAACAAGAGTGGTAGCAATCTATTCTTATAGCTCTAAGCAATAAAGAGTTGTGTGCTGCAAATCAACAGCAGTTTTAAATTCAAAGGATAAGAAAAGTAAAGAGCAGTAGAGCTAAAAGTACCTTTTTGACATTATATCCTTAAAACTTGATCAAACTCACCTCCTCAAAGTGGTAGCAGGAGTCGATGCGGGGTTTGATCTTCCCCTGCTCGTACAGCTCCAGCAGCTTGAGCATCGTCCTGCTGATGAGCTCCTCATCAGGGATGTGGCCCAGGTGGAAGCCGCACACCGCCTTGTTGGCCTGCATCAGTTTCAGCGTGGAGAGAGAGAGCTGGTTGTACCAGGTCTTTGCCATGGCCAGCAGGTTCTTCTTCTGGCCCGTCACACAGTTTGCAGCACCTAATATGACAAACAACAGAAAGAAGAATTTCACAACATTTAACTTTAGAAAACTTTTTGTACAGGATTTTTTATGTATTCCCACACTGTAGAAAATATTCTTTTAAATTTGTGTAAGGGATGTGAGAATCAATCATATTTAATTTCTGTTTTACTTTTAAAGAGATCACACATTTCTCTGTATAGTGTCACTTTTGTAGGATCCGACTTCATAGAAAAAAACTGGTTCAGATTAGTCTGTAGTATGAAAGTGGGACACAGCTTAAGCCTGACCTCCACGAGGACCTCTGCTTTCTCAGCTGACTGGATTTAATGATTAACAGGAGAACATGTGGGACAAGACAAAAAACCTATTCATTGATGATGAATAGGTTGTTTGATCGATATCTACATTTTTTATATATTACACTAGCACTACATACTTGTTTGGGTGGCATAAAGTAATATTGTAAAGAATTTAAAGTACTCTCTGCAAATGCACTATTAGAGGAAATATTACAGTAAATTATTGGAATATTATTACTGCTGCATAAAGCATAGTTGTAGCTGGTATGGCGACACATTTTTTTTAACAGTAACTTATTGTTAAATGTAATTGTTTTGTAAACTTGCAGCTGTAGTTAAAGTTGCTGTGAGGAACTCTTGGTTTGTGTTGATTTTGGCGCCCCCTGTGGACAAAGCCATACCTCTTATCTCTGCTGATTTTGTCCTGTACATGTTTAAGTGGTGATTTTTGACAATAAATCTTTTCCTGCTTTCTTTAAGAGTCGTATGTATCACTCACTTTAAATTTTTGCCCTGGAAAATGTAAACAAAGGCAGCGTGCAGTTAATCGCTTCGTCTGACACCTACCCCCCCGCCAGCAGTTTCAGGCATTAAAAATAACTATATAGAAATGATCAATCTTGTCACTGATGGTTTATTTGCTTTTGTAGCTCATATAGAGGCATCAGAATTCATTTCAGTCTGTTTCATAACCAGCAAAAAACTCCTCACAGGAGCTTTAAGTAAAATGTACAACTCTCTGCTCAAGTGTACCTCAAATCTGTATTTAAGTAGAGGTATAGTAAATGTGCATTACGCCACTGTTACTGGGAATCTACACCGACACTGTAGCGTCAGAGGAACGCAGCAGAAAATTATTTGCATATTGCGCCCGCCTCCCGTGCAGCATACGTGGCTGGTGGAGATTGCAGCATTGAACAACATTGGAGCGATTCTGTCCCGGCACTCGCGTGTCAAAAATACGCTTCAAATATGTTTCCTTCGTAGATTCCCAGTTGGCGTCCATTCAATTCAATTCATTTTTCATTACAATTGGTTCAAAACAAATGCTTGTCTTACCAAATACTACAAGCGTGCCCAAAGGTTTCAACAAATTGAAGCCCTTCTGGGTGTCTGAACCACCGAGTGGGTCGAGGACGATGTCCACTCCTGCACAGAGACAGAAAATAGAAAATAATTGGTTAAGAAAAAATAAGAACAAGAGCCTTAATGCCTCTATATCAAGAAACAAATGCACTGCAACATTAAAAATAAAAACATGTGCTTAAACAGTAAAAAGTGTGCAGGGAAAGTTGTGTGTCTTCTCACCCTTTGGGCTGATCTTGCGTATTTCCTCCACATAGTCTTTGGTTCGGTAGTCAATAGGGTGAGTCACCCCGCCCTGCGCGATGGTCTCGTGTTTGGAGGCTGATGCTGTACCGAAAACAGTCACATCCTGCACGGTCTGACACAGCTGGGTGGCAGCGATACCAACACCACCTAAAGATGTGCATACCAGAGGTACAAAGAGACATAGGAAGAGTTATATTTCTGTAAACATAACAGTGTTTGAACAAGATGAAACAGGATGTGCAGTGCGTTACTGCCAGACTTTCAGAATACGATTGGAAGGAGTATAAAGGTCATACATGTACGGTAGATTAAACATCAACAGCGGTGGGATTACATTCAGCGGTGTTACACGCAGCTGTTCAGAGGTTTGTTGATGTGTTTTGAGGTTGGGTTTAACCTTGTAAGACAGGAGAATAAACAGCTTCTATAGCGGACTGTTATTCCGTCCCTCTGAGTCCTCATTCTGTTAACACAGTGAGACATCTCTCACAATGATGGCTGCCCGGCTGTGGAGCCTCACCAGTAATCCTCCCTGCCCTCCTCTTCACCCCAGCCTCGTGTGGCTGAGTCATACAGGTCAGCTGACAGCCGCCCGCCCGCCCACCCACTCAGCGCTGAAACATGGCCTTTGAGAGCGGGGATGCAGAGGAGCACTCGACTGATGCTGAGAGACGACAGACACTGACCTCTAGAACTGGAGAGGGGTGGACAAATACTGAGCTGCTGGAGCCCTTATGTTTAAACATTAAATCTTGGATATCAGATTTAATGATTAACTAGAACCAACGCAATACAAATCATTCTTCAACCCACTATTATCTGTTGTGAATTTTAGGTGCCAAGAAATGATGCATAATGTCACAACCAAAGTGGATACATAATGTAGCATATAGGTGTGTTTGGTCCCTGGAGCTGTTATAGATCACACTGTGATTACTGTAACACTACCAGGACCACCTGGACGCACACGATCCTCCACAGTCAATGTATGTCATTACTTGTTACGCTGCTGGAGCCTCTTCTTGAAATGTTGGGTGTTGCCAAAGCAACCGTGCCCGATAATGATCCTGTTTGCCATTTTATGAATAAGCTGTTATGAGACCATCACACACACACATACACACACTATGTCTTTCATCTGTGTCTCTCAGCTGATGCGTTTCCAGCACAGACACACGTCTGCATTCACAAAAGTGATTAGCGGCCTGAGTAATCGTGCTGTGTGACTCTCAGGTCACACAGGAGACCAGAGAGATGTTTCATATTTCAACATTAAATCATGGAGGAGAAACTCTGTCCAACCGTCCAACACAATGACTGTGTATATATAGGTGGACGATGCGTCTCCATCTGCTCTTATTGTACGGAATTGATGCCAGAATAGCCCCTGTGATAGGCGCTGCCACCTTGCGATTGTGACGTTATTTGGAGCCAGAGTCTGTGCAGTAGAGATCGGCGGGTGGCGCCACTGTAGCCACTTCCGCTAACCAAAACACACACACTTAACTTATCGAAAAAACAGCAAGGATCCCGTACATCGGCATGTTTAACAGCAGAACAGCTTCTTTGTGTTGTTCTCAAACAGACGTTCACAGATATGGACTTCAATGACTGTAGTAATTGTTTTTGTTACGTCTCCTCTCGCTGTTCCTCCTCTACTCTGCTGATCCAGAACAGATCGGCTGCAGGAGCCGTATTTGTCAACAGAGCTGTCAATCATCCTTTTTACATCATCAAATAACTAATTAAACTTGTCAGAAAAAAGAACGCTTGGGCGTAAATCAGCATGATAAGAACTAACTATAATGACAGAAACCATGTTTGGATGAAATGTATTTAAGGTCTATTTGATTTTATAGTTTGACTCATAGCCCATCTGTTAACATGGAGGAGGCGGGCTTTATGGCCTATACTGCAGCCAGTCAGCTGGGGGCGACAGAGAGGGTTTGGCTTCACTTTTAGGGAGCTGTCATGTTGTCCATCTTTTTATACAGCCTTTGGTTCATCATGGTGGAGACCAAACTGAGTTTAAGGAGAAATATCATGTTTAAAACAACAATTTTTGATTCATTTCTCAAAGAAATTTGAACCAAGCGCTGTTGATATATTTTGTTTTGGATTGTTTGGTTGATAAAATGTCAGAAATATAGGAAAATTCCAAGATGACACCTTCAGATTGTGAATCAGTGATTTTATTCGTACTAAACTGGGGTAAATATTGTCTTTAACACTCATTATATCCTACTAATGTACTGTGTGTCTCTTACCTGCTGCCATGTGCACGAGGACGCTCTTCCCCGGCCTCACATTGGCCAGATCAAACAGTATCATGTAAGCGGTGAGGTAGGTCACAGGCAGAGCGGCACCTTCCTCAAAGCTCATCTGCTCGGGCATGAGGAAGGTGCGTGCAGCGGACACGACCACGATTTCCTGCCACATGCCATAGTGAGCCAACACGATGACCCGATCCCCCGGCTGAGGAAGGAAGAGGAAGAGAGGAAGGAGACAAAAACAAGTTACTGAGGACATATTGGAGTCTAGCAGTTAAACTGAAGAAATGTAGAAACAGTTCAAAGCAGCAGAAATGTTTAGTTCCTAATGTTCATTATAGTCATGGTGTTAGCTTAGCATAAATTAAATGTGAAAGTGGAAATTCATTTTTAATCTTCAAATTATTGACAACAAATATTAAAACAGTGTATGCAAGCCATGCTAGCAACTCTTTTAGGCTAATAATCTAGAGTTACTTTAAGCTAAATGCTAACATGCTCCCAATGACAAAGCTAACACGCTGATGTTTAGCAAGTTTAATGTTTACCATATTTACATCTTAGTTTAGTGTGTTAGCATGCTCTCATTTGCTAATCAGCACTAAACACAAAGTACAGCTGAGGCTAATGTGCATGTCTTTAGTTTTGCAGGTATTTAATAAAGACCAGAGTATTGGACATGTAGCAATTTTGGGCGTATGGTGGTGCTACATTAAGTGTGTCCAAAGTCATTTAAATTCATCACGAGGGGAAAACCTGTGAGTGTACCAAATTGACTACATGACTCAACCTCATCATGGGGTGAGAGGCAGAGTCAGACAATCTCCTAAATCAGAACAAGTAATCATGTGGGAACCATGAATATGTATTAAATTTGTACAGTACAAGTAAAACCTTGTCGGCGCTGTGACTGACTGGCAATCAGTCCAGGGTGTACCTCTCACCCAAAGACAGCTGGGATTGGCCACAGTCCCCCGCGACTCTGACCAGGATAAATGTATAGATAATGGATGGATGGAAGTGAAACCTTTAACCTGATAATTGTGAGTAACAAAAGGTAAGAGGAGCCAAAAAGTCATTAGGGTTCATCCTCTGAGCCCCTTGAATATGTGTATACTATTAAGTGGCATCCATCCAATAATGTTTACCATAAGATGTGGTATATAAGATGCACTTTAAATACATTTTTATTCATTTAAAAAGTGGGATGCGTCCTATTTACCAGTGCAACAAATATATCAGTATAAAATGCAGAGAGAGGTATTTTATTGTGTTACGGTATTTTACCCAGACGATTGTGCTATCAACGTGTCCTATTTACATTATGCCGCAGTGCTGTTTTAGCGAGGATAAGGAACTTGATTGTTGCTAACGCTTCGCCACGGACATGCACCGTCATGATCGCCATTGCAGCCGCCACCCACAACATTCAACGTTACTGTAGGCTGCCAGCTACCTGGAGCTAGCAGGATTGCAAACTCAACATGCCAACACGCCGATATCCACCGATATAATTAACCGATAAAATAATGGGCTGCTGCATACTTGACTAAATGCCCGACCTCGGCGCAATGTCCCCGGCGCGAAGAAGACCTGCGCGGCGCAGCGTGATGACGTCACGTGTGTCTACCTGCAGCATGAGAGAGCTAGAAGCCAAAATGTCCGTGGTGTGGAAGTTTTTCAAAGTGTCTGAAATAGAAAGCAAAACTGCTATTTGCAATGACTGCTCAGCTTCGGTGATGCGAGGAGGAGCCAAGGCAAAGTCTTTCAACACTACAAACTTGATTAACCATCTCAAGACCCGTCACCCCGACCGTTGTAACAAATGTGATAAGAGTATCACCATTATACTGTACGCTAATACCAATACAGAAGAGAGTTGATGATCTCAGCAATTAGGTGTGCGGGAAAAAAATATCGGAATCGGTAATCGGCTAAATGAGTTGTTAAATATCGGCATATCGGATATCGGCAAAAAATCCAATATCGTGCATCCCTCCTTTTTCCCCTCTGGGATACCCCCAAAAACAGACGTCTGCGTCTAATATTCTGGTGCGACTTATATTCCGGATTTTACGGTAAATATTTCCACATAGACCAAATTGGGTTTATCCGTTTAAAAAAAAGCATTTAGCTATAATTTCAAAAGAAATGAGCCCTGTGAATAGTTTTGACACAGACTCATTCTTTGGTTGAAAACAAAAAAAAAGGGAATTCCTTTTACCTCCATTGTATTAGGGTGGAGTCAGACTCAGATATCTCTATACCTGGACAAATCACACCAAACCTAGCTGCTTGGCCATTAGATGTAACGAGAAAAATTCATTTCATTTCACATGGTGCACTCAGAAGTGTCAAATGGCAAATTGAGGTCAAGCAGGCAGGAAGTCATCTGATGTATCTTTGTTGACAAAGACATCAGGGGCCAGACAGATATAACACCACCGCTCTGCTCTGTAAACATACTGTACGTCCTTACAAAGGAATGGTTGTTACAGTGGTCATCTTGTGATATCTGGCAAGCAAATGACTCAAATTGACATTTGAACAACTAAAATCATGTACAACTAATGATTGTTTTCATTATGAATTAATATAACAAATATTTTCTTGACTGACACACATCCAAATGCCTGAGACAAAGGGGCTTATGGGAAATGTTCCGGCTTGGAGTGCGTGTTGTTATAATAGTATCACCGGAGTTGTGAAACTTGCCAAGGGCACAGGAAAGAAGTGTGATCTGATTGTGATGCTGCACTGCTTCCTTTTTAAACAGCCTCGAGAGCGCCGAGACCCGCCCACTTCCTGCTGCACACAAACCCATGACAATAGACAGATCACACACACACACACACACACACACAGACAATGACACATAAACATGTTTTGCTCGCCTGTTGTGATGAGATATCTCCAAAACTGTAGTTTTAAGCTTTGCTTCCCTCTCAGACTTTTTGGGGTTGATTATATTTCTCAACTCCTGGTGTTATGAAACCCTGCATGAACTCTAAAAAATGCATGACAGTCGCTTTAGAAAAAGGCTGAGCTCAGTTCCTGGACAACTGACATGAACTGAGGTAACCGACAAGACAGTGTGGAAATCTGCTGCTTATTGAATCAGTCATTGAAACACTCATGCCAGGCGACTAAGTGTGACAGTACACTCTCCCTGCAGTTTACATCAACACATAGAAATATAAACACAGTGTGAGACATGTCCCCTCTTGCTGCCTGTGTTATGCACAAATTTAATTATCCCTTTCAAACTAGGCTTTAAGGAGAGAGCAAGATGCTGTGTTTGTTTTACCGGTCCTACAAGTAACGAGGCCGAGGTGGAGCTGGCTTTAACTACTATACACTGTAAGGTAGTTTAATCTAGTGGTACTCAATATAAGAGCCTAACTGATAGAGGATTTTTAAGACTAATGCATACCAATGTTAGACAGATATGGTGACAAATATAATGTATTTTTGGGCTGGGATGAAAATAGACCTTTCCTTTATAGACTGCGCACTGATTTTGCACCAATATGATGATGCAAATGTACTCAGACTTATTTAAAGGAGCAGTTCGCCCCTGGAAAAAGCCACTGTCAATCAAAGCTGGTGTTCTCTGTAATCGATAGAAGCATTAATATTTGAAATTGGCGCCATAGCTCGTGGTTTTGCCCATTCTACATTCCTATAACACCCAGCGTGCACTGCGCCCCTCCCTCTGAAAGGAGCGGCCCAGCGAAAGACGCTGGAGTGAAATACTACCGTTTCGCTGCAGGCAATGGTTCTGAAAAGAATCTGAAATGCGATGAGAATATACCGGTGGATCGTCTATAAATTCCTCAGGTCTGCAGTCTACATTTAAAACCTGACGATTTTGAACAAGACATGACATCGGAGGCAGGCGTCCTAGATTGAGGAAGTGTAGTTTAGCAAGCTCCCTGGGCCCATTAGAGAAGTGGATAGCGTCCTCCAAAGGCACAGAGCCAAATTGCATTTTTTTCCTACCATAATATCATGATAGGACTGAAGTTTTTTTGTAAAGAATATTTAACATTATTATACATTGTTAACAAATTTCTAGTGTGGAACACTGTCTGCTCTTCTGCTACATACACTGCAGACAATGCTGCGAATATGTTAAACCATGCTCTCTGCTGAACAAACCAAGTGATGAAACAATTTCTAAAGCACCACAAGCATTTGTTCATTTATTATGTCCTGGAAAACAAGTTAATATCGGCACATTTTATAAAACATATTGGCCGATATCGATGTATCTGTGATCGGCCGATATCGGCCCAATATCAGCTAACTGATATATCACTCTGGCTACCAGAGATTGTGTTCGGGCCCCTGCAATAAATTTGAGAGGTCGTGAGATGACCGATTTCAACGGAAAAAAGGCATTTTGTATACATTTTTTTTAATGTTTGTTTATTTGCGAAATGTTGTGGATAATTTTACCTATTTTGGCCTCAAACAGATACTCAATTTACACTAAGTAGGAAAACTTTCAGAAGTCTCTCATGCATGTCTGAAAGTATATCGTGGTCCCCGTCTATGTGATGTTATTCTTCACAAGCTAGCTTAATCCTATATTTTAGAAGATTTTAATGGTTTAGGTGAAACTCCATCCTGCTGTCGTATAAAAGTACAATATTTCCGTCTGATTAGTTGTGGAGTTTAAATATAAAGTAGCAGAAAGTGGAAATGATCATGTTTCTCATTATCATGCTTGAGTTCACTTCTTGAATTAATGCAGTCTGTGACTCTGCACCGCTGTAGATGGATTATTCATATTACTTTAGTTCTAACACAATAAAAGTCCCAATACACACTGTCCAGATAGCGTTTAATGTATTTAGTAGATCACATCACTACACATCCTCTCGTCATCACACAACATTAATTTAATTAAAGAGTTTCTTTGCAGAACAGATGGAGTTTCTGTTTCAAAGCACTGCGCCCATCTTCCAAAATATCAATCAAGCTGTGACACATAATCTCTGACTGTCGAGGCATTTTCTCTGGAAACATCTGTGAGAAGGTAATGGTGGAAGTGGAATCTGAACAGACGAGCTGTAATGGGATCCTACATCACACATCTGCGCTGTCTGTTTCTAAAGAAACAACCACACCCTCCTGTTCTCGTCTGGAGAAGCCTCGCTGCAGCTCAGCCTCTCTCTGAAAACACTCTGGCTTCCCCTTATGTTATTATCTGTTCCTCACTGTGTCTCTGTAGTCACACCCTGATTCCTACAATAACCTCACCAAACACTGTCAATAGAAGTGTTGCTCTCCAAAAAATGCAGACAAAGATGGGAGAGGAATGAGAGCAGGGTGGGATAAGACTGTAGTAAGTGGAGGAGGGAGGAATTCCATACAGAGCAGGGACATGGAGGAGCATCAGTATTACACACAGACAAAAGCCTACAAAGATGAATGTGATTGGAAGAAATCAGACCCAAAAGTATGTCCTTAAAGTAGCCAATTGAGGAAGATTTTGAGCTCTTCAAAGTCTTGTTTAGACCAAACCGCTAACTACTTGGCTGATCACTTAATGGTTTCAACAACTTCAAATAGTGAAAAATCCTCTTTGAAACAACTGACTGAAGTCCCAGTGACAGAGCTAAGTAGGGGTGGGAATCACAGAGTAACTCACGATACACGCTATGTGGCCCACGATAACGATAATATCACGATACAGCAATTCTGCGATAATTTAGACTCTTGCGTCCACATAGCGCCGGCATCTTGTTTCAAATGTTCACAATGAGGACAGAGCGTATGCGACCGCCAACAGAAAAACTTTTTCCAGAGAGGCGCTGGTGTCGTCCCCGCCGCTTTTTTTCCGGCAACCAATCAGATGGGACACCACTCGTCACCCTGGTTACCACCAAACATGGAGGAGCAACTTGTTTTGGCCGTTTCTGTCTACCTGGAGCTGTACGATATGACAAACAAACAGTATCACAAAAGAGTCCGAAAAGCCTGTTTGTGGGAGCAGATTGGCTGGAAACTAAATGTTGCTGGTAAGTGTTGTGCTTTTATCTCCCTACGCGTTGTAAGCTTGTTGTTAGCTCTGTAGTAAGTTAAACTTACTGTTGTCATAGAAACAAAACCCAGCGCCCAGCTAGTGCTTTTCTGCCAGAAAAAGGCACAATGTGGACACGGGGCCTTATTAGAGCTTTTCTTGTTTCCAGTGTTTGCAAATAAACCCAACCATGGACTTAGTAATGACACCAGCCCTCGGGGACGAGAAAGGAAGCTTTGCCTTAAACACTGCATTCATCGCTGCAGGCTGACTAACAACGTTAGCGTTAGCCACTTTCTCGCTTTTATCAATTGTCGTTTGTCCCATCACTGGTCTAAAAGCCAAAGTGGGTCTGGACTTTGGATCTGAAAGTTGGTGGCGCATCTCTTAGCTGTCAACTTCTTCTTCGGCCAATTAACTTCTGTTCACGTTACCCTAATTCATGTCATGAGCGCCACTGCAAGGAGACATGAAGTAGTGACTCGGTGGGTCAAATTGACGGGGAAATCTGTTTAGAGCGCTGTGTCTTCTTTTAAATTAAAATATCGATATTTGGCACCAGTCTGTCGTTGATTTATCAAACCCACCCCTAGAGCTAAGTGTCTGATTTTTGGGAAAATACTCAGGAAAAGAAAATTGTCCACCTTACAAGACTTAGTGTTGTCCAAAAACCCTTTAGTCTCTTCCAACAATCTGGAGGAACAATATTCCTCCTGTTACATTATATAGAAGGGTTTTTATTTGGCCTACTTCACAAGTTAAGTTGCTCTGCTAATCAAGTTAGCTGGAAATAACACCTTTGTCTATGTTATTTTGTATAAAAATACATAGTTTTTCTAACATCTTTGTATGGAAATAGGAGGTGCAACTTGGGAAACAGACAGAATATGTTTCATACAATGGTTAGAAAAGTGTTAGGTGAATACTTTCCTCTGTAATTCCAAACAGATACATGACAGGTACCACAAAACTGAGCTACAGTAGCAAGCAAAATGATTAACCATGGAAATGTCCCAGAATGATTCATTTGTCTTGAAAACATTTGCAAGAACAGCAGGTTACTGTTCAACTTATTTCGACCCTGAACCAAAATATAGAAGAAAATAAGGGAAACAACATCGCATTTTTTCCAGAGTTCTGCCTGAAGGTCATCTGATGCTTTAGATTAAAAACAAAACAAAACAAAACAATGAATGCACCTCTTGTGAACCCAATGACGCAGCTGAAAAGTCCTGTTACTCTTTCAACTTGGAGATTTTTCCATCTTACATATGCATGACTGTACGCAGTAAGAGACCCCATTGGAGCCCAACAATGACGGCATCAAAACACTCATCTGCTTTAAATCGTCTCTTTAACAAGGAGTCATGGAGGTAGAAGCAGTGAGTCACTTTGCTTTCATCCTCAATATGTTGCTGTATAAATAAACTCTACGTACGTAGCAGGTGGAGGCTTGGGCCTGTGGATGCTCTGGGATCCGCTTTGCGGTATATCTCAGGAAAATGTGATTTGACTGCAGCGAATATTTACCTGTAGCCTTTATATAGATCTGCAGCTAACAGCAAGCAATGGTGTTGCTACCTGTCAGTTTCCACTCTTTTACACGACAAAAAACAAACTTAATGCTGTCAAATCTTGGATTTATGACTTTAAAAGCAGGCACAGACACAAAGCATATACATATTCGGTATATTTCGACCTTTAGAAAGCTCTCATCAATGAGCGGGAAATGCACTCTTGTGCAGGGAAGAGGAACGTAAAAACACGTCAAGGACACTCTGTAAATCAAAACGCTGTCTCTTTCAACACTGTTTTTCCTCATGAAAAGACCACATTACATTACTGCATGAGACTGCATGTAGGAGGGGTTTTTTTTTATCAGGGGCTTCTACTCTGTCACTCTGCATATGCATCATATTGTACAGCAGATTTTAGACAAAGAAAATGCAATTTAAAATAGATGGCATTGTTAGATATAGAGCTGAAACAATTACAGATCATTATTGTGATAATCAGTCAAGTGTGTAATGTAGATAAAGCCAAGATTAATTTCTGAGTTGAGAATTTTCTGCTTTTTGTGTTTTATATCACTGGTATCTTGAATATGTGGGTGTTAGTCTGACAAAACAAACGATTTGAAGACATCATCTTGAGCTTTAGGAAGTCTTGACCAGAGACCCTCTTAGCAGTATTTTAACTGGACATGGTTCATGTGCACAGTGGTAAGATGTGTGTGTGTGTGTGTGTGCACTCAGCAGGCCTGTACTCACTTTCCTGTCCTTCACATCCTCCCCGCACGCCTCGATGACCCCGCAGCCCTCCATCCCCATTGTGACGGGCGGGGCGGGCAGCAGCTCGTACAGCCCCTGTCTGCCCAGCAGCTCGGCGAAGTTCAGCCCGCACGCTTTGACCCGCACCAGCACCTCTCCCGCCTTCAGCTGCGGTGGGCTCAGCGTCCTCACTTGCAGCTTGACCCTGTCATAGCCCCCGTACCCGGTCAGCACCAGAGCCCGGCAGGGGAAAGGCTTCTCCTCGGCTGCAGCTGCGGGGCTGCCCCCGGACTCCTGCGGTGCCTCCGGAGCAGCCGGTGGAGGCTCGTTGGACTGCTTCTCCTCCTGCTCAGGTTGTTGCTGCTGAGTTGGAGCCTCTTCATCAGACATGATACCACTTGTGTTGATGTACGCCCTGGAAGGTTTTCAGTCCAGATCAATAGTTCAGCCTGTGTGAGCGTTTTAATCTCAGAAATAAACTAATAAATTTCCGCTAGGTTCTCATAAAACAGGCGGTCCTCAATGAAGACAGGCGTATGGTTTGTAAAAATGAGATTAATGCTGCGTGGTTTGTTTCCTGTGAGTGCGCTGCGCTCAACAAGTGACAAATGTCAGAATAACGAGTTTAGAATCGCCAATTCCGGTTTGGATTTTCACAATAAAACAATTAAACTCAAGAAAAGCCATTCGATTTTCCATTCGAAGTAGTTATGAAATTTGTGTAAATAATAATAATAATAATAATACAAGAAATAAGGCGACACGATAGGTCTACAAACAAATCAGATACTTCACTCGGAATTGTCCACAGGCAATAAAACACAGAAAACACTCATATCAAATGATTTTGATAATGCTGGTAGTTCAATAAATTCAACTTTTTTTTTTTCAAAAAGAAATTAAAAAAGAAAAAGAAAGAATAATATATGTGTAATATTCATGCCATGCCAAGTTAAAACAAAATAACATATTGTCTTTGTGAAGGTTCACTGATCCTACACATCTTCATGTGAATTTCATCTGAAATAGACACATTAAAATGTAACTTAATAAATATCAATTTGCTCAGTGGGATGAGCCAATATATTCTGTAATCTTGTTTCTGTATCGTGACAGGTCAATATTCTTTGTGAATAGAATTCCAGTTATGAACACTGACGTGATTTAACGCCGATGATTTAACTGAAAACGCTTTTATTTTTATGTCAAAATCTGTTTCTTCCGGTGTTTTACTTCCTGGTTACGTCGGACTTGACGCAGCAGAAAAAGTGACCGATTCGTGTTGTTGGCCAAATGTGAGTCAGAGAGCCGCGGAGATGTTTAAAACCTGGAAACTGGATCAATAGGAGAGAAACTGGGATTATTTAAGGCCACAGCTGGAGAAAATACAGGAAGTTACAGCTCAGGGTTTTTGTCCTCAATGTATCTGTTACCATGGAACCAATTTTTTGTTCAAACTTATTTTCTTATCTTCTTTAATTTAAATTAGAACTGATCATTTAATGTGTTTTATGTTGTTTAATAGTATCTATTAGAGATTTATTCTCATATGTTGCTCAATATCGTATCACTTTTAATTGAATATGTTGTATTAGCTTATGAATAATATGAATAGAAGTTTTTTCATCTTGTTTTGGAGGTTGAGTCTGTCACACAGGAAGTGAAGGGGCGTTAGGAATGATAGAGATTGTTTTTTGTTTTTTTAAAGGGGGCAGGAAATTCCTCCTTTATATATTAAGACATATGTGAGGCCAGAGGTTGAAATTTTACACTTGCTTTCCGCATTAGTTCAGAGAAATCTGTCACTGAGAGTCAACACACTCATCATGCAGCTGCTACAAACATGCTTTGGGCTTGACTGTAAAAAGCTGTGGTGAATAACTTTGGTCTGAGGGTAATGCGGCAAGTGCTCAGATGCTCTGCACACACTTACACACAGTTATCAAGTTTTTTCACTCACATTTACGATGCGTTTGAGTGCACAGTGTGGATGCTTATTGCTGAGCAGAGGTTTCACATCCTGTTAGCGCTTCTGTCAGCCACATTAATGTGTCAAATCTATAAACCATAATTACCTTCAAAATTCTCATGACTTTTCAACCACATTGGATATTAAAAAGTACTTCAGATAAACAGATAAAAAATAAAATGAAATAGAAGTTAACTCTAGAAAAAATTATACAAGACGCTATCAGCATTTCTGTTAATGTCTTAATCAAAACTTCAACTTACACGTTTATGTGTCCAGACATAAACATAAAAGACATGGTGTTGGGAAATAATTAGCATTAAAGCACACTTTTTAGGTAGGCTACTTGGATTTACATTGTATTTACATTGTCTGCTATTTTATCCTTCACTACCTGGCAGCTATATAACTTTTGGTTAAAGATGGTACTAAAGTTATGACGATGTTATACAATTTAAAGCTTTTTTATGGCTTAAACTACGTTAAGTACCAACTTTAAAGTCTTAAAAAAAAGTAGTTTAAAAAAAAAAATCAAATTCTGCTTCTGTGCTTTTACTTTGGTAAGATTTGTGATTAAAGACTACTTATTATTATTGTGTGTTTCTACTTAAAAAAAAATACTTTTACATCATGAGCCAAAAGGCTTCTTCAGCGGTTATAAGAAGAAAAAGCTTGTTAATTTTACATTTACTTTACATTTCATATTTCAATTCATAAACAGTTGCTTGTGAAAATTAAATGGCTTGCTTCGGTGTGGCCAGAAGATGGAGCCAAAGGACTTGTGAGACAACTAGCTCTCTGTACAGCGCCTGACAATATGCTATGATATTGTGCCAAAGCAGTTAAATGGAAATATCTTAGATTTAAAGATTATTATCAAACGCCCTCCACTGTGTAGAGTATGACCGGCTGAAAAAGACAAACAGTGAGAAAGTCACTGTGCCTTTAATGTTCATGATCCCCCTTTTGTATCCTACAAATATTTGTTCTTCCCTTTATTATATTCCTTACAACGCTGTGTTTGAATTTCTTGAAAATATACTAAGCTAAATTAAAAAACACGTGACTTATTTTAGTTATAAAGAAACCTTTGTGAAATTCTACTAAACGATCTTTTGTGCAGATTCCTTAAGTACACACATAACCAAAGTATCACACAAGAGAGCCAGATGAGGGCCGGAAGTATTGTGGCTTCAAAGTAATAGCCTAATAGAAAAACCTACTTACAAAAATAACAAAAGTGTTACTTTACCTTGTCAGGTACTTATCTACCCAGCTTGTGGATTATAAAAGTCGTTTCATTGTCTTTATTAAGAGGAGTTTAGTAGCCTATAAGAGTTGGCTTTTTATAGTGACAAGCAATGACTGTATACAGTCCATGGTCACAAGACTACTAGATTGGGTTGTTTTGGTGCACACATACAAGCAACTATGATATGAGTTTAAAAAGTTTTATTTTAACCTGAGGCAATGAGCATAAAAAATACTTGTATCTGTTTACATATAAATTCATAAATAACATTAAGTACTTTTATGCTTTTATTCTGAAAGATATGACAGGAAACCAGTTCGTACAGCCTCTCTCTGACAGGTGTTATCAGTGTGCCTCAGTTCACCGGTGGTTCAGAGCAGCGCAGCACTGCTCAGAGCATGTAGCTGAAACTACGTCAGACTGTGGAGCTGAAGTTTTACCTGTTAAGTGATTTCTTCTTCTCTGGTAACATTTAAAGCTGCTCCTCGACTCTAAACTTGTTTGGAGCTAAATGACAAGCAGACACCGACACGGAGACACTCAGTGATACTCGGGGCACGATGGAGAGCAATAATAAGGGATTACTTCGCTGTAAGATTGTGGTGGTCGGTGATGCGCAGTGTGGAAAGACAGCTCTCCTTCATGTGTTTGCTAAAGACTCGTACCCGGAGGTAAGAGACAGTTTCATTAAGATAAACACTGTAGTGATGACTGCAGCACTGTGCGTAAAGTCCCTGAAAACACACGGCACGAAAAAGTCTGCGTCCAGCCTGACATTTGCAGTGAAACTTTAATACCTGCTTGTATAATCTAAATATAGTCTATTAGAGCAGACTGATGACACAGTGTGTTGGTTTGTTTGTTTTGCGTATTATTCGGATGTAATTTGAAATGACGTATAGGCTACGTGTTTGCTGATTTCTTTAGACAGGTTTGAATTTACTGATTGATTGATTTTAAAATTTAGCTAGCTTCTACTTATCTCGCTCTGTTGAATATCTTTCTCGTGCACAATCAAATAAATCAGGACTGTATGCGCTTTGGCGCATCGCGCGCGTCAGCGTAAGAGCAGTCTGGTCTGTAATTACTGAAACATCCCTGCTCATCAGACAGTGAGCCTGGATGGCAGTTATCAACAAACTGAATTACCCCTTTTTTTCTACAGTGTCTTTCTGTAATGTGCTCAACTACTTTAAAACAATTAATGTTTTCAACTGGGACTGAAAACTTTGAATGTTTAGTGACCTTAAAGCTCCTGTGAGGAACTTTCGGTTTGTGTTGATTTTGGCGCCCCCTGTGGACAAAGCTGTACCTCTTATCTCTTTGTCCTGTACATGCTTAAGTGTTGTTTTTTTTAACTAAAAATGTCATCCTGCTTTCCTGCTCACTTAAAATTTCTGCCCTGTAAAATGTAAACAAAGGCAGCGTGCAGTTAATCGCTTCGTCTGACACCTAACCCCCCTGCGACATCTTGTCACTGATGGTCTGGTTTGGTTTTGTAGCTCATATAGAGTAATCAGAATAAATTTCATTCTGTTTCATAACCAGTGAAAAACTCCTCACAGGAGTTTTAATCAGGATAAAACTATTCACAAAATTGTCATCTGAACATGTCATTCTTAAAGATTAATGGCATGAAAAAAGTACCCAACACCTAAGCAAATCCGTAAGGTTTCAAAACGTAAACCTTGAATAATTTGCAGCTAACATACTGTGTTCAATGAGCAGAGGACAATATCTGTAGAGATTTTGATGACTTCTCATTTTATCTCTTTTATCAGGTCTGTGTCGTGCTTTTGTCAATGTGTACAGTATGCTGATGACAATACAATAACAACAAAGAAAAATGTGACTTTCTGGGCGAAATTCGAATGAAAATAACAGTCTACTAAATGTAATCCAAAGAACTGACACAGATGTGACACAAATATATACTAATTAACAGTCTTGAACTGTCGAGGATAATGAAATCAAATCTTGTTGGCCCAAATGTTTGGAATTGGAAATAGGTCAAAGCTCAGAATTGGCCTTATCTTTCTACACACACTATCTCAAACCTCTGATATTCATTAGTGCGCTGTTATCTGCACTATATCTGACTGCAATAGTATTTTCCTACCTTGCTTATCTTTATTTGAATGAAATCTTACAATGTACACAACACTCCTCTCAGCTTTCATGTAACTGAAGCCGCATGTGTCTCTTTCAGAATTACGTCCCCACCGTGTTTGAGAATTACACAGCCAGCTTCGAGATCGACAAACAGAGGATCGAGCTCAACATGTGGGACACTTCAGGTAAGACGTGCTTGTGGTTTGTTTTCATTCCTGGCGTGGTGAGATTAACATACCAATGTGATGAGAGATTGAGAAAGTTACTGCTGGCGCTACAGATTGGCACGCAGATGACTCCTTGGAGTGTTCACATCACCCAGGCTATTAGCCAAAAAATTAGCAACCACAGTGTGACAGCACAATCTGTTGGGAGGACTATGGATGTTTTGATTAATTATATCTATTTTAGATGCATCAATTTTACACACTCAGCTCGTCTGTGTTCATCCAGTGTTTGTATAACTCCAGTCCTGTCATCACTTTGACACTTGTGGTTTGTTTTGAACAGCAGCTCAAGAGCCATATCGTCTCTGAAAGAAAAAACATTTCCCTCTTCCATGTAACTGTCACAGCTTTTTCGCCAGTCATTTAAAATGAAAAAGGGGGTGGGGCTGCCCCTTAAAAAATTGACGATTCAAATTATCAGTCGACAAAATCGTCGACTCGCATTTGTCTGTCGAATACATGCAGTTTTGTTTTTTTTGCTGCGTCATTGTTCACAGAGCAATGCAGGAAGCTTCAGTGTTCATTGTTAACAAGGTTTTTACTGTAGTTAAATAATCTGCAGAGGTCTCCTGCTCTCCACAACAAACAGACACGGTAATTGAAACCCGTAAAAAAACTGAATAAAGCAAATTCACAATAAAAATGAGCTCTTTTGCGAGGAGCAGCTAGCCAAGCTGCAGCTAGCTTGTTTATAGGTAGGCTAATCAACTTGTTTTTAGCTAACGATTATTGTTCATACAGATATCTGCAGAAATCCTGTCCCCTCTAAAACAAATTCACCAGGTATATAAAATCAGTAACAATACCTAATAAAACAGTGTTATGTTTAAAAATCAGTGTCACTTTGGCGAGCTTCGGGTGCTGCTAGCTTAGCTGCTACTAACTTCAGCTCAATAGCCGACTAAAATCCTTCTTCAAGCTAAATACAGTTAAAAACGTAATTTCAAACACTGAGAAAGTAATCAACTTATGAATGCTTGTATCTGAGTTTTGTTGTAGCGCTTAAATAAAAAAAAATTAAAAACTCAAATAATGCTCGAAAACAACGAATACTCACAGCTTTAGATTGAACTGCCGACTCGGATCTGATTAAATTTGGACAAAATTCTGAGTCAGGTATGACTAAGGGCCTGTGTCCACTAATGTCGTTTTAATGCGCTGTCTGTGCCCACAACCTCAATATCAGAGTGCTTCTGTTGCTAGGTTATGTAAGTTGCTTGTGTTCCCTTGGTAGTGACCGTTACGTCTGTTTTGCTCTGTATGCTTAATATTTGCTTTTATTCAAGAACATTTTACAAAGAAAACATAAAAACAATGCAAAGGCACCGTGTCCTGGCATTAGCAGCAGCTCTACACCTGGAAATTGTACCCTTAAAAAACAAGTCTGGGTGCATTAGATATACGGCCATTGCTGTTGACAAAGATAATATCGAAAGATTGCTCCTTCTTGATTTAGATTGGTCGGTGAGGGAGAAGTGACATTAACGAGCGCTGTGGTGTTCCAAAAGTTGAACTATTTTCAACTGAGAGCGCTGTAAGCGGAGCAACAAAAAAACAGCAGTTTTTTCGCTTAAGACACTGAGCGCTGAAAAGGCGAAACTGCATTGGTTTTGTATAGAAAATAGACACTGCCAATGCAATAAACGCTGTTAGTGGACACAGGCCCTTACAATTTGGCATCATAAGCAATTCCATGTAACAAGGCAGGATTTTCAATTCTAAAATTAGTAAATTTGTTATTTTAAATGTAACAAATGTTTGTGCTGATATAGCTTTGGGGCATCTGTTCAAAACTATAAACAGAGTTTACTCTAGTCTAGTTTTTTAAGACTTGACTAGAGAGTTTCGGGAACAGTCAAATTCTTTCCCATATAAGCAAACTTTCTCCCTTTTCAGCCTTTACGCCCTTTCACATCTCATTTCCACTTACATAACAACACCCTAAAACTTGTTCTCAAGCAACCACAGAGAGCAGCTTTAATGTGCAGCGTTCCATTAGCCTCCACCCATGCAGACACTTAGAAAGACCAGCTAGACAAGCTGCAGATTAAGAGCTGCAGCTACTGAAGCTGGTGCTGCCTGTTGGTTTGCAGTGGGTGAGGCCACTCCGCTGAAACAACTCTGAAATTTTTGGTTGTTTCTCACACACACACACACACACACAGACACACAGACATACCTTTGTCTCAATGAGCTGTGTGGTTACAATTACACTAAAGGGAAGCTTAAACAGTAATTTACTCCACCAGTCAAAAAAATTCAATTCATCTTTTTGTGGGAAGCACTCAGACTGTGATTATGTCATATTAATGGCATCTTTTGCACACAATAGAGGCTGAATAGTGGACATAGCGCTTGCAGGTGGGGATATTTGTACCTGAATGAATAAGACTTTAGGTATTTTCTCACCAAAGGCTCACCAAACCTCCTCTATGATTAAATTCTTTTTCTAACTAAGCGTGAGTTACTGTGAATGAAATATATGTATAATTTTTTAAAAAGGAATACTTTAAAAGAGTTGATGAGAGGATGCACACCAGCCAAAGGGGTGTTTTACAACTTGGCAGCCAAAATACTAAATGTATTAATGACTTTTTACTGATTTATAAAGCATGATCACTGATTTATGAGCGTTTATATAATCATTTGCCACAACTCAGAAAGCATGCCAAATTGTACTCAAAGTTGTAGAGATTAAAGTTATGAAAGGAACTTCATCAGTTTGGATAACTCACTTTCTTGCTGAGAGTCACATTAAAAAATGATACCACTCTCATGTCTGTATCATAAATAAGTTAGCTTAGCTTAGCATTAAGCAGCTAGCCAAAGTCAACAATGCCTTCCAGCTCCTTTCAAGCTCACTCATTAACATGTTTCTTTGTTATGAACAAAAACTTTTTAGTGTAAGAATTTTTAAATGTGGAACTCACTCACGCAAAGAAATAGTTCAGCACATAACCGCCCGTAAATCTAAAACTTTTTAATCTCTGACTAAACAAATTAGATATTTTTTGTTCATTATTAAGTGAACTTTACTGTTTGCCAGACTTAAGAGTCGCAAATTGCAAAGACGCAATAAAGCCCTGAAAAAGTATTGCACAAGTCTAAAAACGTTTCAGCTTGAGCAACAAATTAATGTGTATCGTGTTGTTTCATTAATCGTCTTCATTAACATACAGGGACTAGAGTAAAAATATGAAGAAATATGTGAAAATAACAGTTTCCCAAATTTGTTGCTAGTTGGTAGCTAGCGTATGTTGTTAGCTAGCAACTAAGTGAATTTTAACAGCAGAGTTCTTGTTAAATGAAGATACTTATGGACTAAATTGAACTACCAGTCCACGACTAAAGCTTTTAGAGTTTAGCAGTGAAGTTTCTTTAAGTTGTGACTGTTGGTACACTGTTTATGGCAGATAAATACCAACGGTCTTACTTTTTACTTTTGGGCATAGCCAGGCTAGCTGTTTTAAGCTAACTGGCTGCACACTTTACATACATGCAGCAAGAAAAGCAAGGACGCTTACTTCCCAAGGAAATCTAAAATACTCCTTAGATATAATTAGTTGTTAAAACCCAGACTTTTAATGATGTAGATTTAGGCAGATGAAGCGAGTCTGACCTGACCTGAGCTAGCTAGCTTACTCTTAAGGCTGAGAGGAGACGAGTGCCTCGCAGCGTCCCTGCAAGCTATTCGGGGTCCATCTCGGGAGACAGGTGCATTGGCACCTACATCAGTATTACCACAACTCCCCTCGGTACCTGACTCCTCTTACTAATGACTGAATGGGGGGATTACAGACGGGTGGCATGAATACAGGGATGGTTTTATGTTGCTGCTGTAACAGTTGCTGTAATACCTTTGAGTATTCAACTTCTGTTCATACTTACATTTTCTATTTCTTATGCAATCATCATTTTGTTTGAGTAAGTACATACTGCTGATTTTTCGTTTGTTTGTGTGTTTGTGTATTCACAGGCATGTGCAGGCATGCGTTAACAGCCATGGAAATGTTTGTTGGCATTTATTTTGTCTGTGGATGTGTTGCACGGCATGCCAGTGTGTGCAGTTTGCATGACAGCAGGTGAACGCAACTAGAGGCTGTGACTAAACATTGACGAGACATTGAGGAAGCATTATAGAAAAATCTGTTGTTTTTTTCCATTACCAAGTAGCGTAACAGTTCAGTTCTGAGTGTTTCACATTAGAAAGAACAGGGTGTAAAGCCTGACGACAGGCTACATTAAGCGTAAAGTTTCAGACTTATATACTGGATGATTTAATTACTTTAACTGGAAATGTTTGATATATTTTGCAGGCAGAGTGTACAAATTGAAGGTCAAGTTAATTTCCCAAGTGCCTTTTATAACAAAACAGATTTGTTGTGAGCGGCTTAAGACCACCGAAGGACGTAAATACAGATGATAAAGAACACAAACTCATCACAGATTTTAAGATATAAGGCCTGAGCTCCTGTGTAGGATAACAGATAAGAGAAGAAGCCGAGTGTTGCTCCGTCTCACAGGGAGGAGAGAGTGTTAGGCGAGGTGCCAGAACAAGCCTCCGAGCCGCCCTCTCATTGTGCAGAAACAAACAGTGGATTTAATTAATCAGGCACTTGCTGTGTGACCAAACACTTGCCCCTTGTCCGCTTCATTCTTCATCTCGCTACACCACCCACTGCCTCTTCACCCTCTCCTGCTTGTTTTCACACTCCCTGCCTCGTAGGTTAAACTCTTTTTTTCTTTCTTCCTGCCAAACTAAATTCCCCCCTCGGCCGTTTTCTGTTTACATTTCTGCTAGCCTTCATTTTGCTCCCAATCTTTCTGCCATCTTAATCTCTTTCCTTTTTCGGTCTTTCATGCCATGTTGTGTGTGACACTGAGTTAAGATTAAGATCAGAACAACGCAAGTCAAGCAGAGATACAAAGTGCATTCCTGGCCTTGGAAACAGCAGTAGACAAACAAGCCTCACCTAAAGGTCCATTTTAGTCGCTGATCTGGAGCTGTTTTGATCAAATCACATGGTCTCCCTCAGCAGATAAAGTTTGAACAGCTGTCACAGACTTAGATGTACAAATGTTAACTTGTATCAGCAATATAAAGTTATTATCTACAAGATTTTCATTTTAACAAGTGTCAGTTAAGCCTCTATGTAGTGCCAAATGGGGTAATTCACTGGCGATTAAACTAAAGGCCCACAGATGAATGGTAAATGGTCTGTACTTTCATAGCGCTTTGTCTTCCAACCACTCAAAGCGCTTTTACACTACACGTCACATTCATCTTTTCACACACTGATGTCAATGACCTACATGCCAATTTCCAATTACTATCTTTGCATTCATACCCGATGGCTATGCCTTTGGGAGCAATTTAGGGTTTAATGTCTTACCCAAGGGCACTTCGACATGTGACTCTAGCAGTCAGGGATCAAACCCCCAACCTTCCGACTGAGAGAGTCTACCACTGAGCCACAGCCACCACAATGACAGCCCTTACATTGAAGTATTGCAAACTGGGCGTTAGTGGTGACATTCCTTGGAAGGTGCTGCTAGAGAGAACAAGGTCTTACAAATTGGATGGATTTAAGGACTTTGGACCATTTGGTCATTTTTGAGACCAAAGAGCATCAAGTTTGAGGCAGTTACCAAATAATTAACAACAGCAACAGCAAATAATAAGATTTTTTAAAAATGCCCTATGGTGAATCTGGAGCAATCCAGCTCCTGAGGGTCTTGGGTACCGATGCGTTTGCCCTGTTTGCCCTGTAGGTGGCCATTAATTAAGGGCGCATTCACACCTAAAGACCGTTTGTTTGGTCCGAATCAATTTGTGTTCACACAGCAGCTTTTACCAGCGGACCAAAAGTTTTGACCACACCACCTAAACGAACCGCACCAAGGGGACAAACGCTCCCGGTTTCAGTTCAATCGGACTAAACAAGGCTGGTGTGAACCCACCCTAAGACTCTGCCCAGGCCTGATAATAACACAGAATTGCCATTTGTTTCACTTCATTATTCAGTCTGACTGTAGTGTTCATGCTAACCAATTATGTTTGGGTTGTTGCGATAACCAATAAGTCATAAGTGACATATAAATCCTTCTGACGTCCTTTTAGGTTCACACTGGAACTGTGGTAGAGGTTGCAACGCAGGTGTATTATAAGAACTGGATACTCCAAGACAGCGCCCATTCAATCAAACAAACATTACTCAACTAGCTCCTTAGCCAAAAAGGTGTTCTTAGTCTTTGGTGTGGCATTTTATTGGCCACATTTTTCTCCCTGGCCACGTCTAAGCCTTTGATTAATAGCAATATGAACAGCCTATCTTGACTATTAGCACAAATAATGCCTTCATAGTTTAACAATTCATAAGACAAAGAGTTATAATTAACCTTGTTTTAATATCCAAGGTGTCCAAGCGTCTCCCTATAGTGACAGATGCTTCTGTGGTCTGCCAAGGATTTTGGGTGCAGTACCTCGAGCAGCCGCTGGGACATTTTGGCAGTAGTGCTCGGAGACAACACCCAGTCTTAATACTTTCATGGCTTTTGTTTTGTGTGGCAGGGTTTTCATTTTATTTTTATATGTACAACTTTTAATGTATAACTTTTCATTTTGTTCTATAGTGTGGTTTATGTTGGTGTTGAAAAAAAGCCCGTTGGGAAACACTTGTAAAATGAACACAATCCTTCCTGCTCATAACAAATGACTGAAGTAATAAGACAAATTCTCCTTTGTAAGAAGCTTCTGCTTTATTTTAATGTGCACTGAACCCTGTGGAGTCATTAAAAGGCAATTGTAAGCTCAAATCACCATAAAACAAAAAACTAATTAGTCTCAAATTGCAAGCATTGTTGATAATGATGACACAGCAGTTGTGTAGCGGGGAATGTTCGGTCTCCAAATGACTCAAATAACAAGACTAGGAACTTAAAATGGGATCCCGGCAGACCGCATGTACTTTAACAAAGTTTTACTGTCTTGATTTGCAGTTCTCTGCACTTTTTCATGTTCACTCTTTAATTTTATTCATTCTTTTTTTTTTTATATCCTCTCTGGCTGCTTCAACAAATCTCTTTTTCTTCTTCTCTTAAGTTTCCAACAAGTCAAGGTCATAAGCCCCCTTTTCTGGGGCACTGCCCTCTCAGCACTCTTGCACTCCATTAGCTTACCTTGCGTTTTCTTTGTACGTCTCTCGATCTGTCTTCATGTCTCTTCCTTACTCCTCTCTCAGTCTTTTTCTCATTTACTCTGGAAAGTACGTGCTCACTTCAGACTTAACTCGCTGTGTCCTGGCAGGTCAGATAACACACGTGACTCACTCTAATCTGTCTTTATTTTAAAGAAAAGACTTGGTGCTGAGCCAGATTGATCTGCTTCCAGCTGACCGTACTGCAACGTAGGAACCAATGATCTTTATCTGGGCACGCATGTATAGATCATATTCACATGGCGGCCATTTTCTGCTGATGTCATGCTCACGGTGTAAAGCTCAGAAGC
Organism: Semicossyphus pulcher; assembly: GCF_022749685.1. NCBI lineage: Eukaryota > Metazoa > Chordata > Actinopteri > Labriformes > Labridae > Semicossyphus > Semicossyphus pulcher. The sequence continues at coordinate 15,624,739 of NW_027211670.1, read as the reverse complement.
TAATATTTTACTGCCGTGTTCCAGGTTGTTAAATTAAGGACATTTGACAACTTGTCAACTTCTTTTTTTAAATAGCAAATGAAAAGACAATGAAGAGTGAAATTCGGGAGGGAAATATCAAGCTGAAACGCATGTCTGATAAGCTACTAACTACCGTTAAAAGCTAATGTTAGAATTCAGCCCTTACTAGTTAATATAGCTGTTAGCAAGGGAAAGGCTGAAGGCTTCTATTACCCTACCGTTTGCTGTGTTACACAATACAACTGAAAAAGTGTAGCTAGCTAGCTCACACAATGTTAGCTAGGAATTTACTTACTATCAATTGTGATGTTAGCTAAAGTTGTTGAATGCTAGCTAATCTAATGGTTATCGAATATGTATTTTTAGCTTGAAATATTGGCCGGTGTCACTCCAAATTTTAACTCTCCATTGTTTTTTAAGAAGCTCATAAATTGAGAGGCAGTGAAATGAGTACAACGGTCAGATTCTTTAGATTTTCATGACTTACCTGGAAGACAGCAGAGAGACTTTATTACAGAATGTGAGCTTCTCACTTTGACCGGTGGTCACAGGAAAATGGCCGCCGTGTGAGTGTGGTGAATGAGGTGATTTGCTGACATCTGTGCGCCACACATTTTAGGTGTGTCGTTGTTTTATTTATTTTTTCTGTCCTCCAGCATTGATTGCCCTCCCTGACTTTGTTAGACAAACAGCGTTTCTGACTTGAGCCCAAAGAAATCCACTTTTTACAAGCACCTGCTCAATTATCAACCAATTTGCCAATGTAAGGCTTTAAAAGGTCATAAATTAGATTAATATATAGACTCCAGGGGTGACCTTTATATTCTTAATGACTCGTTTCATGGTAATTATGAATATGCCCTAAAATCACTTTTTTTCTCGAATCCAGGGTGATTACATATCAGTATATAAAACTTGACATTAAAACACTTTGTCCTGTTTCACCTTCTAACTTTATGAGCATGTGAATGATTTGTCAGGCATGAGAGTTTAGAGGTGGAGGTTTTTTGTGCAGAGTACATGGCATAATAAAAGGACTCAGTATATTTAAATGTGGGCAAAGGGAGCTATTGTGTCAGGCTAGAAATGGATGACAAGTAGGCGGGTACGCAGTAGCTTTCAGGTACTCTACAAGTCAAGTTATTAGAAGATGTATGTACATTTTAACATATCGGAGCAATACCGGAATCAATCAGCAGGTAAAGAGACAGATATTCTTTCAGGGGTCGGGAAGGAGCAAAACCGAAATAAGGCGACTTACATTCTTTAGAAACAGGACTCAAGTGCCAATCTCCAATCAGGATCTATGCATTCATACCTGAGGGATCAAACCGCCAACCTTTCCGATTGAGAGACGACCGACTCTACCACTAAGCCACAGCTGCTTAGTTAAATCTCACATCCTGGTCTGGCCCTAAGTTACAAAACATTAAGAAGCATCACTCTGGGGCCAGTTTTGCACTTGTAGTGTAAGACTTTTAAAATAAAGCAGTCAATTTAGCGTTAATAAAAAATAAGCAACTTCCGGGTAGATTTCTAAAGTTAAGCTGCTGCTCCATTACCAATGTACGTAGGGTCCTTAACTAACACAAGTCACATAACTTAAGAACAGTCAACCTCTAAAAAAAGCCACCGACTACACAGGAATCATACCTCAAATCTCCTGTATGAAACCTCCGCGTTTGTTTGTTTGTTTGACCCATTCTTCACCCCAGACAGCCAACCCAAACAGTTTCACGCTCTAAATACCGCGTCACCTGACTTCACCATCACATCAATAGAATAAGCTGGAAGAGAGCGTCCAGAAATGATGGTAGAGTGGTACCTACAGCGCCATTTTTTGGCCTCCTGGGCTACTGACCCATATATTGCCATATTTGGCGACTTGGAAGTGAGACAACAACTTTTAATGAAGTCTTAGCAACATAACCTTGTTAATAGTGGTTACGACTGAAGCTGAGAAACTTGCAACGCCTCCACAACACAACTATTTTCTTCACTATGAAAAACACATAACAGGGCTAGAAATAAGGGCAGTGAAACGAGTAAATCATCTCGCCTGAGATCATAAAGAACAATTGCATTTGAATGTTGCTTCAAAGAAATGGCATGTCGGTTGGATCCTGAGTTTATTTCCCTCTGCGGCTGTCTGACGACAAAGAGCAATTGTTGTTGCAGCCTGCAGCGTACTCCTGCCACAAAAACACAAGCCTCGGAAATATGCAGGTTTCACAGCCGAGCATGTGAAAGTGTTGAGGTAAGAGTCAATAAAGCAACCGGCTCGACCTGCGGAGTGACAACCTTAAAGCAGAGAGCAGCAAAGGAACGCATTGAGGTTTGCTGCCTTGAACTCTGTCCCCGAGGCGGCTTCCTGCTCAGAAGAATGCCACTTCTGATATTTCCTTGAGGGCCTGACGAGTCAATAAGAACACCTGTGTTTCAAAACAACAACACAGACGCTCTTTCTGTCACATGCTGTGCAAACCCAGCTGGCATAATAAGCCCTTTAAATATCCTGATGCACCCATACGTCTATATTTGTCAGTCATAACAGCAGTATCAGAAATGCCACAAATACCACCTAAAACGCGGGTTCGGGTGTCTGTGAGTCATCTCTCTATGCCCCCATGTGATTACATAATTTATTAGCCCCAAATACAATAACCTTTCATCGGAAATCAACTCTTCCTCCAGCTCCAAATCAGTAGCCTACGCAGCAAGCAACACTTTCCTGCAATCATCGATGTATTATGGCTGCCTTTGGTAACGACTGTTGAAGAGCAGCAAAAGAGAACTGATTTATGGTTATTTATTCTGTTACATTAGCAACCAACAACAGTGCAGCGCAAGAAAATGTAACGTCGGTCAGAGCTACATTAAATAAAGCAGCGTCAAGTAAAAATTGGTGTTTCCCCTACTCTTCAGCGGACATGACAGGTCTCAGAGGTCTCTGCTTGTTTCTAAGTTAGCATTCCTTCATCTTCCGTCATCCCTGATGTCTTAATGGGACAAAAATTATCTGAAGAGTAGGGCTGCACATTTAATTGAAAATGATGATTGACGGCGCTTGACACTGACGAGACGCTTGATCAAATCAAGCGTTTCCTTAACTAACAAACACTCCCCCAGGGGGCGATCGAGAGATTTTAGTTTCACATCACTACCTTGCGGCAGTAGTATTTTATTCATTTAAATAAATGTCTGTTAATTCTCTATCTATCGCCAAACGAGATAACACAATGGTGATTGAGCCTATGGCCCACTGATGAAAGCCTTTGCAGTATAAAGTATTATCACAGACTGGGTGTCTGATGCGACTTTAGTGGAAAAAATCACAAGCGGCGCCCAGTTAGTGACGCGTTTTCCATCGCCCAGCAGTGGTTGGTCTGCCAGAGAGGGTAGGCGGAGCTAAGCGGCTGCTTTTCCGGTTTCTGCAGGTGTTGTGAGTAAACAGTAATCTACCATGGCTGAACAAACAAAGAAAAGATCGATGACTACAGATACAACTTCAAAAATAAGTGAAAATCCAAAGAAGAAACAAATTGGACGCTCAGATGAAGGCAAACAGTCTAAAAAAGGAAAGCTAAGAAAATCAAGAGTTACCACCGGAGCCAACCGTAGACGACACATGCAACACTGTTTGAATATCTGTGAAGTGTGCTCCCGGAATACCGTTTATGGAGATAGGTGCCGCCAAAGAGAACGCAACTGAAATTTTCGCAATTATCACTTTAAGCAAGAAAAAGTAATATGCAAAGAGTGCATGAGTGCACGTTCAACCATCTGAAAAAAACACCTCAAAGTGCAGTACAATGAGTGTAAGAAGGTCAAGAGGAATATCGTTGCTATTTCCCATTCTTGTCCAGCGTCAAGTCCGACATCCGTAACAGGGGCGCTGGACAGCGCGACACCCAATCCTCCAAACTCCCAAAGACAGACTGAAATTACCAATGCAATTTGCATTTCATTTTGCTTCTCTTAGCTTGATTTGTAATGCAGCACAAAATGGAACTGAAACTAAAAAATGTTGTCCCAAAATGTAATAAATAATGGTGATCTCAATATTGATCAAAATATTTGTGATTTTCATTTTAGCCATAAACATGCAGCACTACTGCAGAGGCCCCATCTCTCCAAAACAAATTGACCACATAATAAAACCAGTAAAAACAAATAAAGCAGTTTCACGTTAAAATTAATGTCTCCCCAACGCTAAGAGAGGTGTGTCAGACAAACCTGGATCGTTATTTATTTCTAGATCCATTTATTTATGTTGTTCTCTGCTATGACTGACTGTCAAATTACCAAATAAAATAGAGTACGCTGTCATACATCCTCCGAGCCAGGCAATACAAAAATAATATCAATCATATCACATCCGAACAGGGTTATAAGTCTCTCACTGGTATTACTTAGGTATTTGATGTTGGCCAATTCGCACATTCAGGTATCTGGAAGGGAAACATGGTATCGAAACATCTCTACGTCCGTCCATCCATCTTCTGAGTCTGTGGCTGAGATTGCCTCAACAATCCATCATTCATTCATGAGCAGCTTTTATGACCCCAATTACGTGTTGGCTGCTTGAAAGCACTACCCAGATGTGCTCTGCGCGAGTATCTGTGTGTGAGTGGCACCTGGCTCCATGACAGAAACGAACAGAGAAAATAGCTCGATGTGTTGAAGCGCTTCAGAGGCTTTTTGGACAGAAGCAGAGATAGTGGGGGAACTGGGTTTCTAGTCCAAGTGCTGATGGGTTTTTTCTATTAAACGTGTGCAGGGGTGTGTAAGCATGTGTACATGTAAGTGCTCTGAGAGATAAGAGGAGTGGGAGAATACATGTATAGGTACGGTGTAGATACAAAAGGATATGGTGTCAGTGTGGATTGCTGGGTTTTAAGTGCTCAGAGTTCAGACTAAAGGAGTGTCAGTAGGGTTTCATGGAGCGAGCCTGGTCTGGTTGTCTTAGGCGATTCGATGACCAAGGGTACATTGAAAATCAATGGCCTAGATGCGCTTACACTCCCTTTCCCAGGGGGCGACAGGCCCATCTCTCAGATACTAGAGCAAGTGTAATCGAGCAGTCTGTCTAAGAGAGACAGCAAGTCTGGGTGAACATAGTGAAAACTATTCATATCGTCACCCAAAAAGCAAGATCAAAGAGGTCATCAAGGCAAGCAGCTTATCATGACCCCTATATATGTTAAATAAGATTGTTGCCTCTATTGGACATAGCAGTTATTGACGTTGACGTAGTATTAAGAGCGACTAAATCCTCTTAGGGAGGAGGTCGGGGTGGATGGATGAGTTCAACACAAGACTTTGACCCGGTGTTTAAGTCAACATTGACTTATATTAACTTACCTAGGTACGTGAACTTACACAATGTACTTAACTTTATACTGAGTTTGGCATCATTGGCTCTGAACAAAATCCCAAAGGACACCATCTCATAAATTGGCCCACTTGTCTCCTATTTCAAACCACTCTCTGGAAATCTTGGCGTCATATTTGACCCTCTATTGTAATTCGAACACCATGTCAATAGGTCGGTTTAATCCAATTTCTTTCAACCAAGAGACATTGCAAAAATCTGAACGTTGGTTTTGGAATTGGATTAAGAATGTATCCTTATTCCGCAATGCCCCTTTCACTTGCCTTGGTCAAACGGCCCTGCCAGTAAAGTTCAGAATTGATTTTAAGATTCTTCTAATCACTTATAAAGCACTTCATGGCTTGGCCCCTGCTTACATTTCCGCATTACTAAACGCTTACACAATTGGATTACTACTTAGGTCATGAAATCGAAATCGGCTGGCTTTGCTGTGTGCCAAACTAAAAACCAAGGGCGACTGCTCTTTTGCTGTGGTAGCATCCAGACTTTGGAACAGTCTCCACCCTCCAATTAGATGAGCTCAATGTGTTGACTGTTTCAAAAAACATGAATTAACCAACCAACCTTATTTAAGTTGGCTTTGCTTAAATGTAAAGGGTTGTTGTGAGTGGTGATTGGTTGCTGTATGCTTTTTATGTTCGTATGTATATCTCTTAGGTTAAATTAATTGGTCGCCTTTTGAATGTGTTCCTTTTAGGAGTTTTGCATTTGGTATTTGTTTTGTGTAAAGCACTTGGTAACCTGTAAGTAACATACCTTACTACTAAATGTACCTAAGTAAGGTACGTTTTTTTTAACCAAATAATGTTGATGCCTTACCCAATCAAAACTTTAGCAACATTTGTTAAAAGCTACTCTCTAGCTAGCAGTAGCCCTCCCTTGCTAACGCAAACATTTGACACTAAAAAAAGTGACAGGATTATTAATGTAGATTTGATATTATCAACAGGACCACAAAAGCAAACATTTTGAAATGAAGTAGGAATTTGAAGGATTGGATTAGAGTTGTGGTTTAAAACCACAATGGCTCAGTTGTTACATTTTGTGACTGGAAAAAGTAATTACCTTTTCTTAGGGCACTTTGTTTAGACACCAACACACCGGGGGCACTCAAGGGGTCTATCCATCCACTTAAGACCCTCTCTATTGCTTATCTATAATGCAAGACAAAGCTATGACCACTCAATTCAACCCCCAACACCTCAGCCATTACGGAAAGGGCAGGAGGGGGTTGCTCATAGGTGACCCTCTTTCTACCGCATACTGTAATCTGTACTGTAGAGATCCAAGAATGTGTTGGTGTGGTCTCTTCCCTCTCTGTTGGCCATATTAACACAGAGGTTATTTTCACCTGAGATCTTGGTCAGGGTGGGAGGATCAAATTGGGACAGAAATCAGGACATTTTAAAGCTAAAACAACACATTTGATAACCAATTAGCTACCAAAGCCAATAAAGTTTGTAAGCATTCAACCACTTTCTAGCTAATTTTACCGTTTGGTAGTTTTTAAAGATACAATAGTTAAGGCACTTATTACTGCTACTGTTAGCTAGTAGGGCTGTCACTTTTCAGCCGAAATTCGATATATCTTTTGAAGCTGGTGAAATATTAATAGTTCAAACTGTAAACGTGCTGGAATTCAAAATTGAAGCACAACAGATAACACTTGCCCACGAACGAGTCCCTGAATACTCTCACGTTTAAAGTAGTGTGCCTTGTATTCCAACAAATGGCAATAATACGCTGCCTGCTACAAACCAATGGAGGAAACTACAGAAACGATCTAAGCCGCTGTTAACTTTTCCTGCTTCAGCATCCCGACCGTAGTCAGAAAGCACAGGGGAGGCTTATTGTTGTTCTGCTCCAGGGCCGAAGCTGTAGCTAGCTGTAGCTGTAGCTAGCACAGTTGGATATAACTGACTTGACTTTTGGGAAAAGTGACAGCCCTATTAGCTAGTAATACTACCTGAAAGAAGCTAACAAAACCGTTTGCTAGTATTAGTAGCTAACGGTCATGTTAGCAACTGTTAGCTAGTATTACTAGTTGACTATTGCTAGCTAACTGCAATGTTAGCTAAAAAGTAGTTGAATGCTCACGTTAGCTGTTGTCTAGTTGAGAAGTAGTAGCGGAGGGGTTGTCAAACTTGTTGCCTTCCTCTTAAATATAGCCAGATTGTCACATCTCATTGTCTTTCAGTTGCAAGAGGTGAAGAATGACAGTAATTCCCCATGTTTACCAACACAGCAGCACAACTTTACAGCAGCATTTTGGTTAACCACCGTGAGCAGGAAAATGGCCACAGTCAAACTGTTCGCTTCCACTAAACAACCTTCATGGACGACAGTTTCATTTATTCTCTGGGTTTGGGGCTGTGCACAGAAACATAAGGCTGCTCAGACTGCGTATAAGATCACAACAGGAGCTGGGATGTTTAATGTGAAGGGGGAGATGCCCAGATGTCACTCTGTCATTAAGATTAAGGATTCCTAAAGGATTACTGCTGATTCTAGGAAAAACTCTGCTCACTGTTAGTGTTCTCCTCCTGTTCCCAGGAAATAAGACACACCTTTGAACATCATGTAGAGTTTTTCACTTTAATTCTGTTACAGTCTTAATAAAAAAAGCCTTCAAGTAGTTACTGTAAGTCACACTTCAGTAACCAGAGTGAACTTTAGTTTTTTGACATTCAACACTTTTAGTAAACATATCCTGCGACTGGTTAAACGAGAAATTACAACCGGAAGATTCTCGACAAAGACCTAACCAGCTGTCTCAGATACCATATAGAAAATACACATTTGCAGCCTGTGTGTGGTATTCTGTTGTCACATTGTTGACAAGCATATTGTGCAAAGACTGGCAGCACCAGCATTACTCATTCCTCCACGCTGCTTTTCAGACTATTGTTATGTACTCGAGCAGAGGAGTATGCACTTAAGTTTGAGCACTCACAAGCGACAGGGAAAAAAAGAGTAAATAAAAATCGAGTCAATATCGAAGCCCAGAAGGTACTATGGCGAAAGCAACCGGAAAACTTGATCGCACGTTTCCCACAATGCACCTGAGGAGCACACAAATGTAATTGTTCTCAAAGGCGTCATGCTATTCTCCAAACTTGATCTTCATGCGTTAAATTTGTGGCATGTCCTTTCTTAAAATTAAAAATGTTCAGTTCCAGAAAATATCAAATAAAAAATGCCAACATATCTAAGACGTAAATTACATAATCTCATCACTATATCCAGAACCTTCAGCCATGACGTCGTCATGTTAAAATAACAGGAAATTCAAGTGGAGTTCTGAACAGGGAGGGAGAGACGGAGCAGCACGGTGTCGCTCTGCAGGGAGTCTCAAAGTGTTTATGCACATACGCCAAGTGATTATCCAAGATGTGCGTGTGTGTGTGTTTACTAAGAGGACTGTGTGAAAATCATCTGAAGCTACAGGCTGATTTTTTTTTTCTGTTATTTACCAGATTGTCCCAAAGTTTCACACAGAATGAGCGTGTCGCAGTAATGCTAAGTCTCTGCGGGTGTTCATGTTGTGAAGGAAAAAAAGACTATAATAAAGTAGTATTAAATTGTACTGCAGTTTCCTCTTGAATGTGTTTAGGGCCTGGATGAAAACCTAAAAAAAAAGGCTCTATTTCTTCCGAAGGGCATGACTGGGACGAGAAGGACTTTCAAAATAAATCAACATCTCCGTCTTGAGATGGATGGTGCCAGACAAACATGTCATAAAAGGGGATTAAAAATGATTTTCTGCGCAGACATCTCAAGATGTGTTTGTGCTCCTTCTGACTCACGCAGAGCCATGAATAGTGAACGGTACGACACGCAGCCTGATTGTCTCTTATCAGTCACTTTACAGCTTTGAGCTTGACGAACCAAAGACATTTCTAAAAATACAACAGTGCATGTTTCATAATGAGCTCTACAGATGGATACAAAATGATAAAATGGGAGATATCTTTGGAGCGTTAAGAAAATCACTCATAGGTTTTACCTTATTTAACTTAGAGTAGATAATATTCGCCTTTCATTACATAATGATAAACCTGCCTATCGGGGTTCATTAAAGGTCGCTCCTCAGGAAACTTTTATTCACACTTCTTATACTTTAATAGATATCCGAGCAACGTGTCAAACAAATGCCAAGTTAAAGTATTTCTTCTGGAAGATGTTTATCCCTGCGGCAGAGCTCAGACACTTGAAGCTATTTTTGTGACCTTAAAACACTTCATGTTGTTTTTTTATTTATTATGTCGCCCGTTTGTATTCACATAGTCAACAATGTTTATAGATTTGGGGACTGTTTTTGAGGACAAATCATGCAGTTTTAGTATTAAAAAAATCACTGGATAGATGAAAGATAACCCCGCATGCAACTCTCCACACATTAGCTGTGTCCACATAAAGGTGCTGCAGGCTTCGAAGGACGTATTTCAAGGCTGATCGCGTCACAGCAGCGCGTTGAAGGCCGTCCAATTTTAAAGGCTCCTTTTAGATGCGGCCGACATGCATCCTCCTTTTTCCCGGGCCACAAAGAATCCATCGGGTGCGTCCTTCGCGGCCCATTGTATCCCGAGATTCATTGTGTGGCAATTCAAGCAAGATGGCGGACTCTTAAACGAGGAATACACTTTTAAATGTGTACGTTTTTGGTTTAGACTCAATTGAATAGCTAGCGATACACATATTAAAATAATGAAAGGGGCCTTGAAACAAATTATCTTTAAAATAAAAGGTTAAGTCCTGTTATGTTTGTTATGTTCGCTAGTTTTCCACCTAGCTTGAACAGTAGAACCAACATGCACAATATAATCTCCCTGACTGAACTTGTGTTCTTCTTTCGATGACTTGCGCTTCTTTTGTCATATCGCAGAATAAGCTGTAATAGCTCCCTGTTGCTAGGTGACAGGAGCGGCGTTTGGTGATGAAAGGGTAAGGGCGGGAACAGCTGGTGACGCAAACAGGAAATCCTCTGTAGAGCACACCGACTCAATTCAGTTCGGCCTTAGCGGCCTACACAGGCTATGGATGACTCATCCTTTGTAGCCCGCGTCCTTCGAAGGATGTCGCCCCTGAACTGAGACACAGCTATTATTTCAGTAGCTTTGGCCAAAGGTCGCAGCAGTGGAATCAGCTGTTCCTGAAGCTTCCACTGCGATGCTCTCATGGCGAGTGACTCCTGCACACTTGGTTTGGCGACTTTCATCCGCGAGCACAGATTGCACTGCAATCCTTTGCTCGAACACGGCGTCATCGCACAGCAGTGACATTGACATGGCGACCAGTCTATGTGCAACCCCTACTGGCACATTGTGTCAGCTCTTTGGCAGAGCGGAAACGATAAGGTAATTTGTTATCTGATGTTCGATTAGTTGAAAATCTGAAAATTAATCTCAGACAATCTTTGTATTCGATTCATTAAAGTCATTTTCTTGAGAGAAATGCCAAAAATTCTCTAGTTCCAACATCAAATGCTTCATTTTCTTTGTTGTACATATGGTAGGAAACTGAATCTGTGCTTTGGATTGTTGATCAGACAAAACATGCAATTTGAATATGTCACTTTCAGCTATGGACACTTGGGTTTAGAATCGCTCTACTCCCCCAGAAAAGCACGTCCGTATGACGTGTCCAATGTGAGCTATTGTTGTCCAGTGATTAAAAAGATGCAGTGCTTAATAATAAACCTATGTGTGGAAAATTAAAGGCTCTTATTCAGGTAAGAACCAGGGACAGGTCAAACAAACCGGGCAGCTACTGTTATGCATTCTGGTGCCATATCATTAAATCAGATTAAAGACCAGCTCCTGTGCATTTACATTTTAAAAGCAGGTTGTTAAATGCTGCTTCTTTTGTTCACATTACTGTGAAGAGCTCCGTGCAGCTCTCCTGAAGCATATCATTTAGGTAACAGTGTTTTATGGAGGGAACCTCTCTAAACAGCCACTGAGTCTAAGACGTTACAAGTGGATAACAGAAACTTAAAAGAGGGTATGGACAGAACTCGCTCGGCAGCGTGTTGTTCTCAGCAAACAGACGTGACAAGAAAGAGAACGCAGCTTTTTGTGAGCTTCAAACATCAAAAGCATGACAACCCCATGTGGAGTCGCAGCACGGCATTGCTTTTTCCCAGCCTGACGTGCGTCACTGTGTCAAACGCTGTACAGCAGCCGCACATTTAACACACATTTGACACTTCCTATTGAAGTGAAAGTTAAATATACGTGCCTAAATGTGATCCGGATTTCGTTTGTAGAAATTTGACGCTACATTTGACATTCCTTACAGGCATTTATTTCCAGTAAATACATTAAAAAAACAAACTAAATGAGCTGTAACACACTTAAAATGACTCCTGTGTTGTCCTTGGAGAGAGGAGAAAACATGCAGTACTCCAGTGTCTGAGTGGCTTTCTGAGTTAGTTCTCGATCATAGGCTTTCAGACAGAGACAGATGGGCTGAAGGGCCGTGGTGCTGCTGCTGCTGCTACAAGCAGGAATCTTCCCATGAGGGGCATCATACTACAGGTCCCCAGGAGGGTCAAAAAAGCTCACAGATCAATACACATTAGCTGCTGCTCGAGTGCTGAACATGGATTAGTTGACATCGTGGAACCTTGAGGCTCGCACTGCAGTCTGAGTGTGTGTGTGTGTGTGTGTGTGTGTGTGTGTGTGTGTGTGTGTGTGTGTGTGTGTGTCAGTGTGAATTTGCTCTCATAAAAAGTCAAGTAAGCACTGCAGATATCTGACGTTTGAATAAAGCATGACTGCTTTCTTGATTTCTTACATTAAAAATATTTTATAAGTCAATCATACATAATAAAAGGATAATATTAAATGTGAAATGATGTAATCTCAGGCTTTTAATTTCCAAGATGAGTGTCACTCCGTATATTCGGCTCATGTTAGACCCTTGTTAAAATCAAATAGAGAATTTAAAAAACATTTACTTTATAAACATTCTTTCAAAAAGATGTGTGAGTGTATTGATTCACCTCTCATGTTGGTGCATTAAGTTTGTAGCAAGAGCAGGGTGGCGATTAGCTCAGCTTAGCACAAAGACTGGAAGTGTAAATGACCTTTTGGAAGGTATTTTTCTTAAGGCTTTATATATTTTTCCTGTTAGGGTCGCTATAAAGACCAATGCTTTTATTTTGAAAAGGTATTGGTAAGGCTAACGGTAGACACGGTTAGAACGGCAGGCGAATATAGAAGGGATATTAAAGGAACTACCGGCAATAAAGCTTTTGTGAACCATCACTTGAAATTAGATAATTCAGCCTGGAATGCTACAGGAAGTGGGTAGCGGCTAGCTTCTTTCGCTAAAGTTAAAATTTTACATTTAAGTACACACTGAACAAATAATATTAAAACATATTAATACTAAGCTTCAGACGTGATGTTAGATAGAGCCTGGCTAGATGTTTACCCTTGATTTCGGCCTTATGCTAAACTAAGCTCCTAATTGGCTCCAACTCACTTAAAGTAATAATACTGAAGATTTTATTTAAATAAATGTCTGTTAAGTCACTATCTGTCACTGAATGAGGTAACACAACGGTGATTGAGCCTATGGCCCACTGATGAAAGCCTTTGCATCTGCAGTATTATGAACTGGGTGTCTTTTTTGGGGAAAAAATTACAAGCAGTGGTTGGTCTGCCAGAGAGGGTAGACGGAGCTAAGCAGCAAGTGTCGCGAGTAAACAGTAATCTACTATGGCTGAACAAACAAAGAAAAGATCGACGACTACAGATACAACTTCAAAAATAAGTGAAAATCCAAAGAAAAAGAAACAAACTCAACGCTCAGATGAAGGCAAACAGTCTAAAAAGGAAAGCGACCGTCAGCGAGGAAAATCAAGTTACAATCGGAGCCGACCGTGGACGTCACACATGCGACACTGTCTGGATATCTGGGAAGTGTGCTCCCGCAATTACCGTTTATCGCCAAAGGTGCCGCCAAAGAGAACGAAACTGAGATCTTCGAGATTACAACTTTAATCATGTGAAATGAGTGACTTTTTGGCCACTAGAGTTCAGCAGAAATAAGCTATTAATACAATATTGACATTCTGTATATTCATAATTTTCATTAACAAGTTGTTTGGCAAACCTGTTAGCATAAAGTTGCCTGTGTAAACATCTAGCAACATTAGCATTCTTTTAGTGTTTCTGGCGCAGCTGATAAATGTTGGTCTCCACCAACTAAACAGATCTGTCTCATTAGCTGCTAAATGCTTTATTAATTTGACCAACTAGTTGTAAAAGTTGTCTGTTATTTCTTTCTTAGCAAGTAGTGTACAGTGGGATTATATGTCTTTCTGCAGTAAATGCCTTTTGCGGCTGGAAACACTGAGGAGTGCAGTGAGTTTGAACTGATGCACCAAGTGGCAGGACAGAAAAACCAAAGCCTATACCTTTAAAGAACATTTGTAACATCTATACAACTTCCTGTGTGTTACCCAGATAGTTGATGACACAAATTAAAAGCCCTCTGAAAGCTTAATTAAGTCTTTCATACAAAGCAGGCTTTGAAAGGTGTCTGTTTTTTTGGAACGGAGACTTCAATCTCAGGAGAGTGTTGATGCTTGTTTATTCTGGCAGCGATAGGTAGGCCGAACAGAGGACGACTTGGCAGAACAACAAAGAACTACATTACTGCTGAAGGAGCACCAACTAACTTTAATACACCAGAGAAAAGCTATTTGTTAAACTTGATAGACTGGCTGCTAAATAAACAGCTCACGTTCTCCGAACGCACCGCCAATCCTGAGACGGAGCAGAGTGAAGTGGGCGTACCTCACATTAGCATGAGATTACACTGAGATGTTTCTGTTGATACCTCTTCTACATGCCCTGTTTGTTCCTTTCTGCCATGGGAGAAGTTGTGGAGAAAGTTGATTGTCTGACACGGAGGTTTTATATTAAGAACACTGAAAGAAAGTGATGGGAAAATGGGTAACACAATCTTGTTTACAACATTTTATTCTTAATTAATCTTTTTTCAGCCTTTTCTCTTGACAAAATATATTTAAAGTGCTTGAGTACTAATTTAATTTCCATAAAAATAATATAACTTCTCCATTTTATGTTGATGTATTTAAGAATCAATTTTAAAGTATCTAATTTAAAGCTACCCTGTTTTGTTTTTGACCACTAGGAGCGCTATGGAGCAATGTTTTGAAGTGTGGGCCCTTGTTTTGTTTATAATCATGTATGCCTCCAGGGACACATAAACATGCCCATACATGTTACTAACATGCTAAGGCATACAACTCTGTCAGCAAAGGCAGAGAGGAAGACTAGGAGCTAGTAAACGTTGCTAAAAAATACTAGTGTGAACATTTTATAAGAATCAGCGCTTAAATTTTTTTTGACAAAGAAACGTGTTGAATGTAGGGCTGTCGATCGATTAAAGAAATTTACTAATTAATCGCACAATTTGCTGTGATTAATTGCTTTTTTCTTCTTAAGACTGAAGCTTGTAAAAATGAATATTCAAATTAATGCAGAAACAACACAAAATAAGTTTAATTACGTTAAAATACTTTTGTTTTATAGCATATTTTTAACTTTAAAGACAGATTATCTTCTTTGAACCACAGATGTCCAATAAAACCCTCAAGGCCATCAAAATTAACTGTCAGCTTGAAAGCATATTTCTTATGTACTAAAAAAAATAATTACAAAACCCAGGCCTATAAGTGCCAGTTGGATTTCAAAACCATCACTGTCCTTATCCATCTTTAGCCAGGATGGTTCTGTGTGGCGGCGAGTGAGCTGCCCGATTGGCCGCTTTCCTCTTCCTGCCCGCTGACCCCGGGCCAGCCCCGCACCTGACTGCCTGCGCAGTGCTGCTGCGCACGGGACGAGAGGAGAGAGAGCAACTCGGAGCTGTTGCGCAGTCGTGAACTGCGATTACTCTGAGCAGCATACATGGGAATGAATTACAATATAATATATTTCACTGGTCTGAAAAAGATGCTAAATTTGAAGAAAAAAGTTCAGAGTCGAGAGAGAGTCGCTAAATTGGCAACACTGACAGGAATTGCAACAGGAAGCAGAAGGCTGTGTTAATTTCATTATTTTCTTTAACTCGTTAAATATTTGAAATTAATCGCAAAAATTAACGTGTTAATTTTGACAGCACTTGAAGTATTTTTTTTTAAACGGGAAGTGAAGAGAAACTTTGTTTATGAGAAAACTTAACGGACACTTTTTAATATCGCAATTATACCGGTCCCCGACATCTTATTACCATATTGATATTTGAAGATTCAAAAACTTGGATAATAAAAAGGCTCAGTTTGCCGTCACTGATATTCACCAAATTAGAGATATTCCCGTGCAGATTGTGCCAGTCTGTCTTACGGGTAATGCAGAATTAAGTCAACACTTTCATATCGGTTGTCTCTGTACTTTAAAGAAACTTCAGGTATGTGTGCAAAAACATCATATTCTTAAGTCTTCTGAAAAAGTCGACCCAAGTTTTAATGATAACTGCTGAACAAAACATACTGACTCTGCAGTTGTAGCCTATATAGTCCTGGTGTACTTTCAAAAGTGCTTACATAGCAGCTCTGAAAATGACTTCTTTTACAGCATCCCATCCTATTGCACAGATTAGGCCAGCAGTATTTCATAAATACAGTTTGTACGGCTTCAGGTGGGCTGAGATGAAGATGTTGTGTTGCTTTACACAACAAGAGAGACACAGAGGACGATTAAGAGATTTAGAGATTTGACTATTTGACTATATTGAATATTTTTGATAACGATATGACCAAGTATTTTTTATTCTGTGTTGACGTGTGACTCTGTTCAGTGACAGAGACCTGTAGGTGGTTTGTGGCGACTGTCGGATACACTTTCTGTTTCAAGTGCCCCCCTCGTCTTTCATTGAATCAATCATTCCTATCTCCTGTGAATTTTAAGACTTCATCTGCACCAAAAAAGTCTAAAGCAAAAAAGTGAAACAGAGATGTGTGTGTGCGTGAATACAGTTTGTGTGACAGCCAGAAGCAGGAATCAGTCACAGAGACAGGGGAAAATCGGTTGTGGCCTTTAGTTTGACATTTTTGACCAAAGCAGTACACGTGTTCGAGCACGTTTCGCTTTGAGGGCAGGACTTTGACAGCACGACACACATTGGGGGTAAATACGTCTGCTTTTTGGGGCACACATAATGCACCTGTATTCTGCCCTCCAGAGGTCTCCATATTATGTAATCAAATTTGGATATTGTAAGAAAAATCCTTTTTATTTTTGTGGTTTTGGCCCACATGTCATCTGTTATAGTTGCATTTTACTCACTGATTTAACTGCTGAAAATGTGTGAGCAACACAAGACAGGTTGTTAGCAAATCCCATTTTACCATGTAATCTGGTGGTAAGTGAAAACATTCAGAATTTGACTATAATAATTGTTGTCCAGACTATGTATTGCACTATATTTTATTTTATGAACAATTATGTTGGAGTAATTTTGTGCCTTGCTCTTTATCAGTCATTTTGTACAGATATCAAGTAGCCTTTAGCCTAACTGCTGTTTTTCAACTTGGACTCTGCTAGGAAGCAGCAGTTCTTCTTACATCAAGTAAAAAGTGGTCAAAATTACAAATTCGAAGGTTGTTAAAAAACTGAAATGGCTAGTTAGCTAGCATGACTCGTCAGCTAACAACAGAAATTATGAGCTGTGCATCTGTTTACCTTCACTTGCCTCCCTCATATGTGAAATAAATTTGTTCACATGATAATTAATAGTTTTTGCTGACCGAATATACGTCATACCTACGACTACCTCCATTAGCTAGCTTGACTAACAAGCTAACAGTAGCCTATTGGATGAATTTGTACATCTCAGATTGCATGATGAGTCATCAAAAATATGTTTTATTTTTCTACTAGGCAAGAGAGGTTTCTTTTTTTAATGTAAAAAGATACTCAAAAGTACTTTGTTGACATATTCCAAACATTTTTTGATTAGTTAACACATGGGCCTTTGAACATTTAGCTTAGTTTTGTTTTTAGCTTAGCGTGGTTTTTAAAAAAAACACTTCAGTCTGTGAGACGTGTTTTCCTGTTGGTGTTATATGTCTAGCAGCGACTTCAATTCATTGGTGCTCTATGGGAATTTTCTGACAAACACATTTTTTAGTGAAGTGTCCAAAGCCTTGTGTTGGGTGACAAAAGCGCGTAGTGTCGTAGACAAAGAGGGAAACGCAGAGGGAATGTTGTCCCCTCTAGATAGGAATGTGTCCTCTTGCCCAGGTCACAATGCTCAATTCAGCGCGGGCCCCCGACAAAAAAACATGCCACTCCGAAATACCAGGTGACGCTTTGTGTGAGCCAGTCATTATATCACTGTCACACGTCCGTCTGTCGGCTCATTCAAGACCGTCAGACGAACAGACGAAGGTTTGTGGTCGAGGCCTCTGCACTTTCGAAAACCATGAATCACACCCACTCATTGTCATCCGCAGAGTGGCTTAGTTCATGGTAATTACATTTAATCATAGTTATTACATCTGAAGGTGCTCTGTAATGACTCACTCTGTGATAGAAAAGTTAACTCTCTAGTAAAGCAAAGTAACTTTTTTTGAAAGGTGAATTACATCCACCTGGAGACGATGGTCATGGCTGTGTGTTTTTTCGCCCACAGGTTCAGCCTACTACGACAATGTGCGGCCGTTAGCTTACCCTGACGCGGACGCTGTTCTGATCTGCTTCGACATCAGCCGTCCGGAAACACTGGACAGCGTGCTGAAAAAGGTCAGTGTGACATTAACAGACAAGAACAAAGAGTGACACTTTACAAGGTACATTTTGTCTCGGGACATCAAGCTACAGAGAAGCCTTAAAGAATGGACTCTGATATTTGAAGTCTTTCTGATTACATAACTCAAGTACACTAAAGGCTGCTGCAATCATTTCTCTGCTCTCTACTGGCCATGAAGCAGTTCTTTCATAGCATACTCGCATGCAAAGTAAAGAGCAATATCTAAAGTCGTATTTTTTGGCCACTTGGGGCTAAGGGAAACAAGTTGTTAACAGCATTGACATGTTACCACCATTAAAGTTGATGTTTTAAGTGCCTATTATCACATCCAGTGCTTTTTACATTTTTATTCATTCTAAGTCGTTTTTTTTGATTGTCTGGCAAAAAACAAGTCCAATATTCATATTTTAATCTCTGATTCTAGTGGCCAAGGAATCTGCTCTTTTACTTCTAAATGCTCCCCTTCTCTTACCAGCCAGGGGCTTACTTTTTCTGTCTGTTGTTTAAGGCCAAGCAGGAAGCATACATTTTTTTATGCCTTTATTTAGAGAGAGAGGACAGTGGATAGTGTCCGAAACAGGGGAAGAGAGAGTGGGGATGGCGTGGCAAAGGGCCGAGGGTGAGAGTTGAACCCGGGGCTGTTTCATTGAGGACTATAGCCTCTGTAGCCTCACGGTTTAGCCGCTGCACAATTAGCTTAGACATACAACTAAACTCTGTAAAGCAGGTAGCAGCTGCAAATTGGGATGATAATTACCTGCAGGTTCATCTTTACAAAAAACACTTTACACATTGTTGATGGATGAATTGATATTATAAGTTCAGCAAAAGATAGCATGAGGCTGTTGCAGTCTGAGTTAGCCAAATGAGGTCTGTATCTTTGTCCTGCTAGTTGTGTAGCTGATGCTTTGTCTTTGCAATGTACTCTGCAGGACTTATTTACTAAAAGGGCTTCATAAATTGAGCTAACTCAGGATGCTGAAGCCTCAAAATAAGCTTAGGCTGAGCTTCTGAAGACATTTTTGCATAAAGGAGGACAGTGGGAGGATAATCTGACTTTATCCTGTAAGGCTATAACTTTCTTCTAACAAAGAAAATTTGCTTTTACTGAAAAGCGTCCTGCAATTTTTTCTGTTTGGTTCTTTTTTCTGCAACATTTTCTGGATGCACTTGTAGTTCAGATACCGATAAGTCTTAACTGTCATTCACGTCTGATGAACATGCGAGTTATCAACTTCAAATGTGAGCGTTTGACCTTTCAGCCCACCGACATTCCTGCACTCGGGATCATCACTCATCAATGACATCATCAATACAAGACAAAACAAAACACACATCTTCTATGGTGGACAAATTCTCACAAGTACAGGGGGTCCACTTGAGAACTAACTTGACCTTTGACCTTATTAGATGACCCTCAGTAGCAGTGGTGAATAAACTGATCTTACAATGCATGCACAGGATGCCAAAGTGACACGTTAAAGGGTCCCTCTATTCACAGGCAAAACAAATAACATATCCTTTCCTATCTACCATAAGTGCTTAAGTATAGAGATGTACCATCTTGTCTCCATTTACATTGTCATGCTCTTTGTAGCTTATTTTCCATCCACAAGCCTCTGTTCTCTAATAACCCTCGTGTAGTATACACAGCTTTTTCTTCTGCCATTTCTGACAAGCCGTCCGCCTAACCAACTCCTGCTCCTCCAATTTTCTTTTAAGAGGGACTATTCTTTCTCAGGGCTGCTAAGCTACAAAAATACCTCCTCAGTCCTTATCACATGCTTTTTGTATCCTTTATTCTCTTCAGTCCAATCTCTCATTCAAATGTCCCATGTCAGAGTGTTACCCAACCTAAGATGTTATCCCGGCTATCACCCTTTTTTTTTTTTTTTTACGCTTCAACCCCTTGCTTTGCTGCCGGCGACATTTTCTCACCTTTTCTCTTTTTTCTCGAACTTTCTGACGAGCAGCCGGCGAGCAACCTTGCATCACATTCTTTCTGTCTTTTTTCTGTCGTCCTGCCTATTTGAAGTTTAAATTTATTTGTGAAGGAAATGATGAAAGCTGCACATTGTACATCCAACCTTTAAGGCTGCAAATTACAGAATCCTCATGAAGGAAAGGAGCAGTTAGCACAAACGGGAGAGGCTGACTGACCAACAAGCTCAAACAAACAGCACTGCCTAATGTGTCTCAAGTGTCTATAATTGTAAACATATGTTTTACCAACCACTATTTCTGGATAGGTGAATACAGCACCCTGTAGCCAGTCAGTATAAATGATGATTATGGTTTTCATGAGCTTAAGCCAATGTTTCAGAAATAGGTCATGAGTTTAACTTCTTCCCCAATGCAACTCAACCCACCTCAGAAATGTTTGGCTAGTCACCTCTTGGATTTAGAGAACATTTTGAGAGATTTAACAAATAAGATCATTTTACAATGCCTCCTCTGCTCTGACATTTGTAGTATTAAATTGTATAAAGAACAATTCCTAGCTTACATCACATTAGCTAGCAAGTAGCTCCATTCCGAGCTAAAGTTATGTTAGCTAGCAAGTACATTCCGGGCTAAAGTTACATTAGCTTAGAATTTACACTTCTGCTATTTTCCCTAACACTACCAAACTGTAACGTTAGCTAGCCACTTCCTAGGTAACGGTAATATTAATGTTAGCTACCGTTAGCTATCTGGTTGTAGCTAACTGGTCATAAATTTGACGTGAAACGATAATTAATTAGATGCCCTAAATGTACACACCTAACAGCCTAAATCCAATCAAATTTTATTTGTATAGCGCCAAATCATAACCAGTTATCTCGAGACACTTTACAAAAAGAGCAGGTCTAGACTTACTCTTTGTCATATTATTAAAAGAGAGGCCCAACATGAATAACCATGAGTAGCACTTAGCAACATTGGCAAGGAAAAAATTCCTTTTAACAGGCAGAAACCTTGAGCAGAACCTCATGTTGAACAGCCATCTGCCTCGACTGGATGGGCCGAAAATGGGATAGAAGGAGATGCAGGATAGAGACAGGCAAAGAGAGCAACAACAACATATGTTCTTGTTACATCAACAGCAACAGGTCATACATACTGATGGTTACAATGCCAATAATAGTGGTACACTAGTGTAAAGATTAGCAACTAATGAATTAGTGAGAGAAGCATAGCAATGATAAAGGCTGTAGTAATCGTAATTGTAACAGTTGAAGTCAACAGGTCTACAACACAGCAGAATGACATTACAACAGCTTTTGAGCTTCCCACCCTTCGCATTACATTAGATGATTGTGGTTGCTGTGTTAAACTGTTCAAATTGATTTAATTTAAGCAATTCAATTTTTTACTTATTTTCTACATTGTAAGATACTGTCTAAACATGATAAAGACTCTACTGCCATGCTAGCTGTTTTGTGAGGCTGCACTTTGGCACTGTGATGCTAACATCAGCATGCTAACAGGGTCAAAATGACAATCCTAACAAGCTAACGTTTAGCAGGTTTAATGTTTACATGCATCACTTTGCCTATCTTAGCCTAGGTTGTTCACATTTTCTTATTAGCGATAAATCAAATTATTTAATGGAGTGAATTTTGGAGCCAATGGAGCTTGATGAAAAGTGAAATGTTTTCCAAAGTTATAACAATTCACGCTGTGTGTGTGTGTGTGTGTGTGTGTGTGTGTGAATGTATCAAAATGGTGCACAAGCCAACATCATCACCCCATTATTCACACTGCTAGCATGGCTAAAAATATAAGAAGCAGCCCTAAAAACTCAGCATGCGTAACATCTGTGTAATCCTAATGTAAACCTCTCACTTCATTAAACCTCCCTTAATTGGAAGACACATTACAGAGGGCATGAACTCAGTGCCCTCAGTGACAGCTACAGCATTTCCAGGTTGTTTTGATTAGTGAGTCTTAAAAGTGCAGTTTCCAGCCAGCTGAAGTTATTAAAAATCTTCAGCCTTTATTGTCCTCTTTTGATTTACCACACTCTCAGCTCCGACAGCTCTCACTCTGCTCTTTATCGCAGACAAAACTCTCACTTAATCTTAGCATTAACGCAAACAATAGGCTGCTCTTCCTATGGCTCCTTTGTGACTCATCTAAATTGCTGCTCATTACTAGTTGCGTACTGTTCGACGGATGGGCCTATTGAAAGGCAACAGCTCAGTCCGCACGACAGCACAACACACTGGAACCCCTGACAGCGGAGACGCATACATTCAGCAGAACAGATCTCTTTGTAAAGGAGAACAAACGGAGCAAGTGTGCGAAGCGGTTGCTTGTGCCGTGGTGTGAGGAGATAATGACCGGAGTCGCACAGACAAAGACTTTAATAGTTTGAGTCATGTCAGTCTGCTGTAATGAGTATTGTCTGTGTCTGTCTTTCTGTCTTCATCCGGTGATTATGACTAAGAGTGTCACGATGTTGTGAGCTCATGTTGCTAAAATAAAAGCTGTATTGTTTCATTCCATGTTTTGTATCTTTCATATGAGGTCAGCTGTTGTTAAGTGAAGTCATGTTTTTAAGATGTAATGTGCTGAATGATGTGCTGAACGGGGCCTAAAAGATCAGTGTATTTCCATATTTTAAGTTGTGTTTGGAAAAAGTACTGCGTCAAAAATGCTTAAGAGATGTGGGGGTGTGGACGTGTCGTGGCTAGGTGAAATATTAACCAGGAAGTCCAACTTATCAGACACAAAGAAACAGTGATTTATACTCATTTGTAGCAGGATTTTACAACTTTTGGAAGTTAAAAAGGGCAGCAAATATATAGCGGTTTAAGGGTTAAAGAATTATATTAATATAGTCTCCCTATAATAGCAGCATGTCATGAATCAAGCATTTTCTTTGAAATCTGAATCATCATGATGGTTTGAATAGAAATGTCGTGTTCGTTTTGTGAAATAATTGCTGTTAATAGTTGTAAAAGCAAAAAAAAAAGGTTAAATTAAATGTACCAGGATTATAAAGCTGTTTCCCACTGGTCAAAAAACTCACTAACACCAGGCTTTTTTGCTTAATGGGCAAGGTTACACTCGGCATTCGGACCCGGGTAATTATTGCCTCAGCTCTGATCAGCAATTATGGGAACATCAAACCAGTGTCGACACGCTAATCTCTGCCCCCTCTCTGGATGCTATGCTCCACCGTTAACTTCTGTGACTCCTTGTCATCTCAGCTACAAATTCCGCCGTCTCAGTCTGAGCAGCGCTCGAACATTGTTCCAAATTTGTTGCGCCGGGTTTAATAAACAGACTGAATGAGTAATAGATACAATAAAGACCTAACCACTGTAACATCTTCACTGTTTAGTAACCCTGTTTCAGGGGCATTTGTGACGTAAGACGGTAACGCAGCAGAAAAGACACCAAAAGGAGTATACTCCACTGGCAATCAAAAAAGAGACAATTTATAAGTGGGTCCTCCCGGGTCTGAAACCGCGTCAACACACTAAGTTTAGGTGGGATAAGTTTTTTGTTTTTTTAAAAGAGTGGGGATGATGCGCAGCAAAGGGCCGATGGTGGGAGTTGAACCCAGGGCTGCCACACCGAGGACTGTAGCCTCTGTATATGGGACAAGCGCCCAGAGCAACACGCTTTGTGATTAATTGAAAAAAACAAAACAAAACAATTGTTTATGTTCTCAATCAACTGATTCAACAGCCAAAGTTTTCAAGACTTCAAATTTGGAAGGTGAAAAATTACTTTGTTTAACAAACAATGCTATATGAAGAAGCTGTTTCAGGGGTAAAGGGATCTTTTATGAAATGAACTTAATAGATATAGACTGTTATTTTCCAAGGTTTGCACTTAGTCCTGTCGTTCCACTGGTTTCACCGTCTTAATACTGATGCTTAATGTTTTTTCTAAGTTGTGATTCTAGCTTTTTGGCAACAGTTTTGGGAGGAATTAATTTACTAACTCCCTGACTCCCTTAAAACATATCCAGTGGTTTAGGATGATTTGAACACACATCGCCAGATTTATCACCAAACTTTAGCTGCCAAACACATTAATGGTTTTGAATTGTAATTTACAACAGTTACATACTGTATGACTGTTCTGTTCTTGTGTCCTCACACTTCTGGCAACATAATGCATTATCCTTAGTAAGAGCCGTAGTTCATTTCTAACAATCCTGTGCACTGACTCAGACCTGTTTGTCTTGTGATACACAGTGGCAGGGTGAGACGCAGGAGTTCTGTCCCAACGCCAAAGTGGTGCTGGTCGGCTGCAAGTTGGACATGAGGACGGACCTCAACGTCTTGAGAGAGCTCTCCAAACACAGACTTATTCCTGTCACACACGAACAGGTGAGGAAAATATCTATTATATATGCTGGGGATAATTTTCTGTATCATTGAAACCAATCCGACATCTGCAATCAACAGAGTCAAAGCCAGCCTGAAATTAACTGCTGTTCCCGTTGATATAACCTAACAACATTCAACATCACTTGACATGTGTGCAGACCTGAAGAGTCTTTTTTTGACTTATAAGACATTATAATACTTGGAACACGCTTGATTTGTGTTTTTGAACGTACACTCCTTTGTAATTTTCCGCTGCAGTGATTTTCATTTGCCTGTAGTAACACTGATTAACGCACAAGTTTAAAAGCATCATCCCAGACAAATGACACCCATTACTTTCATCCCTTGTGCACATAAACAAAACTTTTGAAAATGACATTTGCTTCAGATCATAACTGTAACAAAGACGGAAACACAAGGTGGATAAAAGAGACGGGACTGAACAAAGATACAGACCAACAGCCGGATGTGCGATAATGCAATTGTTTTGTTTGTGTCTTGGAGCGATGAACAGTGGCATGCATGAATTTTAATAGCCTATTTTCATGTAAATGTGTATTCCTGCTTCTTGGCAGCCTTTTGTCAACATATTAATAATTTCCAATACCTCCGACAAAGCAAATGTAACCACTCTCATTTTCCTGTCAGAAACGGCATCAAAATTGGTCCATCAAGATCTCAGATTACTTTCTCTACATAAAGTGATTCATCTCCAATTTAACAGAAACATCTGATCACTGCAAATAAATCTTCCTGAAACTTTGACAGAAGCAATGTTTCAACTTTGAATCTTTCAGTCTGTCCCAACTACAGACTACAGTGAGGCCACTTTTACCTTGTTTGGCTGAAATAAGTCCTCACTCAGAAACACATAAAATATTCATCTCAATGCACGTCCTGTTTTGTTTTTTAAATGGCAGCAATTTTCCCCTGAAGTCACATTTAGGTTGGGAAGCTCACATGCTGTTATAATGTTGTACTGCTGTATTCCAGGTTTGCTAACTGCAAAACACAGGGAATCTGACAACTGCAAAGACAAGGGATAGTAAACATAAAGACAAATATCATATTTTAAGATTAAACAACATATTTGATAACTTATCCGCTACCAACAAAATCACAACAGCTAACTTATGCGTTCAACCCCTTTCTAGCTAACATTACCCTTACCATAAATAACCCAGAGCTAGCTAACATAAGCTAGCTTACAGTAATGTTAGATAACTTTACTGTTAGCTATCTTATATTAAGTAGCTCATGGTAATTTTAGCTAAAAATGTAGAACTTTGCTGTTAGCACAATTTTCCAGTTTGGGATTCATAGTCCATCCATCCATCATGCTTTCAAAACCTTTACAAATGGTAGTGCTAGCTAACTTTACTGTTAGCTAGATTATTTTATCTAGGTCATGGTAATGTACGCTAGCAATTTAGACCTTTACTGTTACCACAGTTTTCCAGTTTGGTATAAATAAAGTACATCTATCTATCTATCTATCTATCTATCTATCTTGTATCATGCTTTCAAAGGGTCATGCAAGCTCGGTCGAGGCTAAACGCAAAAGCTAGCTGTCTAATGTTAGCTAATGGATTATCAATTTTTTTTCCCCCCCTTTTAATGAGGCCTGATGTCCCTTCAGATTTTCACTATTCATTTTCTTTTCAGTTGCTGATCGATCACAAGCGGTGGAATAAATATAAATAGTCAGATTCCCACCTTTACCTGCAATGCAGCAGTACAACATTATAACAACCTTTTGGCATCTCAACCTGAGCGTACTGACACAGAAAAATGGCTGCTGTGTAAATATGATGAATGGCATTACATCGCTTAAATTACTTGTTTTCATGTGTGATCATAGAGAGATTCATCAACAGAGGAAACCATCAGCTTTATAGTGTTGAACAAGAGAGCCCTAAATCTCTTTAAAAAAAAACATCAAAGCACAAAAACATTTAAAATAGAACACAGGTTGAAGTTGAGCTGAGCTGAAAATATATCCCTACATTATTTCTTAAAGGTCCAAAGGACTGAACTGCAAACAGCCACAAACTGGTGCTTTACCTTTCAGCCACTTGACCAACTGATGTGATCCCCAGGGGGAAGCGCTTCCACCAGAATGAACCGCACATCGACTGTGTGACTACTGCTGTAATCGCCTTAAGGTTGTCAGAAAGAGGCATGAAGTGTTGGAACGTTTCCATTAATGCAAAAATAATGCAGCCTCCCTGGAAGCACATCTCAGGCCTTTAATATTTTTTCATAGAGAAGGATTATTATTACCACATCCAGCTGCTAGATGCTCCCTCTTTATGGAAAATCTCTAACACTGATAGCTGAACACCTACGCTGTCAGAAAGACGGTGTGTGGAAGTTTTATTGCCAACCAAGTTAATGAATCCAATTGAAGACGAACTCCAAAAAGAGAGAGCGAAAAAAAATAAACTCCAGAAATATTCAGATAGCACCAGAGTTCATGCGCAAGTCTTGTTACACTGTACACAAAAGCCAAGAGTCGGTGTTGTTTTGAGTATGCAAAATTAAAGCGCCATATGCAAGTTCAACAAGTCCAGATTTAAGCTGTTGCCAACCACTGCTGGGAATAAGCAGAGCTTTTACGCTTGAGTTTTACAGCTGCACAGATAGGCCTTGAATATTTCATAGCTGTGTGGAGTATCTTAGCTTTTCTGTATGCCCCGGCTAGCGATGAAGCCTGTGAGAGTGCAGGATATTATTAAGTGGGGAAACTTTGCTGTATAAGACCAAGGGCAACAGTAAGATATCCACTAAAGGATAAAGTAGCAGCATGTATAAATGGTGATAATAATAAACTTCTTGGGAATGTTCCTAAAGACTGTTGCTACAAGTGTTTACAGTCTATGCCCTCACAGTACTGTGTTATCTAAATGCATATATTCCACTTTATTTAGGAACATAAAGCTTCATACAGTATCCAAGAGGTTCAACATGGTTTAAGGACAGTCAAGAATGCAAAAAGCATCATTTCCACAACACAACCCCTCTGTCCCTTTTTAAACACATAAACACAGCAATTATCCTGCCATAGCTCTAAGTACCACCACTCAGGAGCTCTCTTGCTGAGTCACCTGCTTTTAGACAACAAACAAACACAAACTGAAGCATACGGCTGGGAAAATGTTTGTATTTTAAATCTGAATTACTCGTTTTTTAAGTGGCAACTGAAAATGTCCCCATACTGTACAGTCCCTGCTGGACCTACAAAGGTCTGTGGTGCATTTTAGGGCCATTGAGCTCATTGTTTTGGGTATACAGCCTTGAGGTTGTGGTTCAGTCTCAGTATCCACATCAATCAGCCAAAATGTATGCTTCCTGCCCCAAACCAATTGGCAAACTCACAGTTAGCAACTAGCTTTTAGCAACAAAGGAGCTAGCTATATATCTCAGGAGATGGTGGAGACCAAAAACAGAGATAAAAAAGGGGGTAAAAACTAAGTTGCCTTAAACAATGCACTAAATTAATATGCAAATTATTCTCCTGAAAGGCAACCTGCTACCTGTATATGTTGCAACTTCCTTTGCTGCCTCCCAGTGGCCAAAAATAACCAATAAATGCTTGCTACTCTTTCTGTCCTCTTAACAGACCCATATTTTCTTTTGTCTTGTTTTTAGGGCACTAGTTTGGCGAGGCAGATCGGTGCCGTGGCCTACGCAGAGTGCACCTCCAAGTACTCGGAGAACAGCGTCCGTGATGTTTTCCACGTCACCACCCTGTCGTCCGTGTCCCGCATCCATCGGCCTCAGCTCAAACGTGCTGGCTCACGTCGCGGCCTCAAGCGGGTCTCCCAGCAGCCGCCCCGGACTGAGATTCATGAGCAGGCTCCGGCCATCAGAAAGGACCGGGCCAAAAGCTGCGTGCTCATGTAGGACCAGATTCTGTGTGCGCCGATGGACACGAAACCATACTGCACATGAACTTAATTTATTGGTGAATTCTTGTCAGATCTTTGCACTGCATAAAGGACGATATGATGAAAACCAGAACGAATGCTTTCCTTTGGAGTTCTTTGAGGAATTGTTTGTCCATCTTTAGCAAAGCTCTCCTTGTTATCTTTCTGTGTGGCCGTGTTCTCATCAGGGGAGGTCATTGTTGTGGGAAAAGCTACTTCTCTTTAACGCTTTTACTTGAACAATTGACTAAAAATGGTCATGGACACTAACAGGAGGTTTTGCAACCTGGAGATATAAGGAAAAAAATAACAATAGGAACTGTTGACCTCTTTTATGTTGCTTCCTGTTTTGAAATGCTACTTTTTCTTTAAGTGTTTAAATGAAGCACAATACGATGCACGCAAAATTTTATGAGTCATTCGTAAATGTCAGAGAATGAATTAACTCTGCTGTTTCACTTCATAGGACGAGTTGAAAAGAAAATCTGGACAAAGAAAAAAAAAAAATGTGGGCTGATGACACTAATTTTCATAAACCACAAGTGCTTTAATATTAAAATCTGAATAATCACTGACCACATAATACTGAAGTGTTGTGAAATTAATATCGTTCTAATAATGCACACTGGGAAGTAAAGTCATTACGAGCAGTAAAGGGTATGACTGTTACAGTATGTTGTACATGTAATAATAAAATAAAAAACTTGCTCTGCCGAGTGTTGGAACAGATTTTATATGGAACTTACTCATGTGACTGTCATGGATCCTGAATTATCGTGCTTAAAAAGTACAATAGGAAACCTGTGATTCATTTTACTTTTGTCCTGGACAGAATATTCCTCACTGTAACTCAGCTCATTGGAGCAGAGAGCTCGGTCGTTTCCAGCTCTCTCAGGAAGACATGAACATTTTTCTTTAAAAAAAAAGCTCCCTCTGTTAGGGAAGTTTTCTGAACTGAATCAACAGCACAAAAGTAAGAGAAAATAAAGTTGCGGAAATAAAAAATGATGTCATTAATCTGCACAAGGCAGCCAATCTGCAAAAATAATCTGTCTCGCAAATCGTACATGTAATGATAAACATTTTGTGACCAGGCTTCCAGTTTTTCCTGCGTGAAACCATTCGAAACCCCACTCATCCTCACCCAACCAGAGCCTTTAGCCGGAGCCTTTAGCGGTCCAGGACATGCAGATGCGTCCTCGCTGGAAGTGTTCTATTTTCAGCTGTGCAGTTCAAAGGATCATCTGAGTGATTGTGAAAGGGAGCCAGCTATAACAAGTAGTGAAACAAGTTGTTGTTAAAACAAGTGGCAAACTTAATGAATGTATCGTAACCACACTTTTTTAAAAGAATGTGCATCCATGTAGACAAAACCAGCAAACATGTTGGTCCAGGCATTTAAATGATTATTTTCACACTCAAAATAAACACCCTAAAAGTATAAAGCAAAAATCCTTTCAATAAGAATATATTCCCCTCACATTTAAAATGAATACGGCTGTTCTGGACTCTTATACACAAATCTTGTTGTCTGACCTTTAACAGTCACTCTTGCTCCATTTGTTTCCCAACATCATGGATGAGGCCCTGCAGCAAGTCGCTGCCTCCGTGAAGCAACGGCAAAGTGACATTTCACAGCATCGCTGCCATGTGGCCGTGCAGGGAGCGTGAGGTCGCACCACATGCCTGGGGCGAGACCAGGGACCGGTCTCAAGTCAGTGGG
This sequence comes from Semicossyphus pulcher, assembly GCF_022749685.1. Lineage (NCBI taxonomy): Eukaryota > Metazoa > Chordata > Actinopteri > Labriformes > Labridae > Semicossyphus > Semicossyphus pulcher. Next base: position 15,594,550 of record NW_027211670.1, on the reverse strand, counting down.
GAGAGGGTGTCCACACAGATGGAGAAGCAACAATCCTGCATGTATACAGCATATGACATCGTCTGCATAGTAATTTAATCACAAGAGCTAGTAAGGGTTAATATAAGCTGGACACACTCATGTAAAATGTTTTTCTGCAGCAAACAAACTGTATAAATAAAGGTTGCCACCTTGTTGCCACCCATTGGTTATTCAACTGCCCTTTTAAAGCTTTGGGCTCTACATACTGGCCCCCACCATGATGGTTTTCTGGAACAAGAAGTGACCATATTTGACCCAAAGAGCAGCGCTGGAGAGGAGTGAAGGGTTGGCAGAGTTCTCAAAGCCAAACAGTCAACACCCTTGGCTAATTCACTGATAGAATAGCTAGTTCACCCTTGTACACAGCCATGGTGAACCCAGTATATCTGCTGTCAGAGCTAAAATAGCAACAGAATAAAATTAGAATCTCACTTACCAAAAAAGTTTGAGCACAGACTTCTTGGATGGCCAGCTGTTCCATAACCCACAGAACACAAACAAGGCCAAGAGGTTCAGTTACTGAATTAACTGAGGTGACACCTAGCAGATATCTAGCGGTATCTACCTTTCACTCAAAGCAACCATACCCAATATTATGCATGACTTGTGGCAAACCCCATTTTTGGTACCAGGTTCTGAACATGTTTAAGTGCCCAATCAGACAGAATGCGTTTTAGCAGCTGGAGGCGGCTTTTTTGTAGTTGTTTTCAATGAGAGGGAAGCTTTTTGCGTGCTGCTTTTGCTTTGCAGAGCGCATTGCGTTTCTTCACTCTGTGTGCCTCTTATTTTTTGAGCGCCTCGAGTTGAAAAAACTTCTAAACTCAAAGCAGAAAAGCGCCTGACATCATTGGCGTTTTTTCTCAATGTCCAATCGGATGAATGTAGAGGCGTTTACAATAAAACAGTTAGGTTAATGACAGCTAATGATTCGGTGGTTGCCTTAACAACAGTAGAAAAAAGGGTGCAGCGAGTTGCTCTTTTTTTTTAACCGTAGGCTTCAACAAAAAAGGCAGTGTGGTGCATCTCGACTGGCTCGACTTGCTCTTGGAGCCAGCCTCAAGTGGCCACTAGAGGAACTGCAGTTTTTTGCATTTCCCAAGTTTGCAATCTTCTTGATTGCCCTGGAGGTTTTCGCTTAGTAGTGAGATTTTCTATTGAAGCGTATTGCTGCCACGCTATCAGTATCACATTATAACATGATAAATTATATTGTTATAACATGAAATTGATGAGTTAGGAAACGACCTTATGGCTAATTTACAGGATTTGATAAAGTTCTACTCTATTTAGTTCTGCTGCTGTGGAGCTTGGTGGATGTTATTGTGTGCATGCTCACACTAATTAGGATTTTAAAACGCATGGGGCCTTACAAAACGAAGACTGAGTCTGACCCTCTGGAGGTTGCGACGTTTCTCACTGATCAGCTGGAGGGGAGGCTCCATGGAAGTGCCATTTTACACCTGAAGTACCTATCACAGGGAGTCCAACTCCACCGGAGACCAACTTATCACGTTATAACAAAATGAACTAATTCACATTCTGTATTGTCATTATCATAGAAAAGATCATCCTGCTGGCTACAGCTCTCATTACACTCTACTCTTTAGTTCTGCACACCAGCTGCGGCCCTGTGAACGACCAGTTCAACCAAGTTAGGGGAGGAACTCGTAGGCTAGTGTGACCTCTGCCTCAGGCACGGGGTCAGTCACTGTTTTGGTGGGAGACATGTTTGTTGATACTCCAGAGAATGTGAAAGATGTCACACTGCGGCTTCTATCGCTTCCAGCTGAAGTGAGCAAACAAATTTAGCAAACACTCATCCCTCTTGTCCTTGCAGACCCGCCTGGCTCAATGACATTCCACTCGACGGCAAAGTTCTCGTCTTTTAATAGGAAGAATTTTTCAGCTCCTGTCAGGCGCTTCCCACTTAGTCGGGGGGATTTGTGTGAGAAAAAGCTGAAATAAGTAGACAAAATGAACTCTAAATGGCCCAGAAGCTTAAGATGTAAAACCACAGAGAGGAAAAGGCTATAAGACTCCCACATGGACAATGTTGTAATCCAGAGGCGCTTACAATGAGTAGATTATTATGCAGTTCCTGGAATTAAAGCAAGCAGGGATGAGTCCTTGGTGGAGACGCAGAGTGGATTCAATACAAGAGCAAATGGAGGAGGAAGATAAACGAGAGAGCAAGTTGACACTCTCACGAAGTTTATGTGACGCAGTTCTTAAAGAGTTTTTAGTCGACAAATAGCGGTGACACGACTTTGTGGTCCTAATTGAGACAATTACAAAAACCGAGGGTTGTAGGTGTATGAAATGGTTTTTGATGAGGCGGGATGTTTTTGGGAAGATAAACCCTCTGAGCCCCGAGCATTGGCTGGACCTTTGTCTTCATAGACAGATATTTGCATATGAATGCAGAATCTGTAGGCGAGTGACAAAATATTTGGTGTCGGAAGCGTTCTGGTTTTCCCGTTTGTAGTCCGAGAAGTGTTGTCCACTAGTATTTCAGCTGGCATCAGTTGGAAGCAAGAAAAACAGTCCGTATGTAGAGCAAATAAGGCACAACACATCGCAATCGGCTTTCAACTGCAGCGTTTAAACCGATTTCCCGCGTGTTAAGTTGCTAGTCGGACTGTAAAAAATGAAGGGTGGAATGAAAAGGAAGTTCAGCCCAGAAATCCTCTTTTATCTGAATAACTGCTGGTTGCATTGGAGGCCCCCCACCCAAAATCTCCCTTCGATTCCAGAGGCTTTTATGTTATCAGACTTTAGCTGATAGGTTCTGAGATTGGCCGGACCTTGACCTAGAGATACTGGGTTGTTTGTTTTAGAAGCAAGGCTCTAGGGATAACAATACTGGTCGATCGGTCCGACACTGACATCTAATACCAACTCTTCCATTGATTGATATAACATTTTGAACAGACATCAATGGTTCCAAGATGATGTTGACTTTCATGATCCACTAACTTTTCCTTTACCACCACTATGGTGTTGACACTTTTAGTTAAATATCTCAAGTACTGAATGTATTGGAATGCAATTTGGTACCAACATTTGGGTTTCCCCCAGGATGAATTTTCTTACCTTGGGCGATCCCTCGACTTTTTTAAAATACCATTATCAGGTCAAATTTTTGCATCATCTGAAACATTGATTTATTCCGTTCTTATCAATCTCGGTACTTTCTTAACATCTTTCATGAAACACCAAAAAAAGTCGACCTTGCAGAGCTGAAGGAGGGAAAGTCCAGGGTCAATGAAGTCAGCATTTGTCTCTCTCTGGGAAACATGAAAGCCTGTATGATCCATATTTCCATTTCTACAGCCATTGTGCTGGATTGGCTGAAATTCTGCCTTTCTCAGGTGAGATTTTGTTGAATGAAGCATGCAGTCTCATTCATAAAAATGTGATTGGAGGTCGTGTTGATGAATCAAAATGATGAAACAACAAGCGTGGCCTAAACACAAAGGTTAGGGTTAGGGTAACAAAAGGTACCCTGTTGGGGTTCAGTCATGGGTTGATGTATATCAGTTGTTATCAGTCATCAATGTATTCGAGTATTTCTTTCCCTCCAAGACAGATTGTACTTTTTGCCTCTGGTCGGGATGTACACTTAAGCAGCTCTGTCAGGGACACTCCAACAATTAAGGCTTAAGCTGGATTGATTGTAGGAGGACGACGCCTCAGACAACTGAACAAGTGTTTCTTAGTCTTGTTCCTCAGGATGCATCAAGCTGCTCCTTTTCAATCCAACTATCTAATCACACAGCATTTAACTGGAATGTGGAGTAAATGTGTTACAGAGACCCAACAATCAACTCTAAGAACAACTCTCAGGTTGCAAATGCAGCCGACAACCTGCATAATAAGTCCTTTGTGAGACGAGGCAGTGATAGACTGTGATTTTAAAAGTTCAACTGTATTTATAGAAGATTTAACATGTTAAATTAAATATGGTCTCACTGCAAAGGAAGGACGTTTATGTACTCCAGAGCAAGACGGGAATCTATCCAGCTGAACTGCTCTTCCGACATCATTATTACATGCACCATTATCTTGATACAAACACACTTTGCAGGGGGTCCGTTTCTCATTTTAATTCCACTATAAAGCAGCAGTGATCAGTGACCGCCGAGGCTCAACCCTTCTGCATCTTTAATGCCTCTTCTGGTTGCACGGTGTCAGTAGCCATAAAACTGCACCCTGATGCTCTGAGGGGGGAAGATGGCCGACACAAGTGCTCTATTATCAACTTTGTTTTACTCAAATCCCTGCGTTTAACTTCACAAGGAAAGGGAATTAGGTGAAATAAGGCCGGCACTGAGCATTACAAGCAGCACAAAAGCAATGCCAGGATAATGGCTGCCGTGTCAGTAGGAGAGAGTGAGTCATTAAAAATTGAAAACCCATTTAAACAGTATGTAAAATTGAGCAGATTAAAAATATATGTGCCCTGTGTCCACAAGGGCTGAGGCTTTTCCTTCTGTTCTCTCTGCGCAACAATGAAGGCCACACATTTGAGTCAAGATGAGAGAAAGCACACACACAAAACAGCAACGCAGCTTTTAATACAAGCTTGCATACAGCACCAATACACTAAATTAAATTGGAGTTGCGCTTGCAAATTTAACCAGGAGTAAACAAAGCTGCACAGAGCTTATTTTCAATAGGGGAGAAAGTTTTGGAGGCAGCGTTGGCTTGCTCGCAAGGAAACCAAACCGGTTGGTTTTCTACAGTTTCCTAGTTCATGACCCCGGCTTTAAGGCCTTTGTCAAAGACAGGCTTGTAAGCAGTGTTTGAGCTGCAGCCAAAGGGTACAACCAAAATAGTGTTAAGACACTCTAAAAGGCTCCAGGTCAGCAACTAACGAGGATCACAGCAGCAAAGTGTGAGAGCAGGCAGGGTCATCATAGACAAGTGCATCCATTATTCACAGCAGCTCCACTACACAGGGATTACATGGACGAGTACATCATGTACACAAACATCAAAGTATTTAGAGAAGCTAAACTAGCCAACACAGAGGCGTGACAGTGGGGAGTCATTGTTGTCAGGGCTCAAAATCTCACTCTTCCTTGGGTAAACATATCTGTGTCAGAGCTTTGTTTTAGTCTTTTGGCTCATCTGAAAATTGGAACATAAGTCAATCTTCTGACTTAACGTGTCGAACACGGCTGGTACCTAGTATTTTAGCTTTTCCAGGTTTAATAGGTTGTGAGCAAATTTCCACCATATGTGCACAACTGACCCAGGCTGACCCTAACACATGAATACATTAACACATCACAAACAAGAAATTACAATCTTGAGAGTTGAACCCTGGGGCTTCAACTAACAGTTTTTCAATTATCAACTAGTCTACCTATTCATTTTTGAATCATCTGATAAGTCTAAGGGGAAAATACCAATTTAAATTTCTCAGAGCCTGAGAGGATGTTGTTTGCTGTTGAAAACAGTAAAAAAAATAAATAGAGTTTCCTGTCTAACAAGATGAAGAAAAACAGCAAATCTTCACAGTAGAGAGGCTACAGCGCAGGAATCATTTGCATGTTTGCCTGAAGGGAGGCTTTGTGAGGCTGTCAGGCACAGCAGTACACTGAGCCAAATATTAACGTTAGCATGCTAACATGATAATACTAACAAGCTTTTTTAGCGAGCTTAACTTGAAACATAATCACCATCTTCTGTTAGCATGCTAACATTTGTTGGATGGCACTTTAAACAGCTGGGGCTAACAGGAACAACATTAGCTTTAGAGCTTTAAAATCTTATTAGTGATGGTGCTAGATGAAAATTTAAGCTAGCAACAAAGTCATTACGATTAAACCAAAAAGAAAGACGAATTTACAAAATTGCATGTTAATTCGTCCGATGGTCGTTGGCATATTTCAAGTGTTGGACTGACTGTCAACCTTAGAGCATTACCACTAATCTGGCAAGAAATTTCTGGAATCAAAATGTATCGAAACTGTTGCACATTTATAATTTGGCGATCGACTACTTTGGCTAAATATCAACGTAAGGATACTAACATGAAAATACAAACATCCTAAATTTCGCAGGTGTAAGCTTTACCATGGTCACCATTTTATATTAGCATGCTAACGTTTGCTAAATAGCATTTAACCAAAAAAGTAAAGCTAAGGCTAATGGTAATGTCATAACTTTAGCAGGTATATAAGTGCTGAACAATTGTGCTAGATGAATGACCAACCAACAACACTGCTAACCCTAGCACCTTGTTACAAAGTGGTTGAAAACATCTTGTATCAAAATCAAATCAAATTGTAGCTAGCATGACATTTGAGGTTTTACCTCCTCACCCTGTTGGACTGTTGTTTTACCTCCTGTCAGAGCAGCAGAACAAACCCCAAGCTAACACATAATCATCTGTCACTGTAAGAAAACAGGAAAAATCACTCTGCTTATGCTGAATTTAGCTGCGAGGCAAAGTACTGCCCTCAGGTGTTTGAAGCCAATCTGCTTGTACATGTTTGCATACACGTACACAGATGTGCGGCTTCAGAAACAAACAAGCTCGCTGAAACTTCCAGATGGCCGAGCAGATTGTTTTGTGCTAATTTCCCCAGTGAAACGTTTGAACAGAAATATCCTCCACATAGGGATCGTCCAAGTCCACGCTGAGGCTTTAAGACAGAATCACTGCAGACGGATCACAAGCAGCCTACTTTGAAAAGTCAGTAAATGTGTTAAGATGGAGAATCTACAGCTTGTGACCAGTCAGTTATGTAGCTGGTCATTCCCCCTTATGTTCATGGTGCCCAAAGGATGTATCCCATTGACATTGTAAATGGACTGTACTCATATAGCGCTTTTCTAGTGAACACTCAAAGCTGCTTTTACACTACACTTTCACACACACATTCATACGCTCATGGCAGAGGCAGCTACGTAAAGTGCCCAACTGTCATCACATTCAGACACCGTTTGGGGTTCAGTGTCTTACCCAAGGACACTTCCACATGTAGACTTAGGAGCTGGGGTTCGAACCACCAACCTTCTGATTGAAAGACGACCAACAACCATCAGATGCCTTGTCATTCAATTTGGTGCAAACAAAGACGTCCCCCTTCAGGTTGAATTTAAATGAAATTGGTGCCTTTATATCTGCTGCCTTCATCGTATCAAATTTTTAATTAGTCCGATGAAATCTACAGACACTCACATTAGCCTCAGGCACTCATTGTGTTAAGCGCTAATTAGCAAATCTTAGCATCTTAACAAGCTTTGGAGAACATTGCAAACGTCCGCATGAAGGCACTGTTACTATGAGCATGTTAGCATTTAGCCAAAACAACACCTGGAGCCTGGAGAAGAGCCAGTGTCAGTCAAAGCTGGTGTTCTCTGTAATCGATAGAAGCAATAATATTTTAATTTGGTGCCATAGCTGTGGAGAAAGTTGTACAAACAGCTCCGTTTTGCTGCAGGCGATGGCTCAGAGCGGTACAGGAACCGAAACACGATGAGAATATACCGATGGATCGTCTAAAAAATCTTTCAAACCTGACGATTTTGAAACGAGACATGACATCGGACATTGGGGCGGCTGTGGCTCAGTGGAAGGGTCGGTCGTCTTTCAATCGGAGGTTCGATCCCCAGCTCCCTCAGGCTACATGTCGAAGTGTCCTTGGGCAAGACACTGAACCCCAAATTGCTCCAAGTGGCATAGCCGATGGGTATGAATGTGATATCTGATGGCGTCTGCCATCAGTGTATGAATGTGTGTGTGAATGGGTGAATGTGATATGTAGTGTAAAAGCAGCTTTGAGTGGTCGCAAAGACTAGAAAAGCGCTATATAAGTACAGTACATTTACAATTTATCGGAGGCGGGCGTCCTGGATTGAGGAAGTGTAGTTTAGCGAGCTCCCTGGCTTCCGTCAGATGACGTGTTTTACGTAGTCTGTTGAAGGTTTTCCAGGGCCCATTGGAGAAGCGGATAGCGTCCTCGAAAGGCACAGAGTGAAACAGCATTTTTTCCCGACCATAATGGCATTAGCTCCCCATAATAGCATGATAGGAAGGTTGAAAATCAGCGAACTGGCCCTTTAAGAAGCTCTCAGCTAGCATGGCTAGAAACTTCTTGTGATATGGACGACAGAACTGATATAAGAGTTAAGATATATTGTCCTGCACAAAGTCTGACTTTCAGTGACAGACTCTCTGTTACACTTTCTGTTACATTGTTAGGATTCAGGTTATTGCTGACACTACATTGAAAAACTAACATGATGTTGAGAGTAAGGCTGTGACTGTCCGAGGGTAAACAACGCCTGTGCCTTTACTTAACAAAAAAACACCCTGGCCTGAACAATTCCATTAACCGTACAGTAAAAGGCGGCACACAGTGCTGCATTGTGAGCCTCTGTTCCGTGTCATGCTGTAACCTCAGCTCTCATAGAGAGAAACAGAGCTGAGTGTACGCTCCGCTGCAGCTCAGCACTGAAAAATCAGCTGACTGGAGGAAAGCAGCGTCCTGGCGCTGTGGCGTCTGGCACCGAACATCTGGCATTCAAAAGGCCTCGGAGCGAACGTGCTGACATTACTGTTTCGTGTGGGCTCTTTCTCTATTTCCAGCCACCTGGTTTTTGAGTCGTTGTTGTCTTCATAATGAATGACGCTGGATACAGCATTTGTATTTATCCTGTAAGCGAGCGCCTCAAACACAAATTGCAAAGCGGGAATTGATGGGAAATGTTGGTCTTCAAAAATTCTGAATGAATAATAACAAAATTTAAAGAACTTTAAAGTCTTGAAATAAGCACTAAAAAAACTCTGTAACAAAACAGGAAGTTATAATCACCACTTCGCCCTTCAAACTGACGTCTACATAACGTTGATTCAGGGTTTAGTCATTAAAGACGACTCGTGCCCTTGAGGCAAAATTGTTCCAAGAAGCTCATTCTGCTTGAAATATTAACAAATGGCTGCAGGATTGATATGTTTTCCTGATATTTCTCTGCCCTTCAAACACTCTCTCGCTCCCTAATTCCTCATTGTCTCAGTGGGTTATGGTTTCACAGATATGTGTCCCCACAGCATCAGTTCTGGTTATTGCATAGATTATAATCACCGCTGTGCAAACCACGAACACATCCTGCGGGATGTTGAGTCAGTGCTATAAGTAGAAACATGCATTATTTAGGTGGCATGTTTGCCATATGCGGAGAAACATTGTCAACATGATGTAGGTGGTCTCATTTTTCATGGATGCGAGACGCAAGAACAGAATTTATGAATGAAACAAAGTGGCATTTGCAGAATTTTTAAACTGATAGGAGCAGGTTGAAATTCTGGGAAAGATGTGCGTTCTAGTGCTAATCTGCCCATCTGTATACTAATCGCATTTACACAACATTCCAACAGTGGAGCAATCTGGGGTTCAGTGTCTCGCCTTAGGACATGTCAACATGTGGACTGCAGGAGCAAGGGATCAAACCACCAACTGTCCATTGCAAGACAACCCGCTCTACCTCTGTGCCACATCCGCCCCAATGCAGGTGAAACAAACACATTGTAACACGCCGATTCCCAAGATTATAACCCTGTAATGGTCACTCTGTTTTATATAAAGGTTCCATATTTGTTGTTGCTAACGTGCTGAAAAGAGACATGAAGTATGTGGGATCATATTTGTTGGGTTTGGGTTGTTGAAGTCTTGAATGCAGATTAAAATGTAATCCAAACCTGTTAACCTACATAGCACAGCCACACTCATTGGATAATCAGTGGATGAACATTTGTCTTATTAGATTTGCAATACAATCAAGGCCAGTGGTGCTAAAGGGACTGGATGCTTTACTGAAAACTCGACAGGCAAATTAACAGGTCAGACTCGGGTCTTGTGAATGAGGTCAGGTTAAGATGTTTCACTGACTGCAGCGATCAAATTAGGTTTGTCCATTTAAGCAGATTAAGAAGAAAATCATTCAACTATTAAACTTAATGCTTAATGTTGTTAGAAAGCTATGGAAGCCCTTAAGGGACATGCATCCATTCATATATTTACTTAGGAGTATTTCTGGTTATTTTCTCGAGATCTCAACTATAATGAAATAACAACACGGCATCACCGTCACGTCACACGATCAACTCGTATCTCCAGAGTTGTAAAAGCACAAAACAAACAAACAGGTTTAACTTACCTCGTTGCTGTGGGCAACGGCAGCATGGCATGTCCTGGTCTGTAATATCACAGCGACCAGCCTGTTGTTTTGTTTTCTAGATCGCTGTAAAATGATCCCGTTATCGCGAGAAAACCAGCTTTGTTTGTCGAGATCTCGAGAAAACGACCAGAAATTACTCATTATCACGGGAAAACTGAGTAAATAAAGTCAGTTATAACTTCAATAAAGTTATTGTTATTAAATAAAATGTCCGCTAAGGGCTTCCGTAGATAATGGACGACAACTTCCCATCATTAAAAGTTTTCGAACAAAGATGTAAAACCTGCAAAACTTGTGTGTTTGTAGCGTCCCTCTACATTTCTTTAGTGTAATTTGAGGGTTTCTGTACATTTACAGTGAAATGTAAAATAGACAAATGTGTCTTGTGGTTGTATTAATCAACACTTGAGAGACACTTTAACACAACTTCCACAAGTATTAACTAGTGTTAGTGTCTTTTTAGGTTTGCTTTCTTTCCTTTATTGTACGTCAAAGCAAATGAAAAATATTTAGGTTTTTGTTTGAATAAAAGAAGCTCATTGAAGACAACACAAAAAATGAGTGAATCAAGTTTTACGACTAAATAATCAGTTATAAAACAAATGTAACACTGTCACATTTCATTCAGGAAAAAGGGTTTTAGGCTATTTTCTGACCACTGCACACAAACATGTGGCCATCTCCTACAGCAATGTTTAAATGTAGCCTAACCTGACGTGCACATTTTATCCTCCTCTTATTCTCATGAAAGCTGGTACAGTGCACACACAGAAGGGTCACTTTCGTGCCCGTTCCTGTAAATCTCTCCCGTCTCGTTTTATTCCCACACAATGGCTGTTAAATAATTCACGAAAACTCTGTTGCAGAAAATGTTGCAGCATACAGGACATGTGCAGGAGAGCTCCAGGATCTCTGCAATGACCTGAAAGCTGCAATACACGGGGGGTCTGCAAACAACAGTCGAACAATCCTGAAGCAGCTGTGGGAACAGCAGAGAACAGGGATGACAAGAGCTTATTAAAATACATTAGATCCGACAGCAGACATCGAGAACTAAATACTGTAAATGCTTTTTCACGACCCCAAAGGAAGATACTGAGCATGCAGACAGGTACGACCCTACTTTATATTTAATATTACCTTCGCTTGCTCTTAAAGGAAGCTTACCTCAGCTTTATGTTCAACCCTTAAACTGTTTTAAATATCCTGGAAGATATTATCATAGCGTCTATAATTAAAAGTTTCTGATGAGGTAAAAAGTTCGCTCACTATTTTGCATCATCTCTGCTGCTTTTATACAATTACAGGCTTACATAATGTATTTTTCTTACTTTGTAGAGCTGCTTTTAATCCTTCAACTTATTTTTCTCGCCCCCAATGCGATAAAAAAATATGATTTTATCAGTGTTTGACAGCACAAGGTGGAGTGTTTGGATGTATTAAAGAATAAAAGACACAATTGAAGTCTGTTTCTGTTGATTCAACTTTATATACATCATGCACACACACAATAAGAAGAGCTTTAAGATTATTGACAATCAGATGGAGTTAAATTACAGTTTGGGACATTTAAAATTGACGTTCTAAAAAACTGTCGATGGCTGTCAGTTAAATGCATTTGGCCCTCCGGCTCATGTTGTGTACTTGCTGTAGTTTTGGAGCGTGTAGGTGGCCACAGTGTCCAACAGCCAACCACGTGTCACAACTGTAGCTCTTCTAGAGAGACCTGTTGAGCAGATGACAGAGGGGTTTTCAAGTAAGGTGGCAGATGTCAAAATCATACATCTTGCACAGCACTGTTAAATGATACACACAGATATGAAAAGCTAACATACACATTATCAAAAACTTGCTATCATCTCTCATTCTCCTTAAAAAGACATGTTGTGAGCTAATTAAGGGCCTACTTCCTGTACAAAACCAAAACAGTTCAGTGTTTGTCGCTGCGCTCTCAGTTGAAAATAGTAAAACATTTTGGAACACCGTCGCGCTCGTCAGTGTCACTTCTCCCTCACCGACCAATCAAAATCAAGCAGGGGCGGGACTTACGATATCAACTTTGTCAACAACGACGGATGAGAAGCTAATCCTTTCATTTTTTCGAGGGTATAATTTCCAGGTGTCAAACTGCTGCTGATGCTGGGACACGATTCCTTTACATTGCTTTTATGTTTTTAAAATTTCCTTGAATAAAAGCAAATATCAATCATACAGAGCAACTTAAAAACTAACTTAACGGTCTCTAACAAGGGAAGCTTTCGTAACTTAGCAACAGTAAGCGTCTTGAGAAGATCTGAAATTGAGGTCGTGGGCGCTGTCAGCGCAAAATAAATACCCTAAGCAGACACAGGTGTGTGTCTAATATTTTTCTTCATTTTGTTTGTATATTAATATCTATTGTTTTTTTGCCAATTCATATAGTTTATATTATCATTCATTATGCCAGTATTTTTTGAGTGCTGCAAAACTGTTCTTAACCTCTCCTGTCAAGTCATCCGTTTTTATGGTCTTTAAACTTACAGCTACCTTTTAAATAGGTTTTATATACGCATGTCCAATTATTGTTCTTGGGAAATGTAATCAATTGAAGCAATTCATTCCTCAGTGTGTGCTAAATTGATCGCTAAAGCCAAGTTCCCCTGTTGTGGAGGTGTACTGGCAGTGCCTACATGTACCTACAGGATGTATTGCATATGAGCAGAAGCAGCATTTCTATGACACGGAGAAAGCATAGAGAAATATGATGAAAAAATGTCAAATATGTGCATTGTATATACAATTAAATAAGAGATATATAAGGATAAGGATAAGTTGCTGAATATCCACTGTAAAATATTTTCTCGTCAATAACCTTCTCTAGGCTTTTATTTTGGTAAGTTTGCTGTGTGAGGTCTAGTTTCTTGTCTAGATTGCAAAAAAAGCAAAGGTGGCAACTAGAAATACAAGCTGAAGTAGCATGTAGTTCTTCCGGGCCACCACCTACGTCAAAGCTCAAGAGCTTAAACCGAAACTAGGGGTGGGAAAAAATATCGATATGGCAATATATCGTCGTCCTTACTCGTGCAATACAATTATTGATAGGCTGGCACCAAATATGGATATTTTATGACATGAATGGCTGTAACGTCAACGGAAATCAATAGGCTGAAGAAGAAGTTGACCGCAGGACAAAAGATCGCGATGTATTATTATATGATTGTCTTGCAATATATCAATAATCGCAGAATCGCTGTATCGTGATATTATCGTAATTGTGGGCCGTGTATCGCGTATCGTATTGTGACTTACCCTGTGACTCCCACCCCTAACTTTAACTTCTCATTTCACTAGAGAAAAACCATCTTTGCTCATCATCAGAGATTTTATAACGTGTTGTGAAAAGACATATTCCTTTAAGGCGATAACCTGAACCGACATGTCCAGAATAAGTCTTACATAATCTGGAGAGGAGGAGATGCATTCACACGTTTCGATTACATCAGAGTCTGGTTGAGTGAAGAAAGGGATGTGTGTGATTTCAATCAATTGTGCAATACAAGAGGATAAAGGTGGATAGAGAAGGAAGGGGCGATGGGCTACTCGATTACCTGTGCTATGAGTGCCAAAGGACGTGGAAGAGGAAAAGCTTCATTAAATATGCAGCAGTGTAAATGAGGAAGCCAGGAGAAGGTTGGAGGAGGGGATGAGACTCGGAGCCACTTTCTGCCTCTCTGTTTCAATCTGTCAGCTATCCTTGTGCTGCGGCAGCCTGTCTTTTCTGAGGTTGTTTTGACATTTCCCCTCGCTCCAATCTGACATTTTCTCTTGGCCATTTCTCTGCTGCAACACTTTCTTCACTCTCGTTTGCCTGGCGAGTCACTCCCCTTTCTCTTGTAAGAGTACCTGTCTCATTTTGGCAGGCAGCATCTGCCATTTCGCAGTTCTGTTGCTGTCCAACGGGTCCTCACAGGCACAACGCATTCAAATCCATGTGCACAAGACATGCAACACAGACATATGCATGCCTGTGGGGACTGTGTATACACTACAACCTTTCAAAAGAGAAATCTGACCTCATACAAATTATTTTTTTCAGCTAAAAAAAGGAATAAATTGTGATGAAGTTGTGGATAATGTGAAGATATTATTTAAACTGAGTTTTTTTTATTTTAGTGAGCTAAAACAGTCCATGAAAATGAACATTTTTTAATTCCAGCCTGGAGCTAGACCTCTGAATAGCTTTACCCATCTCAAATTCTGTCAAGCGATTCATAAATGATGTTGCTTTAGCTAATAAATGTTAGCTAATGAAGACAGCCTGGGAATGCTGGTTGGTTAGCGTTTGCTTGCTAGCTAAGATACGTTGCATACCAGCATGAACTGCTCTTAAAATCCTGCTCCTTTCCCCAACAACACTATTTCTCTTTTTTTGTTAACATACAAAACATTTTTTTTGTATGTGAAATGTTTTATGTTAAAAACACTTGAAAATGAGAAGATATCTTTTTAATGGTTTGAGCAAACTAGCCAACATAGTTTGCTAGCTTGAAAATATTAGCCAATTTGCTCACCCTCTGTCGTAAAAGGACACTTGAACACTCTAGCAAGGTAGAGCTGACTGTATTCAATATATCTTAATTACATAAATAATTATTTTAAAAGTCCTGCGGTGACACTCCTCTGAATAGCTTCACTCATCTTAAATTTTCTCAAGCGATTCAACAAATCGTGTTGTTTTAGCTAATGGTTGTTAGCGTCTGACTGTGACAGCCTAAATATAATTACAGTCAACAGTTCATCACTTTTCTAATCTTTGTAAAATGACTTTCTCTAGGAGAAACAGCTTCACAGGCATTAGCAGATAAAAGCTAATACAGACAACCTGGGAATGCAGTTGGTTAGCACGTGCTTGCTAGCTAAGATACGTTACCTACAAACTGCTCTTAAAATCCTGCTCCTTTCCCCAAGAACAATTTTTGTCGTTTTGTTAACATGAAAACGTTTTTAAGTAAGATTTTTGTTTCACGTTAAAAACACTTTAAAATGAGAAGATCGCTTTTTAATGGTTTGAGCAAACTAGCCAACGTCGATTGCTAGCTTGAAAATATTAGCCAATTTGCACACTCTCTGTCTTGTAAAAGGACACTTGAGCACTCTAGCAAGGTAGAGCTGACTGTAATCAATAAATCTTTATTACCTTAATAAAATACAATACAATATATTAAAAAAAGACTCGCAGGGAAAACCTTTTTGTCTATTATTCTTCAACAAACGTTTACCTCATCATACTTTTGTAGAACACAGTCATCCTGTACTCTCAGTAATAACTCTTTTTCTCTGTAAAGTGCTCAACCTATGCTAGCAGCATGCCAGCTAATATAGCCTCAAGGACACCTTTATATAAAACTATTGTCAGCTTTTCCATCACACTCTGTTCCTGTCTGACTCACCTCAGGTCTCTGCTTGTGCCAGATTGAACCCCCAGGCGAAACCTTGTATGAACTTAGTAATCAGTTACTACTGCTACTGTCGTATTTCTATTCATGATCTCTATATTGGAATGTGTGTAAGAGAGAGACTCGAGGAGAGAGAGAGTGAGTGACACTAACTGCAAGATTGAAAGTGTGTTATAATAGGTTGAAAGTGACATTTATTTTCAGACTCACTGCTGTATGTAGATGGCGACGACTCTGATCCCGGCTGCACAACGATCAACTGATGAGACTTCTGTGCAACAAAAAGGAGGAAATGAAACATAATGTGACTTTGCTAAACAACACTGTATTTATGTTCCATTTTGAGACGTTTAATCAAATCCAGGAAACAATTAACAGGCATTAACTGTGATAATGGTTGCTGCTTTGAGAATCACAGAAGTGACGCACTTCACTGACTGCCTCATGTTCCCAGCAGGTTACAGTTTGTTATACTGCTTTGATTTGAGTCATAGGAACCTTAAAGAGCACTAGAATCATGGAGTAGGACTTTACAGCCCTGCTTGACTTAATGCAAGGCTGTACTTAAAGCTACATGCTAACATTACCCTCATGCCACCTTTGTCATTTTACATTGGACTAAGCAACGCCAGCATAAAGCCGCCCCAGTGTTTTTAAACAGAGTGAGGTGTAAACGGCATGCTTCAAATACACACACACACTACGCTGTACCGCCCCGTAAGCTCTGCGGTTTACACAGACGCCGTTTCGCCTCTGTTACAACCTCCGATGCCGGCTCAGAGCTGGAACGACTTCACCCCACCATTCTGCCTCCGTGCGTTCTACATAGAAGACGGAACGTAACAGAGGTGTAATAATCCCGCCTTGAACTGGCAGAGTAAAAAAGGCTATTGTCACATTTGAAAAGACAACGCTAACAATGCTGAGAGGGTAGAAAGTACACCATAATTTTGCATGTTAGCATGTTTGCAAATTAGCACTAAAGACAATGTAGAGCTGAGGTTGATGGGGATTTCAGTAGTTTTGCAGGCATCTTTTTATTACTCAAAGTTTAAGGGCCTGTGTCCACTAATGGCGGTTTTTTTTGCCTATTTTCTATACAAAATGTAACAAACAACAAACAAACATATCCTCCTGGGATAAATAAAGTTTTTCTGATTCTGATAACCAATGCAGTTCAGCGCTGAGCATCCTCAGAGCAAAAACAACCTCAGCATCAGCAGTTTTTGCGCTAACAACGCTCTCAGTTGAAAATAGTAAAATGTTTGAAACCCTGACGTGCTCGTCAATGTCACTTCTCCCTCACAGACCAATCAAAAGAAGGGGCGGGACTACCAATATCAACCTTGTCAACAACAGTGGCGGAGGTGAAGCTTATCCTTTCATATTTTGGAGGGCACAATTTCTCGGTCTAGAGCTGCTGCTAATGCCAGGACACGATTCCTTTCCATCGTTTTTACATTTTCTTTGTAAAATGTCCTTGAATAAAAGCAAATATGAAGCACACTGAGCAATTTAAAACAGACTTAACGGTCACTACCAAGGGAAGCACAAGTGCCACAAGACAACTTTCGTAACCTAACAACAGTAATCGCCAATGAAAAGCGCCCTGAAAGTGAGGTCGCAAGAATCGCTGTTAGTGGACACAGGCCCTTAGTCACCTTATATTTTCTGCTGAAAGTGATTTCAATTTATACTTTAGGGATTCATGAATATCTACTGGAAATTTCATAGCAGTCTATAAGTTTTCGAGGTGTTTCAGTCAGAGAGATGACAGACAGACCAATATTTGCCCATCCTGTAGCCATGATGCTAGTTGGGCTAAAAACTGTAATCCAATAATAAACGAGTATTCAGATCGGAGGGATTCTTAAGTTCTTTTCCTTAATTTGTCATCTTGCATTTCACAATAACTATTAATCTTCTTTCATGTAGGAGAGGCTGGATACTCTTACCTGTTTACTGTCGAGGAGGAGAGGATCTTTGACTACTGCTGCTCCGCAGAGCTCCACCATCCACTCCATTTCATCTACAATAAACACACAAACACATACACAAAATAGTGGGCAGTTTATGTTGACTGTCTCTTTGGTCACACCTTAATAAAATCCTCTCTACTTTCATCCTATTTAACCCCAGGGGGACACAGAGCAGCAGACTCATTTCAAACCCAGACTTTGAAAGGACGGACGGAAAAACAGGTCAATATGCAAGTCTCTGCTCAAATCAATACGTGCATCTCACTCAATCACCCAAACACATTTTACTTGGTTTGGAATACATTTGTTTAGAGTTTAACATAACATGCCTCGACTAACGTAAAATAAGCTGCTTCCCGTGAGAACGCCGGTGTCAGGAAAACCACAATCCACTTGAAGTATTTGCTGCACAACTACAAAACCTCATCATTTAACATACACCAACGTGAGCCATTAAATAATGGATGAAATCCCGTTGGGCTGAAGACAACAGACTCCATCCGCGTGTTTGTGCCATGTAAGAAAAAGTCTTTAAAATCATCACGCTAAGCTAGCAGATGTCGAGCCATTAGCAAAGCTTCATCGATCCAGCGGGCGGCAGGAGGAGGATGCTGCAGGAGCACTTTAAGAGCTCCAGGAAGAAGGAAACCAAAGAACGCTGCCTGGTGGGTTTTTAGACAATGAGCCCCCTGGGACCTTCACCCATGATCTATCCGTCTACTCATTCATGCTGGAAGGATGAAGCAATAAAGCATCAGTATGAAGGGCAGCCTAACTTTTTCCTGCCTTGGTTTTTACAGTTTAAAGGACTAAGCTTATGCAGAAGCTGCAAGACCAGTATTTATACACTGGAGCCCGACCGATATATCAAGTGGCCGATATTACAGGCTGATATAGGTCTAGTACAGATATATCGATATCAGTTTATGTTTTTGTTTCTGCAATGCGTCAATATTGAATTTTTTTTAACCTATTTTTTCACCTATTTACAATACTCTCACACATAAACTGAAAATCTCAAAGACTTCAGTTTCGATCTCTTGGGCGTCCCCGAATAGCGATATACGGTAATGGCCGGAGGACACCTCCCAATTTAACCAGATATCCACAGCTGGCTCCCTTTGTCACGGTTGTAACTCTTGATTTCCTTCTCAGTTTCTTTTTCTTTGGATTTTCACTTATTTTTGAAGTTGTATCTGTAGTCATCGATCTTTTCTTTGTTTGTTCAGCCATAGTAGATTACTGTTTACTCGCAACACTTGCAGAGACCGGAAAAGCAGCCGCTTAGCTCCGCCTACCCTCTCTAGCAGACCAACCACTGCTGGATGATGGAAAACGCGTCACTAACTGGGCGCCACTTGTGATTTTTTCCCGTGAATGTCGCCACAGACACCCTAGATAGTGACTTAACAGACATTTATTTACATGAAAATCTTGATTATTAGGTACAGCATATCACAATATTGTCATTATTTTATGTAAACCAGTCACATTTTCTCACTAAGCATGTGAAAATTTCATCTGTTGGAGCCCCGAGTGTGGCCATGCTTTCACACAATTTCAATACGATTAGATGAACCCCAAGCTAGCTACCCTAGCTAGCTAGCTACCCTCAGATTAATTGGTGTCAATTTAGCGGTAAAAAAAAAACAGGTTTTGTAATTTGGTGGATAAGACACACTTTTAATGATTTTTTATAATTTATACAGTGGGCTGCGTCCTATATACCGGTCTGACCAATATAGGAATATAAAACGCAGAAAGAGGCATTTTACCAAGACGATGGTGCTATAATCTAGCTAAAGCTTTTTCAGAGACAAATAGCTGTAGAAAACCATTTTTCCCTCTGGGTTACCCCAAAAACAGACTGCGTCTTGTATTCCAGTGCGTATTATATCCCGGTTTGTACGGTAAGTAAAACTAGCAGAATAGTAGATAGACATAGAAACTAGAGTTACAGCTAATATACACTCTAATATTTGTTTTTCTTATCAATTAAACTTCATATTGTTATCACAATATTGACCAACGTAATTGCACATTGCAGTTTTCTCATATTGTGCAGGTCTAATGAGAATGTATAATAATGTTGAATAATCATATTAAAAGTTATCTGTTCCAGACGTAAGACTCCTGGTAACCTAATAATGATTTACATTCTAGCTCAACAATTCACTATATCGGCTGCCATATTGATAATAGGTGGATTTTTCTCCCTCTAGTATCGGTATCTATCTCAGTCTAAAAATCCGATATCAGTCTAATACCAACCAATTTCAGAAGATGAGGAAAGCAGGAGCACTTCGGCACGACTAAGGGCTCATTTCCTTCTTTCTTGTCAGAAAAAAAATCCTTGCAGCAAACTGACACCATGGCAACCGCTGTGCAATATGACAAAACCTCACCAAAAAAATGTCTCCTCACACAACTCCTGAGTCTGTATTCAATCCACCCACACTCTGGAAACACCTGTCATTGTGCGCTAGTGCTGAAATGACGAGGGGGGGTTAAAAAAAATAAAAAACAGAAGGTTTCAAGCTGCGTCAGTCAGACGCTGTGTGAGCTGCCCTTCTTTTTATTGTTATTTCTCTTTTTAAAAGCAAGGTGAATATCTATTGTAGTCCTGCAGGAAACAACATCAATAGCCTTGAATAAGTTTGGCTGGGCAAAGGAATTTTTGATTGAGAAAACACAACAAACAGCGTGACGGCCGCGGGAAAAAGGAAAACATTTGATGACAAAAGTTTATTCTCCCCTGCAGTCTTTCCTTTGAAAGCATATGCAAATAAAAGAGTGAAAATACTTTGTTTTGTTTAGGAATCAAAAGACATTATTCATATTATTTTGCATTGTTTGTGTTGTTGGAGGCCTGTATTTGTAAGACAAACAGGAAACCAAACATAATAGAGCAAAAGATAGCATTTAGAGATGTTATATTCTACGATATCTGTGTCATTATATACACCATATGGTATCAAACATTACAGTTTTACATCCTACAACTTCAGTGACCCGCATGAAACTCTGATAGCAGCTGGAATATTACAAGTTACCCATGACCTCTCCATTTAACAGAACTCCCTTTACCTTTCACTTTTTCTCACAGAGCTCGATAGATAGCGTATCCCCCGGCCTGCTGGATAATTGAAACAAATAAAAAACTCACTTCAATAACTCCACTCACTGCAGGACCCTCTCTGCTAAGCTTAATGAGATCAATATCTTCACTTTACATGCTGACTTCACTGCAGGAACCAGGGAGAGTAATGTAGGCCATTTTAAGTCATGTGCGAGGTGGACGGTCGGCTTTGGGAAAAAACTGCTCTGCTACAAACTGCTTTAGAAATATATTTTCATTCATTAAATAGTATAACCTGACCTGTTAAACAGCCGGTAAACATACCAAAGATAAGGTAAGGATTCAGAAATGGTGGCTTTAGAGCTGCACGATAAATCGCTTAACTATCGCAATAGCATGTGCGCATGTGCAATAGTCACATCGCAGGACGTGCGATTGTGAGGCTAATTAACTGCAACAAGTCAAGCTGCTACTTTATAGTTGCTTGGTGCAAAAGGAGTAGTCGCCATTTTCTCGTTTTCCATCACTACTCTACAACAAAAGTCCGTCTGATATTAGTGCAGCCCGTTACGTGACTCACCTGCCTGTAAACTACATGCATGCAACGCTGCTGCTAATACGATGATCGTGGCTTTTCAGTGAGTGTATTGCCGTTATCAGCGGCACCTCGTCCTAGTGCTCATTAATGCTGCGGCTACATATTCGGGCTGGGTACAGAGCCGACGTACTGGACAGTGTTTACTTTGAGTGGCATTACCGGCAGCGCGCACACGGTTTGAGGTTGTGTGTGTCGACAGGAAGTAGGAGACGGTGAGCTTTCGTTTCCAAAAGTTACCAAGCTGGTCACGCCGATTAAACATACATTTGAACACTGTTAGAAATGGTAGATAGATAACGTAAAGTAACACAACTGCAGCGCCTCACCTGTTTTCTCTCTACTATTTAATGCGGGTGTCAGAGTCGCTAAACCAAGAGTGATTGAGATTGAGAAGTAGTTGATTGTGTTTTTTTTACAAACAAAACATTATCGCAACGTCACATTTTTCCAGTATCGTGCAGCTCTACGTGGCAGAGAGAGTACTTAGTGCATATTGGTCACAATTCTTTCATGTGTGCTGAGATTTACACGAGAGGATTGATGTCTGTCGGCTTACTATGAGTTCCAGCCGGGAGCAGGTTAGCTTAGCTTAACATATAGACTGAAAACAGGGCAAACAGCCAGCCTGGCTCAGTCCAAAGTTTATACAACCCAATTACAAGCACCTCACTTTTTACCTTGCATTTGTTTTTGTTTAATCTGTATAAAACCAAATAATAAAACAACGAACAGTTGACATTTTGAGCGACGAGCCTGAACTTTTGCTTTGCTGCACCAGTGTGACACGACCAGATTAAGACTCCTCTCATCGCACTGTTGCCAAGACACCAAATAAGTATTATTTCCCCAAATGTCAAACTATTTCTTTTAATTAAAGAAACTCTCAAATATCAACATGAACCTTCAATGTTGGTCTCTACAAGATGGTGCTAAAGAGAGCTAGAGTCAGTGTAAACGGACTGTATTTATATAACGCTTTTCTAGCTTTCAGACGTCACGTTTACCCATTCACACACTGATGGCAGAGGCCTAAGAGCCAATGTCCAATCAGATCTATGCCCAATCACACCCGATGGCTTTGCCTTCAGGAGTACGGAGTGTGCAACGGCACAGGACCTCGCGCCTACAGCAACGCTTCAAAAGTACCTCAACTCAGCTGGGAAACCACAGACCTGGCAACCCTGGCTTCGCATCCCATAACATGATATGGAATTTAGTTTGATCATAAAGCCTGATGCTCCTCTTCAGCTCTGTGTTATCAGAGAAATATATATATGAACTACACAGCATATGGACATGTGACAGCATGTGGAGACAAAGTTTCAACTGTGCACGAAAATACGGACGGATTGCGACGTCTGTGTCATGTCTGCTCCTCTCCTAACATCTGCCTCCTCCCCGTGCTCATGATAACTCTGATAAACTACTCATGGATCACCTCCTGCTCATTTCATTCAGTGGTGGAGATGTATTTTATTCTTCGTAAAGGTTGTTGTTGTTGTTGTCACAGTCATAGTGTTGATGTGTTTACCTGTGCTCATGTCTGTAAACGGCCCTTGGAAGCAGATCTTGAAGCCCTTCATGAGCAGCTAAAGAGAAAAAGAAGATGAACAGTGAGGGTGATCCTTCCTAATACGTCCGCACAGACACATTTATTCAGTGAGTTAACCTTTGCTCATTATGTTTCTGAACTCTTCCCCCCGTCTTAAAGGTGATACTGCAAGGGAAATATCCATCATAAGGAACGTTTTGCAATCTATACCAGGTTTTCCACACTTCGAGACCTGGTTCGTTTTTCACCCTCGCTGTGACTCAGGGATGAGTCGGACAGAAAGGAGCAAACAGTGAGGTAATATCACGCTTTTAACACGCAGAGACAAACGACCCGCCCGGCTCTAGACACACTGTTTTATTGCACTCAGGGTCAATCAGCTTGCTTGAAACGGGAATGTAAAATTGTTTCCTTGAACCGTGGTAACAACCCGAAAGGAAATGTGCAGCTCCCGCCGCGGCCTCGCGTACAGGATGAGAGTGTTTGGAAGATAAATGTCCGAGCTGCTGGAGAGAGAAATTCTAATTTCTCACACCTCCCCGTCCCTCCGTAATGATCATTAGCCAGAGGTGCTTGCTGAGATGAAAAAGTGTTTCTGTTACAGATTTTTAATTTAGACAACACCTAATGTCCTTCGGGAGGTATTAAAGTGTGCGATAACGTGCAAAGCGCACACACACAGTTTGTTTGACTGATTTCCTGTGCATCAACATTCAGGAGACAGACTCCTGCCATTTCAATTCACCTGCGAGTCCGTTTGTCGCCGCGGTGCAGGTGACGGAGAGCGAATGCGAACAGGACAATCCGTCTGGCTCCATCAAAGCGGCGCGGCTGTGTTGAAGCCACTTAAATAAGCCTGAAATTACAGACTAATTCAATTAGCAGAGGTTCTTCAAAGGCAGCGATACAGCCGACATGGCATCCAGCCATTTCTAATTTTTCCCCGTCAGAGGGAGGAGAGCCGGGGCCTGCTGGCCTTACACCAGGAGGAAAAGTACAATTAGCTTTTACAGCATAGCCTCAGCTAAGAGGATGGTGCAACAGGAAGAAATAGGTTTGAGCGTTGTTGGTTATTAGGACGCTGCATTTGATTTTCTCCACAGAACAAGACGATTACTTTTTATTGGAGTTCATGTGAGGTGTGTTTCTCTCTCACCCTGAAACCTTTCTGTGTTAAGATGAGTGTTTTACCACATTCTCATTGAGTATCTACTTTAGTCCTGATCAAGACAGCAGCTTAACAAAGGCTCACAAAGACTTAGCAGTGTTTTTTCAAATCAGCCCTAATCCTGTTTTTATAATCTTCCAAGTTTATAAAATCATTTAAAGTTGACTCGAGCAAAAACTTTTTACCAAAGCCAAAGCAGGTCAAAGAATGACTTAAAGCCCTTTCCCGCTTATAGATGCCGTTTCTGCTGCGTCATCGCCTGACGTCACAAACGCGCCTGAGACAGGGTTAGTAAACAGTGAAGATGTTACGGGGGTTAGGTCTTTATTGTATCTATTACTCATTCAGTCTGTTTATCAAACTCCGCGCCGACAAATTTGGAACGATGTTCGAGCGCTGCTCGGACGGAGACGGGCAGAATTTGTAGCTGAGAGGACAAGAAGTCGCAGAAGTTACCGACGGAGCAAAGCATCGCGCCGGAGAGGGGGCGGAGCCTTTCCCTTTAGCGGATGTTAGCGGGTTTTTTGACCAGTGGGAAAGCGGCTTTACATTCTTGGTCAAATCAGTATGCTCTTCTCTCACAGAAATGTTTCCTGTTTGAGTCAAAAGATGTTAAATGACTCTTGAATAAGAGCCCCCTGGTGGTACAGAGGTCTCAAAGCGAAATTACATAACTGTGCTGCTGTCTCTTGTTTGATTCTGGCCATAAACCTTTGATATGTATCAATGTTGAAACCCTTCCTCTCTTTTAACGTCTGTTTAACCCCAGAAGAGAGCAGGTGAATTTAGTATTATTACATTAGTTTCAGTATTTTCTAAAAGGCAGTAGCTGCTGTGAAATGCCGACAGGTCAGCTTGTGTTTGTGACCTGGTTTGAACAGATTCTGCTGTCGTTGAGCTGGGGCCACCTCTCCCATCATACTCAGCGACCAGCCTCGCCTAGCAATGCCACGCCAGAATCTCCTCTTGACTCATCACGGTCGAGCTAGCAGCACCGTGAATGAATGAACGGAAGATGAACTCCTTCTGCACCTGACAGTGTTTACTTTTACAGGGACACTGCAGACAGTCAAGAGCAAGAAGCTTAATCTTTAACAAATGCTTAGGATCAATATTATACAAAGTCCCTTACAAACAAATATTATAATTTAAATAGATGAATGGCTGAATGGCTCTTTTACTATTTTTTTTAAAATAATTTTTTTGGCCTCTGTCTATTTTTTTGAGAGAGTCGGACATGAAGGAAGAGAGAGTGGGGATGACATTAAGCATTAAGGGCTGAAGGCTGAAGTCAAACCTGACTCAACCGCTGAGCTAAACCGCTGCCACCACAGATCTGTTTCTAAGGTTTGGGAAAGCTGTAAACACTTAAATGTTTTCCACCTAAATGTTGCAAGTTTTTCAGACCCGTTTAGAGATGCCGATTGTCTCTTTTCCCATTGCCCGTGAAGTATACTCCTGTCGGTCTCTTTTATGCTGCGTCACCGTCTGACGTCACAAACACGCTGGAGACAGGGTTAGTAAACAGTGACGATGTTAGGGGGTTAGGTCTTTATTGTATCTATTACTCATTCAGTTGGGCGGAGATTAGCGTGTCGACACAGGTTTTGTGTTCCCATCAATGCCGATCGGAGCCGAGGCGATAATTACCCGGGTCTACTGCAGAGTCTTTAGACACGGGTCTGAATGCCGATTGTAACCTTTCCCACTGAGCAAAACCGGTGGGAAAAGGGCTTCAGCTAGTCTAACAGACTTTATTGGCAGAAAAGCCTTTTTTCAGCCATTTTCTTAAAGCGACAGGATCATAAATGAGAGCAACATTCTCTGTAAGTATTAAATAAGAGAGATAACTTTATGTGTTTTTGTTTGAGCTCATCTTGTTAAAGAAATATATGTTTTTTAAATTGTTAATAAGTAATACTCTTTTATCTGAACTTTGACTTTAATTGTTTCTAATTTAGTTGTTCGGCTTTGAGAAATACAAAAGCTTATATAATTGTATCAAATCTAATATTCATTCAAATGTATCGAGGACATCTTTTAAAGACTTGTAAGGTCAAATCTTGTAACTTAGATTAAAATTTGCAACAGGGAAAACATTTCTTCAAAAAACAAAACAAAACATGGATTTAATAATTAACCCTTACAGTTGCAGGGGAAAGAAAGAGCCACGGTTTGATACCTTGAGGAGCTTTACCATTAATGAAACACTGTATTATAACCGTACTGTTCGGTTTGAGACTCACGTTATTGTCTTCGGTGGTGCGAGCTCTCATGGGGCCCTGATGGTTCGGTCCATTCACGACGTCACCCCTCACTTCATGAACGCTCTGTTGGCAAACAAAGCAGAATGACTCCACGATACACCTTTCCTGTTGCTATTAGCTTTTAAATAAGTGAAGCTATTATTCACCGCGTCCTGATAAAAACACTGCTGATAGACAGATTATATTATTTGATTTATTTCAAGGGTCAAAAATGCTCCTGCGCAGAGCATCCTTCAGTTTGACAGAGCTCATCTTGTAATCGTATTTTCTACGTACACTGTATGATGCATAAAACGCTTATAACAGCTCTGGATGTCTCAGAAATAGTTTTGAATTAATGGGGATATTAAACAAAGTCTGGCAAAAGATTCTACTTGCATGGCTCAGAATAAGATGCAGAGGTTACTAAAACAAATGCATGACGAATAATTTATGAGGGATCACAGCGAAGCACATGGAGAGATTCATCATGCAGCCTTAATTCAACAAAGAGACATAGAGAGCGCACACAGGCGGGCGTACCTCCTCTAACAGCTTCTTTTGTCTGAAGCACTCTGAGATCCCTGCGGAGAGGAACAGAAACTTATGAGCTTATTGTCAGAAGCACAAACAGTCTTCTGGTGGCGACGGCGTTATGTAACTCTGCTTTTGTGTCAGCCGATCCATCCCAATCACGCTGCGTGGAATTACGAGAAACTGTTGTGCGAGTCAGAAGGACTTACACTGGAAGCTCACAACCCATTTCCTGCCCGCGATGCCGAGGAAGTACTTCAGCGTGCGCTCGCAGACCAGTTGTTCATCTGCCGGAGAGAAACAGAGATGTGTGAAAAGATTAACGATTGTTCACTGGGTTATAAAAACAGTCAACAGTATGCCCTGAGTTTATTTGTGACACAAGCAAAGTTGAGGCCAATCCTTTTTTATAATGTATTTTACTTTGTATAATGCCGATACTAACAGATAACACTCCTGTATGTGGTGTTGAAAGCTTTAATGTGACGCAAAATAAAGCAGAATATATGTTAACAACTACTGCCCGCTCTTCCAGGAAATTACTTTTTCACTGTGTTATCATTTAAGCTACTTACATTTTTATCTGCTCATAAAGTACCATATAAAAGGACTATATGATGTTCCACACAGACGGCCTCGACAGTAAATCTGGGAAAATCTGCAAGCTCATGTTTTTACTAACTGTGGCAGATACATCTGACCGTCCCAGACAGAAACATTCAGACACGTTTCCATCAGGAAAAAAAGTTCATCTAATATGGAGCGTGTTAAAACTTGGTATGAAAATCGCAGGGTAACTCAGGATACGATACGCGAGACGATAATATCACGATGCAGCGATTCCGCGATAATCGATATATTGCAAGACAATCATATAACGATACATCACGATATCTGATTAACTTTTTCTTCGGCCAATTAATTTCCGTTAATTCAGTCATGTCATAATTAGCACTGCAAGGAGTCATGATGTTGCGATGCAGTGAGTCAAAATCGCAGGGAAATCTGTTCAGAGCGCTAAATATCGCAGCCTATTGATAATTTTATTGCACGAGTCAGGACAACGATATATTGCTGTATCGGTATTTTGTCCCACCCCTACTTAAAATGTAGTTGAGGCATATTTATAAGAAACCAAGATGGCCGCCGCTGATGCTAACCATTTTGATTATGCTAATGAGTCATTATGAAGCTAAGTGAACTGTAGTTCACATCAGGTACAACGATGCCTACTTAAAGCTCCTGTGAGGAACTTTCAGTTTGCGACGATTTTGGCGCCCCCTGTGGACAAAGAAGTACTTCTTATCTCTTTGCTGATCTCGTCCTGTACATGCGTACGTTGTGTTTTCTGTTAAAAAATCTTCTTCTATGATTTAGATGTATCTCTCATCGAGAATCTTTGCAGTGAAAAATGTAAACAAAAGTTTTTTTCGCCCACATGCTGTCAACCTCCTCGTCTGACACCTGACCCGCAGCAGCAGTTACAGGCATTAAGAAATAATCAATCCTGTCACTGTTGGTCTTGCTTACTTTTGTTGGTCATATGGATGCATCAGTGTTAGTTTCAGTCTGTGTCATAACCACAAAAAACACACTCACAGGAGCTTGAATCATGTCACACTAAACGTCTATTATATTTGTATTAAGTTAAACTAGGAGCCAGATGAATCGGACGTTGGAGCTAGCTACCTAGCTCTGCAGCCTACCACTACGTTACACGTTTTGTTGCTTGATTGGTTTTAGCGTCCAGGGGAACTTTGGTTTGCTATAGAAAACCTCCCTCTGGGATTCCCCCCAAAAACAGACTGAGTCTTAAATTCGAGATTTTACGGTACCTGGTTATTCAACAAACAGAAATTTGATGCCAAAAGAATAAGAGCAAAAATAAGGATAAAAATCTCCTTATCGTTTTCAATTTTCAGATAATGAGACAATAACAACGAAACACGACGTCTGCAGGGGAATTAAAATGAATTTAAACAGTTGAGTCATGAACACAGAGAGTAAAACAGTGAACAGCTTCAGAGGCATTTTGTGTTTGATCATCAGGGTCAGGAGGTTATTCTTCCCTCAGGAGATACACTCATTATCTATTGATCTGTGTTCCAGGCAAGAGTCAAGTACACCGTATTGACACGCCTCAGACATAATTTCAAAGGATTATTACTTTCCACTAATGATGAGAAAGGGACAGCTCCCACTCCTCTGCGACCTTTAACCACAGAGATCAACCGACCCAATGTTCCCATTTTTCAGTTACTGGGGAAACAGCTGCCATTAGAGACGGAAAAAAGTCTTAAACAGTGACAGTTAATGTGGTGCTTTGGAGACAGCGAGCTCTGAAATTAAAAATAATCTATCAGAGAGGGTAATTAGCAACAAGCGGATGATTGGAGGAGAGAGCGAGTGGGTGAGAGAGAAACAGAGAGCTTATCTCGGAGGAGCGCTTTTAAGAGACGCGCAGAACGAGCTGGAACGTCGTGTACAAAGAGGAACGGACGTCTGGAAATTCACATGTTCCTGCCGGAGAAAATATGTCAAAGCAAGACGTCGAATGACGTGAAGTGGAATCAACCATTATCAAAGCATGCAACACTCATACTGACCGGTGTGCATGACGATGTGGGTCACCTCTGGCGTCACATGGGGCGTCACACGGGCGCCAACTCGCTTTGCAAACTTTTTCACCATGATCTGCAGGAGACAACTTGTGATTGGTTAATGTCCTCTACTACAGAGAGATTTAAACAAACACATTTACTGACTGAACGGGTGACCGGGCACCTGTTCGCTGGGGCCTAATCCAGACGACGCCAGCACCATCGTAGCTTTGCCTCTCTCTCTCGGAGGAGTGTCGTTCTCTTTGTCTTCCTGCCCATCTGATGGAGGGGGGTTGTTCTTTAATGTTTTGGCTGCTGAACTTGAAATAAGCGTCGCCTTTGAGGCTCCGGCGCCTTTGACACTCGGCAGTGTGTGTGTGGAGCGCTGCACTGCTGAAGAGAGAGGAAACAAATATAAAGTCCTTCACAGATAGACAGAACTAGTCAGTTAAACCTTCAATAAGCACACAGTGAGGCCTCCAGACACCTGACCTTTTATTTTCAATAAAAAAAGACTTAAAAATAATGTTTCTTTCTACTTTTGTGCTCTATAAAACTGAACCCTAATAAATCATTTACAGAAAAAACCTCAGCCTGCCTCACATTGTGTCCCTCACCAGCATCCTTACCCATCTCTGCAGTGCTGCTGTGCTGTGGGACCCCTTTACCATCAGATGGTGTTGTGCTGGGCTCTCCCTCTGCTTCTGGAACAACTCTCCTGCAAGTAGAGACAACAACTTTGGTTCATTTGAGACGAATGAGAAAACGTGTTAAAGAGGTGGTAAAGACAGCATGGACGTGCTGCTGAGGGTTAGTTTTGTTGTTTGTTCTTGTTTGTATTTACAGGTGGATGTTTGCTCTGAAGTGCTGCTGTAGTCTGAAAGCTTTGAAGAAGATGAAGAAATCCAAACAAATCGTTTCCAAACATTTAAGCTAAAAAAAAATCATTGCATATGAGTGCTTTTAAAGTGCTGAGTGTCAGCTTTAATTGAATGTGTGCACCCACAGTCAGTTTAAAGGGACAGAAAGTAACTGGTAAAGCAAACATGCGCTTAAAGTCAATGTTTGGTGGCAAATACTTTGCAGTCAATGATTATCTAAAGACTTCGATCCACAAACATCAGCAGATAGTTGGTTTCTTCCCCTGCAAAGCTCTGACTGCTCTGTACTGCAACAACACTCACTTGTCGCCGAGAGTCTCATGTTCAGTGAGTGAAACACGAGATCACTTTGATTCAAGCGACCCACAAAACCAATGTTGGCAGTAAAATACTGGATGGACTTTGTGTTTGTTTAGAGTCATTATCCTGCTACAATATGCGCCCCTTTAATTTAAACTCATAGTCATTGCTTTAGGAAAAACAAGAGCTGCCTCCTGACGGTTGTACGCCTCTGCCAATCAGTCAGTTTGCAACACGCATGAGGGTTTCCAGTGGCCTGGAAAATAAATAGAAAATAATCAAAAGAATACGTTTACCCTTAAAACAATCCAACTGCAAATTTTGGCCTAAATTAAACAGGAGACGTCGCACCACAATCATCTACAGCAGCGATCATCTCTCGCTCTATTTCCAAGCAAACGTTTGATGGTAAAATAGATTTAATTTAATTCCTTCCAGTTTTTCTGAGATTTCGCCTTGGTCACAGTGACGTTGACCTTTAACCCCTAACCACCATAATTGAATCAGTGCATCCCTGAGTTTAAGTGGAAGTTTTTGCCAAATTAGTAGAAAATCCCTCCAGGCGTTCCTGGAATATTATATTTGCAAGAATGCGGCAGGAAAATGGTTAAAGGTGTTTTTGATGGCACAGTGAAGACGACATTTGACCTTTTAGGTTAAATCTGTCATCACTGCATCATTTGATCCTTTTAGACGTGTGAAATGTGCTCTGATTAGAGAATGAATTCTTTAGTTAAGGCAAAATGCTTCTGAGAGATAAAAGTGACCTTGACGGGGCGCCGGTTTAGCTCAGCGGTTAAATCGTGTGTCCCACATACAGAAGCTACAGTCCTCGATGTGGCGGCCCCGTGCGCGAGATATGAAGGCGTCTGGGACTTCAGGGTCTGAGACCTGAGGGAAAAAGAATTCTGGGAATTTTAAAAACTAAGAAAATTATTTGGGATGCATCGATTGAGAAAATCAGTGCTGATAAAACAACTATTTTGCAGATGGCTGATGTTTTTCTAAAAAACTGTAATCTTTGTAATTATTAATGCGCTCGTCTTCATACGAGGCCAAAATGAACTTTAATTATAGAAAATAAATGTATTCAGGCTTTCATCACACTTTGAGAAAGCATGAATTCAATCTTTCAAATTGCCAAAACATCTTTTGATTCAAACTTCTTTCACATACAAATTATCTTTTTTCAAAAAATAACTGAACCTGAAAAGCCTCCTCAGCCTGTTTTAGAATCACCTTGTCACAGTACAAACATTTTTCTGTGCTAACGTAACTTAACAAAAATCTTTCTGAGAGCATAAAAACTTCAATGTAACAATTAAATTTACTGCTCAATTAAAGCAGTTAAATAATAAAATCATCGGCGCATGGCACTGCCACAGCCGACGTCTGTCAACACGGCCGATACCGATGTTCAGCCGACGCATCGGTGCATCCCCAATAATTATAACTGACGAGTTATAATTAAAGAGAAAGAAGACTTCATCTTAAAGCTCCTGTGAGGAACTTTCGGTTTGTGTTGATTCTGGCGCCCCCTGTGGACAAAGCCGTACCTCTGATCTCTTTCCCGATTTTGTCCTGTACATGCTTAAGTGTTGGTTTTTAACAAACATCTCATCCTGCTTTCTTTAACAGTCACATGTATCACTCACTTTCAATTTTGGCCCTGGAAAATGTAAACAGACAGCATGCAGTTAATCGCTTCATCTGACCCCTAAATCCCACAGGATCCGTCTCCGGTGCGTTTCTGGTCCGTCAACGGCGTGAGCCATCGCCCACAGGAAGCGTGTCTGGTCCGCAGCGCAGCGGAGCGCTGGCCCAAGCAGCTGGATTTGTAAGATCACAAGATCGCGGGAGAACTACATTATCGCGCGAGAATTGAAAAATCACGCGATAACATCAATGCTAACAGAGCAACACACAAACTACAGCTCAGTTTGCACATCCGAGGTTGATTTTCTGCTCATTTGGAAATCATTCAGCGATTATTGTGCTTCTAGCATGGAGGAGTAGACTACTTAATTAAAAGTGTTCTTTTTTCAAGATTTCAGTGTGTTGATCTTAAAATAAACAAGGAGTCTGTACCGGTCTGAACATGGTGTTTTATTTTGAAAAGACCGGATGCTGTATGCTGCTTTCGTGTGTCACTCTCTGTTTGGAACGATCTGCTCTGTTGAGCTTGACACGTGTTTGAAGCGGCCTCCGTCAAAAACAGACCGGAGACGGACCGCGGCACGTGCTGTGGAATCACGATCATTGACTTGAATGGGCGCGATCGACTCTGGAGGTCGCGGCGCACACGGAACGAGCCGGAGACGGATCCTGTGGAATCGAAGGGTTACTCCTTTAGTTATTAAAAATAACTATATAGAAATAATCAATCTTGTCGCTGATGGTCTGGTTTGCTTTTGTAGGTCATATAGAGGCATCAGAATTAATTTCAGTCTGTTTCATAACCAGCAAAAAACTCCTCACAGGAGCTTTAAGCTTATACTGTTGCACTGTTACTGCGCCTGGTCCTGTAGCCTATTTTGAGATATTTTGTCTTATTTTTCCTGAATGTGATATTTCTTTCAATGCTCTGTTTTTAACTGTGTAAAGCACTTTCAGTCGCTCTATGTATGAATGGTGCTTTATAAACAAACCTGCCTTTTGGGTAAAAAATGTTACTACATTTGTGTGAAATGGTGTCGACACTGGTGAATGAATTCTTCATTTTGAGAGACAAGAACGACTTTAAATTTTGTCCCTTGATGACCAAAATCGAATCAGTTCATCCTTGTAGCAAAACAGAATCAAAGCAGGAGAGATAAATCACTGTGGCACCACAAGTTTCCCTCTAAGTGCTCTAAATGACATATAAGATGCAGTCTGTAATGACTTTCTTATTCTCCGCAGCATAAGCAGATTCTGGGTTCATTAGTGAGATTATCCGCCTGTCCTCTCCAGATGCATCGCACGCCGAGAACCAGACGAGCAACACACACACACACACACACACACACAGACGCTAACTTTCTCCTTCAGTTAAACACTCAAAGAGACCAATTACATGCCACTCGCTCCAGTTATTGTTCTACTTAATATGTAGCTCCAATTAAAATGTATTAACAATGTATACAGCCCTCTGAGGAGAGAGACACAACCCACTGAGGCAGATATTAATTCATTACATTTGTTAATGAAATCACGTTTGACTTCAAGGATCGTCTCAGCTGATTGGCCTAGTGACCGAAAAACCTCTTTGTGCAAGCCGGGCTAGCTGTCTTCACCTGTTCACAGTCTTTACGCTAAGCTAAGCTAAGCTAACTAACTGCTGGCATGTGGATGCATATTTAAAGTGTCACACTCTTATCTCCCTATTTGCTGTCCTTAATGGATGCCTAGTCACACAGCCAGTGGTTATTAAAAGAGGGATGGCTGAAGTGATTACGGGGACTCTGGAACAGTGTGAGGAAACGTATGCGAGTGCAGCGACAAAGGACAGACGTGGAGTTTCCCCTTTTTATCTCTAAAGTTATTGTCCACGTGTTTATGTTACAAATGATCTGTCAACGGAAGCACTGGCGCAAGGACGTGTAAGAGCGCGAGGTGCGAGCTAGCCGGGTGAAGAGCACTGGAGAGTTTCAGGGCCGGGAATCACAACAGGTGGGCCAAAGAACACCGAGGCTTCATATGCACGGGCAACAGAGCCCTTAGACGAGAGCTGGTATTCTCCCAGGGTTGAGTTTGCAGTGACAAACATGATAATTCTCGGCCAGAAAGTAAAGAAGTATATTTTCCAAAATGGCTGGTTGTCGATGGCGCCATAATCTAGCTCAGTGGTTACCAACCTGGGGTCCGGCACCGCCTCAAGGGGAAGCCAAAGATCACTGGGGGTGCGCGAGGCTTTGTCTGCACTGAGATTGTCAGGATTAGATTTGCACATGTTAAATAAAATAATAAAAAAAGCACTAATCAGGCGCTGGTTTGGCTCGGTCGGTAGAGCAGGCGCCCCATGTATAGAAGCTACAGTCCTCGTTGCACTGATCGCAGGTTCGACTCCCGGTCTGCTGATCCATTTGGTGCATGTCATCCCCAACTCTCTACTCCCCACATTTCCTGTCTCTCTTCGGCTGTCCTATGAATAAAGGCAAAAAGCCAAAAAAATAATCTTAAAAAAAAAAAAAAAAAAAAGCACTAATCTAATAAAAAAGATTATAGTATTTACACCGACTGTATTGTCCTGCTGTGTCTGGCCATGTTGTTTGGATTCCTTTGTTGCTTACTGTGTTTGTGATGGCTTGTTTGTCAAAGCACTTTGTAAAATCTTGTTTTTAAAAGATGCTATAATAAAATTAAGTTATTTTTATAACTCACAGATAAACAATTCTTTCCTTTGGATATGCGACAACACATTGTGATAAATCCCTTTTCTTTTACTATGTTTATTAACACGATATTTTTACACATCAGGAGACAGTAAAAATGTCAAAGCACTCGTACTAAAAGTTCATTTTACCATGTTTACTTACTGGTCTGAACCTTGGTCTGTGTCCTGGTTACACGAGAGGGGTCTGTGAGCGTCCGGGCCTGGTGACACAAAACAATCATCAGCTCTCTAAACTTCCACCAAGCTAATCATGAGTTTGACTGAAGAGTAAAGACTTCCGCTAGTCGTCACTAAGATACAATCTGTTCCTCAGACAAAGAGCAAAAGGATGAAATCAAGTATCTTGTCTTTGATGTGCACTTTATGCAAAATTTGAACCCAGGGTTAACTTTGATGTTGAAGCATTTGTTATGAAGTCAAGTGGTTAACTGATTTGTCCATTAAATATCAGAAAATAACAAGGGCCGCTGGTTTAGCTCAGTTGGTAGAGCAGGCGCGCCATGTACAGAGGCTACAGTCCTTGAAGCAGCGGCTGCAGGCTCGACTCCTGCCCTCAGCCCTTTGCTGCATGTCATCCCCCACTCTCTTCTCCCCATATTTCCTGTCCCTCTCAAGCTTTTTTTCAGCCAGTTTTCACTTTCTAGAAAACCAACCATTTAGTTTTGGCTTAAACAATCATTTTCTAATCAATTTTATGGATGTTAGCTCTAAATAAAACCTTCCTTTAGTCTGCTCACCTGTGGTTTTGCTGCTCTGTTGTTCTTCTTTTGCAGGACTTTCTTCTTTCTCCTGAAGCACCTCTGACACCAGAGCCATCAGCTTCTCCAGCCGCACCAGCTCCTTATGCATCTCGATCTTTTGCTGGAATAAGAGACAATGACAAAACAAGAACATCTTATAATTAAAAAATGGACATTAACTTCAATAAAATTCAGGAAGGAATAAGAGTAATTACAAAAGCAGCAATGCAACATACACTACAATTAAAGGGACAAATACCAGCTGCAGGATTGCCTCCTTTTTTTAACTGGTGCTGGTTTGCAACAGACTGTGTTAGTTTAATAGTGTTTCAATGCTTCACTGGACTTATACTTTGAATGCCATCCTTTGAGTTTACCCCTCAAGTAGGTCCATTGATTATGTTAACAGATGCACAGCACAACAACACCAAACCTCTGTATTCTCAGATGTTTTTAATCCTGGGCTTTTTCTAAACCCTGGGGGTGTGAAACTTGAACTCCCAGTCAAATTCAGTCGACAGATAAAAGTGAGAGCGCTGGAAGATGGATGAGGTAGAAAACAAGAATCATCTCCTAGGCGGCATTTCTTCTAACGTAAATGAAATGCAATTTAGAAAAGCTGCTGAGGGGGACATTTTTTACTGAGCGAGGTAGTCTGTCATCCAGGAGCTGACAGTTTGGTTCGGGGGAAATGCGGTGGCTGCCCTCTCTGGGGCGTAGTGCGACAGTGCATCAGAGGGAGCACAAAGCAGGAGGGTGATGCTGAACAAGCAAATAAATGGACTCAAAATTAAATGTGTTTGATTCAATGGAAAATCAAATCACTTTGTCAAGAATCAGGTTGTTTATGCAATCATTTTTTTCTACAACCGATTGTGCATTTACACAGCTATGCATAAAAGCAGGGAGTAAGTGCAAACATAATCATATTTACCTGAGTTACAAGGACCTCGCTTGAAAATTGTGATGATTCCACAGAGACATTGAGGTCATTTACTGGATTTTCACCTGCAGAGAGAATATAAAAAAAACAGTTTTGTGTCTGAACTGTAGACTGCATAAAAGATGGACGACATGACAGCTCTTTAAAAGTGAAACCAAAACCTCTCCAGCGCCCCCTGCTGACTGGCTGCAGTATAGGTCATAAAGCCCGCCTCCTCCATGTTAACAGATGGGACATGAGTCAAACTATAAAATCAAAATACACACCAAATAAAGTTTTCTCAAACATGGTTTCTGTCATTATAGTTAGTTCTTATGATGCTGATTTACATCCAAGTGTTCATTTTTCTGACAAGCTTAGTTTATATTGGTTATTTGATGCTGTAAAAAGGGCCACTAACAACATGATTGACAGCTCTGTTGACAAATAAGGCTCCTGTAAGCGATCTGTTCCTGGATTAGCAGAGTAGACAAAAACCTGGCATTTTAAGGGTTAAAATTGTAAAATTATTGAATATTTGATATTTATGATTAGGACTGATGTTGGTTAAAAAAAAATATATATAAAAATATTTTTATAGCCTGATTTTGAAAAGCGCATTTTGTGTGCAGAGTGGTATGAGTGTGAGTATTTGACAGTGCAAAAAAATGCATAAAAATGTATGTTGCAACGAATCATTGATGTAGTATATTGAAAATAATTCATTTCTTAATGTTTTTTTAATCTAAAAACATAGTGACATCATGACAAAGACCTAGCATTTTAAGGGTTAAAATTCAGAAAATTAATGTAACGAAGAATAATATTACTTATTTGTTATTATTACGAAAAGCGCAGCGTGCACGCTTAGCAATATGAGTATGTGCCATATTGAAGCGGGCCCTAAGGGTTAAATGTGTGTTTTGGATAGCAAAGGGGGTGGAACATCAATACCAAGGCTCCACCAGTGATCTGCGGGAACTCAGGCTCTAAATGCACAGGATGGCAGCGCCCGCTCCGGGCATGTTTTGGCTTCACTTTTGTACAGTTAGAGGAGATCGATAGGTGTTGTCCATTTATAGATACAGTCATTGGTCTAAACCCTTGAGAGTTCTAAAAATTGTAAACAACAGTGCAAGAAAATCTTAAGCAGATTTGTAACAAAAGAAAAAACTTATTGGATGCTAAATCTTTGCAGGAAGCTGTCCGAGAAAGAAATATCACGTTTCTAACAACTCACATTCATCTGGCGTTCCGAACAAGTCCACCGACCCTTGGCTGGACTCAACAACATTGGGGCTGGGGCAGGCAGGTGGGCGGCTCAACTCTTTTCCTTCATCAGCTGCAACACCGTCACATGGATTAGCTTCTTTGGAGTCATCGTTTACATCACACGAGGGAGCTGATGTTCCTAAAATATCTTTCAAAGTTGGCAATTCCTCTACGCTGCAATCTGACTCGGATGAAGAGTCAAGCCTCTGGGTCCTTCTCCTCTTCCTGTTCTTGATGGAGGACTGAACGCTGAGTTCTCCACTACCACGGCTGGACAACTTCGCTTCGTGGTCAGTTTGAACGACTGGTATTCCAAGGCCATCAGGAGTTAAAGAGGACTCTGCGTTTAAGATATTTTCAGCTGCGCTGACTGAACGTTTCCCACTGGAAGATGAGTTTTGAGTTGAAATGCCATCTCTTATCTTCTCTGCTCTGCAATCAAGCTGATTCTCTTTGATTCGAAGATTCCTTGAGGGTTCATTTAGCTCCTCATGTTCAATGCCCATGTAGCAGAGCCCAGAATCCACCACATGTGGCGAAACGGAAAGACTCGGACTTCCAGTTTCACGCTTTGAGACTTTATTGGGAGTAAGGACACTACTGACACTATTCCTTGAGACACAGTTGAACCCAGCATCGTCCTCTACTGAATCACTATCAGGGATCGAGGCTTCAAACACCACTTGATCTCCTTTTCTTGTCTGACCTGGTGAGTTCGAAGGGGAGATCAAATCACTACAGGATGAGTTGTCATTGTCTCTTGATGCCTCTTGTTTGCCGTTTTTAGTATTCTTTGCGTGGATCAGATTGTTTGCGGCTCCAACACCCGAAGAAACACTCTGGTTCTCCTCTGCCTCAACACCTTGCTCTAAACTACGGCTCCTTTTAACGTTCGGACCGCCAAGATGAAAAGACTTCCTCTTAGTGGCTTTGAAGCTCCTGAGAAGTTGCTCTGTGTCCAGTTGGCTGTCGTTTTTATCCTCCTCGTATTCTTTTTCGGCACGCTTACTCTCGCAAGCTGAGGACTCCAACTGAATACCGTTTGGTAAATTATTTGTTGGACTGTCGATTTCTGGTGTTGGATCTACAACAGCTGCCTCAGCTGGACTTGTAGAGTTTGGAACCACATGGGCATCACAAGCAGCACTAGCTTCAGACGGGGTTTCAGCATTGGGAACTTCTTCTCTTGTTGGTCCCAAATTAGAACTCCTCTCACCAGACTCCATGTTTTCTATCCCACCCAGATCTTCATCATAAATACATCCGTTTCTTTCAGCCACCTTTGTCATGTCTCCATTCAAAACTTCAGCGTCTTCAGATTGCTTGGTAGCATTGCTCTGTTTTTCAGGTACATTTGCTTTCATGTTTGCTCTCTTGTGTCCCTCCTGGACTTCCTCAGCAAAGTCTTGAAGTCTTCTACTCCTCCTGGTGCTCCTTGTGATAGGAACTTCGTGGTCCTCGCTGCTGGGGTAATTCTCAATATGAACTTGAATTTCTGATCTTGGTCTTGTTGTCGGACTGGTTTCTCCATTTTGGACGCCGACCAGAACAAGAGGTTTTGGCACTCTAGTGGGCCTCCCAGCTTTTTTCCTCCTGCCACTTTTCTTTTGCTCAGTGATTTCTTGATTCCCTTTCTCTTGCAAATCACTGTCCACCTGCTGCACGGCGTTACGTGTTCTTTTCTTTGACTTTCTTTCTGGTTCCTGTTGTCGTATTTCAGACACAAGACAGGGAACCTCATCTTGGCTTTCATTTTTGTCACCCTCTGTCAAGTCGATCAACGTTTCCCCAGGTTTGTCTGAATAATTATTTTCCTCTACAACTTCAATAAGTTCCATTTCTTTAAAAATGTCACTGCTGGTCTCCTTAACTTCTTCTGTCATGTGTTGCTCTTCCTCAATATCACTTTCAATTTTATCTTCTGAGCTCGTTTTCTCGACAGAATCAGCAGGGGTGAGAGTCTTTTTC
The DNA here is from genome assembly GCF_022749685.1 of Semicossyphus pulcher. Lineage (NCBI taxonomy): Eukaryota > Metazoa > Chordata > Actinopteri > Labriformes > Labridae > Semicossyphus > Semicossyphus pulcher. The sequence goes on along the minus strand of NW_027211670.1, from coordinate 15,554,686 downwards.
TTCCCTCTTTTGGAAACTGTTCCATATGTCTGGATGTCTTTAGGTTTTGGTGGTTCAATGAAAACATTACGTAGAGGAAAGCTGGCCCTGTTCCCTCTTCGCTCACGTTTGTAAACAGCCCCGAACACTTGGTCTTCAAGGGCTTTAGCACGATCCTCTCTTCTGGGATACACATCACTGTTATGTTGCTTGACATCGATTGTTGAAGTGGAAGAACAGCTGTCCGAGTCATTCGTGTCTTCATCTGGCTTCTCAAACTCGAGACTTCCTTCAGTTGGAACTTTCATGAGCCACTCGGCGACCTTCTCTCTACTTTTCTTCTGTTTTTCCTCAAGAATCTTGTCAGACTCTAAATCCGTTTTCTTCTTCTTCCTTGAGGACTTTCTTAAAGGTTGTTGTTCGGTCTCGTCCGGAGTTAATGATGGTACAAGGGAGGCTGTTTCCAATTCGGGAAGCCTCGTTTTGCCTCTAGTTTTGTGTGTTGATGTTGCATTGTCCACTGCTTCTGATACTTCTGTTACCACTTGTTCTGAATTATCTGTAATTTTCTTGACAGATGTCGGTGGAGCCTCCCCAAGGCCACTGTCCAAGCCTTCGTTTTCTGTTGTCAAAGGACTTGAGTTCTCAAGTCCCATAAGTCTTTCAAAATCATTGTGAGCTAATAGGGAATAGAGAAAAGACAAATAATCAGCATTTAGGAAGACAAAAAACTTTCAAAATGAGGAATTTTCACCACCGCATAAGACTGCGAGATTCTACCTGCTATGGTTGAGGAAATAGACTTTGGAAGATCATCATTGTTTTCCATGTTGTCATGGTCAGTGCTTGGGGTATCTCTAGCTTCAGCATCCCTGACTCTGGGTGGAGGAAAATACAGGTGAAAATACAAGGTGAGCTGATATTACAGATGAATTAGCATTTGTATTATTTCTAGTGAGAAATGTAAAAATTTCTAACCCTGCTTCTCCATTTTGCAGGAACATTCCAGTAAAGTCTGAAAACATAAAAGTAAAGTCATTAGATAATACAGCATATATCTAAATAAAGGTGGAAGGTGGTTTTGAGAAGTCTGTGATATAGTCTTACAGTTTGTGCCTGTGTCATGTTCATACGCCTGTATCATGTCCTGCAACCCTGCAACAAGTCTCTGAAACCCCGGGCTCTCCTGCAAGCTCCTGCAACAGATACACAAGGGTTATGATTATGTAAGTATTTAAAATAATGAATTATACACAGTAATTCTTTCAGTATTGTCCCACCTTTTGGTTATCTTGGCTTTACACACGGGACAGTTAGCGCTGTTTTGTTTGGTGTTGTCCAAAAGTTTCATCATACAAAATCTGTAAAAAGAAACACAAACATATATTGTTAAAGGTCTGATCTCAAAGATTTCAGTTGCGGCTGCTGGGTGATGGAAAACACATCACTAGCTGGGCGCCACTTGTGATTTTTCCGAGGATATCGCCACAGACACCCAGTCTGTAATAAAACTATATACTGCAAATGTAAAGGCTTTCATCAGTGTGCCACAGGCTCAATCACCATGGTGTTACCTCATTCGGCAATAAATAGTGACTTGACATTGATTTAAACAAAAATCTTCGAGATTATACCTTTAATTAGTGCAGTTAAATAAGTACTAAAATATCAGCGTCTTTAAGAAAAAGTAACATAACTTACTTGCAAAACTGATGGTCACACTTAGTTGATACAGGAGCCGTCATTAAATCCAAGCTACAGATGAAAGAAAGAGTTAAGTAAAAAACAAGTTACAAACTTAATCTCCTCACTCACCAAAATCATAGTAAATGTAGAAGAATTACACTTACCATATGGGACACTGAAGAGTCTCCCAAAGGACTGAAATCCCCTTTTTGACATCTGTGGCCTTTGGAGTTTTCATGGTGATATCTGTCACAAGACAAAACTATACAGTGAGGTGATACGGGTCTGGTGGAGTAGCAATTTGATGTTTTTCAGCCATGGCAATGTAAGCATCATGAAAACAACAATATAGAAAATATTGATAACTGTTTAAAATCCATAAGTAGCACTGTAATTTGACTTTGTCTTTTAAAATAAATGACAGTATTTGGCATTAGTGCATGTTTGTGGTCAATTGTGAATCACAAATTTGCTCTTAAAGTTGACAAAACAAAATATTTGTTCTGAAAAAACCTCTAAATATCTGAATATAACTGTAACAGATACTGAAATATTACCCTATATCTTTCATCGGATCCAGCTCATTTTTATGGTTATATTTTAAGTGTTACTGTGTCATACGGTTTATGAAATGGTGATAAATGACAAACTGGCCATGCTACAGTTCAGTTATGCCAACTAAATAACTGTGTGTACTCTGGTAAGGTCACCTTTTTTAGATGTATTGTTATCCAGCTAGCCAGCTGAAATGCGCTGGCTCAAGAAATTAAGTTACTAAGGCGACTATAGCATTTCGATTGTCATACTACACACATGGCCATAAACTGGTTATAAAGCACAAATTCAAGTGTCTATGCTGTGGATTTTATGTAGACTTAACACAGAGTAACGCTAGGATTAGTTTAATAATATCAGTGCATAATTAATAAAGTTTTTATAAGATACTCCATGCATATGTTCAGAAGGGGTCTTTGATATAACTCAGGGTAGAGTTATAATGTAAGCTGTGTCTACAAAGAATCATATTTGTGGTGGTAAAATCGTATAACGTTAAGACCAGACGACATGTCATGCAGCATTATATAACAGTGAGGTCAATTAAACCAGCCATCAGGAATATTAAGTAGGTGTATTGTACCGTTAGAAAATACTGTTTCATTAACATATTACATTGTCAGAAGCGTAACCACCAGACTTGCTAGCAGCCATGATTTGTTTTCACAGGTTACACAACAGACTCACCAAAACCCCCGAAACTTCAGAAATCAAGACAATTCACGAGGATACGTCGGCGGACAAATATGCGACTAAAGGAGAATATCATGGATTTTAAATGTCATTGGCATACTGTAAATATATATATTTACAAATTTACCTCGTTTTGTAACAGTGTGGAGTTAACAACACAGGAAACATCCGCTTCAGTTTTCCCGCAACTATTGTCTTCTTCTGCCTTTGTTGAACGTCGGATTGAAGTTAGTGTCACAGCGCCGCCTTCTGGTCCGGAGAGCAAACAACATACTGCCAGTCGAGTATGCGAAATGTGCTTTCTTACATCTTTTGTTGTTGTTGTTGTTGTTGTTGTTCTGAAGTAACACGTTTATGTGTAAACTGGGCAGGCAGTTTAAATAGTGGGTATAATAAAGAAAATGAAGGTCATGAGTTTAAAATAGGTTGGAAAAATGTAGGGGAGACTGGGCAACGTTTCAACAAGGGATGGTTACAAAAAGTCAGCCCACCAGTAAGACAGAAAACATTTAACCATTACTGTTGCATTTATTGAAAGAAAAGAAAATGTTTTCGAGGCATGAAAACATGTTTTTAATGAGTTGTGTTTTTGTCACAATGTTTTAAAAAAGCTTACTTAGTTTTGATCCTTGTTTTGTTAAATTCTAAGTGACACTGTTAGCAAAGTCAGTGGGTTTCTTTCACAACTTCTTCAACTGTATTATTATCCTGAAAGAAATTTGATCTGCAGCTGGCAATGCACAAAGGATGGGGAAGCAACTGTCTGCAACATGTATTTCTTGAATAATGATTCTGTTCTTCCTGTCTCGCACTGAAATATAGAGATTAAGGACCATCTGTTACATTTGTAAATTGACATTAGATAGGCCTTTATAATATGCATACAAAAATTAAAAATAAAATGTTTCATATATTATACAAAACAGATCAATTATACTTAAATATATCAAAAAAAATACTAATCTTTATACGCTTTTTCACTCAATTTAATTTAACGTGTGTTCACGTTGACGTTTATAATCTGACGTCACATCCGCCGTAAACAACAATAAGGAAGTGGAGAGAAGTCCCGAGGTGCAAAATGCAACAGTCACGCAAAATATATTAGGACTGCTTTTTTTATTTTTTGAATTGTCGGCGTTTTTCACGTAAGGATTTTTATGCAATATATTTGAGTCTTTACCCGCGACAGTTAGTCCATCTTACGCTTATAGATGTTTTAATACGCACTAGCTAGCTGCAAAGCTAAAGTATGCTAGCTAGCCGTTAAGCCAAACAGCTATCTACGGTGACAAACTGTTCTGTGTAGCGTTAACTTCCAGACTGTCGAAGAACACTTTTGGAATAAGGGCTACCAAGCTGTCAACAATGTGAATCACGCAGACTTAAAACATCCTGTCTTTTTTTGTTTTTTTACATCTCTTCTTGTAGTCAGAGATGGAGGGCTCCAAGTCATCCAGCACAACCATGCAGGTCAGCTTCGTGTGTCAGCGGTGCTGTCAGCCGCTCAAACTGGACACATCCTTCAATGTGCTCGACAGGGTCACGATCCAGGAACTTATCGGTATGTATAGCCATAAGAATCAGCCATCGGTGCTGTGAAACGATTAGGAGGTGTAGTGTTGTGGCGTTTAAACTGCTCCATATGTCATGTAAAGACTCTTGTATAATCCTCACTCCTCCTCAGCTCCATTGGTCACAGTGACCCCCAGCAAACAGACTGACAGCACTGAGGGGGAGACGGCACCAGAGGTAGGTACAGCAGAAAAAAAGTGCTTTGACCTGGTAATGCTGGTTTACTTAAAGCATATGTTGCTTGACTTTTAGAAGACTTAATTATGTGTAAAATATTCTGTGCCACGCATATTTGAGTATTATAATTATATTTTCTTTCCAGGAGACCTTTGTAGAAAACAAGCAAGATGGAGTATCAAGAAAATACATCCCCCCTGCACGGTGAGTACAGAAGTCTTCCCATTGATTATACTGAACTAAATATTATACTACTTAAACTAAAATTCAAATTATATATTTACGGACTTGTAGCATTTTCAATAAAGCTGACTGAATTGCTGAATTTTGGCCTGCAGAATGATGTCCACAGAGAGCGCCAACAGCTTCACGCTGATTGGAGAAGCATCTGATGGTGGCACCATGGAAAATCTTAGTCGTAGGCTGAAGGTAACAACTCTGTCACCTCGATCATTTTAAAGAGAAGCTGCTGACAAACTAGTTAGTCATGGTGCTCTAATCCTGTCCCACCCAGGTGACCAGTGACCTGTTTGACATTATGTCAGGCCAGACGGATGTGGACCACCCGCTGTGCGAGGAATGTACCGACACCCTGCTGGATCACCTGGACACACAGCTCAACATCACAGAGAACGAGTGCCAGAATTACAAGTGAGTTAAGTTAAAGTCTGTTCAAATGCTGATTTAAAATATGTATTTCATAAAATATTTGAATGTATTTTCAGGCAGTGTCTGGAGCTGCTGTCACACCTGCAGGTGGAGGAAGAGGAGACCCTGCTGGCAGAGCTGCAGCAGCTGAACGAAGAGGAGGAGGCTCTGGTCCAGGAGCTGGAGGAGGTGGAGGATCAGAGGGCGGCCGTGGCCCAGGACCTGGCGGAGAGCAGGATCCACTCTCAGCAGCTTGACACGGAGGAGCTACAGTGAGTTACTGAAGTGTGGTGTAAATAGGCGATAAACTCAGTGAAACAGAAGCTAACAGCTCGATCTTTGTGCTAAAAGGTACCAAAAGGAGTACAGTGAGTTCAAACGGCAGCAGCTGGAGCTGGACGATGAGCTGAAGAGTGTTGACAACCAGATGCGCTACTGCCAGATTCAGCTCGACCGCTTGAAAAAGACCAACGTCTTCAATGCCACATTTCACATCTGGTATGCACACACACACACACACACACACACGGACACACATGCTGTGAGAATAAATAATTTGTTTTTCTGTAAACCAATCAACCGGGACTTTTCAAACATTTAATATATGCCTCTTGGACAAAAATGAATCAATTTTAATTTTCATTGACTGAGAATCTTAATCATCCGTTTCCAGGCACAGCGGGCAGTTTGGTACCATCAACAACTTCCGTTTGGGTCGACTCCCCAGCGTGCCGGTGGAGTGGAATGAGATCAACGCAGCCTGGGGGCAGACGGTGCTGCTGCTGCACGCTCTGGCCAACAAGATGGGGCTGCGCTTCCAGAGGTACACACACAAGCACACATTTAAAGCTTCCGTGTTAGTTTTTATTATTCTGCAAGTCAGCATAAAATTAAGCCCGAACAACCTTTCTTTCTTCAGATATCGCCTTGTCCCGTATGGAAACCACTCGTACTTAGAGTCTCTGACAGACAAGTCCAAGGTAGAACATCCCGTATTCTCAAGCGCGGCTCTCCTAACTGTATTCAAACACTCCCTCGGGCTTCAACCCTGCTCTTTTTCTCTGTTTAATGCGTGTCCAGGAGCTTCCTCTGTACTGCACAGGCGGCCTGAGGTTCTTCTGGGACAATAAATTCGACCACGCCATGGTGGCCTTCCTGGATTGCGTGCAGCAGTTCAAAGAGGAGGTGGAGAAAGGAGACACTGGCTTCTGCCTGCCGTACAGGTCAGAACCCCCTCTCACACCCGCACTATGTTAACAGCTTCCTCTGTGCTCATTACCGACCGCATCACTGCAGCCATTTAGGATGAAGCTTTAATATTCATGAAGTTTAACTGCAATTCTAAACCATTACGTCTAACATACTCCAGAGGGGCGGGAGGATTGTCTGTGTTGACAATTCTGTTGAGGCCAATAAGGGACATTTGGGAAACCTTTTTTTCTTTATAACCCTTTGAATTATTCAAGCCGGGCCTCCAGTACAACATTTAGTAAAACACTTCAGAGTCCAAACTCAAATTGTGGATTGTGGTGAACAATTAGATTATGTTCATTAAACTATGCAGATACCCCTGTATGGCCTATGGGTAAACTCTGTAACACAGTTTTTACCACAGACTTAAAAGCTTGACATATTAAGATGAGTAGTTTTGAGTGTGATCCAGATGGCTGCCATCAAATCCTTAGTATAGAGTTGCATGTGTCTATTTTTTGTGCACTTTTTTTGGGGTGTTCAAAGGTTTGAACCTGTTTTTATTAATACTATATGGATTAACATGTTAACATGATGATATTCATCCCTAAAGGTTGATTCCTATTGATAAGGGTGATCAGCTGTCCTTACATCTAGCGCCAGCTCCAGGTCAAAGTCTTCACCTGAACACAACAAATGTTACAGTTAAATGGCAACTGTGCCATGAAACACATTCATAAGATTAAAGAGGGGGTATTATGCTGTTTCACATGTTAACACATATATATAATGTTACAATGTTGGATGTCCAGACTCAACGTGGGTAAAGTTTCAAATCTGTAGGTAAAAGTATGTTGGAGTAATCCCCAGGCTTCTCAGCTCAGTCTGCAGGCTGCTGTGAATGCCAGGTGTCACACAGTTTTTTCTACACGCTGCACTTTGTGATGTCACAAAGTGCAGCGTGTAGCAGGCCAATCAGAAGAAAGCAGGATTGTAGGGGCGGGGTTTCAAATGATCCAAAAATGATGAGTTCTTTATAACTGTATATTCTACTGAGCTACTCCACAGGTATCACAGAGTGAAATATGAAGCTTGAAATGAACATAATAACCCCCCTCTAAACCTTCCTCATCTACCATCTACCATCAGGCTTTAATGTCATCTTACAAATAAAAGGAAGCATTTTGTAATCTAAAAGAGAAATTAAAGACCCTCACATTCCAAAAAGGGGAAATGTCTCCCCAACCTCCCTTTAGTCACCCACAGATCAAACCCTTAACATTTCTTGGTACAACCACCAAAAGTTTGAAGGTGTAACACACATTTCAGCCACTAGGAACCACAAGCAAAATAAGACTTATTATAGTACAGTTGACTTGATATACCCTTACTATTTTGGACTATACATTTTCTCTTGCTCTACCCTCAGGCTTTAATGTCATATTAACAAAAGAGGTAGTATTTTGTAATCTAAAAAGTACAGAAGCTCTTAGCATCCATAAATTATATTTACTCTGTTTTCCCGTGATAACGAGTTATTTTAGGTCATTTTCTCAAGAGTTATTTATCACATTATCACAAGATAATGACACGCCACCATTGTAACTTCAGATGATCATAACTCGTATCCCAAGAGCTGTAAAAGCACAAAACAAACAGGATATAAAATATAAATAGGCCTAACTCGTCTCATTAGTGTGGTCAACGGCAGCATGGCATGTCCTGATCTGTAATATCAAAGTGACCAGCCTGTTGGTTTGTTTTCTAGATCGCGGGAAAATGATCCCGTTATCACGAGAAAACGAGCTTTGTTTTCCTGAGATACCGAGAAAAATAAGTTAAGAGATCGCAAGAAAATGACCAGAAATAAGTCGTTATCACGGGAAAACGGAGTAAATAAAATGTATGGATGTCTGCAAAGGGCTTCCATAAAAGATTAACAGCTTACTTGTTTAGTCTTACTTTTTCTGTATTTTTTCCTCCTCCAACAACATGACTGTCTTTTAAACTTTGTTAGTGCGTCTGACATCAGGGTTTATCAACATATGGACAGATTTAGATTATAATTGTTTGATACAGACTTGTGGTTAAGAAATATTTGGCCATTTATCACACAGATGGAATGCACAGTATGTACACCACTAACTATATAATGCAAGGTTATGATATAATTGCCATTACATGCCACAGAGTTTATGTGACGCCTGTAATTGATGTTTCGTTTCCATGTCTCAGGATGGATGTGGAGAAAGGCAAGATCGAGGACACGGGTGGCAGCGGCGGCTCGTACTCCATCAAAACCCAGTTCAACTCGGAGGAGCAGTGGACCAAAGCGCTCAAGTTCATGCTCACCAACCTGAAGTGGGGCCTGGCCTGGGTCACCTCGCAGTTCTACAACAGATAGACCTGCTGGACAATAACTCTTTATGGATATCGTGTGAATCTAATGTTGATTCTTGGCCAAAGGAAAGGATGTTGTGCAAGACTTTTCAGTGTAAATAAAACACGGGGGAATAAATCTTCAGTGTTTAAAAATGTTACAAAGAGGGGTTAAATGTAACTACTGTGCTGCAGAATGGAGATTATTAATCACGGAAGAGCAGAAGACAGGCACAGGTTTGTTGCGATGTCCCTCAAAGCAAGCAGAAGATAACGTGCGTCTTTTACTTTCCCTTTATCGTCTGCTTTATTAATTAATATCTGAAAAGTTGAATTAAGGCAACACGTCCTCACACTAGAATGTAATTTAAAAATCTTCTAACCACTTCATTAGGTTTCTACTGCTCCTGGACACCTTTAACATCACTGTGTAAACTCCACAGCCAGAGAAACCTTCCTCGTCTGCGTCCTGATTTAATAAGCTGTATGATTTGATAATTATTGTCAATGTAGGACTTTTGAATAACAGTTTAGTATTCAACAAGAGTATGTCAGTATTTCATTAACCTTAAATGCAGTCATCACATACATGCTCTGCAGGCCAACTGTTGTACTTGGAGGTGAACTGATACAGCCTCCGAATGTTCAGACTCTGCACCATCACATGGACTTATCTGTTTTAGATGTGATGGTGCTTTCATGTCCGCATTTGAGCTAATAAACATTTTATGCTGTGAAAACTGGTGTTGATTTCCTGATAGATGCATGTATTACATCAGAGTTTACTCCCAGCACTTGTGAGCAAATTATATCTCCAAACCAGTCAAGTTGTTTGTGTTATTTAAAATCAGATCAAAATCCAGCTTGGACAAACTGAAGTCTGCCCGGAACCTAGGTGTCATAAGTGACGACCAGCTAACCTTTACGGTTCACGTGGCCTCGATTGCTCGGTCATGTCGATTTGCCCTGTGCAACATCAGGAAGATCAGACCCTACGTTTCAGAGCATGCAACACAACTGCTGCTACAGGCTCTCGTGATATCACGCATGGATTACTGCAACTCCCTACTGGCAGGCCTTCCTGCATACACATTCAAACCGCTGCAGATGATCCAGAACGCAGCAGCGCGTATCCCTCCACTGGCTTCCAGTTGCCGCTTGCATCAAATTCAACACCCGGTTGCTCGCTTACAAAAACGGCTCCTGTCTAACTGAAAGCCCTGCACTCCGTCCCGCCCACTACGCTCTACCAAGGAAAGGCAGCCTGGTGCTCCCATCACAACAGGGCCCTAAGTCGCTAACTAGACTCTTCTCCTCAGTAGTCCCCCGGTGGTGGAACGAGCTACCAAACTCCACTCGGTCCGCAGAGTCCCTTTCACCTTTAAGAAGAAGTTACAGACCCAGCTCTTTCATGAACACCTCCGCGCCTAATGATATTGATGATGATGACATTGAGGATGTCGAACAAAAACAAATCTTCTTTACGCTCTGCGCACTGCCTGTCGTCCGATCGCACTTGAAGCCGTTTATTGGCTCTTCCTGACTTTGTTCCCTCCTGTCTTGATCGTTGCTTGTGTCGTATTAACTCTCGTCGCTTTGGACTAAAGCGTCTGCTAAATGAAACATTGTAACATTGTAAAATAAAATTCATTCATTTGACCTACAAATTAAACGAGACACCAACATTAACCAAATGTTTTTTAATAGTTTCATAATTATTTCTGTTGAATCTTAACTCTCATCACAACACTCACTCATTCCACTCCCCACTTTAGTGTTAAAAACATTACAGGGGGTAAATTTCATGGAAAAATATGGACTTAATTAAAATAACAAGCAGCTGACTTCCAGTTATCCAGTAAAATCTTACGAGTCAAAGCCAGTTACTCTTTCCAGAATCAGCTCTCCTCTGTGTCAAGTCATTTATGAACCATCAAATGGTACCACGTCCACAAGGCCGGCCTTGAACTTTGGTCATTCCTTATTACTTGCACGAGCCCTTCCTTTACGTCCCACACCTAAAGCGGGACATGTTTGCAAACGGGCGCTCTAGTTTTTGAAAAAAATAGTGTGCTAGATGTTTCATCTCAAGCAGAATGTGATGACATTTAATGAACACTTCTTCCTCAGAGTGCAGGCACATCTCTTCCACACACGGCGCACTTCTCAGCCTGTCACTTGTGCAATTTCTCAGGTGCTTTTACCATTCACCTTGTAATCAGCCAGTTTTTGTGTTAGTGCATGCATATGGGCAACTCTTTGGGTTCGACAGAGCCCACAGCCACAAACTGGCTCTTCATTTTTACCACATCTCTACATCTCCATCATTTTGGTTCCATTCACACTTTCAGGATCCCTTCTTCCCATCATGCTCTCTGCTTTTCATTCTTCACAAGAGCAAAGGAGGAGTTTCATCAAGTGTGTATCGTCTCCGTGTGGCTTTGTCCTCGCTGGGTTTTTTTTTTTTTTAATCAGCTCGCTTCATTCGGAGGCACCGCTGCTGTAGACGCTGGAGGTGGAGGGGAGGGGAGGCGCCTGAGGTGTGCTGTTTCCCAGGGCTTTGCGAATGTGCGGCATGAGGAAAGGGTCGCTGGCCAACTGCAGCACGTCCACACGGTCCTCCTTGTGATAAGCAAGGCAGCGTCGAATGAAGGCCTGCGGAGGGAGAGAGGGGAGACAAACGGCCTCATTATTTCTGGATCTTCTTTTCCTTCTTTCTCCCACATTTTCTGCATGATAAACTTTGATCCATTATTTTGTTCTGTCGAGTCAAGTCCCTTCAAAGAGCTATAAATCAAAACTTCCCCTCTGCCCCTTCTATTAAATCTAACAACCTCAGGAAATTGTCCTTACTGTTGGGTTAAACCACTACTGAGTACACACCTTTGCTTCTGTGGTGACCACAGGTTTGGGGGGAAACTGCACATCAGTGGCTTTTAAAATAGTGTTTTCTTGAAGGATATCCTGCTGTGATTGGTTGTGACCGAAAGGCTGGAGAAAAACAAACAGGAAGTGGTTAACACACTTTTCATTTTACACATAGACTCAAGAAAATCTGACAATAACATAGGTAGTGGTTACCTTGCGTCCATATAAACACTGGTAGAAGATGACCCCTACTGACCAGACATCAACCTTGTTGGATATCTTGGGCGGCTCCTTACCCACCACAAAGCACTCAGGGGGCAGGTACCTGTAAGACCAACAGATTATGTTTCCTACTATATGTTCTATTTAACCTTTACACATTTTTTTATGCCTCTTTATTTTTCGAGAGGAAAGTGGATAGTGGTGGAAATGGGGAAGAGTTGAACCCGGGGCCGCCGCATCGAGGACTGTAGCCTCTGTATGTGGTTGCCGATTTTAACTGCTGAGCTAAACCAGCGCCCCCGTTACACAATTTTATGAATGCAGCATGAGTTTTAATTCAATAAGCAACATTTCCAGCAAAAGGCTACACTGTTGCATGTTGGTAAACTAAGCGAAATGTGTCTACGTACCAGTAGGTCCCCGCTCCTTGTGACGTCAGCTCCATGCCATCTGCAGAGCTGTAGCTGTCATCATCCATGATCTTGGACAGGCCAAAGTCAGTGATCTTGATCTCCCCACAAGCTGTGCCATTAACCAACAGGATGTTTCCTAAGATCAGAGCAGTAAACACAACAATACAATTAAAAGCACTTACATGACTTTAAACCGATTTCTTTCCACATTTTTCTTAATACACGCACATTAAAAAACATTAACCATGAGGAATTTCTCAGAGGTACCAATCTCAGTTATGATTACAATCATGACCAATTAAAACAGTGAGATTACCAGGCTTGAGGTCGTAGTGAATGATGGGAGGGCGAATCTGGTTGAGGTACTTGAGGGCGTTGACAATCTGCATCACAATAGAGCGACCCTCCTTCTCGGTCATCAGCTTATTCTGCTTCAAGTAGAAGTCCAGATCGTTGCCTTCACAGTACTCCAGCACTGTGCAGAACCTGCCAGAGGTGACACAACACACCGTTGGAGATGCTTTCAGTACTAATGACTGGAGATGTTTGTACTTTTTTAGCAATTGACCCTTGGCAAAGCCTCTCCCTTGAACGGTCCAATGCTATGCTAGCGACCGTAACTAGGAGGCTTGACAAGCTTTCAGAACGAGTGTGCATATGGGATCAGCAGTCCGACAGCAGATATCCTCAGTTTCTGTCGACTTCTCTCTGATATTTGGGAACTATTTTTCCAGAAATGTGCTCTTATTTCCCTTGAGACATCTCTCACTGTTATAGTTGAAAATGCCATACTATGTACATGCTGGTGCGAAAGCTTGACAGGCGTAGCAACAGTAACCAAGGGTCAATTCTCCGTGGCACATACCCTTACAAAATCTGTATTGACAAACTTTTAAGAGTCTTGCGTGGGACAATTCACTTACGAGTCTGTTTCGAGTGAGAAGTAGTCGTAGAGTTTGACTATCCTGGGGTGGTCGAGTTCTTTGTGGATTCTGTACTCTCTGCAGGCGTGTCTGTAAAGACAGAAGATATTGATTACCTTTTAAAAACATCATTAATAAGAACATTTAAAGACAGTTTTAAGCTCAAAGATCCACTGTATGAAATGACATTATAGATCGAAACATGAGCACAGTAAGCAGACGTTCAGACTCACTTGTGGTAGTTTTGTTTCTTCTCCTCCCTCCAGTTCTTGTTGAGCTGATGGATTTTAATAGCCACGTACCTTTGCTCTGTCAAATCAAAAGCCTGCAAAAAACATCATATGGTCAATAAAAACACTTTAAATTATAAACTGGTACTAACACTTGCACTAACACAGAATGGAAGCTGACTAAAAGACCCTTACTTACCTTGAAAACTTCACTAAAGCCTCCTCTTCCAAGTAAATATAACAGCAGATATCTCTCATTCAGCGTGGGATGGTCTTTAAATCTACAGAAGAAACATTTATTTAAATCACTCGGCTGCTTGAAACAGATTTTAGTAAAGTTACTAAGAGTTAAGATTCGTACTGTGAGCTGTCCTCGTTATGGATCCTCTTCAGCTCTCGGATGTGCAGGTTTCTAACTCGCTCCAAATGCTCCAGCTCGGATTGGATCTCTGCTTCTTCCTGCAAATACACAAATGTATCTTCCTTAACTCTTGTTAAAGAATAAGTAACAGCAGTAATAGGTCTATAGGTTAGTAGCTGGTACCTTTTTTAGATGACCAATTCGCAGTTTGAAAATCTCCTCTTGCTCATGATACTCTGCCAGCGACAACCTGTAGAGAGCAGCAACAGTTACATTTCAGTGAGGCCCTTAAGATCAGAAAACAGCTCGATCCGATAACTAATGTGTACACTTTAGGCTTGTCCATTTAAACAACTACTAGCTGAAGTCTTTAAGCTATTGTTAGTAATCTCACGCTTCATTCTCCTGGCCGTTGCTCCGGCTCTTTCGTCTGTTCTGCTCCAGGCTGGGCGGAGGCGTCGAGGACATGGAGGGAGGTTTCCTCTTCCCCAGCAGCTTCCTCTGCCTCTCTATGTCCTCCCGCTGCGAGTTCACTCTCTCCTGTTGCCTACAACGTGCGAGAACAATCTGGTGTGAACATTCTTGTGTGCACGATGGAGAAAATGCACACATATGTCTGAGCCTGTTCGCATGCTGACTTGATGAGGTTCTGGAAGGCGAATCCATCTGTCCACTGCTCAGTGAAGGAGGCTCCGTGCCGGACGGTGGTGAAGTGGCCCAGACGCAGACGGTCCTGCATGCTCTTGTCCCTGCAGGCTCTCTTCTCCTGCTTCGACTACGAAAAGAAAGAAACTGATCAATGTTCATGCACACTCACTAAACAGCTCAACGTGTTATAAAAAGTATACACCCACCTTCTCGATGAGGAGCTTCTTGCTCATGGTCACACACTTGTTAAGCCGTTCCTTGTAGCGCTCCAGCATCTTCTGCTGCTCATCCACCTGCCGCCTCAAGTCACAGTTAGCCTGCCAACACATACAGAACCACTGTGACATCTTACTCTGATTACATAAAGGACTCGAGACAACAACTGGCGTGTTGGTGACATTTACAGCAAATCTAATTTAAGCTGCGGTGGCATTTGGAAGTTAACGTGGACGTCCTTCGCGATGAGCGGCGACCAGACCGGAGCAGGTTAATTACTGGGGCTGTTGCAACAAGTGGGAGCAAATTATGAAGGACAGCTTTATTCTGTGTGATTTTTATCATTGCAAGTCAATTAAACTATCATTTCTATTTACATAGAAATGTAGAATGTGTAGGCAGGGTTGTGGATTTTAGGGACGGCAAGTGTTCTGGTTTGTACTATGCTTGTAGTCCGAGTTATATTGGCCAATCACGTTTGAGACTGCCGCATATACAGGAAAAACAAGACAGCAAAAGCAGGCAGAATGTACGACGTAATGACATCCCAGCTCCTGTCAGTGGTTATCTGACAGTGATCTAGCTTCCTATTAATCTCTATAAACCAGGGTTATTATAGTTAACAAAAACTAAGACGAAAACTATCAGTAAAAAACAGTTTTGTTAACTGAAATAAAAAATAAAAACGGCTAAAAACTAAATAAAAACTACAATGAACAGTGCAACATGAACTAAAACTAAACAGAATTGCAGGTAAAATCAGCTTCGTTTTTGCTGCAAAACCACTTTGTCCTATTCTGGTTGATGAGAGACACTGGACGACTAAAAAGAACCTAGAATGAAGTTGACACAGTAACAAAGTAGTTCCAGGAGGTGGCAGCAAAGCAACATAGCAGATGTCAGTTCCCGTGGAAACTCCAAAGACGACTTTGGCTGTGTTCGAAATGCTGTACTATATACTACATACTACATGCTACATACTATATACTATATACTACATACTACATACTATATACTACATACTACATACTATATATTATATACTACATACTACATGCTACATACTATATACTATATACTACATACTATATATTATATACTATATACTACATACTATATGCTACATACTATATACTATATACTACATACTATATACTACATACTACATGCTACATACTATATATTATATATTATATACTATATACTACATACTATATACTACATACTACATGCTACATACTATATACTATATACTACATACTATATACTATATACTACATACTACATGCTACATACTATATACTATATACTACATACTATATACTATATACTACATACTACATACTATATGCTACATACTATATACTATATACTACATACTATATACTATATACTATATACTACATGCTACATACTATATACTATATACTACATGCTACATACTATATACTATATACTACATACTACATGCTACATGCTATATACTATATACTACATACTATATATAATATACTATATACTACATACTACATGCTACATACTATATACTACATACTACATGCTACATACTATATACTACATACTAAATACTATTATTCTTTATCATACCACCTGTAAAACTAACACTAAACCTAAAACTAAATAAAAACTAGACTAAAACTAGTCAATTTCTCAAAATAAAAATACGTATGAACTCTTAAAACTAACTGAAACTAAACTGAAATCAAAAACCAAACAGAAAGAATAAATAAAAATAAAAACTAATGGAAATTTCAAAACTATAACTATAACAATCTGTTCTAGACCAAAAATTCATCTGGAGACAAATTCCCTTATCCCTTATGTGTCACGAAAGCCGTTCAGCATTTAGATTTCCCAAATTCCTCGAATGCATCAGAAATGATTGATCCGACCTCCGTTCAACAAATGAGCATTTTAAAGGTTTTCTTCTCTTGAGGACAGACTTGACAAAGCTTCATTTTGACTTCTTACAAATCTGCATCATGATGTTGAAATTTCGGCAAAGGTAAGACCCGTTTATTAAAGTCAATCACAAGACAAAAGGGTTATTTTTCTGTAGGTAATGCAGCACGCGGAAAAGGAAGTGATCGCTGGCTAAAGTAGACACGCCCGGCATGTTCACTGTTGTCCTCAGAGGCTATATCGTCATCAGACTATAACCGATGGGATCCGAGATTGACTAAACTAAAACATTTCTTGTTTGCAGCCTTTCCAAGAATAAGGATTCATCAGAGATGAAATGACAACTGTTTCTATTTCCATCCCTGCTCCAAAGCTGTTTCAGATGATCCAAATGAAGTTCTGTTTTTTTTTGGGAAAGAAACATCATCTTACCCTCAGCAGGTCGTCTATCCTCCCCTCCTTCTTCTCCAGGTCAGAGTTCTTGTTCTTCTCCAGAGCTGTCAGTTTCAGCAGCGTCAGTTCTGACTGAGAACAGAAGGCAAAGACAACAACACGCCGACCATTAACATCTCATCTTGATCAAATAAAGCAGACATTAAAAAAAACCCATCACTTTAAATGTATCAAAATCAGCCGTTGGTGACATGGTTATAAGACCTGATATCAAAATATTGACCTTTAATTAAACCAATTAGCGCAATATGCCAGGACAGCTGGAGATGTGTTGCATGTATTGTGTCAGATTAAGTGCCGTGTGGGCGGCAAAGCCAAACAAAGTTTGACCTTTGATTCTTCACACAAAACAAAGTTTTACTTCTTCTAATGGAGGAACAAAGTGTGACTTTTGGGTCATCGATATAAGTTCTGTCGGACTCAACTAACAGTGAGATACAACTTCTCTAAAGAAGACGCAGTTCATGATACAAAAACACTTTTCACTCAGTGCAAATATATGAAAGGTAGATCCAGATGAATAGCGTCAACTTAAAGAAGCGTTTCTACAGTGCGACTGAGATTATAATGAAAGAAAACCAGAGGAGTTGATGTCAAGTGGAGATGGAGGTCAGTCAGTCAGTTACCTGGATGGCCTTGTGTGAGCAGGAGTGTGTGGGAGCCGTCTTAATAGAGCTGCAAGAGGAAGAGTCTGTGTGGGCTGAGCCTGTGGACGAAGGACTGCCGTGTTGAAACTACATTTGAAAGACAGACAGGAGAGAAAGGTAAATACTGCATAAAATATAACAGTAGCATAATAGATATATTATTGGGGGATAATAAAGGGAATAACTACTATTTGGAGGGAGATACTTCTAGTAAAATTGCAGGAACGCCACAAAATGGTGTTCCCTTATGAGGCCGTAATGATTAGGAAGGGTCGGGTTCATCACACATTTATAAGCCAAAAAACAGATGAATCTGACTCTGGTGGAAGATTAAACAGCAGGTCAATCAGTACAACAAATGAGGAAAGAGAGAGCCAAAGCAGGAGAGAGGAGCGATGGAGATGGAAGCTGGTGCTCACCAGAGGATTAGACAGTGAGTGCTGTGGAGAGGAGCGCACCAGCATGGGGATGCCCCGGGCAGGACTGGTGCCAGAGCCGCTGCTACCAGCGAACTGGCCACAGGGCAGCGGACAAGAGTGTAGACAAGACGGAAAGAGAGATAGAGTTGTTATTAAGGAAGATTTTGATGAAGAACCATGAAGGCCAAGTCAGAAAGAGAGCGTGAAGATAAAAGTGGTTTGAAACCAGGCACAGCAAAGTGGATAGAATGTAAATATGTTCATCGGGACCAATGAATATGAGCTCAGTGTTTGTACTCACCTCAAAATAATCGCTTATTTTGTGCCCTCTCATTTTTCCTACAAAAAACAGACATGTATAAAAAGCAACGATTATTACGATTCCATAGAGGAAAAAGTAAAGTATGACGCAGGACAGCTGAACACATCGGAACATAAAGAGCTGTTTCTGTTGGAACGTTCTGTCACTTGGTAGGATGAACTTACCCTGGCTGTTGCTGTCGTAGATGTCTCCTTTTCTCTTCCGGCTCCTCTGGTCATTGCCCTTCTTCTCTGGTGTCTGACAGGAGCAGAAACGCAGCACTACATTAGCATAATGGGTACGTAACTCAACTGATAACATTAAGCCTTGCAACTTTAAGTTATACGGGTATAAATTGATGCCTACATTGCACTGCACTAAGTTGTAATCTCAAAGATCTCAGTTTCGTTGGCGATAAACGGCAATTGCGGGAGTACACTTCCCAGATAACCAGACGTCCACGGTTGGCTCCGGTTGTAACTCTTGATTTTCTTGGCTGTCACTTTCCTTTTTAGACTGTTTGCCTTCATCTGTGCGTCGAAACTGTTTCTTTTTCTTTGGATTTTCCCTTTTTTTTGGCCCTACACACGGGTCATTATGCGACTGACTGAGTGAGTGAGTGAGTGACCGTACTTTCAGAGCCGTGGAGGGAAAGAGTTGGCAGATCATGGAGCATATTGGACCTCCTATCCCAGCTGTCATTGGGCAAAATGCGGGGTAAACCCTGGACTGGTCGCCAGTCAATCACAGGGCTGACACATAGAGACAGACAACCTTTCGCACTCACACACACCTATGGGCAATTTAAAGTCACCAATTAACCTTACAAGCATGTCTTTGGAATGTGGAAGCAAGCCGGAGGCCCCGGAGAGTAACTTTATCATTTATTTAAATTAAAATCTTCAAGCTTATATCTTTAAGTGTTAATACCTCTGTATACAAAATAATGGACCACCAATCACAAAAAATGCCTGGGGATACAACTGAGAGTCAAGAAGGGCACACTTGGTCAAAAGGACCAACAGACGAGGGCACAGTCACTTGACATTTTGATTGACATTTTCCACCCAACCAACCTCCAGTTCCTTGTCACTGAGTGATCCCGCGCTGCACAGAGACTGGTTGGATGATTCACTGTTGGCTGAACTCTGGAAACACAGAACACACACAATAGACCTGATTGATCGTCTTTTGCAGTCTTGTAAATAGATTGAAAATAGACATATTAAAACAAAAACATTACTATAATAATCAGAATTTGGGTGGTGTACCGGTGCAACTTCCCTCAGATTTTAAGCTCTTTTACAGAATGATGTGAACTTTATTATTAAACTTCCTGTAGCTCCTTTAAGGAGGATTTCAGCACATGAATCTAACAGTTATAGCTCTTAAATTACCATCACTAATCTAAACAAACCAGTTAGGGCGCTACTGTAATATACATTCCTCTGTTAATCTGCAAATCTTCAGTTCCCATCCACTAGGTGGAATCAGTTGGTGTCATGCATACCATTCACAGCCAGCTGCACAGCCTGATGAGACTAAGAAGAAACAGCAGGCTAATTGGAGCAGGAGGCTAATGCTTTAAGGCCTGCTGGCTCTCTGCCGCTCAAGGTCACACATACAGCCAGAAACGTTCTCATTTCAGCTTTCTTAACATGTGCACTGAATCGTACTTCCATAAAACATTTACAGACTCGACATACTCCCAGCCTGCAATCATTCACACTCTTATACCACAGCGAGCAGGCCTCACACTTCATTTCAGAGCAGCACACTATAGGCCGGAGCGTGAACGACAGCGATTCTCAGGGGTTGCCATTTTCTGTGCTCCCACACACACTAATACCCAGTTCAGCAGAAGGGATGCAGCATCGCGCGCAGCCTGCGATGTGAGCTTCAGCTGCGGTGCCATTTTAGTGTCACTAGTCACTGAAACAAAGAGCTGCTGGCCAGCTCCCATGTCAGCCAGGACAGACATCGTCTTGTTGTGGCTTTATCTCAGGAGACACGATCATTCCACTGAGGGAAACTCCCAAACACAGACCAGTCAACACTAGAAAGAGAGAATACTTCCACGCTGAGGGACTGAGAAAGAGCGAGCTGACAGGCTGCTCATGTTTAGATTCACACAAAAATTACAGTGAAGCTTTAGGACATTTGTGTGCAGGAAAAACAGGAGCTACTCTTTTCTATATCCGAATTCATTCTCGCAGGGATAAAAAAAGGAGCCCTCATTAGTGTTCAAACCACACTCTGCATCATAAATGCATTCATTATAACTCTTTTTAAATTCAACATCTTAAACAATCATCATTTTAAGAACAAAACAACTATTATTAAGCTATTAAGAGATGCAAACCTTGGTCACACCGACTCCAGTGAAGCGAGCCTCCAGCAGCTCCTGCCTGCGTGGGTCCAGGCTTATAGCCTGGCTATGAAGTCCTTCCATCATGCCTAGAAAGACAGAGACAAACAGAGAATGAAAAGATGCAGATCAGCTGGATTGGGCTAATGTTACACAAGAACACTGACACACATGAACAGGCAGGGAGTAGCATATTTGCTACTAATATCACATGTAAAATGTTTTTTTCCAACATATTTCAATACAGATTTCCATTACCCTGGGCTTATGTTGTATCAGTAAATCTGACAGCCCACTGTTCAAAATGAAGTGCTACTAATAATAACTCAAAACATCAAAAAAAATAAAAAATAATAATTATGTGGAAACAAAATTTTATAAACCCTTTAAGGAATAATTGTCCTGCACTGCCTCTACAAACAACAAGAGGTCACAGGCATGTTGACCACACCAGAAGGTTGAAGCTTTGCAGTACTAGTTTTAGTTGGAACCACAACAATGTAACAAGAAGTATTAAAGACTTTCTCAGATACTGGTATATACAATATGTAGGCAATTTATGTCTATTCTTTTTAGTGAGGTTTAGAATTTTAGAAGTCAAGCGTTTAGACAGGTGCAAGATGTCTGCGGTATGGCAGTTTTTCTAAGTTTCCAAAACAGACACAATACAAGGTTGCTATTTGTAATGGTTGCTCAGCATCGGTCATGCAAGGAGGGGCCAAATCTCATCATCCATAGCCTGTCCAAATACATACATATACATATGGCAATTTGTACTGTATTATGTTATTTCTGCATCTGCCAGTGCGCCACTACAATAGGGGTAGGCATGATATTAATTCCACTACAGGGGAGACTTGATGTTCTCTGCAATTAGGTGGGAAAAAAACGTGTGTCTAATATATCGGAATCATCAAAAATGGTTGGAAAATATCGGCATACTGGATATCTGGGGAAAAATTCCATTATGTTTATCCCTACCTATAATATTAATCTAACTCAGTGAGACATTGAGGCAGAGAGTCCAAACATTTAATAACCATATGATATGGCAGGTCAAGACTTGATTTTTCCATTGGGAACTCCTACCTGACACCAACAATTGATTGATTTTGATTTTTCTGAGAATACATCGATGTCTAATGATGATGATGACAGTCACTCGAAAGCAAAAACATTAATAAGTAAATAATAATAAACCGTTTTTTCCGAGGCAGTAAACGTTAAAGTAAATGTTGCCCAATAAGCCAATGAAAACAAAGCTGGTCAGCAAATGGTACATAGCTTTAAAGAGTTATGGCTTCGAAATCACGACTTTGAAGTTATCCAATCTTTTAATTTAATAGACTTCAAGGCAGTTGGTGGAACAAACGTTACATTACTTTTACTGATTGACAAGAAGATGCTAAACTCGGCTAACACTAACAGGCTAGTTAACGATGTCAAATGATTCTATGCTTAATAAAAGCTCGCCAACATTTAAGACCCAACGCTTTTTTCCACTGTAAAATTATTGTTCATCAATTATACTAAAAGTAAAATCCGTGTTTATAGCAGTTAGGATTTTACTCGATACAAAAAAAAAAGCTAAAGATACATGGTAGGTTAAGTTACATCAACTAGCTAGCGTGAAGTTATCTATATAGCAAGCTAACGTTAACATTGGCTGCACTTAGCTACAAGTCTCACCTGAAGAGCCCTCCGCAGTTTTCACTCACACGTCTATAATGGATGTTGTCCGTCCATCCGGTGACAGCGAACTCCTTAACAACTCCCAGTCCCAAACACATCAAATAAAGTTGTTTGAATAAGGTTATCCATTTACAATTATATCGAATACAGGGAAGACATTTGTTAGCATAGCTAATGCTAGCTCAGGAGGGCATTGTGGCTGGCTCCTGCTTGTGTCATCCGGACAGGAGGCCTGATCCTCGGGGTTTCCTCGTCCCTCTTGGAGCCCCCGCACGGGCAAACCTGGAGCTGTCAATGCTCTGATGCCTCCTAACAAGTGTTGTTACATTTCTGCTTCACTCGGTCTTTCTGTTGTCATTATGGAGCGATGTGAGGTTCACACCGGGAGGAGAAGTTCAGCCACCTCGTTAGTGTCCATTCTTTGACTGTTAATAAAAGATCATTACCCCCTATAGCAAGGCCGCACAGGGCTCCAGGGAGAGCTTTATGTGATGCTTCCCATGCGCCTGTTTAATAGATAATGTCAGCGCTCCTCAGGTCAGAACCTCCCGGAAAACAGTCAGGATACGGGAGGCAAGGCTGGTGTACAGGACGGCTGTCCTGGGCCCCCGACCCCAGGGGCCCAAAATGTCTCACGGCTATTATGTGCCAGTTGTTTTGGTTGTTACAAATTGTCATCGAAGATATGCTTACAGCATGACTGATACAATAGTTGGAATTTAATGCATGAATTAATGCAGTCTCATAGATTTCATTTCACTGTGTTTAAGTGATAAGTTAACACCTTATGGATCATTAATCAATGAATGTTAATGTTTGAACACAGAAAAATATTGTTTAAAATACATTCAGCATTTAGACTGAGAGAAAATGAAAAACACAGATTTTCACTCGGGACTGTGCCACTTCTTTGTATCAAAACTGGATGAAGGATGGTCATACAATGAGTGACGGCGAGATTGATAGGTGGCCAATGGCATGCCACAGCATGTGTCGGTAGTTCAGCAGCATGTGCAGTTGCCTATGGCACGCCACTAGGGGGCTAACGGGAAGTGCCGATCGTTAGACTGGTGTGCCGATCCCCTTAGTGTCACTCGTCTTCTAAAGGCAGATGGCGCGCGTGGAATGCCAATATCAGACTGTCACACCAGTACCGAGCCGTGTTCCACCCATATGATGCATATTTGTATTGCAGTGGTCTTGCTTTACAACATTTACTGCTGTAAACATTTTTTGTTTTTATTGACAATGCAAGTACAACATGTTAAAGGAATGTATACGTTTCTCGCGTCTTTCTTGTGTATTGAAAGTAAGGTAGCAGGAAGCGAAACAGAACAACAAAACTCTAGTATAAAGCTGAATTGATGGAACCTCATCCGTTAATGCCAAAATCCAATTGTCTATTCCACTATTAACTGTACCCTCAGTTGTGACGGAAATATTTTCACAGTTTCTGCTCACCAGACGACACATTTGTCAATTCATGTTAGACTTCTGTACTTGTATTTTGCTCCCTGTCATCTTCATTTGTCGTTATACCTGTCGTCCTGATTTATGTCTGAACGCATCGTTACACGGGTCGTCTTGATGTGTGGTCTGACCATATCGTTATACCTGTCGTCTGACTGTGTCGTTATATCTGTCGTCCTGTTGTGTGGGTAGTGGGAGCCATAAGAAATAAAAAATTCCTTTACAAAACCCACGATGCTGGAAGCTCTTTTACTTGTGCATAAAATGGGGTCTCAACCATTTCATGTTTATTGTTGTAGCCTGAGCAGTTTCTACTACAAAATGAAAAAAATATTAAAATGGCAGAACATCCGGATGTGTCGTCAGACTGTGCCGTTATACCTGTCGTCGATGTTATGTCGTCCTACTATGTCTTTACACCTGTCGTCCTCTTGTGTCGTCTAACTATGTCATTATACCTGTCGTCCTGTTGTGTCGTCTGACTGAGGCGTTATACCTTTCATCCTGTTGTGTCGTCCTGTTCTGTCGTCTGACTGAGGCTTTATACCTGTTGTCCTGTTATGTCATCTGACTGCATCGTCAAACCTGTTGTCCTGATGGGTCGTCTTACTGCGTCATTATACGAGTTGTTCTGGTTGTCATCTTACTGTGTCATTATACCTGTCGTCCTTATGTGTTGTCCTGATGTGTCGTCTTACTACGTCATTATACGTGTTGTCCTGGTTGTCATCTTACTGTGTCATTATACCTGTCGTCCTTATGTGTTGTCCTGATGTGTCGTCTTACTACGTCATTATAACTGTCGTCCTGATGTGTCGTCTTACTGCGTCATTATACCTGTCGTTCTGATGTGTCGTCTTACTATGTCATTATACCTGTCGTCCTGGTTGTCATCTTACTGTGTCATTATACCTGTCGTCGTGGTTGTCATCTTACTGTGTCATTATACCTGTCGTCCTGATGTGTCATCCTGATGTGTCGTTTTACTGTGTCATTATACCTGTTGTCCTGGTTGTCATCTTACTGTGTCATTATACCTGTCGTCCTGATGTGTCATCATACCTGTCGTCCTGATGTGTCGTCTTACTACGTCATTATACCTGTTATCCTCATGTGTCGTCTCACTGCGTCATTATACCTGTCATCCTGATGTGTCGTCTTACTGCGTCATTATACCTGTCGTCCTGGTTGTCATCTTACTGTGTCATTATACCTGTCGTCCTGATGTGTCATCATACCTGTCGTCCTGATGTGTCGTCTTACTACGTCATTATACCTGTTATCCTCATGTGTCGTCTCACTGCGTCATTATACCTGTCGTCCTGATGTGTCGTCTTACTGCGTCATTATACCTGTCGTCCTGGTTGTCATCTTACTGTGTCATTATACCTGTCATCCTGATGTGTCGTCTTCCTACGTCATTATACCTGTCATCCTGGTTGTCATCTTACTGTGTCATTATACCTGTTGTCCTGGTTGCTGTCTTACTATGTCAACATACCTGTTGTCCTGATAGGTGGTCTTACTGTGTCATTATACCTGTTGTCCTGATAGGTCGTCTTACTGTGTCATTATACCTGTTGTCCTGGAGTGTCGTCTTACTGTGTCATTATATCTGTCGTCCTGTCGTGCTGTCTGACTATGTCGTTCGTGGTTGTAAATTCTTACTATGTCAACATACCTGTCATCCTGTTTGTCATCTTACTGTGTCATTATACCTGTCGTCCTGAGGTGTCATCTTAGTGCGTCATTATACCTGTTGTCCTGATGTGTCGTCTTACTGTGTCATTATACCTGTTGTCCTGATAGGTCGTCTTACTGTGTCATTATACATGTTGTCCTGGTTGTCATCTTACTGTGTCATCATACCTGTCGTCCTGATGTGTCGTCTTACTACGTCATTATACCTGTTATCCTCATGTGTCGTCTCACTGTGTCATTATACCTGTCGTCCTTATGTGTTGTCCTGATGTGTCGTCTTACTACGTCATTATAACTGTCGTCCTGATGTGTCGTCTTACTGCGTCATTATACCTGTCGTTCTGATGTGTCGTCTTACTATGTCATTATACCTGTCGTCCTGGTTGTCATCTTACTGTGTCATTATACCTGTCGTCGTGGTTGTCATCTTACTGTGTCATTATACCTGTCGTCCTGATGTGTCATCCTGATGTGTCGTTTTACTGTGTCATTATACCTGTTGTCCTGGTTGTCATCTTACTGTGTCATTATACCTGTCGTCCTGATGTGTCATCATACCTGTCGTCCTGATGTGTCGTCTTACTACGTCATTATACCTGTTATCCTCATGTGTCGTCTCACTGCGTCATTATACCTGTCATCCTGATGTGTCGTCTTACTGCGTCATTATACCTGTCGTCCTGGTTGTCATCTTACTGTGTCATTATACCTGTCGTCCTGATGTGTCATCATACCTGTCGTCCTGATGTGTCGTCTTACTACGTCATTATACCTGTTATCCTCATGTGTCGTCTCACTGCGTCATTATACCTGTCGTCCTGATGTGTCGTCTTACTGCGTCATTATACCTGTCGTCCTGGTTGTCATCTTACTGTGTCATTATACCTGTCATCCTGATGTGTCGTCTTCCTACGTCATTATACCTGTCATCCTGGTTGTCATCTTACTGTGTCATTATACCTGTTGTCCTGGTTGCTGTCTTACTATGTCAACATACCTGTTGTCCTGATAGGTGGTCTTACTGTGTCATTATACCTGTTGTCCTGATAGGTCGTCTTACTGTGTCATTATACCTGTTGTCCTGGTTGCTGTCTTACTATGTCAACATACCTGTTGTCCTGATAGGTGGTCTTACTGTGTCATTATACCTGTTGTCCTGATAGGTCGTCTTACTGTGTCATTATACCTGTTGTCCTGGAGTGTCGTCTTACTGTTTCATTATATCTGTCGTCCTGTCGTGCTGTCTGACTATGTCGTTCGTGGTTGTAAATTCTTACTATGTCAACATACCTGTCATCCTGTTTGTCATCTTACTGTGTCATTATACCTGTCGTCCTGAGGTGTCATCTTAGTGCGTCATTATACCTGTTGTCCTGATGTGTCGTCTTACTGTGTCATTATACCTGTTGTCCTGATAGGTCGTCTTACTGTGTCATTATACATGTTGTCCTGGTTGTCATCTTACTGTGTCATCATACCTGTCGTCCTGATGTGTCGTCTTACTACGTCATTATACCTGTTATCCTCATGTGTCGTCTCACTGTGTCATTATACCTGTCATCCTGATGTGTCGTCTTACTGCGTCATTATACCTGTTGTCCTGATAGGTCGTCTTACTGTGTCATTATACATGTTGTCCTGGTTGTCATCTTACTGTGTCATTATACCTGTCGTCCTGATGTGTCATCATACCTGTCGTCCTGATGAGTCGTCTTACTACGTCATTATACCTGTTATCCTCATGTGTCGTCTTACTGCGTCATTATACCTGTCGTCCTGGTTGTCATCTTACTGTGTCATTATACCTGTCGTCCTGATGTGTTGTCCTGATGTGTCGTCTTACTACGTCATTATACGTGTTGTCCTGGTTGTCATCTTACTGTGTCATTATACCTGTCGTCCTGATGTGTCGTCCTGATGTGTCGTCTTACTGCGTCATTATACCTGTCGTCCTGATAGGTCGTCTTACTGTGTCATTATACATGTTGTCCTGGTTGTCATCTTACTGTGTCATTATACCTGTCGTCCTGATGTGTCGTCTTACTACGTCATTATACCTGTTGTCCTGATGTGTCGTCTTACTGTGTCATTATACCTGTTGTCCTGATAGGTCGTCTTACTGTGTCATTATACATGTTGTCCTGGTTGTCATCTTACTGTGTCATTATACCTGTCGTCCTGATGTGTCATCATACCTGTCGTCCTGATGTGTCGTCTTACTACGTCATTATACCTGTTATCCTCATGTGTCGTCTTACTGCGTCATTATACCTGTCGTCCTGGTTGTCATCTTACTGTGTCATTATACCTGTCGTCCTGATGTGTTGTCCTGATGTGTCGTCTTACTACGTCATTATACGTGTTGTCCTGGTTGTCATTTTACTGTGTCATTATACCTGTTGTCCTGATGTGTCGTCCTGATGTGTCGTCTTACTGCGTCATTATACCTGTCGTTCTGATGTGTCGTCTTACTATGTCATTATACCTGTCGTCCTGGTTGTCATCTTACTGTGTCATTATACCTGTCGTCCTGATGTGTCATCATACCTGTCCTCCTGATGTGTCGTCTTACTACGTCATTATACCTGTTATCCTCATGTGTCGTCTCACTGCGTCATTATACCTGTCGTCCTGATGTGTCGTCTTACTGCGTCATTATACCTGTCGTCCTAGTTGTCATCTTACTGTGTCATTATACCTGTCATCCTGATGTGTCGTCTTCCTACGTCATTATACCTGTCATCCTGGTTGTCATCTTACTGTGTCATTATACCTGTTGTCCTGGTTGCTGTCTTACTATGTCAACATACCTGTTGTCCTGATAGGTGGTCTTACTGTGTCATTATACCTGTTGTCCTGATAGGTCGTCTTACTGTGTCATTATACCTGTTGTCCTGGTTGCTGTCTTACTATGTCAACATACCTGTTGTCCTGATAGGTGGTCTTACTGTGTCATTATACCTGTTGTCCTGATAGGTCGTCTTACTGTGTCATTATACCTGTTGTCCTGGAGTGTCGTCTTACTGTTTCATTATATCTGTCGTCCTGTCGTGCTGTCTGACTATGTCGTTCGTGGTTGTAAATTCTTACTATGTCAACATACCTGTCATCCTGTTTGTCATCTTACTGTGTCATTATACCTGTCGTCCTGAGGTGTCATCTTAGTGCGTCATTATACCTGTTGTCCTGATGTGTCGTCTTGCTGTGTCATTATACCTGTTGTCCTGATAGGTCGTCTTACTGTGTCATTATACATGTTGTCCTGGTTGTCATCTTACTGTGTCATTATACCTGTCGTCCTGATGTGTCATCATACCTGTCGTCCTGATGTGTCGTCTTACTACGTCATTATACCTGTTATCCTCATGTGTCGTCTCACTGCGTCATTATACCTGTCATCCTGATGTGTCGTCTTACTGCGTCATTATACCTGTTGTCCTGATAGGTCGTCTTACTGTGTCATTATACATGTTGTCCTGGTTGTCATCTTACTGTGTCATTATACCTGTCGTCCTGATGTGTCATCATACCTGTCGTCCTGATGTGTCGTCTTACTACGTCATTATACCTGTTATCCTCATGTGTCGTCTTACTGCGTCATTATACCTGTCGTCCTGGTTGTCATCTTACTGTGTCATTATACCTGTCGTCCTGATGTGTTGTCCTGATGTGTCGTCTTACTACGTCATTATACGTGTTGTCCTGGTTGTCATCTTACTGTGTCATTATACCTGTCGTCCTGATGTGTCGTCCTGATGTGTCATCTTACTGCGTCATTATACCTGTTGTCCTGATAGGTCGTCTTACTGTGTCATTATACATGTTGTCCTGGTTGTCATCTTACTGTGTCATTATACCTGTCGTCCTGATGTGTCGTCTTACTACGTCATTATACCTGTTGTCCTGATGTGTCGTCTTACTGTGTCATTATACCTGTTGTCCTGATAGGTCGTCTTACTGTGTCATTATACATGTTGTCCTGGTTGTCATCTTACTGTGTCATTATACCTGTCGTCCTGATGTGTCATCATACCTGTCGTCCTGATGTGTCGTCTTACTACGTCATTATACCTGTTATCCTCATGTGTCGTCTTACTGCGTCATTATACCTGTCGTCCTGGTTGTCATCTTACTGTGTCATTATACCTGTCGTCCTGATGTGTTGTCCTGATGTGTCGTCTTACTACGTCATTATACGTGTTGTCCTGGTTGTCATCTTACTGTGTCATTATACCTGTTGTCCTGATGTGTCGTCCTGATGTGTCGTCTTACTGCGTCATTATACCTGTCGTTCTGATGTGTCGTCTTACTATGTCATTATACCTGTCGTCCTGGTTGTCATCTTACTGTGTCATTATACCTGTCGTCCTGATGTGTCATCATACCTGTCGTCCTGATGTGTCGTCTTACTACGTCATTATACCTGTTATCCTCATGTGTCGTCTCACTGCGTCATTATACCTGTCGTCCTGATGTGTCGTCTTACTGCGTCATTATACCTGTCGTCCTGGTTGTCATCTTACTGTGTCATTATACCTGTCATCCTGATGTGTCGTCTTCCTACGTCATTATACCTGTCATCCTGGTTGTCATCTTACTGTGTCATTATACCTGTTGTCCTGGTTGCTGTCTTACTATGTCAACATACCTGTTGTCCTGATAGGTGGTCTTACTGTGTCATTATACCTGTTGTCCTGATAGGTCGTCTTACTGTGTCATTATACATGTTGTCCTGGTTGTCATCTTACTGTGTCATTATACCTGTCGTCCTGATGTGTCATCATACCTGTCGTCCTGATGTGTCGTCTTACTACGTCATTATACCTGTTATCCTCATGTGTCGTCTTACTGCGTCATTATACCTGTCGTCCTGGTTGTCATCTTACTGTGTCATTATACCTGTCGTCCTGATGTGTTGTCCTGATGTGTCGTCTTACTACGTCATTATACGTGTTGTCCTGGTTGTCATCTTACTGTGTCATTATACCTGTTGTCCTGATGTGTCGTCCTGATGTGTCGTCTTACTGCGTCATTATACCTGTCGTTCTGATGTGTCGTCTTACTATGTCATTATACCTGTCGTCCTGGTTGTCATCTTACTGTGTCATTATACCTGTCGTCCTGATGTGTCATCATACCTGTCGTCCTGATGTGTCGTCTTACTACGTCATTATACCTGTTATCCTCATGTGTCGTCTCACTGCGTCATTATACCTGTCGTCCTGATGTGTCGTCTTACTGCGTCATTATACCTGTCGTCCTGGTTGTCATCTTACTGTGTCATTATACCTGTCATCCTGATGTGTCGTCTTCCTACGTCATTATACCTGTCATCCTGGTTGTCATCTTACTGTGTCATTATACCTGTTGTCCTGGTTGCTGTCTTACTATGTCAACATACCTGTTGTCCTGATAGGTGGTCTTACTGTGTCATTATACCTGTTGTCCTGATAGGTCGTCTTACTGTGTCATTATACCTGTTGTCCTGGAGTGTCGTCTTACTGTTTCATTATATCTGTCGTCCTGTCGTGCTGTCTGACTATGTCGTTCGTGGTTGTAAATTCTTACTATGTCAACATACCTGTCATCCTGTTTGTCATCTTACTGTGTCATTATACCTGTCGTCTTGAGGTGTCATCTTAGTGCGTCATTATACCTGTTGTCCTGATGTGTCGTCTTACTGTGTCATTATACCTGTTGTCCTGATAGGTCGTCTTACTGTGTCATTATACATGTTGTCCTGATAGGTCGTCTTACTGTGTCATTATACCTGTCGTCCTGATGTGTCGTCTTACTATGTCAACATACCTGTCATCCTGTTTGTCATCTTAGTGCGTCATTATACCTGTTGTCCTGATGTGTCGTCTTACTGTGTCATTATACCTGTTGTCCTGATAGGTCGTCTTACTGTGTCATTATACCTGTTGTCCTGATAGGTCGTCTTACTGTGTCATTATATCTGTTGTCCTGGAGTGTCGTCTTACTGTTTCATTATATCTGTCGTCCTGTCGTGCTGTCTGACTATGTCGTTATACCTGTTGTGTGGTTGTAAATTCTCCTCTCTACAAGTTTGTGCATTCAATTATTGTATTTGTATAATTTTATACATTTTATACATTTTATAAAGTTATGTTATCATACATACCTATATGACAATAATGATTAAATCAGTCAATTACATATTTCCATGCTTTAATATATTTCAATTTCTTTCTTAACATGTATGCAACCTGCTGTTAATAACTGGCAAAAATTATATCAATATATACAAAAACAAAGGTTTAATAACCGGCAAAGCTTGAATTCAATCAAATTAACCTCCCTTAAATAACCTTCCTGAATAAATATGAGGGAAAGCAGCTTTTACATTTGATCTTCTGTAGATCAAAAGACTTCTATCGTCAGATATCCAATCTGTTTAGTATGAGCTGGGATGTTTCACATTGTATCGGAGAAATATATCGATGACAAGGTACCAGATTTCACGACATGATTATCGCTCCCAAAAGAAAAAACAAGTTCCACTCCAAGCATTTATCTAAGAGCCCAAGAACTTTCAGCAGCGCGGCTCTCGAAGTGGGAGTTTTTGTTTCTTATGGCTCCTCCTACCCACAGAACAGGACGACAGGTATAACGCCATACACATTTCAATGACACTGAACAGTCGTAAAGATAACTTAATGACTACAGTGTTCAAAGTTTTATGTATTAATGGATCCAATGAACTTAATCTGCAAGTACAACGTACCTCATGTTGTATTGGAGCGTGTCATTTGCAGATAACGCCCAGCACAAAGTGAGCTACAGTTACAGTCTAAGTCCAGTAGATGGAAGCAGAGCGCTGCATTTTAAAAGCCCTGAACACTCATGTCAGAGACAAGTGTTCATACTCTGTCTTTGGTTATATAAAGTGCAGTTTTAAAAACTAATCCCAAAATTTAGTAATTTCAATCAAGGTTGTCATTAAACCCCTGACTTTCCGCTCATGTATTAATAAGTTTTCAACATTTAAAACAGAAACCCAACAGATTTTCCCTGTTAAAACATCAGTCATTTAGACAGGTGTCATATTTGCTTATTATGTCAAAAGATATTCCCTAAGGTGTCATCCATTCATTATTAAATGTCTTGAGATTGAAAATCTTTAATCATGCATTATGGAACAAAGCTCCTCATTTCCTCCAACACAAAAAAACGGCACCAGTTTTCAGTAAATTAACACTTTTACTCCAAACCACATCAAAAATCCAGCATTATTTATGTCATGTCATTTGACTGAATTAAAGACTGTTTGTTGAAAGAGTTCTACAAAGAGGAAATCACAAAATTGTGATCAGGAAATTCCTTTTTTTTTTTCCTAGGGTAACATCTGCACTTTCATTCTCCCTCTGACTTCAAGGATTTGATTCCCTAAATCATTTTCTTAAAAAATATTTTGCCATTTAGCCTCGTTGGTATCACATCTGGTTCATAGTTTGTGTTTTTATCTGCCTCTGAAACAGATATTCATAAAAAACTACAAAACTTGCATCTGTTGCTTTTGATTTGATACTTCTACACGTACACAGGTATTTTTCCAAAACTGAGTTTTTCCCTTTTTCGTTTCCCCCCCAAAAAACCCCGGTCATACAAGCACGGTTATAAAAAAAATCCCAGTCCAAACGACAACGCAAAAACACAACAGAAACGCTGTCATGAGAATGCCAAACCAGCAGGTGGCGATATAACCCAGTCATGCAAAGAAGAAAAAGAATATCGCAGCCAATCGAAAAAATCGATTGCCGGAAGACTACCTGGCAGGCTGCAGTGGCGCATTGAGTATACACCTCAATATAGTGGACGAGTAACTGTACAGATATGTGTAAACATGTAAAAAGTCCTGTTAGCAAGGTTAGAAGCATAACTGTTTTTGTCACGTCCGTCATTTTGCAAGGAATGTCGTTGTCGCTGACGCTGACGCTGACTGTTCACCCCAACTACACGTATCTTTCTAAAAGTCTTCACCCTGGCTAGAGTTTCACAAAAGATCCATTGTCAGTGACCTAAAACGGTGTTTGTGTGTAGACGAAAGGCCGAAATACAGAGAAAAAGCTACGTTTTGAAAAACACCCCTGTACATGTAGACATGGACTTAGTCCACCATAGGTGAGAAAAATAACCAAAACTGTCCACAGCAAAGTCTATGGGTAATCCACAACATTAATAACTGTAAATAGTTGAGTTAAAAAATAACTATATTAACAGAATTTGGGGGCTGTGTAAAATCTAGGCAAACATAATAAAAACTACAAACATGGCTGGATACTTTCGGTAGGAGAAGTCTTCGTCCGTCACATAAAAAAGAAAAACAATATCTTATTCATCAGTGTAGTATGAGAGGGTGTTAATGACGAATCCCTGATAAAATAAGTCCTCAGAATCATTTCTACATATTTACAAACATAATAATTATTAATTATTGTTTTGTGACAGTAGAGGCCTGCACATGATGGGGCGCCTTCCCACAAAGGACAGTAAAAGTCTGTTATTTCATCCTTTATGTTTCAGCAGTGTCAGTCTTTTCCTCTGTATGTGATGTTTGTGAAGGTCGAAGTTGCTCCTTTGTAGAGAGGATTGTGTCCCTGTTGGAAAAATACACAAAAGAGAGATAAGTCGAGGTGAGTTTGACACAAATAAATGAGATCTTTAAAAGGTCATTAGGGAATTCTAGAATTATCCATGACCTCTGACCTTTTCTGAGATTTAACCTGGTTCATTTAGACACATGTATGAGCTTGAATGTGTGGCTTTTCAATTTAACTTCCATTTTTAAGAAAGCATCTAAAAACTACCATGATTCTTTGCGGTTTCAGGCCTCTGGGATTTTGGTGTTTTTTTTTCAGGCCACAAAGAGGCCTATTACCAGTAAAAGGCTAATTAGCGTTAGCTAATTTAAACCCAGCCCTTCCTCTGGCTGCCGTTTGTTCTGCTGGGAGAAACAGCATGCCACAAAAATAATAAAAAAACATCTTCAGCCAACCAGAGTGAGAGACTGCGTGTGTGGCCTTTTGTGTGTGAGTGTGTATGAAAGTGTGTGTGTGAGTGTGTGTATGAAAGTGTGTGTGTGTCAGGTTTTAAAAAGAGTCCCAGGGTGGAGGATAAAGGCATCATTACCAAAAATGTATCTTTTTTTATTTAAATCTATATAAACATTGACTGCACATTGATTTCTATGTTAGTTCTGCACAAAGAGTACATTTTTATCAAATCCTTTACGCACACGTGCCGCCATGTGCTACATTCACTGACCGTGTCCCACTTGGCACGAGCTCTTTCTTCCTCAAATTTGGCAAACTCCCGTCTGTCGTGGATGGTGACAAGCAGTTTCCAGATAAGCAGAGCCGCCAAGCCGAGGAAGAGGATGGCCCCGGCCACAGATAGAAGCACTACCAAAATGTCTGGACCCTTGGGGCAGTCTGGAAAGAAGAGGAAGAGAAGACGGAAAAGAGGCGATAAAGTGATGAGTCACGTGGGCATACAGGAGACGATAAGGCAGGAGCGTGGACAGAGGAAGTCTGAGTTCATCACGCCATTTCCTCCCCGTTTTATTCTTAACTCGCTTGGATTTTATGTTGCTTTTGCTGCTTTAGCTTTTTACATAGAGGACTGTGCTTTTTACTGTTTAAGAATAGTATATTGACACCTGTCATGCTAAAAGGCACATGTCATCAAACCCGATCCATTGGTATACAAGTTTATGTATCTGTCACATATCCATTACATTTCCGATAATGGTACACAAGATCTTATCTGTTACAGATGCTTAAAATTATATTATATGGGTTTTTGGATTGGGTATTTTTCAGGTTTCAGTCCTGTCCGTTTGTTTCAAAATAGAAATGTATGATCTTGTAGATATCCCAAATACATACGTATAACCACCTTGCACACTTGCAAGTACCATATTTTTATGCATTCATTCCAGAGGTGGTTCCTTGTGGCATGAGTAACAGGAGTTTTCTTCATGTTGTCAGATGCAGAAGAACGAGTGCAGCGTCACAGTTGTGAACAGAAATTATTGTGACTTTTAAATACCAAAGAGCAGAGGGGAGGACAGGCTGAAGTGGAAAACAGTAACCTCACACAGCCAGGCCACAAATCTCCCGACCCTCAATGCGGTTTGGAAAAAACTCCATAGGAATTTGATTTCTTTAAAGAAGACTGTGCAGAAGATGACTGACAGACTGTCTTTCAAAGAGTCGATCATTAGAGGCCCGCCTACCCCGGATTGCAATGACACATGTTGGGCTCTCTTTGGTCATTTTTCCCATCATTAGTTGTCCCAGAAAACTCCTAAATTAACCACAAAATATGTTTCTGAATAAGAGGAGCAATAGGACAGCTACAGCACATGCACAGCTGAATCACTTTTCATTTTATGCCTACAGATTGTAGTTTAAATAGCTGGAGGAAACGAGTCATCATCTCAACTCTCATTAGTCCACTGATGGTTTGGCCTCTGGTTTTCCCAGCTTAAACGATTCTTAGTGGATGTCTTCTAAACTGGAATCTTTAAAAATTTAAATGGGGACATTAAGCCCTGTGAAACTTTGAGATGGTACGTTTTCAGGTCCTTTAATGTACTATTTATCAGTGTTGTGACCAAGTCATCTTTGCTCATGTCCCAAGTAAGTCTCAAGTAATTTGGTCCAAATATTGAGTAGTTTTTCAAGTCAAGCCAAGTCACAGGTTATGTTAAGTCAAGTCAGGTCGAGTCCTCAGTTAAGGCAAGTCAAGTCCCAAGTCAAGTCATTTTTTTTCCACCACAGCACTCTTACCTGTAGTATCGGGTCTTAATAAAGAGAAAAGACAAGGTATGAGTAGCCTGTCTAATTGGCCAATTTATATAACCTGTTCAAAAGGTATGACAATGAATTGTATCTGTATTATCTTGGCACAGACGCAGCCATGATGATGGTCTGGTCTGAGACCGTATTGAGTAGTAACGAGTACGACTGATGAGGCTTCTCTTTGGGGGAAAACATCAGGTAGCTGGGGGCTTTGATGTTGCGTGTTGCCATAGCGAGGAGTTTGACTGACAGCCACTCATCCAATCATGACAATCACATACCGGGGAGCTTTTTGAGTCGTCCAATAATAATTCCCAGTTTGCGCTGCTTACATACCTGATAGTTAAACAGAAACTTGACAACATTGAATTATATGATTTTATATTGAACAGCATTCAAACTTATGAACACACGCAAGTCATCCGGGTCATCATGCCTCAAGTCAAGTCAAGTCTCAAGTCATTTATTTTTTGTCAAGTCAAGTCACAAGTCATCAAAACCGTGACTCGAGTCAACTCAAGTCCAAGTCACTAATTATCAAGTCCACATCTCTGCAATTTATAACCATGCCATTCTTTATCAGTCAACTTCTAACAATGAGTGATTGGGTCTAAAGTACAAATTTATAATTTGTGAGAGATTTTCTTTTAGTTCATCAGAATTTAGGAATACTCTTTTTGGCCACTTGAGGGCAGCAGAAACTAGCTGTAAACACAACACTAACATATTATCACCTCTAAGTTGGTATCTCAAACATGCTAGCAAATGCTTGTCTTTTGTGACATCTAGCAACATTAGCATTCTTTTGGAGTTGTGTATCTGGCCACCTCATGAATTTACGTCTAAATTTCACTCTTGTTTAAACTTTGTTTTCCCCTCTCACTGCCTTACATGACATATCTGCCTCTTTAGCTGCTAAATGCTCCAAAATGCTCATCTGCTAGCCGCTGACTTAGCCTGTGTGTTGTTTGATGCAGGGTGGCCCACAGTGAAAGTTTTTAGAACACTGCTGCCAGCTAAGGACGAATAAGTTCCAAAAGAGGTGAGAGTGAACCAAAACAGTAATGTTAAGACCGAAAAACCACAACAATTAGCTGACAGGTGCTATTAAGCTAACTGTAGAGCTAAGTTTGTGAATTCTTTGCGGATGTGTCACTACAGGCACCCTCTTTCGCTTTCTCGATGCCTTCTTATCCATTGTTGATAATAGAAATATTGGTCATAGCTGCTTTACGTATGATTGTTGCATATTTAGTAAATAAAACAGAAGTTAAAAATTGATAAGATTTGATACCATATCTTTGGAGCTAATATGGCTAAATCAATACTAAACACTATTTGTGCTTGTTCTCATGGTCACAGGAGGCATGAAGTGAAGTCTGGTAACAATTTTCTTCATTGTTGGCAAAAATGTCTTACCTTCACACTTCTAGCCACCAGTTTTAAGAGCCACCTGGTCGTACATGTGTGCTCTTATTTGTTTGCCAAGCTGGATCTCAGTATATCTAATCATATGTCTATGCATATAGGTTGTCGGGTATTTGGATAGCGTATAGCTGGGTGATGTAAAAGGGGCAACTTTTATTGCGGACATCAAAGCTTTTCTCCTCTTCCTCTCTTCTTGTACGTTACTTCCTCTATTTCCTGCTCTTTGACTGACCCTTTTGATCCCTTTAGCCACTACAAAGAAAGCTTGTAACATGTCAGGTTAATGCTACAAGCCTATTTCAGCACAATTATGATGGACTTTTAAATGAGAGAAAAACTCAGTCAACTATTTCCAACCTTTTTTCCAATCTTAACACAGCTTCATGTCTCTTATTCAAATGCTGTCTATCCCTTTCTTTTGCTTACTTAGTCTCTCCCTCTCCTGCTTTCCTCTGGAGGATCTGTAGAGTCAGCGGGTTCCAGGAGGACCTGGGCAGCTGTTTACGACCCTCTTTGACACAGCGGGATGCACCATGTTCAAGGCAAATTTTTGGTTTACTTCTCTGCTACCCAGTTGTGCCTTAATTAAACACACACATTCATTAAAGGCAGACCCAGGGACAGACTTTCTCTGCGGGCACTGCTGGTCATTAAAGCCTGTTTTACCGCCCCACACTCTTTCTTTTTGGCCACTTTACAAGCAGATGAAGGGCATGTAAGCAGGGAACTGACAGCTTATACGTGGGTGAAGAAAAAACACATGGATTTCACAAGAAGAGGACGTTTTATAGAACTAATAAGTTGATGTATTTTTGGCTTGAGATGTCACCCTTTTCTGTTCAGTGCTTGTATTTATTTTCTATCTGTCATTTTGACTTCAGTCATGTCTTCTACATATAATCCTAACTGTATTTTTTTGTTACTGTCCTTAAGGCAGCATCAATAGTTTTTTAGCCCTTTTGGGGCAGCAGAACAACCTTTAACCACAACATGACAATTACAATTGTGTAAAAATGTAACAGAAAACGTGTTAGCAAACAAGCAGGAAGCTTTAATTTGAGGTTCTGATTTTAACTCTCCTTTTCCCTCATGGTTTGGTGTTTAACTCCAGAGGGGAAATATCTAACTCTGGATTTTTTTAACTAAAAAAAACGCTCGAAAATGATGTTCATTATACCTCTTTCCCACCGAACTTGCGTTGATGTGGATTTTTCAGATGCAGGAAGACCCGCTTATAGATGCCGATTGTATCTTTTCCCATTGCCAGCGAAGTATACTCCCGTCGGTCTCTTTTCTGCTGCGTCACCGTTTGACGTCACAAACGCACCGGAGACAGGGTTAGTAACATGAAGATGTTACGGTGGTAAGGTTTTTATTGTATCTATTACTCATTCAGTCTGTGTATCAAACTCGGTGCTGACAAATATGGAACAACGTTCGAGCGCTGCTCGGACGGAGACGGGCGGAATTTGTAGCTGAGATGACGAGGAGTCGCAGAAGTTACCGACGGAGCATAGCATCGCGCCAGAAAGGGGGTGGAGATTAGCGTGTTGACACGGGTTTTGTGTTCCCATCAATGCCGATCGGAACCGAGGCGATAATTACCCGGGTCTACTGCAGAGTCATTGACCCGGGTCTTAATGCCGATTGTAGCCTTTCCCACTAAGCAAAAAAGCCAGATGTTAGCGGGTTTTTTGACCAGTGGGAAAAGGGCTTTAGAGATTTAAAAGAAAGCATTATTTATCACATTATAAATAGGTATTGTGAAATTGTGAAAGTCTATGTCATTGATTAGCACTGTTTTTTTTAACCTTTATTTAACCAGGCAAGTCATTAAGAACTAATTCTTGTTAAGTTAAGTACGCATGGAGGATGGATCTCTCTTACCTGGCTCTTTGACGACAAACAATATGGACTTTCCACTGGAGTCCTCGTAGTATTGGAATCGCTCCAGGCAGTCGTCTTCGTCCTTGTAAGTGCAGTTCACAGCATTTGTGTCATGGAGCACTGCATGAAGAGAAAACGGTTCTTAAGTTAGTCAAGAGGTATTGCCCTTGTTTTTGGTGTGACAGATGCCTCATCATCTCTAGCAAGCAGCACATGGGCTTTTTAGTCATGTTTGTGAGATGTAAACTGAGTTTTGTTGCTGTATAAGCATCTCTTGAAGTCCATGAAGCAACTGTCATTTATTTTATAAACTCACTTTGATAGTCAGATAATTTCACTCACATTATCAGCTAAGAAGCATGTTTGTTAAATAACTTTTGTTTATTTTTACATTTTAAGTTGTAACTAATAGTTATCAATAGTGAATCAATTATTAATTTCTACTGCATAGATGAGTTATAAGACATGAGCAACAACTTTTCTAGTTGCCAGGGTATGAAAAACATCTCTGGTTGGAGTTTATCACCCTGAAGCATGATGCAATTCTCTGTAAACTTTTTATGTACTTACATAACATTTCAAATTTTTCCTATACAAATGAAAATTTGTATTTATACACAATACAACACACTCAGTGATTTTCTGTTGCAATCTTACTTGGTCTGGTGTGACCAAAAAGTTAGTAGCAAAAGTTAGCTAACAACCTGGCAACCCAAAACTTTTCAATTACCTTTAACAGTAAGTTTGTTAAGTATTAGTAGCATGAATAAAAAAAATGTACTCAACCATAAGTAATGCCTTTCACTACTAATTACTACTACTAGTTATTTCCTGTTTGGGGTCAGCAGCGTCTCACCTAATTCATCCACCAGCACAATTTCATCCTTGCAGATGCGAGAACAGGTGTTGTCCTCAAACAGCCTGCCCCTCTTGAAGTGCTTACACTCCACACACTCCCTTTAAGAAGAAAAACACACATC
Source organism: Semicossyphus pulcher (assembly GCF_022749685.1). NCBI lineage: Eukaryota > Metazoa > Chordata > Actinopteri > Labriformes > Labridae > Semicossyphus > Semicossyphus pulcher. Next base: position 15,513,824 of record NW_027211670.1, on the reverse strand, counting down.
AGGCCATCACATTTCATATAGCTTTCCTCACACTGAATATGACAATTCTGTGTGTGGTCTCACTTCTTCATGGTGCAAGCGTCAGGGCAGGTAGGGCATTTGTCACATGTGGCCCCATAGGCACCGGGCTGCGTGCACTCACAGACCCCGCACACACACTGGCCCCTCCCGCTGCACAGCAGACCCAGGGTGGACATACAGGTGTCAGTGCGTCTGGAGCAGTTACAGTTCTCGCCCTGCCAGTCTGGTGCACACTGGCAGAAGCCGCAGTTACAGACGCCATGGCCTGGTAGTGAAGGAGAGACAGAGGAGGGGAGAAAACAACCATTTAAAATATAAACACATTTCAGGAGGGGTTTTTTGTAGTGAAAACAAAATATCTGTGGCGTTGTAGAGGTTTATCATAGCCACTGTAACTTTGTTTACTGGTTTACATTTCATCAAACTTAAGGGTGGTATAAGGAGAAAAAAAAGCAAAAGAGGAGGCGAATAAACAATAAAAGAGAGGAGGACAATGTGACCAAGTGAAATGTTGTGTAGGGTGTGGTAGGAGTTGGGAAACAAGGGGAAGGCTACAAATGCTTAGTAGTGGTCACTATGACTAATTTCAAATGTTGTGGATCATTTCTAATAAAGCGTCTAAAAAGGATAAGCTAATATTAGTTCATATGTGCTTATTTATAACCTTGACATAAAGTTTCCTGTTTTATTTCTTACTAAAATAGCCTGGTTGTAGCTAGTCCTTATTCCACACTATCCATCCATCATCATATATTTTCAGTTTTAGCTTGTTCCAACTCTAAATATTAAATTTATATTGACAAGACATGTTTTCATGAGTCTATCATTAACATAAAAATGGACATATGCAGCATACACATTTTCCTTGTGTTTTCTTTGGAAATTTTGGGAACTCCACGAGAATTTAAAACAAAGTTCTGTGGGTTAGATCAAAGTTCGGTCAGTCAGCATGAGCTTGTAATTTCTTGCTGCTGCTTGTTAAGTGGTTATGAGTGTATTTACCACAAGTCCCTGTCTAGCTTTTGTGTATTTTCCTGTTGTGATGACGTGTTTTAACAGGGATGTTTAAGAAATTGCATGCTAGCTGGAGGAATATCTACCACTTTGCTTTGTCTTTGTACCCAGATATTCAGCAAACATGCTAGCTAAAAAAAAGCACTACACATGTAGGCCTACTGTGTAATGCTAGCTTGTTTTAGTTACAAGCTAACGTAGCTAAAACAAGCTTAGCGTTGGCATCCACTCCAAATGTTACAAGAACAATTTTTCAATATGAAAATGAGTGTTATGTCTTGCTAAGATATTTTTTCTGTTGTTTAAGTATGGAAAAGTTGACACTTGAGTCCAAACACTGGAAAACAGAAGCTTTCAGTCATGTTTCTTCAACTGTTAATAGACAGAAAACCCACTTTGCTTTGTCTTTACCCTTAGATATTCAGCAAACATGCTAGCTAAAACATGCTAGCTAAAACAAGCTAGCGTTACAAAGTATATGTGTACTGCTAGCTTGTTTTAATTACAAGCTAACGTAGCTAAAACAAGCTACCGTTTTCATCCACTCAAAATGAAGAAGAACAATTTTTCAATATGAAAATGAGTGTTATGTCTTGCTATGATATTTTTTCTGTTTCTAAGTATGGAACAGTTGACACTTGAGTCCACACACTGGAAAACAGAAGTTGTAAGTCATGTTTCTTCAACAGTTAAGAGACAGAAAACCCATCTCATTGTGTTCATGTGGTGTCTGGGGAGCGTTTATTTTTGGATGCATGATTCAGTGTGTGTGTGCGTGTGGGGTGTGTTTGCGTGTGTGTGTGTAATTTTAAGCTCCTTTGTTTGTTGTTATTCCATGTATCTGTGTGTGATGTTTGTATGTGCATGCCAATATAAAAAGTGTGACAATGAAGAAAACATTGTGGCCAATCTCCCACAAAACAATGCCCTGCTAAACAATAAGAAGCTGCCTGGAAGTAGTCTGACTGAATAAAGGATGAACCATGACCAAACTGTCATTACCACTGACCACAGGACCGCTGACTTTTAATTACACTCCTCTTTGGGGGAAGAAAATAGACTATAGTCCTCCCTCTGAACAAGGTATTTCTAGACAAAAGCAGACCATGTTTTACACACACAAGCACACAGAACATTTGTAGTTCTCTTCTACTTGGCCCTTTTCTGACCAAACATGGGTTTATTTTTAGCCTCATTACACCACACGAGCCAATATGTAAGCAGAAAGGTATTTTCATGTTAATCTATGGGCTCTGGGGAATACAGGAAAACATTTCTTTGTGAGAGGAGCAGAGGGGGGTTGAGTGATATATGAGATTTTTTGGTATGATGAAGCTTGAAGCAGGACAGCATTCTGTGCCAAAATCTTGCTTTATGCAATTAACAGTGCCGAATTAAAATATTCCCAGAGGCAACTCAATACCAGTTCATGTTTTAATGACTAATACAAAATTAAGCAGAGCACAAGTGACGATACTCTACTCGTACCTTTATGTACGAATAGACAATGCTAAGTGTTAGCTTAGCTAGCATTATCGTAAGCACAGGGAACCAGCTAGCCTTGGTCTCTCAGAAGTTTTCTTTCTTTTTCTTTTTCATTGTAGATTGGCATAGATGATAAAACATGTTACATGTTAAAGAGTAAGCTTGAGAGGTATGCAGTTGTATTTGTGATCTTTCACTATGCTAGCCATTTTCCAGTGCTTCAAGTCTTTAGGCAGAGCTAAGATACGGTAAGCTAGCTCCGTACTTTTGCTACATCTGAGTGGGAACAAAGGGAAAATCTTGCATTATTACTACTTAGGAAGGTTCAAACATTAGTAAAATGAAGTGGCACAAGTGATGAGACCACTCTCATGTCTGTCCTTTATGTACGAATAGACAAAGCGAAGTGGTAGCTTAGCTAGCATTTTAGGAAGCACAGGGAAACAGCTAGCCTTGTTCTCTCAGAAGTTGTTCTTACACTTCTTTTTGATTATAGATTGACATAGATAATAAACATGTTAAACAGTAAGCTTGAGAAGTGTGAGCAGGTGTATTTGTGATCTCTCACGATGCCATTTCCCAGTGCTTCAAGTCTTTAGGCAAAGCTAAAAATACAGTAAGCTAGCTCCGTACTTGTGCTACAACCAGGCAAAGTCAGGAACAAAGGAAGAATTTCACATAACAACGGAGGGTTCAAACATTATTCCAAGTTATTTACCGCTCTGCTAGTCGATGGTCCAGATAGGACTAAACAGTTATAGCACCTTTAAAATAGTTAGTTTTAACATGTAAAGATTAACTGCCAGTTATGGTGTATGTATATTTGTTGCTGAATCAAATAAAGACAAGAAATCCTCCTGATGTTTGGCTACAGTGGACTTGATTATTTCTAAAAAAAACAGTGTACCTCCATTGTTGAAATAATTTCTTGTAAGAATGTAATATGACTTATGTCATAAGGCAAATTAAGGCAAATAATTAATTAGAAGAAGACTGACAGCATTTGTTTAGGGTCTAACGCCTATGAACACCCTCAGGGTAACGTTTTTTCTTGTTTTCGCTTGATGACACGCTGTCTCTTTTAGCCCTCTCCTTCAGAGTTTAAGCTCTTAACAATCACCAAACACAAACTCATTCCCAGTGTTCAAAAACCACAACCGCAACAGAGAAACTTTCAGAGAATGGATAGTCCCCCCTGACCGGAGAAAGCTTCCGTCTATTTTGTAAAATCCTTCTTTGTGCACGAATCGTGTTGAACTCTGTGGTACAAAAGCTCGGCCTCGCTGATGAAACATACAACCTGAGCTTACAGTAACATGCATGGACACATCGCACCGTATGTTTATTGTGAATGGAGCCCATGTCCTGGGCAGAGGGGAAGGTTGTTATTGTATGTAATACTTCCCAGATGTGGTGGGTGGCAAGTCAGTGTGGTGCGGGGGACCGCAAACCCCGATGGCAAGGAGACATACATTCTCTGAAACTCTACCACAATGTTTAAGACAGTCCTGTGAACATTTTAATCTCATCTTTCATCTTTCAGTTGAAGCCATATTGTTTGGTGGGTGATATGAAAATAATGTATAAGGAATAGTTTGAGAAATGCGCCACAGATAAGCTCAGCTTAGCTTAGCATTAAAATGGAAAATGGGGAAACAGCTACAGTATGTGTGGGATTCTTGGCTGGGTGCAGTACTTCTTTAAATCTCCTGTTTGCCTAGCTGATAACCTTACAATGGTGATAAGGACTCCAGGAAATCACTGCACCCGGCCAAAATAATATATAACCCTCCAAAAGACCACAATGTTTCATTGTTACATTACATTTTTTTGTGCAGATAAAAAAACAAGATATATCTTGTAAATTAGTGAGCTTTCAATCTCGGATCCCATCGGCTATAGTCTGACGACGATATAGCCTCTGAGGACAACGGTGAACATGCTGGCCGGCTAGCGATAAACGAACAAACAAAGAATTGTTATTTACTTTAATTAACATGTCTCACCTTTGCCAAAAATTTGAACATCATGATGCAGATTTTTAAAAATTAAAAGTGCAAGCTTTGTCAGGTCTGTCCTCAAGAGGAGAAGAAAACTTTTAAAATGCTCGTTTTTTGAACGGAGGTCGGATCGATCTGATGCATTTGAGGAAGTCGGGAAATCTGAACGCTAAACGGCTTTGGTGACACAGCGTCAGCAAATTTATCTCAAGTAGAATTTTAAATCTAGAACGGATTGTTACCCGTTAGCATGCAGATGTCTGTTTATAGAGATTAATAAGAAGGTTGTTGTTGTCAGATGACGCTGATGGGAGCCGGGATGGCATTATGGCAGATCACGCTCTGCCTGCTTTTGCTCTCCACACTGTTTTTCCTGCATACGCCGCAGCCTGCTGATATGTGATTGGGCAATATTACTCAGACTACAAGCGTAGTACACACTCCGAAAATGATGAACATATGTCATCACTACACAAAAATCGCAATCTATCGATAGCTATTAGTAGCTCATTTATTATTCTAAAGCAACTGACTTCTAAGTTGTCATTCAGTCCAACTTTTCCATCTTAAGAGGACAAGTACTTTCTTATTTAAGCCAATAAGCTCTTACCTGAGCACAGTTCCCCCTTATAGCGCAGGCAGTTGAAGTCGTCACACTCACACAGCTTTCCCCACACCTTTCCAAAGTCGCTGCTGTGGCACACACACTGGCCGCACACGCAGTCTCCCCGACCGCTGCAGATGGCAGACTGAGGTCCTCCGGAGCCTGCGGGTCCACTGCAGCGGTCTTGCTCTGAGGGGTTATAATCCCCCTCTGCACACTCGCAGTGCGGCCCCAAGCGACCCGGGTGGCACAGGCAGATGCCACACTCGTAGGTGCCGTTGCCTTGATTACATTTGGGGCTATTGGGCTGGGCTTTGTTCTGACACTTGCAGTCGCACTCGAAGGTGACGGTGATGGAGAGGGAGTCCTTAAAGCCCACAGGTTTGATGATGAAAGTTTTCTTCTTTTGTTTGGGGCAACCGCGAGCTCTGGCTTCCACACTGAAAGAGACCTGAGAGGAAATCCAAATGGTAAGATTTTATATATTAACATATTTGGTTAAAACACGTTTAGCATTTGATAGCCTCTCAAAGTGTCTAATCGCTATAAGATATGACACAGGGAATGCCTCCATGTGTGTTTAATAAAGGTAATTGTTCATTCAGCATTACATCTTTGTCTGGTAAATGTCCAAAAGTGGGCAGTTACCACATCTGGAGAGAGAGCCATATATGGTGAAAATAAAGGGAGCCGAGGCAGAGAGAAATAAATGTGTGGAGGCCAAAAAATGTCACCTGGAGTGAGGAGAGAGTGGGGAAACAGAGCCAAAGAAGCCGTGATAAAGAAAAAATGCAAAATTAAAAAAAAGAATAGAGCGCGATTTAGGCTGACAATTTGCTCTAAATGAAGCTGGCAGAAGGAGAACAGAAAGAACAGAACTGATCCACTTTTTTCCATCATCTGCTCTTTGACATCACGAGGGAAACATGTAGAGAGCAACAAGGAGGGAAATGGAAAGAGACCAAAAAATGTGCCAAATGGGACTGACTAACATGTTATTTTTTGCAACTAAGCCTAGATTATGACCTCTAATCTTTGATATAATTAGTCCTCAGAGATAGGTCATGTCGGCTGAGGGTGACAGAGCTGTTGTGTGCCCTTGAAACTCTTTTTCTTAAAACAAACACTGTATCTGCTTAATGAGAAGCCATTATTGCCATAATTGCCTTGTTACATACGGTATATCTTTGAAAAGGCCTTAAAGGTCTCTCCAAGTGTGAGGATGACAATATAAACTGTACAACAATACTTGTTTGGAGTTCTGAGACTCCTTTGACAAGTATAATACAGACGTTTATTTTCATTCTTCTCAGTGGCAACGATTTAAATTGAAGCCATATTGCAGGGATTCTGCTATGGCAAGTCCTATGGATATAGGATTGAAGTTATAATCGTTTATTACATGGTTTGTGTTAAAAGTGGGGTATTATGCTAATTTCAGTTTTATATTTTACTCTGTGATACCTGTGGAGTAGCTTAGCATAATTTACAGTTAAAGAAACTCATCATTTTTCTCACACTGGTGCTCTGTACAGGCCCTCATACAGCCTGAAACGACTCAGTCAGCTCTGTCCCTTTAAGAAACCCTGCCCCTACAGCCCACTTTCTTCTGAGACTGCACTTTATGATGTCACAAAGTGCAGCGTGTAGAAAAAAACTGTGTGAAACCTGGCGTTCACAGCAGCCTGCAGACTGAGCTGAGAAGCCTGGGGATTACTCTAACATACTTTTACCTACAGATTTGAAACTTCACCCACGTTTAGTCCGGACATCCAACATTGAAACATTATATATATGTCTTAAAATATGAAATAGTATAATACCCCCTCTTTAAATACTTGATTCTGATTGGATAGGTCTGCTACTTCTAGATAGCAGACCGTTGCTATGAAGAAGAGACCGTTGCTAGGGATGCTGCTCTAATCAAACAATCTGGATCATAGCAATCCGCCGTTCTGTTTATCGAAGGAAAAAACAGAAAAGAGACAAAACAGCAGAGAGAAAGCAATAAAGGTTAAAAGACACAAAAACTGTAGGCTTGTTTAAAGACGGTGAATGGAAAAGAATATGTCACCAGACTCTGACAGTGACGAGACAGGGAACCTCAATCAGGCGCTGCAATGATACACTATCCTCTAGAAATAAAGAGGGGACAGTGACTGACCGTGTCTCCTATCTTGAGGCCAGAGCAGGATTTGAGGCCAGGGATGACTTCCCCGTTCAGACAGGTGGCGTTGAAGGACAAGGACAGCTCCTCCGGGACGTCTTGAAGCTCCAGCTCCACCTTGGAACGGATTTTCTGGCAACACAGACGGAGAAAAACAGGCACGTGGGAGGATGAGTGCACAGACCTGCATTATGAGGCCCAAATGTTCAAAGCCAAATCAAGTTCTGAGGTTAAAACTGCTCACATTAAAACTTAAATGCAAAGGATGAAATAATTTTTTCATAATTCATTTTTTTTGTTTTTGTGGGTGTACAAACATACATGTGCACACATTAACACGCAAGCTTGTATGCACGTCTGCACATGCGTCACAAAGTCACAGCCACAGTGTTAAAGCCACATTTGATGTTCACCTGCTCTCTGCACTTTAAACCCAAATAAACCCAGAGCCAGGACTCTGCTACATTTGGTCAACATCACACTTCGGCCACTGTGGAATTTCTGCTGAGACTTTGGCTCGACCGTGTGCATGACTCAGACACTGTGGGTGTGCATCAGCAAACACATGTCATCCACTGAAACACTGTCTAGTCGGAGGTGTGTGTGTGTTTGTGTGTAACACTTACAGTGTAGGCCTTCAGTATGAGCTGAATTACATTGCCCGAGTCGTTGGAGAGTATTCCTACTGTGGTGCCGGGGATCAGCTCACTGTAGTTCTACGAGACAGAAAGACACACAGACAAGGAACTATTTTTAATAACTAATACATTATTAGTGACTATTATGTATAAAATACCCCCCGATACTTGCCACAAAATTGAGAAGCATTGTTAAAATGTTACATAAAACCTGTTTATGTTACAAATGATTACTTTGCTGATGTGAAAGAGTTAAGTTAAGTTATAACGGGACAGTTTGATTTTTCAGCCTTTTTGAGTTGACATTTTAATAGTTAATAAACTACTAAACCACATACTACACAATGAGTTCCAGAGGATTGTTATTTACACTATACAGCATTTTATAACAATAAAAACCTTTGAATCAGGGGCTATGTACATTGAAAAGGATATCTGGCAGAAAAGGCAGAACAAGTACAAGTAAAGCTTATGGCAGTCACACTCACTGTTGTGTCACACTGGTTTTATTGGTTTAATGATGTGAGATAGGTGTGAAAGTTGTACCAAACACTGCGGGAGAAAACACCCTAAAAAAGCCCTATTATGTCACACTCTAACTCCTTCCTGCCCAATTTTCTTACATTCTTTTAATAGCAATATTTAATATAAATCCCTCTATAATTCATGTGAGTAGTACCCATACAAGTTAAAGTTTCCAGTTTTGGAATGTCTGAGTTTGTATCCTGCTGTGTCTTAACAGCGTGAAGTACTGGTTGATTTTAAGTTTTTCCAGTCTTCCAACGCAGGATCCAAGAATCTCTGTTTATAACCAGTGAGGTTTGGAGGATGTAAAACGATTCAGTGTGTTCAAGATGTGATGAATAATGACTGCGATTTGTCATCAGTTTCTTTTTCAAAATAAAAGCTGCCGACCTGGTACAGAGGAAAAACAGGGTTGGTGACGGCGAAGATGAGGTTGATGTTGTTCTCGGACATCTTCTCTGTGATCAGAGCCAGAGATGGGTAATCCTGTGGGGACAAAGGGCGCCATGGTTACCGCATGTACACATAAACACTGACATCCTCCTGTTATACTTCTGCATATTCAAACAAAGTCTTCCATTCTCTTTGTTTCTCTCTTTACTTTTCGTGCATCAAACACACACTTACAGTATGCACTAACCATGGTGGTGGACATGTTGTACATGTTGTCAGAGTTGAGGTGGCACTTCCCATCGTGGGGCCGCACGATACCAGACAGACGACCATCCAGAGCCACGTGAGTCTTAGCGTCCGAGGTGAAGATCAGAAGGTGGGATGCACCGGGCCGCCAACCAATCTGCTCCTAGTTCCCATCAAACCATGTAGAAAAGAAAGTAGAAACAATTTATTTACAGCTTTTGATTGAGGCTGAGATCAATACAAGTCCATTTTTATTTTAATATCCGGTGTGGTGGATTCTTTAACTCAAGCAGCAAATCCCCTCTGCTTAACTTTTTATTATGGTCGACTTAAAATCTACTTCTTGTTCTTCTCTAAATCCTGAAATACCTGAGTGTGTACGTGTATAAACAAGATTGTAAACAAAATCAGGGTTATGTGTATGAGTATATGTACGCACATTGCACACAGCAGCCTGGATGATGGCATCAAAGCCTCCCTCAGGGGCATCACGGTTTCTGGAGACCATCTGCTTCTTCACCTCCTCAGTGAAGCGGCCCACCTCCTCCGTCAGGGACAGAACGTGTTTGTAGCCAAACTGGGGGAGGCAGGTGGTGTTGATGCTGTCAATGAAACAGAGATTACATTATTTTGATCATCCATTTATGCACAAATGTATGACCTCATCAAATGATAAAAAGCTTATTTTAGCTGTATGTATTGTCAAGTTTTGTTGTGTAGCCTAGTTATTTTGGCTATTTTGAGTTAGCCCTTTAACTGTAATTATAAGACCTAATACATTAAATCCCAGTTGAATCCTAGCTCAAATGTTGACCCGACCTCGTCATCAGTATTTTACTGGTTTGTTGTTATTAGGAACAATACTGAGAGTTAACAGTCATGCTAGCTGCTCTGTGATGCTGTTAATCATAGTGGTGCTTCAAACTATATGCTAACGTTGGCATGCTAACATGCTAACAATGACAACAGTAACATGCTGATGTTAGGAATAGTGTTTACAGAATTCATCATCTCTAGCTAGTGTGTTAGCATGCTAACATTTGCTTATTAGCACCCAACGCACATCTCATTTATTAGAATTTTTTCATAAATCAAAGTATTGGACACAATCAAAGTTGACCTAAAAACTGCGCTAGCTTCTTCTAAAAAAGCTGCCAGTTTCCCAAAGATTTACGTTAGCTTTAAAAAAGTCTCTCTCTCCATTGTACCCCTCTTTCCCTCTCTAATATACAACACTGAACCAAAATTCTCCGCTTGTCTTATCTTTCATCCAAACATTCCTGGAGGCTGGATCTCGGCAGAGAAAATAAATGACCCCAAGAGACCATAAACAACCAAATCACCCTTACAGGAACCTTTGGGTGGAGCTATGGCGGTTAGCATTGGGACACTCTTAACCTCTGTGTAGATTACCTGCAGCTGATTCAGAGCAGCTGACCAAGCTCTACGGAGCCACAGTAAGCCTTTAACAAGTGCTGTGACTCTGAGCCGGCATGAGTTTTTACTGTGCTACGCTGTGTTTAAAGATGTCCTCACAAAATGACGTCATCTGCATAATGACGCTACTTCCCACAAACAGACATAAACAAGTAGTCAAGTGAAATCAACACCACAAGGTAGGCCCACGTATTAGGAATTAAAACACTGTAAAAATGTAAGATTGCAGACACTAAAATAAAGTTTCCACTGCTAACAGATCTGGTTTCAGTTTAGCTGCCTCTGAACAGACAAGGAGGCTGGTTCAGGAGGCTAATTCTGCAGTTTTTGAGTTAATTACGTGTGGCCAGCATATTTTGCTAAAGGAATAGTTCCACATTCATAGAAATAGATTTACCCGCTTACCATGAAGCAGATGAGAAGTTTAATACCTCTTTTATATTTGTATGTACAGCCAAGAGACAGTTAGCTTATTAGCAGTTAGACAGTAAACATGTGGTTACAGCTAGCATATCGTTCATCAATTAACTGTTTAACAAAACTGTAAGAGAAAAGCATCAATCCACAAGGACAGAAATCCTGTATGAAGCCCTTTTCCAGCCAGTGAAACTCTTTCTTTTACCTGTAACAAGGGTTCTTCACAGCCTCTTTGGGGGAGATGTACATGTAAGGCGAGAGCGGCTTGTCCACAAAAGCCCCAAAGCCCATGCGGAGGTTGCTGGTGGTGCGGTTCATGGCTTCAGCCAGACCTTTACCCAGCGTCCTCAGGCGGAAGAGGTCATCGTTCATGGAGTAGGAGAGGTCCATGAGGTAGTAGAGATCCACCGGGTAGTCTTCCACCTGACGCACCTTCACTGTGAAGCGCTTTGCATCATCTAAGTAGACACAGAAATGTATGTAACAACAAAACTATTGTATGTGACTTCCTTTTATATCACACACAATCTTTCTCTTTTCATATGCTATTCACTCATGTAGAAACCACAAACCCAGACTGTAAACCCTACCTGGCCTGAGGGTGATGCTCAACCTCTGGGGCTTAATCTGGGTCACATCCTGCGTGGCCCCCGCTGCCTTGTTGCTAAGGGGCCGGTCCTCGATCACCTGCAGTTTGCTGTTTGGAGACTCCAGAGCTGAACATCCTGCTGCCACCAGATTACTCTTGAGATTACAGCGGGATGAACCGGCTACCCCCTGCCCGAAGTCCTGACAGAAAAAACAGAACATTTTATACTTTGACACAAATTTGAATGTACACGGTTTGTTAAAAATGTAATCAAAATGTTGTTTATTTACTGTGTTCCCATCTGTGATAAAGCTGTGTTGAGAAAGAGGCCATATTGGATTCATTTGGAGGCAGAAATGTCCCAGAACATTGTGCTTTCTATTAAAATATCTCCTGGAATGTCATCTCTTTAACAAACTCTGGACTTGCTTGCAAATTCCAGTTTAAAGTTAAAAGTCCATCCTGTCTGAATAGTTTAACCAACGTTCCTGAACATGAAGAACAAGTGTACTCAAGTCATCCTGAGAAAATTTAACACTTGAGTGTAAGGTGGGGTGCGTTGACTCCCAGAGTTTTACAACATTAAATCATTGCACTCATTAGTGTGAAGCAGAAAATATGACTACATCATTACAGTCACACAAGTTCAGTCACTGTGTCAGGAACCCAACCCAGATTTTACTTTGAAAAAGCTGCTTTAATTTCCACCTGAACCTGTTTGATTTTGAAGATCTACATGCATTCTTTTCAGCCAGATTACTTCTCTGATGAGGAGATCTGTAACACCCTGCACCATCCCGGTTTGACAAAGCTCATTGCTTAAATGAAGCGAAGTGGAAAAGGAACCCACCTCCTGGAGGCACCACGCGCAGCTGGGGTGAACAGCCAGACACTGCTTACATGTGCTGGCCCCCCTGGAGGTGCAGACGTTTGAACCTGTAACAAGACGGAGAGTTATTTCTCCACAAGTACAGTGATTTCCCATGCAGTATGTCGGATAAAATATAGGCAATATGTGTTGTATCTAGCTGAAAAAATATTCTCATATTATCTTGTGTTTAATTTCAAAATAAAAACTTTTGGCAGAATAGGCAGATCAAAGAGAACACGTTGAACATGCGTAACTTAAAAACTAAATTAAATCACTAAAACTGCAAAATATGAAATTTTGGCCTAATGAAACAATCTAAGAAGTTTTCTGGTCGTAAGTTTTTATTTTGTACACATGATGCAGTATTCCTCAAATTTAAGTAATCACCCTGAACTGGTTATGTTAGCAAAAAACAGTTTTCCTCTGCAAAATGTTCTTAGCTACAGGGGCAGAACATGACAAAAGATGAAAATAGTAGTATTGTAACTTACTGTAAACTCTTGTTATTCCAATAAAGATCATAATCCATGCTATCCTTGTGGCCGGGTGAGCACCCATCCTGGTGCGGCTCTCTGTGAGGACGGAGCCTGCTAACGAGCTCTGCTGATGTAGCTCCAAGTAGAAAAGAGCAAGAAAAAAAACGTTCTTCTCTTTCTTCTGCAATGGACACAACTCCAAATAGAGTCAAATGTCTTAAAGCCACCCCTCTACTCCGCATCCACAGCCCTCATTATCATACTATTACATGAAGAGGGCGGGAAGAGTGCATCCAAAGTGAGTTAGGAGCTTTTATTTTGGTGGGTCTGTTTTTGCGCGAGTATGTTTAACTGTATGTCGCGAGGGAAATTGTATAATATTCAAATAACCTCTCATAGACAATATGAATATAAGCACCTAAATATTAAAAACATTTATCAATTTAAATTTGCAGGCTTTTATTGTGATATGCAAATGCGCAATTGGCTTAATATGAAGAGAGCGTTGACTTCAATCGAGTCTGTAGGAGGTTTGATATGCGTCTATGGTTTGCATTAGTATAAACTGCCCCCTAGTGGACATAACCTGTAAGAACGAGCGTCAAGCCCTCCTGTGCTGTTTGCTCCACTATAAATTCAATATCAATATCAAATCAGGTTGATCTCATTAAATACACATCAGGTCGTGTGTACGAAAATGAGGAGCTGTTTGACTGAATTTCTCTTTTTCTCACCAAATTGTAATGGAATATACATTTTTCACAAATAATATTAATATAAAATATAGCAGTAAAAAAATCCAATATAATGAGGTGTGTCTTATTTGTCCAGGAGAGTATTAACACCTGACAGTGATTATGACATGGAAGCCATTGAAAAAGAAAAACAATAACATTTTCCATAAAAATGGGTTAACTGGTTCTTGAAGAACTTCAACCAAGTCCAGTTGCCTTTTGGATTAAAATCCAGCATAATGAGGTGTGGTTTATTTGGTGAGTATCTGACGTTGATTTGAGGACACTAGGTCATATGACATAGAAGCTTTAAACATATTAATATAACATAGAAAAAACAACAAATTCCAACATTAAGAGTTGTGTCCTATTAGTCCAATTTAGTACAAAATAAAATAAATATGTATTAGCGCGACGGAAATTATGACGTCATCACATAGAGACTGACTTTCTCGAAGCACCCCCAGCTCTAACCGACATCCAGCACCCCTGTGGTAAAAAGTGTTTTTGTTTATGTGTAGAGCAAGCCTGCTGTAAATCATAAGGGCGGGACCACATGAATATCCTATTCTATATGTTTGTACGTAGTGGCTAAATAAGACATTTTAAAAGACATTTTTCGAACGATGTTTTCTTAAAAACTACTGTGTCCACGACTGTAGCACCAGATACATCCACCAGATGTCATTTTCCCACAACATGTTGCCTCTCCGTCTCTGCGTCTGCGTGTGTGTGTGGATCATTGATGCCTCGAGTTTGACTTATTTAAGATTAGTTTTTGAGTATTACCAAGTATTATTACGAACAGTAGCTGAGATTTTTAGCAAGTATTTAGGGACCATATTATGAAATAAGCCATGAGAACAGTAAAGCACAGTCATGAGCACAGTAACTCAAGGTTGAAATTCAAATTTAAATGCTTTGACCCTGATTTCACCCCAAAAGTTAAGCTGAACTTGTCCCAAGAAGTTTGTCCTACGATTCAGGGCCAGCAGCAAGAAAGACCTGAAAAGAAAGATCTTTTTATCTGGTGAGCTGACGATTTGAAGTTCCAAGAAACTGATGCACAGAGACTGTAAGATGCTCTTATTTGTGTCAATCTCTGTCCTTCTCTTCTCCTGCTTCTCTGCATCCCTGTAGGCCGTTCCTCCTCTCTTTGTTCCCTCCCTTGACATCACTTGTTCCTCCTGAGCCTCCTGTTGCTCAATTTTCCATCTGTAACTGTGTCTCTTGCTTCACGTTTGCCTTTCCTTCCCTCTATTCTGAAACTTCCACGGGCTGTTGCACAACATTCAGCGAGGGAAACAGCTCCTCTTTTCTCCTGCAGGTTTGATTGACAGCACCCCTTGCACACACTCTGCAGTAAGTGTGTGTGTGTTTGTGTTTGTGGGAGGGGGGGGGGATGCATGTGTCTTGGCATCAACCTGTGTCTTTAGAAGTCTAATTGCAGCATTTGGTCTTTCTTCTCTGGGCCAGAAGAGCATGTGTGTGCACTCGTACACACACGCATTTTCCTGTGTGTGTGTGTGTGTGTGTGAATGCTGCTTTGAGAAAACAGAGCAACAATTCAAGTCCAAAGGTTGCGAAAGAGCTCTCACACTGATTCAGCTAAGGAGTTCAGGCGCCCGTGCATGCACTCCCACACACACACACACACACACACACACACACACACACAAGGGGTTGTGTGTTGACTTAAGAGTTAATGAATGGATGATTGAGGGCTGCAGGGGTTGGGGAGCGCAGTGCCGTGGAAACAACCCCTCTTTCCCAGGAAAGGGAGTAAAGAACAAGCGTTAGAGACAAAGAAAGGGACAGAAAACGAGTGTCTCAGAGACAGAATGAAATTCAGATTGTGTGTGCCGAGAGCCGAGGGGGGCTGTGGGGCGAACTACTTGAAGCAGAAGCATTGAAAGAGCCAATAAAGCAAGTAGCATGTACTTGACAAGGACCCAAAGGGGCAAAGAGAGGGAGAGAAGCAGCTGTTGGAGGAGGAGAGTGAGACAAAGAAGGAGCAGGGGGCTGTCCTTACTTGCTCTTCAGTGTGAGGAGTGTATGTGGGAGGAGGCACAGGGAGAGGAGAAAGAAGAGGACAAGAGACGAAGAGGGAGTATGTTTGGTGTGTGAGGGAATATTCGTCTGAAAGTGTGTGAGGGTTTTGCAAAGTTGCGGGCGGCCTCCTCTCCTCCTTTTTGCAAAACTTTGTCTGAGGGACCATGCAGCGGGGCTGGACTCTTCCCTGGCTCCCTGCTCTCCTGCTGGGGCTGATGGGGCTCCTGGCGCGGGGCTCGGACTTCCAGCATCACCGCTACGAGGACATGGTGCGAGCCCTGTTTGCAGTGCAGAGCGAGTGCCCCTACATCACGCGCATTTACAACATCGGGCGCAGCGTGGAGGGGCGCCACCTCTACGTGCTGGAGTTCAGTGATAACCCGGGAATCCATGAGGCATGTGAGTAACACCTGATTCAATGATTGACAGTTCAGTGAGGATGGGCATGTTAGGATTAAGAGTGTTTTCATGCAGATAAAATAGCAGACATTCTGCAAATTCCAAGTTAAAATGAGTTTATATTAGTTAAGATTCAAGTCACACTCTTCTCAAAGCAACTTCTGTTAATCAAAACTGTCCTGGTGCTGCAGCAAATGGATTAAATGCACAGGCCGTGTCACTGGCTCCCCATTTGTTTTGCACTTCTTGCTGTGGCGAGTGAGAGCATAGCTGGCAGGAGACACAGCAGTCTGTGGGGGCTCCAGTTTTTTCCCACAGGAGATGAAACGCAAGCTTTCCATGTAGCTTTCAGAAGCTGAATTACTGTGCGGCTTCATGGTGAGAAGGGGGAAAAAAAAAGAGGCGCTATCCAAAAAGCTGGCTTCTTTGATAAACATCAGTGACGGCAATCTGTGGAGAACACAAAGTGAAACCTAAAAGTGAAAGAATTGAGAAACATCTGTGATTCATTTCATCTTTTTTTTCTCGCCATCCAACCGCTGACAACATGTGGGGTGTTATTCAAAGCAGAGCAGATGACACAGAGGTTCGCTTTGAGTCAATATGACTTTAACCCTGAACCGACTCTTGCAAAAGCTTTGCTCGTTTTCCCTCCCTCTCCAAACCACTGAATCCGGCTTCCAGGTGTTTACGTTGCATATCAGTTGCAAATTGAAAAACCACGACCTCATCACAGTGTTTGCACTGAAAGCAGGCCGTAAGGTCAGACGGGATTTTGAAGAGTTTTCCATTCTTGCATTTTTCATGGCAGCTCTTTGGGGGGAAAAAAAAAATAAAAGCTTGACAACTGCAGGGAATGCTCTTTTGGCTGCGGCTGAGCTTGCATTTTTATCTGCATTTGCACACGTAGGGGCTTCCTTCAGGAGAATGGAAGGATGTGCGCCTGTTCTGTTGCATGATGACCGAGGGTGAAAAACAGGAACCGTGCACTTCACGGAGGGGAGTGACCTCAGGTCTCGTCTGGGTCAGCCCTCCGGCACCCTTTAGGAAGTTCATTCTTTCACATGCTGCTGAGGGTTGGTGTGTGTGTGTGTGTGTGCTTTTTAAAGCTGCATGCTAGAGCCAACACTGTTTTCTGAACCTAAGGCCAGTTGGCCCCTTGCTAAAGAAAAGGAGGTGAATTGTAGCAACCAAGCTGCCATTTGGGTGCCTGAAGCAATTAGTGAAGGGTGTTCATAAATTTAAGAGTATCTGCTCACTCCCACATACCACAGCCCGCCAAAGCCCCCTTATATCTTCTTATGAACTACAGAAGTGCAAACACATCTAATAATCCAGTTTAAAATCCATATTTTCATCGTACACTTAAGGGACAAGACAGCAATATTTTTATCATTAAACCAAAGTTCTCAGCAATATTTATCAGTAGCTCTGTCAGCTGCAGAGTTAGGGGGTCCTTGGTTCTATCAACACTCCAGCAGTGATTAATGAAGGGACCCTGGGGAGGAGGGAACCTTATACAGAGAGAGGGAGACTGTTTGGATAGGTGCCTCACCCAATCAGTGACAGATAGGAATAGGAATGTAAGATGACCTTATCCAAATAATTCAATCAGATGTAATCAGACTCACTGCCCTGAGTTCACCTTGGTCACAACCTTAAGAGCTTCCGATAAAGAAACTGGAATAATGTAAACTGAGATTAGTAAATTATAAATAGTTTAGAACAAAACAGTAATATTAAACACCCCCAATTGAATGCACTAACAGGCTCGCAGATACAGCCTTAGTTGGTCTGGTATCGCTAGCAGCTAATGGCTAACGTTAGCTGACCGAGACCTGTGTGCGAGGCATAGGCGGGCCTCCTATGCTCTATATTTCCAATGTGTGAGTCGCGCTAGATATGCGCCTGTCAAGCCAGCTGTGTCAAGACCCTCATCTCTTTTCATGCATTTAAAATGAACACGCCACACACACGCCACGCTTCCAGTGTTGCACACGAAAGCACACATTGACCTGATGCGGTCAGCCACATACTAGGTTGACCTAGTCATGTTGTTTTGATTGTTTAACGATGATTGTCTGACTGGAGTGCAAAGCTAAAATGGGGACGTGCCCTTTCAACAAGGAAAATGTATTGCATTTATGCTGTTGACCAAAAATAAATAAATATAAATAAACACTCCCTACCTGTTCAGTCGGCTGTATTTTAAGTAGCTTAAAGTCAGTGTGCTCATATGTGCGTTACGTATGTGTGTGCACGCTCAGGCAGTCATTTTACCTGTCACGCTTGACAGCTCTGTGTGGCCTTTTGACCTTCATGTCCCCCCTCACCTCTCCACTTCCTCTCCAGTGGAGCCGGAATTCAAGTACGTGGGCAACATGCACGGCAACGAAGTGCTCGGCCGTGAGCTGCTCATTAAGTTCTCCCAGTTCCTGTGCGAGGAATACAGGGCCGGAAACCAGCGGATCATGAGGCTGATCCACGATACCCGCATCCACATCCTGCCCTCCATGAACCCGGACGGCTACGAGGTGGCTGCCAGACAGGTAATGTGCACCCTGACAATACATGTGAGCTCTATGCTTACATGTGCCAAATGAAAACCAAGTTTTTCTTCTGCAATCATTTGCAACTTTTGGAAAAAAATAGGTCCAACATTTTTCCTTGACTTTGGTGTTGGCAGTGGAAATGTAAAAGTCCTTCAGGAGAACTTCTTAAACCTGCAAATAAAGTCACAGCAAACACATATGACTCCATCAAGTAACCTATATCTAAAGGTATGTGTGTTACCGGCAGTGCAGAACAGTTTTTTTCCCCCACTGTTTGCTAATATCTATAATAATCCCATCTATCAGCTTCCCGGGAGAGCCCCTAGATTTACTGGGGGCTAATTATATGGACCCTGAAACTACAGACATACATGCAGGCACCTTTAAAAACAAACACATGCACACAATCTCTCTGAGGCAAATTATATATCCCGAGGAGGCCAGTTGCACATGACGGCGTGTCTCTTTGCCACTCAGACAACACATGCGGACTGCACTGTAATTTCTTGCATCAACAGATGTTGGGATGCAGCAGCGTCTGGACAGAAACAGGAAGGTGGCTCCATGTCACAGATTCCTCGATGGCACAGTGTACTGATTTATCTCAAGAAATTGTTTCATACCTGTGACATCAGAAAAACAAGAGTCAAAAGCCATTCTAGCACCTCTATGAGTCTGTACCTAGCTAAAAGCTAAAGTCAGATAGCTAACATGCTGCCACTGACAATGCTAACAGGTTAATGTTAAGCAGGATAATTGTGTAACATGTTCACATAGACTTTATGTTAATAGTGGAAAAAATGAAGCCAAAGTACTTGTGATTGACACGGCGCTACCATGGCGACCTGTCAACAAGGATAGAGACGTAGCATTGCGTATTCACTCTTTACGCCAAATATGGTCACTTCAGGCTCTAAAAAAACAAGATGGCAACGGCCGTAATGCCAACCTTGAGGCTTCAAAACAATGGGTGGTTGAAGTCACAGTAAATACAGTCGCTTCACAAAGTAAACGCAGGATTACTTTTTTATTTTAGCATGTCAGCATGCTAAACTAAACTAAAGGCACATGCTGAAGCTAATTGCTGATAATACACCGAACGAGGTTCAATTTTGTTCCAATGCTGGCACCAGAGGAAAAGTCAAGGAAACACTGAAATCTTTAGGATTCATCCTGTGGGGAACATGAATGTTTGTACCAATTTTCATGCCAATCCAGCCGTTGACATTTAACTCAGAAGGACAACGTCAGACAGATGCAAAACCTTCTCTATTGTGTCTGCCATGCGTTATAATAGGCGTTTTGTAATACTCAGGACTCATAGTGCCTTGGAATTTTTTCTTGTTTGTGTTTTTGTGACATATTTAGCATTTTTCTTGGAGGCTTTCTATTTAAAAAACAAAGAAATCATTGTCAAGTAAAGGTTATGTCCAGAAAAAAACAACTGAAGAAAATTAACTGTGACACTGTGGAACACACAAACTACTTTTCCTTTGCCGCTTCCAAACAATATAAAGTCCTAGTTTAAGAAGCTGTATCTTAAAACCAAAGAGGCAAAAAGATAGAATGATAATTAAATCCATCTATTGGGGAAAAACCAACATTTGCTGCTGTTTGATATGTTGTCTGTGTGTCGACAGGGTCCAGAGTTCAACGGCTACCTGGTGGGTCGAGGGAACTCCAGAGAAATCGATTTGAACCGGAACTTTCCGGACCTGAACGCACTCATGTACTACTATGAGAAGACCAACGGACGAAACCACCACCTGCCACTGCCAGACAACTGGGAGCAAACGGTCAGTACTAGAAAAACGCCCCTTTCATCTTTGTGTTTGTGGGGAGAAAGAAACAGTGAGGAGAGTACGTTTCTCTTGCTCGTGTGTGTTTGTGTTCCATGTTTGAAGTTAAATCATGAGTTACAAAGCTGAGTTATCTTGGCTTTGACTGTGTTGACGTTGAGATTTGTAGTGGATCAGATTCCGCAGCAAGTTACTCAATGAAAAGAAACTGCCTGTAAAATTAAACATTGAGTGGACAAAGTAAACGGCCCGGCTGGCTGTTTGTGTATGTTGTGTGTGTTTGTGCGTGTCTGACCTTTTGGCATGGGTGTGTTTGCTTATTCTACTGTAGTAACCTATACCTCGTCATATAAACAACTTATCCTCTGGGTCAGACAGAGGTCGCTCTCCTTTGTCCTTGCATTATGAAACAAGCAGGCAGCCTTACTTGTTCCAACTCAGATGTGGAAGTTGATGCACAATAATCGTTTAACACTCTCGCACTCTTAGAATCACAACACCTGACACGGTACTACAGGTACTGTATATAAAGACTTTCAGCCTGAGTGAAACATTTTTGACGTTTTGTCACCACGATGAGAGTCTGAACTGACCCACTCTGCGGTCTCAGAGTGTAGCTGTTACCTGCTAGTATCGTATGAGTGTGTGCATCACTACACATAGTTAGCAATCCTGTGAATTCATTTATAGTATCACTTCCTTGCGATGTCTGTAGTGGTGGAAGAGGACCTTTACCAATAGTACAACAACGTAAGAATACTTCAGTTTATAAAGTTTAGCTTTTTGGATATTACAATTTGCATTATTAATACTAATGAAATAAAGTTGTCTGCATTTTGCTATTAAAGGAGGCTGAGGTGAAACCACTTTATATACGGTTCAGTATTTTAATCCATTGGTTCCCAACCTAAGGGTCAGGCCCCTTCAAAGAGTCACAAGATAAATCTGATGGGTTGGGAACAACTGGCTTGATATTTTGCATTTTCAAATCTTAAACTGTTTTATGTGTTAAACCTTAATCTTAGAAGTAAGTGGTAACTAGGGATGTCCCATTCAGCTTTTTTGGCCCCCGATCCGATTCTGTTAATATTAAATATCTGTCAAACCGAGTCCCGATCTGGTTTGGCCTTTTTCGCTCTCTCAGGGATATTTGTCCTTCCTTTGAAAGTCCAGAGTTTGTTGCTTTGGCGCAGAAGCCTTTTCCTCTGTCTTTCAGTGAACGCATCATATTCCGTTGCATGTTTAGTTTTTAGATGTGGTATCAGATTGGTAGTATTGAACGCAGCGTATTGCATATATTGCAAGTGGCTGTTTTCGCTTCATAGTTTAAAGTATTTCCACACTGCTGACATTTTAGCCACAGGGTTATTAATGCTAAGTTACTCGCACATTTGCGTACTGCCGCAAATTGTGCTCGGTTTAGAACAGTTGACGTAAAAGATTGGGGTGAGATGGTCGGCTTAAAAAATGCGCCTTCGATCCGAAAGTTGAGATCGGGATATCTCTAGTGGTAACTATATCTGATAATGAGGAATAGAGCTAAGGTGCAGCATTTAGGTAAACAAACTTATATTCCACCACTGCTACTTCAAGAGCAGTTATACTTTCTGTAGATTAAAGCCCTGCTGGATATTTTTCTTTGTATGAGACTATTGGCACCCACTTTACTGTGCTTCATGAAA
Source organism: Semicossyphus pulcher (assembly GCF_022749685.1). Lineage (NCBI taxonomy): Eukaryota > Metazoa > Chordata > Actinopteri > Labriformes > Labridae > Semicossyphus > Semicossyphus pulcher. The sequence goes on along the minus strand of NW_027211670.1, from coordinate 15,491,723 downwards.
TATTTCTTACTTGGCAAGAACACTCTAAGCATCCTGTATAGTCAGGTACTGTGCATGTACCTGCATGTCCATTAAAAGTATAAGAAACAGTCACTTGCACTACACTGTGAACAACATAAACTGTATCAATCATTTAAAGAATATGCTGACGGGTTATGTTGGTGGCTCACTAATGCAGGTTATATCGCTCTGCTTGGCCACAGTAGATACATTTATTTTCTGTGTAACTCAGTGAACTCATGATTTAAGATCACTGCAGTGTAACGTGTAGAAAGAAGGCATGCTGTCAAACTATCACTAATAGCTGGCTGAAAGTGTATTTTAAGTATTAAGGTCAGGTCCTTGGGGATGTCTCGTCTGCAGCTGTCTTATATCTTCAGCAGACACTAAACGGGCTTCTGTTCTCAGGGTTAAACTTCTTTAGGTGTCTCTAAATCGGCCTGTTTGATCGTTCTTACTTGAGCACACTGGGTGTTATTAAAGGCAGATAATAGGATTTCTCTGCAAGTCAAATGTGAGTGTTTGTTAGTGCTACATATTAATGTAGCAGTGTTTGTTTTTATCGTATTATGAAACTGTTATCCGTTTAAGGCATATGAGTGTAGTTTTACTTAAAGTTCTAATCTCAAATATTTCATTGGCAATGATTGGTAATTGTGGGAGCACACGTCCTCATGTAACCAGACGTCTACGGCTGGCTCAATTGTGGTGGTTCTAACTCTTGATTTTCCTCGCTTTCATTTGTAGACTGTTTGCCTTCTTCTGAGCGTCAAATTTGTTTCTTTTTCTTTGGATTTTCACTTATTGTTGAAGTTGTATCTGTAGTCATCGATCTTTTCTTTGTTTGTTCAGCCGTAGTAGATTACTGTTTACTCGCAACACTTGCAGAGACCGGAAAAGTGTCTGCTTAGCTCCGCCTACCCTCTCTGGCAGACCAACCACTGCTGAGCGCCGCTTGTGTTTTTTTCCGTGAATGTCGCTACAGACAGCCAGTCCATAATAATACTATATACTGCAAATGCAAAGGCTTTCATCAGTGGGCCATAGGCTCAAGCACCATTGTGTTACCTCATTCGGTGATAGATAAAGACTTAACAGACATTTATTTACATGAAAACGTTTGAGATTGTTACTTTAAGATGATGATGCAATAAATTACTTAAAAAAGATATATATACACGACCTATGTGCATATTTAAAAGTAACTATTTTCAATATGTCAGGAATAATATAATAAAATCAGGAAGCAACAACTGACAGCTCAATACTGTACAGGTATCGGCTGTGTACACAGATATAAACTTTACATAGAGCCAAGCTCAGTATCAGTATCGGTAAAGAGAAAGAGCCAAAAGAGCTACATGAGGAGTTAGTGCCTCTAAATTAAGTTAGGAAACCGTATCATTGAGCCACTTATTTAAAAGGGGAGGTTGATTAACTTAATTCAAAATCACCTCTTTAACTGCAGCGGATTTTGGCAAGGTATCAATACAGTACTAATCGTTAAATATCAAAAAAGTGTTTTTTCAAGCAAGCCTTTGATTTTTACTTTTTTTTTTTACTAGTTTCTGTGTTATGTCCAGAAAACTAAAGCACTGGTCTGCCCTGCGGCGAGCTGTCCTCCCCACATGACTGCCTCCTGAACGGCAAACACAAAAGAGTAACTGTGCCACTGTTACAGATACTTCATTCATGCCGGTCAGGATTACATTCTCACAGGCTACACATGTGCACACTCCACCGTGCTACATTTTAATTAGCGGATGATGCTTCACGCCGAGGAATGAGTCCATTTCTCTCCTCGGCCAGAGAGATTGTTCCATGCTCAAATCACACGGAGACGGCTAAGTTGTAATTTTCACGGATAGTTTCTCTAAAGGGATTCCTTTAGAGAAATGTTTTATATCTTTCCGCCTCCCACAGACTGACAACAGGGTCTATTCTAAGCCCTGCATACCGCATTTATATAGTCTGTGAAGAACAACATGAGCCGCTGACATTTGTTTGGCCTCATAAAGTGTTAAATCCAACCTGGGATTGCTTGCCAATGAACCTCTAAGTGATCCAGAATGTGCGGATATGTGTGTGTTTGTGTTTAAGATGGCATTCGTAACACGACTTTATGATTATCAGTGTGTGTCCTTCATATGTAACCCTACACCATAGTGTTGGCTCTGACTTCAAAGAGTGCACGAGTGTATATAAAGATCCACGGACAATAAACACCTGCCAGGCCTCAAAACAGAAGTCCTGCTTCTTGGTTACCAATGCTGCATTCAAGGCCTGTCGTCTCAGATCGGGTTTTGATTATTCTCCAGCTGGACCAGACTGTGTTTATTGTCCTACATACCTTATTCAAGGAGAGGTATTACAGCTTGTCTCCATGCGTGATATACGGCCAAGAGCATGCGAGGATAGTTATCGCTGACAGAGACAATATATGGCGGCCTAAACCAGAATCTGAAGGTTAAAGATTTATGAAGTATCACAAAGGAGGATCCACAAACTTTAGAAGTCGGTCTAACCTCATCTTGTCCCTGAATTCCAGAAACAAAGCGTATTTCCAGTCTAGATAAAGTGAGATATACTCAAGTGTTGAAGGACATTTGTTCCCAAACATTGCATTCCCTTGCTCTTAAAAATTAAAAAGGAAGGGAAAAATTACACAAAATACTTGCTTATAGTAAAGCAGAGAAAACAAGGATTTGTCCACATAACCAGCCAGGCAGAGAAGCCAGCAGTTCTGGGTGAACTGAAAACCAGATGTGGTCAGTCCACTGATGGTGTTTGGGGAATGTCTGGGATAAAGTTATGTGAAACAATATCAGTAAATTGGATTAAATTATGATTTATCTTGCAAAAGTAAAAGTTGAATATTTCCAAGAGAGTCAATAAGTCATGCAGAGTTGTTCTGGTACCAAAACCAGTATCGGAAATGCCTTCAATACAGCTTAAAATGCAATAATTGACCAGCAAGTATGCAGATGATACCATCATTTATTTTGCAAAAACAGTAGTCTACATAGCAACAATATGGCAGCCACTAGCAACTACTGTTTTAGAGCGGCAAAGAAAAACAGTGAGCTGCTAGCTAGAAGTGTATCGTTAGCTAAAGCTAGCTAAATGTCATATCATTTTTTTTCCAACCACTTATTTAAAGGTTGCTTTTTTTAATTCAAAGTTAAGATTTTTTAAACCTGTGACTACACAAAGCAGTTACAAGTTAATACTCAGGGTTTCTCTGGCAGTCTTCGAAGGACACAGGATGTAAGAAGAGACTGCTAGCCGAACTACTGCTAACGTTAGCGTAGCTTGTTCCTAGGTGCTCAGCTTGTTTTTAAGTTAGGATTCCTACAGTTTACTAAGCTTGGCCGTAAAGCAAAGATAGCAATCATACAAAATCAATAACAGGTTTGTGGTAAAGCTAATAAATGTTTAATATGTTTTCTTATTTAACTAGTAACGGAACTGGTAGTCAAGTTGGCCAATAGACAAAAAAAATAGATATTGGAACATTGCTGATGTGATGTGCATTGCCCTCTAAGTGGATTAGCTCTAAAAGTTCCACTTTATTTATAACTTTCTCATTCTACGTCCTCCACAGGTTGAACCGGAGACTTTAGCAGTAATAAAATGGATGCAAAACTACAATTTTGTCCTATCAGCCAACCTCCATGGGGGAGCCGTAGTCGCCAATTACCCTTTCGACAAGTCGAGAGATCCCCGCATTCGAGGGAGGACCACGTACGCGGCTACTCCAGATGACAAAATCTTCAGAAAGGTGTGCTGCAGCTTGAAAATTCTTTCCAGATGCTACACACATCTGTTCTCATCACTGTGTGTCGTGTGTATGAGTGCGTGTGAGTGTGTGTGAAAACATCTGGATGACTGGGCATTCTTGGATTTGTGTGTGATGACAGTTGGCGAGGACTTACTCGTACGCTCACAGCTGGATGCACAAGGGTTGGAACTGCGGGGACTTCTTTGATGAGGGGATCACCAACGGGGCCAGCTGGTACTCTCTGTCGAAAGGTAAGCAAACCCTCTGCTCCTGAGCATTTTGTAAATTGTCTTCAGCAGTGCCCACAAATATCGAAATTTCCTCCCAGGTCAAAAGTTAGGTTTTAAATTTGATCTTGGAACTGAGCTAAGCTTGAAGCATTAGAATATGAAGATTTGGGGCACTCTTGAGTAGCATAAAAAATTGTCACGGTTTGGGTAAAAAATAAATTGGTAAAGGACCCAGGTGCAGACTTAGATATATGATTTAATTTACAAAAGGCAAAAAATGCAAAAACAAAATCTAGAATCCAACAAAAGACAAAAAGTTTCATAGTCAAGATAAAAGAATAATCCAAAGGAAAAACTGGAAACACACACAACAACGGGGAGCCACGAGGGAACAGGGAAAATCCACAAGGATGACAAAAGTCCACAGGTAACACGGCAAAGACAATGAACTAGCCACAAAGACTAAATAAACATAGGAGGTGAGGCTAATCAGACACAGGTGAGACAATCAAGGGGCAGGTGAAAACAATCAGGGCAGGGCACACAATCAAACAAGCGGGAAACACAAAGGCAGGAAGTGGACCAACACGAGAGACAAGGTGACAAAGTAAAACAGGAAATGATCTAACCAAAAACACAAGTGAACTACTTAACTAAACAAGACTAAAAACTGACAAGAACACAGAATGAACTAAATACAAAACTAAACGATGAGAACTCATGACAAGGGACAAAGTGACAAAGTAAAACAAGAAATAATAACTGGAAAATGTCTTCAATTCTCACTGTAAATGGCTGAAACTAGCTTTCATGATATAGCTATGTAAATGAGACTTGTAAGATAAACCAAAGTGACCAAAGGTTGTACAAGTTTTACTCTAAAACCACTGTTTACATTTTCTGTCTGAATTGTGACTCCATATCTGGACTTGCAATGCTTGAAGAGGGCATGATGCTTGTGTTACGATGCTTTAATGAATCAGTTAGTGAAGACGTAACAATAACTTTAGCCCATCTACGTTTTTAAGTTCCAGTGAGTGAGCAAGTGAGCAAAATACAAAATGTATTTTTCCATTGGATTTTGAATACCTGCAGAAAATGTGGTGATGTGGAAATGTGTTTTTTTTCAACAAGATAGTCTTTACAAATATGCAATGCTTTAATTGATTTCAAAGCATCAATGCATCGCAAACGTATGTAGCTAACGTTAAGCTAGCTTGCTTCTAATTTGGGTATTTATTGACATATTTTTATCATAAAACGTATGATAATCATAAAAGCTTGTGTTAACCCCATACCTGATTTTAGCATCCGAACAAAAATCCATCCAATTTTCCTGTTTACTTTAAGAGGAGATGATCAGATATAGATACCATCGTCAATTAGACTAATGTACACTAAATATGAAGCTGTAGTCATTAGCCAGTTAGCTTAAAACCACAATTTGTTTCAGTAGGTATTAAAATATCAAGAAATAACTAATTAGCTAGTTAATTAGCCAGTATAGTTGTAGTAATAGACAGTAGTGAGTAGTAGTAATTAAGCTGTCTCACTCTTTGTTCTAAGCTAACTGCCTGCTTGTGGTAGCTTCCAATTAAACATAAAGTCCTGAAAGCTGTACCAATGTCCTTAGCCTACTCTTAGCAGAATGGGAACAAGTGTATTTCCCAAATTTAAACTTCTATGTGCCTCCACTGATGTAATGATTACTAATACAGCTTGCAGCAGTACACAATTTACACGAAAGGAAGGGAGGTTTGTCGCGATACCTCAGACTAACTGTGGGAAATCCAGCATTTTTTTTCTACCAACACCATAAAGCATAACATGACTGGTTCCCTAAACTGTTAACATGAATTTCCACTCTATTGGAAGACGTCATTCTCCTTACCCATCCAAAGAATGACAAGACCCCCTGCATGAATGATGGCAGGGGCTGGCATCGACTTCAGCATGAATGACATGCCTTGAGTGGCTTGCAAGGCACTCATTCCCAGTGTGGTCATGAACTCTCTGACTCTTTCAGAGGCCTGAGCTGTTCTCTCCTCTTGACTTTAACCTCTTCACCTGCTGTAGCCTACACCAACAACTGCATTTACACTTCAATAAGACAACAACCTTAGGGACTGTATGAAAGTTATTATTATGGGGGATGGGTAGTCTGACGGGAGGGGAGTTCCCTTAAGATGCAAAGAAGTCCCACTTGTGCTAGATTGACTTTGTCACTGACAGTAGTAATTAATGTTTAGTTATTAGTAGACATACTCGCCTTACTTTGCACTGGGAAAACATGCCTTTTATACATCGTTTTAATTAAGCTTATTTGACTTTTTAGGCATCGTCCAATATTTTAGGGCTTCCGGTGTAGCCAGCGTATATCCAAATAATCCATCAGGGATACTGGTGTCAAGACTCCCTCTTCTGTGTGCTGGTCATCATTTACAGTCCGTCCAGCAACCTAAGACAGGCACACAAAGATGGGGTTGAGGGAGGACATCTTCAACATATGCAGATAGAATATTCTTCTGTAGGGTTAATTTAATGTTATATTGATGTCAGGCATAAGCCATTGGTTTTTCGAGATGCCCATTCAAACTTCATTGGATACTACTCAGATAGCAAACGGAACAGCGGCCATTTTCCTCTGACAGTACGCTAAGGGTGGGAAGCTTAAACATCTTAGCTGTATTCTAGCTTGCAAATCATAAAATCGTATGTTTGAACCCATGTTCGATCAGCAAATAAAAAGACAACATATAGTAAAAAACCAGAGGAACATTGGGCCATGTTTCAAGTTAAAACAACATATTTGATAACTCATTATAACTCGTTAGCATCTAACCCCTTCCTAGCTAACATAACAGTTTGATGTTGTTTCATAATATGATAGGAAAGGCTTTGATTTCTAGCTAAAGGTAATGTTAGCAAGTTAAAGGTGAAGTTAACTTGCTACTGGTAACTTTAGGTAGGTAAAAGTTAACTACCTAACGTTAATGTTAGCTAGGAATTGGTTAGCTAGCATTTAACCACTTCCTAGCAAACATAACAGTTTTCTATTGTCTCATGATATGATAGGAAAGGCTTTGATTTCTAGCTAATGGCAATGTTAGCGAGTTAAAGGTGAAGATTACTTGCTAATGGTAGTTTAAGGTAGCTAAAGGTTAAGTTAACTACCAAATTTTAATGTTAGCTAGGAATTGGTTAAATGCTAAAGTTAGCTGTAGTGACTAAGCTGAAAGTAGGAAACAGGTTATCAAATATGTTATTTTTACTGTCTATTGTCTTTTAAAATGTAATATGCAATTGTAGAGTGTCTTTCCAGTCTAGTGTCCTCGAATACGCTATGCCTTGTTTTGCTCTGCATCTAGTGTCAAGAATAATAAATACATCAAAACAGTAAATCTTGGCAAATGAACTCTTTGAGGATTATTTATGACCATAAAATGAGCAAGAGTGCTTTCTTGTGGAACTGTTATTAGGGTTTGGTTTAATAATAATATTATTTATTGGCATTGGCCATCTACAGGCCATAAAGAGTTATATAAGCTCAGGCGCCAGCAAGTTATAGTTTAAAATTTTGGGCTTTGTTTTTAAGATTTAATGAATACTTACTGTAATGTTTTGTCTTAGACTTCTCGGAAGCAACATTAAACCAACTTCTTTTGACTGTCTGGGCATGTTTTCAACTTCAGCTCAGTTAATCTATAATACCAACTATAACAATACACTTCTTAGATCTGTAAACCCTGGCCAGGGCTGGTCTGGATTATTTTTTGGAATGTGTAACTGTTGGGCTTTTCGGTTGAGTCATGAAAGCGTTTGAATTAGATGAAAACGCCCACAGTTGCATTTAGTAGGAGCACGTTATGTTTATTTTAACAGCATCTTTTGCTCCAAGTGTTATGTCATGGTCTATGAGGTTAGATCTGAGCTCCCAAGTTGGGCCTCACATGCATTCAGCTGCTATGAAAAGTAGTTTATTGCCCAGTTGCAAAGCCAAAGACTAATAAAACGAGTTGTTATCAGGCCATCGAAAATAGTAAAAGCTCCAGACCAAAAATGTGTCACATTTCTTTTTTAGATGGACTGAAATTATAAATCACTCAACTCCTCACAAATCTCAACTTTCAGAGGAAAACCAAGGCTTCATGAACTGCACACGGAACCACTGCTATGACCGATATGTCCCCATTTAAATATTTTTGTGTGTTTCAGGCATGCAGGACTTCAACTACCTGTACAGCAACTGCTTTGAGATCACCCTGGAGCTGAGCTGTGATAAGTTCCCTCCTGCATCGGCGCTGCCCAGAGAATGGCTGGGCAACCGGGAAGCACTGGTTTCATACCTTGAACAGGTCAGAAGACAAATACACACACTCACTACCAGGAGCCATAAGTGCCATACCATAGCTTCTTTTCAAAGTTATCTTTGCTTTCCTGGATAAAGAAACTTAAAACGAGCTGCGTGAGATTCAGCGTAATACAAGTAAACTGACTTTTACCTTCTGCCAAGCGTGAAAAGAGGCCTTGGTTTGAGCACAAAATCTCCTTTATCCCAGATTGTCAGAGTGCCAAGATGAAATACAGAGATGTATTGCTTCTTATAGTGGCAGGGCTAGCGTTTTCTGCAGCAATGATTAAATAGACCAAACTCAAAGGGCCTGTAAAGACTGTTTTACTGTTGGTGTGTTACAGACCAGAGGACCACGGTTGGACGTGAATTTTATGAAGTGATTTACTTGCATTAAAAGCGGTGTTACATTGCAGCCTTTCTATGGCTCACACTTATTCCATGCAATGAGAGAAATTGTTGAACCGCGATGGAAAAATATCTAAAATACTGACAAGTAATGTACGTGTGTTCTCCCGTTTTCCAGGTGCATCATGGGATAAAAGGCATGGTATTCGATGAAAACAACAACCCCGTCGGCAATGCTGAGATCTCGGTGGCTGGCGTCAACCACGACGTGACCACCGGTGAGACGGGCTTTTCAGTAAAACTTTTCTACAGATGTAATAGTTTTATCAGCGGAGTTTTCCACTCCTTAACCGCAGTGTTGAAAAACGTAGGTAGCATGTGTTGTACAATCATTATTACAGACAGAAAGTGGAGTCATAAAGAGCAGCCTTTGTGTGTCTTGGAAAGAGGTCCAGCTCTGAACAGAATAGAAAATACCTTTTTTAAAACTATAAAATGAAGGTGGATATCATGTAAGTCAACCCTCTCAGTGGATAGAAACATGCCACCCTCTAGTGACCAGTGGGGAAATTGCACTTTAAACAAGATGCAAACTACTGTTTATGCACTTTATTTTTCCTTTTACTTAAATTATTTTAATAACAGTTGTTTAAATTGTATTCTTGTTTATACCCAACTACATTTAAGAGGAAAATATACTTGTACGTATTTTACATCTGATAATATAAGGTACTTCCCTTCCTTAGATATTAAAAACCCTGTTATGAGCACATTAAACCTGACGTAATTTTATGCCTCAAATGAAACCACCTAAAGTTCACCTTGGCCTACTGGGACATTAAATGTATCCACACTGGTGTTTTTTAGCTTTTATCTTTTAAACTTTAAAAGATATGAGCATTCGCCAATATACATGCAATCTCGGATCCTATCAGCTGTAGTCTGAGACGATACAGCCTCTGGGGACACCGGTGAACATGCCGGGCGGTAAGTGATAAACGACTTCCCGACAAGACTTCCTGTTCCGCGCGCTGCATTGTTACAGAAAGAGAGGCCGTGTTCTTGTGATTAACTTGTTATTAACTGGTCTCACTTTTGCCTGAATTTCAACATCATGATGCAGATTTTTGAAAAGTAAAAATTCAAGCTTTGTCAGGTCTGTCCTCAAGAGGAGAAGAAAACTTTTAAAATGCTCCTTTGTTGAACGGAGGTCGGATCGATCTGATGCATTCGAGGAGTCGGGAAACCTGAACGGCATTTGTGACACAGCGTCAAGGGAGTTCATCTCAAGTTAAATTTTAGATCTAGAACAGATTGTTAGCTGAACTTACAGCAGATGTCTGTTTATAGAGATTAATAAGAAGCTAAATCGCCGTGTTTTTCTTGCATACGCTGCAGCCTGCTGATACATGATTGGTCAATATTACTCGGACTACACGCAAACTTCAAACGGGAACCAGAAAACTTGCCTTCCCGGAAATCCACATCCCTGCCTACAGATTCTACTATGTAGACTATTCTACTATGTAGAATCTGTAAATAGAGATGAATATATCTGTAATATTTATCGAAAAGCTCCAGATATAACAATGCATCTTTTATAACAAAGGGCTATCTGAACAAGGCCACTGTTGCTTCATGCTACGTCAAAAAGAACTATTATAAATGCAAGTGCAGCAAGTTAGCTAGCTAAATCGGTAATGTCAGTTAAATGGCAATAACCACTGAACATTCACTAGAATTAGCCACCATGTAATGCTGTTTGTACCAGACCCAAAAAAGCTGTAGCAGCAGAAGAGGAAGATCAATTTGTTTCTACTTTCTGAACTTTTAAAGTCTCACTTTAAGGAAAATTTGCTGATAATATTAAGTTTTACTTCATAGCAGTTTTGATGCAGGACTTACTCATAACGTTGCATTACTACTTTTACTAAAGTAAAGGTTCTGAATAATCCTGGTGTTTCCCCCTCTAACCTTTCCAATGTGATCCCTCCTCTAGGAGTGGACGGCGACTATTTCAGACTCCTGTTACCAGGTACCTACACGGTGACAGCATCTGCCCCAGGTTACGTCGCCTCCACCAGCACCGTCACAGTGGGACCAGCTGAGGCCATACAGGTGTGTTTCTGCTGTGTGTATGAACAGCCATAGTAAGACAGGAACATAACAGCTGATTTAAACTTTTAAAAGAGAACTCCGGACGAGGCTTGTGTTTGTGTCTTGTATGTTCTTATAGGATGAAAACATACTTCTGCTAAGCTCACTTAAACCTTGTTCATCTCTTCCCTCACAGCTTCATTTTTACTTGAAAACGGCGCCAAAACAAAACCTGAAAGTGAAGCCTCACAACGGCAAGAAGAACCTCTCATCTCCCAAGTCGCCCTTAAAACTCGGCCCTAGATGAGACATGGACTAAACTTCACACGCATACATTTAAACACATATACTGAAAACATACACCCGCACACACGCACACACATGCAAATTATGGAAATGATAATTGACCATAATATATGTATGTAATTTAATCTCTGTAGTCCTATGATTATGTATGTCAACTCGTTTTTGTTTGTGTGTTTTGTTGTTGAATATAAGCGGCGTATCTGATGTATTTATGTAACAGTGTTGATTTGTATGAACACAGTTATACTGTATTTGTAAAGGACTTTTCTGATTTTGATTTCTATAATTTGCTGAATATTGAAAGTGAAATAAAAGAATGTGTCATTATTTACCATGTCTGTATATTTGTTAACATAAAGGACAGGAGACATAAGAGAACATTAACAACTAATTGAAGAAAATATCATTAAATAAATGCTGAATTATTATCATATGGAATACTTGAGCATTATCACACTTTAGATTGTGTTTTACTGAATATCGTCATGGCGATTCATAGCCGTGCTGATATTCAATATAACATCACAACCTGGAGTGTGATATTGCTTTTATACAACAGTTACAAAAGGAGCAAATAGCAGTAAACAGTAATAATCAACAACAGATTATTTTTTGCTCCACCAACTCAGCTAGTTCTACAACTTAACTGACACTTGTCTGTTGTTGCTAAGCAACCTAAACATTCTCCTGCACTCTGTGTCTACAGGTTACCATAGATCAGCTGTTTTACACTTTTATCTGTTTGTTTTCATTTATCATCAACCAATGAAATAAGAGCTGTGTGATTCAGAGGTAGCAGTTTGATCAATGTAGACATACACGGTCTGCTGTGATGTTAATTAACAGTATTCTGAACACCTGGCTGAGGCGGAGTGATACACAGAGTGAAAAGTCCCAGTGATGTTGTCCTCTATATCAGCACTCATGGAATGCCTCTTATCCAATGAAATTACTTGGTCAGAACAATGTGTTGTATAATGAGCTTCAATGAGAGAATATTAAGAGTATTAAACTCACTCTATTTTTAATCAGGGATGTTTCACTTTTTCTTGCTGAAGTCTCAGGCTGTGTTCTACCTACAGAGGACAGTAGATGTCACTACTGTACAGCAAAGGAAGAAAACGATGGTGGTCTCAGTATCTGCAGATCCTTGCAGAAAATGCGAGGGAATGCTGAAAGCTGAAATGTGATTGCAAAACACTGCTGAAAATGTAGAATTCCTTCCACGCTTGAGATACGCGCTTGTCACACCAGCATTGTGAAGACTCATCTTTTTAATGCATTTCAAATTAAATTTAACGCATCCCGCAGCGGTAACGCACACGCCACACTTCCAGTGTTACCCACAAAAGCGCACATTGGCCTGATGCGGTCATCCGCATACAAGGTTTTGACCTAGTCTTGTTCCACGAGTTACATAAAGTCTTGTAATTATCTACATCTACAAGAAGCCATGGGTGGCTAGGTCCACAGCTTCCAGTCTCCCTTTGATGGTTGCTGCTATGGCCCTCCTCAGGTGGGACCTGTAATGAACACATACAATACATTTCCTCTGCCATTAAACTACTTTACAGCAGTGATACTATGTTCTCTGAGAATGCTCCATTACTTTCTGAAAGGCAGAAAAAGCTTCGACTTGGTTAATATTCTGATTAAAGCAAAAATTGCTGTGATAGACGTCTGACACAAGAAAGCTGATTCCTAATTAACAGTCTGTTCATGAAAAGATAAAAGTTAAATTAGATTATTTTTTACACAATAGTCACAATGTATAATTCACACGACCATTACATTAAAAACATACCCATTGGCGGCACTAAAAATGTCGCCATTAATCAGAAAAGATCTTAACAAGTGTATATCAGGCATGCTGAACATCAACCGCCTTCCAATTATTCTAAATTCAACAGGTTGCCACTTGTGCTCCTATATTGCCATCTAGTGGGCGTGTAGGCCAGCACACCACATTAAATGAAAGAACACAAGCTACATTTTAGTAACCAGCACAAAAATGGTGATTTGAATAACATCACTAAATTCAAATCATTTCTAAACCCCAGTTCAATAAGTATTGTATCCTGACCTCAATTCATACAAGGTGGGGAACTGTTTGCTGTCTTCCAGCGACTGTATGTAGGGATTCCCCTCAGAAACGGATGAAGAGGTATCACCCAATATTATACGTCTTAACAAGTTAAAAACTAACTTGTTAACAGGTAATTTTCTAACGTCTTAAGGCGTTTTTAGCATGTTATGACGTTATATTTTTCTGTGTTGACATATTAATATGAACGTAGGGCTACACGTTTTTGACCCTTGTGGCTTTACATACAAGCACTGTATAGATATTGAGTCTGACAACCTTCCCGAAGATGCTGGGTTCCACTCTCCTTCTACAGGCGTTTTATTGACAAGATTGGATGTGGCCGAGAAAGAGGTCGCACAGCGTTCTGAAGCTCAAGATGGAGGCGAGTCTTTGCCATGGAGTAACGCTGGTCACTCACCAACAAGTGGATGTCGGTGACGGACAAGTACAAGACTGTGGGTGCAATCGCCAGAAAGACCACCTGTCACAGGCAAGAACATTATCAGCAGGTAGGTAAAAAAAAAAAAGAAAAGAAAATTTAGTCGACCAATCATCCTGCTGCTCTCAAATTTGAAAGCTGTTCTCCTCCCTTCCGCAGACAGTTTGTCGTATCAGCGCGATCATTGCGGCCCTCCTCCACCCCGTTCACCTGCAATCCATCTCTTCAGTTTCCAGGTCCAGCTCCTCAGCTCATCCTGTCTTCACCATCATCACCACCAGCACCTCCAGTTTCTAGACTCCATCGGGGGGGTATCCTATCCTGCTCTCGGCCTCTCTACCCCTTCAAGTACAAGAAGACATCATGATGGAGTCTAATCGCCAACCACTTTGCTCAATGAAGTCTCTCCTGATTGGCCTCCAGAAAAATATTCTTGTGGTGTTTCCTATTATAGCATATTGTCATTGAATACATGGTTGTTTCTGGTAAGGCCTTCCTCTAAGGGTGGTGCTGTTGCAAATGGTCCGCAATCCATTTAGAGAACCCAACGCTGCCCCGTACAAATTTAAAAGCTCTGATTTGTTTCGGCTTCGACTTCATGGCTACACACGGTGAAAATACGTGCACATAAAGTCGGGAAAAATATGTCAAAGAAAAAACAGAGTTCATTACTTGCTAATTTTTGATTCACTTCTAGGAAGCTTGGTTGGGAAAAGTCCGGACCCAAGGGCCAGATGAGGCTAGGACCCCCTGCCACACGTATTTAAGTGCACTCTGCTCTTATGACTGTTTGCCAGAGCCAGATGCTTGGCATCTTATCTTGGCTGTAGGTTCATTAATGTTTGTGGTTAGGTTCTGAGCTGTGGACACTGGAGTGGAGTGAAGGTGTTTTTACACAGATATGTGCTTCCAAACATGCAGAGCATTCGAGCAGCTGTAGGCGGAGCTTGGGGCATCGTTTCGGAGTTCTGTCAGCTCCATTTGGATTTGGATTTTTTGAATTTCTGAGCTCCAAAGTCAGCAAATAGCCATGTGAACTCTGCCAGGTCCGCAGTTGTTCAGTTGGGAACACAGTGGTGGAGACTTGGTTTGTCATTGTCATTGGCAACAGGAAAAGTGCCCCAAGTTTCTTTGCTGCACCTGAGTCTTCCACAGGCGCAGCTTGTCTTGGAAAGCTCTCACTGCGTCTGATCACACAGTCCCTGCCCTGAAACTCGAGGTTCACACAGCCGGTGCTCGCAGGTCTTGATTGGCGCGCCCGCTGTTGCAGTGCATTCTGGGATTTGCGGTATCAGCAGTGTGAGTGCTGTATTCCGGCGGGCCAGTTATGATACACACATGATATTATCTCACGGACCGGGCCACATCTTGCCCGTGGGCCTTGAGTTTCAGACCCCTGCACTAGACTGTCTGCTATTCTTTCCACATGATCAATGCCCAGGACGTTTTGCTCATCTGCAGCCTACAAAAGGACAACAATAATAATCACTTGTTGTTTAAAGTAAATACAATAGGATCATTACATTTTGGGTATCATTTTCCACTCATGTTCAAGCCCCCTAACCAACTCTCCTTACTAGCACCAGCAGGTTTAGGAGAAAGAGGAAGAGTCTGGATGGAGGCTGAGGTATAGGTGGACACAGTCTGGATAGAGAGGGGGGGGTTGCAGGCCAGGTGGAGGCAGGGACTGCTGTGGGCTGCATGCAGGGAGAAGAGGCTTCTAGATGCCACCTGAGATTAAAACAGAGCAGGATAATGATAAGTAAAGATAAGGTACTTAATGGTGTCCTATCATTATATCATTATACAATAAGACATAACTATTAAATTAGATTAGATAAAATAAATATATATTTCCCACTAACTTTTGATTTACTTGATTTACTTACTGTGAAAAATGAACCAGGTCTGAACGTGTCCTTTGATTCAAGGGTGAGGCGCTCTATCGATTGAGCCACTGGCTTTTCCTTGCTTAAAATAGCGAGGAAAACAAAACAGCACTGCAGCATATTGTAAATAAGAGATGTTGTTGCGGCTTGGACCAGGAGAAGTTAAATGCGGGATGTGACAAACACCACTTAACAACCGGATAGCGCCAGCGTCTGGGTAAAATACTGTAACACAATAACACACCTCTCTCTGCATTTTATACTGGTATATTGGTAGCACCGTTATATATAGGACGCAGCCCACTTTTTACATGAAAAAAATGTATCAAAACTGTCTTATACACCGAATTTTACCGTACTGCAAAGCAACATGAGATGTTTAAACAGAGTAAATATGAAATCATACAATATAAAAACAAAAAAAGTCTAAGTTTCTTGTCTTGTGTTCTTTTTTGATTCATTTTTTTGGAAAGTTTTTGTATTATTTTGTGTTTCTGTTGCTTACAGAACCATTTGCAGCTGCCCCAATAACAGAATCCAGTGCAAAATTCTGAACATTCTATCAGAAACAAATTGCACAAGGTTAAGTTTATTCTGATAAGAAATGATGTAATTGTTATTCATGCAATATATAATCTTTAAAAGCTCTTTTTGTGCTCTTTGTGATGGACCTATCCATTCGCACATTAGATCAACATGAAGGTAGTTAAAAGGGCATTTATGGAGCCATGCAGAATTTGTCCTGTTACAGTGTTAGAGGTCAATTTTTTGTTGTCCTCAGTGTCATGAAAATGTGACTGGTAGATAGAATAGAATCTAAGCATTACAGTGATATATGACTCCATGATATTCTGTGTAGGTTAACCTCTTTTATATTGGCTCTGTGTCAATAATGAACTGTGATAACATTTAGAAAGCTACCATTGCTGCAATGCTATCATACATTTTCCAACACTAGGGACATAGACCTTTATAAAAATCACAACGAGACATGGTCCCCTGGCTCATGGACTAATTGTTCTGGTAATTCATGTTCAACTCTCTGTTGAGAATCTACAACCTCCTTTTAATACTCAGCAATTATCAGCCTTTAATTTGAAGTAAACACTAGCAAACTAAATCCATGCTTCTAGCTAGTCAACACTGAAGCCACAATGATAATATTCATAAGTCATTCAGTCACTCACATCAGTTCAACTAACGTCCGGTAACTTCAATAAATGAGGACAATAATTTTCATTTTCTCCAACTTTCACACAGCTGATGTTTCCCAGAGCAGGCACAACAGGGCGATTGTGAGGCGGCCAATGTATTCTCTGCCTACAGAGCATTATAGTCACGATCGACTGGCAGCAAATACTGAAAGACAACAACAGACCCACATACTGCCCTTGAATGAAAGTGGTCACTGTGAGAGAAGACAAAGGCAGCATTTCATACAGGGCCACTGATCTGGAGTGTTCTCAGCTGTAGTGCGGTGTGCTCGTGTGTGTGAATGCTGTGTGTGTGCAATTAGTTGGACAAAAGTGGCGTCAATGAAGCCCACCAGTGGTCCTACAGTGTCAGACATCTCCTACAACAACTCGGCCAGAGTCATTGACTCAGAGTTCATGCCGCGATTCTACGACAGTGGTGGGCCAGGCCTTATTGGAAGTGATAAAACAACAACAATGAAGCTGAAAAAATAAAAGCATTTGAGGAAAAGTTGAGTTTTGGAGACATTTTTGGAGAAAGTAAATGCAAATTAGGGCATGTTGGAGGTACTCACATTATGTTATTTGTTTATTTTAACATTTACTGATTTATTTATTTGTGAAAGGCTGCAAGGTGGTACAGTGGATAACGCTGTCTCCTCACAGTTAGAAGGTTCCTGGTTCGAATCCCAGTTCGGACAAAGGGGGCCTTTCTGTGTGAAGATCGCATGGTCTCCCTGTTTGAGTGGGTTCCCTCCGGGTACTCCGCCTTCCTCCCACAGTCCAAAGACACGTTCATTAGGTTCAATGATGACTCTAACACCCATAGGTGTGAGTGTGAAAGGTTGTCTCTCTCTAAGTGTCAGCCCTGTGATTGGCTGCCGATCAGTCCAGGGTGTACCCCGCCTCTTGTCAGCTGTTCACTCCATTCACGCCCCCTGTGAACCTGAAACAGCATAATCTTTATAGATAATGGATGGATGGTTAAACTCTCCAATATATTTAATAAAAATATATCTTTTGAATCAACTTTAATAGTTCTAGATTTAGTTAACATTGATATATTCAAGTTAAACAATTAGGTTAGATGAGATGTCTTGTTAAATTAGCTGGGCTTTTTGGGATTTTTTTTAATATTGATTATTTCAGTTATACATGAAATCTTGTGATATGTTAGGATAAAGCTTATCTATGTATATACAATATGTCCATGTGTTTAGCTGAGTGTTCAGGTATATGTTAGTGAGCCTGTTTTCATGTGTTTTCCACTGTGACCTCTCCTGTATCTTTCCATTTTCCGTGCGAACACTTGAAGTCAAAAGCATCCAGCTCGCTCTGTTTCCTGCTATTGTCCTGTGCATACAAGATCACATATGAGGAAGCTGTTATTACTGCAGACACAGCAAAAATG
This sequence comes from Semicossyphus pulcher, assembly GCF_022749685.1. Classification (NCBI taxonomy): domain Eukaryota; kingdom Metazoa; phylum Chordata; class Actinopteri; order Labriformes; family Labridae; genus Semicossyphus; species Semicossyphus pulcher. Next base: position 15,473,592 of record NW_027211670.1, on the reverse strand, counting down.
TGGATCCAGTGTTTCACACCACAACACCCAGTGGCCATGACTGAGAAAAGGCTTACCCAACATATAATCCCTTTTGCAACAACTATGATTTTCTCTCTCTAAATAAAGGTTTTCATTGTTTTATTGATGAAAGAGGAAGGCCGCACAGAACAGAGTGCAGGTTAGACCTTCCTGCTGGGTGTCAGGAAGCTTTAATGCAGGGGAACTTTTCTACACCATATTAGTGCTGGGTAAATTAATCTAAATGAGTCACCAAATAGCGCCTTACAGCGAGATTATTCAGGTCCAAACATAGATAGTGCTACTTCCTTTAACTGCTGTGTATATGGCCTGGGTGGAGTGGACAGCTCAGACATGTGCTGGCCTGCACAGGAATGAGTTAATGAATTGAGGAAATGTTCATGTTGATTTTCTTCTTCAGTTCCACAGAAAAGATGAGCTCTATTTTCTAGTCACGTGTGTTTGACATGCATTAGATGACGTTATCATTATTGAAGATGTTGAAATATTATGATGAGTTGTTAAACTAAAAAAAGTAAAAAGTGAACACATCCTTGAAATATTCTAACAACTATATTTAGCATTGTTGGATATATATCAGGTACATGCTTGAAAAAATAGGCCCCATATCTCTCGAGGAAGTTACAAGGGAGTTTAACACATTTAAAAAATAAGAGTTTCTGAAACGTATTTATCAGATGGACTCTTGGACACTTAACCTGATTTATATTGAGTTTTATTTCTCAGAGGATTTATGTTACTTGCAGTGGGGAGAGAAGTCCTCAGACCCTTTTCTTGATTAAAAGTGGGCCTACAACATAAAAATACTTAAGTACCAGGGAAAGACCTGTATATAAAGTGTCACTCAAGCAGAAGTGCAATCAGCAAAATACACTTGAAGATGTATTTATTTATTTATTTTTACAATATTGGACAGGACGACTGAAGTTAGACAGGAAATATGTGGGAGAGAGAGTGGGGATGACATGCACCAAAAGGCCCTAGGCCAGAGTCAAACCCTTGGCCAGTCCGACAAGGACTTAGCCAAGCCAAAATGTAGTTAAAGCATCAAGAGTACAACCAGAACTATCAGCGAACTGTAAAAAGGAAAATACTCTACTGTTAAAAATAATGGATTAGAGTTATATATTTTTTTACATCAGAAGGAAAAGTAGCCTACAGAACAAGTAGACCTACCACAAATGTACCACTGGCTATTGGGCCGGAAACACATGCAGCATCACTACTAATGTTTTCTTTTCTTTTTTTAAATAACTGTGCGAAATTGTACAATAATTCTCGTGGAGTTAAATTTAAATTTCACTTACTCTATTTATGTCCTTCTTCTGTACTTTTGGACACACTTTCTTTACCTTTTCCGTCAGGCATCAGCCGGGACACCTACGGGTCTCTGTGAAAAAAAAGTGGGTGGCGTTGTTGTATGTAGGCATGGAGAGGAGCGGAGTCGCTGGCTGCCCCTGTTTCTAGTGTGATGACAGCTGATTCTACCGAGACAGAGCACCAGGAGCGACGTGTCAACATGCTTTATCTATACTCTACTCCAAATTAAAGCATTTCTTAACGGGAATAATGAGCATGCGCACAACTTCGGAACTGTGGTCGGAACTGTAGCTGTTTTAAAAGTTGTGTCGCGGAGAAAAGAAAACTCCGCCAACACATCACCAGGCTGGAGAAGTTGGATATCTTGTCTGACTGGATCTAACGGCCCGATTCAACGTTTTTCCATTGGACTTTAAGACACATTACAGGTAAGAAAAGCTACCAAAAATACCAAATACTTTAAGCGTTTGCTGTTGGAGGAACTAGAAAAATGCCCGTGAAGACATGAAGGACGAGTAGGGATACATTCGTAATGACACATCCACAAACATTCCATTAGCTACATTTAAAGTAATACACTTTCTTGTATTATACTTCTTTGTCATGCTTTGTACTGTTACGCTGAAGTGTTGACACTCGTTTAGAGCGTACTTTGAACAGGATTTATCCTCCCTGCAGAAAGTGAATACAGAGCTATCGGGCTAACTGACTCATGACGTGAGCTGAATGAGTGATGGCAGTGAACACAAGTGCTACAGACCTAATAATCCCCCCGCTGTCTGTCTGTCACCTGTGGCTGTGTGCTGTCAGTTGTTCCACCGAGACACATAGACAAGTCACACACACACACACACACACACTTACTGAGGGAAGATTCTGGTCACACACGTGCACACTTAAATTGGGGAGTCTGGTCTGAAGCACTGATGTTTTCTATTCCAGTCTATTGTAGTTTATTTTTCTCTGTTCTGTTACATTTTAATCTATTGCAATCCGTCCGTTCTATTCAATTTCACTCCATTCTTTTATCTCTGGTCTTATTCTGTTATCTTCTGTTCAAATACGTCCAGCTCTACTATATAGTATCTATTCTAATCCATTCCAATCTATTATGTTTAATTCTGTTCTTTTCTGTGCTCTTGTTGTCATTCTATGTTATTATATTCTGTTAAATTCTGCACCAGTCTGTTCTCTTCAAATCTGTTCTATTCTGTTTTCTGTTCAATTCTGCTCTGTTCTATGTTATTCTCTTATGTTCTATTCTGTCCAGTTGTATTTGATGAAATGACATGAAATTATGTAACAGGCTGTTACATTTACATGTGCTACCCTCTATGGCTTAAATCCTCTGTTGCTACACATGTAATTTTATATCGCAATATTAGATTTTCTTTGAAACAAAATGCTAAATTCCTATAAAAATCCAACAAACAGCCTGTTAATTATCCCCACTGGCCTAGTACACCCCTACCTCAAACTTCTTTACTGTATATTCATACACAATGTGGTGTGTTGCACTCACATTCTGTTGTTTTTGAGATCAGTATATGACAGCAAAGGTGTAAAATATTTTATTTACTGAGTAGTGTACATTATAATATGTGGATAGGGTGGTCTGCATACCTTTATGCTCTGACAGGACTCTGTAGGAGGAGCAGTAAGTTGTTTAGTTGTGTACATGTCTAAGCCAATTGGCACACAGAGTCTGAAGCTGAATTCTGTCCAGCTTATCACATAAACAATCAGAGTCCAGATTTAGTCGAACTGATTTTGAGTGCGCTGCAAATTTAATTGTGAGTATGGACACATACATGTTTGTACTAAATGGCTTTGTTAACTCAATTACCTCATTAGAGACATAAAACTACAGCCATAATTAGTTTACATGGAGGAACTCAACAGGAATCTCATGGTAGGAATAGCCAGAGCAGCTTATTAATACTTTTAGTAGCAATTAGTGTCACAAGTGTTAAATTAAAAAGCAGCTTTTCTGTCTGACCAGAGCAGCATTGACAGGCTCATACTCTTAAGCTTTCTTTGCTTGCAGCTTCATGTGAAGATCAAACATGTGTATCAAGTCAGTGCATGACGGTCTGTTTTAACTTCCCTTCTGAGTCATACCTCGCAAACCACAGAAAATCAGCTTCTTTAACTACTATCAGCCTTAATCAAAGATATCTTTTCCTCTTCCGTTGTCCTTCCTTTGTGTTTGCTACCTAGTCAGGATTTGGGGCACACGTAAACGTCCTCCACACGCTCAATTATTCAACATTTGCATTTGTGACAGGCTCCTGTATCAGCACACAGAAACCTGAGATGTTTGTGTCGGTTTGCATGTGCTGCGTGTCACAAACACTATCGAGGCAGGCAGCGATGAGCAACGCAAAATAGCACGTTAAAAATAACATGATGTCTCATTGCAAAAACTGGGAAATTCGTTTTTTCATCTTATTATGTAATACGCCATCACTTCACAGGGAAGGTATTTCTCAGACATTAAAACGTGACATTCTTCACGTTCTTTGCAGGCCGCAGAGTTGAAAGTTGGATGGATGACCAGGCAGGAACATTTAGTGGATTAAATTGATTTAAACTGGAATGAAAAGAGGAAGGATACGTTTGGAGCTAAATAAGTAAACCTCATTCACTGACAAATGTTCTTTGAGCTAAATGCATAACTGTGAAAAAGTGCAACAGTTATTTTTTTGGTAGATCAAAGAGAGGGGTTTCCTAACATTGGACAAGATTGGGGTAAAGGCCTTGTTGAGACGGCCAGCCCAAATGAGTTTTTCGGCATATAGAGATCGTTTTAACACAGATTTCCAACACTTTTGCACCCGTTTAGGACCATTGGCCAACACACTGTCTTCTGCAATATGAGACATTTTTTTATTAAGAATGTCTTGGTACAGAGACCTTCATTAGGTCATATTTGCCATAATAAAAGTACAGAAGATAATATGCGTATGCGAGTCCACTTTCATGATTTCTTCAGATGTGTCTCAGTCCACTCAGTGTCTTGACCGTGTTTCTACTTTAGATAGTTGTGTCATCGGTCTATGTTGTTACGGAGGCCTATGTCGTTACCATTGCAACCCGCTGAGAAAGGTTTGGCAGTTGACAGCCATTTTCATGCAGGCTGAACAAAGGGTTAAAGCCTTAAAGACGAAAACGTAGTCTAAACTGGCTAAAATGGCTCAGTTAGCTAGCTGCTACTGTCATAGTCACATCAAACAAGGTAGATGGCTAATTAGTTAGATTTTTCTGTCTGTCTGTCACTGTTAACAGAGACTCCAGTCTGCGGTGTAGTTCATACATTTCACACAGAGCTGTAGAGGAGCATCAGGCTCCATGATCAAACTAAGTTGTATATCACGTCATAACTTCAATCCACGATCTCCCTCTTTGCCCGTGCTCTCCCCTTCTCAGCGCTGTGAGGTTGCATCACAATTTTTATCTTGTGAGGTTTTTTAAAGTCTAATGAAGGTGAATGAGGCTCCCCCCAAACACTGCTGTATGAAAAAAAAAGAATCCACGAATAGTTGAATCTTCCTATTGAATGGCCAAATTTGATTCGACTCAACGAAATCTGCTTCGGGTACAGCCCTAGTTTGTATAGAAATAAAAAGCAACTAAAATGCAATCCACCTTAGCGAATGACCTTTGACCTTTGTACACAAAGTGACTTAGCACTAAATTTTTGATGTTGCTCTAAACTGTCCAATCGGGGCGCGTTCTACAGATCCAGTCAACACAACGAAAGTGCTCCAGGCCTGTGAGGGCGCTCGGTGTAACAGCTTAGAGCAAGGTAGTGTTGCTTCCGTTTGCTTATAATCTTATAAAATGTAAAGATGGTAATGTTTAGTCCATGCAACATGTCTGTGGACAAATTAAACAACTGCTTTATTGGACCATACTGAGTTTTGTTGAGCCATTACACCCTTAAGAGTTTTATTACATCAAGTACAATTATTTCTGAAGCTGAGAGCAATCCATGTTTAGTGATCACATATTTCTTAGTCGAGTGTGCAACCGTTTCAAGGTTGATTTTGCTGAATTCATACGCAGTGGACACCACCCTCTGCGTGGGATTTTTCCAGGCTATTCTCAGTGAGTTCTTCCCAAGAGTTGATTCACAAACACTCATCGAAGCAGGCGAGGTGGTGCCATCTTGGCAGTCTTTTGTCCGTGTCCTCACTTCACCCTGAATTATCAAAAAGTTTGGGAGGTAGATGCAAGAACTGCGAGAAAAGAGAACGCACATTTCCCCTCCTCCATGAATTGATCATGTTTCTGCAGGCACGTCATGGTGTGATTCCAAGGCAGAGATCAGTTATGTAACGGCTCACATGCAAACTATTAGGGCCTCCGTGTTTTAAGGCTGCGGCATATCCTCGGGCACCTCTGGGGTCCTCCCAGGGAAAACCCTCCTGCCGTCCAAACAGATCCCTGTATCCATGTCAACGCAGCCTCTTTCCTCTGAGCTGTCCACCTCGCTGTGGAAATGTTTATGCAAAAGAAAAGTTCCACCCTGTTTGTGTATATGTGTGAGGCCATAATGCTCAACACGTGCAAGCTTGAGACAGGAACAGAGGAACAAATATCTGAGTGAAAAACAGGAATGGACGGGAATTAGAAGGATGAAAGAACAGAGTCTGAAGGACATCAAAATCCCCTGAGGAAGCGCACATTCCCTGTGTGCGCCAATGTGAGAAGATGCTGGAAAGAAAAGTGAATAAAATGTGAAGATGAAAGTGGATTTAAAACTTTGGATGAGTCAAAGAGAGGATTTTGAGTTTTTTTTTCCAAGGACCCACCCCTGGTTTTCCCCTACGTTCATGGAGCAGCTCTTAAAATGTTCCCTCGGCTGTCAGAAACTCTGCTGTTGAATGGAATCCACAAACTGCCACAAAAACACACTTTGCTGTTTCTGAATAAAAGTTTTGATCCTGCGGAAATACAAACAAGACAGGACTTTAAGAAAATCAGAAGTGTAAAAGATGACTGATTTGCCGGGCTTGTCCTTTCCTGACTCAGCTCATTCAAAGCCAAGAAATGGCTCCAATGCAGGACCTGACTTGGCTAATCAGAGATTATACTGTATTTAGACGTCCCTCCCTGCTTGCCATATGTTTCACCTGGGACCAGTTAAAGAGTCATAAACTCTGCAGCAAGTTTCATTATCTCTGACGTTCAAGTTTCGTAAGGCAGGCAACATGTCTGACGTGATCAATAAAAAAAGCAATAGTCCGAATTTTTGGGGGTTGTTATCTGTCTTGTAGAGCCTTCAATGACAAGATCGATACAACTCTTATAGACCGATCAGCCGTGACATGTGAAGTGAATAACATTCATTATCTCGTTACAATGGCGCCTGTCAGATGGTGATATATGTTGGGCAGCAAGTGAACATTTTGTCCTTGAAGTTGATGTGTTGGAAGCAGGAAAAAAAGGCAAGCGTAAGGATGTGAGCGACGTTGACAAGGGCCAAATTGTGATGGCTAGACGAAAACTGCAGCGCAGCTCTTGTGGGGTGTTCCCAGTCTGCAGTGGTCAATACCTACCAAAAGTGGTCCAAGGAAGGGAAACTGGTGAACCAGCGACAGGGTCATGGGCGGCTACAGCTCATTGATGCGCACAGGGAGTGAAGGATGGCCTGTGTGGTCCGATCCAACAGAAGAGCTACTGTAGCTCAAATTGCTGAAAAGGTCGATGCTGGTTCTGATGGAAAGCTGCCAGAACACACAGCGGCTATGGCTCCGTGGTGGAGTCTTTCAATCGGAAGGTCCGAGGTTCAATCCCCAGCTCCCTCAGTCTATGTGACGAAGTGTCCTTGGGCAAGACACTGAACCCCAAATTGCTCCCGGTGGCATAGCCAACCATCATGAATGTGATGACTGATTGACAGTTGGGCACTTTAGGTAGTCAGAACTGGACCACAGAGTAATGGAAGTTGGTGGCCTGGTCTGATGAATCCAGTTTTCTTTTACATCATGTGGATGGTCGGGTGTCTGTACGTCGCTTACCTGGGGAAGACATGGCACCAGGATGCACTATGGGAAGAAGGCAAGCTGGTGGAGGTGGTGTGATGCTGAGGACAACGTTCTGCTGGGAAACCTTGGAACCTGCCATTCATGTGGATGTTACTTTGACACGTACCACCTACCTAAACATTGTAGACCAAGTACACCCCTTCATGGAAACGGTATTCCCTAATGGCAGTGGCCTCTTTCAGCAGGACAATGCGCCCTGACACACTACAAGAATGGTTCAGGAATGGTTTGAGGAAAACGACAACCAGTTCAAGGTGCTGCCTTGGCCTCACTATTGTTCACTGTTGTTCCCAAAGGCTATATGGTTGTCAGACGTTAGCCGATGGTATTGTAATGAACATAATGGAGCTCTGAGTAATATGAAATCAACTTTAAACTATTATTTGGTTGCAGTTTTTACAGGCTTTTAAATAAATATTCAATAAGGGTGGATTCATGTCCTGAGGTTGTTTACAAAACGCTGATGGGATCCATTCTCAAACATGTCACCCAAACACATAAATCAGCTTTCTGTTTGGGCCATTTCAAATAACAGGATCAGTCCTTCCTGTCTCTGGATGTAAGCAGTCAGAATTGATGAAGGCCTTGCGTCAGAACAGGCTTTGTATCTACTGCATGTTAGTGTACAGTACATTATACCTACATGCTTTGAACACCATCTCCGTGTATTTGTATGTTTGCTGTTCGCTTGTTTGAGCGTAGCAGAAATATTTCAACAAAGTTTGGCGTCTTCAGACATTGACTCAGCCTGCCAGATGTGTTCTTTTCATCCAGCTGGCCGAGGCCACCGCGTGCTGCGTCATCTGGATGAAATGTACTCTAGAGGCAGACTGCTCTCTTCACTGTCCTGCCTTTTTATTTGTTGTTTGGAGCAACAACATTAGAACACAATGTGAAGATTGGCGTGAATACATTTGTAGTTTACGAGGAGGCCTTCATGAGATAGAGTCTGGGACTTTTGGCTGGGTTTGAGCCCAGATAATTCCATGGTATGTGGAATGGAGCTGAACCAATTGGTGGAATTATCAATTAAAGCTCATTTGCAAGTATTTTGGTAAATAATTTCGGTCATTGGTCAAAAAAATGCCAGATATTTCCTTGTTTCAGCCTCTCAATTGTGGGGATTTGTTACTTTTGTAGGTCTAATGTTGTAGGAAACTATTTAGGTTGTGAACTGTTGTTTGGATAAAATGATAATTTCGCCCACCAGAAAAAGTGCATAAAACTTCATTTTGTATGAATTAATCACTCGAGGTCGAACATTTTAACAGTCTTAATGCTAAGCTATGCTAAGCTAAGCTAAGCTATCTGGCTGATGGAAGTTGATATGTATCGCTTCATCCAACCCTTTGAAAGAAACCAAAAAGCATAATGTATGCACCAAGTGTTAAACAATTTGTTTAACCATCTAAACCAGATTTTTTCAAGTACTTTGAGAAAATAACACCAGAGTAAAAATGACTGAATGAATGTAGTTTACTATTAGAACAATTAATATATTATAATTAACAAGTAGTAGTCATTATGATACAGGGGATCTGGGAGGCACTGACTCTAAACAGATGGTTAGAAAACCACATGACTTCTGTTGACAACTGTCGTCCTCTCTCTCCCCCCTCCTCGCCCCCCATCACATGTGCTGAAAGACTAGACGGTGAAAAGAAAAAGCAACAGATGTCCCGCACTTTTTAATATCCAGAACCGTCCACCGGCCGCTCACCTGTTTGGTCGATGTTGTTCTGAGGTGAATGGGTTTCAGTGGACTCAGCATTCTGCTGCGACGAGCTCCCGGTAAACAACCAGTATCAAAAGACATCAGCTGTCATCCAGCCCTCTCCAGAGGATTCTACCGGCCTGTGTGTGTGTGCGTGTTGACATCCACAACAGGCACGTGCCAGTCTGCCACCTCAGTGTATCTGAATAGGATGAATGGCACATGAGCTGTGAATCAGTGTGAGCCGCGTCCTGGCAGGCAGACAGATAATGAGGCAGCAGCTTCATTGTTGGCATCAGATGACCTTGTTCAATAAAAGGTACAGGCAGTCAGCAGATTGCACTTCCTCCACTCCACTCGCACAAACAGAGTTACAGCACCTGCCATGCTGTACCTGTGGAGACAAAGGCAAGCTGGAGATACCCCTGGGCAAATAGCAATAGACCAGTTAGGACTAGGGGAATTGCAGGGTAACTCACAATACAGTACGTGATACGGGGCCCGCGATAATGATAATATCACGATACAGCGATTCTGTGTTCCGACTGTATCCTGCTGGCTTCTTCTTCTTCTTCTTCATCCGGCTGTCAACTTCTTCTTCTTCCAGTAAATTTCCATTCACGTCACGTTAGAGTGTCATATATTTGTAAATTACAATATTGATATTTGGCGCCAGCATATTCATAATTTTATTGCACAAGTCAGGACGGGGATATATTGCCGTACCAATATTTTGTCCCACCTCTAGTTAGGACAGTAAAAATATGCAGAATTTTTACTTGTTCAGCATATATTTTATTCTGGACAAAATTAACAATTAACCTTAGATTTATCGAAGACAACAGTGAATAATATTTCAAGGAAACAAAATTGTGAATATGAGAAAAAAAACTAATCTGTATTTAAAGGGAAAAGACAAACGATTTTACGAATAAATATGAACATTATTTGAGATTTAACTTGAAAATAAACCAGATCAGTGGTGTTGCTAGGAACACGTTTTAGACATATATATGTGAATTATCTGTTCATTATAACCATATCATACAGTGTTGTGACCAAGTCATCTTTGCTCAAGTCCCAAGTAAGTCTCAAGTCATTTGATCCAAGTCTCAAGCAAGTCACAGGTTATGTCAAGTCCAGTCAGTCCTTAGTTATGGCAAGTCAAGTCCCAAGTCAAGTCACTTTTTATTCACCCAAGATGCAGCACTCTTACCTGTAGTATCCGGTCTTTATAAAGAGAAAAGACAAGGTATTAGTAGCCCGTCTAATAATGATATTATTGACCAATTTATATAACCTGTTCATAGAGTATGACAGTGAATTGTATCTGTATTATCTTGGCACAGACGCAGCCATGATGATGGTCTGGTCTGAGACAGTAATGAGTAGTAACAAGTACGACTGATGAGACTTCTCTTTGGGGAAAAAACATCAGGTAGCGGGGGGCTTTGATGTTGCGTGTTGCCATAGCGAGTAGTTTGACTGACAGCCAGGCATCAAATCATGACAATCAAATACCGGGGAGCTTTTTGAGTCCTCCAATCATGATTCCCAGTTTGCGCTGCTTACATACCTGATAGTTAGACAGAAACTTGACAACATTGAATTATATCATTTTATATTTAACAGCTTACATTCAAACTTATGAATACACGCAAGTCATCTGAGTCATCATGCCTGAAGTCAAGTAAAGTCACCAGTCATCAAAACTTGTGTCCACTCGAGTCCAAGTCACCAAGTCTCAAGTCCACATCTCTGTATCATACCATAGCAACATCAAACACATTTTAACAATACAGTTTCTCAAGAACCAAAAATATTATTGGGGACCCATTCAATTTCCCAGAGAACCACTCAAATCACCAACTGTGGGTTCTGGTGTGTGGGATCAACATCACTGCAGATGGTGGTTACCACAGTGCATGAAGAATATTTACCAGACAGCAACCAGAGTTTCTTTCACTGCTTTAATAAATTATGTAAGATACAACTGAAATTGCTGCTCTTGCAATTAGAAAATCACACATAAATTTTTCTTTGTGGTTTGGTTTGAATAAATTGAAGTGACAGTTTTTTTAAACACTATTCATGTTAAATGTTAGCAGACTTTCTGCTGTTGACAGGTATGTTTGGAAACACACACATCTGTACACACACTAACTGATAGTTTAGTAAGAGTGATGATGGTTCCAGGGCCGTGTCTCAGGTCAGACAGGTGGTGCTTTGTCCCACTGTCAGCTGTGAACTGTGTGTATATATACTCTGTTTGTGTGCGAGTGAGTGTGTGTCAGCTGTTGATTTAGCCGTCTGCCGTAATCCTGTTACTTTCTCCAGTATAGTGCCAAGTGGAACACACTCGTCCCAGTCACTTGGTCTCATTCACCCTCTGTCCCTTAAACAACCCTCTCAGTGCCCGCTGTTGTTGAATTGTGTCATCAGCGTTGTCAGGCGGTTGTTTCAGGATATCATAATCAGAGTCCTGTTGCTTATCAAGACCTCATAAATCATAATCAAAGAGACACACCTGTTTAAATATTGTTGTGAAGACCTTACAGTGTGTAAAATGCCCTTTGTACTTGTCCAGCACGTGCTGACCTGAATGACCTGTGATGAACTGAATAGGAATAGGTGGAGGTATGTGGTGTTTTCCATTGGTGTTAGGACAGTAATCCTGTACACTGCGTAGTTCACTCCAGACGTGCCTGCTCCAGCGTGATCCAGTTTTTCCCTCCCTTTTTAAATCAAAGCAAAATGGTTGCCAGTGTTGTTGTGAGTCACACATGGTTTCACGATGAGAGTGCAATGAGGAGAATGATTTACTTACTGAAAAAATTTACTAATCTTGAAGTACATCAGAAACATAGTGCTAAGTCAGATAATGTGTGCAGTGGAAATGCAAAGAGTAGAATGAACTGAAGATTAGCTGGATAAAAATTTTGAGTAATAACGTCCTTGTTCAAAGCATCTAAAGTATGGTTGATTTAGAGCTTCTTTTTAAAGGGATGTTAAAGTAATACTTAGACATTAAACACTACATCCGCAATTTTTCATTACATGATATCACATGGTAGCTTAGCATTGTGTTATTGATGCGGCAGCAGTGCAGCTATATTAGCCATTAAATGTATAAATGTGTTCCATGTGTTCTCAACATGTAGAAATAAACATTCCCCAAATAAAATAGCATATTATTAACCAAAAACAGACAGCATATTTTAATATTAAATATAGTATAGTATGTTAGGACAAAGACTAGCATCCACGCTATATTAGCATCCATGCTAGCAGCTACATGAAGATGTACAGGGGTCGCTTTGAGCTTAATGCTAATGTCAGCATGCTAACATGTCGACAATGACAATGCAAACATATTGATGTTTAGTAGATGTTATGTTTCCCATGATTACCCTCTTAGGGTCTGTGTCCACCTACGACGTTTTTTGCGATGGCAGCGCCCCCCAACTTCAATTTCAGAGTTCTTCTCACCGGCGCTCACTGTTGCTAGGTTACTAAAGTTGGCACCACTTCCGCTTCCCCTAGTAGTGACCATTAAGTCTGTTTTAAAACGCTCTGTATGCTTATTTGATTTATTCAAGGAGATTTTACAAAGAAAACAAAAACAATGCAAAGGAATTGTGTCCTGGCGTTAGCATTAGCTTTAAACCTGGATTAGCTTCTCCTCTGCCATTGTTGCTGCAAAAGTTGATATCAGAAGCCCCGCCCCTTCTTGATTTTAATTGGTCGGTGAGGGAAAATGAGATTGGCTAGCGCGGTGGTGTTCCAAAAGCTGGACTATTTTCAACTGAGAGCGCTGTGAGCAGAGCGACAAAAAACAGCATTGATTTTGCGTAGAAAATAGTCACTGCCAACGCAAATAACTCCGTTAGTGGACACAGGCCCTTAGTTCAGTGCATTATTAGCATGCTAACATTTGCTAATTAGCACTAGACACAAAGTACAGCTGAGGCTGATGGGAATTCCCTTAGTTTTGTAGGTATTTATTCATAAACCAAAGTATTGGACAACATTTTACCTGATAATGGAGCTACAGGAATGTTAAGGGATTTCTTATGTAACTGGAACTTACATCACCCAGCCCAACATGGAAAATACTGCAGGCTACTGTTACATAGCAAATAACCAACCATGTGTACCACATACAAGCACAAATTCAGCATTAATGAAATAATCATGTCGTTACTCATGTGACACAGAATCATTTTAGAATGTGATATTTGCATTTCTTGGTGGAAGAACAATACTTATATGTATTCATTAAGTAAACTAAATGGATTAAGCATTTTATTGTTTAACTTATAAATTAAATTAGCTGATTTTTATACGTAAGCTGTCCCATGTGAATTCTGCGTAACTGCTGTATGGGATGGCCACGTAACCAAACAGTGTTTCCATCAGGCAGCTTGTGTCATCCTCCAGAGCAGAGAGTAAAAGTCGCCGAGCTCCGGGGCCACTGACACACTGACAGACCCATAAATAACACTAAGGAGCTTGTCTGGCTGGATGCAGATCTGAGGATTAACTTAAAGAAGGCTGCAGCAGCCCAGTGACTCTGCGGTGCAGGTCCTGACACTGCACCACGTGTGGGAGGAGGTGTGGATCTCTGGGTGTTGGTTGTAAGCTCGGCCGCGTTAAGCTGGCCGGTGTGAACAAGATGCGATGAGTCAAGTAGTGTGAAGTGGTATGTTAATAAACAAACTACTGCTGATACAGTCATGTTGAGACATTATTTGACATTAATATAATTATAGCTAACATATGATGCCTGTCCAAAGGAGATCAAAGCAACCGAATCCAAAGCCAGATGACTCTTTTGTATGGTGTCACTTTCTCACATTATTATTGTGACGATGTAAGTTTAAACATGTCAAGCCAACCACACCGATTCAGGTCAATCTGTCTTCACCCTTATCCTTCTAAAACCTTTTCAATAAACTTAGACACCCAAGAGGTGAGGCTGTGAGTTGTTGGGTAGATCATTATCCCTGAGTGTTTAATGGAAACCATTCATAAAGGATGGTTGATATGTGCTCACCTGTGTGCATGCCAGGACATGTTTAATTTGCCACACTCTGACAGTAAGCTATTGTTCCATTTGAGCAGAGGATCAGCAGAAAGAAGAGCTTCAGGGTGTTCACTTTATTCTGAAGAGGAAGGACATTAAGTAACCCTCCCATTAATTCTTTGTTGAAAATCCACATGAAACAGCTTGCAGATTGCTATTTGCGTCCACATATTTTTGTGTTTCCTTTGAAAAACAGGAAGTTACTGAGAGAGATATTACTTGGCATTCACAGTTGCCAATCATGATAAATGTTAAAACATCAACAAAAACAGTGACATTAACAGTCCATCCAGGATTTCCCAGGCTTTTTCTGTGATTGTTGCGGCCTGGAATGCCTGATTTTAAGGCATATTTTTTAAAAAGTTGCTATGTAAGTTGCAATATTTGTGCATCACGACACATCCACCGTGAGCTACAAATGCTCTAATAAAGCCATCACTCTGAGTGAATTTCATTGTCAAGATGTCAAATAAATGTGAATGTGGAATGTGAAATGTGATTGAAACTAAATTACCATGGAATAGTAATTTCACACTGCCTGCCAATTTCAATGCTATCCATGTGCCCAAAGAAGAGCCTACACATGATTTATTGCATGTAAGCTGTTCTACCTGTTATTTGGGGGCTACGTTTGTATAAAACCACTGTTAAGACATGTTTACACAGTGCAGAGATTGGCTAAAATTGCAATGTCTCAAAAAAGTTGCAGAGATTGACCAGAATTGCAAGGTCGCAAAAAAGTTGCGGGGTTAGGCCAATTGCAAGGTTGCAAAAAAGTTGCGGGAATTGGCAAAAATTGCAAGGTAGCAAAAAAGTTGTAGGGATTGGCCAGAATTGTGAGGCTGCAAAAAGGTTGCGGGGATTGGCTGAATTTGCGTGAATTCGCTTATTCGCAAAAAAGGTCGCAAAAAAGTTGCTGGAATTGGCAAAAATTGCAAGGTTGCAAAAAAGTTGAGGGGATTGACCAGAATTGCAGGGTTACAAAAAGTTGCGGGAATTGGAAAAAAATGCAAAGTAGCAAAAAAGTTGTAGGGATTGGCCAGAATTGCGAGGTCGCAAAAAAATTGACCGAATTTGTGTGAATTCGCTTAATCGCAACTTTGCAACTTCCTTGAGGGTCTGATCCATGATTGCACGCTAGCTCATTGATGCCTTGGGAGAGAAGAAAGCCTTTCATTGGACAAACCAAGTGCAGAAGGAGTCATCAACATTTTACTTTTTCACAAAATGACGCACTTAAAAATATCATTCAGAATTCCTAAAAACGACTTTTTGCCAGTGTTAAACCAGAAGCTGGCATATGGACAATCAACACAAACAATTTATGATAAAAAACATCTATTCTGAATTAATTAGAACTTAAAGGATGAATTAGATCAATGCATAATAACATGACATAAAGATTAACAAGAAACAAGAGGGCTTCTGTGTAGTGAATAGATACACATCCTGTTTGTGTTTTAGCCTCCACTACTCTTGCATTAGTTAATTCCTTGGCTCGGAGTTTCACTGAGGCTTTAACACTGTGTGGTGTTGAGTTCACAACTCCAGTGAGCGGCGAACACCAGCTGCTTCTGTGAAACAAAACACAGCCGCTTAACCTTCACTGAGACACAAACAGACATGCTTTCAGGGCCCTTTCTTTCTTCCGGTAATGGTGGTCATCTCTTCCCTTATCATCAACCTCCACAACAACATATAGAATAACCTGAGCCACGTCTCTCCCCAGAAGCAGTGACACTAAACTGGGCTCGAGTCCTGTCCCCCCCACCACCTCGGCTCTGTCGGGCCACTTAACAGAGGCTCCATTGATTGATGCAAACTACAGACCTCTCATTTCCAGTCTCTTTCAGCGTGTCCATCCCCACCTGTGGTTAGTCTGTCGCCATATAATTATACACAAGGGCGGCAGACATACTTATTAGATGCTAATTTTGTGGGTTTTTCTTGTGAGTTTGCTCATAATTAAACTAAACTAAAGCAAGGAGACATTTCGAAACAGTTGCTCATATTAGCGACTAGAAGGTGTAAAAATATGGGAGGGGGCGAGGTCAAAGGTCAGTGATAACATACAGCAGGTAAAAATACTCTACTGTTACTGTTTACTGTCTGCCAGTATAAGTATACACCGAGCTGTAGTTCCTGTACATCTCTGTTTCCTCATGAGAGAGCAGAGAAACAGGAGAAGGAAGGAAGAGTGTTGAGGAATGTCCTTCAGCCGTCTTAAGTACAGCTCTCTCCCTCTCTTTAGATTTTCTCCTTCTTTTCTCTCTCTCCTTTTTACAGCAGGTTTCTCACGCTCTCACTTCCCCTTTTATTTGGTGTTGTTTCACGAAAGCTTACGCTCCCTGTGAGGCATTTGTTGATTTGTATGGCGAGGGTGTTGAATAGCACCACTATGCCTTGTTTACAAAATGGAAACACCTCCCCGCATGGGAAAGACTTTTTTAGTAATCCCCATTCTGTGTGGGTTTTTTTCACGCATATTTAATATAAAACAATGTGGGGATTATCTCTAACTTGTTGTCTCTCTCTACTTACTTTTACAGGTTATGAGTAATGGAAGTGGGGTCGGTGGTGCGTGCCGTGTTCGAGTTCCTCCCCAGCGTCTCAGAGGAGCTGCCACTCTTCACGGGTGATGTCATCGAGGTGCTCAGTGTCCTGGATGAGTTCTGGTTGCTTGGAAACAAAGATGGAGTCACAGGTGACATGTCAGGGGTCATATATTGACCTTTATAGCTGAAGAACGTGCAGTTTCTTTATCACAATTTACTTCCGTCTAACAAACTACTATTTGGCATTTAAGTGTTTATGTGTGGGCACTTCTCGTTTTTTGGGCTTGAAATTGCAAATGGTGCAGTCTAGCAATGCTTTCTAATAACTGTTGACATACCCTGGTTTGCTTCCTTCTCATGAGGTTAATCATACACATGTGACTTGCCACTTGTGAAGCAAGGTTTCAGGCAGATTTTACTTTAAAAAGTAACTCTTACACATTAAACAGTTTGTGTTCAAGTGGACATTCTGCAGAGGAAACTGTGAAACATCACAAATCACAAGGCATTCTTTGCAGGATGTGTGCCTGAAGTCTTTATTCTCTTTCTTTCTCTGCCCTTGAGAGGTTAAACTCACAGAAATCCACTTAAGTTTTCTGACGTCGCTTAAGATGAGGAAGGGGATTCCCTCAGAGTGCGGATGGGAAGTCAGTGTGGGCACATCAGGAAATATATATAGGCATGACTTCCTTGGAAATATGAAAACGGACATACAAATCCTGAAGTAAAGTTCAAAGAAATGCACATATTGTTTACAGGAAGGGCTCTCTTTATTTACACTAAATACTAATCTGCTCTGTCAATTATCAAGCAGTCACTAACATGTAATTATTCATAGAGTTACAACAGATGAAGAACAGTAGGACAAAACAGTATTTCAATAATCACGCAAAAAGGAAACCATTTATAAACCAAGTAGCACCTGAATTGGTCTTCGCATTGCTTCTGAAAAAAGTACAAATATAAAGAACTATGGATGACGATATTGGATGAAGATAACAATGTTTATGTCTATGAGTTACAGCAATCATCTTTGTCATTTTCTCGTACATACATTGGATAATTTTTTATTGCGTCCACTGTACTCATCCAATTTCCTTCTCCCTCTGTCTCCTGTCTGCAGGTCAGTTTCCCAGCACCTTTGTGGAAGAAGTCACGATTCCCAGCACCAAGCCTGGAGACAGACTGTACGTGTGCATCAATGATTTCAGCTCAGCAGAGTCGTGCAACCTGTCCCTGAAGAGAGGTACGGACACACTGCATGCACTCATACAGAAAATGACGAGTTTTTAAAGTAATGACACACAGAGCACACACAGGCTTTGTTATCTGATATTCATAAGTGAATGTTTTGCTAGATGTAAGTCAAACAATGCTTTAAAGAGTTAACTCTGATGGGTCATGTTTTCTCACTTAGCTTAACACTGCTTGTTGATGTCGCTGTGCTCAGGTAAACTGTTTGTTTTGTTTTGTTTTGTAGTGTAGTTGTGTTGTGTTGGTCTTTATGGTCTGTCAGATGTCCTTGCACTGAAACAACATATGTACAACATATAATTTCAGAAGTAGAGAGTGTTTAACCAATATTGGTGCAACAAAATGACTAAAATGTGTCGTAAAACAAGCCCTTAATGCGCCAGTCATAGTGGTTGGTGGCTAGGTGCTATACTCCTCCATTAAATCTTCTTTAAAGGTAATCTCAGTTAAAATATATTTGTCAAAAATGTAACAATCATTTTAAATCGACGTAAACAACCCTAACCCTGAGCTGGAGAGAAATTAGCAAGCGATCAAACCTGTGATGTCAGTCTGCTGCAACATTTGGAGCTTCTCTAGAAAATTGATAAAGAAAGACAGTAAAAGTCACGTTTTGTACCCAAAGGGAATTTCTAAAGACAAGTTAGAACTGAGGCCACAATCAGGACACAGGTTTGATCTTTTGTAAGATTTGGTTTCTTGTTTGGGGACGAGCTGTTGTTTATAAGAACGGCCATGAACATAACATTCCCTCCTCAAAGGAGAGGTGTTTGCCTACCTCCACCACCATTCTTTAACCGGTTTGGGAATTAAATAATCTTATAAGATTAAGAAAGAGATAAAAGTCCGAACTTGTTCTTTTAAAAAAATGTAGATGTAGAAAGGTAAGATAAAACCTTGCAGCACCAAATAGTAAACTCACAGCACACAGTTACCTTCCAACACTCCCCACTAGATGTCCCCAGATGCCACACTGAAACCTAACTAACTGTCCTCTCTTGAATGTTTCAATCCTCCTACTGTCTCGCACTGTTTCAGTACTTTTTTGTTTTCTTTTTCTTATTTTTTATTCATCAAACTCAGGTATACAACAATGATGTTCGCAGACATCTTTTACATAGGTAAAAAACAGCTGTCCTTTAATGTTCAAGTGCTCTTGGTAGTTGTAGTCATAGTAGATGTTGGAGTATTGTGAGTTAGAATAGAATTAGAAGTTTATTCAAACGTAAGATTATTTAAGTGAATCTAGTTTACCATGTCTGGTTGTGTTAAAGAATGTTTAATGTGAAATGGGGGCTCACAACTCTGCTCTTACGTTGTTTAATTATTAATCAGCGATTCGTTCAGTGTATTTTTTCTCATACATACATATTTCTTATTTTATTTAAATTGACTTTGTTTAAACCCATGACCAAATCTGAACAATAATATCACAGTTCATATTATTTTTGTCACAGATAAATAACATTTCCCGAATCATAGGAAACAGTCTTTGCCGGCCACTTGAGAGCTTAAATGTTCATTTCCAGTATGATTTTCCACGGCCCATATTGGCTGCGATCCAGTTTTGGTTCCAGACACAATGGGAGGTGGAGCCGCAGGTCTTTGGAATGTGACCCCCGTGACTTCTGTCCAACCAGTCAACATTCCCATAGTCCCTGATTCTCTAGATATATTAGCTGCAGTGCTGACCCTTGTACAGTTATTAGAAATGCAGTAACATAGGTGAACCCAGAAAACTTTTTATATCACACTGATGTTCTGTTACCAGAGCTACCTGAAGGCCAACAACAGTTTGGAACCCACAAGCTCTCTGATAGGCTCACCTGTTGGACACCCTACGATCAGCAGCTATAAGATTGTTCTTTGTATAATGAAATATGTAATTGGTTGATTTGGAGAATATAAACATTCTCTTGTAGACTGATGATAGCAACAAGCACAAGGGCATCTGATGGCTATCACTGCCTTTTATTAGTAAAAGTAGTGCTTAGCTAAAATGACAAATTACATTACAATTCTATTAATGCTGTTTTTCTAGGTGATGTGGTTGTTGGAGAGGCTGGAGGGTCCATGGACCTCGGGGAAACCTGGCAGCGTGGTTGTAATGCCTGGGGCATCCGTGGCCTATTCCCCACATCATGCGTAAAAGAGCTGAACCTTTCAGGCCGCTCCAGGCAGCTGTCTGAGCGCTCAGCCCAGGCCCAGGCTTCAGAGCTCCCTCCCTACGCTCTGGGTCAAGCCCGGGCCCTTATGAGCCTCCATGCTCAGCTCAATGAGGAGCTGGACTTCCGCGAGGGGGACTTGATCATCATAACTGGCCTGCCAGAGCCAGGCTGGTTCCAGGGGGAGCTGGCGGGCCGCCGGGGCATCTTCCCAGAAGGGTTTGTCGAGCTCCTGGGTCCCCTCCGATCTCCTCAGGAGCCCATGGACTGCCAGTACTTGAACAATGATTCTGAACAATTTAGCTATGAGGATCCTGATGATGCAGGCGAGGGGACTGAGGAGGAGGGTGGAGAAGAACAAGAAGTGTTTCTAAAAGACGAAGAGGAGCAGAAGGAGGTTGTGGTAGAAGAAGAAGAAGAAGAAGAAGAAGAAGAAGAAGAGGAGGAGGGTGGTGTCTATGTAGTGGCTCTGTATGAGTTCAGGGCCATGGAACCAGGCGAGTTGGACTTTGATACTGGGGATCGCATACGTCTTATAAGCACTTTGGAAGATGGTTGGCTGGAGGGGGAGTTGCGAGGCCAACGTGGTATTTTTCCTCATCGTTTTGTTAAAATGGAGGACAACGGGCAGCAAACTGCAGAGGAAACAAATGTTGTAGAACCAGAAGAAGAAAAAGACAATAGCTCTACTTCTGAATACAGCTCAGGCCATTTATGTCCCAATGGATCAGAGAATGATGCTGACTGGAGAACATATGAGGATCATACAGTGTGGGATCTGGACTACTTTGAGAGGACTGAGGAGCAGAGGTGGCAAAGGGAACACAAAACCACCGGAGCTCAAAGTACCAACAGAGGACAGAGGGATGGGGGTAGCAGACCGGACTCTCAGCCACGTAGGCCTGCCGCTCCAGTACAAAGACGTCCAGAAAGACCCAAATCCACACCTCCGGCAAGGCCCAGGCTCCCAGCTCGTCCTAGCCTGCCTGCACGTAACCGAAGGCACCATGGTTCATCTTTGGGCACAAGTCGGTCTAACTTTATTAATGGTAACACCCAGTCCTCACGTCCCAAATTAACCCATAGCCTAACACTTCCAAGAAATTATCCTGGCTTGTCTAAAGACAGCAGGTACCACCAAAGGCCACCAATGGATGGCTCTTCTACCAATAACAGAACTGCCACTCTTGGCCAGGTGTTGTTTAACCTTGCCGAGGGCCATATGCAGAAGAAGCTAACGCGCCATGCTAGCGTCAGCGATGCTGATATGATGTTGGGTAATGCTGAGGCAAGGCAACGTTCCCAGCAAACAATGCGTAGCTCCAATGGCTTCATGCCAACATCCTTGACTTTAGATGCCCTGGCAACCTCAGCGGGTGACCTGGAAGCCAAGTTAACCCAGCAGCTTTTTGAATTTGAGAAGAGCTTGAATACTCCTTACAGTGATTCCAACATGAGCTCTGGTGCTCCCAGAGACATATCTTCTGTAGGTGATCTCAACCAGCAATCCCAAATCTCACGCCACTTCTCTATTCTGGACTACAGTGATGAAAGCGATATCATTCGAGGCTCCTCGCATTCGCCAGTGTCCCACCTCTTGCGGTCGAACTCTGCCAACTCCTCACTAGAGAGACGCAGGACCCTTCGACCGCCTCCTCCTCGTCCTAGAGTCCTTCGTCCCCAAGCCCAACCTGTGTACAAGCCCGCCCGCCCTCCTCCACGTCCACCTCCTCGCTGCCCAAGACAAAATACCGCTCCTCCAACCAGCGAGTCCCTCGCCAACAGCCACATCTTCTACACCCCTGATGAACAAGATCCGAACATCTTTGACCAAATGACGGACAGGCAGACTGAGTTTGGTGACCTTGCAGCTGCCCAGGAACATGAAATCCAGTGCCAGCTGGAAGCAGAGAAAGAGCTGGAGAGGGAGATGGAGTTGGAAAGTCAGAGACAGAGGGAAGAGGAGGAAAAGTACCAGCTGCTGCTACGGCTACAAGAGGTGGAGAACGACATGGAGGCATATGCACACACGGCCGAGGAGCTCCGGACCATGTTGGAGGAAGAGGAGGATGAGACGGCCCGCATGCAAGCCCTGGAGAATCTAGAGTTCTGCAACTACACGCTGGAGACACTGGCCCTGGAGCAGCAGCAGCTACAAGGTAAGACAGGGGTTGTGAGTGGGGGAGGAATATTTGGAAAGCATGGTGATGGGTTTTTGATTGGTTTTGGATGGTCTAAGTGGGATCCAACTGGGGATGATGAGATTTGTGGCCTTAAACCCAGAGACCACCAGGGCACTCTGGAGTTGGTAATTTTCATAAGTCTTTGTATCATTGAACTGATGGAAATTAACACCACTTTTTTGTGTGAGAACAGACAAATTGAAACAGCTAAAAATGCTAGTTTAAACCAATAAATTAAATTGAGAGCAACAAAGATCTACCCGCATCACTGCAGAGGTTTTCCTTCAGGTTTTCTTTTCAATTTACAAGTAAGCGACTTTTACAAGTTGTTAAATGGAAAAAATGAAGTAGAATTTCTTTCACTTAATGTCATGATTCACTTCCAAGTCCTTGCTGCCTAGCTTCCCTCAAAAGTAATTACAATTCCATGAGGACAAAATGTAATATAGCAGGAATCTAAAAATGAGCCATCAGTGCTTACCAGATTTCCTCTTTGACCTGTTATACGGATCCCAAACACACACACACACACGCATACAGGAACACCAGTTATTCAAATTCCTCACTACACTATGCAAACAAGACATCCCTATTTACTGCGCACAATGATCAGGGGAAGGAGGATTGTGTATTTAAAATAAGGGTTATCATAACACTGTGTGTGCCTGTGTGGAGAAATTTGCTTTGTCTCACTATGTTGCTAATTTAAGTCCTAATGGTGACACCATAGCAAAACAGAGGATGAACCTGAAAGTAAGAGGTCAATAACAGGTGTGTCTTAGTAAAGTCTAACTGCCAGACTGTCCAACTTTTTTATTGGTCCGGCAGGATTTCATTAATTAGCTGGACAGATTCACTGATTTCGGAAAAATAGCCATGGCTAATTAGCTCAGACTGTCTTTGCCATCTCATACTGTCTGGTAGTACAGCCTGTCTTTGGAAGCCCAACACTTTTTCACATAGGTACGAAGTGCATTCCACATATCACGAGAGGGTAAGCAATGCACATGGGCCTCTGTCTCTTTTTCCAGCCCTCTCTCCTTCCTCAAGTCCTCCTCACTCCGTCCACATTTTTCAGAGTTTATTCACTTTGCACCTTCCATCCTTCCTTCTTTAAAAACGAGTGAGGAGAGGGGATGTAGTATGTGCGGTTTTGGAGGATTTTCACTCTAGAGGAGACAGGCAGAGCATGGCCCACTCCAGAGTGCGGCCCAAAGTGTGGTTATGGCGAGCTGTGTCATGGCCAGTGGCTCACATCTCCACACTGTTTGGACTCGCTTGGGAGGCCAGGTCCAACAGAGGGGCAGGTAGGCCTGAAGTCAAGAAGCTGTTTATAAGGTTCTCTGTCAGACTGTTGTGTTGTGTATGGGCCGAGCATTGGTGCTGTTTTTTAACATCACTTTTGGCCACAGCTGGAACCTGCTTGCTTCTCATGGCTCATTAAGACATTGCAGGAGTTTAATGCCTTGCTTAAGAGCAACGATTGTTTCAAATTGACTTTACCTATATGGTTGCAATTTCCTTTTTCAGTCTTGGGCAGCATTTGGAGTAATCATGTACTGTTAATATCATGGCAGCTATCACAGTGAAGCTTTATTATATTCTTCTGTTACATTTTTATAGAGATGTTTTTTCTAACATTGGATTGTAACGGTTATTGTTCATCAATTTCATGAATTTACTGGATTTTTTTAGGTATTTAATTTATGGAATGAGCCAAATACAGACACTCGTATCTAGTGGGGGTGTTAGAAAATATCGATATGGTAATATATCATCGTCCTGACTTGTGCGATACAATTATTGATAGGCTGGCACCAAATATCAATATTGCAATTTCCAAATATATGATGCTCTAAACAGATTTCCCTGCGATTTTGACTCACGGCGTCACTACTTCATGACTCCTCGCAATATATCAATTATCGCAGAATCGCGATTGGCCGACAATTCCCACCCTTACTCGTACCTGATTATTTTGTCCCTGAATATTTTCTTAATCATTTGACTAATCTAGGATTTACTTTTACTTTTTTTTATTGCTTTTAATGGATGAACCGTCTTGACAATGGATATACTGGCATCAACTTTAGCAGAGCTAACCGTTTGCATTCATTATGAGGCCTATTTACCCCAATAACCGCCAACTAACAGCTTTCTTTGTAATGTTAATACAGCATATTTTACACTGTTTACACACTCTCGCTCCTATTCCTTCAGATTTAATGTTTTTTCTAACTCAAGCAGCTTAATCAATGATCAAAAACTGATTATCAGACTTCACAGTGGAGGCTATTGTTCACCTACTCTAAGCTCATCTAATCTCATTACTACTGAATGATTCCAGCCTTTTATAATTGGATACATTTCCTTTAATCGTGTTCGTCATTATAGCAAAAACAGGTCATAATGAGCAAATTCCTGCGTATATTGCTTCTATTTTTATTGCATTTAGATGACTCATATCCTGTTATCTATCATTTATTAATGCTCGTCAATGGATGAATCTTATCTTTGTCTGCAAATGACAGGAATGAGCCTGAGGGCAGGCTACAGGTGCCTCTAAGGGTCATGCCAACACATAGTTTCCATTCACTCATATCACTGCAGAAGTTCTCACACATTTCTCTCAAAGTGAGGAAATCAGTTATGCAATCTCTGTTTTCCTTTGATATTTTTAACACTGTTAGATGTGGAAATGGAGTCAGATTGTGACATGATTTGTAAGAGTTGAGATAAAAACACAGGCAAGCACACTGCCAGCTTTAAGTCCGACTTGCTAATATATTACGTTTCCCTTTGTTTCTCTTTTAGTGTTAAGCTCATAGAAAGGAGTGTAAATATCAAGCATAGTCTCAGGATCGGTGTAGCAAGAAATGTGTTTGTCATCCTTTTGCTATGCACACACACTCTTTCTGCAGGGTGTGTTCCTCGGTTCAACATTTGAAAGACAATGTAAGCTTATTGTTGTAAGGCAGCAGGGAATTTAAACATGGGGCTCTGCCTGGACTGGGTTTTGCTAAGTCCCCTTAGAAGCTGAACGAGGTGAAAGAGTTGAGCTCAAAACAGAGAATCAATCACATGACATGCTAACAGAGCGTGACTGATACTGTAAAGTTTTTTTCTGTACATAAGACAGACCAGTTTCTATAAGAGTGTAAGGATGACAGTGGTTATGGTTGTTTACAAGTGAGGCTGTTTTGTGTGCATTGCTGCAGGGCGAGGGGTTCTGTTCTGGTAATCACAAAACACATGCTGTTTGTTGTGCAGTGATAGTTTATTATAAGTGAAAGTCGCTCTTTTCCTCACGCTCTAACGCAGGTCTTTCTGTCTCCACCACCTCTTTGTCTCCTCTCTTCTTGCTCTTTGACCTTCACCCTCTTTTAATTCTTTAAACCCACCATTAAAACGCCTCCATCCGCGTCCATGACACCACCGCCTGATCTGTGTAACGCTGTTCTGAGGATTTGTTTCAGCTTCAGGTTTCCCCTCAGTCAGCCTTCCAAACCTGGGCGACTTCTAGGCTGCACATTTGATATATGACCTTTTTCCTGGAAAACACACCTTTTTTTTTTAGATGTTCTGTCTGTTGATGAAGTGGCTGACAGCTTCATTTACATAAGCTAACACGGCCACGGAGAGGAATGCTGTATTTTACATTCCTACAGTAGACACACAAACACAACACTCAGTTTCGGTTGTGTTCTGCCTCTGAAAGCTGAGATGTTCAGCACTGATAATTAAACAGCCTTATGTAAGAAGAGAACAATGTCTAAGTAAGATTTTTATGTTCAGCTTTTACCTCACGAAACTCTGTGTCCGTGTGCGATATGGGTTTTGTTCATCTGTTCATCTTAGCATTGATTAGCAGTGAAAAACAAAATAAAAAACAAACATCCTGTCCTGTTTTTTAAAGCTGTCTAAGGTAAATTTAACTGAAATTTACCAATATTACTTAATAATGTTTGACATGTATTGTAGTAAACAAGATACAAAAAGGGTACAAGATAAAATCATCCAGTTACAGAGTATGTCATTGTGTAAATATAGATAGCTTTCTGCTTGTCTAATTTTGGCTAATCACTATCTCTATTAATTTGATATTTATAAAGCATCTCATTCAAGTTGGAATTATTTGGCAAACTTGATGCCTGTTGGATCCAATTAACTAAATTTGGCTCAAAATATAAATCCAAAAAAAAAATACAAACTTTGGTATTTAGAGAACCAACAAGTTCCAGCCAATCATGCTAAAATGACACTGTCCTATATGTGTGTGTTTCTGTGTATGTCACGTCTATGTGAGGGTATGCAAGCCCTTTAAACCTGTCCCTTTTAGTGCCTGCCTCTTTCATGGAGAGTTAAGAGGGGGAGGGATATATTATACTCCGGCTTTATGAATAGGCTTGAGTTTTTTCTCACACTGAAAGATCGTGTCTCTTCTGAGAGCGGGGACTGTCTTCAACAATAGCTCATTGTACTAACCAGCAGCTACTTTTTCAGTGGCTGCTCTGGCCTAATCAGGCCGTGTACTTTCATTGGGCAACCTTTTCACTTGTTTTCTACTTCACAATCCTATTTCAATTAATTATTACTCCAAAAGAAAACTTGTTTACACCATTATCACGTATGATTGCTCCTCCCTGTAATGTAGGGCAAAGTCAAACTGACTGAGTGAGGTCAGTTTCTTGCTCAGTTTCAGTTTACCCACAAAGATTACAGACTTTGGACCTGGGCTGAAAGTTAGAATACAAAAGTTGGAGCAGGTTGTATACACAGACAGGAATGAGGTGCATGTGTCACTACAGGGTGCATTAATGACCTGTTGAACATGGCTGAACCTACAGGAAATAGCTAAAACAAAGAAAACAGGATGCAAGGAGGGATGGAGAATTGTTCATCGCAGTGAAAACAGAACACTTGGTGCCAAAGTCTGTCATCCCCTCAAAGGCAGACTGTGAAGTTATTGTCAATCTTCCATGAAAGAAAATCTCCAGGCAGACTGTTTTC
This sequence comes from Semicossyphus pulcher, assembly GCF_022749685.1. Classification (NCBI taxonomy): domain Eukaryota; kingdom Metazoa; phylum Chordata; class Actinopteri; order Labriformes; family Labridae; genus Semicossyphus; species Semicossyphus pulcher. The sequence goes on along the minus strand of NW_027211670.1, from coordinate 15,446,231 downwards.
CTGCAAACAGAGGTACTAGCCAATTGAAGCAATGGGAGGGGCTGTTGGGCTAATCCTCCACTCATGCGACTTGACTGAATCATTAACCCAAGGAGGCCCCACCTTCAAACACCCTGCTCCCCCTCTCCCTCCCTGATTCGTGGAGATAGCTGCGGGGAGGGTACGATTTAGTTACACTGAGGGCTGGGAGGTGCTTGGGCCAGGCAGTCCTGCTGAGGCAGTGAAGAGGAGACAGAGAAAACAAGTGGGAGAGTTACAGACAATATGCCTGACAGGTGGAGTCTCCCACGGCGCTTTGTTATGGAATGCAGGATTTTGGAAAGAGGAAATAAGCCGCGTTGAACAGGGAACTTTAACAGCACTGGGTTTTTGAACCCAAACAGCCATGAAGAGCCCGGTGGTTTACGGCAACCCAGTCATGTTTGGTCCAGTGGATTGGAACTATGCAGCTGGTGGCCCGGTAAGGAGAGGGAAGAGTGTGGAGGAGCTGGGAGACGGCGGTTGGGCCAGAGAGAGGGAGAGGATGGCCCATCTGCAACACTTACAACAACTACACCAACTGCAGCTTCAGCAGCAACAGGTTGGATATCCTGCGTATGGAGTACTTCCTCCCGGACAGCCACAGGGACCAGTTATGGTAGCAAGTCCTGTTGACCCAGTTCCAGTTCCTATGCCAGTTCATGGGGGCATGATGGTGCCTGTGGGTGGACCAATGCCACCTCCAGTGCATATGCAAGCTCCATGGCCAGTACAATGGGACAACCAAGCCCAAATTAGGCAGGCTAATGTCTGTCACCAGCCTCCAGGAAGGGACGTTTACTTCCACCCTGGTTCCGAGAATGGTCACCTAGATGTGAGGATATCTGAATGGAAAGGCAAACCTATCTTTTACCAGGGCCCTGAGGATCACACACCCCAGGAATACAACAGAGTGCCACAAGAAAAAGACAATAATGACTTAAGAACTCGAGAACGGTATGGTAAACCAGATGAGGACAGAAGAAGAAGGGACGATTGGGACAGAGAAAACGTCCATAATGCTGAACGTTATGATCATAGAAGTCCCAGAGACTTGGAGGAGTATGACCATAAGGACAAATACAGGCACAGGGATCCTTATGACAGGAAATACAATGAGCGCTATGAGGACAGAGAGCAGCAATATTATGACAACAGGAAACACCCCAAACATGATCTCAGAGAACAGGACAGTTACAACAGTGAGTATGATGACTACTATGATCATAAAGACACTTATGCTCGCAGAGACAATTATCGGGACAGGGATCACTACTATGACCACGACCGGGATTATTATGACTCGAAAGAGAGTCCACGTTACAGAGAAAAGGAATACTACCAGCGTAGAGATGAGGACGAGTACAATGATGAGCGAAAACGTAAGGAGCAATACTATGACCGGCATACAGATGATCGTTATGACCGCAGGGAAAATAACTACAGAGACAGGGATGTCTATGATCGAAGGGGCGAGGAAACTTACAGCAGTAAAGAAAGGGGCAAGTATGACTCTGAACTGGACGAGCACTGTGGTTATAAGGAGAGAGACCACTACAACCGGTACCAGGACACAGGTAACGACAGGAGAGATGACGACCACAGAAGGAGGGACCACTACAAAACAAGGGAGGAGGATGAGCGAAGGAATGTGGACCACTACAACCAGAAGAAGGAGGACCGTTACGAATCCAGAGAAGGGGATCGTTCCTACAGCAGTGCCAGAGACAGATATCGAGATTTACGCTCAATATCTGCAGAATCGCGATATGAGGAATATCCTAAAAAAGACTGCAAGACACACTGTGAGAAATGGGTTGAGCAGCAGAACCAGAAGTTGGCGCTCGGTGAAATGCTCTCTTTTGAGGATCCCGTTACATACCGGCACAACGATGAGCGGGAAAAGGGGTACGAGTCGAGTGCTGGAAGCATGGGTTCAAAACGGAACCGCAAGCCCGTTTACGTGGGTTCACTAGATCGGAACAGCTTTTACAGGAAGACGGCGCCAAGCTCGCTAAGAAACTCCCAGTTCGCCACGACCAGGAAACAAAAGCAAGGTAAACACAAGGATATTGTCATGTGAGATAAGGCACTCCAGATGCTGTATTTGCACAGCAAGAGGTTATGTTGATATGTTCCTTAAACATATCTTAACAAACAAGACACATAGTTTGCAAGGGCTGTTGTCATTTCATCCCTTGTAGATAACCCAGAGGAGGGAGGTCCACTGTCTTTGGTGTCTCATTTCTTATCATTGGTGACCTCCAGAGGTGCCCTTCTAATCAATGCTGGGGGCTTTAAAGTGCTGACTAGCCACACTCACCTTCTTACTTAGTGTGTGCTGGAACCTGCATGTGTGTATGTGTCAGTATCGCCTATCTCACAGGAAAGTGAGCCGTCAGGTATTTGTGGGCCTAAGAACCTGCAGGACAGGTTTTGTAGGCTCTGGGTTTTTGTTGCCCCTGTCACTCTGCCTGTCTGCAGTCTGCAGTTTTCCTGTTTTCTGCTGTACTTTGCATCACTGATGCTATGTATACCCATAACTAGTCTGTTTATTTCTTGGCTCTCATTGTCTTGTTTGTTTTTTTTGGGCATAGACTTAAATACACACTTTATGAAGAAGTAGAGTTAAGGCTGAGTCAGGTAGCTCAGTTTTAGAGATATCTTAGGGCCCGATCAGACAGAACGCGCTTTGCAGGCTGTAAAACGCGAGGCGCACCGCACTGCCTTTTTTGTGGAAGTAAACACCCGACTCCAGAGCGCGTTTTAGCAGCTGGGGGCGGCTTTTTTTCCTACTGTTGTTAAGGCAACCACCGAATCATTAGCTGTCATTAACCTAACCGTTACATTGTAATCTTACAGAAGGCTCGCCTCTCCTTTCATCCGATTGGACAATGAGAAAAAACGCCCATGACGTCGGGTGCTTTTCTGCTTTGAGTTGAAGTTTTTTCAACTCGAGGCGCTTGGAGCGTTTCTTCAAAAACGCGAGGCGCACGGAACGGAAAAAAGTGAGGCGCTCGGCAAAGCAAAAGCAGCGCGCAAAAAGCCTCTCATTGATAACAATGACAGAAAAGCCGCCCCCAGCTGCTGAAACGCGCTCTGTCTGATCGGCCCTTAGTAAGTTTTGTGTAAAAATAACAAATGTTACAAATCAAAGAGTTCAGCCTACATGTCACAAGTCCCTGACATTCCTCAATTCTGAGGACAGTTGACCTATATTAAGGACATGAGGACAGTCTTGCTATATTAATCAAACTTTGGACATTGTGGTTATGATTCACGAATTGAAAACGGACAGTCAAACTTGATTATAATGTAAATTACAGGGCCGGGTATCATTTGTAAAATATCAAAATTAGGGCCAGCATGAAGTTTGGTAGTAAAACAATAAATTGTGATCCCCCCCCTCCGTCTCTTTTATTAATTCAAGTCAGTCAGGGCACAAGCTAATGTGGGTAAATACTAGGACAATGTTGTAGCAACTGTTGACACTGGGCAGAGTTGAAAAGGTCAGTAAGTGAGTTCTCTAAGGATATGGGTGACATAGGGTGTTGGGATAATTAGGGTTCACTAGGGTAAACTCAAACAGTCATGGTCTGTAAACACAAGGACAAACTAATACCTAGAGTAGGTGTGCATGTGTGTGTGTGTGTCCTGAGGAATTGAAGGAGAGAGCACTCTTCTGGCCGAGTTTATTGTGTCTGAGAAGAAGCAGGTGGCGCCCCACATCCCCTCCCCCAGTCACCTAGAAACACACACAAGCACTGGTCATACACGCACGGCCACAAACAGACACACACTGTACCGATCGGCCCCCACCACACGGACTTTTCGGGAGTCCAAGTATTAATCCCTAGCGTCAGCATGGTGTGTGGATGGCGGGGGTCTGTCTGGTGCCAGGCGGTGGCCGGCACTAACCTGACTCCTTCACTGCAAGACGTGTGTGTGTGTGTGTGTGTGTGCTTGTGAGGCAATTGGAGGCTTATTTGAGAGATGACGCCATTTTTTCAAAACACACACACACACATGCACACTTGGCTCTGCAGTGTCTTGTCATCCTTTAATCTTGTTAAACTGTTTCAGCTCGGTCAGGGGTTTGCCCTGAGTAAAGCATTTGATTGCATGGCTAAAAACATTATAGGCAATCTTGTTGCCGTGCTGATTGGGCTTACGCTGTGATTCAGTGACATTGAGGTGATGGCCCAGGCTTGGTGATGGCCTTTAAGTATGTACAAGGGCCTTTGTTCTCCTTAATCCAGTATTAGATATAAGACCTCTCTCTGGCTCTTAGCAGCCTAGAAAGCAGCAGCTGCTAATCAATGTTTCACCTTACATACATGCAGCTTTTACAATTCTAGTTCCAGCTATATTATGAACTAAGGTTTGTAAAGTGTTGGCATGTTGCAATAGACACCTTATGTATTTTTTAAAAGATGTAGGTGTAAGTATGCACCTGAATTTCTTTCAGCAGTCACACTAAACTCTTAAAAGATGCCCTCTGCTGCGTTCAGTGTTTCAGTAATGTGTCGTCATCCTGCTATGATCTGGCAGCATATGCTGTGTTGTCCTCTGTAATCCTTGAGAGGTCGTTGCCATTGGTGGGCAGGGGGACGGAGGTGTAGTGGCGTGGGGGAGTTAGGAGTTAAGACGGGACATCTTTGGACAAGATCTCATAATGTCTGACGACATTGTTTTAAAGTATCTCACTGCTGGCTCGCAAAAAAATGTGCGAGTACTAGTCCAAAAGTCAGTATGAGTCAGTGGCGGTCGCACTTATCCTCCTTGAGTTTCTTTATGTCATTGAAGCTGTTGTGCTGATATCAATACAATATTAGTGATAATGTATCATCGATTATTTGATTAATCCATCCAACCAGATTGAAGCATCTTTGAGCCTATATTGTTAGTACAGGCACAGAGTAACTGTATTCACATCTCTGCATGCATCTGTACTGGGTTGATAACGTCACTATCTGCAGAGGAAATGAGACTGACATTATCTGGGGGGTTTTCATAGCGATGTGTGGGAAAAGACTCTCCCGTTCCCACAAGCACTAGTTAACTCATGATAAGAAAGGGCAATGGTTATACAGCCAGGTCATGTGAGGGCAAAATGCAGTCTTGATCAGATGCATTTAAACTAGAAATTAGAGAGATGATGGAATACCAGGAACATCAAAGCACTTTATGCTACAGCTCCAGCCTTCTGTACACTTGCTGCCTGTTGTTGGAATGTCTTTATCGTCGAACTTCATTAACTTACAGAGACGCTGTCTTCCGTCAGAGTTTTTTTTCCCAATTGTTGGGCTCCAAATCTCCGTTCTGGGTTAATCGTCAATGATGCTTCGTCACAGTCTGATAAACTAATAAGAATTGACCTAATTTAAATGTTTGTTTGTGGTTAAACCTCCTGGAGCTGTTTACTCATCGTCCACAGTACAGTGGTTACAGGTGTTGATCTATGCTATGTGACATTAGCTTAGAGGACTGTTCACACAGACATTATGTCAGACTCTCTTGTAAGTACATAGGGGCGTCAATGTCAAATACTGAAGGGGTGAACAGAGCCAGTTATAGCAGCTGTCAGCACAGTATTTGTTAAGCATTTACAATTGTCACATTTACAGTATCGACGCATGCATCTCTTTTGGTTTTAAAGTGGATGGAATGGATAGTTGGCGTCAATCTGGTTCACTTAGTTGAATATTAATAAAAAACAGTAAGATATAGTTTAACTGTCTTCCCTCTAGAGTTGGTTTATGTTGTTATTAAAGGTTGTTTGTATTAGAGGCATGCTTTTGTGTCAAAGGCAACATTGGGGAATAAAAAAGGCAGCGTTTTGTCACCCAGCCCTTCAGTGCACAGTTGAACTTTTCTTATTTCGTTGTGGGAAAACTTCAAAAGCCCTCCGGCAGATCTTTGTCTTTACTTGTCGAACATTAAGCAACAGATTTAATGCTGCCAGCTCAGTCATCTCAAGGCCTGAAGTCGGTTCTCACAAGGAAGGAGAAAATATTTTCCCACACAGGATCAAAGGAGCTCACTCTGTGTAGAAAGAGGCCTCATAAATAGATAAAATCTGTGATGTAATTTATTATTACATTTGGATTCACGACCATTAAAGCTCCTGTGAGGAACTAACGGTTTGTGTTGATTTTGGCGCCCCCTGTGGACAAAGCCGTACCTCTCGTCTCTTTGCTGATTGTGTCGTGTACAAGCACCAGAGGTGGTTTTTAACAAAACACTTATCTTGCTTTCTTTAACAATCATATGTATTGCCCACATTACATTTTTGCCCAGGAAAATGTAAACAAAGGCAGCGTGCAGTTAATCAATTCGTCTGACACCTACCCCCCCCGCCAGCTCTTTCAGGCATTAAAATAACTATATAAAAATAATCAATCTCGTCGCTGATGGTCTGGTTTGCTTTTGTAGCTCATATAGAGTCATCAGAATTAATTTCAGTCTGTTTCATAACCAGTGAAAAACTCCTCACAGCAGCTTTAACAGTATATTTTGGTGTTTTTGGTTCTTCTCATGTCGCCCACAGTGTCTCACCAAAGCACCTGTGGGACCCAGTGGACCCATTGTCCGCTCCTTCTCCATTAACTTGAAGACAGTGCAGCTTTTAGGTTGAATGGCGCCCTCATTTAACGGTTTAAGATTCTCCTAAAGCTCCCTCTGCTCATATGCAAAACTGATGGTCTCTTGAAGTAATTGGACACTGTTCATCAGTAATGAAAGAAAATGAGAAATTCCAAAGACGAAAGAGATCACAGTGTCTTTCCCATTCGCTGTGCAGCGTTATTGAACTTGTTAATTAGACCGTAGCCACCTGGAAACAAGCGGAGTTGTGTCTCGTGATGGACACCAAACACAGGATTATGTCTGGGGGAAATCACACTCTGACTGCTACATGTATCAGTACACGGCCTGCTTCCATAAAGGCTTGTTTGGTTTGAATGGAGGGCTGTAATTACCAGGAATTCCCAACAATGGCACATAAAGGTTGCTGTGAGATTCTGCCAGGAGAAGGAATGTGACCTTTTGACATTTGACCCCTAAAAGAGATAAACAGGATGGTATGTCACTGAATAAACACCCCCATTTTTTTCTCCATTTTTAAGCAACCTTCTACCTGCTGCAGCAGCTGGTGGCACAAAACTGGACCAACAAAATGTTTACATTTTTGTTTTGGAAAATAAATGATTTTTCAGTCATTATTTGAAACAAACCCAACAAAAATCTGCTTTAAATGGCTTTTTGCACTCTTAAACAGAAAGAAAAGAAGAACAAATGTGTGAAAATGATGCAGTTTGAGGCCCTTTAAGAGTCTCACGCATATTAAACAGCTTAATGCATTTGCTTCTAATACATCCAGTATTAAGCAAGTCATGGCCTGCAGGTTGTTAGGTGTTAACATTTGCAAGAGTCTGCTTGTATCAACTTATTCCCAGCTATGTCCCAACTAAACACACACACACACACAAAGTAGCGCACGTGATTATTTCAGCGCAGCCGCTCCCTGCCCTCCAAAACTTGGCTTAATACGAAGAGGGCCCCCCTGCTATTCGTGTTGCCATGCGACTGTGCGCTCTGCTGTGAACTTTGGAGCAGATCACACACACACACAGCCCTGATTGTGTCTGACTTTACGCTGTGCAGTGAAAACTTTTGACTTTACACAGCCATCAGTGTGGCACAGCGAGTTGAGAGTAGGATTACTTAAAAACTGGATAGAAAATAAAGAATATTCTTGACTTCACTTCGGAGAATTTGCAGATCATACTGAGGAGTTAAAAATATCCTCAAGTGTGAGCAAACTTGGGAGGATAGAGGGATGTTGACTCGTTATTTTGATAGATTTCAGCCTGTCAGAGGAGGAGCCTGAGATGTCAGCACACTGTGAAACATGAAGCAGACTCATCATAGCACTGGACCAGACTTCACTGGACTTCCCACTCAGCATATGTCTTATTGCTTTTACAGCCAAATGTGAGTTAATGTGACTCTCAATGGTTCTCTGCATCAGAGAATCAGCAGTAGATATTAAAGGAGGCATGATTGGGCAAACAAGGAGTCATTCTTTGAATATCAACTAACAAAAGTTTATCATTCACATGTCTTTTGACAAATGATAAAGTAAGTTTTTCTTCATGACAGATTTAATGACTAAAAATGCGCTAGGATATAGGCAAGTAAAGCTAACAGCTGTAAAATAGTCCCAATTTAAAGCTCCTGTGAGGAACTTTCGGTTTTAGTCGATTTTGGCGTGGCACAGCGAGTTGAGAGTAGGATTACTTAAAAACTGGACAGAAAATAAAGAATATTCTTGAGTGTACTTCTGAGAATTTGCAGATCATACTGAAGAGTTAAAAATATCCTCAAGTGTGAGCAAACTTGGGAGGACTGAGGGATGTTGACTCGTTATTTTGATAGATTTCAGCCTGTCCCCCACTCTCTCCTCCCAACATTTCCTGTCTTCAGCTGTCCTATCAATTAAAGGCAACAAGCCCCAAAAAAAAAGGAATTAATTTCAGTCTGTTTCATAACCAGTGAAAAACTCCTCACAGGAGCTTTAATGAGACGTACTGTTTCTTACCGCTATGGAAGGCCGGTAAAATATAATATAATCACAGCAGGCCAGCAGGCATACAAAGCATGCTGGTGCACACTATTCTCCCATAATGCAATGCTTTAAGGGATGACTGAGCTTCTCCAAACTGAAATATATATACTTACATTTTGGATGGTTTAGCTCTCCAAAAAGTCTTCAAAAAAAGGACAGATATTTTGATGTTTCTTTGTGAAGCTTAATCGGCAGTAGCATTCCAAAGTTGCAGTCATTTCCTCTTAGTATAAATTGTTACTGTCCATTAATTTCTTGCACAGTATTATGACACTCAACATGTAGTATTGAACTGGAACACATCATGTGGAATCATGATGAAAAGCAGCAAACAGCCAGAGTCCAGCTCCAGGTTTTACTGTCCGCCCGAGTGGTCGTCCTCCCCTGTGTGTGTGTGTTTAATGATGCTGGGTTCCCATGCATTCTCATGCTAATTGGAGATCTGGAATGGAGTTTTTGCAGCGAGACGCGCCGTCCTCTGCAGGGCCCAGGAGCTGGACTTCAGATTGACAATGGACTATCGTAGAATGGGTGGCGTTGTTTGAAGCACTGTGGGTGGGGGTGCTTGTTTTTGAAGTGGTTTGAAGAAAGTGTCGAGCAGCAGGTGGGTGAAATCTCATCATCTTCACTTTTCTCCCTCTTGCTGTCTTTTTGTCTGCAGACGAGGCCTTGACAATGTTGAGCTTTGGAGAGATGTTGTAGTGAATCTAGGGAAATATATCTCTTATAAATATAGTTTTGTGTTTCTACAGCTGAGATATAAGGGTGAATTTTAAGTTATGTTATTATTTACCAGAAAAGCATTAATAAGAGACTAATAATTTATAATAATTTGCATGCCATTCTATGATCTATTGAAAACTTGAACCAGAAAAGAAATTTAGTTTTCAAATATCAGTTTTTCTGACATCCACTTCTTGTTTCTTGTGAAATCTTTTATCATATTTGTAGTGGTCATGATTGTACTCATACATCCAGTACGTGTGAAGATAGGTGTGTAGTGCATTACTATGTCGTCTGCTCACGTCATTTTATTGTGCCATCAAGTCCACTCCCTGCTGTGATTGCTGTCCCAGAAATCCAGTCTGCTGTGTATTTTTACCTCTAAGCTCAGTGCTGAACATGATTCATAAGGTGTGGAAACTGCAGTCAGGAATTAGTTTGACATTTACAGATTATCTGATTACTTCAATGGGTCAAGATAAGTTTTCTTCATATGTTAATTTTCCATCATCCCAAATATGGTCGTGTGAAAAGAGTAGACCTGCTTTTCTTAACGAGGCATTATTGGTTACACCTGTTACTGCCTGTGCATCACCAACTGTTGGGGGCAGCTGGGGCACATGATTTCTTAAGGGTGCATTCACAACTAATGTCCGTTTGTTTGGTCCGAATCAAAGACCAGATTGTTACAAAGTCGCATTTTGAGTTCGTATTTTGTTCACACGGCAGCTTTTACCAGCGGACCAAAAGTTTTGATGCGCGGGGAAACTGCTCTCTGATTGGTCAGAATTTCCACGTGGGAGAAGTCCCTGAAGTAAACAAAGCAAGAGAGTAAACTGATCAATACAACATGATCGCGGACTTTAATGTTTTGTTGGAGTTTTTTACTTTTAACCGAAAATCGTTCCACAGAACGAACACCTCCGTGTTCTTGTACGTTTCCACAAGCATTTGTGAAATTGTTTGTTCAGCCCATATTTCTATTTCCTCATTGCTCCCCCACGTCTGTCCTCTACTCATCTCGCTGCGTGTCTCTGCAAATGTCAGCACCCGTAAACACTACAATGCACAGTTGTATGGTTTGTTTCCTGTATTTGGTCCGTTTACGTTCTCACCAGAATCAAACCGGACCGTGGTTTGTTTGGAAACGGACCGAGACCCGTCTTTTCTAGCGGACCATGGTCCGGTTGTGTGTTCCGCACCAGATATTCATTCCGGCGTTCCCGAACAATGAACTAATTTTAATGGTAAATAATACATTAGATTGTGAGAAAAAGAGACATTCAATGTCTGAATGAAACATCCCACCAGTTTGATTCAATATTCATGCTTTAAAATAGAGGAAATGCTTTATTTTAAATGCGTTTGCTACATTCCTAAAGCTGGTGCAAGTAAATTTATTAACATCAGTACCCATAATGCACCAGCAGCCTTGCTGGCTTTCTTTTTCGTTTTGTTGTAAAGGTCGTCTTTATGGAAGTTTTACTGTTACATTTACTGTATATGCTGTAGTCCTTTTATTGGTTTGACTCCATAAAAAGCAATAATAGTTCTATGGGACTTTTCCACTGAATATTTTATAAGATAATAATTAATAAAGACCATTAATCCTGGAATCCGACTGATATTACGAGTGTAGGGGGAGTGCAGGGAGGGAATGAAAGGAGTACAGTTCCTCTGCCTTCATTAGCCCATAAAGCACATATTAACCCTGTGTATGTTACCAGACTACATAGGCACTGTCTTTGTTATAAAATTCCACCCTCTCTAATATGTGTAACCAGGTCAGCGTTTGAATGTGCTGCTGGGTTTCTGTACAGGCTCCCTGAGCCCCCCTGCAGAGTTAGCCCTGTTTTGAAGAGTCTATCAAATGATATACAGTTAAATATCACACAAGCGCTACAGTGCTGGGTGTGTTCAAAGATACTGCATTCAACCATGGCTTGCTTTTTTTCCCCCTTTAAAAGTTTAAACATACACCAAAATCTGTCCAGTGTCCAACATGGCCTATTGAGGGTATTTTTTGAACTCTTACTTAGCATTTGTCTTCCTGTTAGATGCAGTCAGTTGCTATTGGTTGACATAATGCAGGCTGTATACTGTATTAGCATTCAACAGGTGTCTACAGTCAGACCACAGATGTAAGCAGCTGATTTAAAATGACTGTAGAGACTTCTTTTAACAAGTTGTATTAACTTTATTTTGAAAAATCATTCATAAAACACTTTCCTACTTTTCCTGTTGACTAGTTTGATTCTCTGGCTTGTTACCACAGGTAGCTTTTAGCAGCAGGTGGTTGTTTGTTCTCAGTGATTAGCCTCTCTGATTGTTTGCATGCAGTCACAGGTGTGTGATTTTAGTCGGTACCAAGTGATTGTTATGTGGGTGTTTCCTGTTGCTGCTGACGGAGTGACACAGGCAGATCCTGTTCAACACGCTGATATGTTACACCTACATTATTGAGCAGCTGTGATTACTGTGTGGCAATTCATGTAAAGGAAATTATTTTAGATTTAGCTGTTAGAAGGCGAATATTTCCTACGTATAAAAATCGGTTTGCAGTAAATTAGCTTTTAAATTAATGAGGTGAGTCCTACTTTAAGTGTTTCAAGCCTCTCTTTGTGTGCCCACTTTATAATATTTCACAGAACAAAGAAAAGTGGAATTCCTCAGAAGTGGGTCAAACTCTGGTCATGCGGTCTCAACAGGTTGGTTGGGACGGACACGGCATGCGAAGTGGAGCATATGATGTTGTTGTGCGCGCGCGCAGAGGATCAAACGTGGGAATAAGCCGATTTGATTCCAATTAAAGTCTGAGTCTTTTGTTTTGCGTCTCCCCTTTTGTGTTGTGTATGACTTCTAAAACCCATTAGTGAACTACTTTCTCATCAGCGGGGATATGCGCTCGTGTTGGCAGAGCAGCAGCAGCAGCGGCGGCGGTGGTGGAGGAGGCGGGTGCTGCGGGGAGACACGGTGCAAACAGTGAGAAAAGCTCCTTTGAGGCGAGCTTTAGCCAAGTCACGTGAAGAGAGGGAGACGGGGAGAGAGAGGGAGAGAGGAGGTCAAGCAGGAAGACGGAAGGCGGGTGGCCCAGGGATCAAACATCTAGTTCAAAATGTCTGATACTTCTGAAATGCTTGAAACTATAAAGCAGTTAAGTTTTGCGCGATCGTACGTTTGATATTCGCTCAATTCACTCACGTGCTAAGTTTCAGTGAAGTTTCCAGAAGGATTTAGCTGCTTTTTTTGTGCTACTTAAAACAAAATTAAGATGCTGTAGCTGTTTTGTTTTGTGTCGTGAAGCATGCCGGTATCTGCAGGGGGGAACATTAGGGTAAGCAGAGTTAACTTCATTAGCTTCTGACAGCATCTGTTCGAGGAGCAGAGGTGACGTCACCCTCATCTGTCATCACTGCGCAGCGCAGGAGGCTGCGTCTTCTACTACTGAGACGCAACAAACCTTATAGTGAAATAGGCACAACCTACTACTACAGCAGTGTTTGGCACCCCTCCAAAGAATTGTTCGTAGTTAGCATTTCATCAGTGCTACTTTTATTGTATCCGTCTACTTCTTCTCCACAACAGAAGTCATAAATCTTAAAAGATGTCATAAATATCCTGCATATACTTTCATATTTATAGAAACATGAAAAGTGCATTTTAGGGGACTATTTTCAGCAGCAGATTTGGTGATTAAAGGGCCAGTTTGCCAATTTTCAGACTCAGTCCTATCATGCTATTATGGAAAAAAAATGCACTTTCACTCTGTGCCTTTGGAGGACGCAATCCGCTTCTCCAATGGGCCCTGGAAAACCTCCGCCAGGCTATGTAAAACGCGTCATCTGGCGGAGGCCAGGGAGCTCGCTAAACTACACTTCCTCAATCTAGGACGCACGCCTCCGATGTCATGTCTCATTCAAAATCGTCAGGTTTGAAATGTAGACAGCAGACCCGAAGATTTTTTAGACGATCCACCGGTATATTCTCGTCGTATTTCGGATTCTGTACCGCTCTGAGCCATTGCCTGCAGCGATCAATGTCCTTGATTGGAAAGCGGTAGTATTTCACTGAAGCGTCTCTCGCTGGGCTGTTCCTTTCTGAGGGAGCGGCGCAATGCATGCTGGGTGTTGTAGGAATGTAGAATTGCCGAAACCGCGAGCTGTTTGTACGACTTTCTCCACAGCTGTGGCGCCAATTTCAAATATTATTGCTTCTAACGATTACAGAGAACACCAGTTTTGACTGACAGTGGCTTTTCCAGGGGCGAATTGCTCCTTTAAGTGTGTATTTACAGCTGCAGGAGGGTGTGTGTGTGATCGACATTGAACAGACGACTGCAACTGTATGTTTTCTTTTGATAAAGAAAAAAAAAAGCTTTCTTTTAATGGGATTTGTTGAAAGCAATCCTTTATACCAACACTAAGGGGTCACAGAGTAATAAAAGATACCGAAGATTTACGAATGAAAATCGACATCACAAAATAAAAGACAAATGTTTTTATACTCCCTCCTCCCTCTCCGTCCCGGTTATCTCCCTTCCCTCTGCCCCTGTCACTGCCTCTTCTTTAATGCCGCTGCCTCGCTCCCTGAGGGCCTGTATGTCTGTAGCTGCTGTCACAGACCATTGTGCCTGCACACAAAGAGCCTGAGTCCACTCCAGTTATAGCTCCATTCATAAAAGGCAGCGGTGCATGAACCAGGCTCTCCCTCCAGTCCCAGGGGCACCCCAAAGAGATCAGCCTGCTAGGAGCGATAGCAGAGACATTGATCAAAAGCTGGTCAGACGAGAAGAAGAGCAAAGGGTGGGCCTGGTTTGTGGGCGGGCGGGCAGGAGGATGTTTGGATACATGAATGGAGACGTGGGCTGGGAACGCCGTTTCCCTCTTTGTGTAACTTTTTTTGCTACACAGGCTTTGTGTTTACACTGATTTCATGGCAATTATAAGCAGAAACTAATACATTTATTAGAAAAGAATTAAAAATAGTGTGAAATCCAAAGTATGAAATTGGTCTTTATCAACTGTCTTTACTCCTGTCTCTCCAGAGATGACGCTCCTCTCCTCCCAACCCAAACCCCTGGACTCCACCCCGACCTCGGACTCCGGCCCCATCGCCGGCACGGAGGATCCCGAGCAGAGGATGCTGGAGAAGAGATCAAAGGTCATCGAGGAGCTGCTGCAGACGGAGAAGGACTACATCAAAGACCTGGAGATGTGCGTGGAGGAGATCATCGAGCCACTGCAGAAGAAGCAGGTGGGGATCAAACACTGTGGTTGGATGTTGAAATAAACAACCATTACTGGAATAACTAATTGTGTGTCTTTTTTAACACCTTTTATCTGCTTTTTCTTAAAGGTAAAGAACGTGGACTTTGATGGGCTCTTCGGTAACATCGGCTCTGTGATCGACATGTCACAACGCCTGTGTGATACCCTGCACGACACAGACTCTATTGGTAAGGACAGTCTCTTAAAGATGCATACACCAAACAGCCATAACAGTAAGACCACTGACAGGCGAATAACATTGATTATCTCGTTACAATGGCACCTGTCAGTGGGCAGGATACGTCAGGCAGCAAGTGAACAGTTCGTCCTCGAAGTTGATGTGTTGGAAGCAGGAAAAATGTGACCCTCAAATTCCACAGGATCCGTCTCTGGTGCATCCCGTGTGCGCTGCGACCTCCGGAGTTGATCGCGGCCATTCAAGTCAGTGCTCCTGATTCCACAGTATGTGCCGCGGTCCTAAAGATTCGCACCAAGTCTATTTTTGTCGGACGCCGCTTCAAGCACGCGTAAAGCTAAACAGAGCAGCTCGTTCTAAACAGGAAGTCAGCCACGAATACAGCATAGAGCATCCGGTCATTTCAAAATAAAACACCATGTACAGACTCCCGTTTTTTTTTCTCGTGTGATAATGATGCTATGTAGTTCTTCCACGAATTTCCCGTGATCTCGCGAATCCAGCTGCTTGGGCCAGCTCTCCACTGCGCTTCGGGCCAGACACGATTCCTGTGGGCGAGGGCCTGTGCTGCCTGACGAAGCAGAACCGCAGCGCACACGTAACGCGCCGGACAGGGATCCTGTGGGATCGAGGATGTGAGGGACTTTGATGAGGACCAAATTGGGATGTCTAGACGACTGGATCAGAGCCTCTCAAAAAACGCAGCTCTTGTGGGGTGTTCCCGATCTGCAGTGGTCAGCACCTACCAAACGTGATCCAAGGAAGTCTGATCCATGGAGGCCCCACCTCGCAACTTACAGGACTTAAAGGATCTGCTGCTAACGTCTTGGTGCCAGATACCTCAGCACTCCTTCAGAGGTCTAGTGGAGTCCATGCCTCGACGGGTCAGGGCTGTTTTGGCGGCAAAAGCAGGCCCTGCACAATATTAGGCAGCTGGTCATAATGTTATGGCTGATCGGTGTATGTCCTGTGAATTGAAGTCCACAGTCCAATCAGGCGACTTATTTCTTTGTACTTTATTCAGGTTTTTAAATGAGAAATTGTCAGCTGATCACATTTTATAAACTGAAGGATGTGAATGTGAAAGAATATTTGATTTATTGCTGTGAAAAATAACCAACTGGCGTGACAGTGGCATGTGTCCGGGTGTCACTTTCAACTTAGTGAAACATGTCTGACTTCTTCCTTTCCTGTTTCCCTTTTAAAATGAGCCCGACCTCATGTTTCTGTATCTTGTGCTCACAGGGAAAGTATTTCTGGACTTCAAATCAGAGCTGGAGGAGGTGTACAAGATCTACTGCCAAAACCACGACGATGCCATCTCCCTGCTGGAAAGTTACGAGAAAGACGAAAACATCCAACGCCACGTGTTGGAGTGTCTGGAGAGACTGAGGTGAGTCACGGAGAGAGGAAGGAAACATGTCGGAAAAGATAGCTTTGACTTGTGTGTTTAACTTGAAACACTTTTGCACGTGAGTGAGCAAAAACGTGCATGTTGGTGTGTCTCACAGCATGAAAACATGAAGAGAGTGGGAGTGGCCACTAATAGAAGAATCCAAGTAAAACATTAACTTAAAGGGCACTTTACTGTTACAGGTTGTTTTATATGAAACCCTTTCAATATAAGACACTTTGAGCTTAGCTTTAAATGGATTTTGCAGTACAATATTAACTTTAAAATAGAGTCGGTTGATCGTCCTCACTGTTCTTGTTTTCAAAGGTCACCTAGATATGGAATTCAAAGTTACAGTAAGGTTTCCGGTTGGCTGGAATCACATTGAATTAATTTATGACAGGGTTTCTTTAGCAGACTTTGAGCTGTGATTCACAGGCGAGTTATGATAGAGAAGTGTCCTGCTGTGTACGTGTGCCACGTCTCACAGCGTTCCTGTGGCTCTCAGCAATGTGAAGCAGTCTAAGAATGTAACCTGCCTGGTTTCACCTGTCGAGTTTCACCATCAGTGACTCAGACTCTTGAGCTGACACCGCTGTGTTTCTGTAAAGTAAAGTTCGCAAGTCATATTTGAAGATAAACACAGGAAGTGTTTGGAAAAAAAAGGGCGCTGGTTTGAAGAAGAAAAACAAAAGTACAACATACAAGTTTAAGTGTACACAAAGGTTGTTTTTATTGCAGTTTTTCGAGGCGGTTTTGAGCCATAAATGTTCAGGCCTTGTCAGGAAAAACAATACTCTTTAACTAAAGTGTGCGTCTGTTGCAACCTATTCAGCTTAAAAAGGTCATGTGTTCTGCCGCCTCTTAGAAACTGGCAGGTTTAACCGCCCCTCAGGGCCTCTGTCCCGATTTAAGAGAGAATTCACAACACAAAACCATAACAACCAACGGGCACAGTTCGCTCGACTGTTATTAACCGTACAAAATTTAAGGTGAAGTCTGCGGTCTTTCGTCTGCTGACTTTAAAGAGGGGGTATTATGCTGTTTCACATTTTAACACATATATATAATGTTATAATGTTGGATGTCCAGACTAAACGTGGGTGAAGTTTCAAATCTGTAGGTAAAAGTATGTTGGAGTAATCCCCAGGCTTCTCAGCTCAGGCTGCTGGGAACGCCAGGTTTCACACTGTTTTTTCTACACGCTGCACCTTGTGTAGGGCTGGGTGTCGATAAGGATTTCTCAATTCAATTAGATTCTGATTCACAAGGTCCCGATTCGATTCGATTTTCCGACTTTGTTTAGGGGTATTTCGGTTACAATATCAATGCACCTCTAACCTGGTGCATTATCAAAATGTTTAATGTTTACAATCATAATTGACCCCAAAGAAGTTACATCATGTACTTTTTATTTAACATGACCAGCACACAGCAGTCAACACAATATTAACAATTTTATGTCTATCTGGCTCATGGTCTTGATTAAACGAACCGGGGTTCAACTTGCACGAGATTTGAGAACAAAACCACACGAGACCAAGAGATATGGGGAAAGGCATACTCTACAACATGCCGAAAATACACTCATGACCAAAGCCGACGCTAACAGAGAGTAACGTAAACATCAGTGCAAAACTAACTTACATGTTCATCGACGCACACACGATAAAAAGAGTCCGGCGGCGATCACTGATGTCTCCGTAGTAGGTGTAGTAAACAAGTCCAGGCATGTCTCCCTCACTGCCGTGATTTGGCTGAGTCGTGCTGCATTCAGGAGCGCTAAAAAACGTGAGTGATCAGACACGTTTTTATACATATTTTTAAAGATCAATCTCGGGATTTAGTAATCGATATTGGGTCATTGAAATGAGAATCAATTCGTATCGGAAAAAAACGTTTTTTTAAACCCAGCCCTAACTTTGTGACGTCACAGAGTGCAGCCTCAGCAGGCTTTGGAGAGCGCGCTTGTAGGGGCGGGGGTTTCTTAAAGACACAGAGCTGACTGAGTCGTTTCAGGCAGAGGCTGTATGAGGGCTTATGCTAAGCTACTTCACAGGTACCACAGAGTGAAATATGAAGATTGAAATTAGCATAATACCCCTCCTTGAAAATAAATCAAACATGTATGAAGGTTTTTTTAGGTCATAGCTTTATAAATCCTGTCATCTTTCTGTCTCCTCCCAACCTTCCCTTCAACAGGGCCATTTACCGCGACTGGTAAGTCTCCATCAAGAGTGTCGGCATGATTTCCAGCATCAACTTGACCGCATGTCTTTTGCTCACTAACCCCCCTGGAAATTACCTCTGTGTGTGTGTGTGTGTGTGTGTGTGTGTGTGTGTGTGTGTATGTGTGTGTGTGTCTATGTGTGTGTTTACCCATTGTGGCGGCAAATAAATCAACATGTGTGTGGAAGGCTCTAAAAATATCTGTGCTGCCATTTCAACTTCCTTCCCCCGGACTGAGATGGGCTCATTCATATTTTTTTGGCTGTTTCTGTTTCTGTTTGCATGTGCTTGTGGACACCGTGTGCTGTTGTTGTGACGACAACACGTGCATGACCCCTCCTCCTCTCCTGTTCTGTGGAAAAATCAGAGCAACGCATTTAATGCCATCTTCTGGACTCAAACTGCAACAGCAATTTAGAGTAACACTTGGAGTCAGTGTTATTGAAAAAATAAGTACGTTTCTCAACATTATGAGAAGATTTTTGCCAGATCTTTTCTCATAATTTGATGAGAAAGTTGACACAAGTTTTCTTTCTAAGAAATGAATTATAAGTTACACATTTGCAGCTTCCTTCTTCCTGGTCTGGAGAAAATCTGAGGCCAACAAATCCACTTTTAACACAACAAACATGTCAGAAAAAAAGGAAGCAACAAATTATTAACTATAAACAAACCAATAAATGCAGTTGAATTGGTTGCAGTCCCTAAGTGAGTCCATTAGATTGCATTAAATCAAAGCAAATCAATATTTCTTTTTGATCGTGCCTTCCCTGTTAATTAATGTCTCCTACAAACTGTATTGATCATCATCAGAATATATGTATATTTGATGATGCTTACATATCATTGGATCATGCAATCCACATGATCCAGAGACATGTGAACATGGGAAGAAGAGTTTCAATATGTGTGTACCAAACCCCATCTCCTCTTTCTGCACGTCCTCAGGGGGAAAACCAACTACATCAACCTCGGCTCTTTCTTAATCAAGCCGGTGCAGCGGGTCATGCGCTACCCGCTCCTGCTGATGGAGCTGCTGGGGGCCACGCCGGAGAGCCACCACGACCGTCTGCAGCTGACCCAGGCTCTGCAGGCCGTCAAGGAGATCAACGTCAACATCAACGAGTACAAGCGCAGGAAGGACCTCGGTAAACAACCATTAAAGCCTGATTTATTTAAAGCCCCTTTCCCACTGGTCAAAAAACCCACCAACACCCGCTAACACTTAGCTTTTTTGCTTACAATCGGCATTAGTCAAATGACTCTGCAGTAGACACGGGTAATTATCGCCTCGCCTCCGATCGGCATTGATTGGAACATAAAAATTTGTTGTCGGTAACTCCTGCGACTCCTTGTCATCTCAGCTACAAATTTCGGCCCTCTCCGTCCAAGCAGCGCTCAAACATCGTCACAAATTTGACGACGCCGAGTTTGATAAACAGTTGAGTAATGGATGCAATAAAGACCTAACCACCGTAACATCTTCACTGTTTACTAACCCTGTCTCTGGTGCGTTTGAGACGTCAGACGGTGACGCAGCAGAAAAGAGACCAAAAGGAGTATACTTCACTGGCGATGGGATAAGAGACAATCTGCATTTATTAGCGGGTCTTCCCACGTCTGAAAAACCCGCGTCGACGCGCTAATTTTGGTGGGAAAGTCGTCTTTTTGTCACATTTTCTCCAGTCTGAACTGGTTTCTTTCTGCTCTCCGCAGTGGTGAAGTACAGGAAAGGCGACGAGGACACGTTCATCGACAAGATCTCCAAGCTGAGCATGCACTCCATCATCAAGAAATCCAACCGAGTCAGCAGCCACCTCAAACACCTCACAGGGATTTCACCTCAGGTACATCACTGCTCCTGTAGCTACGCTCTTCAGGAACATCCTGAATGTTTTGAATGGCTCTCATCTCTTTTTGTCTTCTCTCTTTGTCCCAGATTAAAGATGAAGCGTTTGATGAGGCGGAGAAGAAGTTCAGGCTGCAGGAGAGGCTCATCAAGAGTTTCATCAGGGACATTTCCTTGTATCTGCAGCATATAAGGGTACGAGCATTTTACCAGAATCACATGAAAAACTATGAAATGCAAATCACTCCAACTTTCTAATAAATGCATGTCTTTAGGAATCTGCATCAGTGAAGGTGTTGGCAGCCATCAGTTTCGGCGACATCTACACGGAGCGCAGCGTCCTCGACCCCGAGCGCTTCCAGCGAGCTCACCGCTGCATCAGTGACAAGCAGTTCACACAGTTTGTAAGTCCTCTTCCTCTGTTTCGCCTCACTTAGCGCTGTTACAATGCACTTTGAATGACCTCTGAATGACCTCTGATCACATCATCTCATCTCATCCCTGAGCAGAAGGAGCGCACAGAGACCTTGGTCATCAACCCGCTCACCCAGCTGCTCCTCATGTTCGCCGGGCCGCACAAACTCATCCAGAAGCGCTTCGACAAGCTGCTCGACTACGACAACTGCAAGGAGCGCGCCGACCGCCTCAAGGACCGCCGCGTCCAGGACGAGCTGCAGGTGGCGCGCAACAACTACGAGGCGCTCAACGCGCAGCTTCTGGACGAGCTCCCGAAGTTTCACGGCGCTGCAGAGGAGCTGTTTACCGGCTGCGTGCGGGCGTTCGCTCAGGCTCAGAAGGACTTCATGAAGACGACTCTAGGAGAGCTGAAGCCCCTCCTCCAGGTTGTGAGTTTGTCTTTTTTTTTCATCAATATTTATGGAAATTAAAGCTGTTAAAAAGTATTTTTTGCTCATACCATTTTCTCTACCTCTGTCTGCAGTTTTCTAGCAGAGAGGGCAACATAATTTCACAGTTCCAAGAAGAGTACAGCCGAGTTCTCCAGCTGCTGCAAGGCTTTAGCTTCTGCCCAGAGAACCTGCCTCCCACCACCTCCACGAAAAAGCCCTTCGAGAAGAAGACTCTGGAGAAGCAGACCTCTAAAAAGCAACTACAACCTGTGAGTTGAACTCTTATCCCAGTTGCGTGTCAATTCTTTTTGCTGTCACATGATCTAAATATGTCTCTCGTCCTTTCAGACAAACTGCATCCAGCAGACGGACGAGCACCGAGCGGGACTTCTGGTACGCTTCGGTCCTGAGAAACTCTTCCAGGCCGAGAGAAACTTCAACGCAGCGCAGGATCTGGACGTCTCCATACAAGAGGGAGACCTTGTGGGTGTCATCAAGCAGCAGGACCCCATGGGAAGCAACAACCGCTGGCTAATCGATAATGGAGGTGGGTTATTAGCATCCCAAGCCCTCACTGAAAAATGTTCAATCAGCTACGTATTCTAATCTCCTCTCTTGTTGTTCTTGTGTTGCAGTCACTAAAGGATTTGTGTACAGCTCCTTCCTCAAACCCTACAACCCACGCAGGAGCCAATCAGACGTCTCCATCGAGAGCCAGTCCTCTAACGAGTCCGGCTACGGCGGCTCCTCCCCCGTGTTCTCCCGCCAAAACAGCAACAGCACCCTGACCTTCAACCAGGACACGGCCTCCGTCAGCTTTTCCACCTCGCAGCCCCAAAGTCAATCATCGCCGCACCCTTCTCTGGACTCTTCCTCATCTCGTAGGAGTCACCTCAGAGACCCACCCAACCCTGACTCAGTCAGTCAGAGCAACTCCATGAACTCCTCACCCAGAAACCCCTCAAACCGGCGGGAATTCTCCGAACAAACCCACCGAAACTCCTCCAGTCACAGAGACGCTGAGACTTCTTACAGGCATTCAGGCAGTCACAGAGACGCGTACGATCCAAGTTACACAAATCAGAGCAGCCAGAAGGAGATGTCAGACCTCTCTGAGAGCGAGTCTTATTCTTCACACAGAAACAGTCGCTCACAGCGGTATGGACACACAGACAAAGCTAACAGTTCACATCAGTGGAGGAACGGAGACAACAGCCGCCAGAAGAGGTCAGCTTACTCCAGAGACGAGTACATCGAGCCAGAGCCAGAACCAGAACCAGAACAGGACAGTGAGCTAGACGGTCATCAGGTGAGAATTTCTGTAACTGCTATGATAAACTTTTATTGACTAAAGCAACTTTTTAAATGTGATCTCGAGGATTTTCATTTAAATAAATGTCTCTTAGGTTATGGTGATTGAGCCTATGGCCCACTGATGAAAGCCCTTGCATTTACAGTATATAGTATTATTATGGACTGGGTGTCTGCGGCAACATTTGCGGAAAAAAAATCACAAGCGGCGCCCAGTTAGTGACGCGTTTTCCATCAGCCAGCAGTGGTTGGTCTGCCAGAGAGGGTAGGCGGAGCTAAGCGGCTGCTTCTCCGGTCTCTGCAAGTGTTGCGACTAAACAGTAATCTACTATGGCTGAACAAACAAAGAAAAGATCGATGACTACAGATACAACTTCAACAATAAGTCAAAATCCAAAGAGAAAGAAACAAATTCGACGCTCAGATGAAGCAAACAGTCTAAAAAGGAAAGTGACCGTCAGCGAGGAAAAGCAAGAGTTATAACCGTAACAAAGGAAGCCAACCATTGACGTCTGGTTATCTGGGACGTATTCGCCCGCCTTTTATCGCCATAAGGTGCCACCAAATAGATATAATCTCCAAGATCTCATATCTGTTCTCTCATAAGTTTCTAATTATAGAATATAAAACAATCCTGGTGTTAAGTGGTCAATAATGGGTCAGCCACAGTGCTGTCTTTGATGCTAAAGATGGCGCTAAATTAGCGTGCTATCAAATACATAAAGGGGCTAAAAAAGCTATTAAAGCTGCATTTATTGATATTCTTACATTAAAGCCAATTAAAATACTGCTTTTAATTTGTTTCTGGGTCCTATTCATGAACCCATAAAGAATTATGACTCTACTCTGACAGTTTCAAAGCTAGCCTAGCAACAAATTTAACAAAGTTAGCAACTAGCTTGTGAACGTACTAGAGTATTTGGTTTGTAACAAGACATGTATATTTCCCTCTGATAGCTGGTGGAGATCAAAAATGGAGCCAAAAGCAGAGTGAATGTCGGATATAGTAGTATAGAACAATGCTATTGTCGTTTTGTGCCAGTTTGGATGATTAAATTTAGCAACTGCTTGCTAACATGTTAGCATAACAGCCTTATAGGTTCATTTGATGTCATGCTGTGTTTACAGCTTTTTTTGTGGCCGAAATCATAAACAAATTCTGCTTATGAAAAAAAAACAATGTTATTAATTCAATTTGTTTTTTTGTTTTCAGATTTACTACGCTCTCTACTCCTTCGATGCCCGTTGTGCTAATGAACTGAGCATCTCGGCCAACCAGCAGCTGCGGATCCTGGAGTTCCAGGACATGAACGGGAACAGTGACTGGTGGCTGGGCGAGGCAGGCGGCCGGCAGGGTTATGTGCCTTCCAACTACATCCGCAAGTCCGAATACACATGAAGATGTCCTCTCATGTGGACGACGCCTGAGACTTTAAACTAAAGGAAACTCACTCTGCGAGCAGTCGGAACAAAAACACAAACAAGCATCAGGACACGCTGTGACTTATTTTTATCGGTTGTTAAGGAGTTTGATAGTGACAAGGACTGATTATTGCTGCTGACACTGCTCCTTAAAGTTAGCATTATATGCCTATATTTATAGACTTTTTATATTATTTTTACTTACTGAAAATTGAACCCTATCCTCCTTTTGTTTCCAGAGAAAAACCTGTGAATTGCACCAGATTTTCGCCATATAATCTGGAGCTGAAGACGATGAATTGTATGTTAAAGAGTTTTTGGGAGATTGCAATGAAATGTGAATGTTTTGGGTTCAGGCTGGTTCTTCTAAACAAAAAAAACAAGTGATATGCAGAAAGACGGACCTAAACACTGTGTTGGTTTATTACACCACTAGAATGATGCATCTTCAACAATCAAGGTTTGAGGCACTTATGATGATTTTCCACTGGTTTCGAGTTTTGAAGTGTCTGTGGAGACATCAACCAGAATAGAGAGTATTGTATGAGACTAATCTGGCATATGATGAATGGTTTACATGCATGCCCCCTTTGTAACTGGGTTGACACAGTGCAAACAGGTGATGACCCATTTAACCTGTCAGGAGGTTAATGAACTGGGAGAGAGAGTGTGTGGTCTACACATACTCCTGTGTACATTATATATAGTGTTGTATATTGAGAATATGCTATTGCTCCCACTGTAAAGTGGTCACTGTTTGAATAAAAAAACAGCCCAGCTGAAAAATTACAACTTTGTTTTTTCTTTTGTAGTAGATCATTAAAGGTGTAGCGTCACCGTGTTACTAACTAAGGCATTATTGGGATTATTTATATCCCATCGCAAAAAGATGTTCTGTTTGATCAGTAGATGTCGGAGCTTCCCGCCAGTATCGTAGCAGAAGTGGACATACTGTATCTACAACGTCGCCCATTGTTTTGTGGACTGTTTGAAGCCACAAGTTTGCTGTTTTTTGGCCATCACTATCTTGTTTTTTGGAGCCAGAAGTGACCATATATGGGCGAAAGGTGGAGCTGGAGACGAGCAAAAGGTTAGCTAATGCTACAGCTGTGTCCAAAATCACTCACTACATACTCAAGTCAACTATATGGTGAATTTGCCATTGTGCTGTCTGAATGTTTAGTTACAATTATTTAACCTTTGTAGTTGAATAAAAGTTTCCCACAATGCATTGTAAAAAGTAGTGAACAACCAGTGGTCACTAACCAAGCACCACTCAGCATTGCACTGAAAGACAAAAACAGCAATGACGTAATTATTGGCGCGGAGAAACAAAGTAATGTAAGAAAGTAAGAAATCCCTAGTTAGTTGTGTGAGTGATTGCAGACACAATCTCAGTAATCAGCTAACTAAAGCTAGCGCTAGTTTAGTTAGCTAGATGCATCTGTTATTCTGGTAAACTTTAGCTAGCAATAAAACAGGCTTTAAACAAAATGTACATGACTGAAACATTAACAACCAAATGTCTTTTAGTGCAGCCTAACACTAAACAAGACATTATTCAGGTCGCCATGTTAGCAATGTGTAAACGAGATAAGATAACTCATAAGACTATTAACTCATCATAACATCGTGACGTATTTTGGAAGACTTCAAACGAGCGACTGAGATCACAAAATTATTAGAAAATTGTTTTCTGAATTTAAAACCGATGAAGAAGTCATTTTCTCATCGACTTTCATGCACTAGGACTTTGTTTTGCATCTGGTGAAGCCCCCTGCTGGCCATTAGGAAAGTGCCACAGGAAGCTTTTTCCAACTGCAACTCAGTTATACTAGGTCACGTGCAGCAGAATCATGTCACCACAACATAGTGCAGACGGTGCAACTTTCTTACACTTTTTCCTTGTGTCGACCTCAGCAGAAGTAAAGGTCAAAGGTCAAAAAAGACAAAATATTGAATCACATGTAACTCCTGTCAAATCAATGCAGTGCACCAATGATTAACAGGTAGGTGGAGTGTTGGGGGTCTCCATGTTTGACAGGGGTTATTTAGGACGGTCGGTGACACCATGTCAGACCATAGACTTACCCTGCATGATCCTATCATGTCCGGGGTCTGCATCCACACGGTCTGCTGCTCGCTGGCTCTACTCTTACAGCTGTGTGCGCTCTCTGCGTTTGGAGAGGAGTTGTTTGTAAGTATGCGGACAAAAAACTGTTATTCTTTAGATTTTAAAAGAGATCAGAAAGTGATGAATGATTGATGTGTCTTCATTTTGTTTCAGCTGATCACAGAAACAGAATACACTGATGGTAAAAACTCTTCACCTTGTTTCCACTTCACTAAATCTTAAACATCCTTTTAAACTGGACTACTTTAATGCCTCTTCTCTCCTTACAGGTTATGAGTATTATTACGACCTTCCCACTGAAATCCCAAGAGAAGATTCGGATCCGACCGGCTTTGATGACTGGTTGTATGAACTCCTGGATGTTACAGGTAAATGACCTCTGGCACTGTTTCCCCTCCTCAGATAGCAAAGGTGAGGGTTTAATCATGCATGCCAGAATATACAAAGTAGTTTACTAAGATATCTCTAATGATGCAGAGCTAATCCATTGCACTCTGCTCCTGATTGATCTTTGTGGTGAGGTTTTTCTGTCTCCTTTCAGATCATTGTGACCCAAACCCGTGTTTGAACGGAGGCAGCTGTGACACGTACACTGAGGGAGGCTTCATATGTGTGTGCCCCGAGCCCTACACAGGGAAGAAGTGTCAGACAGGTACAAGTGTATTAAACAATCTAAATGGAGGGATCCGCTCCTTCTACTGGCCAATGGATTAAAGAGGTTATATGTATATGTGTCATGTCCAACTACAATCAATCAGATATACAATTAAAGGGTATTCTGGAAAATTCTAGGTAACTATTTAACATTTTTTATCCTTTGTTAACGGCATGGTAGCTACCAGTGTAGCTATTAAACCCATATACATAGTACGAAAACATTCACTTATTTATTATGTAAGTAAATCTGTAAGCATGTCTACAACTATTTATTAGTTTATCTTCATAAAGACATCTGGTGCATGCAAATTTACTTAATGTTCAGTCCCCAAGGAGGGGGTACTTAGCGGAATTATAAAAAGTACTTTAAATCGATTGTTTTTCAAAATCAGTTTTTATTGTAAACAAAAAAAGTTTAGAAAAATTGTATGTTTGTGTTTTTTTTAAAGATACATTGTTTTTAACAACCTTATATTTTACTGCGTTTAATTAGGCATATCGGAGAGTTGAGTATTTAATTATCTTTATTTAGACTAGTTTTATTTTTATTTAAAGCTCCTGTGAGGAACTTTCGGTTTGTGTTGATTTTGGCGCCCCCTGTGGACAAAGCCGTACCTCTTATCTCTTCTCTGATTTACTCCTATACATGTTTAAGTGGTGGTTTTTAACAAAAAATCACCACAAAAATGCATCACTCACTTTCCACTTTTGCCCGTGAAAATGTAAACAAAGTTAATCGCTTCATCTGACACCTACCCCGCCGCCTGCAGTTTCAGGCATTAAAAATAACTATGTAAAAATAATCAATCTTGTCGCTGATGCTCTGGTTTGCTTTTGTAGCTCATATAGAGTCATCAGTGTTAATTTCAGTCTGTTTCATAACCAGCAAAAAACTCCTCACAGGAGCTTTAAGGCTAAATTAGTATATTTTTATTGATTGATTAAATTATTTATTTAATCACACCATAATGTACAACCATCATATAAATAAAAATCCATGGCAAAAGGAAACTAAAAAAATAGAATTGATTGGGAAAAAAATGTATTGGACATTTGATCAAAGTAAAGTAATAATGCTACCTGAGCACAACTATATCACAGACTTTACTTACATCACTTCTAAGCTTATAATTTGAAGCTAGTATGTGTATGATATGATGTGAAAATTGTGACTTTGGCGCCCCCTAGTGCTTAACACACTGGAGACACAGCAGCTCCGATAAGCAAAACTAGAATTAAAGTACAGAAATGTTTTTAAATTTTAATGTAATAATTATGTACTAAGATTAAATTAAATTAAAACTGATGTGTTTTCAGTGAAAGATGTTTGTAAGAACGTCAACTGTGGCCACGGAAGCTGTGTGGTGACATCTACAGCTCCGTTCTACGAGTGCAAGTGCAAAGCTCCGTACAAACCTCCCAGCTGCAGGAAAGGTCTGTTTTTTTGTCAGTCAAAATTATTACACTAACTTTTGTTGCACTTCTGACACTGATATTCTCGCCTGCTTTCCCAGCGTCTGCCTGCAGACCTAACCCCTGTCAGAATGGAGGCTCTTGCACGAGAGGCTCCAAACGCTCCTCCTTCCAGTGCTCCTGCCCTCAAGGATACACGGGGAGCTTCTGCGAAGTCGGTAAATAAAATTCTTCTCTTTCCTCAAAAAGAAAACAACAACTTCCACCCTCTCAGAGGCCTCATATTACCCGGCCTGAGGGAAACGTTTTTTTTCCTCTAGCGCCGAACGACTGTTACCAGGAGGACGGAGAGTTTTACCGCGGCATGGTGAGTGTGACGGTGGAAGGAGAAGAGTGTCTGGACTGGAACTCTTATTTCATCCAGCAGAAAGGTGGAGATCCTTTCAAAGAGTACGCAGGCTTCGACGGAATCGGACCGCACAATTACTGCAGGTGAGGAGTCCTCTGTGTAAATACGGCACATGTTTACCTTTCATATGTGGATACAGTGCATATAAGGTATGTCCTGTTTATGTACTCAAACTAAACTTTGTGTTTGCTGATGTTTCTCCTGATAATTTTGTTCAAAAGGCAGAACAGAGTCCTTTAAAGTGGAACAAAGTTGTCAGGTTTATTAAACTGGATAAATCTTTATAGATGCTTAAGAGGAAATAAAATAGTTGTTGAATTGCCAGGTCGAGAGAGTTGTTGTGCTTTTTAACACTTGCTCTAAATTCTGTGTGTTTTAAAGGAACCCTGACGGAGACAATCAGCCGTGGTGCTTCATTAAAAAAGACGACAAACTGAAGTGGAACTATTGTAAAGTCAGGAAATGTTCTGCAGGTAAAACACACTCACACAGAAAGATAAAATATTCACCTTTACTGCTCTAATTTGCCCGTATCGATTCTCTATTCCTCCCAGCTCCAGCCACCCCACCAACCGTCCATGAAACAGATCCGACTCCAGCCAAACCAGCTGCCCAGTTCTCCCAGTGCGGGAGGCCGCAGCCCGGCCGCTCCTCCAGGATCTTCGGAGGAAAGAAGTCTCTTCCTGGAGCCCATCCCTGGCAGGCGTCCCTGCAGACCCGACCCCGAGGCTCCTCCGGGCCCTTCAGGCACATCTGTGGAGGCATCCTGCTGGAGTCCTGCTGGGTGCTCACTGCCGCACACTGCATGTGAGCTCCTGAATCTGTGTTTGAGGTGGATTCGTACATGGGCGACATGATCTGACTTTTATATTTACTCATTCCAGTAAAAGCGGAGCAGAAATGCGGGTGGTGCTGGGAGGAGTGGACTTAGAGAGGGATGAAGAATACGATCAGGTCATTCCTGTGGAGAAAGCCATCGTCCACGAGGAATACAAGCAGACCCCCTTCTCTCTTCAGAATGATGTTGGTAAGGTGAAAAGATAGCAGTTATTTTCTTCTTTATTTAGTTAACAAAAAGCATCTCCCTAAGATCTTTCCTCTGTGTGTCTCCTGTGCAGCCATGCTTCAGCTGAAAGTCACAGACAAACCTTACTGCGCCAAAGAAACTCGCTTCGTAAAGACGGCCTGTCTGCCGACCCTGAGGTTCGACAGTGGCACCGAGTGTGTGATCTCAGGGTGGGGCGTCACGGAAACACGTAAGCATCATTTGAATCTGTCTTGCCACTCACAGGCTGAAAAACAAACTGTCCTGACATAATGAGTCAATGGGATCGGTGATTGCAAAGATGTAGTTAGTGTTTAATTTAAAGGAATAAAGTAGTTTTAGGAGAATAACACAAAAATAAAAGAGCTAATTTCTGAGATAAAACCGGTAAAATGTTTTGAACTTTGACAGCTCATGGATATTCATCCAATTCACCTTTAGCACGCATTTACATCGGAAAACAGGGTAATGTATTTCTACTCTTCAAAATGCCTACTTACTGTATATATTACGATATATGTTAATATAAGAATAATAACAAGAATAATATTGTCTTAATATAATAAATATTAGTAGATAAAATGCAGACACAAGCATTTAGTAAAATAATACTAACATCGCAGGATATTGCATTCTGATATATACTGTGATACGACTTTATCTTTATAAATTGTTGCAAACTTTAAACAAAAATGTTTGTACGGAAGCCTTGTGAGGCAAAATACATTTTCTAGGTCTTGTCTAAATGTCTCTTTGTTTTTATGTCTTAAAGGGATAGTTTGGTTTGTTTGAAGTGAGGTTCTATGAGAAGCTTATCAATACTAAGTGTACTACAGACAGTGGATGCTGGTCAGCACGGCCCCGGTGTTTCGGAACCGGCTGGAGTACCGGCACGGACGCTAGGCTATATGCTGCTGCAGATAGGATCAATCCAACATCGATTGTACGCTCTATTTGAATAAATCACTGCGTTTCACTTTTCAGTAAGAACGCCTCTTTATTTGGCACTACTTTGTGTGGACCCCAACACATATGTGTTACTACGCCTGCAGCGTACGGTGTCGGATCAGCTGCTTGTGTCAGCGGTTGTAAAAGAGACAACCAAAGAAAATACAATATTATGGACAAAGTGCCGTTCACGCAGGGGACGAGAGGACTTTGTTTTCCTTCATGCCGTGAAGTTTTTCAGCTGTTTGTGTCAGAAAGTGCAGCGGCTAGCACAGACTGAAATCGCACTTCATTTTTCTGAAGATATCACCGGTGGTGCTCGCTTGTCTCTTTTCCGGACTTCTAAAACCTTATAGATTACGCCGAGTTCTGCTGAGTGACCATTGTGTGAGATAGCGGTGGCTGCTCTGCTAAATGTAAACATCCACACTCCAGGCGCAACACTGAGACAGCTCCATGTCTGCACCGATCATTTTTCGAAAGAGGATTATTCAAAACCAGTGCTGAATGATCCAACAATGGGGCCGTGCTGACCAGTATCCATGTATGTAGTACACTTACTATAGATAAGTATCTCATACAACCCCACTTCAAACAAAGCGAACTATCCCTTTAACAACAGCTGAAATGTTGATGCTGTAAGTCATTTTTAGTCTGCAGTGTATTGTTGAATAGTTGGCAGAGGTGCCTTCTGACCTCTTGTGGCCAAAATGAGTATAACAACAACAACAACAACAACAACAACCAATTAAACTAATAATCCTGAAAATATATTTTTGTGTTTTTTTTTACATGCCAAAGATTTCTTCGCCTTTATTTAAGTGTGAAAAATGTGACCTCAGAAAATAGGGTTACGGGGTTAAAAAGGATCCTTAAAAAAAAAGTTTTTATTTGTTAACTTTTTAAAAACAGATTAATAGTCAAATAAAGAAACTTAAAGACATTATGCTATAAAATACTTTTCTTTCTCACCTTTTCTTAAGTCATTAAGAAGATTGAAAGTATTACATCAAGCTTAAAATATGAATCACCAATTTCTTATCTCACTTGCCTCTCTGGGCTTCTGGAGAGAAAAATGTAAATAAGGGAAATATTCTAGGACAGTGTGATCAATGTATTGACAGAAAAGACTAGAAATGCATTTGACCCTTACAGTTGTCTGTTTTTGTCTGTCTCAGAGAGGTACGGTACCAACCAGCTGCTGGATGCTCGTGTCCTCCTGATCTCCCAGGAGAAGTGCAGTGCCCCGCACGTTTACGGAAACTCGCTGGATGACAGCATGTTCTGTGCAGGCAACATGAGAGGAGGCGTCGACTCCTGCCAGGTCTGTGACAAATGTGACTTTTTCTTCTTACATTATTTATGAGAATAAAAAGAGAAAGCGCCCGATATGACTTCCTGTCTGTCCCTGCAGGGTGACTCCGGCGGCCCCCTGGTGTGTGAGCGTAACGGGACACACTATGTAGTGGGTGTAGTGAGCTGGGGCGACGGCTGCGGCAAGAAGTACAAGCCTGGTGTCTACGCTAATGTGCGCAGATATATCGACTGGATCGCTTATCATTTACTTACATAAGGATGCATACGGCTTTACGGTACTGTACTTTCCTTGTGTGAAATTGTTTTAGGGTCAGAGAAGTCCTCATTCCATACTCAGATAACGTATTACCTCACACATGTCAACTTTTAAACCTTGTCCTGATGTAATGATATCACTGTCGCTATGCTAATGTCCTTCCTTTGTGTGTTTGCACCATCACTAATAAAGATAATTAAAAAATGTACATAAAGTTTCCTGAGAGTTTTTTAAACCAAACTATTCATACGATCAATGTAACCTCACTTCCACAGTAAAATTGCACTCATTCTGCTTTAATTACGTTGCACATCACGTCATGTCCACCCTACTACGCAAAGACCAGGTGAATTTTATTTCTAAAACTTTTTAAATGATTAACAACCAATTTTTAACATAAAAGAAATGTTAAAATAATCAACTTTACTAATGTTTTCAGCATAAAATGACATTAAATAGTTTTTAATTTTAAGAACTTTGCCCATTTACAGTGCAATTGTAAGACTTTTCTTTGTACGTTAAGGTTTTAATCAATTAAAATTTTTTATTTTTCATTTTTTCGGGACAAAAAAAACAGACAACAAAATATTAATGACCAAAGAAAAAAAAAATCAGACTCGGAACATGAAAAAAACTGGAATAAGCCCCAGCACACCAAGGGTTAACTCTTTATGACACGTTGCGCCTTTAATGTACTGTTGTTTTTGTTTGTTTTTTTAATGTAAACACAGTCACTGTCATAAGTTCACTCCATTCAGTTTACCTGATGCTGTGTGTGTTGATTCTTTCATTTACGTAAAATAAAAGCTCTTAAATAAGTAAGCCTGGTGAGATTTATCCACTTACAGACTTAACTATTGTGGTTTGTTTTACTCTTCACGTTTTTAGCACATAGTCAAAATTTAAATACCAATGGACAATTCCAAAATACATAAACTTATTTTGAATATTAAAGCTACTGTGAGGAGTTTTTTGCTGGTAATGAAACAGACTGAAATTGATTCTGGTGACTCTATATGAGCTACAAAAGCAAACCAGACCATCAGCGTCAAGATTGATTATTTCTATATAGTTATTTATAATGCGTGAAACCGCTGGCGGGGGGTACTGTAGGTGTCAGACGAAGCGATTAACTGCACGCTGCCTTTGTTGACATTTTCCAGGTACGGAAGGGCATGTACAGGACAAAGAGATAAGAGGTACAGGTTTGTCCACGGGGGCGCCAAAATTGATACAAACTGAAAGTTCCTCACAGGAGCTTTAATTATCTTTATCCCCAACCTTGTGAGGGATGTAACTTAATATCTATGCAGAATATTTGAAAAGATAAACCTATTCACTTTCTTGTTGAAATTGCAAGTACATATCTGTGAGGGCACTCAACCTTTCGGCCCTGTGAGAGTGGTAAAAAGAATCAACTCACTGCAATCAGGTGTGTGTGGCACTGATTGGCTTTGATTAAGCCCAGGTGTGGGAAGTCTTCATATACCCTGAGTCTCTAGTGCCCTGTGCTGACTCATTATCTCACCTTCAGAGGTAGTGAGAGGTTCTCCATGTGGCTTCTCTAGTTGTCGGTGTATCTGCAAACACCAACTCAGAACTTTGTGTGTATTTGTGGTCAATTGCCTGTTTCCCAGGGAATAATTTGGGGTGCTGGAGAGTTTGTGTGACTCCAGCCTTTTGGGTTATTAAAGGCCTCCCGGGCAGCCTTTGCCTTTAGCTTCAGAGGGTCGTCAACACAGCCCAGAACATCATCGGCTGCCCTCTTCCCTCCCTGGATGAGCTGTACAGCTCTCGCAACCTCCACAAAGCCCACAACATCCTCAGAGACCCCTCACACCCAGGTCACCACCTGTTTGAACTGCTGCCTTCGGGCAGAAGATACAGGACAATTAAAACAAGGACAAACAGGTTAAAAAACAGTTTTTATCCAAAAGCAATAACGGCACTTAACTGCATTAATGCACTTTATTATTTATTTATTAGAACTGGAACATGCCCTGTGTGTGTTTTTATGTGATATATATATATTTTTATTTTTATATACTGATTTTTTACTGTTTTCTGTGTTTCTGTCTGCACAAATAAGGTTTGCACTCAATTTCGTTGTACATGTACAATGACAATAAAGATATTCTATTCTATTCTATTCGAGTTTTCTGGGTCTCCTGGACAATTTTGGTTTTGAGTCAGCTGCTTGGCAGCGGTGATTTAGTTAATCATTTCAGTGCTTTATTTCATTAAGGAAGCCTGTAGCGGCTCTATACAGTTTCGTTGTCTTTTTCCTCCCCTTTCCAATCTATCGCTACTGCGATTTTGTGGTTATCCCTTTGGGATAACTTTGAGACACCCCTGGGTCTGCACCTGCGTCCCACCCCCCCCCCCCTTTCCTGACAATATCTAATTCCCAAATTGTTTCTGGCTTAATACTTTAATTATTCTTACAGCATATTGCATTTTATAGCGTGAGGAGTACGACGTCAGGGTAAAAAAGTTTGACCGTGTAAGAGTTTAATTCTTCTTGGTCGGATATCTGAAAAATTGCACATTAAGTTCGACTAACTAAATGGAGGCAAAGTGTAAGTTTGCTAAGTTTAAAGTAAAGTATAAAAAAGACAAGGTTACAAAGATGGTGAAACCAAGGTGCACACGGGGTTGCAAAGATCTAAAACACACAAACTCCCACATAATCAATGCAGCTGGCTAAATATTGACAGCAGTGAGGGTTGAGTTTGGATATTGAGGCAGTTCTGGGGCATTAAAGTCAATCACTGGATCTTTAGTCTTCTACATTGTGCAGTGACTTACACACGGCACCATGTCGGCTGCAGGGGTCCTGCTCTTATGTCTGTGTGTGATAAGCGTTCACCGAAATGTCGCAGTTGTAAGTTTCTCTTTATTCTTATTAATAAATCAGCCAGGATGGTTTTTATTATGGTGGGACTTCTGAGTTTAAGGTAAAGAAAGTTTGTTGATTTTTTGTTTCCTGTGATTTGTTTTTTTGTCATTTTAGGACGAAATCCTGCGTAAGAATCTTTTCTACGGTTGATCATTGTGGTGAAACACTTCTTTGTTTAACATTTTCTTTTTGTTTCATATTCAAATTTTACGACATAGAATATATACTAAGAAAATATATAATTTTAATGTTTTCTCTTTTTAAATGTATCCCCACAGAAGTCATTTTTCCATGTAAGACAGGAAACGGTCCTCACAGGAAATGTTATTTTACCTCAAATATCCTAATTTATATAGAAGACAAGATGTGCCAAAAGTGTTTTTTTTTACACATTTTTTTTTCTTCTGTGAGAGAAAAGTTCTGAACAGGAACGATAAATAACCATGACAGAGTTATGCAGGGAGGTGATGATCAATGACCAAAGCTACAATAACAGCAAAGAAAAACAAATAAACAACAGAAAAAACAGTTTATGTGTTTATGTGTTTGTATATATAATGTGTGTATTAAAGAATAAAATAACAGAGAAAAAAAGTCTAGTTAATAAAAAATACGACAAAAAATAAAAAAGAATGTAACGTCATTATTATTATTATTATTATTATTATCATTATTATTAGTATTAAATAAAAAGAATGATGAGAAATATAAAGGGGGGCGGGGGGGTGAATGGTTTCAGTTGGGAGTTTAGAGCGGGGTGGGGGGTATGCACTTAGCTTTTATAAACTTTCTTTTTTTAGCAAATTTCTAAACTGTATTAGTTTAGTTTTCATTGATTTAAGTAACAGACAAACTGGTCAAACTGGTT
This sequence comes from Semicossyphus pulcher, assembly GCF_022749685.1. Taxonomy (NCBI): domain Eukaryota; kingdom Metazoa; phylum Chordata; class Actinopteri; order Labriformes; family Labridae; genus Semicossyphus; species Semicossyphus pulcher. Next base: position 15,410,400 of record NW_027211670.1, on the reverse strand, counting down.
ACCTGCTTCATCAGCTTTACCGGCAAAATTTCCAACCAATTTGTTTTTTTTTCTTTTTCGAAAACGCTTTTCAATAAACAATGTTTGAATCATTGAGATAAAGGTGTGTGTACTATGCTTGTTGTTGCACAACTCCAGTGATTAAACAGCTCTCTGTTCTTGGCAGACTTTGATTATGGATCCGACGGCACCGACGCGCCCCCCATTTCTTTCGATATAAGCGACTGGTTGTTTGACCTCATGGACGAGTCCAGTGAGTGGCCCTGAAAAACTCTGAATGTGACGGCACATTGTGTCTCCTTGTTGCCTTTCAACACGCAGACTTTGTTCCTCTGTTTCCAGATGTGTGTGATCCAAACCCTTGCTTTAATGGCGCCTCTTGTGCAGTTCAATCTGCCACAGAATTCAAATGCATGTGTCCTGAGCCATACGTAGGGAAGAGGTGTCAAAAAGGTAAGATGGCGTCAAGATTAGTCCAAATTGTAAAGCAGTACAGCTGCCATTCATTTGTTTTTATGCTTTATTTTAAACATAGTTTTGGATGCATCAATCTGTTTATGTTTAGCAAAGTTTATTGCAATATCCTAATTTTTATGCACAATGTTTGGTCAATTTATAGTTACTTCTGTTGACTGACTTTTTCTTTCAATAACTTGTTTTTAATATTTAGTGAGAAATTTTTGCGAGAACGTCAGATGTGGTCACGGTGACTGTGTCGCCAACTTAAAGAAACCTCCATTTTTTGAGTGCAAGTGCACCCCTCCATACAAAGGCCCCGACTGCAAGACAGGTGAGTATCCTTAACCCCATCTTTTACACGATTTGCTTTTGTTTTGTTTTTGTTCAAACTCCTGTGAGGAGTTTATTGCAGGTCATGAAACAGACAGAAATAATTCTGATTATATGACCTTCAAAAGGAAACCAGACCACCAGTGACAAGATTGATTATTTCTATATAGTAGCGATTAACTCCACGCTGGTTTTGTTTACATTTTACAGGGCAAAAATTTAAAGTGAGTGATACATATGACTGAAAGCAGGATGTTTTTCTTTTGTTAAAAACCATCAATTAAAGGTATAAGTAGGATTTTCCTAGAAAAATTAAATATAGACTTTTACAAATTTAATATAACTCATCACTTATGGGCTTCTATACGTGTGTTAGTGAGTGTGTGTGCAGACCCTTGTGAGACCCTTCCCTCTGCATCTATTCTGTTGTTCTGCTTTGCACGGGACGATTTCAGGAGGGGCGCTGTTGTGGTTCCCTGAGCCGATCACAGCATATAGGTGAGTGTGGGAGTGGTTCAAATTAGCAACTGGGCCCCAGTCAGACCGGCGAACATGGCGAAATAGCGATGCAGAGTTGGCCTTCTTTCTGTTGAACAGATAGGTGCCTCATGCATGCTGGCGCAAATGTAACCGGCGGTTAGCATGCTAGCACAAAGGTGAGTGAGCTCCTGGTGACAAAGAGCCCAGGAGGAGGGGTCCAGTTTGAATGTGTTGTTGACAAAATGCAAGGAAAAATCCTATTTATTATACCTTTAAGCATGTACAGGACAAAATCATTAAAGATATAACACGGCTAAGTTCCTCATAGTAGCTTTAAATTGAACATTAAGTGCTCGGTCAAGCAGAAACATATTCCAGACTAAAAAGTTATATCGGCACAGTAAAATTGACAATAAAATTAAAAAATAGGTCAGCTTTAGTTTTCTAATTTGTAAAAATAAAAATGATGTAGATTGTATTTTAAGATCTTCTTTTTTTTTTTTAAACAATATTTTATTGCGTTTTTTACATATAGGACACTTACAAATAACAATGACCAAAGCAATTATAAATAATGCATCAGTGTACTAGGCAACAAAACAAACGTGAAAAAAAGAGAAAAACAAAAAGGGAGAAATGAAAATAATAATACAAATAATACAGTGGTAACAGAAGTAAATAAAAACAAAATAAATAAATAACAGAAATAACAGAAAAAGCAGCAGTGATGGTGTTCAAGTTACTGTAACATTCTCATCTTCCAAATATTCCAAAAAAGGTTTCCATACTTTGAGAAACTGTTTTCTTTTCCCTCTAACAATATATGTAAGTCTCTCCAATGCAAGGTGTGTTGCAATTTCCTTCAACCATATCTTTACTGAGGGCACTTGCGTATTTTTCCAGAAAAGAGCAATTAGTCTTCTAGCTTGGAGTAGCCCAAAATCAATCAATACTGATTGTTTAGAATTTACAGCAAAATGTTCAGGGTATATACCCAGGATACAAAGTTTGGCTTGCAGGGGAACATTTTTATTCACAATCTGGGAAATGGTCCCAGTCACTGCCTGCCAGAACGACTGCACCTTTGAGCACTCCCAAACACAATGGAATAATGTTCCTTTTTCTTCTAAACACTTACAACATATATCTGGAATATTAGGATAGATTTTATTCAATTTCACTGGAGTGATATAAGTTCGCATTAGCCATTTATATTGGAGCAATTTTAATTTTGTATTAATTGTATTTTGTTGTGCCTTTAAGCATGCAATTTCCCAGTCTTCTTCTAATATATCCTCTCCAATATCGACTTTCCAAGCTTCTAATCTGTCTTTAGATGATTCCTTTCCATGAAACACCAAAGTCCCATAAAACAAAGATACTAGTCCCCTTTTATTCTGATTATTGACTATTATGTTTTCAATGTTTGTCAAAGGTGGCTCAGACATTAGGTCTTTATTTTTTGATGATATGAAATGTTTCAATTGTAGATATTTGAAAAAATTATTTATTGGTATATCATACTCATTGCATAATTGCTCAAAAGTAAGTAGTTTCCCGTTTCTGTACAGATTCCCTACACATTGCACACCTTTGGTTGCCCAAAGCTTGAAACCACCATCACATCTACCTGGTGTAAAATCGCTGTTTCCCCATATAGGAGAAAAACGAGATAAGCCAGGGAGGCCTCCAATATGCTGGTGTACACGATACCAAATGTCAATAACATTTCTAAGAAAGGGATTCTTTGTCTTTTTTCTCAGTGTTTTCAAATCTGCTGAATGTAGATACAAATTGAGGGGTAGCTCTGATGTAGTTGTTTGCTCGATATTTACCCAAGCTGGAAGAAAATTGGAGCTGAAATAAAATGAAGCAGAGTGCAATTGAGCAGACCAATAATACCACAGCAGATTTGGAAGACGAAGGCCACCTCTTTCATACGGCAAGTAAAGCAACTTCAAGCGCAGCCTAGCTTTTTTATTGTTCCAAATGAATCTAGTAAGAGTGCTATTAATTTTGTTAAAAAAGCACTTGGGAAGTGGGAGTGGGATTGATTGAAAAAGGTACAGGAACTTTGGCAGTATATCCATTTTAATTATATTAATACGGCCAATCATTGAAATTGGCATTACTGTCAAGCGGTCTAATGTTTTTGTTATTTTTTCTGTTAGCGAGTCATAATTTGAAGATACAACAGTTTTGATTTCAGGAGTAATTTTAACGCCTAAATATGTAAAACCATTTTTTGCATTTGTAAACTGTGTTTTTATAGTTGGCGTCAGGCGTTCATTTTTGTTTAAAAACAATAGTGATGATTTAGAGAAATTAATTTTATATCCAGAGAACTCTCCAAATTGTTGAATTAATGTGGTTAGATTTGGAATACTATCCTTAAGCCTGGTCAGAAACAAGATGACGTCGTCGGCATACAAAGATATCCTATGCTCTTGTTCACCTATCTGGATGCCCGTGAGGCCATCATGGGCCCTGACAGCCAGAGCGAGAGGTTCGATAGCTAAAGTGAATAGCATCGGTGATAATGGACAGCCTTGTCGGGTTGAACGCTGCAAGTTGAATGGTTTTGAGACAACACTATTGGTCAGAATCTCTGCTACTGGGTTTTTATAGAGAACATGAATCCATCTAAGGAATCTCTCTCCAAATCCAAATCGTGGTAGCAATTTAAAAAGGTAGTGCCACTCTATTCTGTCAAATGCCTGTTGGGCATCCAATGACAGTATCGCTGCATCTTTAGTACCAGCTTTTTCATGTAATATATTAAGGACTCTTCTGATATTATGAAAACCTTGACGATTTCGTACAAACCCATTTTGATCATTATGTATAAGTTTAGGGAGGTGTGGATCTAATCTTCTTGCTAGCATTTTACAAAGTATTTTAGTGTCAGAGCACATCAGGCTGATTGGCCTGAACGACGTACATTCTGTGGGTGGTTTGCCTGGTTTTTGAATGAGGGTTATCATAGCGAGTCTCATAGTGGGTGGAAGAGTTCCTTCCTGAAAGCATTCTTGAAACATGTTAAGAAGTGGCTCCATTAATTTAGTTTTAAATGTTTTATAAAATTCTATAGGCAACCCATCAGGCCCAGGTGCCTTACCACTATTCATATTTTGGATCGCTTCCGACATCTCTTCGGTTGTTATGTTCCTATCCAATTCATTTTTTATGTCATCAGATAGTGACTGAAATTGAAGGTGATCAAGAAATGTTTTCTGCGCATCCGAGTCTTGGTTGCATTCTGATCTATATAAGGATTCATAAAAATCCTTGAAGCATGTATTTATTTCTTGCGGGTCTATTGTTAGATTCCCTTGCGGTGTCCTAATACTATTTATTGCTCGGTCAGTTTGTTGTTTTTTGATTCTCCAGGCTAAAAGTTTGCCAGCCTTTTCTCCTTGATCATGATAGGCCTGTTTCAACCACATTAAGCTTTTGGCGGTTTTATCTGTGGACATTTTATTGTATTTAGCTCTCAATATAATAATTTCTTTTTGTTTTAAATTATCATCTTTTGCATACAGGTCATTTTCCAATATTTTGATTTGATTTTCCAAATTTTCCATTTCCATTTTATAGTGTTTTGTTTTATAGCTGGTGTAACTAATTATCTCTCCCCTGATGAATGCTTTAAATGCTTCCCATCTGATACAAGCACTAGTTTCGTCAGAATTCAGTTCAAAGTAGTTGTTAATTTTAGAGCCAATAGTGTCAACAAAAGCTTGATCTTGCAGCCATCTCGCCTGTAACCTCCAATTAGGTGGGTTATGGATAATTTTGTCAACTTGTATTTTGAGTGATACAGCAGCATGGTCACTTATCACGATACCATTATACCAACATTCACTAACCTTGGATAAGAGTTCCCTGGAAATAATGAAATAATCAATACGGGAATGTGATTTATATGTACTTGAATAACAGGAGTAATGATTTTTATCAGGATTACGTTCTCTCCAGACATCAACTAGATTTAGGTCCTCCATCACCTGCTTCAATGTTTCTCTAGTTTGAGTTTTACCCGTGTCGCGGCCCGTTGAACGATCTATTGTTGGATTTAAAGCACAATTGAAGTCCCCTCCTAAAATAAAAAATCCATTCATGGTAGACAAGTCAAGCAAAATATTCCTAAAGAAACTGGGGTTATCTTCATTGGGCCCATAAATGCTCACTAGGTTCCATGTCATTGATAGGATATTGCATTGGACAATAACATATCTTCCACCTGGGTCTCGGATAGTTTTGACAATCTGCAATGGTATTGTCCGGTGGATAAGGATAAGCACTCCCCTTGCATAATTATTATAACATGCATATATTACTTGGCCAGGCCATCTGCTCTGTACACGCTTTAAGTCTGCAGTTGTTAGGTGGGTTTCCTGTAAAAATATGATTTTAGATTTAAGATGTCTAATCCTACTCATAACCTGTTTTAATTTTGTTATTTTCCGAAGCCCCCTTACATTCCATTTTAAGATCTTCTTAAACTTTATAAATAGGATGTCACGACATGCCCACAGCCTGCAGAGGGTCTACAACAAAAACAAGAAGAATAGTCGATGTCTTGAAATAAAAAAAAACCTGGGGTTGCCAAAACCATTTGAGGGCCCCAGAATCCCTTGCTACACCCCTGCATTGTTATAATTTTAAACTGTTTGTGTCTCATCTGTATCAGTGTCCACATCGCCCTGTGAAACCAATCCCTGCCAGAACGGAGGCTCCTGCATCAAAGGACGCGGCAAATACGGCTGCGCTTGTGTTAATGGATTTACTGGGAGGTTCTGCCAAACTGGTAAAGACTCTGTAAAGTCCAGATTCAGCCGTTACTCTTACTGACAGAATGACATCACCATTGCTTAATGGGGAGACACAGCACACAATTCCAAAGTACCATTTCACAGAAACGAGAAAACAAACAAACAGCAGATACAGCCTTAAAAACACCCACAGCGTCACCGTTTTATCTAACATGTTGTCATTTTCAGTTACAATGTAAGTCAAACAAATCTGCGTTTAGGCGTTAGAATATCTTAAGATTTTGTGCTCACTTGAAATCTTCTTGTACAGCACCCACTGACTGTTACGAAGGTAATGGAGAGTCATACAGGGGATCCGTCAGTGTGACGGAAGATGGGCGGGATTGTCTCGACTGGCACTCCTTCTTCATCTTGGCACAGGGAGAGGATCCTTTCACCATGTACTCAGACTTTCCTGGACTGGAATATAACAACGACTGCAGGTATAAAAAAAAAGCACTTTTATCTATTGATTAGGTGTTTTTTTGTGGAAAAATAAGACATTACCAGTGAAAATTGTAATTTTCTGCGTGAGGGTAAAAAAATTTGACTTATCCTTAGGAATCCCGATGGGGATGAAAAACCTTGGTGTTTTGTTAAAAAGCAAGGCACACTGGATTGGGAATATTGCAAAGTCCAGAAGTGCTCTGGAGGTGATCACACACACAGGCACGCACACACACAAATACAGTGTTCATGTACTGCCTGCCCACACTGTGCTCAATCTTACTTGCTGTTCCTCCATCCCAGCCCCTACCCAGCCACCAGTCCAGCCCCAGCCCCAGCCAGGCTCTATGTTCTCCCAATGCGGCAAAATAGACCTGATGCGGCCTGTTACCACTAGCAGGATATTTGGGGGTAGCAAGTCTTGCCCCGGGGCTCACCCCTGGCAGGTGTCTCTGCAGATCAGACCCAAAGGATCATCGCTTCAGTTCGGCCACTGGTGCGGTGGGATCCTCCTCTCGTCCTGCTGGGTCCTCACTGCTGCACACTGCATGTATGTCTTGTATTTTACTTCTATGCCTTTTCCAGTTGTTTCTTCTTCTTTTTTTTTAACTATAAGCTTTTTTATTATTATTATTATTTCAGTTCAAATACTGATGAATACCAAGTGGTGTTGGGAGGAGTGAACGTAAACAAACAGGAGGAGATGGACCAGACCATCCCAGTAATGCAAACAATTGTTCATGAGAACTACAGGGAGTCTCAAAGCGCTCTTTACAACGACATTGGTTTGTTCTGAGTTATTTATTTTTACACAGAAAAACTTTAGCCATAACCATGATTATTTACCTTGTGTGTTAATGTCCTGTGTAGCTCTGCTGAAACTCAAAGTTACGGACAGCCCTCACTGTGCCAATGAAACCCGCTTTGTGAAGGCAGCGTGTCTACCAGACCAGATCTTCTCCCCTGGACAGGAGTGTGTGGTCTCAGGATGGGGAGCCACAGAAACCCGTAATGAACTATTCATCCAAAGTCCTTTCATGTCATTCACACACTTTATTTTTTAACATGCAACAATTCAGTATTGCATTTCCAAAAAAAATGGGTTGCAGAATTGTCCAAAGTGATGCAGCAAGAGGCCAAGTTAGTAGTTTGGGTTTAGCGCCAAAAAGAATGGATCCTTCATTTCCCATGATGCCACTGGATAACATCTTTCATTAGACGTGCCTCACTGCAATATTAACTGCCATGTCTCAAGGTTGTAACATAGATTTTCTGCTCGAATAATGGCCGTAAATCTAAACCCGGTTCAGCTCTGTAGCTTCAAAACACACTTAATATACCATTTAAAATGCTAACTTTGCTTTTGGTATTTCATGAAGTATCTTTTCTTTCCTCCCAAAAAAATAATTCAGTTAAAGTCTTGATATTTCTGTTTGAACAAGTGTTGAAAATGGTCCTTTAGATGCAGTGTAAGAAATACCGCTAGAAGGACCGCTAGCTACACGGCCAACTGAGCTAACTAGCTTAAAGCTGCTACATTTTGCATTAGCAGTTACTTTAGCAAAGCTGTCCGTTCGTCGGAAAGCATTCCTCTATAAAATATGATAGAGTTTCAGCAAAAAACAGAGACTTGTTATAAAGTTGTGTGGAAATTCATTGTGGGACTTTGTGTTATTTAAACTCATTCGCCTAAGCTAATTTAGAATGTTTTTAGCCATGTTAGCAATGTCTTATTGGGAGAGAAAGCGCAGGTGCTGCTGATAACAATAACGATGGCTCTGCTTTACTCAAGTGTCCAAGTAAGCCCTGATAATAATTCAGCCGTCATGCATTTTATTATTTTACATGATAAATAGCGTAAGATATTTCTTATTCACTTTCATTTCCACCTTTCAGAGAGGTTAAGCGGCCAGCTGTTGAACGCTCGTGTGTTCGTGATCTCTGACCAGAAGTGCAGAACTCCTCCGATCTACGGAAGTGTGCTGGACGACAGCATGTTCTGTGCCGGCACTCTGCAGGGCGGCATCGACTCCTGCCAGGTGTGTATGAATGTGAAGAATGTTAACACATTCACATAGACAGGGAATCCAAGAGTTTAAGATACCCTTTTAAGACAACCATAGTCTGCATGTGTAAGATGCATGAATCCTTCCCTCAGTGGCCCTCTACAGAAAGTGTTATATGCTTAATTTGCTCTTTCTGACTCTCCAGGGTGACTCAGGCGGACCCTTGATATGCGAGCAGAATGGCACACACTACGTCAGCGGTGTGGTGAGCTGGGGCATCGGCTGTGGTCAGATAAACAAGCCTGGCGTCTACGCCAACGTGCACAGATTTGTCGACTGGATCAAAAGCAAGATGAACTGAACATTCAATTGGAAATAAGAATAAACAGCCAAGTTTGCCTTGAAAAAAACAGTTTATTTTATCAGCAATAAAACCAAGCATTTACTCCCAGCCCAGCTTTGAGTTACAATGGGACCTGATACAAACTCACAAAGCTGAACCTGCCAGACAAAACGGAGGTCACACATCATTTGATGAGGCATGTACTTGTTTCTCACTGAGCCTAGCTCAAAGTGCACTCGATTAGCAGACCTCATATGAAAACTGCATGTTTCGCTTGGCTGCAACAAGGTTTCGTCTATCTTTTATCTATTGATAATAATAAAAAAAAACAACCACATGGCCATATAGCAATCTCTGGTCCAGCTTTATATCTTCTAAACACACTCGATATACAAAAGAGAAATGCAAACTTTCCATTTGATATTTCACTTTTAGCCTGAAACAACCTGAATTCAGTTTTGGTATTCTTGATGCTTTTGCTGGATCTCAACAAAATCTGAACAAAATGTCAAATATACCTAAAATCCAACCTTATAAATAAAGTTTCTTCCTGAATTCCTCTTTGCTTACCACATGCCTTGACTTTCCTTTTGACTAACTTCCCGAGTCCTGTCTGATTCAACATGCTTAACTACATTTTACACTTCGTTGTTGTCATCTTATGTAACTCCCGAGTCACAACAGTCATTTCATCAAAGTCTATATCTGTAAATTAATCCACTTTCTGAAAGTGGCCATCTTGAATGCTATCATCTATAAAAACCAATTCTCAGATCTACGCGTCCTTTATCGCGGCAGCTTTACTTGTCATGGACGTCTTCATCGCGTTCTGGATGGCCGCCGATGAGGAGGAAGACGAGGAGGTGCTTGATTTCTTCTCCATGGATTTGAACGAGGTCGTAGAGGTGGTGGACTTTTTCTGCACCGTCTGGATGGTCTTCTTCCTCTTGACGTGAAGCACCTCCATGGCGTCCATGTTGACCCCTTGGTGAACCTCCTCACTGGTCTCCACCTCCTCTGAGGTCTGCTGATTCTGCAGCTGCTGCTCCATCTGCTGCTGGTGATGCAGCTGAAAGATGGAGGGAGAGAAAGTTAACAAGCACGCTATATTAAAAATGAATTGTTTACCTGAGAGGATTCATCATCCTTGTTCACTCACCATCATCATGTGCTGATACTTTGCGATGGCCTCGTCAGTGCTCACTCCCTCAGCTAGCCCCAGCTCTGCAGCCCTGCGGGCCAGCTCGGCCTTGTGTGAGCCTGGAGGGGTCCAGCCCGCTCCTTTCATCCAGTTCAGATCTGACTTGTAGTTCACCTAGAATAGAAGGAAGCAACATCCACAACATCCTGTTAAAGTGGGCTTAAAAAACAAATATTTGAATTTTGTTTTACCATATTTCAAATTTAAAAGAGCCTACAGGGCAGACTCTGGGCTTGAAACAGTTCCAAGGTTATATAGAGGACTTCAAGAGGTGAAAATACACAGTAAGGAAACTAATAGTTACACATCTGAGGAAACCTGGTCAAAATATTGCAAATTTCAATGGAAGACAACAAGCTCAACCTCATGGAAGACATTTAGTTGGAAGCATTTCATTAGATATTTTATAACACTGGTTCAGTAGTCTCACTGCTCAGGCATTTCCAGCTGATGGAGAAACTGCGGCTCCCAGGAAGCAAATCACGACCACCTGCTTTGGGCTTGTCCTAAAGTTCACACTTTTTGGTGTAAGATCCACAAAGAAGTAGCAAATGATTTTGGAATGAAAGTTACCTTTAATTGGGACCAACTTTGGTTGGAATTCATCTACAAATAATAAAACTAATTCAGAACACTGAGCACAGCAGCCAGAAAGGCAACAACAAAATCAGCTACAGAGGACGGACATGACATCATTTATTAAATCTTTATAATGGAACAGATCACCTTCTTGTTGAGGCTTCAGAAACGTTATAAAGACTTGTGTATATAAATCTGTGTATTTTGTTTGACCTTCATTTATGAATGGAAAAACAGCCCATGTTCTAATGTTCTACTTTTTGTTTTTGTTTTTGTTCTACTAATATACTGTAAAAAAAAAAAAAAAAAAAAAAAAGATGGATAATTCATTGTTCTTTTTTTGGTTTCATTTGATTAACGATATAATCTTGAAGGTGTTCATTTAAATAAACGTCTGTTCAGTCTCTATCTATCGCCGAATGAGGTAACACAATGATGATTGAGCCTATGGCCTTCTGATGAAAGCCTTTGCATTTGCAGTATTACAGACTGGGTGTCTGTGGCGACTTTAGCAGAAAAAGTCACAAGCAGCGCCCAGTTAGTGACGTGTTTACCATCACCCAGCAGTGGTTGGTCTGCCAGAGAGGGTAGGCGGAGCTAACAGCTGCACTCTGCAAGTGTTGCTAGTAAACAGTAATCTACTATGGCTGAACAAACAAAGAAAAAATCGATCCCCGGTCAAGGATCCCCAGGGCAAAACAAATCTGTTTGGACCCTGTTTTTTAGGACTCTTTGCTAGTTTAAATTTGTATTTAAACTTTAATCACATTTCATGCAACTTTTGCAATGTGTTAATCAAATATTTGATTTTTTTTTTAAAAAACCAACCAGTACTTCTAAACTAGAATTTAACCCCTCATCATTTTTGTTGTATGTTAGCTAGTTCAGTACACAGTATACAAACACCACGAAGTCTGAGCTTCTGGCCACCTGATAAGGCCAATGCTCCCTCTCCTTTTAGCTTTAGTTTTGGTCTCGTACTGACTCTTTAGCTATCAAAAGCTCGAGTTTGTTCACTGGCGAGTTGCTGATTTATTACTGGTTAGGCAGCACACTTTTTAGGCCTCAACAAAACCAATCTAGTGTGAATTCAGCATGTCTTACATCACTCTGCAGCTTGTAGGCCTGCTTGGCGTGCTTGACATTGAGCTGCTCGGGGTCGCAGGTGTAGTCGTGGAGCTTGCTGCGGTAGGTGAGATCGCTGGCCTGAGCCTGACTCTTTTTAGCCAGCAGGAACTCGGGCTGGTCTGCGTGGATTTTGTAGTGGGCCTGATCCTCCTTGGACTGGCGTTTGTACTCCAGGTTGCTCTGGAGTTTGCTGGCTGCCAGAGAGTGCACCATCTTAGGGTCGTCCTCGACACAGCGCAGCCCCACCTGCTGGCCCTTCTCCCTCACATGGGACTCTTTGTATCGGAGCTATGCGAGGGAGAAGAGTTTTGCAATTTAGTGAAAGTGGTTGTGACTGAATTATTTTAGGGCTTCAAACTAACCAGGCTTTGAAATTACATGCAAATACTTTAGAATCACGACTCACATCACTGGCAATCTCTCTGGAGGCCTTTGCGGTTTGGAAGGGGATAGCATCCAGCCGCAGGTCATAGCCCGACGTCTTCACCTGCTCTCCTGATGCCTTGTAAACTTTCTACATGGGAAAATAATATTGACATCAAAAAAGTGATATTGACATCTTTTTCAATAAGGACTTAATAAAGCTTTCTTCTTGTATGTAGGATTGTGAGCCTTACATCGCTGATCTGCTGGGCGTTCATCCTGGCTCTGACAAAGTCGGGATCATCTGGGTGTAAAGTGTATTTGTGCATCTCGTCATTCTTTCCAGATTTGTACAGCCTCTGCAGTGTAAAACATATCAACACTGTCATGAGCAGTTGTTACAATAACAGTTTCTTAAAGCATAATAAAATATTAAGTTAAATCCAAAGTTAGTTTTTGCACTTCACCTCGCTGCACTGCTGATAGCTCGTCTTAGCGTGGATGATGTCAGGAGAGTCGGTCACTGAGGTGAACCTCAGGCTGTCTGGCAGCTGACGATACTTCTTCTGCATGAGAGAAGACCAGACACACTTTAACAGTAGGACACACAGATGGCTGTGACATGTGCTAACATGAGCCATGTTAAAGTTTAATGGGCTTTATTTAAGGAAATTTTAAGTGAAGGAAAAAGTTATTGAGTTTAATCCTAAATTGCAAAAAAATACAATCTCAAATCAAAAATTTTATTCCAAAAGTCAAATTAGCTTCATATTTCACTCTGTGATACCTGGAGTAGCTTAGCATAATTTACAGTTTCTCACACTGGTGCTCTGTGCAGGCCCTCATACAGCCTCTGCCTGAAGCGACTCAGTCAGCTCTGTCCCTTTAAGAAGCCCCGCCCCTACAAGCCCACTTTCTTCTGATTGGCCATACGCAATGTTTGAGGCACGCCTCCGACCCTGAGGCCGTGTTACAGAGTTGTTGGCAAAGAGTAAACTTCCATTTGATTTAATGAATGTCTGGAGCTCTTGTCCTTTGGAAAAGTAAACACTGACGTCTTTCTCCAACACATTCTTAACCAACTTGACGAGCAGAGCCGTTGAGCAGAGTGGTTGCAGAGTGAAAAAAAATTCCGAGGCAGACTGAGCTGCTGGGTGGGCGTGTCGTTGAACTGTGCAACCATAGAGTTCCTCCACTTTGTGACATCACAAAGTGAAGCATCTGAAGAAGTCTGTGTGACACCTGGCGTTCACAGCAGCCTGCAGACTGAGCTGAGAAGCCTGGGGATTACTCCAACATACTTTTACCTACAGATTTGAAACTTCACCCACGTCTAGTCTGGACATCCAACATTGTAACATTATATATATGTCGTAACATGTGAAACAGCATAATACCCCCTCTTTAAAGGGGGGCAATTATAGAGCAATGAAACACAAATATAGAACCAGTAAAGATACCATCCACCACGTGTACTCACATCACTTATAAGTTCTCCGGCCTTCTTCGCCGACTCCAGCTGAGGTGCGCCCACGCCGTCCCAGGCCACGCCCTTCATGTAATTCAGGTCTGACTTGTACAGTTTCTACAAATACGGCAATAAAACACGTCAGCCGAGATGAATCATTTAACTAGTGTCCTCCTCCCCTCTTCCTCACCCACACCTCTCACCTCGCTCTGCAGGTTGTACGCCGTTTTGGCCCACTTGACCTTCATGTCGTCGGGCAGCACTGTGTACTCGTGCAGCCTCTTCCTGTAGTCCTGTTCGCTGGCGAGGGCCTGGGCGTTCTTGGCCGTCACCAGGTGGATCATGTCGGGGGTGAGGCTGTACTGCCCGCTGGCTGTCAGTGCGTCCTTGCGGTACTCCTGGTCGCTGGCCAGACGTCCCGCCTGCAGGCAGTGCAGGAGACGAGGGTCTTCCAGGACGCTCTTGACGCCGATGTGCTTCCCTTTTTCCAGCAGGTGGTTGTGTTTGTAGTTGTACTGCAGGGACACATATATTCTCGCTTTATATTCTTATATTAAATAACATTTTTAAGATGAATATTGTGTTCTTTCATTTAGCTTTTGCTCATACATCACTGGCGATGCCTGTGGAGCTCTTGGCAGCCTGGAAGGGGATGTCCTGCATGGTGAGCTTGTAGCCCTGAGCCCTCAAAGTGTGCCAGGACTCCTTGTATTTGGTCTGCAGAGGCAGAGAGACAAACAACCAACAATCATTAAAGTTAAACCAACCCACGCTGTGAAAAGAAGTGTACTGCTTGTTGATGCGCAGATCACTACCTCACTAAAGTTGGCTGCATTGATCTTTGCTTGTGTGATCTCTGGCCTCTCGCTGGTGATGGTGTAGTTATGCTGGTCGCTCACCCCTTTCTCTTTGTACAAGCGCTGGGAGAGAGAGGGATGCAACTCATTTAGCATTTAAAATACAACCAAAAAGAAAACAGAATTAAATCTGTGAGCTGATTATCTCACTTCATTCGTGATCTGCCCGCTGAGTTTTGCGTGGACGATATCGGGCGAGTCAGCGACAGAGGTGTGCTTGAAGTTGTACGGCTGCTGACGGTACTTTTTCTGTAAAAGGACAAACAATAAGCAACAAAATGTACCGTTTATAATCAAAAAATCAGGATTACATAGTGCACATTCGACTCTATAATCTACATAAAGGTGTCTTACATCACTGATGAGGTCTGTGGCCCTCTTGGAGCCTTCAATCTGCAGAGCGCCTGTGGCGATCCAGGCTGCACCACGCAGGTAGTTCAGGTCGGAGCGATACACTTTCTGTGACACACAGACACACACGGAAATACATTGTTTAAAAACACCATTTCTCTGGCCTTTTATGCCTTTATTGACAGAGAGAGGATGTGGATAGCGTCGGAAACAGGACGGTAAAGGGCCGAGGGTGGGAATCGAACTAGGGGCTGCCACATTGAGGTCTGTACTGTATATGGGACGTCTGATTTAACTGCTGAGCTAAACTGGCGCGCAAGAACACCATTTTTTTACCTATATACTCATGCAACAATATACTCTACATATACTATATGTGAAATTCAGTTAATATATTCACCTCGCTCTGCAGGGCGTATGCCCTCTTGGCCGCCTGCACCTTCATGTCATCAGGCAGCGAGGTGTACTGATGCAGCATGAGCCTGTAGTCCTGATCGCTGACCAGAGACTGAGCCTTCTTAGCGTGAGACACCTCCATCATGTCCATGGGCAGGTGGAACTTTGAGAGCTCCTTCGCCGAGTCCTTCTTGTACTTAATCTGGAGGAGAGGGGCAAAGAGAGAGTGTTTGAAATGATATAATGTTTGATTAGTCTGCTGAGTTACAGTCGGGAAGCTCTTACATCACTCTGCAGCTTGCTGGCATGGACGGAGTGAGCGATGTTTATGTCGTCCTGCAGCCCCCTCAGGCCGATCATCTTCCCTTTGCTCCTCTCAAACTCTTCTTTGTACTTTTGCTGAAATGACAATGATTCACTTTGAGGATGCTGTAGCAAAGTGACATACCTTGTTTAATGTTTCAAGGCGCCAGTGTGTTGAATAGTCAATTTATACAAGTGATGTGCTCTGTTATATACAGGATTTAGCTCTTGTTGAAGCTCTGCTCGTATTTAAGAGTGCCAGGTTGTTTAGAAATGCGACTTTTGTGTTACAAGATAACAATCTGTAACTTTTCAGACTCATTTTTAAAACTGTAAGTTGTGCGCTCACATCGCTGAGGATCTCTGCAGACGCTTTGGCCGACTGGAAGGGAATGGCATCCAGACGCAGCTTGTAACCTCCGTCACGTATCTTAGTCCAGGATTCCTTGTAACAGCTCTGAAAAAAAGCACACAGCAAATGAATAAACTTCACATAGAAAACCTCACACATGAAAAGGCGCGGATGGTTTGATGTCTCGCCCCCGGTGTGAGCGTTGTCTTACCTCGCTGAGGTTCATAGCGTTGAGTTTGGCCTGAACCAGCTCAGGCAGCTCTCCACTCAGGGTGTAGTTGTGCTTCATGTTCTCACCTTTCTCCCTGTACAACCTCTGTTAAAGACAAAAAAATAGCATAACTGATACATGATCACATTCAAGTGCCATTTAAAGCTTTCTTATAACATGTATGTTTAAGTAACCGCCTGTGCAGGACGTAGGACTTTTGCTAAAAGTTCAGCTACAAAGGATCGCATATTTAAGCAAGATTTGACATGTACATATTGAAAGGTTTAATGCACACTGTATCTCACGCTTGAAGCAAACAATTAAACACACGCTTGGCAGCTGAACTTACATCAATGGCCAGTTTGTTGCTGAGTTTGGCCTGGACCATCTCTGGCGTGTTCTCAACGCTGGTGAACTTCAGACCGCTCACGTCCTGACGGTACTTTTTCTAGAGTAGATAAACAAAGACATTAAACTGCCTGTGACTGTCACGGTGAGATGAAACCATAAACAAACAGATGCACACACATTCAAAGACCAAGAGGGGGCACCGTGTCATCACAAAAAAACTGCACTAACAAATAAACTACCTTCTGTACTGTAATTTCTGTATGAAGACTAATATGCAGGAGTAGATGCATAGCAAGTTTGGAGATACCCAAGGCTCTGTTCTATATGAGTGCAGTCGGTCGTTTCATGGTCTAATGTTAGAAACCCTGACAGGAATGACCCTTTAAATAACATGCTGCTTATGAAGAGGTTATGAATAGAGCCTGGTGTTGCCAGTCAGTCTTTTCGTTTCTATAAAAATTATATCAAATCATGACGGGGACAAAATGCTTTACGCTAAAGAGGCTAGTTTGTATAGAAGTCAAAAAGACACTTAAATCACGAGTTATCTGGTGTTATTTTTTACCCTTTAAATAAGTCAAATATGAATGTAACTCAAATAACCACGGCCCATAAACAGATAGGATATCAAAGGTCACGAGTGTCCAATATAAAGCCTCGAGGCTGTGTTTTCCAATTATACACGCACTCATAAGAACAGCTGGGCGCTTTTAGGAAACTGGACTCTTGGCGTTAATGGAGGATGCTTAAAACCCTTCCCTTAGAAGGAAGGCACCAAGACAAAACGGATCTACCTAACTAGTATTTTAACTGAATTATTTCAAAGGAAAGAGAGAAAACAAACAAAAGAGGAAGCAGCTTCAGTTACTGTAATCAGTCTGGTCTCTTGTTATAGCCGGGCGCAGTCCGCGTACGTAACCCAGTTTCTGGAGGGCAGGAATGGTCTGCGTTTCTTTAAATACATTTTGACCTGAGCTGTAAACCAGATATGTGCTTCCCCTACATATGTTACACAATCATGCTTATCACTCTCTCATGCTCTCTGTGCTAATTCACCCACATCGCTCTCCAGTTAGGAATAGTAACTTAACTGGGATTAATCAGACAGTCCATTATTATTGGTTTAAATATTATAATAAATAAGTTGAAATTAACTTGTAAACATGTAATAAACTCTGATTACAGCAATGCTTTCTGGGAAATAGGTTACCTCGCTGAGGACCTCCCCGGCTTTCTTCGCCTGCTGGACATCCAGAGATTTTGAGGCCTCCCAGCCGACGCCCTTCATCCAGTTCAGATCTGACCTGTATTGTTTCTAATAGAGGCACACACAAATTTCACTTTAGAATGTATTTATATAAAATTATATGTTCTATTAATGTCTAACAATAACACTTACATCGCTCTGCAGTCCGTAGGCCTTCTTCGCCCAGGCCACCTTCATGTCAGTCGGCAGCGTGGTGTACTCGTGGAGGACGGTCCTGTAGTTTGTCTCGGTTGCCAGGTCTTGAGCCTTCTTGGCATGGCTGATGTTCAGCATGTCCAGGTGAACACTGAGGAGGAGATTCAGTTTATATGGTATGTTTTGTTCCAAAATGACACAAGATTTGAGGCCAGCTGTCATGAATTAGTATGTTTCATCATGTATTTACTTTGTATGGGGTTGTTCAGTCCTCATTTCCTGTTTACTGTCACTGTTGTCACTTTGTCTGTGTTGCTTTCCTTCCTTCCTTTGTTTCTTTTCCCACCTTTTGGATTGTGGGCCCTGCCCTTACTGTTTCCTGTGTTGATCAGTCTCACCGTTCCCTGGTTACCCCCTGTGTATATAATCTTTGTATTCCCCTGTTTCTTTGTTAGTTCGTCATCGTCTATCTCTGAGAGAAGTTGTGTCAAAGCTTTTGTCAAGTACCCCGTGTTTTCTCTTTTGGATTCTCCTTGTGTTTTCACCTGTGTTGTTTTTTGGACTCTATTTCCCTGGATTTTTACACAGTAAGTCTTTGTTTTGCCTTGTCTTTTGTTTTATGAAATAATTCTTCCTGTAGTGCATATGGGTCTTCTCTCTTTTTGCTAAAACCCGAAACATGACACCAGCTCTTGTGGTGTGATTCAGAATCAGTGCTCTCTGGTTTTTGGGTCATTGTTACTCAACAAGACTAGAACAAAAACCAAGTAAGTGGCTGCCCGCAGCAGGTCAGTGAACGCTTTTGTGGGCAACACTGGAAGCGTGGCGTGTGCGTGACGGCTGTGGGACGTGTTCATTTTCATTAGAAATGCATGAGAACAGATGAGTCTTCACAATGCTGGCGTGACACGCGCGACTCGCGTGCCGAAAATGTAGAGAATAGGAGGCTCGACTATTTTTATCGCGAGCCGCGCGCAGTTCTCGGTCAAAATAGACGGTGAAAATGAATTGTGCTGATGCCTATCGATCTCTGACAGCAATATTAACATCTCTTCCTGTAGTAAAAGTCGCAGGCATGGAGAGTAAATTAGGTCAACACTTCCGGTATGCTTTTTCAAAATAAAAGCCCGATCTAGAATTCTGACTCCCCTCGTTTGTACACAATGCTTTTATTTTGAAGTGTTTCCCGGGCCGTTGTTGTCATTTTATTTTTTACATTATCGAAAGTACTCTGAAAGTACCGTCACTCACTCACTCACTCGTTCAGTCAGTCAGTCACAGACAGACCCATAGGGCTGACCCAGTGGTCAGCCAAATATAAGGATACTGAAGCAACTCTTGCAGACTTTATAAAGGTTAAGGGCTTGGGGTTCTTTCTTGGGGTAAAAGTGTCTAAGTGCTTGTAAGCTTTTAAAATTATTGAAAGGTAAAGCAGGTTGTCGGCCAAAATGTCAGCAATTACTAGTGCCTATGAATTAGTTAGGTGAAGGAGATATAACCTTTAAAATCCCATTTTTTTACTGTTGAATTAAAACCCTGTACCCCGACTCCCTTTATTAATGTCAAAGTTCTTAAGTCATCATCATGTTTCCCTCTGAGGCAAACATCTGCATTTATTTCAGTACAGGTCAAAGATATTAAACCAGCTTTAAATTAGAGCTTCAGTAATTGAGTGGACTGCTGTTGATCTTATCAGCTAAATAAATACAGTTGACTGTTTTCCCCTGAGTTCACATAAATGTGGCTCTGAAGGACAAAGATTGTGTATTTAAAAGCTAAAAAAAGGTCAGGAGTCTCACCTGTATTTGGTCTTTGTGTCCTCGTAGTCCTTCTTGTAATTTTGGCTGCTCTGTAGTTTGGTGGCCAGCGCAGAGTGAGCCATCTGAGAGTCATCACTGACCGATTTTATACCAATCACCTTGCCTTTGGTTTTCTCGTAGTTCGCCTTGTATTTGACCTGCAGAGAAACAAGATAAAGTGGTTTTACAAAAAAATCCGGTATATGAATTGCCTGAACTTATCACGTGTTACTAATCTGCAACTATTCAAGTTAAAATTATGATTGAAAAGTTTTTAGAATGACTCACATCACTGGCGAGGTCTCGTTTGGCTTTAGCGGTGAGAATAGAGAGAGCGTCCAAACGCAGCTCGAAGCCCTTTTCCCTCTGCTTCTCCCAGTTGCTCTTGTACACTTTCTAAAAACATGAAGAAGAAAAAATATGTCATAAAATGCATTAAAAAGATCATACATAGTAAATATCCGCCATTGGGATAGGTTTGATTATGTATTGTTGTTTGATAATGTATATTTGAGAGGATGAGATGTGGCAGTAAACCGTGCTTGTCTGAAAATAGAATATAGTTGCACACTACGTCTTCAGTACAACAGTAATTTCTCTGGAGACTGTAAGGATATCCTTTATCCACATGCAAGGCAAACTGGCCATGAATGACCTTTTGGTAACAACCAATTAAACTTTGAAACAGTTTAAGTGCATTATGTTTTTGGGGATTTAGGATGACTTCCAATAGTAATCTAATTTCCCTAATATCTTATTTATGGACAAACTCTGTGGTTCATTAGTTTTATGCCACATGGGGACACGAAATGAAGTTAAAAGAATCCTGAGTTGAAGATTTGAAGTTGGTTCCCAAAATAATTAGAGCTATTCTGAGAACAGGCCATGATGAACCAGAGTGTGTCAACATGGAAATATCTTTCTCAGCACTGATTATAAATTGATGACAAAATACAATTAAAGTTAAGGGGCAGAATGCTAAGAAACAAGGCTGTTACTGTGCTGTAAATTCTTTCCTAAATAAATGTAGGATGTAAATGAAACTGAGCAGTAAGGTAGTTCAAGTGCACTGATATAAATCCAAAATTGTTTCTCTTAAAGAGAAACTCAATCAATTTTATGCACAAACATAAACGGCCCAAACATTGAGCCCTGAGGTACACCAAAAATCAACTTTGGTAAGGAAACGCAATGTTACAGTTTAACTTATCAGAACAACATGAGCAACTTTTTAGCAACTATATTTACTCTGTGCACAGCAGCACTTTGCACAAAGGCCCTACACACCCAACAAAATAAGAAACATATTGCTGCACGGGATGAAAAAGTATGCAATATGTAATACATTTGATGGAACATACTGTATAACAAATATAAGAGATGTAACAAAAAACAAAAAGGCTGTAAAACCAGCTAGCAGTCAGAGCTAACCCAAACACTTCTGAAACCATTACTAGAAAACAGTTAGTAGTAACTGTAGTTAAATTAAAGTGCTCACAAAAGGTGATTTTAAATTAAATTTTTGGATATGTGATGCTTTTGTTCACAAAGGTTTACGTGAAATATTGCAGAAGAATGGTCAACAGGTTAACAAAAAAAGTTGGAGCAGATTCAAAGCAATTTACTGAACTTACCCCACTGAGAAGGTCAGCGTTAGCCTTTGCTTGTCTGAAAAGGGGCTCATCTTTTGTCATGGTGTACTGGTGTATTATCTGCTCTGTGTCAGCTTTGTACGCCAGCTGTAAACAGAATCAGAAAAACATATAATTTGGTTGTGTGTCTTAATTAAATGTAAATTATGTCAGCTTCACAGTGAAGACCTTACATCACTCTGCAGTTCCTGGCTCTTCTTTGCGTGTTTGATGGAAAGATCGTCCGCCACATGGGTGAACCTGATGCTGTCTGCCTTCTGACGGTATTTAGTCTGTGAGAGAAAAGGGCAGTTAATAAGCAGTGAGATAAAATGTTAATTAACAAGTTGAGATATGTACACACAAACACATAGTTGTACTGACATCACTAAGTAGCTCTCCAGCTTTCTTGGCCTGGGTGATGTTCATACACCCTTCAGTGTCCCAGCCCACTCCTTTCATCCAGTTCAGGTCTGAGCGATACTGGTTCTGTGGAGGGACAAAAAGAGTCAAAACGGGATAGCAGATGTTATAATACTAATATTTTTTGAAACATCTGTATACTAGTAACCCTGATGAATGTATTGTGGTACCTATCGT
The DNA here is from genome assembly GCF_022749685.1 of Semicossyphus pulcher. Classification (NCBI taxonomy): domain Eukaryota; kingdom Metazoa; phylum Chordata; class Actinopteri; order Labriformes; family Labridae; genus Semicossyphus; species Semicossyphus pulcher. Next base: position 15,388,529 of record NW_027211670.1, on the reverse strand, counting down.
TGTTGTCTGACTCAGTATACTGACATAAAAACAAGCTAAGCACCTACAAAACAAGCTAGCTAACATTAGCTGCTGCTCGGCTAACAGCCCCTCCTGATATCATGTGCCCACCATCGAAGAACCCTGATGTTTAACATGAAACTTTGTAGTTTTTTTCTGTTTAAATTATCTTAACTTAACAGCTCTCACTTTTTCCTTTTGTATGTAACATTTTGCTAGCTAGACTGACGTTACACTCTAAGCTAGCAGAGCTCTGTTGGTGTACCTGAAATCAGTTCTTCTTAGCCACTCTTAAACAGTAGTGGCTTGTTTCAACATATACTATTTTAGCTGTGTAGGCTGCTGTTGAGGAGAGGAAACAAGTGAATTATTTTAGAAGGGCTAATAAATCATGGTTTCAGATCAGGGCGCTGATTGGCTAACTCATTGATACCCGAAAAACAGCATTTTAGGCTGTATCAGAGGCATTTCGGCTACGAGTATCAGTTTAGGAACAACTCTAGTATAGTGTAACTCCCAAAGGGCTCATTTCTTGTTCTTGTCTCTTACCTCACTTTGCAGGGCATAAGCCTTTTTGGCCTGCTGGACCTTGATGTCATCAGGCATGACGGTGTAGTCGTGCAGCTTTGTGCGATATTCCAGGTCACTTGCGAGGGCCTGGGCCTTTTTGGCGTGGCTCAGGTTGATCATGTCATGAGGAAGACTGAACTGGCTCTGGCTCTCCTTGGAGCCCTTCTTGTACTGAATCTGATGGAGGCAATTAAGCAAGTCAGACATAGCTGTATTGAGTCTTACATGTGTAAAAAATGTCTGTAATCAGGGATTAAAATGACTTCTGCTTACGTCGCTGCTCATCTTGGCCACTTGAAGCGAATGAAGAGTCTTGGAGTCGCTCATGTTGACCCCCACCGCCTTTTCCTTGTCCTTCAGGTAGGTTTCTTTGTATTTAATCTGAAACACATGCCGGTCTGACTTAATTATATTTGGCTAAACTCACTTAAGTTTTTACTCAGACAGTCTCCTTGCAGTGGAGAACAGCGTGTGTTTGCTTACATCACTGGCCAGGTCACGGGAAGCCTTCGCTGCTCTGACGCTCAGATCGTCCACGCCAATGTCGCAGGCTTTAGACTTGGTCTTCTCCCACTCCTCCTTGTATTTAATCTGTATCAAAATGAAATGATCAAATTGTAATTTTCCCGATCATTTAAATGAGCTCAGATGTGTACATACTACTTACAGTGTAAATGCAGAGAATTGATAATGTCAAACTTACATCACTGCACAAGGCCGCGTTGGCTTTTGCATGTTTGATCTGGGGCAGGTCCTGGGATAGTGTGTACTGGTGTTTGGTCTTCTCATAGTCTGCTTTGTAATTGAGCTAAAAGACACAAAATATAACACATTAAACTCTTCAGTGTTTTTCAGCTGATAAATGCTAATAAACTTGTTAATCACATTAACAATCCTTTGTGGTGCAAGTTTTTGTGAAGTTTACTTACCTTGCTGACAAGATTAGCGTTCTTCCTTGCTAAAATAATCTCAGGTGTGTCTGTCACTGGACTGTACTTGACCTGGTCGATGTGCTGCCTGTAGTTTTTCTGCAGTCGAATAGAAAATTATTATTTGATGTTATTTTAAAGGCATTTCCATATCTACAACATAGTGACTTATCACTGTAAACACTGACGTCTTTCAGTGGGTCCAGTTTCCTCTGGCTTTTGTAGCCTGGTGTGAGGGTGGCTGGATAGTTGTATTCACCCTGCTCCTGGTCAATGCCTTGTTTATAAGAAATCTAGAATTTAAAGGGAGACTGGGTCAGTTATATAACCGGCACTTTGGGGCCTTAATAATTCACATAATGCCATGTCTATAGCAGGATAGGTCCATGAAAAACAAGACTTACATCACTAGCCAGTATCCTGGCTTTCATGGCGTGCATGGTCTTCTTATCGATCCCTGAGTCTTCATAGTGGCCCTTCATGTTGCTGGTGTACTTCTCTTTATACTTGTTCTTTTAGGAATATAGAAAGTATGCAGGTCTCTTTAATACAACCATTACACTGTTGCCCATATGACGAATACAGCACAGGCAAGTATCAAATTCTGTTGGTTATTTGTTCTCAAAAATGGAGGTGTCATACTTACATCACTTGTGAACTGGGCAACTTTAGCAGCATTTAGAAACTGTGGCGTCTCGCAGAAATTGATGCTGTGACCTTTGGTGTTCTCCAAGTCCTTCTTGTACTCCACCTGGTAGAGGAAAATAGGAAAAATGACAGCAGCTGCTTCTGAACATTTTTCATCATAGAGCCAGAGCTGATCCTTTGTGACACCTTGAGCCAAATATAAAGTACCTTCCAATAATCAGTCACCATCACTGACACTTTTCATAACTCAAGTGACACCAAGACCTTCAATCTTAAATATGTGTTCCTCAGCTTAACAATGACAGCACCATGGCACCATTCAACATGTCAGTACCTTTAACACTAAAATACCACACAGGGAGAATTTTGTCAAAACATTCAAGATATTTCTGAACTTTGTACACAAGCAAAAGCTACTGTGGTTTTAGAAACAGTAATGGCCCAAGCACTGAGCCCTGAGGTACACCTCCCATTATCTCAGAATAGACGCTCACATTTATTTGTCATACTCCCAAGCCTGACAATAGTGACTCCGAGTGAAGCTCCTGTATGAGGTAACATTATTTTGACAGGGTGTCCTTTGGCCTTGGAGTTAAGCTGTAAGTCCAGCGGACAGGCATGTCAGAGATGCTGAAAATGCAAGTTGGGTGGCTTCATGTCTGCTGAAAACTGACACAGTGTGCCTGATATTTCTAGCTCTTAACACACACAGACTTCAGCATAATTTATCTCAGACTTTAGAGTAAATTTAAAAGTATTTATAAAGCCAAATTGTTTGACGTTAAAATGAAAAATGAAGGTTGACACGCTCACCTCACTGACAATCTTGTTAATCTTCCGGGCGTTCTTCAGAGCCAGATTATCCTCGGATGTCAGACTGTGGAAGTGTGAGGTGCCCTTCATCTTGGTTAAATCCTTCCTGTATTTGAGCTGCAAAGGGATGAGAGCTGATTTAGTGCATACAAGAGGACAACATGATGTGTTTGTGTAGGATCAGGAGATTAGTGGTATGCACACACATACACACACGCTGACACATTCACAGTCTAATTTAGTCAGAGTGGAGATTTAAAGAATGACGACATTGGGACATTGTTGTCCCTCATCTATTCTGCCCGGTGATGACAAGGCCAGATGATGGATGAAGCTGAAGCTCTTACACTCTCCACTCTGTAATGTTTTGACAGTACAACAGGGTTACACGTGATACTGGCTCCTTTTTTAACTGCATGGCCTGAAGGAGTTTAGACACGCCAACCTTCCAACTACTTTTATGTTAGACTTGAGATGTTAGGAAGTATTTCTGACTTCTAATCAAGTTGAAAAATATCTCAGCATGTCTTCAATGAAAGGGTTCATTTGTTGCTGTCCGGTCGATACTCACATCACTAGCATTCTCCTGAGCCTTCTTTGCAAGATAATAACCAGGAGTGATCATGGCGGGGAAACTTCCTTTGCCTCGTTGCTGCTCGTACTCCTCGGTGTAGGCAATCTGCAAAGAGAGAATAACTTATTCAACTTATTTAACTTGTAATTCCAAAAAAACTGGAAGAAATACAAATAATTCATAAAGTCCAGTAAACTATTTTTCATTAAGCCTTAAATGGGTTAAAATTAAAACACTTCAAACATGACTCCGGGGCTCGATAGCTATGGACATTTTCAAATTAAAACCATTTAAACTGTACTTTTGGATCTGACACATGCTCTCTGTTGCATCCTTGTATCTCTTCCTATAGTACATTTCTGCCATGTACTGTTCACTATTGATTAAAGGCAGTATTTGTGTAATAACTGGGTGCCCTGTGAAGCTATATAATATTGATATTTCAAGTAAGTTGCTCACCTGGCTGAAGTTCTGTGCATTCTCTTTGGCGTGAACAGCATCAGCCGAAGCTGCCTCCGTGCTGCCTTTGCCCTTCATCTCTTGTTCGTACATCTGACGATACTTAATCTGGAAGGACATAAACATACAAATGACCAAGGGATACCAAGTGGTCTGCCACAGAGTTGGTGTTCCTTTTTGTGCTGTGTACTTACATCACTGGCCTGCTCGCTGGCCTTCTTTGACATCTTGTATCCAGGTGTAAGATGTGCAGGAAAACTTCCTTTACCTCTCTGCTGCTCGTACTCTTCTGTGTAGGCATACTTCAGGAGGAAAAACCCAATAGTTATACTAGAAGTCGTATCAAACATCAGAGGTCATCATAAAAGGGTGAATTAAAGGCTTACATCGCTGACAATTTGTCCTTGTTTCTTGGCCAGAAGAACCTCCGGGGGATCAACAAACGTGGTGTACTTTGAAACTCTCTCCTCGTGTCCTTTTTTATACTCCAGCTGAGGAGAAAGAAAACATTCAACTTAATGTGGCTGCTTGGACTTGAGATAAAGTCAAATGAACTGACTGATTTGAGTTATGAGGGTTTCAGTTCAACAAGAAACTTACACTGCTGGCCAGAGAATTAGCATTTTTAGCAGCCTGGTAACCAGGTGTGATCATGGCAGGGAAGCTGCCTTTTCCCTTCGACTGCTCATACTCCTCTGTGTACTTCACCTACCGAGGAAACACAAAATCCATCAGGGCATCGAACCAATATTGATTCAAAACAAAGAGATTCTACTTAACGATGCAATTGCCTCTTTTGACATTTCTCTGAAATAAGAGTAAAAAGCGTACTCACATCACTGATGCTGTTCTGCGCCTGAGACATGGTTACTACCTCCTGGCTGGTCATAGAGCCTGAGTACCATGTCTGCTGCTGTGAGAACTCAGACTGAGACTTGAAGGCCTGTTTGGGTAACAAGGACAAAGCTAAGCATTTTAAACCACTAACAAAATAGGCTGCCCATACTTCAAAACGTCAATTTATCTGCTATGAAGTGATAAGAAGAGGTGTCAATTTATAGACTGTAAACAAATCTGTGTTTACCAGATTTGACCAACTATAACATTAACTGCTGTAAAGTGTATCAGGAACAAAAAGAAAGAGCAAAAGGACTGCTTGCATCATAAATAAGATGTGCAATGCAGCTAATTTATGCAGGAAATTGGATCCAAATTTGGGCTGCGGGTCCCTTTAAATTGGTGCAAAGGCCGGTTGCTCTCAGGAGCTCACCTGGCTGGCCATCTGATTGGCCAGGCGAGCCTTCTCCAGCTCCATGGACCTCATGTCTTGGTGGAAGGTGGACATAAAGCGTTCGCCATCTTCACGATACTTCAGCTACAACAGACGCAGACAGACGACAAGCATTAAGCCAAGGCCAGCACACATTTGCACAAGCTCATCCAATCTGAGAGTTGGATGCATGAAATAAAGCAAATTCACGGCCCTGACTGATATTACCCTAACTCCCCACCACAGAGCCAAACATCACTCTATTCTGACGTTGTCAACTTTAAACTCGATAACCTGAGCTCGATGCCTAATGTTGAGGGGATATTATTAGCATGTTGTTATAAATAAATACGATGTTCCAATCAAGATGAAGCTGACCTGCCAGGAAGGTTTCAAAATGTAGCACTGAGTGATGAAACTCTGAGCTGTTGGCTAATGAGCCTTAAGCTGTAAAAATGTCCAACACTAATATTAGAATAGCCGTCTTGCAGGGTGACTTCTTATGAGCTTCTAGTTTTTATAGTGGCCATTTTGTTTTGTTTCTTTCCTGTTATTTTCCTATAACATCATGCTCAGGGTTAGAAGCTCAAATGTGAATATGTTGTACTATTTTTCAAGTTGTAGGTTGTCGTTATTATTTAAGCTTTTTTTGCCCAGAAAAGGTAGCCCATAGTTTGGAAATTGCTCCATATTTCATTGTAAAACAACTTATAGCTAACTTACAGCTTAAGCTAGCATTCAACTACCTCCTAGCTAACATTACATTAGAAGGAGGTACATTTCTAGCCCACATTACATTAGCTAGTAAATTCCTAGCTAACATTATGTAGCATGGAATTAATGCCTCTTCTATTGTATTGTGTAACACTACCAAATGGTAATATTAGCTTTCAGCCACTTCCTAGCTAACCAAAATGTTATCTAGTAAGTGGTTGGACGCTAACCTTAGCTGTTTGGTTTTCATTTTAACCTTAGATATGGTCACATTTCCCCATGCATGTTAGCTAAAGCATGATTTTTTTAGACTACGTCTGAAGTGGACAGGGTTTAGGGTCACTCAGTTTGATCTAAAGTCTGCCCTCGGATCAAATATCAACAAGTTAAGTCCTTTAGCTCTCTAGTGGCACACAACAGTAGCTGATGAGCTTGCTAGCCCACTGCTAATATAAGCACAAGAGCTTTGCATGGACTCGTAGACACAGACAGACAGCAGCAGGTGGCAGGGCAGAGGAGAGGAAGGGATGCAGGGCTGTTTTTCCTGACGTATAATTTTAGCCGCCTGAAGCATAAAGTGGGTTAAACCAGAGGGGGCTGTCTGGCCTCTGTCACGGGAACAGAAATAACCTGAGCCGCGCTCTCCATTCCTCAGCGCTACCGTCACCGTGGACTCAGAGCAGGCATCCATATTTCTGTGTTCCAACCATTAAAGAGCGAATAAGAATGGTTTTGATCGTGATGCAACTGCTTAGGGTCAGATCTTGAGTTTTCTGAAGATATATTTGTAGTTTAATAGACCTGGAGAGCATTTATAACTACATTTTGGGATTTATTAATGAATGTGCCCAAGCAACAATGTTGTTGTGCTATATGAGAATAATATATAAATGTAGGTCTTCTTTAATTCAATTGTAATGCATGCATCAGCCCCTATAAAAATACAGCCACGACAATCCAAAGCAACACAATGACCACTATGAATAGCAATCTCCTCACTCATGCCAAACCTATGATAAATGCTCATTTCAGTCATGGCATAGACAGTGACTTATGTCAGCCGGTCAACAATGCACCTTGACTCAGACCAAGGCCGAAATATTTGGTCTCATGTTGCTTGTTTTATTTTTTTTGCATGTGACATCATCTTACCTCGCTGCTCGCCTTGCTTTGCTTCTTTGCGTTGATGTTGACGGGGGTCTCATAGACACTGGTGAACGTGTTGTTCCTTGGATTGTGTCTGGAGGGATGAGATGAAAAATGGTTTATCATTTTAATCACTAATTTTAATGAAATGATAGGTGATATTATCAGGTGTTACTGGTGTGTAGCACTTACACAGAGCAGTATGGCCTCTTCTTGTGGCTCACAAAGTTATTGGCGGTGAGCATCATCTTACACACGTCACAGTGAAAACATGCTTTATGCCAGTTCTGGGGGAAAAAAGGACAAATCCTGTTTATATAAAGGACTTAATTTTAGTCTATAAATTCAGACTTCAATCTAGTTTAGCGTCAAAAAGTGTTGGCCAGGTAATTTCAAGGACCAAAATAACAGCAGCAATCACAGCATGATCTTTAAAAAGGACTCACAGACTTCTTCTTAAATATAGCTTTTATGTGAGTGTTTAACTGTACATCTCTTGCTTTCAGTCATACAAATATCTCATAACAGCCACCTCTCACAGCTAAAATGACGTGTTTTATACTGCAGAAGCGATCTGTAACACATGCTACAACAGTCATCTTTCTGTGAGGTTCAAAATGATGAACTTCTGTAATATAAAACACTAAACTAAAGTTTGTGTTGCAGTTGATGCTGAAAAACAAGTACAGTTGCTTAAATATCGCTATATTTAAGTTGTTAGCTTTTTCTGTGTTAAATCTGATATACGAGGATTATTATCATAGTAAAATGATGAAGTATTTTTTCAATTTTACCTAAAAAATGTTTTTTTTTTGACAAATGTTTTTAATAAATAGTCGATTTAAAAATATAAACTACATTGCCTCATTTCTTTTGTAAGTTTGTACCACACTTTAAAGGGAATTCTGACTTCCTTGTTGGTTTTAAAGTAGTCTGGAATGGATTTTTAAAATTAAAGTACTAATCAAACATTAGAAACCTTTTCAGGATCTCAATATTTCTGTGTTTTACCTGGTCAATGCAGTTGATCTTCTCAGCCGGGTAGACCACAAACCCGCACCTGGCGCAGGACTGCATGGTGAATGCTTGTCCTTTTCCCAAAAAACCCTCAGAAAAATTAACAGAAGAAGAGAATTACTTCAGATGTCGTCCACAAACAAGAGTCAGGTCAATCAGGCTACAGTGTACACTGACTCCCAGACAGTGGTGATCGTGCGTCTCTGGTGGTGGTAAACTTAGCTCTGAGACTAGGAACTGACTCTTACTTGACACCACGTCCCGTGATGGACCAACCCCCTTCCATGTACCACGCTAGAGGACTGGCTGAGTCCGGCTGTCTGTCTGCAGGAAGAGAGAGAGACAGAGAGTTCAGATGTCACCGTGTATGTGTCATGATCCAGAGTTGGAGGGTTAGGTCAACTTCATCTCGTCATTACACTACGATACAAAAGCGTAATAGTTTTACTTAGTCTCACTAAGTTCATCAGGTATAATGATTCGTAAAAAGAGAGTGACTCTAGTTTTCAGATTCAAATGCAGACATATTATTAAAGACAAAAAGTGAAGGAAACACAAACAGCTTCATTCCCAAAAAAGAGGAAAGAATTTCCAGAAAAGAGAAAGGCAGCATAAAGTTAAAGCGTTCTTTCTGATCAAAACTGTATGGACCCAAAGAAGGAGAATTGTCGAGCCAATGTGTTTGCCTTGTTGTAAAATGAATCTTTATCTTTTTTTTCCTTAGACAAAGCAATTTGCCTTGACATCTTAGTGAATTAATTCAGTTTATGTGGACATTGATTACTCCCCTGTTTATCAGGAGCACCTGTTTAGTGTCACAATAAATCTCTAGTATAAAGTCACTATAACACATGTCTTTGTACATGTTTATTTCACTATAATAAATGTATTTTGTAAGAGCAACAAAGTGACTTGGTATCATAAGGTATAACTGGTTGTAGGACAGTAGTGGATGTGTGGTGACTATTCATTGGTATTTCTTCACTCTGTATCTATGAAACAGCTGTTTATTATAGTTACGATGTTATGTATGTTTCAACCCACATTTACAGTTGTTTATTAAGCCTTATATGCTTCACAAATTGCGCAGACTGACTTCAAAAAGCCTGTAACTGGTCTCAAACTGCATGTCAATATATCAAACTGGCAGACCTGACTGACACAGGACTCTGACGTAATTACGCACCTTAGAGACGTGACGCTGTACGTACTTTCGCTTTCTCAAGTTTTGAAAGGAACTGAAAGTTGGCGAACTTTGAAGAAGAGGAAAACAACTACTTGTGCAACGGTTGAGGAGACATAGCATAATACACGGATATCAGAGTAAGTTTTCGATGACGTATCCGTCCCAAAGTTGATAATAATGTTTCGCTTTCGAGTTTTTGGCTAAAAAAATGCTAACCTGACACTAAGCTAACAAGCTGTTGATTAAGCTAGCTTTTATTTAAGAGCTATGCTAGATATATATTCGTTTATCCTGCATATAAGCCGTTTGAACAGTGTTGATGTCACCAGTGGAGGGAAAAAAGAAGCGAAGTTGTCGTCAAATCAATGTTAACGTTAGCCATTGCACAGTTGTGTTTAAAACATCATGTACAGAACAGTTTAATAGCGCTAAAATTATGTGCAGATGGCTGGTGAACCTGCTAAGACAACTGAACTGGGGGGTGAAGTGGAAGAAGGGGAGCTGATGGGAGACGTTATAGACGCCAAACCGGACCGCAGAGGGAGATTTCTTCTGTTTGGGTGAGTTCCTCTACAGCGTCTCCTACACACCTGCAGAAACTCATGAAGGGGGGGTCTCTTATAAGTTCGACAATAGGGAAGTTAGCTCAATACAAATTCACTTTATTGGAGTATAAGAATATGCAAGTCATACTTAGACTTTCATTTTCATTATGATCTCTTCAGCTTCCAGTTAATGTATGACTATTCAATTATCAGTCGAGGATACGTCAGCAAGATAAATCATCTGTGGCCTGTGGCATGTGACTCTGCTTCAGTTTTTGGCTTCTGCTTTTTTTTTTAGGTTTAACATTACTCTTCAGTTGTTGTTTGTTCCAATTTATACTGGTACTGCAGTACTGTAATGCAGTTTATTTTTTAATTCTCTGGTCAGTAGAAACAGAAAGTTAACTGCAAATTTTATTATTTTTTAAATAATATTCATAATTACAATGGCACATTATCCTTTAAGCAACGGTTGTTTAGCTATTGCAGAGTGGCTACACCACTGTCAAATTAGCTCAGTATTAATAAAGATACATATTGTTTTTACTTAAATAATTACTCATTAATATAAGAAGCAATTAATAACTAAGTTTCAAAGCTCCGTTATCAAATCCAAAGTTCTTCGTTCATAAAAGTAACATTTTGTTCCTCTTACGCCTAATTAAACATCAGACATTATGAAATGCATAGCCTTGATTGGTCACAGCTACCCAGTTTTGGAAAACCTAATTAGTGAAAAGGATGCAAGGCGGGTGAAACTAATTTTGGGACTGATGTCTGTCCTCAAGAGGCTACTCAAAACTAGATTCATGTAGTACAACAGAGTCTTATATTAGGATATGTGAATTCAGTGTGATATCACACAGTACGGGCCCTTATAAATGTCTTATGTCTCACTCTTCCTTGAAAAAGTGTGATCCAGGCATCACTAATGAGGGGGAAGCATGTGTTTATTCCAGTTTGACTCACAAGGTGGCACTGTGAGACTTTGCAGTAGAGGGACGTTTGTCAGTGATGTTTCTTTCAGAAACTGAAAATGAAACATGTCGCCTTTGTGCTCTGTGTGCTATCAGGATACCAAAGGACAGTTATTTATTTATTTATTTTTAAGATTATTTTTGGCCTTTTGGCCTTTATTTGATAGGACAGTGAAGAATGAATGAGGAGAGAGAGGGGTGCACCAAAGGGCCGCTAGTCGGAGTTAAACCTGCGGCTGATTCGTTAAGGACTTTGCCTCTGTACATGGGGCGCGTGCTCTACCGACCGAGCTAACCTGGCGCCACAATTTGTAACCTTTCTATTAAAAAAAAGTAGCATCTCATATAGTAGATTTGCAACTTCTCCACTTCATAATATAGGCAAAACTATTAAAAGTCAAATGAAGATATTATAATGAGAAATTAGCATCAATCATTTTTAAATATGGCGTCCAATGAAGGGTATGTGTTTGTATGGCCACTTAATCATGACCACCATTTTTCTAAATTCAAATAAAGCTGATGCCTCTGTCTCTCGTTTCATAAAGAAATTTCATAAAGAAATTAAGAAATTAATTATCAAATTCTCTTTCTCAAAACAAAGACAAAAATTATAACATCAAGATTTGTCTTTGGTTATTTTTAGTCTGTTAAGGTTTTATCCAAAGCTGCTATTTCCTGATGTTTTTCAGTTCTTGTGCATCCATCTCTAAAGTTGAGGCCACTAGGCCCTCACTGTATGCATGTGGGTACAGGTAGATTCTGTGCCTGTCAGCAGAGGAGCAACTTGTTGCCCTGTCTGACCTCAGCAGGGAGCGGGGCGCTGGGGCTGTGTGTGAATAGGCCTTTAGAAAGCACTGGTGTGGTGGCGAGGCTGCTGACTCAGGGGGCTCACAGTGCGCCGCCCCCGTCCTCAGCACCTGCTGGCCCAGTCAGGTCTCCATCCAGTACAGAGAGCATGTCAGTATCCTAGCACACAGCTAAAAATTAAGCTGCCAGGTCTGGAGAAACGTACTCTTTTTGGGGGAAAAAAAAAGAAACGAGACAAAACCAACGCATTTCAGATGCAGAGTGGCGTAGCGCTTAATGACGAACCCAGGTAAGATGGACACAGCCGCCGCATATTCCTCTTCACTGTCCTCCTGCCTGCTCCTCTTTCAGCCATGACCAACCCACAGCAGAACAGGGTTGCAGCTCTTTGCCCAGCCTCCACAATTGTTTGGTACAGTACGTTGGCACAGTTTGGAGGTGGGAGGGGGGCTTCAACAAGTTCTGGATCACATGTTTATTAGGGTACGGCCGGGCTGCCTGCGAGTGTTTGTGCATGAGACTGTTGGTGCGCACTGCTGTGTATTGTTCCCGTGTTTGAGTAACTTGATGACTAGGCTCTTCTGGAACAAGCCTGGATTTTCGGAGCCCCCATTGGGCCACTGTTGGCTTTGCTATCTGGATGGATCTGTTAAAGAATGGAAATATGACAGGTGTGTGAGAAAGGACACTTGCAGGAGATTTCCTCACATGGATGGGACTATGATTTTTTAATGTCTACGCTGAGTAAAAATGTTCTAGTTTCATCTTTAACCTAAAGCTGGACTACTGCGACCAAATTTGGCTGTGACTTTAATGCCTTATTTGACCATGTATGTACTCTTTGATTCCTGAGTAAGTGATTTAGAGCGTTTTCAGTTTCATGTAAGTTTTTCTACCGTACAAGTCTTGGCGTTTACTAATGTTAAAGTAAGCGTTATGTTTAGAAACAGTTTGGCTTAAAAGACACCGTCATGCTCTGAAAGACTCAAGAATATCGTCTTCGGCTTTTGGGCCTGATTGATGTTTTTCCAACTTGCAGCAGCCTTGAGATTAAGTTTGCTCTCTTGAATGGTCTGTCCATTTGTTATTCTTCTATTTAATGTTTTTTTTTTTTATCTTATTACAACTCCTTTTCATGTGTTATGTTGTGTTTTTTTGTGTCTTCTGTGTAAGGTGTGTAATGTTTTATCAATGCTTCCTTGAAGTGTTAACTGTCCTAAATATTGTGTTTCTCTGTGAATCTGTTAGTAAGAAGAATAAGGATGGCCAGACGCGGGAGCAGGACTACTCTTCTGAAAGCCATTACAGAATTGTTTCACCAACATTCCAGTATAAGATGAGCCACCAGCGAGTGGGCAAGTGTATCATCATCAACAACAAAAACTTTGATGAAAAGACAGGTACTGTAAACGAGTTTAAATACATTGTATACTTAATAAATTTAGTCCTCTATCATCGCACAAAGAGTGTGTATTCTAAACAGATTGTCTTGACAGGGATGAATGTACGCAACGGCACAGACCGAGACGCGGGTGAGCTGTTCAAGTGCTTCAAGAGCCTGGGCTTCGATGTCTTCATCTACAATGATCAGACCTGTGAGAAGATGGAGCATCTCCTCAAAGAGGGTGAGTACTGAAGACCTCTGTCATTATCACACTTTTCTTTTTCTTTAATGTGTGTAGGTTAACTGATATCAAAGCTCTTCCGTGCCTGCTTAGGTAGTTTCTTAACGGCATGGGGATTTCTTTCCTCATAAAGTCATACTAGCTTCTAGCAGGTTTTGCGTTTTTTCATATACTCAAACCTAATGCAGCTAAATCCAATGGGCCTGCAATGAATCCTACCTTCACAAAGGTTATAATATTCAGTTTTGGAATTGTTTTTTAAGGGCGTAAATTCAACTTTGTGGTCATTTAATCTCAATAGGTTGTGCTTTTCAGTTGTATTATAACTAGGAAAGGGAACTTTAGCGGAAGCACGCTAGATTTCTAAGTATCCAACAGAAGAAATGTCTAAGCCACAACATGTTAACTTGTTGTCATGACTAACCTTAACAAACTACATTTAACTTCTGAATCTATGTTGCTAGCTTAGCTTGTAGAAGACTTATGCGCAATGACGACGTGGGCAGAGTGCACCCATTGAGCTTGTGAGACAGGGAAGCCATCTAATTCCTTCATTTGGTCTAATGACCAAATAAATAAAAACAAAAACGTTTCTAAATTAATTGCCAAACTCTAGCTTTAAGAGCTGTTTAAAATAAATGAGGGGACCAACACCTCCACAGCCAAACTAAATAGTCCTACCTTCCTCCGGGCAGAATTAATTGTTAGATTTGATATTTGCAACGGCATCCCGGCTAAAAAATGTATTTTAAAGCAAGTTAAGAATTTCACTGCCAGACATCTCCTTAAGTTGCAGCATAATGTTCATGCACTGATTAACATCCAAGAGACTAAACAATTGATACAGTACTTTCTTTAACTGCCAGACAGCAGGTGGTGCTGCTGGAAAAGTAATTACTTTAATCCCTCTGATGTTGCTACTAATTTGTTCCAATGGTTTTGGGTAAATTTGGTGTGACTGATCAGAGCACCTGCAGGTCAACTGGCTAGATTACATGACAAGGAGTCCAAGCCATCACCCAGCTGAATCCCACTCATGAACACTGTTGAACCTTCTTGTTTAGTATAATTCTTGGTGACGTTAATAGAATGTCAATGCTGATACCCTTTGGCAACATATTAGGCAAATTTTTTGCACTGCAACATTTCAACCTCTGCAGATTCATTATGACTTCTATTTGCATTTTTAAAGATGTAACGTGGCATTACCACCATCTGTGTCAAAATTGATTTAGCTGGCTTCAGTGCTATCAAAATTGGAGCAGAAAGAATCAGAGCAGCCGACAGACTGGAGTTGCACTGTCCCAAAATGCTGGACACCACGCTTTTGTTGTTTGTTTCTTTTCTCACTCGGTTTGCAAAGTTTTCAGCCCGTTACACTGTTGATCCAGCATTGCTCTGTGTACAAAGACGGAGACCTAATTCTGTTACATAAGAAGTAAGTTTCAAGTTAGGAGCATTCTCAAAGTCAAAAGGGCTAAATCAACTCCAGATTGGACTGTTAAGTTCATGATACTGATCACTATTAAGAAGCTTAATGAGGCCTGAGCCGAGCTAAGAGACGAGTGTTTGTTTGTGTGTGTATGGGTCAGCCTCGGAAGAAGACCATAGTGACAGCTCGTGTTTCGCCTGTATCCTGCTAAGCCACGGTGAGGAGGGCATGATCTACGGAACGGACGGAGCCATGCCCATCAAGACCATGACCTCATTGTTCAGGGGGGACATGTGCAAAAGCTTAGTCGGAAAGCCGAAACTCTTCTTCATCCAGGTACGAAGATCCAAAGACTTTTATTTGAGAATGTTGGTGTGATGTGTAAAATAATGTGGTGGGGGATAATTAACTTGTAGATTTGTGCTAAGTTCCCACATGTGACCCAAATGGTCAACCTAGAGGTTAAAAGACAGAAAAAGTAACTTTTAGAAGTGTTTTTGTTGAGAAGACATAACAATAAGTTGTAGCTCCCCATGGACAGATGAGACTTATTGCGTTACATTTTGCACATCTCAGCTTTTAAACAGATAATTTTTAATTGCTTCACCAGGTCATCGTTGAGCAAGCTACTCAGGATCACAATGAAATGTCATTTCATTTACTTCACCAGGCTTGTCGGGGTTCCGAATTTGATGATGGTATACAGACAGATTCAGGTCCGCCAAACGATACCCTGGAGACGGATGCTAATCCAAGACATAAGATCCCTGTAGAGGCAGATTTCCTCTTTGCCTACTCCACCGTGCCAGGTAAATTATGATTTTTACCCAATTTTTTCCTAATCTTGAGGCAACATTGACTATATACAATGTAATTAAAAGTGGCCCCGGAATAGATCCCTGGGGTACTCCTTTTCTGATTACGGGTGATTAAAAATTTGAATTGAGGTCCCACCTCTGAAGTATATATACCCAACTTCAGAGCCTTATTACAGTGCTGACTCTTGCTGATTTTCCAGGGTATTACTCATGGAGAAACCCTGGACGCGGCTCCTGGTTTGTCCAGGCGCTCTGCAACGTCCTTAATGAATTTGGCAAGCAGCTGGAGATAATGCAGATCCTGACACGGGTTAACTACATGGTGGCCACCAGCTTCGAGTCCTGGTCTGAAGACCCACGTTTCAGTGAGAAGAAGCAGATTCCCTGCGTGGTCTCCATGCTGACAAAAGAACTCTATTTTAACTGACCGCCCGCCTAACTCACTGTACTGTATGACCCGACCGACTGACCGACCGACTGACTGACTGACTGTTTCAGGTACCGACTAAGCGGTCAAATCATTCAGGGATGATTCAGGCCCAGCAAAACACTGCACATTTGGAGCACATATGACACTTTGCATGTGTAGTTGGGCCTGAAAAATAAGCACTCTGTAAGAAAAAAAATATTTACAGTGGCACTCCTCGTTCATGTGTTGATAGTGAAACTTCTTCTTCTTCTTCAGGTTATTCTTCAGAAAAATGGCGTCACATTTGATCTGATCTTTTCTGACAGGCATTGTGAAATATCCATGTTATTCTACCAGCCCGTAAAATTTGCTGCCAGTTTTTGTGGGTTTGGAGAATCATATCTGAATATGTGTCTCTCCATTTTCCAGCATTGGCGATAGATGTTGCATCTAACTGAAGTAACTGACATTTGGTGTGTGGAGAGGAGTCTCTACAGACACAGATCAGAAACTTACAGAATCCCTTAGACGCAAGTGGGCTAAAAATTGGGAATCCAATAACTTTTTTTTATTCTAATTCAGTCCAAAGCATTTGAATAGTGAAACAAAACTGTCACCATTACATTGAAAAGTATATCTGAAACCAGGAGACAGTTAAATGTTTTAAAAGCCTTCATGAAAAAACTTTTACTTGTGATTTTTTTAAACATGATTTTGAAGCCAAAGTGAGGGCTCTTTAGAAAACTATAGAAAACCTAGGCTTAACTATTTCCTTTGCATATTTAGAGATGAATGACAATCTCTGGAAAATGGATCAGATTCTATTCAACTATCCATGTATTGTTTTCAGCTGTCAGTTGTTAAAAATACGAGACAAAAGAAAAAGACAACTCTCCTCCAAGCAGAAACATGTGACGATGCTTTTGCCAAAGGCTCGGTGTCTCAGCCTTCCTAGCAGAGTTTTAGTTGGTAGCATTATGCTGGCATCCTCAGGTTCTTTAATGTCCCATGCTGTGGGTTAATGTAATGTTAAAGAATGTCATATGCGTATGGCCAGGAAGGTAAAATCTTTTGCTGTGTAGCATTATTTCTTTGAGATTTTGGGTCAAGTGCATAGCATATAGTCCACTCCCATAAAAGCAAGGATTGTTTCCAATTTGCAAGTTTTATTAGCGTGATGTTTAAGACGTCACGTGTTGCTTGCATGTCCAACCCTAAGTACGCATGTATTTTTTTACATGACCAAAATTACGCACTTGTTTATTAGTCAGGGTCCAACATATCACTTTATGAATATCCCTTTCCTAAGCTTTAAAGTTAGACATTCCTTTTTAGACTCTTTAGTAGGTAACAGGATAAATGCTGTAGGAGTGAAACCAGAAATGAATGTCAAGAACTGTCAAAAAAAAAAGGGAAATACCATCAAGTAAAACTGGACTAGGACCCAAAGCACAAATGCCACATCATTTCACTGTATATTAGTGTCGTTCATTGTCATAACATGCACTACACTCTAGTTAAATACACCCAGCAATGTCTGCCTAATCTTATTTTTTTTAATTAATCTTTGTTAAACTAATTTATCATTAAATTAAAAAACGTAAATCATAAAGTTAAAAATAAATAATTATTATTCTTAAGCACTTAGTGCATCTTGTCAAGTTTTTCAAAAACAACATTGCACAATTGAATAAATTGAACCCTATCATTTTGATATAATAGACATTTGCTGACGGTAACTACAACTTACACAAAGTTTGTTTCTGCAAATGTGTCGTATTATTGTCTGAAAGTCTGTCAATCACAGAGGCAGCTATTACTGGTGGTGACAAGTCTGAACATACACAATCCACGTTTGCAATACAAACTCTTATTGTTGCTGCAATGTTTACATTATTCACATGATTGCATCTGTCAGTAACATAGGGGAACAACTTTAAACTGTCATTATTTTTTCCCCTTTTCAATCCTTGTATTTTGTAAAAAGTACTTTTTTTCATAACACTTTTAAATTATATTTATAGTTGCCAGAAGTGTGATCGATACTGGCTTTAGTTAGAGACACGTCCCATTTTACACAAAGTGCACTTGTCCATACAGCAACAAGTCTTGAATCCTCTCGACACATGGATCTCTGATCAGTGATGTGGTGCCCAACCTGTGCTGAAAGGAGTGTTTGCTCCACTTGTTTTGGAATGGAATTGAAGCAGGGAAAAATGTATTTTTTAAGGGTAAAATTTTAAATGCTTTCCGGTGTTAAATGCTGTTGTCCTCAGGAATATATTTGAAAAGATTTGGGAAAATGAATGAATGAATTACATTGAAAGTATAATCTGGCCCATTGTATTTTTTTATTTGGGGCAATACATTGTTTAAAAAACTTCAAAACAGAGGAATGCTTATGTAAACAATTTATTGTATTAAACATAAAGAAGTTATTGTGTAATGAGTTGTGTGTCATTTTTTTGAACATCTGGAAACATAGACCAAAGTTTATGGTTGCTTTTTGAATTTGTTTTAAATACATCCCATTGATAAACTCATTATTAATTTTTAGACCGCTGACACCAATGCATGTATTTTCCTTTAGAAGTTCGGACACTACCTCTTTGAAAACGCCATATGCTACCAGGAAGGGCGGCTAACTTCATTTGAAAATTATACCACATGATGGGTGAAGCAATACTGAAAGCTATCTTCCCCCATTCTGTCCTAAACCTTGGTATTTTTAGAGTTCTGAAGTTTTAAGGCTTGAGACATAAGTACAAAGGGAGCATCAGATAAAGACCAGCTAGAGCCTGTTGAATGAGGAAAAAGCAGTCTACGAATGTGATAGAGCTTGTCTGTTTGACGGCACAGAGGAATATAATAGTGTCATCAGCATGAATTTTAACATTGTCCTACTTTTGAGGCAATATGAATTATATACAATGTAATTAAAAGTGGCCCCAGAATAGATCCCTGGGGTACTGCTTTCTGACCACTTTGAAAGGTGACTACATCATCTGCAACTATTGCTTGAGTTCAATTAACTAAATGGTTGTAAACCAATAACAAGCATAACCTTCAAGACAAGCAGGCAATCTGCTCAACAAAAAGAAGTTGTAAACTGTATCAAAAGCCTTAGATAGGTCAATAAATAGGGCTCATATTTGGCCTTAATCAATGTCATTTATCACTAGAGATCCTGTAGAGATGGTACCATGTCCAGGGCTGAAACCTGAAAATCGTGGACAGATATCCTCACCTTTTTTTTTTTTTTTTTAAGTATTCCTTGATGTAGTACCCCTATTTGAGAAACAGATTAACACATTATTGGTTTACATATTTTAATTGAATTTCTCAACAATAAGAAAATTATTGAATATCACCATTGTTTTCCTTTGGGCTCAATTTGCCAGTTAATGATAGACAAATCAATTGCTTCATATTCTTTTTTTCCATCTTACCAAATAAAAGACTATTATTATTACTTCTTGGACTTCTTTAGCATGACTGAATTACATGAACTATACATTTAAAATAGAGACCCTTTTGAAATTCCTTTGGGCAAATTTTGAGTAATTAGACATGTACAGCATTCAGAGCTGATGCTGTGCCTGAAGTTAAGATTGTCAGATAACACAGCTGATGCGCATGCCCCACAGCGCAACACATTCCTGAACATCTCTGCCCCGTCCTTCCTGACCCTGAGGTATTCCTGCCCTGCCTCAGAGAACAGGAGCTGATCGAGACGCATCACAGATCTTAAGGGATTTCCAGTTTGTGCCTTCGTTGTCGTGGCCAGGACATAATGCTTGATACAACGCGTCTGTGAACGTCCCAGCGCAGAAGCAGTAAAGCGGCGTCATGGTATCAGCTCCTAGAAAGCACACTAAACCCCCGGGGAAGCTGCAGCACACCCCAATGCGGGTGAACTTCTTTCCTGCCAGCAGAGGCAGCTCATGCGAAACGCCACCATGCCAGGCTGTGTAGTCTCCATTAAAGTACTCCACACACCAAGACTCTTTGCCTCGGCCCAGCCAGGAGTCCTCTTCGCGGCCTTTGCGCGGGATGCTCGGGTAGGTGAGCCCCAGCTCCCAGTAGGTCTTCCCGCTCACCTCCACCTCCCAGTACTGGCGGCCCTCGCTGAAGCCTTGCTGGCTGATGACATTTAGGGTGGTGTCAAAGCGGGAGGGAGTCTCTGGGACATCCTGCCAGGTGTCTGTATATGTTGCAGACTCACCTGTTGGAGAGATGATCAGCTTGGGATGGGCGGTGTCAGCGTCAAGGACAACATCTGCAGCATCTACGTCACAGACAGCAGAAAATTAATTATTGTGTTTTTCATGTTTTCACTACAAGTACACAAGTAAGACAAACACAAATGGTTTGTCTTTGTTGACAGCAACTGTGACCTTTGACATAGCTAGGAGCAAGACTCCTTCACATGTCAATCTACCTGTCTGTTTGGGTGAACTCACAGCTCTGAAACAGTTTCTTGGTGACAGGGACCTGGGATCTGATGAACAGCAGCAGGTTGATGGTGAGACTGAGAACTTGTTCGTTCTTGAACTGGTCCATTTGAATCAGGTCAGGGTCAGTCAACTTCAGAGTCTCAGATATTCTAATTTCAGAAAAAAAGGAAGAGTTGACACCTGACAAATTACACAAATATAATATCCATACTCTTCTTCTTATAATTGACTCATTATTGCAGCTCATAACATAAGTATATTTATCAAATTCACATGGGTTAGGTTCCAAAATTAGAACTTACCTTTTGTCTGTTTCAGCAGCCTGGAAAAAAATATGATACAATGACTGAACTGAGAGAACAGCTTGAGACCAACAGTCAAATCCATTATATGCCCCATGACGATCATGAAATCAGAACTATAAATCTGTTTACCTGAATCTCATTTTCTTGTGTTTTCACCATTGGACCACTGTTAGTCAGTTCCTGGTCCAGTTCCTGAGTGAGGTGATAGCACTCCTCTATTCTGTCCTCCACTAACTTCTCTGTGGCCTCGTGCTCAGTGTCCAGCTGGGTCAGCGTGATCCGAAGATCCTCGTCAAGAACCCGCTTCATGTCCTCGTACTTTTTCCTGATTTTCTCTTTCATTTCGTTGGTCTTTTTCTGAGGTGAAGGACCACGAGGGTTAAAAAATTATTTGTAACGGCATACTAATGACTATATTCACACCGCGGCCATTTTTTCCATAATGTCATGCTCTGGGTGGGAAGCTCAAATGCTGTTTAACTGCTGTACTGGCGTGTTCCACGTTCTAAGCCATATACATTTAGGTTATCTGACAAGTCATTATCATTTTGCTAATTCCAGATTGGTTAGCAACTGAAAAAACGTAAAATCCGAAGGGAAATCTGGTCATATTTCAAGTTAAATCAACATATTTGAAAACCTGTCTGCTATGGTCAGACAACAGCTAAAGTTAGCATACTGCCGCTTACTAGCTTAAGGGGTATTACTATAATGGGGTAAGCAAGGACATAGCTCTATCTAATATTACCGATTGTTAGTGTTGCACAATAAACAAGAAAAGAAGTAAATTCCTTGCTAAAGTAATGTTAGTTACGAATTTACGGTACTTGCTAGCAAACGTTGTGTTAGCTAGAAAGTGTTTGAATAAAATTAACGTAAGCTAGGACATGAGTGCACCATACATCTCTGTTTGGTAGTGTTACACAACACACAGGGAAAGGAGTAAATTGCTAGCTAAAGTAATGTTAGCTTGGAATTTACTTTGTAGCAAAGGTTATGTAAGAGAGAGAGCTGAATGCTAATGTTAGCAGTGATCACAACTTATCAAATATCTTGTTTTCCTTTGAAATATTGCGAAATCTCCCTCCAGATTTTCACTATCCATTGTCTTTGTAGTTCATTAGTCGGGAAGCAGTAAAAGTACAACAATTTTATATTTACCATTTACAACCTGGAACATAGCTAGACTAACATTTTAACAGCATATGAGCTGACGTCAGAGGAAAATGGCCGCCATGTGACTATGGGGAATTGTTGTATCGCTGCATTTAAACATTGAACAAAACGTTACGTTATTAGCAACAGTTACAACAGTTTAACAATAACCTAGTGACGGCAAATTCACCTTTTTACAGAGATACATTGATATTGGTGCAGAATTTCATTTGAATAGGATAATACAACTCTTGTACCTGGGAGATAGTGTTCTATCACTATAAAAAAATCTGAAACTAAACAAAGAAAAAGAAATCAATGAATACAAAAATCCTAGTCACACAGCAGCAGGCCTTGTGATAAAGCCCTTGTTATGTTTTAGGAGATTAAGTTCACAGGCAATACCCCGAATGGAATTACATGGGCCTATAAACACATACTACTACGATACTTCTACATTTAACCCCATGGATTATGTTGCAGGTGTTGGCTACCAGCTGCAGGCTGAATACAAAAAGAGCAATGATTGACTTTTGACGTATGTCAGAAAGCAATTTGTACGGTATTGTATTTCTACTCACAACAGAACAATACACTAGACTTACTGTTATCTCCACCTGCTTAGCTGCCAGTTTCTTCATTCTGTAGGCGATTACATCTCTTTGTTTCTGCAGGTGCCGCTGATGTTTCAGAAGAGATTCCTTTGAAACACACAGGCAGAAAACATCAAAATAGATCACAAACCACAGATCAGAAGAACAAATGCTGAGGGTTAATAGTGTTAATAGCTTTTCTCCTCAAAAGAAAGCGCTTACTTCATTTGTGGCCTTCCCTCCTACCTTACTATTCATTTTCTGTGCAGTGGTGCAGATTGAACTCCACTAACAGGGGACAGCACGACCACAAGGGTTTTTATAGGCCTGCCACAGGTGTAGGGGCTGTGTTGTGGGGGAGGGGTGGTCTTGTGATATCTGTTTGTGCTCTTGTAAGTACATGCCTTTCTTTATTAAGGAGAGGACATGAGTCTTATATCTGTAGACAAGAACAAGGATTCAAGCGGAGAGGGGCAACGGATTGTTAAATTGTCAGACTTAAGGAAGAGTTACCGTGTTCTAGGCAAACAGAAAAGCTCTATTTATACTTACCTGACACTGACCTTGATGTAGAGTGGATGTGTGCGAGTGTGTGTGTACAGCTTGTAGCCGACATGCACTTTTAAGAAATTTTTTGGGAGACATTCAAGGTGCCTTTGTAGCTCATGGACAACTCATACAAGGTTATTTTTCACAAATACATCAAGCACAAAGAGTGATTTAGGTGAATTAGTCTCAGCACATGCCTGTTTAAAATGCTTTCAGTGACCCCGTGACCTTTTGCATGCATAGCGTGAATGACACATGCATATTTCAAGCATGTAGCAGTCTCATGCACCAAAGGCAACAGACTCTCCTTCCTCAGATGGCATCAATTTTAGTCGCACTCGCGTCACGGCACATTCACAGAACGTGAATGCTACCTTAGAATTCAACTGGCCCGTGTCCACCTCCATGTTGTTATCCTAACATGTTAGTCATCAAAGGACGTGTGAAAATGTGGCACGACATAAAATAATAATGTGAGAGGGATCATTTTATATCACGTGATGCAAACAATTGTGAATCTGCTGATTCATCTAAGCGCACAGTAATCCCTCTACTACCGCGAGCAAAGCATGTTTTAGCTTTTTGTGCTGCAACTTCTGAGCATTAGCCTTGTATACCTTACTTTAATCTCACATATATAGAAGTACTACACATTTAATAATTACATACATGAGAGGTTTTTATTTATTACATTTCAACAACTCCGTGTGAGTAGAGGCTGAGGTTTAAACACAATATAATAACATACAGGTGTATTAATATCAAATATCTTGTCATAGATAAGATAAGAGAAATACAATTAACTTTTGACTAATATTATAATACCCGGGTGTGGCACAGAGTAAGAGTGGGTTGCCCCTTTACTCAGAAGGTCAGCGGTTTGATCCCCAGCTCCTTTGATAAGTTACTGAACCCCAAATTGCTGTGTATAGATGTGTGTGAATGATTAGCATATTAGGGGTGGCTGTGGCTCAGTGGTAGAGTTGGTTGTCTCTTATTTGGATGGTTGGGGGTTTGATCCCTGACTGCTACAGCCACATGTCGAAGTGTCCTTGGGTAAGACAGCGAACCCCAAGTTGCTCACGAAGGCATAGCCATCGGGCGCTCAAGTGCTATATCAGTACAGTTCATTCACCATATTGTATAAATACTACTATAGTAAATACTATATACTAAAATAATTGTTTAAAAAAATGTCTTTTTTAATGTTTAGGTTCAAAGCGTTGCAGGGTTGATAAAATTGTAATCAAAAGTTTGAATGCATACACTTAAGATAAGCAAATCTACAGCTAACTAACTGATTTTATTTATCTTTTTATATGCTTAAAAAATTGTAATTTTCTTACTTTCTTTAAACCTCAAAATAAAAGTCACACAGGTGCAACCCACTTAACATCCTACCAAAAGTCACGTGTGTATTATGATGTTATTTTTAATCCCTGTTGATGTCATTTTGCCATCATGTTGGATCCTGCTTCTTCAACTGTTGACCTGACTTGTCCCTGTACACTATCCTGATCTTACGCCAGCTTCACTTGTTATTAATAAACTACTGTGGTTTGTCCTCACAAGATCAACATATCAATCCCCCGAAGTCAAAAGTTGTCATCAATCTGTTCTTTTGTCTCCAGCGTCCTTAACTGTGACGCTCTATTGTCACAATAAAAAAAAAGTTGGACCTCAGCCAACCAAACCTTGATTATAAAACGTGGCATTTTTCAGACGTAATTACCCCATGACGTTGTAATATTTTACGTGACAGAAAAGAGTCAAACGAGGTCAGGGTCCAGGGTATTTCCAGGTGGAAACAAACTACTTTAAGGATCGCAGGGAGGGAATTCTGCAGCTGAATAAAACAGCACAGGAAGACCTCAAAAGCAATTGAAGCCAAGAACCAGATGGGCCAGTTTAGTTTGCCAGGTGCAGGAACCAGCTTCCTCATGCAGCAACACTTATAGTCCCAGAGAGCGAGGTGAGCAGAATCTATCAACAGGTGCTCCACACGTAAGAAAATGTCTTCTTTTTTTTCGTATCTTTTTAGAACCAGTGTATTTAACAAAATTTCTTTGTGTATTTCTTTGTGATGTGATGCTAAATTTAACGAGCATCCGTTAGCTAACACGTTTGGCTCTGTCTTAGAGAAGGATATTCTTGAGCTTTAACATGACTAAGATACTGTCTGATTATACTTATTATTTTGTCTTCTAAATTAGTTTAAAGTTTGAATATGAAATCGTAATTATTTTTCTTAATTGTACGCCTGCACGTTCAGGCAGGCCTTTGTTTGTAGAGCTCTATTTCATGCTCTGCTTTCACAAAGGAATGAGCCTATTTTTAAACCCTACATTGTGTGTTAGCCAATTCCTCCTGTGTATTTTTATACTGTTAGAAGAGATGCAGGCTGACATATTCATGTGTTATTTTTGTTTAGGTGCGGTGTCACGATGCATAAGGGCCAGAAGATCATCGGTAATGTATAGCGCCTTTGAAAACTGATTTATTTGGAGTTTGAAGGTGTTGACTTTTATTTTGAAAAGCTGATCTTGCCGAGTCATACTGTTCATCTGACGAGGAAACATGGAATGTGCTTTTATTAATTTTATCTACAGCTCTATAGTAACCTCTCAAATCTCCCTCAATTCATCGTTTGCAAGCTACACCCAGAGGGCAACTTCAGGACAATAAAGTTGTAGCTTTCTGTAAACAAAGACGGGATTAAAGCAAATGACCACAAAACAAAAGGCTTCTCTTTTACCCACAGGGGGAAACGCCGTGTTCTACAGACCAGTCGGAGTTACAACAGAAATAAGATCCGGATATCTGTTCAAGTCGCCCCCGCAAAAACGGTTGAAGACAGAGGTGACAAAACTATACATACAGCATATACTTTCATAATCTGCAGCTAATTATGTGTGTTTTTATTACATTTCATTATTTTTCTTCCATGTTTCTGCAAAAGTCGTGGAAGAGGCGCTATTTTGTGCTCTTCAAAATCAGTGAACAGGAACATCAACTGAAATACTTCAGGAGTCCACAAGAAAGGGACAGGCCACTCGGAGGGATAGACTTATCACAGTATGTCAGCCAACACCTTTTTTATACGCCTGTGCTGCTTCCCTACCTTTTTTTAAATCAATACTTCAAGTCCACCCTTAACTTTACACCTGTGATGTTTGTGTCTCTCCGTCAGTATCTCCCTGCTGAATGTGAGCCCTCAGGACCACCAGAGATGGGGATGGGTGCAGAAGAGTTTGAAGTGCTCCGCTTCCTGTGTGCTCTACATCCGGGCAGGAGACAGGGACTACTTTCTCGTCGGGGAGACCAGGTCAGTTGAATGTTCATCCAGGCACCGAGATGGAATTTATAGCTTTATTACAAACGTCCATGCATTTTACTACACTGTACTATAAAAACTCCTGACATACCACAGTCAGGGCTGGTACACAAGAATGTCTTTCTACTTTTTACCTGGATAGAAAGGTAGAATTGTGCTTGAGCACTGATTGGTGTAGTGATTTGGGTAATATGTAAGAATCAATGTCAAAATCCTGAACCAAAACTTAAATTAAAAGCCTTTTATCAGTTCTCTGCAATATTTGATCAGTGTTTAAAGGTGTATTTTTCAAAGTAAAGTTTACTGCTTAAATTTGTATTTAACTTTAAAAATTCCTGAATCTGCATAGGCCCCGCCCATTATGCAAATTTCCAACCACCCCCTCCGTCGTGAAAACAAAACACGTCTCTGCCACCGTTTAGCGGCAACTTGTTGAAACTTAGCTAGCTTGAAATGTAGTCATTAGTAGTAGTAACATTAACGTTAGTAGTCAGTAGTGAGTTAGCACAAATGACGATGACGGTTACAGCTGGCTCACGCATCGCCGAAGTGGTTGCCATAGGTTACACATAATGATATGCATAGCGTTGTGACGTCTCAAACCTGCCAATCTGAAAACATGTGGTTCAGCCTGTCCTTGGTACACTGCAGTTTAAAAGCAGACAGGCCCAGCCATGGAGATGACTGATGATGTTGTCCCTGATATGTCTTGTAGCACATGAAAAACACCACATGGAGATGTTGACAAGGTTAAACACTTGATTTTCACTGGAGGGCGTCTTTATATATGCTTAATTTATTTCATACATTACATTTATTAATTTGAATGTTGCGGTGGTATAACCTAAATTCAGGCCACACATTGGTTGGCTAATCTTCCTCCCAAGTCTCTCTCTGACAATTTATAGTTACTCTTAAAACACTTCCCCCATGCATGAACTATTTTGGTTTATAAAAAAGAAATCATGTTGGTTATGTCCTGTTTAGTAACAGTCTATCAATTGATAATGGCTTTCCCTCCTGCTCTGCTCACACCAAACTGTTGCTTCATTCGTTATTTCCACTTTATTTTCGGATTTTTGGAATTGAATTTGAAATGAGATGTTAAATAAGGTGTTTAAGTGTCGTTTATGTCACTCTTGCTTTCAGCGAGGAAGTGGACAACTGGTTCTCTGACCTTTTTGAGGCCCTGAAAAATCGACCTCATAAATTTATCAGTACAGAGGTAAATGTACAGTTTATTATTTCTTTCAGATTTTGCAACAGCTGTTAGAGACCAAGCATCTCTTGAACTGCTATTTTTGGTATTAATCAATTTTCTTTAAAAGCTATGTCGCTGTCCCTGACAATTTTTTTCCCCCCTCCAAAGGACCTGTCTATTGGGTACCCGGTTGAGGTAAATATGTTAAGTCTATCTAATAAAGGAATAGTTCAACATTTTGGAAAATTGATTTAAAACCTTTTTGTTGAGAGTTTGGTGAGAAGATCGATGCTAGCTAGATTAGCTTAGCTGAAAGGCTGGAAACAGGGCAAACATCAAGCCATCCAACTTCCAGCACTTCTTAAACTCACTACTTAACATTTTATATGTTTTTTGGTTCATCTGTTTAAATAACATAGTGTTAAAATGACTAGTAGTTGTTTTATTAGGGAAAATGTCTAAGACTATTTAATGGAGGGGAGCAGTTGCCAGCCAACCAGTGTAGGCTCCAGGAAGTAGGCTGAGTGTTCTCGGCTAAGAAAAACTTGCAAATAACTTCCTGTAAAACTCCAACTTTTTTTTTTGTTGAATTTATTTGAGTTTTTGGTTAGAAAATTTGGTAACTAACTAATTTGAATTGAGCTAACCAAGCTGTTTCCAACTGTTTTTAGTTATTTTGCTAGGCTAAGCTAACAGACTGCTAGCTGTAGCTACGTTTTTTCTGTACAAGCTCAATTGCCCAGATGTCTTAAATGTATGCTAATGACTTTCATCATCGTATTAATTGCTTTTTTCTTCTTTTAATCCCCTTTTATTACTTTATTTCCTGCTATCTCTGCCTCCATTTTCACAACAATTTAAAAAACGAAGTTCCTTCTTTCTGTTTCAGAAGGCTTTTTCAAAACCTGTTGCACGGAGAAAGAGCGTCAGCGCTTTGCCTGATAAGGTTAGTCCGCTATGTTCTAATTAAAGCTCAGCTTAAATTATGATGACATGTATCTTGTTAATATGACAACAAGTCAGATTCTATTTTATGTTTGGTTTCTTTTTTTGTGCAGGGAAAGACACACGTTTTAGCTGCATATAATTAGTCTACTACATCTCTACCTTTGTATGAAATGTATGTGTATCCAACCCAAGGGACAGTGAGATCATTGGGCATCATGTACAATTTTTCTTCAGGATTTTATTGGGGGACAATTTCTGCTGTCGGAATATCGTACACATAAGTGCTTTGATGTTTGTGTGTGTGTTTCCTTCTTCAGCCAGAGTGTAAAGCACGGTCCATGTCAGATCCGTCCTCAAATACTGTGGATGGCGAGACTGAAAAAGCAACGGTAAAACTTCACCACTGTTTGCAATAAGTTAACATGACTGCATGATATGAAGTTTGGCGGATAAAGAATGGTGACTGAGGTTGAAAACACTTTGTCATATCGCTCTCTGATTGACAGCAGGATGATGAATATGCGAAAAGACGAGCATCAGCGCCGTCGAATCCAATCTATGACTATCCGAAAACCCACATAAGACAAGTAGGGCTGAAACTAACTTTCAATATTGATTTAAAGGCCCAACATTGTTTTATCAGTTTAATGTAAAAAATATATAAAATAATATATCCATAATAATTATGCTAAATGTGGATGTACACTAACAAATAATACTTTTTTTCTTCTTAAATTAGGTTGGGGAAAATGGTACGACCCAAGGCAAACATGAGTCATTGTGAGTGTTCATTGTTGAATATATGACATTCGCTTTTGTTCAAGTGACACATTTTTGAATGTAGTAATTTATTTCTTGCTGGGTTTTTTATAGATATGAATCAATGGAGCAACTAAGACAGGCTCAGGCAGTGTAAGTTTCTTATGAAGCAGAAGATCACTAGGATGAATGTTTTCTAATGATGATGATAACTAATAATTTCTTGTAGTGACCGAGAAGTTGAGGAGGTCACCAAAGGCACCCTGATGAGGACCGTCACTCAGGTCTTTGACAAGCTGAAGACCCAGATTTCGCCGCTCCCTCCGTTCGATGAAGAGTCGGCCCGTGAAGACAGGTACGTCTCTGATTAATCGCGAGGTCGTTTAGTTTTTTCTGCCCTGTGTGTATTTTTGACTTTCCACTTTGTCTTCGTTGTCAGTGGCCTTTGCTCTTTGTGTAACATGTTTTGTCAGTGCCCTAGATACCAAAATAGCTCACTCATCAGTGGTAACTACGACCTCATTGGCTCAAACACCTACACTGACAACAGCGAGCATGTTATTTTTACAGCACAGAGCTGTTGACACTCCAGAACCGGGCGGGAATCTAAGAAAGATGGCATCTCAGAGCCTGTTTAGCCACTTATGTGCTTCACTAGATATCTTTTAATCTTGTTTAAAAGAAAACACCTGAACAGCATGGCACTTATCATTCCTACAGATTTATACACAGCTGAGCTGTAAAACATAACATTTGATGATATGGATTGTTCAGACCTTGTATAAACTTTTTCTTATAGTTCAGGTGTTAACTGATCGAGATGATAGCTGTTTAAGCTAAATGCTAATCAGAGCTACTTTAGCTACAATAATGGGATAATATGGCAGTAACTGTAAGACAAATGATGCGGTAAAAATGTAAAAACTAATAACCAAGTTAGTGATATCCACGGAAAAACAATGCCTATCTCTCTTAATATGAATTGATACAAGCTAATGTTAGCTAATGTTTGCTAGCAATACCCACAATAACTTACTGGTCATACCAGACCAAATTAGGCTGTAGTTGGAAAACACCTGCATGTAGTGACTTGAGAAAGGGTGTGTTTAATTCTTTATAAATCCTCTTTAACTGCCAATATTGATTAAGAGCTTATTATCGTCCTTATTGACAATCAATCCTTTTGTTTGTAAAATTTTAGATATGTCAAAAAATGTTCAAACTCGTGATGTACAATAATAGTAGAACTAATAATTCTTCTTCCCTTTGTTCTTCTAAATAATGTTTAATTAGGTTGGGGAGAAAGGTGGCAAACATTAGCAAATATTAGCAAATGTATGCTAACATTAGCTACTATAAGCTAATGGTCATACCAGACCAAATCGGGCTGTAGCTGGAAAGCACCTGCATTTAGTGGCTTGAGAAAGAGTGTGTTTAATTCTTTATAAATCACCTCTTTAACTACCTGCCAATATTGGTTAATCTGCTAATTATCTTCTTCATTGATTAGCAATCCTTTTGTCTGTTCAATGTCAGATAGGCTATGTCAGACAATATAGCATAAAAATAACTCGTGATGTTCAATAATAGTACAACTAATAATTCTTCTTCTAAATAATGTTTAATTAGATTGGGAAAATGGTGGCATACATTAGCAAATGTTAGCTAATGTATGCTAACATTAGCCACCATAAGCCGAAACCAAATCGGGCTGTAGTTGGAAAGTACCGGCATGTACTGACTTGAGAAAGGGTGTGTTTTATATTTCATGAATCACCTTTTCTTTGGGAACAGAAAAAAATTTCCTCTTTTAAAAGATAACAATGTCTTCCTTCATGGCTGTGGCATGTAAGATAACACCGCACACATGCCTGATGTGTTTGTGTAGTCGAACACTCCTCCCTCCTCATTCTCATAACCTTATTGTGTGCAAATCATTGATGTTTAACATGTTATTGTTTGATATGTGTTTGGAATGGGTTTGTAAATATTAAACCTTTTCCTGCATGTTAGAATGACTAATCTTTTGAAGTAGCAAAACTAAGGCTTGGCAATGCTAACAATTCTAATAGCATAACTTTCTTTATTTCAAGAGGGGCAAGTTTAATCAGACTTGACTCCCTTGTTTACCAAAAGCATTCTGTTATCACCACAGCAGGCAATAATTAATAACATCCACAGTGTTCGTGCCCTGTCTCTGATTTCTTTCCAAGTGGTTAACTGCTGTGAGATCTTCCACCTTTGGAATACGGTGCTTCTTTATTAGACTTCCTCTCAGGCCTCTGCTGTGATTTGGAAACGATTTGCCTCTCCCATGCTGCTTTTATAAACTTCTGTATTTTTAATCCTCAAGACACAAGGGCAAATGTGGCCTATTCACAGCTTCGAACACAGAACCAGTCTGTTGTTGTGCTTTCTGCCTCTGACTCAGCCTTCTTCACTGTGCATGCAGATTCAGATGGAGCTCTTCCTCTGTGTCATTCTGTACCCACCATAAAGTCATTCTGCTGCTTATTACGCTCTC
The DNA here is from genome assembly GCF_022749685.1 of Semicossyphus pulcher. Lineage (NCBI taxonomy): Eukaryota > Metazoa > Chordata > Actinopteri > Labriformes > Labridae > Semicossyphus > Semicossyphus pulcher. The sequence continues at coordinate 15,356,762 of NW_027211670.1, read as the reverse complement.
TTGCTGTTTTGTCTTCTGTCAGAGTAATAACAATGTAGTGTCTCTCGTGCTGTTTCTTCCTTTTCGCAGGGAGGGTCGTCTGACTTCAGACTTCAGCAGCAGCTCGAGTGACACCGGCGCCATGTCTCCCGTCGAGATGATTGACACACAAAATTCCCACACACTGGATAAACAAAGCTCCACTGAAAGGTGAGAGATTAGACCCCGAATCCAAAACAGACAACATGAACACATTAGAAAGAGAGACATTTTCTGTGGGGGTGTCATGAGCAATGGTACAATGAGACATTTGAATCCCCCACTGTGTTGCCATCTGTGCCAGAAACAGCTTTGTGATGGTCACAGAGAGCAAAATAAAAAAACACATCACCTCATTTACAGTGACTCAGTAAAATAAATAACCTGAGAGGAACCTTGGGATCGGCGTCGACATGTTGCCGGACTGGTTGGAGAGGTTTCCGGATGGTTTCTGCAAGCAGTGTTATGAATGTTGGATAATAATGAGCGGGACTTGATATTAAAGAAGAGCGACTCAGGTGAAGTTGCTTTAAATGAGGAGCCCTTATCTATACAAACCCTCACGTCATTATGAAGGAGGCAATCGTTCACAGAGCCGACACGTATAGTAGACAACCTTTTACGCTTGCATTCACACCTTACGGGCAATTTTAGCGTCACCAATCGAACTAACGAGCATGTCTTTGGACTGTGGGGGGGGAGGGAACCCACGCATGCACGGGGAGAACATGCAAACTCCACGCTGAAAGGCCCCCTGTGAGGCGACAACGCTAACCAAAGCGTCACCGTGCAGCCCTTTTCTTCTTTAACGATTCTTAAAGATGGGTGGTTAAATCGGTGGCCCATGTATAGAGACTATTGTCCTTACTGCAGCAAACTCGGGTTCGACTCCCCCCCTCGTCCCTCCGCTGCGTGTCGTCATCCCCAATTCTCTCTTCCCCTATTTCCAACACTCCTGCTGGTTTTATAAAGTGTCAAGATATCTCCAAAGCAGGTCAAAATATATACAATACATAACAAACAATTCTGTTTTAAGTTGTTGTTCTTTTCCTTTTAAGCCTCGACACCATCACCCCAGAGGAGAGAGAGTTTGAGATCAAGCAGGCAGACTTGAAGAAACACCTGACACTGACAGAAGTTGAAGGGAAACCAAGGTAAGTGTAGAGTTAGGAAATAGGACCACTGACCTCACTGCAGTGTGACTGTGGGGAAATAGAAATGTTACAAGTCTCAGATATGGGACTGCTTTGAAAAAGAGGGATACCGGGTACTCACAGTAGCAAGGTGTTTAAAAGCCACTGGGCTTTTTCTTCATGCACACTTTCACCAGGATTTAGTTTGAAGGGCAGCTCCAGTCATGTTGTAAGACCTATAAAATGCTCTGCTTGAAATAATAAATTGTGTCTGATATGTTTTTCCTGCAAAACACGTTTAATTACCTTGTAAAAATCCTCCCAAGGCATCTCCTCCTTCTCCCTCTTTAAAAATTCCCCAATCTGCATAGACCCCGCCCACTATTCACATTTCCAACCGCCCCCTCCGTCACGGAAACAAAACACGTCTCTGCTGTAGTTTAGCGGCAACTTGTTGAAACTTAGCTAGCTTAAAATGTAGAAATTAGTAGCAGTAATGTTAACATTAGCACATCGCCTATTTGCATAGCGTCACCCCGTCCATTAACGGGATTGGCTGCTTAGGTTTGTGACGTCTCAAACCTGCCAATCTGAAAACCAATCCCCTTTATAAGTTGTAGAAAAAAAAAGACATTTAAATTAAATTTTTTTCAAGTTTTCATGTAAGACCAGGCTCTATTGGGCTAACAGCACTTTGGTTTTAGCCTTGACTTTCTTAAAGCATCAATAGCTGTCTCTCACTGAACTGGTTATATAAGATTTAACACAATGTCTACACAGGCACATGTGTGTAAATCAGAAAAAAATAGACACAAAGCATACAAAAGTGAGTTGTTACAAGCCTCGTTGACAGCTGGCCTGATAAAAAGAAGCCTATCTGTCTATCTTCATTCAGCCGTGCCAGTAACAAACATGTGGACAACACGATCGTATCACCTCCTTTGCTGTAAGACAAACTGCAGAAGACAATAGCTGTTATCTCGGATGGCGGTAAATGCTTTGCAAGGCTTTCAGTAATAGTGATAAAATGTGATGAAGAGTTTGTAAACAAACTCGTCCAAGTCCAACTGCATCAGATTTAACACGTCATATGACCTGGAGGACTGAGAACCTTTGGTTTATACTGTGTGAATGAGCTTACAGATGATGTGTGTGTGTGTCACAGTGTGTCGGGGTGGACAGGCCAGCCACAGTCGGTGTGTCTGTTTCACAAAGGAGACCAAATCCTGGCAGTTAACGACCTGCACACCTGCAGCGTGGACGAGTTCAACATGTTTCTCAGCAAGTCGCTCAAGAGCGAGGTACGTCCACACGCACATAAAAAACAGCAGGATACTTCTGTGATGAATTCATCTGAGAGGTAAATGACTTCTCTTTTCAGGTAAGGGTGACCATCCTTCGTCTGCCCGGATGTCTGCCTCTGCATTCATCAAACTGTCCCTGCATTGACTGACCTTTAGAGACACTTCCGCTGTGTGTCTGTTGTGTTCAAATGACTCGTAAAAAGGTACTTCCTGTCCAGGATTGTGGGCTTGTACCATGTATTAACCACAAGTGAATGTAAAGCTGGTGAAATGAAGTATATTTAAATTAATCTCACACATTAAAAAGATGCATTTTAGCCGTGTATTACACCATGACCTGCAGTATAAATAGAGCACCATATATTTAGCTCATTGTGTATTGTATTTACTGTAGATAGGGTGTTATTGCTATGTAAAGTTGTGTCTAGAAGGAAACAAAAGGCAAAGGTAGTGATACTTATTTCCTCATTCCGCCTGTCTGATTCAAAAGAAAACCAGACAAAGATAAATTACAGATTGTGCAAGGAGTGTCGTGCTAAAAAAGGAAACTATGCATGTATACTTTGATACTAAACTGAACTAATAACCACATTTTTACATATAAATCACACATAACGCACAGTAGAGCCAAATGAAAAGTTGCAAAGTGTAACTGCGAGTGTTTCAGGTGATTCTGGACATGAGTTTGGTGAATCCTAAACGTGACTTCTATATGAACACCTTTGTAAATAACTAACTTAACTTCAAGATGGCTGCAAGCAACATTTAAGAGTTTAACTGAAGAATGAATGTGTATTTCTGGTCCTAATTCAGAAATGTAATGTTATGAAATAAATATACAAACTGTATGTGTGTGTTATGATTGTACCGTGAGCAATAACTGTTGCATGCCAACAATGCTGCTTCATTTTCCAGTCTGCTCGGTATGCTGCGCCTGTGATGTCACTTCTCTGTAAGCCGTGCCCTCTGATGACGCCTTCATGAGACACTTTGTTCAACTGCTCGCTCTTAGTTCATTTTGTTATACACCTAAATTTAGTATATCTGGAATGTGCTTTAACAAAGATTCAGGAAAGCATCGGTATATCACGTCCTTCCTTCAGGGAAAGTCTGGTGAATTAATATGCCGACAGAACGCCGTCGCACCTCGGGCTACGCTTCACCTATTTCCCTCCAACTCCGAGCAGAAACGGTGACTCAGACAGCCGAGAAGCTTTTCCCTGAAATGAAGCCGAGAAGATACTTTTAATCCTTTTTTTAAATGAGGTCTGGCGAGCAGAGCCACTACCAGACAAAGAAAACGCCGAATGAAAGGGCCCGCTCACTTCATGTGCTACAAACCAATCACGGTTTCTAAATCGTGTCACAGACCGGCGTCCACAGAGGGCCGGGATAAAGCCCGGTTTAACTTCAAATAATTGTATCTTATTTCAATATTCACATGAGTCCTTTTCCCATGATGTCGTATCAGCCTTTAAAAGCTTAATGTAAGTTTTAATGGAGCGATTAATCAGATAAGACTTCTAACAGAATTATTTAGGACATTTAGGCGCCGTACTTTAACTGTGATGCTCAAGCTGTGCTGTATTATAAATACACTTTATTTTTATTAAATGCATCCTTAAAGAGGGTGATGCAAATGTAGGTTACAGTGGGGGGATTTAATCTGTTTTATTTGTAAAATAATGAATAAATTGTACAAGATTGTTATTTGTGTCTCTGTAACAGCCTTTTTCTTTGCCTGAAGATGTCAAATAATTGATATAAATGCTGCAGAATTCATTGACATTGCTATTAAAATGAAGCAAAACAACAAATGTAATTGTTTTTAGTTGCTTTACTTACAAAATCCTTAAAATTTAGTTTTAAAATGAAGGAAAATAATTTCCTTTTTGCATCTACTGAAGCATAAATTAGACCCAAGGGTAAAAAAAAAAGAGCAGATCTATATCATACACAGGGATGTGTTTTGTTATTAGTATGACAATACGTTTATAATTTGTCGACATAATTATCTTCCAAAATCAGACACCAGTAAGACATACCTGCTGACGTAAATAGAAAGATATTTCAAAGAGAGCTCCCGTCAATCCAATTTCAGCTTGACAAGAATTAATACTCATCATCCATGCCTGAGGGGAGAACGCGATACCCCATTATTATTCTTATTATTAGAACTGGGTACTGGAAAAGGCGAGCTGCAGCCACAGACGGTATTAGAGTGGTTATTACATCAGTCACCAGTGGGTGATGACACGAGCAGGATTTTAAATAGGGAAGAGAGGCGAGATGTAATGAAAACTGGAGGTGGTTTCAAAACAGAGATTTTTGTTAACGCGCAATGCGAAGACGAAGAAGACAAGAAGACGACGAAGAAGGCAAAGAAGAAGAAGGCGAAAAAGACGAAGACGATGAAGAGGAAGAAGGAGAAGAAGAACAAGACGAGAAAGAAGAAGATGAAGACGTGGAAGAAGATTAAGAGGACACCAACGAAAAAGAAGCCGAAGAAGACAAAAATAAAAAAAGAAGATGACAAAGAAGACGAAGACAACGAAGAAGAAGACGAAGACAAAGAAGACAAAGTAGAAGAAGATGAAGACAAAGAAGACGACATAGAAGAAGACAAAGACTAAGAAGACAACAAAGACGATGGCGAAGAAGTAGACAACGAAGATGACGAAAAAGAAAACGACAGAAGGACCACGAAGACCACTAGACGTAGTCTTGATGTGATGGAAACCTACAAGAACAGTTTGCCAGGCAGCTCTGATGCAGGTGTGTATGTGAATAAGTAGGAAATTAAAATGAACTTCACTGGCTGCAAACCCTAGTATATATTATATACTGTAGAATTCTGCAGAACAAAATCAACACTTTCAGTGTCTACACTGTTGATTTTACGACAAACATCCTCCCTCTGGCCCCTGAGGTCGAACACACGCAGCTCCTCAGGCAGACGGGATAAGCTGAAGTTGTTCTACATGAAAGGAGAGATCACGCGGCGCCTCCGTGAACAGCTAGCTCCACAGGGAGTAGATTCAGAAAGCTCCGTCTCTGCCGTCTCAGAGATAAACTACTCACAGATCTGACAGCGCACACAAAGCTGCAGTGTAACAGTGGTGTTCCTCCTGCCTGAAGAGGGCTTGTGCTTATCCATCTATATGTGGAGATGCCAACATGAAATCTGACTGCAACCTTTAAAACCACAGACTCTCTCTCTCTTTGTATACATAAACATTTCCTTGACATAAACAGGTGAATGCTGCAAAAAATTACAATGTGGGAAAAAAGAACTTTTAAAATATTTATTTTTTCCTGCATAAAAGTTTGAAGTTCTTAGAAAACAAACGACAGATCATTGCACAGTTTTAAAGCAGCGCTACAGTCAGGTTACACTGGAGGCGGTACATCAGTTCCATTGTATAATACTTCTTGATGACACAGGTGTAGTTCTCTACAATAATACATGAAAGATATTAAAACAAAATTACTTGTACAGTGTTATAAGAGTGTGTATTTGACCTGTTTTTAATGGATGTGAATATTCATGGACATATTTCATGCGTCACATACCCTTTAGTCCGCATTGAAATGGTAGTGTTTTGATTGCAGTCATGTAAGGCTAAAAGTAATAAAGTCAGAAGGGGTAAAACACTGCGTATTTGTTCCGAGGTCGTGCAGTATTTCAAGTATTGAGAATTAACTGGCTTTGCTGCGATTTCCGTAAACACAGTTTTACAGGTGTATAAGTTACCGTGTAGCTTTAGTTTCCATGAGCCACTCACTAAAGCACTTCTCCATGGCCTTCCTGCTCGACCAGCTGCCATTGTTGACCGTCGGGATGATCTTGAGAGGCCGGAGCCACTGGACGAAACGCTTCAACTCCAGGAAGCTGCTGTGTTCGCTGTACGGGATTCCTGTCAGGAAAACAAGAGAGGTGACTTTAAACGTTAAATCATCTTTATGCTGAAAAGACGTGTAAGTCTGAAGATAATCTACACTTTGTTGTTCCGCAGTGGTTTTTCAAATGTGGGTTTTAATTGCATCAATTTTCTATTTGTAACCCCCTGGGTTATTATTATATCATAAAACCCTAAGATGTTTTCTTATTTAATGTATATATGGTCATATAATGTGTATTATCTGGTTTAAATGTCTATTTTGCTATTTCTATGTGAAGTAGTGTAATTTACAGATAACAGTGAATGCAGCATAATAAGTTTGTGTGAAAGGTACAGCACTTTACACGTGCCTGATTAGGTTGACTATACATACTAGAATGCTGTTTGTTGTATTCTTTTCCCCTATTTGTTAGTTTGGGGCATTGTCAAGTTCCCCAGTTTCTGATTGGCTGGGGGGCGGGAGAACAACGGAGCATGAGTGAAGGTCTGTGTGATTCAGAGCGCGTCCGCGGGACTGCCGTCACTCGCGCTGAAGAACGGTATTATTATTTGTATTCTGTAAAATTATCTTCGCGAATGTCACTGTGATACATGGACATTATAGTCAGCCGTCAGTTGCTGTGGCTGTTTGTTTTTTTGGGATCAGTATTGAAGACTGTGGTTAGTGTTGCACCGCTAAACTAGCAGCTATGTTAGCGGCTAGCGGGCTGTAGCCATGTTAGCTCTGGAGATACATCCCCGCTAGCACGCCTTTTGGATATCGTCAGCGGACAAGAGAGGGACAACGAGTGCTTTGGACGATCGTGAACAGCCTAGCTGCCCTTCGGGTGAGAAGGAGAGACTTTCTTCCATCATTCAATGCGAGGGATCGATGTGAGGAGCTGCCGCATCTGGGAACTAAGGACCATGCAACTCTGAACTCTCGAGGGTGGTGAGTAACCCTGCTCGTAAGGGAGGCCACTTTCGGCTATCTTCGTCTTCGTGGCCCAACGCCACACCACGCTCAGGCCTGCAACGGCGGTTAATTATTTGTAATTTGCCGGCTTTTTCTTTGTTTTGTTTTCAATAGAGTGGGCCCACCAATATTGTGTTAAGTATAAATATATTGACTCTAAATGAGTGTTAGGTACTGTTGTGTGTGCCTATAATATTGTTTAACCAGGGTTTAATTTTCCCTTTGGGAGAAAAAGAGTGAAACCTCTAACTGGTAGAAACTTTGTATTGTTTAAAGCTGCCTGTAGCTGTTGGGACAATACTACCATTTCCTTTATTTGCTACTTAGGCATAATTTTTGTTTTATTAAATATTGTCAATTTAACTGTTTAAAGTGTTTTATGTGGTATCATTCTATTAATGTGATAAAAGTATTTACACTTTAACACTGTAGACAGGCACGCACTCAAAACATAAATACAGTACAATATTATTATTTATAGTGAGTGTAAGTTTATGGATCTAGGGGCTGTTCTTTAAGCTTGTACAGCAGAACAGTGCTACATAAATGGAGGCACCGCTGGGATGAGTTCTCCACGTTTTGAAAAACATGATGACGTTAATCATCATGTTCTTCACTGTTGTGAATGCATAACCCTTCTGGGCCAGGTATGCAACTTGTCCATCTGGTTTAAAAACCTAAGGTCACACGAGATGGAGCTGGAAGGTAGGCCAGCAGCGATGTAAAGGCAAAAGCGACGAATGTGGCTGGATGACTGCTTTGCATTGTCCCTGTCCTTCCTTCCTGTCCGTGGTCCCAAGCGAAAGCTTTCAAAGTCTTGAACGATCTTTTCATATAAAAATGTGTCCGTCTTCGCCATGGTTACACGTTCCCCTCTTTGAGCCGATCGAGATGCTTTATGTGGTGTACTTTTGGGGGTGGCTGCCTGTGACTGCATCTTGAGCAAAGTATTCACCTTTTGTTCCACGTGCTGCAGCCTAGAAAAAACATGCTCACAGTTGCATGCACATGTCTTTGACAGTGAACCAGTCGAGTGTTCAGTCTGGCCACTCAAGTGCCCTGGTAGGTTGAATGGAGAACTCCCACTCTCACACGACACTGGACTCATGGACCCACGCTGAGGGGTGGAATGGGGTTGGAGAATCGGAGTCATAGAAATGTTGCTGAATGAAGAGCTTGAAGACCCAGGAACAGGGGTGGAAGGAAGTGGCTGACTGGGAGCTTGATGAAGGTCAATGGAGGAGGATGTGTCTTGACCAAGAGATATAGGGGTGGAATCGATGCCAGTGGAAGGACAATCATTAGACGATGAACTGTCAGTTGTCTGAAGACAAAGGTAAAGATCATTGTCGTCCTTCTGGGACTCCTCTTGCTCCTGCCTCAGTTCCTCATCAGTGGGCTCTTTAGACAGGTCTCCAATAGGTGGAACAAAATCCTCGTATTGATTGGTAATCCCCATGTCCAACGTGGATACAATAGGCACATCAGGGTTGGACTCCCTCAGTGCAGCAATCTCTTTCACTATGACTGCTCTCTTGGCCTGCTTCATGATTGGTTCTCGCTCATCTGCTGGATAAATCCTGTGTGTGTCTATTAAATGCTTATCAAGGCGGATAAGCTCTTTCTTCGAATATATGTTGCAGTCCAACTTTCCTGAAGTTCGTGCATTCCCATATCTCATAAGAAGCTGAAGCTCCTGTTTATTGGGAATAGTGTGGGACACTATAAGGTGTTGCTTCAAGTTCACAAAGCTTCCAAAACACATCCCACACAGTTTGCCACTCATCTTGGCAACCAGGTAATGTGGAACACCTGCGATACCTTCATCTGTGCAGATCTCTGTACTTCCTCCCTCCCTCTTCTGGGCTCTGGACACTCCGTAATGACAACGATATATCTCCCTCAGTTGGTACTTTGGGCTCATAGGGTCCTTTGGTTGTTCAGAATGAAGCTGCTTCCCTCTGTGTCTGAAGTAGCCCTCTCCATTCCTCTCACAGGTGACACATTCACATATTATATTTCCATCCCCAAAAAAGTTGGCCCCATAGTAACATGTGATCTCCTCCCCAAGTGAGATGGGTCTAATCACTTCAATATAAGCAATATTTTTCTCGCCACCAAAGTACTTGCAGTTTGGTTTGCAGTCATGATTGATAAAAGTTGCAGGCCCAAGCCACAGCTGAGCACAGCATTTGCGAGTACAATTGATCTCTTAAGAGTATCTATCACATGACTCTATTTTGACACCACTGTCTAGCAGGAAGGCACTGAGATAGCGATAGACATGTTGCCTCAGTAGCTCCTGACGATGGCTTTCCATAGAATTAAAATAGTCACCAGCCAGTCCGCCCACTGTCAGCGCCTCGAGTGTTGCGTTAAAGTCATGTGTACTCTGAAATCGCACTCGGGTCTCTTTGAGATTATCCCAACACTGTATCTCTGGTAAAGGACTAGTATTCATTTTATGGGTGCAGAAGCCCAGCAGAGGGTCCAGGACCAATTTGGTGGCAAGGTCATCAATCTCGCACAGCTCTGTCACACTCAGTCCAGCCATCGTCTCTTTCCATCAGGATACTGGAAGTCTTTTGTGATCATTCAAAAGTATATCAGGTGTGAAAGCTCTTTGTCAACAAGCCCGTATCACTCAGTCACCAGAGCTCCCCAACCGTCTCATCGACCAGCTTGGAGCTCCACCAAGTGCACTCCCTGGTGTCTATACCTTTCTCACACAACTGGAGGTGAGCTCCTTGGAACAGCTAACCAATGAGGAAATAAGCAAAGCTCAGGATCTGGATCCAACAATCAATGTCACCAAACAAACAGTAAAAAGTGGAGTTTGGCCTGCGACCACCCAAAGCAACAGTCCAGACAACATGTTACTGCAGCGAGAGAGGAATAAACTCTTGATAAAAGCAGGCCTGTTGTACAGGAAAGCTACAAGACCAGCAGGGGGACAGACCTTACAATTAGTCCTCCCCAATGAGTACTGCCTGAAAGTGCTTAAGTCACTGCATGATGACTCAGGTCATCTGGGAGTTGACCGCACCATTGAGCTGGCAAAGGACAGATTTTATTGGCCTAAGATGGCTGTGGACATCACACAGTACATCAAAAACTGCGGTAGGTTCATTGCCCGAAAAACCTTACCTCATAGGGCCTCACCTTTGAACCAAATCTCCAGCAATGGTCCCCTGGACTTAGTATGTATTGACTTCCTGTCAATTGAACCGGATTCAAGGGGAGTGGCCAACGTCCTTGTTGTGACAGACCATTTTACACGTTACGCCCAGGCCTATCCAACCAAAGATCAAAGCATCAACTGTTGCCAAGGTGTTAGTTGAGAAATAATTTGTGCATTACGGCTTGCCAGCCAGAATTCACTTGGACCAAGGGCGTGACTTTGAGAGTCGTCTAATCAAAGAGCTCTTGGAAATGTTGGGTATCAAAAAATCCCGTACAACCCCTTATCATCCCCAAGGTGACCCGCAGCCAGAGCGGTTTAACCGTACTCTCTTGTCCATGCTGGGAACCCTCAGCCCGAGCCAGAAACAGAAGTGGAGCCAGCATGTCAGTTTGCTCGTCCATGCCTACAACTGTACCCGGAACGATGCAACTGGCTACTCTCCGTATTACTTGATGTTTGGCCGCGAAGCTCGTCTACCCATTGACTTGTGCTTTGGAACATCACCTGATGGGGAGGATAATGTGAACTACTTGCAGTATGTCGACAACATGAGAGACAATTTGAGAAAGGCCTATCAGTTAGCAGTGGAAGCAGCTAACAAAACACATGAAAGAAACAAGAGACACTATGACACCAGAGTGAGAAACCAGGTTCTAGAGAAGGGGGACCGCGTGCTAATTCGAGCCACAAATCTACAAGGTAAGCATAAACTTGCCGACAAGTGGAATTCCTGTCCCTACGTGGTTGTCGAAAAACTACCCAACCTGCCTGTGTTCAGAGTAAAGCCTGAGAAAGGAAGGGTCATAGTCAAAAACTTACACCGGGACCACCTCTTGCCTATTGGGCAATTAATAAGGTTTCCATCTGGTCCAGAGGAGAAACAGGTGCCACAGAGGCTATTTTGCTATTTCTATGTGAAGTAGTGTAATTTACAGATAACAGTGAATGCAGCATAATAAGTTTGTGTGAAAGGTACAGCACTTTACACCTGATTAGGTTGACTATACATACTAGAATGCTGTTTGTTGTATTCTTTTCCCCTATTTGTCAGTTTGGGGCATTGTCAAGTTCCTCTGTTTCTGATTGGCTGGGGGGCGGGAGAACAACGGAGCATGAGTGAAGGTCTGTGTGATTCAGAGCGAGTCCGCGGGACTGCCGTCACTCGCGCTGAAGAACGGTATTATTATTTGTATTCTGTAAAATTATCTTTGTGAATGTCACTGTGATACATGGACATTATAGTCAACCGTCAGTTGCTGTGGCTGTTTGTTTTTTTGGGATCAGTATTGAAGACTGGTTAGTGTTGCACCGCTAAACTAGTAGCTATGGTAGCAGCTAGCTGTCGCTAGCGGGCTGTAGCCGTGTTAGCTCTAGAGATACATCCCCGCTAGCACACCTTTTGGATATCGTCAGCGGACAAGAGAGGGACAACGAGTGCTTTGGACGATCGTGAACAGCCTAGCTGCCCCTCGGGTGAGAAGGAGAGACTTTCTTCCATCATTCAATGCGAGGGATCGATGTGAGGAGCTGCCGCATCTGGGAACTAAGGACCATGCAACTCTGAACTCTCGAGGGTGGTGAGTAACCCTGATCGTAAGGGAGGCCACTTTCGGCTATCTTCGTCTTCGTGGCCCAACGCCACACCACGCTCAGGCCTGCAACGGGGGTTAATTATTTGTAATTTGCCGGCTTTTTCTTTGTTTTGTTTTCAATAGAGTGGGCCCACCAATATTGTGTTAAGTATAAATATATTGACTCTAAATAAGTGTTAGGTACTGTTGTGTGTGCCTATAATATTGTTTAACCAGGGTTTAATTTTCCCTTTGGGAGAAAAAGAGTGAAACCTCTAACTGGTAGAAACTTTGTATTGTTTAAAGCTGCCTGTAGCTGTTGGGACAATACTACCATTTCCTTTATTTGCTACTTAGGCATAATTTTTGGTTTATTAAATATTGTCAATTTAACTGTTTTGCTGAAGTGTTTTATGTGGTATCTTTCTATTAATGTGATAAAAGTCTTTGCTCTTTAACGCTGTAGACAGGCACGCACTCAACACATAAATACAGTACAATATTATTATTTATAGTGAGTGTAAGTTAACGGATCTAGGGGCTGTTCTTTAAGCTTGTACAGCAGAACAGTGCTACATATTTATTTAGAAGACGAGGGAAGGACCGGTGGTTTATAACTAAACTAGACAGACTTTTGAGACATGATTTTTACTTTCACGCAGCTCAATCCCTTAAGTTATTATCCTGTGTGCACAAGATAATATTTTTTACCTTTCGGGACTTCAGAGGCTGAGTACAGATCAGATTTAAGCAAGTAAAAACTTCTCAATGAGCCAGATCTTACGTTCTGAAACATTACAACCATAAATGATTAATTTCTTTTCCTTTCAAGGAGAGAATGAGAAAACTATTTTGCTTCTTCTGTCATCACTCCAACCCTCAAGAAATGTGATGTTCCCTGCTTCTTTGAAAATACCCAGCTACAGTTAATCCTCCCACGTGCAGAGAACGATATTAGGAGCAGTAGTAGCACATGGTGAGAAACGGCAAGGAGGACTTTATCAACCTAAAGCAGAGAGAGGGAGAGCGATTTTTATTCCGCCTGACTGACTCACAAAACGATTATCACACCGCAAAAGTCTTGGGCTGGTTGGGAGTTACAGGCCAGCTGGCTGGTGGCGTGGATGGACCCATGCAGAACATGAAATACAGGACAGGAGGACAAACGGCTAAATCAAATCATGACCCACTTCAGTACTGTCATTTGTATGATAGACTGCGGACCACCTCCTCTCTTTGCCAATAGAGGGAGCTGCAGGACAAATACAATGTAAGAGAAATGCTTCTCTTGTGATTAAGTCTCTTGTGAATGCAAGAGGGTAAGATTTTTTTACCCTCACAGGGTTCTGCTTTTGGCGACTAAAAGAGAGAAGTGCATTCTGCCAGGAAATAACAGCACCAATACATCCAAGCTTGCAAAACACCTTCAACTAGTAGTGCTGTTTACACTATATAAAGCTGCAGGTCTGATTTATACTGCAAAGAGAAGTATTTACAAATATTCAGACATTATTCTTAGCTATTTATAATCTTTTCAGGCCAAGTGTGCTAAAGCGTGTCAGAGAGAAAAAAAGAGGACTTCATACCATAGATAGAGACGTTGCCGCTGATCTGAGGCTGAATATCTTCCACTGAGTCCACCTGCTGGCTGAAGGTCCAACCTGTGGGCTTAAAGGCCAGCAGCTGATCGTACTGGGAAGAAAAGCGAGCCAGGTAATCCTGCAGTTTCTGGAGACAAGAGGAGGGAGACGGGGAAATGACAGTTGTATATTTAAACTTAGCGAAGATGCACGAATATTTGAGTGGGATTTCACAAAGAAAACAAATGTGTAAATAAACAAAATGTACTGATATCACATGTTTGTGCAGCTTTTAAACTCATAACATTAGACGGGTATATAAACAACACCGGGAACATCGCCCTGAAATTACTTCACTTTTATCAATCCTTTGTTTTCCTGCTTTAAAACTGTCTGCAAACACTTTAAAATATTCTTAATACTTGGACTAAAATGCAGTAAGTATATAAGAAACTGCCTGAGGGACCTAATTCGCTAAAGTATTTTGTTCCCTTAACATGCTCCTAAAATAGATCCGTTTTTCACACTCCCCTGAGTCCCACCGTAAAAAACTGTTATTCTCAGATCGCTGCTGAAGAATGAGGCCGCTGCACCTACTTTGAAGTTGAGCTGCATCATGGGTAGAACATGAACCTGGGCCGCCTTCCCGTCAGTGGTTATACTTTGTCGGACTTGTTCTGACTCCAGGCAGCACATGGTGTTGTATTTGTCTCTAGAGAGGCACACTTTAGAGCCCAGGACCTGGGCCAGTGCTGCGAAGGAAGCAGAATAAGGTCTGTGGTGAAGCCTCTTTATTTTAACACCATTAACTACCCTGTTGTTATGGTTACCCTGATATACATTTGTACATTTTATTTAATGAGTAAGTTTCCTTTTAATTTGCTTAACGACAAACAAACACAATATGGATTTATTTTTCTGTGTGAGTTGAAGACAATGAGTACGATGCTGGAGTCGTTTAAGTCAGCTGTTGTTTTCCTCTTCTCCAGTTTCAGGCAGAAGCAGCGCGATTACACGATGAATGCATCTTGTCCGCTTTTGTGAGGACATTGCTTTGATTACTTCACCGCCAAAAGTGGGACAGAGCATCATTCATGCGTCACTACCAGAGGATCTACACACGACACGTATCGAGTGGCTCTTTACAGATAATCCACAATTCTCCACAGAGCTCCCGTTTCAGTGACCTTTCAATGGGAGGAAAGGTCAGAGCTGATGTAAGGATGCAGACGCCGTTTTTACAATAAGGTTTAGAAACACGTCAGACGGTTTGTGTTGGTGGGAATACTTTCCTTCTAACCGTCACCCGATTGACACTTTTGTTACAATCCGACAACAACCTTTTTTTTTTTTTAAGCATAATTAGTCACGGTCATAACCGCTACATGTGTACCCACAGGAATAGGTATGTTATGAAATGTACCTTTGGCTAAGAAGCACATTATCTTCGATCTATCACCGAATGAGGTAACACAATGGTGATTGAGCCAGAGCCCCACTGATGAAAGCCTTCACATTTGCAGTACTACAGACTGGGTGTCTGTGGCGACCTTCACAGAAAAAATCACAAGCAGCGCCCAGTTAGTGACGCGTTTTCCATCACCAGAGAGGGTAGGCGGAGCTGAGCGGCTGCTGTTCCAGTCTCTGCAAGTGTTGCGAGTAAACGGTAATCTACTATGGCTGAACAAACAAAGAAGATCGATGACTACAGATACAACTTCAAAAATAAGTGAAAATCCAAAGAAGAAGAAACAAATTCGACGCTCCGATGAAGGCAAACAGTTTAAAAAGGAAAGCAACCGTCAGCGAGGAAAATCAAGAGTTACAACGGTAACAAAGGGAGCCAACCGTGGACGTCTCATTGAATTGGGAAGTGTATTCTCGCAATGTACTCTCGCAAATGCCTCATGTACAGAGGCAAAGTCTGCGACCCGCAGCTTTTTGGTGCAAGTCCAACCCATTTCCTGTCCATCTTCACTGTCCTATCAAATCAAGGCAAATTTAATTACATTTTTTTTAAGGTTTTTTTTTTTTTTGCCTTTATTTGATAGGACAGTAAAGACGGACAGGAAATATGGGGAGAAGAGAGTGGGGATGACATGCACCAAAGGGCAGCGAGTCAGAGTCGAACCCAAGGCCAATGCATGGCTGACTTAGCCTCCGTACATGGGACACCTGCTCTACCAACTGAGCTAAACAGCGCCCCCTGCCAGTTGTTTTGACGATTAATTGATTAATCCGTTGGTCAAATAATGTCAGAAAACTGCTTCCTTTGTCCAACCAACCGTCCAAAACCCAAAGACTTTTCATTTACAAAATTACAAAAAAGCATCAACTCCTTTCATGTTAGAAGCTGAAACCAAGAAATTGTATTCAAATTTTAAGGTATGTAAGGTAAATAACATGGATCCTTGAGGTCAAACAGATGCAATAAGTATCATTGAGACTGAACACTCACCCAGAAACACCTTCTCTTTCCCCACAGAGTAGGAGCCGCACACCACCAGCGTACGTGGGTTGAGCGTCACCAACTCGAAGGCTGTGCTGGCTGCAAAGCTGATGACTTCCTGCTGTCTGGGGAAGGTGTACTCGGGGCTGCAGTAGCTGTAAGGACAAGGAGAACTACCTCAGGACATCTGCATCACAGTTATTGAGTTTACTGCTTGAGAGAGTTGAGGACATAGACTGAGAACTAAGTGCACAGTTTAGCCGATATTGGTCTGAGAATATTCACGGTAACCATCCGTAAAAGTCACAGCTGAGAGAAGTCCAATATTACTACAGTCCTCTGTTCTAACCTCAGAGGAGAGAGGAGACGGGGAGGTACTAACGTTGTGTCCAGGTAGAGCGTCTGCACCCTGCGGCCGAGTAGCTCCGGGTACGTCTCCATTGAGGGATCAGCTCTGAAGTCTCCAGTGTGGAGGACCGTCTGTCCATCGGGCAGGAAGAACAGCAGCATGGCCGCTCCTGGACAACTGAAGGAACAGACACAGACAGGAAGTGAAGCTGGAAGCTGTTTTAACTTTTATAACAATGGCTGTAGTATCATCTTTATCCATCAAGTGCATTCAAGTGATGTTACTTCTTCCAGTGTCTTTTAGCAGGCCGTGGTAACAAGTCATCAAGATGAAACTGACCACTCCCACAGTTCTCATGAGGACACTCTCCCTCCAGACAAACTGGCTATATCATAGACTGTATAAAAAGATGGACGACATGACAGCTCCCTAAAAGTGAAGCCAAAACCTCTCTATCGCCCCCTGCTGACTGGCTGCAGTATAGGTCATAAAGCCCACCTCCTCCATGTTAACAGATGGGACATGAGTCAAACTATAAAATCAAAATATATTTTTCTCAAACATGGTTTCTGTCATCTGTCAATTTTTCAGAGAAGTTTATTTTTAATTAGTTATTTGATGCTGTAAAAAGGATGATTGACAGCTCTGTTGACAAATACGGCTCCTGCAGCCGATCTGTTCCGGATTAGCAGAGCAGAGGAGGATCAGCGAGAGGAGACGTAACTAAAACAATCACTAGTCATTGAAGTTTACATAACCGTGAATCTCTGCTTCGGACCAACACAGGAAGCTTTTTGCTGTTAAATGGGCCGAAACTGGGTTAGAAAACAGTGAAGATGTTACGTGGTTAGGTCTTTTTTGTATCTATTACTCATTCAGTCTGTGTATCAAACTCAGCACTGACAAATTTGGAACGATGTTCGAGCGCTGCTTGGACGGAGACGGGCGGAGGAGGAGGTTGAGACTCTTCTTTTATATACAGTCACTGGGCCATATTAAGTAGGTGATCAGAAGAAGATATACTTTATTAATCCCAGAGGGGAAATTCAATTCAATCAGTGGCTTATGTTGAAGGTAGGTAGAGAACTCACTGATTGGCATCCAGGAGGATGACATCGACTCCCTCCACAGTGACCTGGGTGTTCATGGGGAGGATGTGGACGTACTGCTCTGCCACCTTCAGTTTGCTCTTCACCAGGTTCCCTGTAATCTGACGAGAGAGGCAGAGGAGACTCAGTCAATATTTATAACATACTGTACCAGCGATGCAGCAGCAGCCACCAAAGCCTAGTTGGATTTTTGGAGTCTATAAAAAAAACCTGTTAAGAGTCAGAATCAGCTCTCATTATGAAGCTGTTGATCGAGTGATTTCCCAAAAATAGAATCCTAAACATTTTAATTCCTCAGGGATTTTGGTCGATCTTTTCTGGGCTTTGACCCACCCACTGTACTGCACTCTACATTGAATTTCTGTGACCCACCAAATAAACAAAACCCCGACGGAGTCCCAATCAGTCCTTGCAAGTCTGTTTTTAGATGTAATCCCAAGAGTGCGCACACTCTACTGTGATAAATCATGACCCAATTGAACTTACGTCACATCCAGCCTCTTACTTGATGCTATCAGTTGGGTTATTTTGATTAGCTTGAGCCATATATAACAGCAATAACTATTATCTGAAGGACCAAATGAGACCAAAACAAACCTCATTTCATGGATCTCAAGTGTTTTTGTCCGAAATTGTTTTTAAAAAACCCCTCAAAAGGTCCTCAAATTTCAATCAACTCCACAACAGCTCGAGCCAATGGAAAATTGGTATTCATAGCCGCCAACTGCGAGCTAATTTTTCATTACTCTGACTCTACCCAGTGCAGTGAGATAAGTGGATCAGGCATTCACTGTATGAATTACGCGGCAGAGATCAGTCAGAGAGCTTTTTAATGGAGGTGCAAATAAATAGGATTATTGAAAAAAAAAAAAAGGGTCTGTAGCACCTTCAAAGAATGAATCCCTTCGTTAGTATTCAAGGACAAACAGGCCTTTATTTTGCATACAAAACTGCAGACATCAAAAGTGGCACAATGTTTCTTTCTTTTCCAGTTCGAATGAGAAAAATGGTGAGTTTGTGTTGGATGCAGTTTCAAAAAGGTGGACTAAAACGATATCTGGGTTAAAAACAACCATGCATGACTGTTACATGTTAAAATTAAAGCAAAAAATGCCTTTATGTTGTGCAGGACAAGTCATTAAATAAGCATCACGCAACATAAATGGCTTTTTATTCAATATAACTTTTAACTTAACATGTTGCACAATGTATTTGTACATGTATTCTATATTTGACTCTGTTTATTGTTCCTGTAGTTTTTCATTATTTGGTATCTGCCTATTAGCATTCTTGCTAACCTTGCCCTATTTACATCCTCTTTCACTGTAAAGCTCTACATTAACGTGCTTTGTCCCTACCAAATAAAGCTGTGAGGAGTTTTAGCTGGTTATGAAACAGACTGAATTTAACACTGATGCCTCTACATGAGCTAAAACAGCAAATCAGACCATCAGCGACAACATTGATTATTTATTTATTTATTAGGTGTCAGACGAAGCGATTAACTGCACGCTGCCTTTGTTTACATTTTCCAGGGCAAACATTTAAAGTGAGTGATACATATGACAGTTAAAGAAAGCATGATGAGATTGTTTTGTTTAAAACCACCACTTAAGCATGTACAGGCCAAAATCAGCAAAGAGATGAGAGGTACAGCTTTGTCCACAGGGGGCGCCAAAATCAACACAAACCGAAAGTTCCTCACAGGAGCTTCAAAGAAGCAGTTCGCCCCTGGAAAAAAACACTGTCAGTCAAAGCTGTTGTTCTCTGTAATCGATAGAAGCAATAATATTTGAAATTGGCGCCATAGCTGTGGAGAAAGTTGTACGAACAGCTCGTGGTTTCGCCCATTCTACATTCCTACAACACCCAGCGTGCATTGCGCCCCTCCCTCTGAAAGGAACGGCCAAGCGAGAGACGCTGGAGTGAAATACTACCGTTTTCGCTGCAGGCAACGGCTCAGCGGTATCAAATCGTCTAAAAAATCTTCGGGTCTGCAATCTACATTACAAACCTGACGATTTTGAACGAGACATGACATCGGAGGCAGTCTTCCTAGATTGAGGAAGTGTAGTTTAGCGAGCTCCCTGGCCTCCGCGTTTTACGTAGT
Organism: Semicossyphus pulcher; assembly: GCF_022749685.1. NCBI lineage: Eukaryota > Metazoa > Chordata > Actinopteri > Labriformes > Labridae > Semicossyphus > Semicossyphus pulcher. The sequence goes on along the minus strand of NW_027211670.1, from coordinate 15,337,098 downwards.
CTTGCAGAGGTTTTCCAGGGCCCATTGGAGAAGCGGGTAGCGTCCTCCAAAAGGCACAGAGCGAAATTGCATTTTTTTTTCCTACTATAATAGCATTATCTCCCCATAACAGCATGATGGGACTGAGGTTGAAAATTGGCAAACTGGCCCTTTAAATAAATCTGTTCAGGCACAGATATAACACACACCAAGAAGCACCTAGTTAAGGAGTTCAATAATACTGGTAGTCATTTATATTTTACTAATGCAAACGTGACTCACTCTGTTACAGTAGATTGGAAACGTGGACTTCTTGGTCAACCCTCCGTAGTGGTCTGAGTGGAAATGTGTCAGGAAGTAGGCAGTGATGCCTGCGATCTCTCCGTACCCAAAGGCATCAATGGTAAACTTTGTACCTGAGCAGACATTACAAGTTTACATCCAATAAAATCAAAACATTTTGCAGCCATGTATTATCATAACTGGTCACTGTCCTTACCTGGAATCTTCTTGTAGAAGGGACAACGTGGCAGCTCCACTTCTCCATCAGCGTTCACTCTGTTCCACCTTCTTCTCCATCCTCTGCTCCTTCCTCTCCCTGCGTTTCCCTGAGCATCCCCTGCATTATCATTACCAACAGTCCCTGTGCTCTGTGAGGCGCCTGCAGCGCTGTCAGTCTTACTTTTTCTTTGTCCTCCTCTCTGTTGTCGTCTCCGTCCTGAGTTTTCACCGCGTGCTGGAATAGAGTTGTTGTTGAGTCCGTTTGGTCCACCTTCGGCCTCCTTCTCCTTCACCTTCAGAGGTTTGAGGCCAAAGAACACCCCGATGTCGGACTGCTTCAGACTGGAGGCCTGACCCGCCTTGCTCGGGCCCTTCAGAGGCGGCATGCTTTGAGATCTTTGAACAGTGGAGGCTTGTGATGAAGGCGCTTGCTCTGATTGATCAATGCTGTCAGTCAAGTGTTTTAAAGGCAGGTTGTCTGAGCTCAGAATAGTTTCTCTCAGCCGCTCTAAAACCAGACTTTGAGGTGACTGAATACTACTCTTGACGGCGCTGGTGGACTCACCTGTGCAAGCAGAGGCAGCCAGCTGATTGGTGGGCGCTAATGAGGTAACTGACTCCAGCTGTGTGCTGGAGGAAGAAGGCTCCTTTACCTGAACGTTACCGGAGTCCAAACTACCAATAAATTCAGAGAGGAGCTCGTCCTCACTTGAGAAACCATCCCTGAAAAGCTCCATCGAGTCTTCAGCCTCATTTTTAGGTGCTTCATTATTAAAGAGGGATTTTCTACATTCGCTAATTTTGACTTCAGTCTCTGCAGGGAGCTCCGAAAGCGGAGAATAGGATATTAAATCATCAACAGGGGAGGGTTCGCTTTCGGGGAAATGTTCACAAGCTTGTGTCCCACTCTCTGCTTCGACAGGAGTGGATGAAAGCTCTGATCTACTTTCTTGGGAAGAACTGATTGATTTTTGGCTTTTGGTTAAGGAGGACCAGCCTTTCTTTTTCTTTAAATCCTCGGGGCAAGGCGAGCGCAGCAACAAAAGGCCATTTGTTGGTTTAGAAGAGGTTGCACCAGTGTGATTATTCTGAGGGGATATACTGCGATTGGATAAAACAGAAAGACTAACAGCGCTGTCCTGTGAAGACTCCAAAACAGAGTCAGACTCATTATTGTTTATTAGTCCTTGGAGCGAACTGGGGCTGGCCTGTTGGGACAGACTGAGGAGGGCTGTGTCACCGTTTGCTCGACTGTGGGCGAGGAGTGTGTGGTTGAATTTCTTGTAATGGTTTGGAATGGTGGAGGAGCACTGGAGGCCATCGGGACATTCTGTGTGAACAGATAAACATTTAGAAAGTAGGATTATCAGGGCAGGGCATGGAATGATAATTAAAAGGCACTTTGAAAATAAAAACAAAACACTTTGAGGAGCCTTTCGCAATACAATGATTTTACACATCTACATACTAATTGAGAAAAGTAACTTCCTCTAAGGTACAAAATCTGGAGAGGCTCTTAAGGGAGCTTTCTAAAGACAATAACACAAAATATGTCGTAAGGTTTCCTTGAACTGGGCTTTCAACAAAAAAAGCCTTGACAAACAAGTGGCATGTTCTTTGAAAGACATTTACCAATCAGGGAGGACCTGATTGGTAAATGGACAGGTAAATAAAGTTCCCCTGAACATAAAGTTGTAACAATGACAGAGAAACTCATATTTCCCTGTCAGTGTACAAATATCCAACTTGGAGGTTGAAAATACAGAACACAAACAAATATATGGATGCCTCATATCGGCCAAAGTCAACCTTTTAAGGCAATTACATTCATATTAATACAATGCCATATCATTAATACATTATACAAACCCTTACATGGTAAACTCTGAACAAATACAATGTTCCTGGGTAGTCGGATGAGTCGGTAACAGGGGACTCACCTCCGACATCCAGCCCATATGTCATGAGCAGCATGCAGCAGATTCAGGAAGCTGAATTATGGGAAATGTAGTGTTTGACCGTCCTAGTGAAAAAAGTCTGCAAATCTCGCAGCTCTGGTTCATTAATTTTGACTATTATTATTTTGTTTTTTTAATCTGTCTCTTGTAAGCCCACAACTTTAGGGAAATAAGTACTTAATTGCGGGAGTTGTTCTTGAAGTATAATGGAATAATAAGGCAGAAAATCTTGTAACATATATTACTTAAGTGTGTTAGAGGTGTTTTTTGAATTGTGTCTATAATGTATAACATGATAGGACTCGTATTAATTTCCTCCATTTGAAAGAAACAGCATGTGTGCATCAGAATACAGTATAACAGGCCATTAGACAACCAAAGGTCTACAAATACTTATATACAGATAATGTGATGAGGGGTTTCTGTTGATGATGCACGTGTCCATCAGTGCGTCAGTCAATTCTAAGATAACGTACATGAGGAAGTGTTGATGTCTGTACCTTTGCATGTGTTCCTGGTGGTGTCCATACATTCAGCAACATGCCACCTTTGACTCTGCACCACCAGAATGGAAAAGGGCATCTGACATATGGGGCAGAAGTCTCCAGAGGATGGTCCCTCACCAGCACTGTCTACTTGCTCTGTGTCATCAACAGGACACGACGTTGAGGTTTTATTAATTTCCTCTAAACTGCTATGTCCGTTAACAGTGCTACAATCCCCATTTTCAACTGTCTTGTTTTTAATGTCACGTGACTTCGCTGTGTCTTTCTTGGAGGTTTTTCTGGCTGTACATCTTCTTTTAATGACAGTAGAAGATGCAGACGTTGATTTGTTTCTCTTCTTTTTCTTCTCAAGAGGTTTATATTCCCAAATGTCATTTTCAGAGTCGTCCTTCTGTGACATTTGGAGCAAAATGAGCGTGACGTCCCCGAGGTTACCCAACAACCCCGGCTAAACCCTTGTTATTACACAGAGATGGATGTTTTAACTTCCCGCGGTTGCCCAAAACAAGCTACGTAACAGCAGAAAAGCGGTTACTAGAGATTCATTTTACCGGAACGATTGCAAATACGAATTAGTTTCTGTTAATTAATATTTTACGACATGGTTATAATTTCTCCCATAGCTGCATGCTGTATAGTTAGCAAATACATGTTAACGCTTACCGCCACAGTACAATGAATGTAAAGTAAAGACAAGTGTAGAATCAGAGCAGCAGATTCCACATATTTTGCCAAACTGGATTAATTAAAACTTAGAGTTACCGTTAGAATAAACAATATATATATATTGTTCTAATAACTTGTTAAGTCATTTACCTATTAAATATGAAAAAGCCTTCTGATTTATTATATTGTTTTACGTACTTTGTCGAAACGAGCGACGTGAATCACCATTGTGAATTTACCTTGCTAGGCTGGTTGTTGTTGGAAACATGGCGTCCCAGTACAGCCTCTCTACTTTATTTCCTATCCAAAGCCAGCTGGATCTCGACCTAGAAGAAGCTACGACGCAAGAAGAGAAAGAAAATCTTGTCCACCAGTATTTGAAAAAACTAGACGAAGGAGAGGATCTGAAAATACCCAATTTCCAAACAGGTTAGTCCATGTTACAGCTCCAGCTAGTTCAACACTGTAATTCTCTTCGTAGCAGTTAAACAGTTAAACTCTAGTTTGCTAACTCAGCTTGTCACTACATGTCTCGACACGTCCCGTCCGACATAAATAGACTTTTGTCTTATTTCTCTATTGGCATTCAGTTACTGACAAAGTTTCGCCATGTCTGTTTATGTTTCTGCTAAGTGTTTTCGATAATTAAAAGCGAACAGTTCATTTCCTAAAGCAACTAGTAATACAGTCATGTAACGAGCGACAAAGGGGACTATTTCCTACCAAATTCAGAGCTGCTGCTATGTATAGATGCCTTATTTTGCAGAATGCAATACTTCCGGATGTGTGTTTAGTTGCAACAGTGTGTCAGCTCTGCATATAACATATAACAGGTTTCAGCAGGCATGAGTCAACTTCCTCTGTCAAATGTATAGGCTACTTTCTTCGGTGGACGAGTTTTATTTTATGACCATGAGTATAACCAGGAAGTCACCGTGTCTTGAACGTTTAATTCACATAAAATCTTGTAGGGATGCACAATATTATCAGCATGCTATCGGTATCTGCAGATAACTGCTTGAAAATGACATACTGACATCAGCACATATGTCATTTTTCTGTCGATATTTTCTGCCAATAAAACAGCACTTTAATTATGCCTAAATGCTCGATGATTCCCTTAAAAAGCTTTACTCAGACATTAGCTCTGCGTGCACACTGCCTGCACCACTCCTCTTCCATCAAGCGTGAAGAAAGGTGCAAGATGTCTTGTGGTATGGCAGTTTTCCAAAGTTTCCGAAACAGACAGCAAGGTTGTGCTCAGCATCAGTCATGCGAGGAGGGGCCAAATCTCATTCATTCAACACTACAAATTTAATCGCCCATATCAAGAATCTGCCAGTGGGCCATTCCAATAAGAGTAGGCATGATATCAATTACACTACAGGGGAGACTTGATGTTCTTTGCAATTCGGTTGAAAAACAAAACTAGGTCAAAACTAGTATGTGGCTAACCGCATCAGGTCAGTGTGCGCTTTTGTGCGCAATATGTTACATGGACTGTCCTTATGAGGCCGATGACAACGTTTTTGAAAGCAGGTGCGCGCTGCGGACGAGGGGCAGCCCCGCCTACTCCCCCGAACAAAGTATCCAGAGCCTTATAGACAGAGAGTCGCGTCAGTGGAGGTCCAATATGCTCCATGAGCTGCCATTGCGATGTCACAACTCTGTCTCTATACGGCTGTGAATGTACCGTCACTCACTCACTCAGTCAGTCAGTTACTCAGTCACATACAGACCCATGTGTACCCCAGCGGTAAGCCACAAACATGTGCCTAATATATCAGTATTGAAATTGGCAATCGGCAAAAACGGTTGGAAAATATTGGCAGATCAGATATCGATAAAAAATCGTGCATCCCTAAAGCCTTGTCTTTGCTTGTACCATGCGCAGCATTACTGGGCATGCCCCAGTTGTCTCCAGTGGTCTCTGTAAAGGCACAAAATCATATAAATCGTGTTCAAAATCAAATTTTTCCAGTACAGTCATAAAAATAAAATAAAATGCCTCTGGTGTCAACAACACTACAGTTAGGTCCTCTGTTTAGGTATGCAGCATGCTGGCAATATCTGATCACACCAGTAGATGGGGATCTACAGTAGAACATCAAACAGCAGAATAAGCAGGGCTTTGTAGGGATCATAACCAGGCACCCAAACAAACCCTCCTGACAATTTTTAAAGTGCATAACATTCAAGTCTTTCTACTTAATCTGCAAGTTTGAGGTGTATAATTTTAGGGTTATCCTTGGCGTAACATCAAGTTACCTGTAAGACGGGAGGGCAGGTAACAAAAAGGTTATGTCTACCTTGATTATAACATAGTGTGTGTTGAAAATTGTAAAACTTCCGGATATTACTTCCAAGTAATTTGTGCTGGATTTTTTTGGGGCTCATTTAGCTGTAAAACTTGAAAGAAAAATTATTAATGAAGTGCGTGTGCATGACAAACACTATCAGGCACCATCTGGAGTGCTTTTGGAGATAAGTGTAAATTATCAGAGAAGAATCTAAATCTACAGAAATTAATTTGTGGCGTTTAATTGCTTCATAACACTTCTGAAGCTGTGGGCACTTCCAAGTCTTTGCGTCAGATCCATCAACTTTCCCCCCGTGTGACATGAAGGCAGAATCAGGCCTAACAGATACACGCGTGCAGTGATGGGCACTGCAAAGCGAATTTGTTTGCCTACACTGTGACTAAACATAATTAATAATAAGACCGCATCATTTTCCACTCTGTGATTTGCTCCAGGCTTGGAATGGCTGAACACGGAGGGGCCTCTGTCTCTGAACGAGGAGCTGGCTGGGAAAGTGGTGCTGCTGGACTTCTTCACTTACTGCTGCATCAACTGCATGCACATCCTGCCTGACCTGCACCAGCTGGAGAAGAAGCATTCTGTCAAAGGTACGGACTCACACTGGCTTTAACACAGCTGTCAGCGTGGGTGTATTGACTATGGGTCAACACATTATCGGCCTGGCTGATTATTGGAGGTGATATTCAGCATTTTTACAATTATCGGTAATGTTATTATTTTTTTATCCGATTACGGATAATATAAATGAATTAAAAAATGTGCTGATTTGGTTCAAATGCAGCCGCCTCTCTGTCTGTGTTCTGTCGTCTCTGTGGTCTTGACCGGGCAGAGTTAAACAAAGGATTCATATGTTTCTATCCAGTGCTTATAAAATCACAGGTTTAGCTAGCTGTAGGCTAAATAAAAAAGTATCTAGCTCAGGTTTACCAACAGGTTCATAAAGTAAGAAGAAAATACAAAAATACAAGTCAAGACTACAGGTACAGTGGGTCTCTAAGGAGGCAGTTGCCTGGCAGGTGTTACTGAGGGAACACAATAGTTCTGTATTATGTGTCTTGCTGTGTCACAGGAACATGTGTAAGTTCACTGGGGCAGAGAAGCTGTCGAACATTGTTTCCAAGTGAAAGCGGGTCCTTATCTGAGCTGTGAGGAGACGGAAACTAAAAATATTCCCGAGCTGCAGTGTCACAAGGGCCCTTAGTTGTCCTCACAAACTGTATGGCTCTTTATATAGCCGCTCCATGTAAAGCATAATCACATCCGACTGACTCTTGCTCCCCGCTGACCCTCAAAGGGATCATCTGAGGAAGCTGTGCAGTCGCAATTCAGTTGCGAGCGAGGCGGGACGCAGAACACACGCACCGCCGTGCTGTCGCACATTATCTCACTCGCCTTATCTTTGGCACGGCTGTGGGTACATTCTGTTTGCTGCTCTGGTCAGTGAGGTGTGGGAGCCACCCTGTCCAGTCACTCCCACAGTCAACCGCCCACCCACCCATCGTCACCGCAATCTGTGCTGGTACTGTACTGCTTGGCAGAGGCCAGGGGTGACGAAATCCACTGCAGATAGAGCGAGTTTGAGGGTTTGGGATTGTGTTTATACCTTTGTTGCCGACTTAATGATGCTAGTGGATGCAAAGGAAATGTCCAGTTTGGTGCATTTATGGAGGATGGAGGGCTTTTGTTTGCTTTATTGCGACTGGAAGCAGCTATAAATGGTGTTGTGTGCCAAAAACGGCAGAAAATCTTTTCCTGTTTTTTGTAACAAGGAAAAAACTCACTCAGAGGGATTGTTAGTTATAAAAATAAACATGATTTAAATTGTCTTTCACAACTAAATTGTGCATTTAATCTGCTAATTTGATGCCCACAGTGGTTATAAGCCCCGTTTTCCATTTTGTATGCTTGTTTAGATTTAGTACAGCTCCCTTTATTTGCACAATATTCTCATATTTTAATCTAAAATCACCTACTGTTCTTCCGGCCTGACGCTAGCATTATAGCATACGATACGATACGTGGCCCACAATAACGGTAAGATCCTGATACAGTGATTCTGCAATAATTGACATATTGCAAGACATATGATACATCACAATATCTGATTAACTTATTCGGCCAATTAATCACGTCACCCTCATTCATGTCATAAGCGCCACCGCGAGGAGTCATGAAGTGGTGACGCGGTGCGTCTAACTCGCAGGGAAATCTGTTTAGAGCACCGCATATTTGTAAATTGGAGCCTGGCTATAATGGCCATGCAATCAGATGAAACCCAAGCTTGCTAGCAGCTACCCTCAGATTAATCGGTGTCAATTTAGATCGAGCAATCAGGTATTGTGTATAACATGCAGAACAGCATATAGACAAAGAAAGTAGGAGTTATAGCTACTATGCACACTTCAATATTTGTATATTTATCGCGCATCATCGCTCCACTTTTCTTTTACATGCAGCTTTCAAATCAAGCAACAGGACACGGTTACAGAAGTGACTGTGTTTCAATAGAGCGTGCCAGGCTGTTTGGGAAACAGGAAGTGACCTTATCAAGATCATCAGCTACAACAACATAGCTTGTTTGAAATGAGCTGCATCAAAACATGTGTTTTATGAAGTTTGAGAGCATCAGTTACGTAACATTGAAACATCCGCTGGCCTTGATCAAAGTCATGAATCTTAAGCAATTTGTCCCACTGTGTGTGTAATAAGCGTGGTGTCAGCAGACTTTGGTAAGTACCAAGAAATAACTGAGATAAACATTTCAGAGCCTCCCGGCTCTAAAGCATTTCCATGAACCTGAGCTGACAACAAGGCGAGACCCTTGAGGATTAGTAGAAAATCCACATCCGGTTCTCTTTGTAATACACATCTGTGTGTGTGTGTGTGTGTGTGTGTGTGTGTGTGTGTGTGTGTGTGTGTGTCTTTGTGACCCTGTTATTGATCAACCTTATGTAACTTGTTGACACAGTGATTTAGAGGGAAGATTTTACAGATACTCATGCAATTACTTGTTGGACATGAGTTTGTGGGGTTTTTTTTCACTTACTGTCACACTCAGTTCATTGATAAAATGACGACGATGTTATGTGTGGATGCTTAATTGTTTTAATATTCCCTCCCCTTTAGATGGACTGGTTATTGTTGGCGTACACTCGGCTAAGTTTCCCAATGAAAAGGTGAGTGTCTTCATTGTTCCTCCTCATTTTTACCTTTGGGTCGGCTGGTCCGGTTCTGCTCTCAATCTGTGTTTACACAACTGCAAATTAGGAACTAATATACAGCTCTGGAAACAAATGTGTAAAATTAACTTTAGTATTATTGTGTACAACATGTCTCTCTACTTCCAAATAAAATGTTCTCACATATAGGGATCGACCGATTATCGGCCGGGCCGATTATCGACGCCGATATTTGGCATTTTGACGCATATCGGCATCGGCCTTTTTTTATTTTTTTTTTATCCGACGGCCGATAAGAGTGCAGAGTGCTCACACACACGGCGGAGAGGAGAAAAAGTTCATTTCTTTGCAAATTTTATTTGACTTTGTTTTATTTACTTTATAAAACTTCAGGAAGTTATTTATTTATTTATTTACATTTTCAGTTAACTTTATAAGAGATGCTGCTGACCCTGGGAACTCCCTGCGCTTTTTGTTTGTTTGTTTAATAAACATATGCTTAAAGGCATTTAAACAAAGTTAAGTGTTGGAGTTTGTATTATTCAAAATTTTGACGCCAATATTTTCACTTTTACTGCAAATAAATATCGGCTCCAAATATCGGTTATCGGCCTCCTTGACTACTAATAATTGGTATCGGCCCTGAAAAAACCATATCGGTCAATCTCTACTCATTTAGGTCTTTTATTTGAAGAAAATGACGGCTGCTTAAGAAAAGGAAGATGCAAAACAGATTTTATTCAGACCTCGAATAACGCAAAGAAAACATGTTTGTATTTAAACAACAGAATACGAATGTTTTAACTTAAGAAGAGTTCACAAATTAATATTTTGTGGAATAACCTGATTTTTAATTACAGCTCAGGCGTCTCTGCATGCTCTCCACCAGTCTGTCACATTGCTGTTGGGTGACGTTTAGCTGCTCTTGGCGCTAAACTTCAAGCAGCTTGGACGATGATGTGTGTGATGCAAAAAAAAATCAACATAAACAAGTTTCCCTCGAGCATTAATCTGCAATTTTACACTAGATGACATCCCAGCATAGATGAAATTATTAATCACATCATATCTACCCTCATTTTGGTCATATGAGACCAGAAAACACGCTAAGATCGCCTTTGCTACTATTGCGTATTAAGGCTGTTGTAAAAAAAGAAAAAAACAGCCGGAGGAGAAGAGTAATATTCCCAGAACAAAACTATGTAGCATAAATCGACGTTGCGGCCTGGGCCTGATGGAGGCTGAATGCGTCTTCTGGGCTCGGGCTTGAGATTTGTCTGAGCACCAGGAGAAATGGAGACTGTATTTTGAGCAGTTCGGATCTAATGCTGGAACAATGTCTACTCGCGAGGTCTTCAGCACGGCAAAGTGCATGCAGGCTCTGGGCCTCCTCGCGGGCAAAACTTTAAACGAAAAAGGGAAGAAGTTCCGGAGGAAAAAGGGGACGGTGGCGCTCGTCAGCGGCCGGGACGAAGGGTGGAAAACAAAAAGGGAAGAAGCAAGAGAGTAAGAGTAGGTGTCACTTCTTATTTAAAGGGTCTCTCCTTCTGAGGCGGGGGGTGTCTGGGGCAACGGCGCAAGTTTGACCACTCCTCATATCCGAGACTTTCTCTACTGATTAAACTATTGGTCAGGTCAGGCCTATGTCAGGCACCTCCTGGTCACACGCTACAACTCTGATATCTCTGCAATTAAAGCGAGAGATTTGGTAAATTTGCCAGAACAAAATAGCAAATATATAAATTTGCGAGAAACAACTAGTAAAAGTGTAAATAGTGTTTTTAGGAGTGTTTAAAGTAGTTTTGTATTTCTGTTTGTCACTAATGCAGGTTTGTTTACTTTTAGTAGCCGTCATGAGTGGTAGGGTGACTTTCACATTCGATCGTAACCCCCGGGGGCATAGACATAGTTTGTTTTTGCAGCAGAGGGTCGCTCAGTCTTTCTCCGCTTTGTAGTCTGTTTCTTGTGCGCACAGAGCGCCTGTGTAAGCAGCAGTGGCAACAGGGCAGAGCACCGAAGAGAAACAGGTGAATCGAGGGGGAGGTGGCCGTGAAAACCAACCTACATTTTGCAGGGGGGGGTCGTGGCTCCTATAAACATTATTTTCCTAGTTTTTGTTTCTCGCAAATCTCATAAATTTTCGTATTTTCTCACAAATTTTCCCTTTTTTGGGGGCACATATCCGACTTTAATCTCAGGGATATCCACGTTTTTTTTTTCTGGAAAATTTCGGGATTTAATTTCGGAATTTTCAAGTTTTTTCTCAGAATATTACTATTCTCCTACGGCTCCGTTTTTTTGTTTGTTTGTATGTTTGTTTATACAATGACCCTAATACGGCGTGGTATTTTGTTTCTTGGTACATGTTTCACAGGAAGTGATTTTTTGTAGGTATAACAAGCTGGTGTCAACTTGGGCTGCTTTTTAACTATAATGTACATTAGGATTTTTTTATCAACACAAAGAGTAGGTGCAAAAGAGTTGAACAATGAATTGCCAGAGTAATCAGTGATGAAAATAACTAAGAAACTATCCCAGCAACAGACTCCCAGCTCTGACTGCTTTGTCTTTGTTTTTCGTCAACCCTTCAGGTCCTGGATAACATCCGCAGCGCTGTGCTCCGCTACGACATCTGCCACCCGGTGGTGAACGACAGCGAGGCCAGCCTCTGGCACGAGCTGGAGGTGTCCTGCTGGCCCACGCTGGTCCTGCTGGGCCCTCGTGGCAACCTGCTCTTCTCCCTGGTTGGCGAAGGCCACCGTGACCGGCTGATGCTTTTCACTGACATCGCCCTGCGGTACTACGGTGAGCGGGGGCTGCTGAAGACACACACAGTGGGGATCAAGCTCTACCGAGACTCCCTGCCTCCCAGCGTCCTGTCTTTTCCTGGGAAGGTGGCCATAGACGACAGCCGGAAGAGACTGGCCATCGCAGACACTGGGCATCACCGAGTACTGGTGGTAACCGTGACTGGACAGCTTGAACATGTCATAGGAGGTGAGATGGAGGAAACAGGATGGAGAGATGCTGAGATCCTTATTGTTCCATTATTGGGTATTTTGAAAGAAGACATTAATCTTTTTTTTATAAAAGTTTTGGACAAAACGTTCTGTTGTTGCTTTGTAAGCGGTTCAGTTTAACCACAATATTTTAGCCACACTAATATTTTTAGTTTGCTCCCATGCTTCAGCAACTCTCAGAGGAGCCGCATGGTACTCTGTGTTGTCCCTGAGGTTGGCAGTAGCAGGGACCAGTGCATGCTGGGAGCTGGCACTGACTTAAGTGTGGACAAAATAGGGGGGGGTTTAGGTTTACCTCATTTACCCCGTTTACCCCATTCATCTGTATGTCTGCACGACGCGTCAAATAAATCTTAAAGGTCGTTATTTGGACACATTTTTAAGAAAGAAAGAAAAACATGTTTTGTTCTGTTTAAATGGACTGACAAAAAGCTTTGGACCCGAATGTTCTCTACTTGTACTGTTCTGTATTTACCCTTCCTAAAATAGATCACATCTTTTTTTTACATGTAGTTCAAGCACATCGGATTAAACAGATCACAGCCACAAGTTTAAATATTAATTCCACATGCTCCAGCTGTAAATAGACATGAATGCTTTTTACATATCCACCAAATCATATCTTCACAAGGTCATACGTTTTTTATTGCAAAAGTTTAGGCAGGGAAGAAAGAAATGCATACATCTAACTGATTTGTCAACTGACTGATTAGGGATTTATAAATAGTTAACTTAAAGCTCCTGTGAGGAACTTTCAGTTTGTGTTGATTTTGGCGCCCCCTGTCGACAAAGCTGCACCTCTTATCTCTTTGCTGATTTTGTCCTGTACCTGCTTAAGTGGTGGTTTCTAACAAACAATCTTATCCAGCTTTCTTTAACAGCCATATGTATCACTCACTTTACATTTTTGCCCTGGAAAATGTTAACAAAGGCAGCATGCAGTTAATCGCCAGCAGCTTTAGGCATTAAAAATAACTATATAGAAATAATCAGTCTTGTCACTGAGCATCTTGTTTGCTGTTTTAGCTCATATAGAGGCATCTGTGTTAATTTCAGTCTGTTTCATAACCAGCTAAAAACTCCTCACAGGAGCTTTAAGGAAGAATTAACACTGCTTTGCGTGGCCACTCGTCAATGTCAAAAGCTTTAAGAGCCACATAAGATCACATATTCTTAATATCGCTTACATTAAGTGTGTAATACCTAATCATGTCTGAACACCCACAAATTTCCCTTCAAAGCTCTTTCAGGATTTCTTGATGTAGAGAATCTACTAGAAACATAAACATGGATGATATTTATTCATCTCTGATGACAGATCACTCGTCTTTGTGTTTAACTTATTTAATCCAGGATGAAGACGCTTAATATACATCTAATGTATAAAACGGATGAATCATATGGCGTTAATACGGCCTGTAAAAGAGGTATTCTAAGCACACATGAAACTGTGATTTCCACTTGTGTCCCAGGGCCTGACAGCGGGAGGCAAGATGGCGACGTGTCCAAAGCATCCTTTAACTCCCCTCAGGGTGTCGCCATAAAAGGAGACACTGTGTACGTGGCCGACACAGAGAACCACCTGATCAGAAAGGTAGTAAACTTTCGCTTTAAATAACTGCATTTTCTTTATTAATTTCCCGTCTTTTGATCGTTCCTTTGTGCTGTTTTGGTGTTTTAGATCGACTTGTTGGAGCGAAAAGTCAGCACTCTAGCCGGAGTAGGTTCCCAGGGCACAGACAGAGAGGGCGGGGCCATGGGACCTCAGCAGCCCATCAGCTCTCCTTGGGATGTGACTCTTGGCTCTGCCGGTGAGTCTCAGGCCGCCGTCACACCCGAACTGGAAGGGCAACATGTGAAACATGTCCTCTTATTTCCCCTCTGTGTCTGCCCTTCCTTTCACCGCCTGCCACACTGAATCAGCTGTATTCTGCTGTGTGCATGCTGCCATACAATCAATAAATTCTGAGAGGCAGGGCGGTCCCTCCCTCGGTCGCAGATTAAATAGACATGGTTAGATTACAGTGATGGGGAAGGAGGGGAAAGTCTAACAGGAAGTTAAACATCTCTTAAAAAGGGTTGTTTTTACTCGCGTATATATTATAGCTAATACATAGCATTAAATATGTACTTTAAGGAAACCAAATTACATTGTAGTGTAAAAACAAATAATTCAATTTTATTTTTCTACAAATCATCTCTTCATGATTAGAACAAAGTTGAAGCAAATAGTAATTTAACTTTGACACTCCCTCATGCCTGAATAGAATCTGTATCAGTACACAGATAACACAAACTGTTTCAGCATCCTCAGACATGCATGAAAACATGAATGGGGCTTTATTAGTTCTCGGAAGTTGCCGGGATTCTCGGAATTCATTTCTAGGAAAGTCATTTTGACTTCAACAATCAGTAATGAAAACTACCAGACAGGGTCCTTTTACATTCCCACAAAGGAGTCTAAAACCTCCTCTTCAATATCAAAACTAAATCGTTCTAAATGCTCTGCCTTATCTTTTTTCCCCTTCGGAAATGTTTCTTCGTTATTAATCCTTTTTAATATCTTCCACACTCTCTTTATTAAATCAGGAAGCTGTTTTAAACTCACTTTTTAATATCGTAGACCTTTGTGATGTCACATGTGCCCATCAGCCTTACAAATTATAAAAAGAAAGATAAGGCTGATAGGATTTATCCATGATATATAAATGGACGACGCATCTCCATCTGTCCTCAGTGTACGAAAGTGAAGCCAAAATAGCCCCCGTGATAGACGCTGCTCCTTCTTGCGCTGCTGATGTAATTTGGAGCCAGAGTTGCGCAGTAGAGATCGGTGGGTGTAGCCGCCCTAGCCACTTCCGCTAACCAAAGCACACACTTGAATTACCAAAAAAAAGGATCCCGCACGTCGGTGTATTTAACAGCAGGACAGCTTCTTTGTGTTGGTCTGAGGTTAACGTTCACAGATATGTAAGCTTCAATGACTGTAGTGATTGTTTTCGTTAAGTCTCTTCTCGCCGTTCCTCCTCTACTCTGCTAATCAGGAACAGATCGGCTGCAGGAGCCGTATTTGTCAACAGAGCTGTCAATCATCCTTTTGGCAGCGTCAAATAACTCATTAAAACTAAACGTGTCAGAAAAATGAACACTTGGACGTAAATCGGTATGATAAGAACTAACTATAATGACAGAAACCATGTTTGAGAAACATTTATTTGACATGTATTTTGATTTTATAGTTTGACTCATGTCCCATCTGGCAACATGGAGGAGGCGGGCTTTATGACCTATACTGCAGCCAGTCAGCAGGGGGCGATAGAGATGTTTCGGCTTCACTTTTAGGGAGCTGTCATGGCGTCCATCTTTTTGTACAGTCTATGGGATTTATAAGCGTTAAATAAAAAATTACCATGTACTGATTTAGCCTAATTTATAAATTGTAGGTCAAATATTGCTCCAATTCTTTATTTATTTAATTGTATTCTCTGTTTACGAGCATAATACAAGACTTTGTTATTGAAATAGTTACTTGCTTTTTCTTTCATTCAAGAACAACATTAAAAAAGAAGTGTTTAAATAGACGAAGAAGTTCAAACAAACTTTTATTGTGAAATATTAAGTCCTCTTTTCTTCTCTAACTTTGTCGCCTCTGGTTGACTTTGTTTACAAGCAGGCATCTTAAGTGCTTCTTCCAGCCTGAGGTGGTCGTACGAGCCGACATGTGTAGTCAAATTGACGCCCATGTCGTGTGTGTGTGTCCCACTGACATTGTGTACTTACATAAATCAAACAAAAGATGAAAGTGTTGCGTGTTTGTTCTGCCTGTGGCGACTTCTGTTCTCATCAGCAGTCAGTTTGCGTTTCAGAGGTATGCTGATTGAATCATTTATCATAGTCGTGTAAATTTAAAGTATTAATTAAATTAATTTTCAGGGCCTTGATTATTTTAGTGTTGCACTCAGCTTGCATGCAGAAGGTAATCAGTCTTAGTCAGATTCTCTGCTCAGGTTAATGGATGACACAGCCGGCTGGTTTGCGCGTCACCACATGTTCTGAGGAAGTGCTATCACACCTTTAACTCCTCTAACATTGTCCTCTACATCCAAACACTCATTGCATATTCATGATGTTATTCCCCATGATGTGTATGAATAATTAAACGCATCAAATCAAGAGGACCGAGCACCTTTTGAACTGTAAAGTGCTGCGGCGACATTGACGCCGTGAGTCACGGAGTTGTCAGTCGACAGTGCTCCAGATGTGATGAAGAGGAGCCGAGCTCTGCGCGGCATTAAAAATACAACTGAGATACTGTACGAGGCTGCAAGGGCTGTGCTTCAGTCATGATGGCAGTGTATCTGAGGTGCCATGTGGCCTTTGTCAGACCGGCTGTCGTTGAAACCTGCAGAGCTGCATTTCTGACACTCAGACGCCACCAAACTTTTCAAAATTGTTGCATCAGCAGAGATATTTCTCTCTGTAATGGTGTAAAAACAATAAATAAATGCATTTCATTTCTAAGACATTTTATTCTCTTCATAGCTCAGACACGTCCAAAATGACCTTTTCCACCTTTAGCACAAATATTAGCTCCACTTCCTGATGATATTGACAATGACAGTGACAGCCAAAAGCAGTGACACAGCTTTCCTGTTTCTCTACTCAAATGTGTGTGTTTGTGTGTGTGTTTTTTATGTGTATGCGTAGGCGGCGCTGGAGATAACGTGCTGTGGATAGCCATGGCAGGGACCCATCAGATCTGGGCTTTATTCCTAGCTGATGGAAAGCTGCCCAAAGGAAGGTGAGAGACCGGACATGGACATGAAGGCAGACGCCTCCATTCAGAAACACTAATACAACTTCTCCAAGAATAGAAAGAATTAAAAGCAGATAAAAAACACTTTTTACTCTCCTATATGACTTGTTTTATTCGTGTGGCTGCAGGAAGTCAATGACAAAAAGGATGTATGTCCGCATTAACCGCAGAGGAATATTCTAGAAGAAGCCATGTCTATGATATATTTAAAGTCATACTCTCTGCTCTGTATGAAAGTCTTTTTTGCATTGATATTTAATCTCACAAACAGCGAGTCTAAGGCGGGGACGTGCGTGCGATGGGCTGGCAGCGGCAGCGAGGAGAACAGAAACAACTCCTACCCACACAAGGCGGGCTTCGCTCAGCCTTCAGGCCTGGCTTCGGCCCCGGAGGAGCCGTGGAGCTGCCTGTACGTGGCCGATAGCGAAAGCAGCACCATCCGCACGCTGGCACTGAAGGACGGAGCCGTGAAGCTGCTGGTCGGGGGAGAGAGGGACCCGATGGTGAGTGTGCAACAGTTGACAGACTGATGGCGATGGATGGAGTTAATTTTTCTTGTATTTACTTTGACTTTATCTGTCTGTCTTTCCGTCCTTTCTGCAGACTGTGATATTTCAGGACTAGATGACACCAGATTGTATTGGTCAAAGGTCAAAAGGTCACTCTGATCTCTCAAACACTCATAAATTCATTACACACACAAATACATCTAATAAGATAAAACTAATAAGAAAGTTTTCTACCAAGAAGGTCAAAGGTCAACATCACTTAATGGCCTTATTACCGTCCGATTCCCTCAAAGCTATATCTGAAGAACTCCTGGAGTGGATATCTTTTAAATACTCATTTGGACTCCAGGATGAACTTAATAATTTATGGTGGTCAGCGGTTAGGGCCATTGTGACCATACGTTTGTCCCATTCTCCTGAATGTGATTTTGCAGCAGTACCTGGAGGGAATTTTAATACATGTGATCTGTTTAATTTTTGTGACGTCAAAAGAGAAAGACGTCATCGACAATGATTAGTGGACAATCTCTCCTTGTTCTACCCTCCATGTACCTCACAAAAAGACGTGTCTACTGACAACAGCATGCTCTGAAGAGAAACGTGTCTGACTGTGGTGCGACATCTCCTGTTTAGTGAAGGCCTACTTATTCCATTGTTTATATTTAGGCTAATGGGATTTTTTATTTATATCAATATACAAATATATCCCCTGTCCTGGCCACAGTTACACTGACAGTTTTTTCTATACAAAACCAACACAGTTCAACGTCCTCCGCACAAAAACCTCAGCGTCAGCTGTTTTTTGTTGCTGCACTCACAGCTGAAAATAGTTTAAAGGGGGGGTATTATGCTAATTTCAAGCTTCATATTTCACTCTGTGATAACTGTGGAGTAGCTTAGCATAATTTACAGTTATAAGAACCCATCATTTTTCTCACAGCCTCTGCCTGAAACGACTCAGTCAGCTCTGTCCATTTAAGAAACCCCACCCCCACAAACCCGCTTTCTTCTGATTGGCCAGCTATCTGTGATGTCACAAAGTGCAGCATGTAGAAAAAAACAGTGTGAAACCTGGCAAAATACTTTTACCTACAGATTTGAAACTCTGGACATCCAACATTGTAACTTTATATATATATGTCATAAAATGTGAAACAGCATAATACCCCCTCTTTTACTTTTGGTACACCTGTGCACTCGTAAATGTCACTTCCCCCTCAACGAACAATCAAAATCAAGAAAGGGCGGGACTTAAGATATAAACTGGATTCCTTTCGTTTTCACATTTTCTTCGTAAAAATGTCATGAATAAAATCAAATATTACATACCGAGCAATTTAAAACAGACTTAATGGTCACTACTAAGGGAAGCTGAAGTGCTGCAACACAGCTTTCGTATCATAGCAACAGTAAGCGCAGGTGAGAATCGCTCTCAAATTGAGGTTGTGGGCGCTGCCAGCACAAAAAACGCAGTTAGTGGACACAGGCCCTTAGGGGTTGAAAGAGACCTACATACTCATGGTTGCAGTTCTAGTTTAACATCATTATGATGAGATGGTTCATAACAGTTGTTTTCGGTGGCTGTTTTAAGCAAATCAGCTACAGAGAACGAGTACTAAGTGTACCTGAAGTGGCTCTAATGAAGTTTTCCTCTTTAGTTAATTTATGATCCAATCATTCCCTCAAACCTAGTTAGCATGAGGGCTTCTTTGATCATTTAGTCTTTCTGTAAAAGGAAAATTTCTTATCTAATATTATCAAAGGCACTAAAGTGAACAGAAGCTTGAACAGAAGGTAGCGGAAATTTAAAGTGCATTCCCAAAGCAGACTGCAAGAACTATAAATAAATCACCTCTAATGCAGCGCTTTCAATGATGATACGTCCTGTACAGCCACCATCTATCAGCAGCTAACACACACTGTAAAACCTGCACATTTATGTAACACATTTGCAGACATGGAAAACAAACACAATCTACGGAGAAATTTTGCACAAAGCTTTGGTTAACTTCTCTGCAATCATGAGGTTTCAAGGCCATTACTCCTTCGATAGAGAGCATTGATTAAAGAAGAGCCATAAATAAGCACGACCTCTCTTCATTGTTGCTTAAGCAAAAACTGAAAACATTTTTTTGTAGTACCTTCATGTGCTCAAGGCCTTTTTTCCCTCTAGTTTATCACACTGGTGTATTTTAGAAAAGCCACAAGAACTTTAAAAAATGGTCCCCTTTGAGAACGGGAGTCTGAGACAGTTTATGCAACATTGTGGTAAGTCAACAAAAACCTTTTATACAGTAAAATGTTTGTTTCCCAAACACATTAAAGCTATTTCAACTGAGACAATTAAACCTTTAACAGGATTAAAGCTTTTACAAGTTATTGAGCATGTGAGGTGACATGTTTGCACTTCAGTTGGGAAAACGTTAGCATAGCATAGATTTTTGTCTCTTACTGAGCGGTTGTAGGTCTTTTCTTCAAGTCATCTTCTTCTTTCTGCTTTTATTATGTACAGACATTAACAGTATTAAAACCAGGAATCATTTTAGCACTTTTAGTAATTTTAGGCTTCATATTTCCCTCTGTGATACCTGTGGAGTAGCTTAGCATCATTTACAGTCGAAAAAAACTCAATGCAGGCCCTCATACAGCCTCTGCCTGAAACGACTCAGTCAGCTCTGTCCCTTTAAGAAACCCTGCCCCTACAAGCCCACTTTCTTCTGATTGGCCAGCTCTCTGAAGCCTGCTGAGCCGGCACTTTGTGACATCACAAAGTGCAGCATGAAGAAAAAACTGCAGACTGAGCTGAGAAGCCTGGGGATTACTCCAACATACTTTTACCTACAGATTTGAAACTTCACCCACATTTAGTCTGGACATCCAACATTGTAACATTATATATGTGTTAAAATGTGAAACAATAGAGTCAGTTTTTACAGAGAGTTGGGGGAGAAGTATAATATGACGCTTTAGCTAGTCGGCATAGCTTAGCTTAGCATAAAATCTGGAAATGGTGGGAATCAGTTAGCCTGGCTCTTTCCACAGGTCGAGCCACCAGCCCCTCTAAAGCTCACTAATTAACACACATATTGGATAATTCGTAACAAAAACCCAAGTCTAAATACAACAAGTTGTGGTTTTACTGGGGGTTATGCGCTGGACTCTTTCTTGGCGGGGTGCAACGACTTCCTGGTGCAAGTTGTTGTTTGCTCTTGCGCCAATAAGAGGTTTAATAACAGACGCATTGTGTTAATCAATGAGCTTTAAGAGTGCTGGGGGGAAAGTTTTTAAGTTTTTTAATTCTTATTCAGTCTTTATGCTAAGCTAAGTTAACTGTCTGCTAGCCTATGCTTCGTAAAAAGACACAAGAGTGGTATCATTCTTTTCGTCTAACTCTCGACAAGACAGCAAATAAGGTTATTTAAGCTAAAGCCCAACCTACTAAAAGTCCTGTATGTTTCAAAGTAAAAGCTCAAAGCCAGGAACAGTAGGTATGTCCTGTTTTCCTCCTTTAAACAGCAGGAATTTGTCATTTTCCTGCAAACAGCTGTGTCACGATGTGAAGCAGAGGTCACACTCCTGCGGTGAAGATGAACCCACTGACATTTGGATTGATGGAATTAACAGAACATCCAGCACTGTTAAGTGAACTGTGTGAGCTGTAGAGTCATGAGACATATTACGAGATTGTTATGTAATTAATTGTGCTTATTGACCGGGGTGATACAGAATGAATAGCTATGTTTTTCATTTCCCACAAATTGTTTTTTGATTGGATGTGAAACAATCTGGGGAATGAAGAACTGCTGTCACTACTTAATTAGCTTTTTGCCACTTTTAGAAAACAATGAATCAGATTTGTAGAGCAAAATGTTCCTCTTTTCATGACATTTGTCACTTATGTACTTATACTTTTCTTGACAACTTCTTAAGAATGCTTCATGGAACTATTTTTGTCTTTCCAGTTTCTTTTTTACAAATGTGACTTATTAATATTTCTTGTCCCATTCTTCTATTAATAATTTAGAAACCTTTAAGATAGTTCCACTTCAATGAGATCTTATCGTTTAAAGTATATGGGAAAGGCTCTTGGTTTTCCTGTCCTTTTATCTTGATGCTTTAAAAGCCTCCCTTTCTTCTCTTTCCAGAAATGAAATTTAGAGTTGAGTTGCTTCACTATTTTCGGTCGAACACTATGTTCTTTGACCCTTTGCTGATCGTAAACAAAGGTGTCACAAGGTGCAGTTTGGGCATTTGTACTTTGTTATATCTACAACTGATCTCTTGTGGATGTTTTCTATCTTTAAACCAGAACCTTTTTGCTTTCGGGGATGTAGACGGGAAAGGGGTCGGCGCCAAGTTGCAGCATCCTCTCGGTGTTGCCTGGGCTCCTGAACAAAGCCTGCTCTATGTGGCCGACTCGTACAACCACAAGGTAACTGTTGCGTGTCACAAGGTTCAACTGTAATGGGCTTAAACTTAATGCCTCTGAGTCTTTCTTTACATTTTTGAGTGGATAAACGCAGCATGTAGCATATCGAGAACAAACAGAACATGACCTTTTTTTTTTTTCAGATTAAAGTGGTCGATCCAAAGACGAAGCAGTGTAGCACATTAGCAGGGACCGGAGAGGCTGCAGATACTCTGGGCCCTGACTTTAACAAATCCAGCTTCAATGAACCGGGAGGAATCTGTGTGGGCGACAACGGAAAGCTTCTCTACGTGGCTGATACCAACAACAACCAAATCAAAGTGCTTGACCTGGCCTCCGAGACTGTCTCACTGGTCCGTTCTTTGTGTTTGAGAGAAAATCTAATTTCCAAATTTGAGAAAGCACTCAACATTGTCTTCCTGCGTTTGTAATTAATTAAACTATCCTGAAAGCTTTTGTACAAAGAAAGAACATTGTGGGTGTTAATAGCTTTCTCTTTGTTCCTTCAAAACATAACATCCAAATCTCTCTCCTGTCCAGTTCCCCGTCTCCATGGACTGCACAGATTCAGTACCTACAAAGCCTTTAGGTCCAACCAAAGCCCCCAAGCTGCCTAAATCAGCTCCAAGGAAAGAAATGCCACCAGTGGCGGTGTGTGCAGGCCAGACTCTCATCATGTCAGTCACCCTGACGCTTCCACAAGGAACCAAACTCACTGAAGAGGCTCCCAGCTGCTGGGCTCTCTCTGCTGAGGGTGAGTTCAATCATGTTTTAATCACATTCATGCTATGAATACATGAATCTTAATACCTGCAAAAGGCATCTACATTGTTCTTTAGCCTCATCCTGTTATGACTGTCAAGTTTTCCATTCTAGCATGGCACATCTGCAGCTAACAGTGCTAGCAGTGGTAGCTTCAACACTGGAATTATTTTATTTTTAAAACAATGCGTCTTAAACTTCACACAAAGTTTTACATAAGTAATGCTGTTATTCTTGTCCATGTCGTTAAAATGTAAGAAGTTAAAATATGCTAGCGACAAGTGTTGCTTGCTAATTTTATTGTAGCTAGGCACCTTAGCTGGCTCACTTAGCTAGCTAATGTAGCTAGCTTAAAATGCATTGGCTCAATGAGTTGGCTGAGAACTACCAGCTAGCAAAGGGTTTTTAATATGCATTTACAGGCAACATGAATGATGTCATGCCAAAATGCAAAGGCTATCCATGTAAAAGACATGGAAATAACTCATAAATGGCCACCAATGTTTTGTATAGCCATGCAAAGTTTACTTCTCCTACTGTATCGTAAAGTAGTGAATTTAAAATTAAACAGTTAACTAATTTTTATTAAACTGTAGTAAGTAAGAACTTCTGCAGCTAACAGTGATAGTGGTGGTAGCTTCAACACAAAAAATGATTTGTCATTTTTGAAACATTGTGTCTTAATCTTCATAAAAAAAAGTTTTACATTAGTCGGGGCCTATTTGTCCACTTTAAAACGAGAAGTCTAAATATGCTAGCAACAAGTGTTGCTAGCTAATTTTATTGTAGCTAGCTACCGTCGCCGGTTAATTTAGCTAGCTATTTCATCTAACTAACGTAGCTATTTTGGCTAGCTAATGTAGCTAGCTTAAAAGGCATTGGCTCAATGAGTCGGTTGAGAACTACCAGCTGACAAACGGTTTTTAATATGCATAAATGATGTCATGCCAAAACACTGAGCGCTATCCATGTCCACCAATGATTTATAGTTAGCTTATTCCTGCTAATATAACAGAAAAAAACAGTATAATAAAGTAGATCAAACAGGTACCGGTACCTAGTTTTATGCTATGTGTGCGTTAAAACATTTGGAAGTAAGCTAGCTAAATTAGCTAAACACAAACGCACCAATATTCTGTATCTTTACACTTTATTTTTGCATTTTGGGTTTCATAAAGACAAATACATGAACACAAAGTCTTTGTATGACAAGTATTGCTTTTGATACTGCCCTGTTTGCATCACTCAAGTTTGACAGATCTGCTGTACCTGCATGCAGTTCCTAAACTGTGATTTGCCTTACTGTTTAGGGAAGCCGAGCTGTGTTTGACAAAGACTTGACCAATAATCTGCTGTGAATGGTTTTATTGAGGAGAATTGGAGTTATTTAAGCAAGAGGGCAGTTAGGATGTTGTCGTGAAATCAAACCAAATCCCATTTCTACACTTTAGGACTTGGCTGCTTTTGTGCATTCGATTCTGCAGCTGGCAGAACCTACGCTGCTTTAGGCAGGATCAATTCATATCAAGGACAGGCCCTGCTATTGTTTTCAATAGCTTTTAAGAGTAAAAGTTGTTGCTCCTCGAATACTTTTTGTACATTTAATATGGCTCTGTTCTGGATGCAAACCCTCCATCTCTCCTACTAGGCTTTGTTTTGCTTGTTAGCCATGAATCTGTCCAGAAATAATGGAAGTGAATGATGCTTAACCATCATTTTCACTGCACAACAAGCTCTCACTCTGCCGGCCCACACCATCAATTTATAGTTCTGAGATGTGGGATGACTTAGTTTAGACATTAAGTTTTTACAATTGCAATTAAATATATAAATTACATGGCTTTTTTTCAGTGTTGCTCCATTGTATTCAGCAGAAGTCTGAGTCGCTGGTCGTGTGTGAAGTGATTTGAGATATGATGTGGTTGATGGTCCATTCATTAGGTTTGGAACAAAAGTGTTTCCATCATTCAGGGCGATGCAGCACGCAGTCAGCCGTATCAGCCGGCTATTTTTAGAACATTTCGATAAGACGACATGCCTTGGTTCACATAATTAGCTACCAGGCTATGTTACGTGATCCTCCGCTGTCCGATTAAACCCAGTCTAGACTTATGCTGATCACATCAGAGCACAGGCAGGAATTTTAATGGATCAAGTTAAAAGTGCACGGCACATCTAAATTGTTTTTTAGAAATGGCGTCCCAGGGCCCTCATGTTAAGCATCAGCTTCATTAATCATCGCTGGCATGGATTTGACGGACTCTCTGGCGTAATATTTTCTCACAGTTGAAGTTCGAGGCCCTTTCTTTCACGACTTTCATTCATCTTTCAGAGGTTGAGACACTAAAGATGTATTTCTGTTACTAAAAATATCCCCCGGTGTTTCAGTAAAGTCATGTCCTCATGCTCACTCTACTTGATTCAATGGGGTTATTTGGGATTGTGGCTAATGTTGTAAAGGACTCCATTTAGCTGTGCTGCGTAATGCTTTCACTTGAGCTGGAACAAAGGGAGCACCTTGCCAGAGTCAATCTTAAAAATTAGACATCAGAGAGACATTTTCATACAGATACAGTACATCTGCCCTTTCAGAACAAGGAACATCATTACTGATCTCGTTTTATCCGTGAAAGCGCTGTACCTCTGAGATGGCAAGGTTGGTGGGTAGGTCAACCCCTCAACAACTATTGGATTGATTGCAATGAAATCTTGTGCAGACATTCATGGTCCTCACAGGGCAATCCTAATGACCTTGGTGATTGCCAAACTTTTTATCTAGCGCCATCAGAAGGCTGACATTTTTATTGTTTTTAATAAGTACCATGACATTTGGTGGTCTCGTAAACCTTTCATCTAGCAGCATCAAAAGGTCAACATTTTGCTTTTTCTGTAAGTAACCCAATAAAGTCCATCCAGCGTGATTCAGGTCAGGCTAATCAAAACCCTTTATCTGATATGGTAGTTCCGTTTAAGAATAACAAAGATGGCTGCCACTGATGTGGATTGTTTTGAATCTGTTATTGTGTATTTTTAATCAACTCAACGTTAATGTACATTACAAAAAATTGTAAATATTGGTGACCAAATCATGTCATGCCAAACATCTGTGTATTATGTTGAACTAGTAGCCTTATAAATTGGATGTTGGAACTAGCTAACTAGCTAAGTAGCCCAGAAGCCTACCGCTACGTCCCACTTTCATTGCTCTGATTGGACGTACTGCCCAGATGCATTGTGGTTGTCACCCGTTGAAATCACTGCTTTGACACGGAAAATGAACCAAGAGATTAAAGGTATAATGAGTAGGATTTTTCCTTGCATTTAGTCAACAACACATTCAAACTGGGTGCCAGTTACTAATTTGAACCACTCCCACTCTCACCTATACACTGTGATTGGCTCAGGGAACCACAACAGCGCCCCTCCCGAAAACGTCCCATGCAAAGCAAAACAACAGAATGGATGCAGAGGGAAGGGTCTCACAAGGGTCTGCACACACACTCACCAACACACATGTATAGAGGCCCATAAGTGATGATTTAGATTATATTATCTTTGTAAAAGTCTGTATTTTATTTTTCTAGGAAAAAGTCTCATGATGCCAGGCAATGAAATTTCAATCCAATGACATTTGAATCATCATGTACTTTATGTATAGTGCAACTTGGCAAACGATAGCATGCTAACATACCGAACAAATATGGTGAACGTGATGTAAAATTAGCATGTTTGCATTGCCATTGTTAGCAAGTTAGCATTTAGCTCATAATATCTGTCACAGAGCTGCAAAGGTGTCTGCAGACATACACTACCAGTCAAAAGTTTGGACACACTTTCCCATTCACTTGTATGGGGAAATGTGTCCAAACTTTTGACTGGTAGTGTATTTGTTTCAGCTTATTGCAAAATTTGTAGTTCTGATTTTGCCCTGTTGATGGTGTTTGAACTACAAAACTTCTGTTTCCTGTTTTTCACAGGTAACGAGTGGCTGTTAGGAGGACAGGTGGTAACTGGTGACATCACGGATCTGTCAAAGCCTCTCTCCATCTCCACCGAACTTCCAGCTGTTATAAAGGACAGCAATCCAAAACTCACTCTGGGTGTGTGGGTTTACTACTGTATGGAAACAGGTAACGCCTGTTTGATGAAAGCTGCCTCCTTCACCCAGCCTCTTCAAATAAGTGCCAGTCCTGGAGACGGAGACGTCACTGTGGCGTTGGCTCATGCCTTCTGAAACCTATTTATTGTATTTATATTCAACACTCTCTGAAACATTGTTTTTACTTTCTGGCTAAGCTAACTCCAGCTCCTGCTTTGTTCATAGTCCTGGAGGAAGAAAGCACAGAGTGTCTCTGACTGTCGCTTCTAACAAAAATGCCGTTCATACAAACCGGATTTTCAGTGGAATTTCATTTCAAAGTACTCAGAAGCCCCTTCTCCGAATCCTTGTGACATTTATTCATAGGAGTACAAATAGGAACATCCCCGGGCATCTTTTAAAGGCTGTGCACAAAAAACAACTTCAGAATCTGTATGATACTATATTTATGAAACATATTCCTACAAGGAAATGTGGACTAACTGTAAGGAACAATAACTGTACCTTTAATAAGTGACCTTCGTATTTATTACACACTGCAACAGGACTAAATGAATGCAGAACACAGTAGATTTTTCATGGATTTAATAAGAAACGGGAAGACAAATTAACACATTTTTGTCATTGAATGATGTGGAGGAGTTAAGATAGTAATATATATATGTATATATATATATATATATATATATATATATATATATAAAGCAAAGGAAAAACTAAAACCTTGATTAGCCTTGATTGAAATGCCAGATGGAGAGAAAGGATTCTTTTCATTCAGATGTTGCGAACAAAATTTTCCTGCCACTTTAAAAAATTATTATTCAACTATTTCCTGCGTTGCAAAAAGTATTGGCCATCGTATGTTTGTGTTCAAACCAAAGACTGTATATAATTCGTACATTGTACAAAATTAAAGCTAAAATAGCCCCTGTGACAGGCACTGCCATCTTGCGCTGGTGACGTCATTTGGAGCCAGAGACCGCGCAGTAGAGATCGGCGGGTGGAGACGCGGTAGCCACTTCTACTAACCAAAACACACACTTAAATTACCGGCAATAAACAGCAAAGATCCCGCACGTCTGCATATTTAACAGCAGAAGAGCTTCTTTATGTTGGTCTGAAGCAGACGTTCACAGACTGTAGTGATTGTTTTAGTTATGTCTCCTCTCTTTGTTTCTCCTCCTCTACTCTGCTAATCCGGGACTGATTGGCTGCAGGAGCCGTATTTGTCAACAGAGCTGTCAATCATCATTTTGACAGCATCAAATAACTAATTAGAAAATAAACTTGTCAGAAAAATGAACACTTGGACGTAAATCAACATGATAATAACTAGCTATAATGACAGAAACCATGTTTGAGAAACATTTATTTGACGTGTATTTTGATTTTATAGTTTGACTCATGTCCCATCTGTTAACATGGAGGAGGCGGGCTTTATGACCTGTACTGCAGCCAGTCAGCAGGGGGCGATAGAGATGTTTTGGCTTCACTTTTAGGGAGCTGTCATGTCGTCCATCTTTTTATGCGGTCAATGGTCCGAACCAAAAAATACAAAAATTAATGTAGCTCTATCTTTCGGCCTATTGAGTAATTACGAACAATGGTAGGAATAAAAGAAAAAGGGAAGTTTAAAGGAGCTGATATTTGATTCAGACGTTCTGTCTTTGCTCACATTGCTGTTAAACGTAATATCAAGTTAATGCCAGTTTCTAAAGAAAATATGATGTTTAAATCCTAAGAGGCTTTCAGTGGGATTATAAGGATAGGAAATTAAAGATCTCGCACCTTTCCTTTAATCTCATCACCAAAATGAAACATGTGAGGTTAAGGAGAGGTTATCTATGCACAGATTACATTTGTATAATCATTAATATATCAGTAACGTCTAGCACAAGAGCATTCATATCTTCACTGTGGATGCCTCTAAATGATGTATTTCCATGTCTAAGTGTTGCCACTTTAGTTTACATCTTAGATGGTGCCTTCAGGCGCTCTACTCAAGCTTTCATAAACATTTGTTTACATAATTTTACTGTCTCTAAAAGCTTACACTCACAGCTTAAAGCTTTCCACTGCCTGTATGACTTCCAGATTATTCATGACACAAGGAGCCCTTTTGTTTAAGACCATGAAATATTGCTCCTATCTAAGCAATGAATAAAGTGCCTGTTCTGTTTAAGTGGAAGCAACCACATGCAAACCAATGCAGACTTGCTTCTGCCTGTGCACTGTGAGCGATGCTGTGTTAAGAAAGTCTTATTAAAACCTCTCTGTCCAACATTTATACACTTCATGTGAAGATTAAAACATGCTCTGTTAATGTATATGATAATGAAGCTGTCATTGGTTTTCAGAGTAATGAGCTGTTGTCAGAAATGGGCCTGAGAGTGTTTTGATTAGAGTCGTTGTTATCATGTCGCACAACATAATTGGTATTTCCCGACTGTTTGGTTTGGATCGCTCTGCCCGTATGCCGCATGCTACTATATGGATGGAGCGACCCGACGACGCTTAAACTGTATCAGAAGCAATAATATTTGTGTAATGGGAGGAATGTTTTATTCCCACAAGTTATTTATTTCAAATGAACTGCGAACGGTTTGCTTGCAGCTTTTCTCAGCACTCATTTTTTTTAATGAAGTGTAATGAGCTTGAGTTGCTGCTGGTGGGCATTAAGTTCCTCACATTGTTTTCGGTTCTCATTTGATTTCTTGTTACTGCTCCGCCTTCTCAGACACATTCTGGCACGTTTTTATTATTTGTTTGGGACCGTGTGTGTTAATGCTTTTCAATGCAGCACTTTAAGATGCAAGAAAAAAGTAATAAAACATTTTTATGAAGTCTGGTTTGTTTGTGAACTGAATAGAGAGTATTGCTTCCAATCCATACGAGGTCTTTACATATTCACAGCATCAGGTCACGCAGCATGACTTAACGTTATCCATTAAAGGGGGGGTATTATGCTAATTTCAAGCTTCATATTTCACTCTGTGATACCTGTGAAGTAGCTTAGCATAATTTACAGCTAAAAAAACTCACACTGGTGCTCTGTGCAGGCCCTCATACAGCCTCGGCCTGAAACGACTCAGTCAGCTCTGTCTCTTTAAGAAACCCCGCCCCTACAAGCCCACTTTCTTCTGATTGGCCGGTTCTTTGTGACGTCACAAAGTGCTGTTCACAGCAGACTGAGCTGAGAAGCCTGGGGATTACTCCAACATACTTTTACCTACAAATTTTAAACTTCACCCACGTTTAGTCTGGACATCCAACATTGTAACTATATGTATGTCTCAAAATGTGAAACAGCATAATACCCCCTCTTTAATACATGATTTCACTGCAGAAATATAATCAAAGGCTTCTCAAATGAGTGCCGTCATTATTTTGACCAATGCCATTTTACATGCGAGCTGACCTCATGCTTCTTGTTCACAACATGCAGTAAATACCTCTCCTATGTCTCATTCCTGTTAGTAAAGACAACACATTGCCTTCATTTTTGCAGATCAGTATTGGAGTGATGACCACTTAACTCCGTTTTGGTCATAAACAAGTGATTCACAATAAAATGTTGGAAGCAAGTCGTCATATTTGACACCTTTATCGCCCAAGACTCGTCAAAGCCGGAAGATTTACGACCTCAGTAAAAATACCACACTGAAAATACACCACCATTGAATATAAAGCACCACCTGAACTAGAAAAGCCAAAACACAATCATAAAGAATGAAATCTGTAAGGATCTGAAATGTTTTTAATTGTCCAGAGAAAGTACACCATTACACAAATGCAAAAAAGCCCTGGAACGAAATATCATACATGGTTATTTGTTGAAGCAGACCTTTGTCAGCACATGAAACATGCCAAATACACACAGAACAAATAGCCTCCCACGTTAGCAGGAGCCATCGATCAACACGCCTGAGGTGATGGAGGACAAAACACTTCATAGATAAGGCTGCTACCGCTCGCTAATTCTCTGTCAACAAAATAAATGAAAAGAAAAACAATGTTTTAGTCCATCCCTCAACACTTTGTGACTTACTGCTACTCGGTCTGTGGCTTTCAGCCCCAAGCCCATTCCTTTCTACTGAAGACATTACCCTGTCAAATGTGGTTGCAAAAATATTACTTCATTTACTTTAAAAAGGCAAAATGATTTCCCATAAAACAGCTGGGCACTGTGTCGCTCTAATAGGAGTAAATCGTGCAACTTTTAAATATTAGATGTTTGGCCATGAATTTGGCTAGTTGGTATTTTAACAGTTTATATGAAACTACAGCGAGAGTATACTGTTTATAGTCTGTAACTGCACAGATAATAGGCTACTTCTGAGAAGAGTCAATATCTATAATTATGTTAGCACGTGCTTGTTATAAATGCTTTGTAACTCAAGATATACATGTCAAAAGATACTGTCGGAAATATCGTTTTATCGAATGCAACATACATAAAGCTGAATTAATTATGTTACTTAAGTGAGATAAGACGCATATGAATAAACTAGTGGTCAACCAGAGGTTACTATATAACATAAAGGCTTACATGTCTTGTCTTTGCTGGCCTTTAATTTAAAATAATTTCAAGGAACTATGTGCAAATTCACAAAAACGTTATCAATAATACCAATGGCCACTGAAAGAACGACAGGCAGCACCCTGTTGCTTGTGTTTGCACCTTAGTCGCAAGTTAGCATCTTGATCATCGCCCAAAACAGTGACTGTACATACCCTACTGGACTGAACGTGATTGACCAGCGTCACATTAGTGTTACATTTTGCGTAAAATGTTTTCTGTATCAGTTATTGTTGGCTAAAATCAACACCTTTTGTCATAATGCTTAACAAAGTATCATGGCTAACGTTAGCTGAAAAAGTTATTTGGCTAGCTAGCCAACAAACAATTTTAATCAGATAGTATTTTGCTAGCAATAACATCAGCAAGTAAACAAACTAAGGTTAGCTAGCTAGCTGTAGCTTAGCTAGATAAACTTTGTGCTTTGTATGGGACTTTGTGCTCTGACGGCTGCTTTTCATTTGTTGATTTTGGTTACTGTAGCACACTAGCTAAAGTTAGTGTACTGTAGGGTAGCTGTAGAGAGAAATACATTTCAGAAAAACCATGTAGAGTCCTTAATTAATTTACAGTTATCTGTTAATGTTAGCTAGAAAGTGGTTGAATGCTAATGTTAGCCTTTCTTTAAAGGTAGCTAACAGGCTATCAGATATGTTGTTTTACTTTGATATGGCTCAATGTCCTACAGAATTAACTTTCCATCGTCTTCACTTACTTACTGAAGAATTAGGAAGCGAGAAATGGTAATGATTTGTCAGTTTCCCTCCGTTTTTACCACGGAAACCTTGAACAACATGGAGGAAATAGCAGCTATGTGAGAATTGGCAATACAAAGAAATTGTGTAAAATGCTTCACATACCACCTTTAAGGAATCAAGTGTATGAATTCAGAGTAGTGGTTTTTAGCTACATGTGGAAAAGTTGGACTTACTAGAGTTATTAATTCTAAATCTGCCTTCAACTATGTGGCTGCTGATGAGATAATTACTTAAAATGTCATTACAGGCTCTCCTCTCTCCCTCCTCTTGTATGTGCGCCTCCTGTCTCATCCCTCCATCCCCCTCATCTGCTCTACTCGCCGTCGTTCTGACAGCATCATTAACCCGGCCTCACACACATAAACACAATCTCGATTAACACGTGCCCACTTAAAATATCATCAGGGAACTAGCACATTTACATATTAACAGGTCAGGGCTGTCATTAGGCAGTGCAGCCTCCTCTACTTGCTTCCACTGATGAATTATAAAGTCATATGACGAATTAAAATTAACACAGATTTAAACGTGATATAACCTCTTAAGTAAGCCACGAGGATTTTTGAATCGGGGTGATCAGATAAGAGCGACCACAACTCCTTTTAGCTCCTCAAGGGCCTGTAACCATCCTTATGACACTCATATGATGCACTAAGCTAGCTCTGGTTTATGTGTGGAGTTAAATAATGATGTTAGCTGGCTAAAAGTTAAAACCATATGGAGGCTTAGCGGTGGGGAAAATGTTTTTACAGACGTTTAATTACAGAAACATTTATTTACTCTTCATTCCGGCTGAGTGAGATCCATTTAGATCATATCTGTGCGAGAGATAAAATATTATTAGCCAATATTTCCAGCCTGTGTGACAGAATACTAACTCAAAAAGCATTAATAAAAAGTTTTACAATGAAAAGTTAACCCGAACACAACACACAAGAGTTTGTCTGCTGCTGTTTTGCAGACTACACTTTGGATAATGGAATCAGCTTTGACCCGATGCCTGTGTTAAGAGGTCAAGCTGCTAAGTCAAGTTGAACCGGCTCCACCTCACTTTTTTTTCTCCAGCATGCAAAACTTGCTTGAAGATATGTGGGAGGTAGCTGCTGCTCAGCGGTCGAGAGCACTTTGCTCGGCCTATTTTTTTTGTGAAAGTGAGGGAGCAATCTCACAAAAATGTGGAAAGTTGAAGAGGTGCAAATGCTTTAAAAGTAGCCTCTAAGAGAAATCAATTCACCAGAAGAGCTGAGGATTTGTTGCAAGGGTTTGTGGGTAATGTTTCTGAGGTAACAGCTTTTTAAAGTACGTATAATCAGAATCACTATCCTCTAGTGGTATCTGTCCGTGTAGGTAGTGTGGGCTTTATTTGCATGGATCTTTGCAGTCAAAAAAAATCATAGCAACATTTTATCTCTTTTTTTTAAAGCATCAAAAGACCTCACTGTACACAGTTTTTATTGGACCTACTTTCTACCCCCTGAGAAAGCACGGCAGACATGAGAGGGAGCCAAGATTTGAGAAAAACTAAGGTCACAAGACCGAATGCTCCCAAAGCGACCCCCCAAGTCAGACACAAAAATAAAGCAGTAAATTTAACTTCCCAAACTTCTAGGGACAAACTGTGGTCGGCAAATACTGAATGTTCCTCTAATTGTATTTGTTGTTGGTGTAAAATTAGACTTTTTATCGATGTTACATCCAACACATTTTCTTCTGCTTGTACCCGAACTCTTAAGCACACTTCCTAATATTGAGTGTTTATGCGTTGTAGACTGAGAAACTAATTCTATCATTGTTCTTTCAGGTCTTATATAACAGCTTTAAGCCATTTACAAGAACAAATTCTGGATTTTCAGTGTCTGAAAAATCCCTTTTGTTATAAATGTTTTAAATGGATTCTGGTCCTGATCCTGTGCAGCACTGTGTGTTAAAGGGGCCATATCTTTTGAATGGATATTCTCATATTTTCATGGGCTTCACATCTGTGGGTGTTTATTGTTCACAGGGAAAAAGTGATGACTGCATTATTCTGTGTTTTTCCAGAATTACATGTTTTAAAAAGGTCGCCTCTGAAATGGGCCGTTCAGAACAGCTGCAGGTTTCTACGTAGAACCTTGCTTTCGCTGAAATCGACCATCATTCACCGTCATTTACCTCAGGCTGCCTTCTTGCACTCGCTTGTAGCCAAGTCTTTGTCAAAATTTCAACTAACCATTCCCATACCTCCTGGCGTTTCTGGCTCGTACATATAAAGGCCGAATAGCCGATCCTAGAGCAGCCGTGTTTTCTACAACTTTGGAGCGACAGTGCAGTGTGGCCGCTCCCCCACGTGGGGGGAGGGGCTACGTGGTCACTCCAAATACTGTCAGCCAATCGTGGCTAAGGTCTAACCTTTGAATGACAAAACGGCTTGTTGGTTTCAAGAGGAAGGAGCGGCTCCGAAAAATAATTAAAGTAAAACATGTAAACAATTTTTAAAATGAAACAAACTTTACCAACGTGATTTAAAACACACATTAGAATCATAGACAATTGATTGCAGAGCTAAAATATGTCGCCTCTAAAGTAAGAGGTCAATCAAAGAGAGCTTTCACAAACTGCAACCCAAAATTTGATCAATTAAACATCACTAAATGATCAATAAACTGTTGATTATAAGTCTGATATATTATCATTAATTCACAGCCAAAGTCACAACCAAAATCAAGCTACATATTAGCAGGATGTTAAGTTGCCAGCAAAGAAAAACCTGTGTTCCCAGTATTTGAATCGTCCTCAGAAAACCCTGAAGCAGGATTATTTCAGCCTCCTGACATGCTGCTGACAGTGAGTCCCCGAGGTCTACATCCATGATACGCTGCTGTTGACACTGAGATGAGCTTTGTCACGTTGGGTCAGGTCGTGTCGCAGCCTCTGGCGCTGGGTTCCTCAGGTTCAGAAACAGGCATGTTGATCAGCACAGAGGACAAACAAGCAGCTCCGACTGCGTCATCCATCTGTGTGTGTCTCACAAGGCCGCTGCAAATGCTTCCACTTTACCGATAATCTAGATATCTGTCCTTGTGGTCACATTTGAAAGTCTTGCGTCTTGCAAATTTGCAGCGAATGTAGGCAGCTGTCATTTCAACATATTTGACCGTATATTAAAGTGTAAAAGGTCTGTGTGTTGACATTCTGGTTCAAAGCACAGACAACTCTAAATTCCTGTTTTAACCGGTAGTTTAAGAAAGTTTAGTAAAGTGGATTTTAATGACCTGCAGCTGACCTGAGCACTTTTTCTGTAGTAATGCGCATGAAAGGTTTGGCTGTTTGTCAATAGTCAACTTAAAAGGTTTCATGTAATCCAGCTGCAGATCTGTGGTCTGGCCCGACCTCATCGTCCCGGAATGTATTCTTTGTGATAAAAATATAAAAACGAACAAGTGGAATAACAAATCTTGTTTGTGGTGGCAAGTGATGAAAACTGGGAATTCCCTGTATAGTTCACAATGCCATGGTGGATTTTGAGCTTCCATATTTGGCTTCTCATGTTCCCAAAGACTGGCAGATTTTTTGACAGATAACAGAAACAGACAGGTTCAGGTAGGAGGCTGGATGTGTGAAGAGAGGTGCTGTAAGCACATCACGTAGGTGTAGGGAAATCAGAACAACAGGAGAAAAAGCAGCAACACAAAGGTTTTAATATCCCAACGTTTCAGTACAACTTTGGTCTTTTGCAGGTGAATATTTTAGCTCTTTGATAGCAGCTGTAGTTAACCACCTACACTGCCAAGGGTGACTAACATCATCAACATTCATACAGTTACAATAAGCAGGAAGTATACAAAGAGAAAATAGCATATATGTTTTACAAACAACATCACTAACAGTCTTCAATAATTCACCTCTCCTATATAAAAATTAAACATACAAAATTAGGCGACAAGAAAAGAAAACTTTATAAAAACAGATCATACCTTAATTATCCTACATTCATTTTTGGAAGAGTTGAATTTTCAAACTAAAGTATTTTCTTTCTTCTTCTTTTTCAAGCCTGTGTCCAGATTTTCTAATAAATTAGACTTATTAGTTGCTTGACAAAAAAGTCTTCCTAAATCAAAGCGTTTAACTTCTCAATGTTTAATCTTTGAGGTTCAGGTGTTGTTTACCTCATCAGCTTCATTGTTGTGACTCTGCTGAGCGGCGTTGATTGGTCCTCAGGAGCTCTGATGTCACCGCCTGCTTTGATGTCCCGGCCAGTGCAGCAGCTCGCGCAGGCTGAAGCAGAGAGAGGAGCTCCAGGTGGAGTTGGCGCGCGACTGGAAGGAGAGAGCCGGGGCTCGTGCAGACTGGAAAAAGGGTGCCTCGCACTTGCCTTGATGAACCCGACCTGGTCCCGCACACAGCGCAGCAGCCCGTCATGGGGGACGGTGGCGCGACCTCGCCGGTGAACTTCCAGAATGGGTCCGAGAGCGGCGCGTCGGACGCGCCGGGCTCCTCTGCGGCCGCGTCCGAGGAGTGGATGGCGGGGATGAGCCTGGTGATGGGATTGATCGTCCTGTGTATCGTGTTCGGGAATATTCTTGTGATTGTCGCTATAGCCAGGACGCAGAGGCTGCAGACGCTCACCAATGTGTTCATCGTGTCTCTGGCGAGCGCGGACCTGATCATGGGGCTGCTGGTGGTGCCGTTTGGCGCTGCGCTCGAGGTGCGCGGCTCGTGGCAATACGGCTCCTTCTTCTGCGAGTTCTGGATCTCTGTGGATGTCCTCTGCGTCACCGCCAGCATCGAGACCCTGTGCGTTATCGCCATAGACAGATATGTGGCCATCACCTCGCCTTTCCGCTACCAAAGCTTGTTAACCAAAGCTCGCGCCAAAGCGGTGGTGTGCATAGTGTGGGCCATCTCTGCGCTCGTGTCCTTCCTCCCCATCCTCATGCACTGGTCCCGGGACAGCGAGGACACAGCCTGCTACGAGGACCCGGAATGTTGCGACTTTGTCACCAATAGAGCTTACGCCATCTCCTCATCTGTTATTTCCTTTTACATTCCTCTTCTGGTCATGATTTTTGTTTACGCCCGCGTGTACAGAGAGGCGAAGAAGCAGCTGAGGAAGATCGACAAGTGCGAGGGCAGGTTTCACAACACCTTAACCGGACTGACCTCCAAGTGCAAGAAGAGGCCGTCCAAGATCCTGGCGCTCAGGGAGCAGAAGGCGCTCAAAACACTGGGCATCATAATGGGGACGTTCACCCTGTGCTGGCTGCCTTTCTTTATAGTCAACGTCGTGCGGGTGTTTTGCGCAGAGATGGTGGACAAGAACCTTTTCGTGTTTCTAAACTGGCTGGGGTACGTGAACTCAGCGTTTAACCCCATCATTTACTGCCGGAGCCCGGACTTCAGGAAGGCTTTTAAGCGGTTGCTGTGCTGCCCGAGGCAGGCGGACCGCAGGCTGCACATCAGCTCCTGCGACCTGTCCCGGTGCTCCGGCGGGTTCGTCACTGCTCTGGAGCCCGGCGCGCTGGGGATGTGGTCGGACTGTGGAGCCTTGGACAACAGTGACAGCAGCCTGGTGGGGGGCGTAAAACTGTCGCACTCTGAATCACAGCTGTGAATGAAAAATAAACTCTTTTTTTCAAGGAGGATTACAGCAGATGGTGACAAAACCGGGCGTTGACTCTTTGAACACGGGTGTCTCTTTGGGAAGGGTTTGCGCACGAGCTGTTCCATTTCGTTCCGGGAAGTCAAACATCAGGCAAAATCAACAGAAATGTTTTACAAGCCATATTTTTGATGGAGAAAGCAGGGCAAGACCGTTTAGGAACTCAAATTTGCCAAAAATGACCAACCCTAAAAATGTAGATAGATTTAATTTTTTAAAAATGGGTACATGCGCCTAAAATGGGACCCTGTAGTTTAAAGCATTTCTTATTTTATTAAATCAGCAGTTTGGAGCTTCAGTGGGAGGATAATCTATTTATGGGAACTGGGTATCCTTAAATTTCCTCTAAAAATGTCCCCTCAGGCGCACCGTAATGAACTGGTTATATTTATTCATAAGCTTTGGACAAGCGCGAGACATTTGTCAGAGTGACTGTACTGTAGTCCTGTAGTGCTCACAATGTGTTTCACCGTTTTACCTCACGGCCATCGACAAGTGCAATTTGTACGGCAGGTATTTGTTTATATTAAACATTAATGTAAAATAGACGAGTATTTATTCTGTCCTTTTACAACAACATGGGCGTGAATGTGGGGCTGCTTCCCACGACCTTTGTACATATTAGAGTCGGTGGTGTTTAGTACTGAAGTGAGGAATTTGAGCCTCTCTCTTTGTCTTTCTCATTTGAGCTTTACATGCTGTTGTCAGGTGGTGTGTTTACTCCTGTGAAATAAAAGGACGTTTCATTGTTATTTAAACTGTTTGAGCTTCATTTGGATTTTTTTCAGCTTCACTAAAAATGCCTCGGGAGATATTATGTAATTTTCTTCCTGCTGTGAACCTCGCTCATTCACAAACTACTTGAAAATGGAAAACAATAGTTTTGCAGGGTTTTGGTGCCAAATGCTAAAGGCCCTCTGTGTTTGTTGGACCGCTGAGAGCAGCTGGAATCTGATTGGCCCCTGTGGAGACTTCGGCCCATGAAAATCCTAATTTTAAACTATGGATTTTCATACACATTCATGCACTGTGGAATATTGTGATTTAAGTGTTTACATGCTTATTCTATTCTCAGCCCTGCTATGATAAAGGTTCATTCAGGTCTACAATATTTACTCTACAAATCTGAAACAACTTTATACGTGTTGAATTCACATAATGAATCTGTTTCAGGAAAGATTTTTGTACCATTTTTGACGACATTTTGAAATTGGACATTTTTTTTGCACGACAGTATTTCAACTTGCATTTTACCCCAGTTAAATGAGTTTTGACCTGTTTGTTAATTGCAACAAAAACAACAATTCCTGTGACTGTGCTCTATTTTAAACTTTAAAGGACTCCCTCAGTAATTTAATATTTCACTTGAACACACTTGTGGAAGTGAGACATGTTTAAAGAAGGGTCGATTTCGGTTCACTGGAGCCCAAAATAGACTTAATCTTAGACTGTAATATGGATTAAGCTAAAAAAAACATTCAATCCTACATATCCCATAATGCAACTTGATTGTGTTTTTCATTAGACCCTCCTTGCCTCCTATGTCTAACATATTCAACTTTCACACTGGCTTTCTTTTTAAAAAGTCTCCAACCAAAGACAAAATAGTGACATCACTATGACATCATCAGGGTTATTTTTTTTTTGATTATAGATTTTTTCAGCCACAAATACATCACATAAATGTTTTCACAGGTGAACATCCATCAAAAGTCTCATATGTATCATCTTGTTTTTGAGTATCATTGTCAAACCTAAAATCCAAAAAGGCTGAAAGATTCTCATCCAGGAGTTTAGATACCGCTCATGTGAGCTCTTTGATTGTTGAATT
Source organism: Semicossyphus pulcher (assembly GCF_022749685.1). Lineage (NCBI taxonomy): Eukaryota > Metazoa > Chordata > Actinopteri > Labriformes > Labridae > Semicossyphus > Semicossyphus pulcher. Next base: position 15,297,547 of record NW_027211670.1, on the reverse strand, counting down.
TTCCTCTTGCCTCACTCTGAAAGCCTCTGGAACCTGTTTAAGTAAATATTCTGACAGCTGGTGTTATGAAGTGGCTCTTACAGGAGTTCCTTCTCAGGAATATAAATTAGCCGTTAAGCTGGACGTCTTTAAAATGCATTAGCATGATGTATTCTGCTAATGACGCTCTCCCTCGGGGGCCGAGCTGCACATCCCGATTAGACTGGAAAAAAACCTGAATGAAACCGAGCTCAGCTGTTTTGACTGATGAACTTTGTTCAAATATGATTGGCTGAACTAATGTGTGTGAATGAAACTCGGCTTTCAGAAAAAACAACAACAGCAGCAGTGCAGAAAGAATCATTGATGGCCCCCTGCTGGCAAAGGCCTGTTTCATTATTAAGCTTTGTTTGTTTGGCAGGAAGTTTGTGTCTGTGCAGATCAGCAGAGGGCTCACAGATGGAGAAGCTAATCAGCCAGTATAAGAATAATTGTTTTAAATTTCATGTGTATAAGTAGACGTTTTCGCTGCTCCAGAGTCAGGGTAGATCACTTGATATCAACGGATCGTTTGCAGTATCAGACGTTATTGTTTCAGACTTATGAATAATCAATGGGGTATTCCACGGTCAAGTTTATTAAATATTCACACCAAGAATATGTTTTAGTATGCAGTGACACTGAAAAATATTTATATATTTTTTTATTGACTGTATCGTCTTTTGATATTATTCAAATTTGCTCATATTTATTTATTGTCCAGGGATTTTTTTGGGAAAGTTTCACAAGTCCATGTGCCAGCCGAGGCACAATTATTTCCCCCATGAAAGTCCTCTATTCCCAAATGTCACAGGAATAGTTCTACATTTTGCAAAATACATGTTTTTTTCCCCCAAGAGTTAGATGAAAAGATGCTACCATTCTCTTGTCTGTATACAGCAAATATGTAGCCACATCCAGCAGCTGGTTAGCTTAGCATACAGACTGGAATCAGGGGCAAACAGTTAGTCTATCATGTGGATACCTGCCCTTCTGAAGCCAACCAAATAACACTCCATTTTCTTTCATGTTCAACAATCGACATTTAGAAACATGTAGTTGTGGTTTTCTTGTGGTTATGGGTCGGACTATTTCTTGGCTAGGAGCAGTTGCCACCATTCAAGGTTTCCAGTCAAGAAATTGGAGGCATATTTTGTCACCGACAGACAGAGCCTTTGTTTTACTCTTTATGCTAAGCTAAGCTAATCTTCTCTTGACTCTCAGCTTTACAGTGAATATTTGTATTTCCCAAAATGTCAAATTGCTACATAAACTTCATTGTAATCAACCTTGTTCAAGCTAGCATGTGAAATTATCATTTTATATCTTGTTTGTTTAATTAATACAAAAACCAATAAAAACAACAATTTCTTGATTTACAAGGAAGTTAGGCTATGCACTAATGCTAAGCTAAGCTAAGCAACCAACGGAGACGAAAGGAAGTTACTACTGTCACCAAAAAATACAAGGTTACCTCTCAAAAGAGCTGTTTCCAGTTTCATGCTAAGCTAAACCTATTGGCTACAAACTGCAGCATCATAATCAGCTAACATGCTAGAGTGGTTTCAATCTTCTCATCTTTATCTCAGAAAGACAGCTAATACATTTATTTCTCCAGAAATATGAAACTTTACAAACTGGGTCAAATATATCAATTGTCTGTGAAAATGTCCGTTTTTACTCGTTATGCTAAGCTAAGCTAATCTTCTCTTGACTCTCTGCTTTGCAGTACACTTCCCAATATGTCAAACTACTACATTAACTTTATTGTAATCGATCTTGTTCAAGCTAGCACAATAAATTAACATGTTATATCTTGTTTAATTCATACAAAAACAACAATTTGTTATTTACTGTACCTAAGCTAAGCCAAGCTAAGCTAAGCTAAGCAAACAACAGAGACTGAAGGAAGCTACTGCTGTCACCCAAAAATGCAGGATACCTATCAAAAGAGTTGTTTCACGTTTAATGCTAAGCTAAGCTAATTGGCTACCAACTTCATATAGCTTCATATCTTTCTCTCAGAAAGACAGCTAATAAGTTTATTTCTCCAGAAATCTGAAACTTTACACTTTAATTGTTCAAACTCTTTCAAATATATTAATTGTCCAGGGAATATGAGGCCATTTCACAAGACATGGCACAATCCAAACTGAAATCATTCCCCATCCAATTCCTTTGTTCCCACATGCTAATGAAACAAGCACCAAACATGGTTTTGCAGCAGAATGAAGCCAGACAGCTTTAAAGGAGTGTCTGTACTTCGCTTAGATCATCTCAGGCAGCAACAGGTGTGAGGATTCATTCAGTTATTAGACAGGCTGGACCTCCTCCCGTCCAGACCGGGAATATTATTGTCTCTGCCAACAACCTCCTACTGCCATCTGCACTGATTAAAGACCGACCAAGACAAACATCATAATCATCAAGAAAAACATTCAGACTATGTGACTTATTTGCTTTTCCCGAAAATGCTACTGTGACATTGATGCTAAGAGACATTACCTTCTTAAAAAAAACATGTTCCAGGAACAAAGAAAAACAACACTTTAAATCAAAGTCAGTTACATGACCCTCACTGCGCTCCTTTGGTGACCAAACAAAGGATGGTAAGATGGCTTTTTGACAACAGAAATACAAAGTTAAGCTAATTAGCGAACATCCAGCAGAAACATGATTAAAAAAACATTATGCTCTAAAATATTATGCAAATACTGTCGTTTTCTGCAGGAGGTAGATTAGAAGGGAGGTTGTGCTTGCACAGTGAGAGGGAAAAACAGAACAATAACTGAAATGTCAGCACCTGGGGCTAATTATTGTTGATTGCTAATGATTGCGGCGCTATCAGATCCCCACTAGCATACTAAGTCCATGCAACAGGAGGGTAAAAGTGGAGCTTTTGTACCCCTTTGGCGCTGTTAAATCATTTCAAATCTTTTGTTTGTGGACATTAAATTTAGTTAACATCAATATTAATATGTAAAGAATGTATTTTTCATTAGCCTGTTAAGCTAACCACTTTAACACTAGATTTAATGGGTAATATGTGAGATTAGCTTGCAGGCAAAGAACATTTTAAACCTTAATTTTATGGCTAAATGACAAACATGAACTCAAGTAGACCCTTTAACTTGTACATGCCTCTGATGCAAATCATTGATAAAGCTCTCATTAGCTAATAAATGTGTCGTAACCCTGTTTGACTAAATTCCCCTGTGATTTTTTCCACTCTAACTCACGCTGTGAGCGTAGCAGCTCCGTGCCAAACGCAGGTGCTTCTCTTCGTGTGTCCATCTGTTTGGATTCCCATGTGAACTTGGCGCTCAGCAGCCTCCATCTGCTCCACTTTGGCTTGCTTTGATTGTTGATCATGTTAAGGCTGGGCGATTGTGGTCAGTCATGTTAAGCATTTGACAATTATTATGTCAAATGATGTACGTACAGAAATATGAACTGTTAGCGTAGCAGACCAATGACTGCCTTTTGGAAACGTTCACGATCAGGCTGCAGCAAATGTGGCTTTATTTTTCGAATTGTACATATTTATTGACCTCTTACTAAATCCTACACTTAAGCAGGTGATTCGTTTTCTTACCATGAAGGAGTCCGTCTTGATCGCCTGATATTTTGTGAACAAGATGGCAATGAGTATGCTAACACCAATGGTCCTTTACGGAGCAGTTTGGCATTGCTTTTTGAGAGTCAAATGAGATGATACAACTCCCACACTGTGTCTATGAAATTTGATGCCATAGCCAGATTTAGTTAGCTGAATAGCTTAGATTAGCATAAAGACTGGAAACAGGAGGACACAGCTAGCCTGGCTGTCCAAAGGAAGCGAAATCAGCACCTGTAAAATTCACAAATTTCAGGAAAGATCTCACAGATTTTCACCTTAATGAATATTACGAAATTTATGATTAGATCATAAATTTCGTAGGAAAAAATGACACATTTTTTAGTGTCTTGGCTAGCATTGCGATTAAATGAATACTATGGTTGAGGTCCAAAATCACGCCTGCAATTACAACTACAAGTACCGACGAAGATAGAAAAATGTAGATCTTGGAGATGGTGACTTCTTCTAAAAATTAAAAAAAATTAAAGAAAATTAAAAAATTAAAAAAACATTTCATAGGATTAGGGGTCGGGGTTAGGGTTGGGTTAGAGTTGTGATGGACTATTTCTGGGCCGGATGCAGTGACTTCCTTGGTTTTTGCGTAATGCACACAGAACCAGGCTAGCTGTTTCAGCCTGTTTTTACTTTAAGCTAGGCTAAGCTAATCAGCTCCCTCAAATTTGAATGGACTGCTTCTCTAACTCTACAGAATAGAAGCAAAATAAAAAGTGCATTTTACCAAACGTGACTACGCCAACGTTAAAAAAAAATGACCACACAAGAGCAAAACAAGAGAAAGACTAAGATGTGTTAGCTCAACAGCTGGCTAATACACTAACATACCATCTGTGTTTCACCCAGCTTGCAGAGAACTGACCACCATTCTCACACATCGAAGCATTTTTTGAATATTTTTGATACAAATGTTTGCCTTTAAGTCTTTGCGCAGCCCTTAATCCTTTTAAAAGCCTCTTAGTTTTAATGTTAATGGCTCTGTGTAAATGAGCAGTCTTTACAAAAACACTGGGATTCAGGAGGTGGACTTCACTCTCAGGATTAGTGGCTTCACAGTGTTCAAAGTCCTCAGAGAATTAAAAGAGGAATAATGCCCTTTTGGAAGACCGCCAAATGATATTGAGGGCTTTTACTCCTCACAGTGCAGGCTAATGTGTTACACCAGCTAAACATCACAATGGTTCACCACATCCAAAAACCCTCCGCAACAAACTGCTGCTGTCAGCCTCAAGTTGCCTCCAGCACCTGCACAGGCTTGGAGCAGATCAGTTAAAGGTGTGGTGTGTAAGACAGGGCGATCAACTGTAAGAATTATTGGCATATTCATAAGTAGGTTTTCTGTGAGGTTAAATCACATCTAAAGAAGACTTTTTAACAATACCGTAAAAATGAGCTCCAGAGGAAGCAGGTCTTTTCCACATTGTGTGCCATGTTCGTTGCCATGTTTCTACAGTAGCCTCAAATGGACATACCAAACATGTTCTATGTTGAGCCATTTGTTGAGCGTTTTTTTAACCCTCTATGTTTTTATCCTCTATTATTTGTATAGTTTCATGGCCAACATAGCTTCTCATACACCATTGTTTTCCAAACTGTAGTATGTGTGTTAAAAAGTGTGCAACCCCGCAAAATGATAGATTTGTTCTGATTAAGAGGAAGGTGTACATTCCTCTCAAACATAATTGTACATAATAATTGTTAAATATGTGTGATTTGATTACATTTCTTATTTTATTTTCTGTTTGAATTTATGATAAAAATGGGGTGTTTTCATTATTTATTCCTTTAAAATGGCCGCTTGTTCAGTATTTTTCCTTTGTTCAGTTATGCTTGAGTGTAATCAACTCCTGGAGAGGTGAGATTAAGTTCACCTGTGGTCAAGATGGCACTGATTACAGAGGTCACCTGTGATTGGCCTAAAAGCAAAGTATAAAAGGTGTGTGAAATCAACTGTTGGATTGATGTGTGTCAGTTTGGAGGTGAGGGCTATGAGGAGAGCCTGTGTTTTCTGTCTGAATAACCTCCATTTCTTTTGTCTCTACAGAGGACACTTGATGATGTTTGATTGATAATGATTTTTTTTGCCTGAATAAAGCTACACCTCAACTAGTAAATTGTCAACTGGTTTTGAATCCTTTTTTTTTGTCTCACTCACACTGCCTGTCATCCAGAAGCCTAACAATGTGTATCACTGATGGTACATGACTGTTACCCGGCAGCGGGAGCCTTGCTGCAACAATTGCACTCCAAGTTGCCCAAATCTTTGACTGAAAACCAACAGACAAAAGTGATTACATGTTATTATTATTAACATCCAATATAGCCTGAACTAGCAACATTAACATTAGCTTGATGAGGTTGGATTTGAACTCTTCAATCGCACTAGAGAAGCAAGTGCAAACGCAGCTCATGTTGACATTCCTACATACTCTGACATTCCAATATTAGCTGGGGCGGCTGTGGCTCAGTGGTAGTCTCTCAATCGGAAGGTTGGCGGTGTGATCCCTGAATGCTGCACTCACGTGTCCAATGTTCTTGGACGTGACACTGAACCCCAAATTGCTCCCAAAGGCATAGCCATCAGGTACGAATGTGCATGGTACTGATTGGTGATTGGCATTGTAGCCTTTGCCATCAGAGTGAATGTGAGTGTAAAAGCGCTTTGAGTGGTTGGAAGACTAGAAAAGCGCTATATAAGTACAGTCCATTTACATCCACCATTGTGCCAAACAGCAGCTAGAATTTAATTTAAAAAATGTAAATTGCTGTTATAGGCAAGTTGGATCTTTCCGTGTCTTTCAGGCTTATTTTAATGAAATCTGCAGTGGAAGATTTAGTTTGGTACACAGTGGTACATGGTTGGGACAATCTGTCCTACACGCTTGGAATAAAGTGGCGAGTGCAGCAGTTGGTAGTGGGTTGCAATCTGCAACCTCATTGCCAGTTGCCACTAAATCCTACACACTTCACCTTCAAGTTAAATTATCATTAAAACAATGCTAAAAATACATGAACTGCTGATAACCCATTATGTAACAAAAGCGCTCCCAAAACAAGAACATCTGAAGTAGCTAAAGTACAGCTTCTAAACAAATGTAGCTTACATGTAAAATAAAAGCATTGAGGACAAGTAAATGGAAATATTCAAGCACCAGCCTGTTGAAAAGCCTTCATCACTCTCAAAGCCCGTTACTGCTGATTCCCCGCACTCAGCACTGACCCAAGGCTGCGATTCTGCTACTCTATTCTGTCGGCCTCCAGCGTGACGATAAAGGAGACAATATCCAGACAGCTTTCAGGGGGCTGCATGTTATGTAACTGAAAGACCAATTGTTTAAGCTTAAAAGGCTTTCATTCATGATTCCATTCACAAATTTTACTCTCCAAAAGAGTTTGTTACTGTACGACATTACTGAGCGTTTCCACACATATGAGGACTGATTTTTCTAATTAGTAGGACTGGATGGAAACATTAACATTCCCAATTATTAAGGTATATTTATGCACAAAGAGAATTAGTGGTCTGTAATCATACTCATTACAGAGCCTCATTTATATTCAATGTGTTTATCTTAATGTTGCAGCTGCCTGCGTTAGGGTATATAGAGAACTAAAATAGTCCGACAAGGTCAGGCTTGTTATCTCTCCACCTCGAGAGCTGCTTTAATGGCCGCTGCTGCGTCTGCATCTAAAAGGACACAGGCAATGCTTTATGAATTCAAGGGTGGTCATCTAAGCTGATAGGAGAATCCATTATCAGCGAGCTAAAAATAGCCCCTCGGTAATCATTGGCCTGAATTGGATATCTGAACCTGTCGTGTGCCGCTGCGCCTGCAGAGAAAATGGGAAATTTCAGCCAAGCATGACAGGAATGTTCAAGAAAGGGAATGTCTTACTTTCCCGCTAAGTGGTGTTTTGTGTGGATGACAAATGCGACCAGTTGGTCTGTAGGTGTTTTTCAAATGTCTGCACATGTGCAAGCGTGGGACAGAGTAATGAGAAGTGAAGTGTTGTGCACAATGATTGATTTTGATGAATGCAGATTGGCAGGATGAATGAGTTCAACAAAACTGCCCGTTTAGCTAATTTATGCAGAAGGAAGGGACCGCAAAAAATCTCATTTGGACTACGGCTGGAATCTAGTCGCCAAGTTGATAAGTGACTCATTGAGTAATTATCTAGCAAAAATGCTAAAAGTGAACTGATTTATCATTGTAGACCTATTACCCTGTCAGGCACAGCCGAACCAAAGCGACCTTTTAAAAAATAATTATTCTCCCTTGTCAAAACCTGACGCCTACATTACCCAAAATGCAACTTGACTGCCGCATGTTCATTAAAGACTTTTGTGTCTTGTAGCAGCAAATGTAGCCTTTAGTTGCTAGCCTCTGAATAAACATGACAACATTATTTGTTTGTGTACTGTAGGCTGCTTCAATGGACACTGAGAGGATTCATTTTCTCTGTTGCAATGCGTACAAAAACTACAATTTTGTCAGGTACATTCAGAGGCTAGCAACTGAACGCTACATTAGCCAACACTAGCATAACACAATAACATCAAATGTAGCCTTCAGTTGCTAGCCTCTAAATGAACATGACAAAATTGTAGTTTGTTTGTGCACTGGAGGCTGCTTCATTGGACACAGATGATTCATTTTCTCTGCTCCAAACTACAATTTGTTCTGTTCACACCACATGAGTGTGACTAATGTAGCCTCCAGCTGCTAGCCTCAATAAGAGATATGGAGCTAGCTTACGAGGTCTAGTTAGCTCACTTCTTTCTAACAACCCAGATTTTCTTATTAAAAGCAAACTTGTAGTCCTTAGACCTTAACTTAACCATTTCAAACTCAAGTGACAATTTACCAAGTTCTACTTCCCCTGGAGTCACAGAAAGCTTTATACAACATTTTATGCAGTTGTACTTTAAAGATATATAAACAGACTAATGAATAAAAAGGATGGAATTCCATTTAACTAGTTTAAAATGTGTAGCTTTTTATTTACCTAATATGATGTAAGGGTGACCCTGCTCACACTGTCGGGGTTCCTCTGCGATAACAACCTGCTCACTATACGTTATCCCGCTCATTACACACAATTTTTACTTACGAAATCAATTATTTGACACAATATATTGGAAATGATTTTATTGATTTAAAAATTAACACAGTGAGAGTTGTGTCTATAGCAACGGTTAGCTCTGTAGCCTTCACAAAATGAGCTAAGCTAGCTGCTTTTACTCACATTAAATGGAAACCTTTCCACTGACGGTGAAGTAAGACAAGTTGAACCAGATCGCAGGAATCAGCGTAGCATCTCATTGAGGTTTTCTGTGTCGTCACTTTTCTGAGTCTGTTGACATTTTCTTTTCTTTGAACCCTGCTGTATCCGGCGCTGTGTTACATTTAATGTTAACTTCATGTGCCGTCTCCAGTTTTGTAGATCTCTCTGTCATAGCTTACAGTTTGTGCATCGTTTAACCTTCATTGCCTTCTCTCCGCTGTGTTGTCTCTTTTCTGTTTTTCCCCCTCTGTAAAAAGACCGACGTCAAATTTACTGGACTTCTTTCGGTGGATTGATATGATTACAGTTAGTCCTCCGGATTGTGTGATTAGAGCCGCATCCCTAGCAACGGTCTGTTTTTCATAACAACGGTCTGTTATCAAGAAATAACAGAGCTCGGAATGCCATAATTAACCAACAAATTTAAATACAAATTTAATGCTCTAACCATGAACTTAAGGAAACTGTAATGAACATTTTTCAAAATGTTCTGTATATGTGAATATATTACTAATATTAAACTTAGTACTAATGTCAATTTTTCAGCTTATGTAACTTCAGGGCCATTATGAAACTAGGTCACCTACACAAGAATGATGCATTCCCTTACACTAAAATGACAGGTTGTGAAGAAGTTCACCCTTGAGAATTCCCATAGCGTTGGGTTTTAAATCATCCGCTATGACTGACAGTGGTGCAGTAATGTGCGTGACCTCTGGTACTGCTGACACTGCTGCTTTTGAAGAGGGGACCTGCAGCTGCCTGCAACCCACAAAGAGTCACTGTGTGAGAGTTCGACTCTGTAAAATATCCCTACAACCTTTATTATACTTCATGCTAGTCAGTGAAACACATAAACCAGGCAAACAGATGTTTTTGTCATCCTTAAAGAGGAGGTATTATGCTGTTTCACATATTAAGACATATATGTGATGTTACAATGTTGGATGTCCAGACTAGACGTGGGTGAAGTTTCAAATCTGTAGGTCAAAGTATGTTGGAGTAATCCCCAAGCTTCTCAGCTCAGTCTGCAGGCTGCTGTGAACACCAGATTTTACACTGTTTTTTCTACACGCTGCACTTTGTGATGTCAGAAAGCAAGCTTCTGAGTGCTGGCCAATCAGAAGAAAGCAGGCTTGTAAGGGCGGGGTTTCTTAAAGGAACAGAGTCGTTTCAGGCAGAGGCTGTATGAGGGCCTGCACAGAGCACCAGTGTGAGTTTTTTTAACAGTTAATTATGCTAAGCTACTCCACAGGTATCACAGAGTGAAATATGAAGCTTGTAATTAGCATAATACCCCCCTTTAAAACCCCGAAAAACATGAGACAAGACCAGTGTGCAACATTCAAGAGAAAGTTAAGACTCATCTCCTTTTATTCCCTGGAAACACCATATATACAAACATAATCCAGAATCAGCATTTTTTTTAAAAACATCTCATTATATTTTTACAGATCGACTTATTTACAAATGTATATTATAATCACAGTTTGAATATTCCACAAAACAGAACGGGGGGAATCATTGCACGGCAGGAAGAAACAAAAACGAATCATGTCATGTAACAATTTGACACTCACACATACTGAATACCATTTTCTTCATATCCATATAGTTAGGTTCTAGTCATTCGTCCACATAATGCTGCAGCATGGCTTCATTTCAAGGCTGTGGAAATGTGTGAATCAGCATTTTACAGGTGACGAAATCAGAAGCAGCCTGTTGGCATGCCTCGGAGAATTATGAGGAATTAATTATGAAATCCCATGTTTTGCATAGGTTGTATTTTACGTCTGCACCTGAAACAAGGACAAAAGCTGCGAACATTTCTACCTATTCAGCAGCAAGCGGCTTAATTTCAACGATGTAAAATATGCATGAAAGCATCCAGATGAATTAAAGCGAAATAATCCTGCAGCTTGATAGAAAAAGAAACCTTAACGTCATGTGAAGAGGGGCAAAAGTGCAACCGTATGGAACTTTTTTTTTGGAGTTTAAAAGGTTATTAAGTTCCATTATCAGGGAGATAAAGAAGCGATCTTCAGGTTCTTCAGAGGGAAATCAGTTTGCATGACATAAAAGTCGAGGTACATCAAACAGCGAGCGACCACTGCAGCAGCAGGGAGGCTTTAAGGACTCCGTGACCTCAATCCAGGAAACTTTCATCTCTATTCACATAGTGGGCTATTTCAACATCGCCTCAGGGTGTACGGGAAGGGGATTGGCCTGGAACCATTCATGACCCATAAAGGCTTGATTCTGATTGGGGGGGAGGAAAATAAGAGAGATGGAGGCTTATCTTTTGTGACAGCTTCTGAGGTCAAGATCAAATAAAGATCAAGGAAACTTTAGTCCTGTTGAACCGAACTAGTCGTCGTCGGCTCTACACCCTTCATCCTGCATGTTTGTGTGTGTACGACCGAAAAAACAGCTGTGAACGAGAGACAGAAGCATTTTTGCGCTCCGCGCTGCAGGTGTGCTCACGCGGCTGCAAACTCTGGTCTAAATGCAAATCATGTTTACCCCTCTGGATGTAGCAAACATGGTCAAACGGGTAAAAAGCCCACAAGCTCTGACAGCTGAACCATGCACACATGAAGGTATAACGCTGGAGAGGTTTGAACAAAACAAAAAAAGAAAAGGCACACACAATTTGGACACTTAAATAGTCACACACCGGCACGGTCGCATGTTGCACGTCCACAAGCATAAAAACAGACATATAAAACTGGCGCACAAACAAATTCAGCACAAAGAAAGGATTGCACTTTGTCCCTGGATATATTTCTGTAGGTTCCATCGGCTTTCCTGAGCTACAGCTACATATCTCCTCCCTCTCTACACTTGGTTTAGCTCGACACACTCAGTGGCACTACAGAGACAAATAAAAACAGGAGTGTGGCATGAACACGGCAACATTTTCCGCCTCTAAAAGATCATATTTAGAAGTTTCTACAAGCTACATGTTAGCATGTTTGCAGCCTCTGTTTGGATGAGGAATGATAATGATGCTAACAAGCCACTTTAAGGGAAGCTGCAACGTAAATATTTAGATGCGCATGTCTGATTGAGAGAGGCTGCTGCCTGCAAAAGGGGCGGATGTAAACAGATAACAAAGAAGGAAACAAAAATGATCTTCAGTCTAAATGCCTGAATAAAATTAGATTACCAAACATACTGACTTAAAATCTACGGAAGCCCTAAGCGGACATGCATCCTTACATTTTATTTACTCCTTTTTCCCGTGATAACGAGGAGTTTCTGGTCGTTTTCTCGAGACCTCAACTTATTTATCTCGTTACCTCGGGATAACAATTTCCGTTTCTTCTGGGGATCTCGCCTTATTTTTCCCGTTATCTCGAGATAATAAAGCTGGTTTTCCCCGAGATAACGGGATAATTTTCTGGCGATCTAGAAAACAAAACAACAGGCTGGTCACTGTGATATTACCGACCAGCTCTGGGGACACGCGTTATGATCTACTGTTACCGTGTCGAGTAAATAAGTCGAGATCTCGAGAAAACAACCAAAAATAACTCGTTATCACGAGAAAACGGAGGAAGTAAAATGTATGGATGCATGTCCACTCAGGGCTTCCGTAAAAATCGAATTCAAGCTAACAGGCTAACTAACAGGCTAACTTAATTAAATAAAAAAACACATTCAAAATGGCCAAAATTTCTACACTTCATCCTTAACATGATATTATAGTCACAGATTTTCTTGGCGCTAAACATGAGGATACTTCCACGCAGATGGCACAGTGCTGTAAGTCTGCCTCCGGTGTCACACAGATGGGTGGCTCTGCTGATGTGAGGCACCTTTGCTTCGTAAGTGCTGTGCAGGGCAGGAGTAGATGACAAATACGCAGGTGGCACGGAGGTCCCCACGAGCCAGGGCTGTCTGTTTTTTTCACTTCTGCTTCACATATGGAGAGCTGTGCAGTCACAATGAATACATTTGGCTGATTGGCATTAGGAGGAGAGTAGAGAGAGCATGCTGGGCGATGATCATCTTAGTTAACTTACTGTTTAGTGGAAGGAGCTGTGAGGAGTCTTTTTTTTTTTAAGTAGAATTTGCTCTACATTCATGATTATGGCATCTTCAATCAATTTACAAGGCAGAGAGTTTCAAGCTCGATGCACCTGGCCTGAAGGGACAGAGGCGTTAGCCAGAGGAAGATCTGTTGTGCCGGAGGAGGATACGGAGTTGGTTTGATGTGGATGGACTAATGAGAGTTCAAGTAAGTTCGGACATGTTCATCGAGAGGTCAAAAGGTCGTCCAAGAAGCTGCTACTGGCACTTACAAGATTCACTTTGCTCCTTCATAAGGTATCCTTGATTTTGCCATCCCTTCAAAGATGGTGTTATATACTTCCTGGTCCTTTATTTCCTCTTTCCTGTGACGGTGTGATGTCACTTCCTCCTCGCGCCGTCCTCAGGGTCTCTCTGCTGTTTTATGAGCCTCTCGATCTCGGCCCCAAGTGTCTGCAGATTCTCCTGTTAGAGAGAGGAAAAGGCTTTTAGACTCCAACAAAACGTTAAAGTTAAATATTCTGCTGTGGCTGCTTATCAGCGGTAATATTTGTGTGAGGCTCTGTACAAACTGTGGCAGCAGATTTAACTGAAATATGACAACAAAGACTCCATCCATCAGAGTAAATGCGACGTCTTAATTGGCCGCTGTCAGAGCCTTTTGTTTTATTGTTACTTTATTGCGCCCCTGTCAGTGTTTTTATATCATTACTTCGTGCTTACTGCCAATCATCTTTATTCCACAGAAGAAAAGTGGCTGCCAGAAAATCTCCCACGTTACAATTTATTGTCACATTTAGGTTTAATGTAGTGCTGCTTGAAAACAACAGGAAGCTGCTTGTTTGCGAAAATAGAATTATAATTATTAAAGCGTCTAATGTGCCAGCATAAACAAATTAAAACAGAACATGAGGCACATTTAGTGAGCTCATCTTGTTTATGTGGGCATATTAGAAGCATTCATACATTTTCAGCCTTCTATTATGTTAAAGTAGTAACTCTGGGCCTGTTTGAGCAGGTTTTTTGCCGATGTTTGACATAAAATCAAGATGTGTTTGACACTTTCTAGTAAGTTCCTGTGGAAAATAAGTGAGCAATCTGCAAGTAGAATTAACAAAACATTTTCCCTCTATTAGTGAATACACTTAAAGGGGGGTATTATGCTAATTTCAAGCTTCATATGTCACTCTGTGATACCTGTGGAGTAGCTTAGCATCATTTACTGTTTAAAAAACTCCTAATTTTTCAGCCTCTGCCTGAAACGACTCAGTCAGCGCTGTCTCTTTAAGAAACCCCGCCCCTACAAGCCCGGTTTCTTCTGATTGGCCAGCTCTCCAAAGCCTGCCAAAGGGGCAGAACACAGTGTTTGAGGCACGCCTCCTACCCTGTGGCTGTTACAGAGTTGTCGGCAAAGATTAAACTTCACTTGTTCGATTTGAAATGAACGTCTGGAGCTCTTGTTCTTTGGAAAAGTAAACACTGATGTCCTTTCCTTCACAGCCAAAGAAACACTTTCTACAAGACATTGTTAAACAACTTGACGAGCAGAGCTGTCGAGCTGAGCAGTGGAGGGAAAAAGACTTCCGAGGCAGACTGAGCTGCTGGGTAGGCGTGTCCTTGAACTGTGCCAGGGGCAGTAAGTTCTGCTGTGTCTCAGGCAGATGCCCAAATATAGAGTTCCTACACTTTGTGACATCACAAAGCGTCTGGAGAAGATTCTCCTCCATTCTATGCAAGTTTTAGCGGCCTTCATATCTCACCGTTTTGGTTTTATGCTTAACAAGTTGTTCACTCGAACAACTTTCATTAGCATTAGTTTCTTGCCACAGCAGGCACAAAGTTAGCAACTAGACAGCGAACATTTAGCAGCTAAAGAGGCAGATATTAACTCAGCAGATGGTGGAGAACAAAACAGAGCAAAACGGAGACGAAATATTGAACATGACCAAAAAACACGACTCTAAATCAATACTAATGCTGCTCTGTGATGACCATTGTTAACACTGTTTGTTACCATCAATCAAGACAGTAGACTTTAAGTTCAACGCACATGACGCAGAGTTTAAATACAGGTTAATTTAATCCAAAGATACCGACATAAAGTGTACTCTATGTCAAACTAATTGAACACTGATAAATGTGTCATATCCTAGCCGGATGGTTGAGGTAAACATTTATAAGGTAAATATGGTAAATGTTCTTATTTCATTCAGTTGAAACAACCTAAACACAACAGACTGTCGCTACATTTTCCTGTGGGTACAGTCCATCATCTGGATGAGTCACATTTTGCCAGAGTTTAGAGGTGGATCACATTCATTCGTTGAACACTAACAGGTTCAGTTGCACCCTAATTCAATGAAGACCCACAGGCCTGAGCTCACGCACACAGGGGCTGAATGAGGATAAAGCCAAAGTAGGCTTCAATCAACTATTTTAGGTCATGAACCAGTAAGACGGAAAAACATGTGTCAGTGGGGCATGGCTTCTTTACTTAGCGCTAACATCAATAATGCAGCTTCTGAATGAGTTTCCAACGTGTCGTCTCTGTAAAAACGGAGATGTTTGACGGACAACGTGACGGCCTCGCCGTCCTGACTCGACTGTCGGCCTTTAAAATGAAATGAAAAGTTAACTACAGACAGCGTGACACAAGCTTTCCCTCGCTTTAAAGGTTGGGGAGACACAACGCAAATGTCAGACAAGTCACCGGACAAAGAGTTACAGCTGGCTTGACATTTCCTGTCCTACTTTCATCCACAACAACACGGCCATATTGTCTGCAGAGAGTTTATTAACTCTCCTGTGCTGTTGTTGTCGCAGTAAAGCTGTTAAGACGCCGATATGAGGTTTGATTTCACATCTTAACTGTATGATTCCTGTTATGCTTAAATATGCCCCTAAAACACGTCCCTTTCTGGTTACTTCTGTGGCTAAAAATCAGCCGAAATATTCAATAATAATGACGATAAAGTATTTAAAATTAATTCAAATAAGTTTCTATTAGAAGCTCTTCAGCTCTTTGGAAAGATGTGGAGCAGAAACGATGAAACGAGATGTGAGTGGAGCTGCCGAGAGGTTGAAAACGTGTTAAAAAAAAGGTACCCGACATGATTCAAATTGAAATCTCAACCATAAAGAAACTCGTCAGCCGCCCGGGCAGGAACGTGTCATTTCTGTCAGAACTCGTAAAGTGAAAAGGAAGATTAGCAACTGCTCCTGAATGAGGCCAGGTCGGCTGCGATGCCTGAACACGTTCACTTCTCACGGCGTGAAAGCTCAATGAGGCTCTCATCAGTATTCTGCGTGAGCGTTTCATACACTCTGCAGGAGTGTAACAGTAGAGGCACTCGGGGATCCAGCAGTCCTCTCGGCTGGTGTAGGTGTGAAGTTTGAAGTTTGGAAAAATAACAAGCTAAATAAAGTCTTTATGTAAGCATCAGCTTAGGACACTATTAAGATTAAATACCCAATTACAAGGCGTGTTAATTACAGGTTTCATTCAGCTGGATGTTAGATGGATTATTAGAACAACAATGCATCATTTCCTGATATCACAACTGATGTGGTGTGCATGTTCTCCCTCCAGGTACTACGACTTCCTCCCACAGTCTAAAGACATGCTCGTTAGGTTCATTGGTGACTCTGAAATTGCCCGTAAAGTGTGAGCGTGAACAGTTGTCTGTTTCAATTCGTCAGCCCTGTGATTGACAGGCAATCAGTCCAGGGTTTACCCCGCCTCTCGCCTAATGACTGGGATTTGCTCCAGCCTCCCTGCGACCCTGAACAGGATAAACTGCATAGGTGATGGAGGGATGGATGATCATTGAATGCATACAGCAATCCTTACTGATGGATCGTTATATACATGCCTTTTTTAATATTTTTTTTTTTTATAATGGCACCGTCTGGAAAAAAACAGTGATCACATGTGTGAAACGTCAGTGTGTTTGTTTGTGGAGCTGTGTTCTGTCTGTCAATAAAAGCAATAAAACTGAAGGGCCAACAGGAAGGAATGATAAAAGTGATTGTTACAGCCGCCAGCATACACTCCCAGTGTGGTTGACTAACCATGTTGGAGTGTGTTTGATTGTGTGTGTTGTGTGTGGCTGGATATCTGGTACACCTGTGCTCCTGGCTGGAGAAGACTGATTGGTGTCGGCCCAGAATGACGCACCAATCAGAGGAGAGCACCGCCAACTCCCCCTCTCAAGGCTTAGCCAGCCTAACACACAGGGCGCAGCATTGTATTTAAGAGTGCCGATTGTGTTGATCTTGTTCTGAGGCACTTGTTTTTGTACCTGGACTGGGCCAGGGATTAGATTAGTTTAGTTAATTACACCATTCACGTTAGGATTAAAGGCGCATTTTTACATGTATTAATCATTTTATATTGCAAATGTGTGAAGGGATAGTAGAGGAACTGAAAAATTAAGACCTTCCCTTACTTCCTTCCCTGCCTGTAACAGCCTGTGGGCTGATTTGTATGTAAAGCATTCGGGCCGGTTTACCCGCGAAAAGAAGAGGACGTGACGTCTCGCTGCCGAGAGCTCATTCTCCGCCCCCTACAGCCAACATTGTGCAACATGCGACAACGCAAGCTGAGAAATGGAGACGGATAACGTCAACAAACGACCGGCACCCACAACAACACCAACACAAAGTACACGCAAGAATAAAAAACAAAAATACGTTTTATCTAGTGACGCCCTCCGGCCAAACAGGAATGTGACCGACGTCAGGGGGAAACTAGAGCCAACATCGGCAGAGCATGTGAATCACAGAGACGTTCGATTGCTTTTGGGGACCAAAACAGACACATAACTGACTTTCTTGCTATTGAACAAGTAAGCTGACATCGCTGCAAAGCATGTGAAATATATATCATTGTGATATTGTGGTTTTAGCTGGCTAACGTTAGCTAATGCTTATGACGATTCACTGGTTCGCCAGCGTAATTCGCCGTTTTGTTACGAAGCACAATGCCAGATTCATGCAGTGTATTTACGTTAGCATGCTCGCTAACGTTATGGCAACCAAAATACTATCCGAGTGTGTATATCTGTTATCTAGCTTGATAAATAACCCCGCCAGCTAACACGACAAACGCTGTTAACTTTGGCCAACAGTAAATTATGTAGCAGAACAAAGCAAATGTGTATAACGACACTATTGTTTTCTATTAGCCATTATCGTTGCATTATCTGCCTATAGGCTAATGTTAGCCAGCTAGCTGTAAGCTGGCAAAAAGCTACCGTTAGCAAACAATCAAATGTTAGCTTGTTTGCTATCGCAGGCGGTTTGCCAAAGTTAGCCAAAGTTAGCAAAATACAGTCAAGTGGATAACATCAGCGCGTGCAAGAAGGTTGACTGCAGTTCACTCAACGAGGGTTTTTCAAAGTTACACAATGCACCTTTAATTTGCTAACACTAGGTGCAGGGGTGCTGTATCACTTGGTGTTTGGTTTGGTTAGTCTAGTTTAGTTAGTCAGGTTTGATTTCTGTTGTGTTTCACCTTAAGAAAGATCACCCTGGTCAAAAAACCCACTAACACCCAGCTTTTTTGCTTAGTGGGAAAGGTTACAGACCCAGATCAAATGACTCTGCAGTAGACAGTTTGATAAACAGACTGAATGAGTAATAGATACAACAAAGACCAAACCACCATAACATCTTAACTGTTTACTAACCCTGTGCCCGGCGCGGTGGAGGGTGACGCAGCAGAAAAGAGACCGACAGGAGTATACTTCACTGACAATGGGAACGGAGACAATTGGCATTTATAAGTGGGTCTACCCCGGTCGGAAAAACCTGCGTCGACACGCTAAATTTAGGTGGAAACGGGGTATTAGCTCTAGTTTGGAGTTCTCCTTTTGTTGTACAGGCCCCTTTTCACTTGTATTTTGCCTCACCTTCTGTTGTTGTTTTATGTTATTCTAAATAAACAGCTGGTTTTATGTTGCTTCCCTTTCCCCTCACGAGCTGGGTGGCAACATAGATACAGTTTGCACAGCGTGTCTATTTTATGTGTGATTTAAGTGTATTTTAACATACGTAACCCTTTTGTAGCTTGGTTTGACAGAGTATGATTTATATAACGATGGCGGTGCCTGCACACTTTATAGTCAAGTCACGTCAGGCTGTGCAGCTCCAGAGGTGCAGTGATGACACTGACGCAGCCAATTAATTAGCCACTCAGTCTCGTCTGATTAAAACAATTACACACAAACTGCAAAATAAGAGCTTTAGAAGTAAACTGCACCATCAACAATATCACCAAAGCGTCTCTAAATTTAGCCAGCGTGACACCTGCTGAGGGAGAACTTGCCTTCAGAGTGATGTTCTTCAGCAGCGTGTCCTCCAACACCGCCTGCAGCTTCCTGTTTATCTCCAGCGACAGGTCCAGGGTCAGCCCGCTGTCCGCCGGGTGGGAGGTGTAAAGCGACGCCATGATGCCTCCTCGCCTGCTCAGGTGGGCTTTGTTAATGTCGGACGCCTCTGACGACAGGGCCCCCGACTCCTCTCTCAGCACATAGCTCTGGATAATTCTGCAGGGAGTAAGAGGAAGAGGAGGAGATGATTAAAAAAAAAAGCGAGGAGGAGAAAAAGGGAGGGGGAAGCGACGTTGAATGTGTGGCGTCGGCCAGGCAAGGAAAATTGAGAGAGTGGGATTTATAGGTGGGAGCGTGGAGGGCTCCTATAGAGGCGGAAAACTGATTCCAGCAGAAAAAGCAGCGGACGTTTCTGGAATATTAAATTAAGTGAGATGGCTTCTTGTACTGTGCGGAGGATACATTCAGTCATAGTTAGAATGACTGTTATTGTACCAGCCAGAGAGCATCAGAACAGACTGCAGGATTCAATATATAAACTGCATGCCTGTGTGAATGTGTGTGCGTTCAAAGGGAGGATAAATCTTCATTCTTATAATACGTCGTCATCTAAACAGAAACACAGTGTCAAGGTTAACTTCCTTTTTACCGTGCGCAGCACAGAAAGCGCCGACGTGCAGGTGTGTTTCAATTTAAAGAGTTAAATTCATCACTGCCTCCTACATTATTATCTATTAGTGTGGACAGGTGAAGAGGGCTGTGTGCAGTCCAGCATCGAAGGTCAAACACCTCCCCATGAGACGGGTCAGTAATCAATATCTCCGACGCTTTAAGCACTAACCTGAAACATCGACCATATTCCGCCCGCACACGCTGGCTTTGTTTCGTTCAAATTCAGGCTGTGTTTGAGAGGGATGCATTTTGAAGGTGGGTATGAGCAGGATGAGCTCTGTGCAAAGGGACGTTCCTGACCGTAAGTGAGATTCTGCAGGAAGATTTCCACTGGGAGGAATCAGCATTTTTCTACAGAGTCAAAAGGATTGCTTGACTTGTAGAGGGGAATACCAAGACGTAGCAATTTCTAAGACTACAACAGAGACAAATTTTACTACTGCTACTACTACTACTGATCATTATCTAGCTATAAAAACAAGACCATAGGTACCACAAATAAAAAGAAACCGAAACAGTTATCCTACCCACATCCTACGCTGTGATGGCCTTGATTTAACGTGTGGTGATGCTGCTAAAGAGGGGGTATTATGCTGTTTCACATTTTAAGACACACATATATATATATATATATATATATATATATATATATATATATATATATATATATATATATATATATATATATATATATATATATATATATATATAATGTTGGATGTCCAGACTTAACGTGGGTGAAGTTTCAAATCTGTAGGTAAAAGTATGTTGGAGTAATCCCCAGGCTTCTCAGCTCAGTCTGCAGGCTGCTGTGAACGCCAGGTTTCACACTGCTTTTTCTACACGCTGCACTTTGTGACATCACAAAGTGAAGCCTCAGCAGGCTTGGGAGAGCTGGCCAATCAGAAGAAAGCGGGCTTGTAGGGGGCGGGGTTTCTTAAAGGGACAGAGCTGACTGAGTCGTTTCAGGCAGAGGCTGTATGAGGGCCTGCACAGAGCACTAGCGTGAGAAAAAGTAGGAGTTGTTTTAACTGTAAATTATGCTAAGCTACTCCACAGGTATCACAGAGTAAAATATGAAGCTTGAGATTAGCATAATACCCCCCCTTTAAATATCTCTGTTTAACAAGGGTTGTATTGTTGTGTGTAGATTTTGGAAGGGGTGAAAACATGCGAGTGATTTGTGCGAAAGACAGAATATGTACCATGCATTATTGGTGGTGGACAATGCCAAGACAATTGTTTATGGGCATGCAGCAGCCTGGGACACTTGAGTGTTAAACATCCTTAAAATGCAAAATTACTTATTAGATTTGTTTTGGGCTATTTTGCCTTTGTTAGATAGGACAGCTGAAGAGAGGCAGGAAATATGAGGAGGAAAGAGAGTGGGGGGATGACATGCAGCAAAGGGCAAGGCCGGGAGTCGAGCATGCGGCCGCTGTGTCAAGGACTGTGGCCTCTGCATATGGGGTGCTTGCTCTACCGACTGAGCTAAACCAGCGCTCCTTTTATCAGCATTTTATAGCGAATTAAGATTTCAAATTTAGAGAATAAAAGTACAGTTAGAAGGGAGGATAAAACCAGAAATATTAATTAATTTGTATGTTTTTTATTCATATCTTTGCACTGCATGCACATAAAAGTGTATTTCGCAGTGTGTGCACTACAATTAAAAAAGCCTGTGGTGCAAAAAAAGCAGAATGAAATGATACAGCAGCTGCGTAAGCACTACAAAGAAGCCACCATCATTAATCGTCCCCACACACACACGTACACACACATACACACACATACCAGCTGGGCTTGCACGGACAGAAAATGAGACTTACCTCTCACTAGACTTGCGAGGGTCCATATTTGGACCCCAGTCCCATCACGTAAGTGTTTAGTAAAAACAAAAAAAGTGACAGAAATTAAAGATGTGGCCACATGGGGGGCTGAGAGGCATGCACGGGCTGGCGGGTTGGGAAGGGGGGACGGGGTCGGATGTGAGCAAGACAATGACTTACTTGTTAGTAAAAAATTTTATCCAAGCTGCGAGAGTGTGAAGCGATGAACGCGGCAAGTCAAGCATGCATGAACGGGAGGTGGTACTTGTGGGTACAGTTCAGCTATAAATGTGCCCTATTTTTAGAGGTGGCTACATGTGGGGCCAAAACAAAATGCAGATGCAGAGAAAGAAAGATGTGCTTAAGCCTTTCAATCATCTTATCTTAAAGCTGTAATCTAAAGGCAACTATCCTTCCTTTAAAAGCAGAAGCATTGAGAAGCTCAAAAACCATCTGCCACTGGTTTCCCAGATAACCTTCGACGTCTCCATTACAATAAATCTTAACCACATTCAGCAGCTGTGGATCCATAAAGGGCTACAAGGGAGCTCATATCGCTCCGATTCACAGTTACCATTGATAACCTAACACAGTAACAGTGATGCTCTGCAGATAAACAGCCCTCACCTCCTCCTCCTGCATTGCTCTCATCTGGTTTACATCAGCATCATTTTAATTCAAGTACCACGAATGGACCATTAAGGCTTAATAGTGATAATAACCAGGTGTGGGTGTTGAAGGACAGACATCATTGCCCTTAACGGATGATGCTTCTGTTTCTGCGTGTTTTAGCTCATTTACAACAAGTGGCACACACTGTACGAACATTACAGTCAATGACCTGGGACTGACGTCCTAGCGGGACATGAATAAGCTGCTTGAACACAATGTGGTAGTCGTCTACTTCATCCAAAGTCGACCCAGCATCCGAACGCTAATTGAATAAAGCTGGAGGTTGTACAATCAGGTATCTGACGGCAACAAAGTTTAAGCTTCGTGAGTATGTAAAGTAATTCGCTACATTTGTACATCCATCTGTTACTGAGTAAAATATGTATCTACGGATACTCGGAGCTAGAAAGAAAACTGACTTGGACTAGACGCCAGTCAAATTCATTGCATCATAAAGTGTCAAGCATCGCGTCAACACAGCGGTGCCGAAGTTTTTAACCAGAAATGGCCGTTAGATCTATCTCTACAAAGCCACCAGACTCCATCGAAAAAAAGAGTCATTTAGCTCGCAGAACACGGGACATGCTGATCCACCGCTGGCTTTTTACACATCGTAACACACGTTAGTTAGGAAGCAATCTCGGATCCTACGGCTATAGTCTGACGACGACACAGCTTCTTTCACGTGCTGCGTTTGCTTACAGATAAATAAACCGTTTTCTTGTAATTTATTTTTATTAACGGATCTTGCCTTCGCTGAAATTTCAACATCATGGTGCAGATTAGTTTAAAGTAAAAATGAAGCGTTGTCAGGTCTGTCCTCTAGTGGAGAAGAAAACAACTTTTAAAATGCTCGTTTGTTTGAACGGAGGTCGGATCGAAGATATCTGATGCATTCGAGGAAGTCGGGAAATCTGAACGCTGAACGACTTTCCTGACACAGCGTCAAGTGAATTGGTCTCAAGTTGAATTTTAGATCTAGAACACATTGTTAGCTGAACTTGCTGCAGATGTCTGATGTCTCTTCCTTTTCAGTTCATTGCATAGGATGCATGTGTAAGTAACCATGGCAACATTCGTTTATTATAAAAATCAGCGGGGTGGGGAAGTAACTAAGTATCTTTTACTTTGAGTACTTTTTTAGCGAGCTACTTTTACTTGAGTCATTCTTTAAACAAGTACTTTTATACTTGAGTAGAATATTTCAGTACTCTTCACAGCTCTGGTGATCGGATGTTTCTAACCCAAATGCACCTTTGAAGATGAACATCCTGAAACGATGTAACAGAAATAGCACCTCCCACCTCCAAACTCAAATAGTGGGTAAATATGAGAAGTAAATGGCTGTAATCTTTAACAGTAAATGAGCTTAAAAGCGCAAAAATACAAAAAAAAGAAGGGTATGGATGTGGTGACCAAATCAAATAATGGCCTATTGATTTCCTTTGACAGAGACCCTCTAGGTTCCTGCCTCCACGTCTGTGCCTCTTTCATTTATCTCCAGCTCCAGGCTTACAGTGAGCTCATCACCAGCCTGTCCTGGAGGGGAAGGGACAGAAAGGACAAATTCACATCCACATTCTGTATAATGTAACACCCCCCGCTTAGCTGAAGATCTCTTACAGAGCTAAATTTAGCGGCAGCAACCGTGGGATTCGTCCTCAATTTTAACTCTTGAATGTAGGTTGAGGCTAATGGATTCAATCAGAGAGTACGGCTCGAGAAACAAATGAGAAGTGGGATGATCCCAGTCGAATGAAGACGTCTGACATATCTGGAAACGAGCGCCGACGGGATGCAGAACTTTAATACAGTGATCGAAACTGATCAATGGAGAAGATTTCACTTGTTTTGCCCAGCAGAGAAAACTTTTTCCCAGCTTTGTTGCTACTTATGAGATTATTTTATGTGAAATCTTTTAGACCCACAACCCGTTTTATCCCACGATCCACAAAAAATGAGGACAGCTATACCGTCCTTCACACCCTCCCTTTAGTTTAGGTTATTGCCATGAATATGGATGGCACGTCATCCAGGATCCATACCGCTGCATCCGGATCGGCTCGACTATAAATAGCTCGGAGGAAAGTTTGACATGAATCAGAACTGCCGTGTTTGCATGAGTTAGAAACTAGAGAAGAGATAAACTGTGTGTGTAAGCAGATACGGTCTTACAAGGTAAGCAGAAGCACTGAAACACGACGGAGTGAGGTACAGTGTAGCAAAATATTTGGTTTCCTTGTAAAAATGCATTAATGTATGCACTTATTAAACTCTTTTAAGGACACGTAAAGAAGTAAGAAACAGCTCTCACTGCTGGGGTACACTGGAGTGACACCGATTGTGGCTGTTCAAGTACCCACAGGATGTTTCTAGCGCTGTCATGGTAACCGCAATACCACTGTTATGTGATGCAAACCACAGGGTGGATTAAAGTCCAAAGGGACTGTCCGTGCGTCCCAGGGCAGCACCTCATCTTCCCCAAACAGAACGATACATCATCAACAACAAACTCTTTTTAAAAATCACAGTAATCAGCAAAAGAAACCTGGCTGTCAGAGCACCGCTGTTTCAACCCTCTGTGCATCTAATTGCCGCTGACGAGCCCGTGTGCAGTCTCGCGACATGCTCGTTTAGCCGCTACAACAACAACTACATTTCGACAATGAAGGATACAAACTAAGCAGTGATAATAAACTTGCGTTTCCACCGCTCGTGCTGTGTTCACTCATGTCGATGATGTTTTACCGTCTGGGGGTCGCGCTGCAGTTGAATAAACAAAACATACTCCGGCAGCTGTCTGGGGCGGCGGTTATCCACTGAACCGCAAGGGGGCGTTAGTGTTTCACTGCGCTTAGAAACATTTTGTATCGTGACAGCCGTAGATGTTTCAGGGTACCACAGTATTTGGCAGTTTATAATGAACAAGTCATTGGGGGGCGTGCTGTATCTTCCTCAGAGCAACTTTTATATTAACAATATAACAAATGCACTCCTGACAATTTCCAGAACAATTCCATTCTGCCCCCGAGTTGCCCTCTTACACACGTCCCTCACCGACCCTCCCTTCCCCTTCAACCTCGGATGTTTTTAATCATCCCGTTATGTGCCGCTCTTCTGGTTTGATGATATAAACGTCATCACCCCACCCACTCGCTCGCTGCAAATGTTCCCGACTATTACCTGCTGGCGGAAAAAGTCTGCATTAATGTTGCATTAAAACTACTGTAGGCTCTGAAACACTGAGTCGGATGCTTCTTGGCATTTGCATTGGTGTTTTTTTATCATTGTTTTTTTAAATTAATTGTTATCCCTGGTGTTTATTTTGTATAATCTTTTTTTGGTTTGGTTTGTAACATTTCTTTTTGTTGCAATTTTAGCTTCTTTTCTTTCTTTGGTTTTGTTTTCATTGTTCTCATGTGAAGCACTTTGGGCTGCATATTTGTGCGAAAGAGGCTACATAAACAGTTGAGTTAAGTTGCTGTGCATGTCCAGACTTAATCTGTTAATATTGTTTGAGCTCGATACACCACCACCCGCTGCACCAGGGAAATCCGCACCTTGCTGAAGTCACATTTTGGGAGGAGTTTGACCACAGAGTGCATTGTGAAGGAAAGAAAATGTCCCCGCCACCTCTCTTTCTCTGCTCCCTGTACTTCGGCCCATGCCACTCACTTGGTCTTTTTCCGGATCTCCTCCACCAGCTGCTTGATGTGATCCTCCATGAACTCGATTTTCTCCTGCTTGCGAGCCAGCGCCTTCTGCAGGCGGACGATTCGGTCCACGAGCACGGCCTTGTCGACCTCTGGGAAGCTGTCCACGACCACCACCGAGGGATTGGACTGGCTTTCTGGTGAGCGCTCTTCAACGCCGCCGCCGCCGCCGTGACGGGCATTCAAGGAGCCTTTGGGAACAGAGAAAGGGGAGATGGAGTTTTATTATTGTTTTATAAACAAACACTGAATTCTTTTAGAGGAAAATGAATGCGACTAAATGGAAAACAAACTTTATAGGAAGAGTATTAGTCTTTTTTGAAAGGACTTCTGTGTGTTAAATACTAACCAAATCTCGCAGTAGTACCTGAGGAACTTGATCGACTGCCCATACTGCTGGACTCCCGGTCGCAGCCTCCATTCTCCACCTGCTCCAGTTTCTTTCGGGCTGTAGAGGACGAGAGAAAGAGGAACTGTCAGATGTAAAACACGTACAAATCTGTGCAATAGACATTAAAGTTATTTAAGATGCTTCTACAAATGAGTGTTACTGAATTTAGCAAATTCTTTCCAAATTTGGGTTTAATTTGAGTCCGGTGATGCCAAATTTTCAGTTCAATCTTATTAATGAAAGGCAAGCAGGAAAATATTTGGATTTAAAAAGGAAAAAAAAATATTTTTACTTCATAAATTCTGTTAAAAAGTCCACAAAAAGCACAATAAAAGTCAAATCTAAGCATAATCACTTGGCTGAGCTCCCTCTCCGTTCTCCTCTTTGAAGGTGTCTACCTGAATAAATGTTACACAGGCTGCTGCTGAAGAAGACTGCTAGCTCAGCAAACTCTTGGTGCATAAACAAAGACTAATATGACTCTACTGTAGTCTGAAACACTGATGATGAATAATCGCACACTCTCTCCTAATAAAAACGTCCTCTGCGTGAAACTTAAAGTGAAAGCTAATGTGCATACAAGATAATAGTGTCTTAAAGTTACTGTGTGTGTGTGTGTGCCCGGAGAGGGAAGGAGAGGAAGCTGTTAATCCAAGCATGAGAGGAACATAAACCCTCGATATTCCAACACTGTGCTTAATCTGCATGTGTGACCTGACATTGAATCCAGAGTACTGAGTCTCTCTCAGCAGAGCCAATCGACATTAAACATCAATATCACAGTGAAGGGGATGAACCCAGGGAAGGCTTAAAAGCCATTTACAACGAGACACTTTTATCCACAGTTAATTATATATGTAATAATGTAAAGGTGATGTCCTGTTTATAATTATACAGCTGTTAGTTCCAAGCAATCTGATTGGATAAGAGGCGTTCCATGAGTACGGGACTTTTCACTCTGTGTATCACTCTGCCTCAGCCAGGTGTTCTGAATACTGTTAATTAACATCACAGCAGACTGTATGTCTACATTAATCAAGCTGGTACCTCTGAATCACACAGCAGACTCTTATTTCATTGGCTGATGATGAATTAAAACTGTGCGCACAAGCTGGACGGAATAAAATAGGTCTTATCTCTTACGTCCAACTTAACGAGGACCGACTTCTTGATTGGAATTTACACCGAGTGCACCAAACCTAACTGACACCGGTTGTAGCTGCGCCCTGTCTTATGATGCACGTCCATGTGAACGCTCCGGTGACTGTTACCAAGCAACACACGTCTCCACTTGCTAACTTTTCCCATCAACTGATCGACAGAAGATATGCCTAACAAAACAAGTAAAGCAAAATACATTTTACGGATAGTGAAATGAGGAAACATAAATAATCGAGCATGCCGTTATCATGTCTCCCTCAGTGTTTTGAAAGGTCCTACTGACACAAAATCTGAGCTCAATCAGCACTTGCAGGGCGGGGACAGCGACGCGTTTCTGTCCGACACATGCTGCAGCTGAGGGGAGAGCTCTTTAATTAATTCAAACGGGAACAAAAACAAAACCTTTCGATCAACTTCCTGTCCAGTCACGGATGACTCACGCTCGTTTTAACGGCCTTAAATTTATCCTGTAAAACAACAAGAAGCACGGCCACTGTGTTTTTCTTTTAAGTTTTGTGACCGTTACTTTTACCGTTTGCTTTACCGTGGATTTAAGTCTGACTTTCTAAACTTACGCCTGCTCCATCCTAGGCGCAAAAGATACACCCGGGTGCAGCACAAACAGGGCTTCAGTCTAACTGGTGCACAGGGCGTAATTTAAAGTCTGTTGTGTGTTTTCAATGGGAACAAAGCATCACAGGGTTTTATTTTGATTGTATTTTCACATGTTTTAGGATACGGGTGAATAACAGTGGCTCATCAAGACATATGGCGCAGAGAAAACAAAATTCTAATAAGGTGCAATCCTGCCATGACTCAGCTCCAGAAACATCCTGTAGGGTGGTTTCCTGACCTTGTGTCAGCTGTTTCGTCAGGTCCTTGATGTTGGCAGCTTGTTTCCTTTTCTGAGTCACCAGCTCGTCCCTCAGCTCCTCCACTCTGGTCTTCAGCTGGGTCACCTCTACCTGCAGCGCCGTCCGCTCCTCCTGCAGGCCCTGCACCTCCTGCTGCCTCAGCACCTCCTCCTGTTTCAGCTGCCGCGACTGCAGGATTAGTGGAGACGGGGATAAAATTAATGGAATACAGCAATAACAGCCCTGATGGTAAGATATTGTGACAATGGCTGCTGAATTCCTGAAAATCAGAGGAGAAGATACCTCCCTTTAAGGACACTGTATGTTCTAGGTCAAACATCTCAACAAGACACTAGAATAAACACTTTTTAATCGCAGTTGTAGGTTTGCCCGACCTTGTCATCTAATTGTCTATTGGTCTCCTCCAGCCTCGCTTGCAGCTCTATGAAGGTGCTGGTCAGGTGATCCAGCTGCGTCTGGAGCGCGTTGCTCTCCGACTGCAGCTGTGCGTTCTTGCTGCTCAGCTTCTCGGTGAAGCCCAGCAACTCGGCCTCGCGCTCCCTGCTGCCCTGCACATCGCGGTGGAGGTCGGCCATCTGGTTGGTCAGGCCGTCCACTTCCTCACGAAGCGACGTGATCTCTTGTTGATCCCTGAGACACAAACGGGAATGCAAAGGTGTTAAAAAGAAGACTTAAATGTGTGGTGAAGTTGTCTATGAACCCAGAACTGGAGACATATTATTGCCAATTACTAAAAATGTCGGTACAAGTTGTGGAAAAACGTCCTGCTGCTCAAATGACAGCCAGAAAAAAAGCTTTTGCACAAATCAATTTGGTTTGGCACCACCTACTTACGGCACCCTGGCACGCTCAGAAAGTGGAAAAGTTTCTCTCTCTCTATCAAGTCGTGTGCACGCGGCTGGCAGAACCGCACTCCCACAGAAGGACCTGAGTCACTTTGTGCCCTGTGAGCTATATCTGTCACTGGCCTACCTTTGAATCCTGTGAGAAAGGGACTGGAGGAATTCAAATAAAAAGGGGACAGAACTTTATTAAAGGCTGTACGGCTCTTTTAAAACTAATTATGTTTGAATGGTAACGAACAGACTTTAAGTTGACCTTTACATGACAAACTTGATGAGAAACTGTCCAGACCTGTGCTTGTATACAGCAACGATGCTTTTATTTTGAAACTAAATAACAGCAAATATTTTATTTTTACTGTCTCAGCAAATTTAAAAGCTTTAAAAGGTATCACCGTCCGTCCTCTTTAAGTTTTATCTTACATTTCGGTGATAAGATCCCCCTGATCATTTTCCGCTTACCAAAGCAGCCGATTAAAGCATCTGATAGGACCACGTTTTATTCCTATGGCCTTTAAAAAAGGTTATTGGAAGAGCCTGTTAGTAATCACTGTAGTCAACAGAACATGATAGAGAAATAAGATGAGATAAGATTGAACTTTATTCATCCTGAAGGACATTTTAGTGCATGATTGCTCCAAATTTACAGCACAAAATAAGAGTGATACAAAATAACAACTCAAATATCAGTGAAATATAAAATATAAAGTGTATATGGGTTTAATGCGAAGAGACAGGGCCTAATATATACAGTATAGAACAGAAAGTATTCACAATATTAAGCTACGTAGTATAAAGTAGTAGTAAGTCTTTCCTACCTATGGAAGCCCTTAGCGGAGATGCATCCATACATTTTATTTACTCTGTTTTCCTGTGATGATAAGTCATTTCTGGTTGTTTTCGCGAGATCTCGATCATTTATTTATTACTTGTTATCAAAGGAAAATAAATAAAATGTATGTATGCGTGTCCGCTAAAGGCTTCCGTACCTACCTACCTCAATCAGGCTGTACGACACATCTGCACGTGCCAAACCTCCAGCCACTGGATTAAAATTCATCTGTACTAACCACTCTGCCTTTCACACATCTGACCCAATACTTACAGGTAACTTTATATGTACGTGATATTATCTATATGATAATACTTCCTATCCTACTGTATCATATATTATACAATGATATACAACAGTTAGTTCCGAGCAAGTAATCTGATTGGATAAGAGGCATTCCATTAGTACTAATATAGAGTATAACAGCACTGGGACTTTTCACTTTGTGTATCACTCCGCCTCAGCCAGCTGTTCTGAATACTGTTAATTAACATTACAGCAGAGTGTGTGTGTCTACATTGATCAAGCTGGTACCTCTGAATCACACAGCAGACTCTTATTTCACTGGCTGATGATCAATTAAAACAAACAGATGACATGATAGAAAAACAGCTGATCTGTGGTAACCTGGAGACGCAGAGTGCAGGAGAATGTTTGGGTTGCTTGGCAACAAAAGACTAGTTGAGTTGGTGGAGCAAAAAAAAAAATCTGTTGTTGATTGTTACTTTTTACTTCTATTTGCCGCTTGTATAACTTGTATAAAATCAACATCACACTTGAGGTCGTGCTGTTATACTGAATATCAGCATGGCTGTAGTTATCTTCGACAGCCGTGCTGATATTCAGTATAACATCACTCCCTCGAGTGTGCTTAATTATAACTATACCTATGACTTCACATTTTTAAGTGTTTCTAGTGCCTTATCTTTCTTATATAGTATGACACATACATACACCTTGAGACCCTGTCTGCACCCTGCTGCTCTTCTTTCATTGTAATGTTTAATAAGCTACTAAAACCCCCCTTTCCCCTCTGGGATTAATAAAGTACTGTTTTAGAATCACGCCCTGCATTAACAGAGTGATACCTCACATTTACAAAGTTTACAGCAAACAGCCACATCAGGAAAATATCAGTGCAGCTATTAAAGCTCTAAAGATGCCCGAGCTTGTCATATTTCTGGCCATCATCTAGAGCGACTGCGGTTGGGTTTAATGAACATTTTAGGACGTTAATTTCTGCATTTCATGATGTTCACAGCTCTGCAATTTAATACTGACACATGGCGAAACTTTAAAAACGCTTATTCATGTCTCACATAATCATCGGGTTGTCTCA
This sequence comes from Semicossyphus pulcher, assembly GCF_022749685.1. Classification (NCBI taxonomy): domain Eukaryota; kingdom Metazoa; phylum Chordata; class Actinopteri; order Labriformes; family Labridae; genus Semicossyphus; species Semicossyphus pulcher. The sequence continues at coordinate 15,265,913 of NW_027211670.1, read as the reverse complement.
GTGCACTGCAATGTCTGAGTTTTTTTACAGCATTTAAAGCAAATGAAACACTCCGACTAAAGAGGCTGACTGTATTAATGGTAATTACTTGTGCGGTAAATGCTCATGTTGGAAATCCCAGTGTCTCCAGCTTCCAGAAGACGCACTGTTGGCTCATACTGTGGCTTCTGTTAACGTACTGTATGTTAACGTGCAGATTCATTATTCCCTTTAGATTCTGGAGATGCTGTACTGATCCTATGGTGCGTTAAATTGATTTTTCTCTATACCCGGTGTACCATTAAACTTCCTGCTGCAGCGTCTCCATGCTTGAGCTTCTACTTTCAGAGCTTTTCCTGCATCAGCAAGAGACAGAGAGTGTGTGTGCGTGTGTACCGTTCATGCTGTTCCTGCAGCGCAGTGATCTCCTCCAGCTTCTCCCTCTGCCGGCCGATCTCGGCTTTCTGCCGGTTGATGATCTCCCTGTACTTGCTCAGCTCGTCCTCCCAGCGTGGACGCTCGTCTTCGAGACATTTTAACTGAAGAAACAACGTGTTAAGCTTTTAATACCTGCTGATATCTTGTGCCCACACAGGCGTTCAAGGACGCGCGATACACACCTTGGTGCGTAGAGTGTCGAGCTCATCCATGCCCTCTTTGTAGCTTCTTTTCAGGTCGTCCAGCTCCTTTGCTTTCACTCTGTGGACCTGAAACGTGCATGAAGGTCGATATTAGATCCAACTTATTTCTGCTTCTAAACCTCAGAAACCAAAGTGTAAAAAGACACCTTATTCTGAAAGGATGTTTCAGTGGTGTCACCCTTCCTCTTAATCCTCAGTCACACTTAATGAAACGTTTTTCTTCCTGCAAAAGAATTAATGAAAAATCCTGGCAGTGGCATCTTTCATTACAGATGCATTTCCAGCGATCAAAGCGGGGCATTCATTAACGTTATTTTGCTTTTGCCCTCATTACGCATATGAAAGCAAAGCTTATTAATGTTCCTTCTCATCTTTTTAACAAAAGCCATTAACGGTACCACCGCTAGTCAATTTTTCCAAGAAGCTATTAGTAGCCCGCAGTATCCAAGACAACATGCCAGTAATAAATAGATGCAGGCAAATTAACCGTCCATGTCCTACATTCATCCCGTCCAATCCTGGTTTATTTACAACCAACAAAGTAATGGAAAAATCAACTGTTGTGTTTGGATTAGTCACGGCTGAGCTGCATCATATTTTGGGCTAAACACACATGCTAAAATAAACACAGGCTGGGACTATTTTCTTTCATTAGTAGGGCAGAGATATGCGACGAAATCAAGGTCCTGTGTGGTTGAGATTGACCTAAAAACTCTAAATCAGACCAGCAACGGACTAACAGAAGTTTGTTATAAACAGAATCGGAAAGATTATAATCATTTTATAAGCAAATTTCTGACTAAAATACAACTTTTCAGCTTAAATTAAAGCATAAAAAGACAATTTAAAGCCTGATATGTGTGTAAGTGTAACATTTAACGGGTGTAAACACCCCGATAGATTAACCAGCCTGGTTGATTTTCTTCTGGGTTGTTGTCGAGAGGCCCAGCTCTGGTATTGATCATTTCTAGGCCATTTATTTTTAAGAGTGATTCCCCTCAGAACAGGGAAGAGAGAAAAACAGGCCATTGTGTTTGGATCGAGTCCACGTCCGAGCCTGCTTGTCTGCCCGTCGAGCCGATGTGCCAGTTTGTTACTCATTCCTACTTAAGGCAATTACACCTCTCAAAGTGCTGAGAATAAACATTTTTACTAGCAGGGCTGGCATGAAGACCATCAGTAAAAGGCTGACTAATGGTCTGGCAGGACGGGACGTAAATTCAATTTCGGATTAATAGCAAATAGGTGCATTATTTTTCTTGTTGTTGTCCCTGATGGACTGTCAAACAGACGCGAATAGAAACAGAATTCACAGACGAATATTCACCAAGTGTATCAACAAATAATGTTGTTTGTTTCACATTTTTAAGCAGGATTTAAGAGCTAACTCACAAAGCCAGCTCATGTTTGAAGAGTTGTGTACACGTGTGTTTAAGAGAGTGTTTGTATGTGTGCACAGCAGTAGTCACCTCTAATTGGTCTGTTTGTTCCTGCTTGTGTTTCTCCAGCTCTCCTTTAGTCTCCCTCAGTTTAGCATCCAGCTCGTTGGATTTTAGTTCCTCTGATTCCTGCAGGGAAGACGGGCACAAGATTCCAAAATAAGACACAAAGCAGGGTGAGAGAGAGAGAGAATTAAGCGGCTAACATTGCAGTAGCAGATGGGCTGACGTAACGAGGAGGCTAGCGGGGAGGAAAGACAAGATTTATGAAATGGCAACAGTGGAAAGAGGAAGCAACTGGTGATGACTGTGAGACGCCAAAACATAAGTCACATGTTTGCAACAAAGAAATCTGATGGTTTTATTTGTGGTCCTGCTACATGCACTAGTGCAGTGACAATTCAGAACCGCTTTCAAAAGCCGCTCATTTGATCTACATTATTCTCCACACTGCACCCCCCCGGGTCTTCACACCCGGCAAGTGTGAATTTGTTTGGATGAAGGATTCCCGGGATATTTAAAGGCCTGTCATACACACATTCACACACAGGTGGAGAAGCAATTAGAAGATATGACATTTCATATCAAGAATCCGCTATTTTCTCTCGCAATTCAGTTCTCGCAGCACGTGAGCCGCGTGTGCACGAGGGACGTTATTAATGACGTAGCGATGAAAACAATCGATCGATCGATCCCAAATGACATCTGCACCTTCTATAAGCTTTATAAACAGCGACAATTCACAGTAGGGACATAGAGATGGATTGTTGAACAGGATTGTTTACATTGCGTAACAGAACTGCATATGATCATGTGTGGACAGAAATGTCGGACCCTCTTTTGCCGTGAGAACACTGTGTGAGGAGTAAACTGGTCCCGCTGTTGTTTATTTGGCTTGTTCATGTGGCAGCCCCGGGTTCGACTACCACCCTCAGCCCTTTGCAGCGCGCCATCCCCACTCTCCCTTCCCCTGTTTTCGACTCATTCAACTGTCCTCTCTCTGTCAATAAAGGCATGAAAGGCCAAAGAAATGTATTTAAAAAAGGGGTGGGAATCGCAGGGTACCTCAGGATACGATATGCCATATGATACGCGATACAATATGCGATGCGATGCGCGATAATGTACACCATACGATACGCGATATGGTACACGGTATGCGATATGGTACGCGACATGATACGTGATACAGTATGCGACACGATGCGTGATACAGTACGCGATACAGTACGCGATACAGTACGCGCTACGTGGCCCACGAAAATGATAATATCACGATACAGCGATTCTGCTATAATTGATATATTGCAATCATATAATGAGACATCACGATATCTGATTAACTTCTTCTTTGGCCAATTCATTTCTGTTCACATTATCCTCATTCATGTCATAAGCGCCACCACAAGTCATGACGTAGTGACGCAGAAAAAAATTGCAGAAAAATCTGTTTAGAGCGCCGTATATTTGTAAATTACAAAATCAATATTTGGCACCAGCATATTAATAATTGTACTGCACAAGTCAGGACGACGATATGTTGCTGTATCAATATCTTGTCCCACTCCTAGTTAAACATGTTAAAAAGTAGTAGACAAAAACACATACATGGACAATATTCCACATGGCAAAGATGATAAAAATATGAGTGGCTCATCTGGATAGATTTGTTTGGACCCAAAGAAATCAGAAAAAATCATGTTTTTTGGAGTTTTACAGTAAAAATGTTACAAGCTGAGACGTACAGTTTATTGTTATAGCACCACCATCTGACAAAACTGAATCAAATTTGAGCCTGCATCCCCGGTCCTCACCACAAACCTACCAAGTGTAACCTCCAGCGGAAAACTGGTCGGCAAGACAACTGAATAACAGATATACAGACAGAAAGTCCTTCCTGTACAGATACAGTTTCAGGTCCTGTTGTTTTATTTTGACATACTCCTCTGTTACATGCTGGCACTGCTGTCTGCTTCATCAGCACACTGCTGATGAAGGAGTGCAGTCGCTCCCATTCATCTTTCCTACACAGGCAGCTCTTTACCACCATCATAAGGTTTGAATGAAAACTGCCTCCTGAAGCAGAATCAATCCTGTTTAACATCTTAACACATCTTTTCCTCAAATTTCATCCATTTCATTTTGACAGATTAACTGAATCTATCTACATCTATTCCATTCACATCTCTCACATAGAGTTGTGAGTTCCATTTCTCTGACACAGAAGTACAAGTTTGCTGAAGCACAAGAATGTGAGCAAACGTTCAATATGCGAGTGATAAATTCCACAGACCTGGTACGTTCGGATCATGTCCTGGCAGTTCTTGCGGATCTGTTCGGTCTCTTCTTTGGCCTGGGCCAGTTTGGAAGTGGTCTCTCTCAGTTTGTCTTTAGTTTCCTGCACACACAGTTACATAAACACACTTAGAAAAAGAGCTCTTCGCTTCAAAGCAAAAGCCTGTACTGTATAAAGCCATGAACATGATTTGTTAAGGTAACTGTTTTGTGACTTATTTCCTGGCATATATACACATGTTCAGAGTGATTTACACACACACATACACGCAAAGAGAAACATTAGTGACTCAGCTCCTGTGGCCTCCAGCACCCGCTGAGTTGTTGCTTTTTTCCCCCCTTTTGTTTATAGCTTTGTATTTCCTTGGAGGCAGTTAAAAATAAAAGCGTTATTTTGTAACAGACGTTTTTCAGAAATAGAAACATTGTTAACGATGATTTCCTCGCAGGATCATTACGGCGCCATTTTCGGCCCATTTCATTTCGCCCCTGAAATCAAACAGACACATCTAATCATGTTTTCTGTGGAGCGGCTGCACATAAAATGACTGAAGGGGAAATCACTTTGATTCTGAAAGTACTTAGGAGAAGGCGCACGGATTTGACAAACAGGAATGGTTTCGAGACTTGATGAAGAAAATATACTTAGAAATATAAGTGTGCACTTTCAAACTAATACGGCACTGGAGGTGAAAGGAGTTCATGTAGTCATCGGTCATACTTGCATCTCAACATGTTTGCTTCATAAAATAAATGCAAGAAAGCACAGCTACATCACCTTGTGTGCGTCCGCCTCACTCTTCAGTTTGTTCTGGGCCCATTTGACCTTAATCAGATGCGAGTTGACCTCTTCCTTCAACTTCTCCACTTCTCGGGTCAGCCTGCCAACCTCGCCTTCCTGAGGACACAAAGCAGGAACAGTGTGAGAGGATAGAACAACAAACATACCTTCGGCTGAGTTAGGATTAAGAGGTTTTGATGTTTTACCTTCAAACACACTGCCGAGATAAGACTCAAACCAGAGCAGAAGTAACACTAAAGAGCAGCAAGATAAAATCTGTATGTTCGCTACACCTCTAAATACCAGATTCAAAGATTAGTTCAACTGTACGGAAGCCCTATGAGCATTTATTCAATATCCTTAGTATCAAGCATCAGGCTCCTTTACTAGTTCAGTCTTTGACAGCACTAGTTAACTAGTTGAACACTTTAAGTCTTACTAGTTAACTAGTAGACAGCAAAAGCTCTGACATGTTAACTAGTACGAGCCAGAATCTCCACTACTTATACAAGTGCGAGACATTTTGACCTTGCTAATTAACTAGTGAGGCTTAAAATGTTTACTTCTATACTAGTAAGAGCCAAAATTTCCACTAGTAACACTAGTAAGGGTCTGTTTGAAATTACTAGTAAACTGCTGAGTTCAAAAGGAGTCAATAGTTAGGTAGTAGGGGCAAAAATGTCCACTAGTAACACTAGCTAGAGCGTTTTTGATCCTACTAGTTAACTAGTCATGATGAAAACACTTACTTGTTAACTAGTAAGAGCCAAAATATCCACTAGTTACACTAGTGAGGGCCTTTTTTTTACCCAATTGTTAACTAGTCATGGTGAAAATATTTACTAGTTAACTACTACAAGCCAAAATATCCACTAGTAACACAAGTGAGGGTTTTTTTACACTTCTAGTTAACTAGTCATGGTGAAAGTATTTGATTGTTAACTAGTAAGTGCCAAAATGTCAACTAGTAACACTAGTAAGGGTGCTTTTGACCGTACTAGTTGAGTAGTATATATTTTCACCATGACTAGTTAACTAGTGTGCCAAAATGCCCACTAGTAATACTAGTTGGTTTTTTTAGTTTACATTATAGTCGTTACTAGTAAACATTTTAAGTCTTACTAGTTAACTTGTAAAGGTCAAAAATGCCCTCACTAGCGTAACTAGTGGACACTTCTGCTCCCATTTCTTAACTAGTAAGTCCTTTTGAGCCTCACTAGTTTACTAGTAAGATTAAACAGACCCTACCTAGTGTAACTAGGAGACACTTTGATCATTACTAGTAAACATTTTGAGCCTTACTAGTTAACTAGTAATGTCAAAATGTCGCTCACTAGTATAACTAGTGGATATTTGGCGCCTACTAGTCAATATGTCAGAGCTTTTGCTGTCTACTAGTTAGCTAGTAAGGCTTTCAGAGTTTAACTAGTGAACTAGTGCTGTCAAAGACTGAACTAGTGTAGTAGACTGAGGCTTGTTATCAAGGATATTGAATAAATGCTCAAAGGGCTTTCCGTACAATTAGATACATTAAAACAGGTGTGTGTGCTGTCAGAAGCTTACTTTCAAGCCACATGCAAATAAGCAGACCTGCTATAAAGTCTTCATGTTTTTTAGGATATGTTCGCTTTAAAAGACACTTTAAACTGACGGAGTTTTTACCTTTCCATCATGCAGCTGCTGCAGCCGGCCTTTCTCCTGAGCCAGCTGGTTTCCTCTCAGGGCCTGGCGGTCCACCTCCTTCGTCGCTTCCCTCAGCCTCTTCTCCAAACTCTCCTTATCCCGCCTCAGGTCCAGGGCCTCCTTCTCCCCCCGGACGTACTTCATCACCATGGCCTCCTTCTCTTGGCGCGCTTCGTCTGACTTCTTGTTCACCTGGAGCGGGTGTTGATATCATGAGGTTTATATAATGTCCCACTCTATAATCACTGAGCTGCTTATACTGATGGATCGTTAGATGATCAGAAGAAAGTGATGTTTCATTAGAGCTCCCTGACAGCAGATGGCTTGGGAGAAGACATGTGGCTGCTCTAATTAGCATGCTGCAACTTCGAGGTTCATATTTTCATTGAGCTAGAGCAGCTCTCGACCAACGTAGCACTTGAAAAATCAGGGCACAGCGTGATACACCTTCTATGCAAACACTTCACTCTCTGCTTTCTGTACAGGTCTCACGCTGGTGTGTACATTCCTCATGCCAATGAAACGCTCATGTGCCATTTCTTAGTTGTCGGATAAGAGTTTTATGTTGCTGTGGCAAATCTGTGCTGTGTGCTGTAACAAGAGGACATTCAGGAGAGCAGGAGGAGGAGGAGGAGGAGGTGGAGGGAGAAACTGTGTAGAGCTTTAAGAGCTGCATATGACACACATTAAATAGATAAAGTACATTTTGTTCATTATTGCCTGCATCCTGAAGGTTAAAAGAGAAAGAGTTTCTTTAAGATGGCCAGATCAAATGTTTCAAACCTCCGGGGGGCAACAGTTGACGAGAACTGGGTCGCCATCGCAGTACAAGGCAGGGCTGACACAAGGGAAGAGCTTAAAGGAGCGACTGAGTGCCAAATGTACCTCGTATTGTTCACTGGACGGTGAAATTAAAAAATTGTCAGGTGTGACAAAACTTTCAAGAGAAAGGTACACGACATGATTTCAGCCAGGTGTGCAGACCTGGAGGATGAAAAATGTGCTTTCCTGCACTGTTCGCTTAAACAAGTGATTAAATCTGCAATAACAAGAGTTCTGTGTTGCAAAGAGCCGGACGGGTCAGCTGCTGGTTTTGTGCAAACGTCTCCAAAAGATACTTTTAGCCAGATGTCAGTGACCTTTATTTTAGCTTTTTGCATAATTTTAATCTAAAAATGATGACAGTTTTTTTATATTTAATGAGATAGAAGTTAAACACCGGAAGTTATATTGATTATATTGTGATGCAGCAAATGGAACCAGTGAAAAAATTGTGATTGATTGTTGTATGTGTTGTGAATGACTCAGAGCACCAGCACCGTGCTGCGTTGTGGTTTTAAATGTCTTCATTAACTGTGTGAGTAAGCGGCTGGAAATTTCTCTCTGACAAGCCGCTGCTTTAGTGGGATATCTGACCACAAGAGCTGGACTCAGAGATGTAAATGCACCAATGATACTAAGAGGGAGTTTCTCATACCGTGGTATTTCAAAGGCTAATTTCTGTTGTTTTATCTGGCTAAGATCAGAGGAGTTTAGAATCTTAACTTCAGCTTCAGTCGGGTATCTCGATCTCAGGTCATTTCCATTTTTTCCAAACTCTTAGAACACTTAAGGGGCTGCTCGGCGGTGTAGTGGTTAGTGCTGTTGCCTCACAGCTAAAAGGTTCCTAGTTCTCTGTGTGGAGTTTGCATGTTCTCTCCGTGCATCTAGGGTCCTCTCCAGGTACTTCCTCCCACAGTCTAAAGACATTCTCGTTGTTGACACTAAAATTGCCTGTAGGTGTGAATTTGAGCCTGAAAGGTTATCTGTTTCTATGTGTCAGCCCTGTGATTGACAGGCAATCAGTCCTGGGTGTACCCAGCCTCTCGCCCAATGACAGCTGGGATAGGCTCCAGCCCCCCTGCGACCCTGAACAAGATAAGTGGTACAGAGAATGGATGGATGGATATTTGACCAATATCAAATGATCTTATATAGTTTAAATATTATAAAATAAAAACAGCCATTGAAAAAGATACAGCGATCATATTATTAAAGTAAAAACATTGCAAGGAGAATATTCACTTCAGCAGCATAAGGGTGGTGTTGTAGCAGCATGTAATAAAAGCCTGTAACAGGGCCAGACATGCAAATAAGGATCAGACGGGGGTGAAGCTAATCTGGTATGACCAGCTTACCAAAGACTCTCTGCAGCATTTGGGTTCCAGTTATACCTGTTCTAGCCGGTAGGACGTCTCCTTCTGCATCTGCTGCAGGGCGGCCTTAGCTGCGTGATCCTGGTGGATCAGTCTATCCCGCGACTCCTTCAGTTCCCTCACCAGCTCCTCCACCCTGCCCTCCAACTGCGGAGACAGGGAGTGTACAGACAGGGTAAGCAGCGAGTAAGCCTGGGTCACACCTACATGATGCAAAACGCTGGAGGCAAATAAATGGAGACAGAGGAATGCAGTTTGGCTTTTTTCTATATCTGGAAATCAGATTATTTGTTTTAAAATATGACTGAAATGTTTTAGAGAGATTAGCGTCTAACAGTTACGTACGACTGCGATGATCTTCTGATCTGAAATATGCAATTACTTACGCCCATAAGCTACAGACACTTTATCTAACAAGTCGTAAACTGTTAGTGGAAAATACATGGGGTGTAAGTCACAAACATCCCACGTACACCCTTTTGCTTGCACAAAGCTTAAACAAACGCTGCTACCTCAACAGCCTGACTTCATTACCGTTCCTTCTATAGCAACAGCCGTTCAGGTGTCCAATGAATACAGAAGGTCCAATCAATAATAGAGGAGCGCTTGTGTTTTGAAGTGCTACGTACATGCTATGGGTTTGTAAATCAAAGGGTATGACACACAAACAAGAGGACGCTTCAAAACACACAGAACTCACGTTAATGAATGCGGCCTGTCATGCACATGATGCATGCTGAATGCTAGTAATCAGAGCTCTGCGTCCTTTTCTTCTCCCCACTCGGCTGCTTTGTTTGACTTCCCTAATTACCAGCTGTACGGGGCTAGAATCTAGATTTAATTGGAGGTTCATTGTGACGCCATTTGTCCTCTGCTTTGTCCTCTAATAGTAGCAAAGGCTTTCAGAAGAGGGGAAATTGGTCCTTGAACTTTACATATATCAAAGTATTGTTCATGTCTTATTAGTTATTTTACCTAATAAACAGATGGATGTATATCGGCTGCACATTTTCTCGATTTTGATAAGGAAATATAGCATTGATGTACATTTTTGGATGGCAATATTATGTAAGATATAACATGAGGAATAAGCCATCTTGTTTGTGTCTGTTTTTAAAAGAGCAGTTCGCCCCTGGAAGAAGCCACTGTCAGTCAAAGCTGGTGTTCTCTATTATTGATAGAAGTAATAATATTTGAAATTGGCGCCGTAGCTGTGGAGAAAGTCGTACAAACAGCTCGTGGTTTCGCCCATTCTACATTCCTACAACACCCAGCATGCATTGCGCCCCTCCCTTAAAGGAACGGACCAGTGAGAGACGCCGGAGTGAAATACTACCGCTTTCGCTGCAGGCAACGGCTCAGAGCGGTACAGAATCTGAAATACAACGAGAATATACTGGTGGATCGTCTAAAAAAATCTACTACATTACAAACCTGACGATTTTGAACGAGACATGCCATCGCAGGCGGGCGTCCTAGATTGAGGAAGTGTAGTTTAGCGAGCTCCCTGGCCTCCGCCAGATGATGTGTTTTACATAGTCTGGCGGAGGTTTTCCAGGGCCCACTGGAGAGGCGGATAGCGTCCTCCAAAGGCACAGAGCGAAATTGCATTTATTTTCTACCATTATAGCATTAGCTCCCCATAATAGCATGACAGGACTGAGGTTGAAAATCGGCGAACTGGCCCTTTAAGGCTGCGGCGGAGGAAAGTTTTTCATTACGTTTCCTCAAACTAAACATTATACAGCAAAATACTTGCATAAAACGCAGGTGCTATTTGATCACAACGAGCAGAGGTCAGTGCGCGCCCAGCAGGCTGGAAGTCAGACAATGCATCACAGTGGAGCACTTCCTTGTTGATGAAACGTTGATGAATAGGTCGCTGTTGTTTTCAAGCTGTGATTAAAAATAGTCTTGAGAGACATTTCTTCACAATGCTCTTGTTTAGGACTGAGGGACAGATACAGACCACATCACCTGGGTCATGTTTCAAAAAAAGTCGGTGCCGTACGACAATGAACAATAGACTGTAAAAAAAAAAAGAGAACAAGCCTTTTTAATGGTGGCCGTGTGCTGCTTTTCCGTCTCTGCCTTCCTTTTCAGCTCGTCCCTCATGTTGTCTTTCTCTGAGCAGATCCCCAGGATCAGCTCCTGATGCCTCTTGTTCTCCTCAAGCAACCTGTACACAAAGACACCCAACACACAACCATACAATATCTGACGTCCACACAAAATATTGAAGAATTCTGTCATACAGACAGACATAACGTTTGGTCTCATGGCTGCAAAAAACAATCATTCTTTTGTCTGAATTTAATTAAGACAGATTTAAATAAAAACAATAGCATATATTATGTAGGAAATCTCTTGTTAAGCTGATGCACTGAAAGCTTAGTACTGTACATACAGCAATAGCAGAGTAATAATGTGATAAAGGTGGTGTTTACATCAGTTTACCTCTGAATAGCTTTCTCCTGCTGTGCGTACTTGTACTGCACACACTTCTCAAAGACCACCATGCAGCCCTCCTGGTCTGCCGGGAGTCCGTTGACAGGCGGGCTGCCTTTCCTCCCACCTCCGCTTTCCCCCTCAGGCAGCTGACAAGCCAACAGCTCCGACTCAAGCTCATCCAGCAGCGACTCCTGCGACAGCGAGCGCTGGATCTGGGATATGAGCTTTCGGCTGCAATCAGTGTCGTATGGACTTGACAGCGTGTGCGAGGGGGCTGCGGTGTCGGCGCCGGTTTGCGGGCTGGAAGCGAGCGAGGAGCTGACGGTGTCTGAATCGGGGGTGGAAGGGCCATTAGAGATCCCAGAGGTTGTTGTGGAGTCGGTTGGGGAGTTTTTGGAAGTGCTTTGGACGGAAGAGGATGATGGACTCTCTGCAGAGCCGCTATCATCTGCGGGCGACGGCTCTGTGGAGCCATTTGTGGTCAAGACTGATGGCTGCTTGGTGCTGTTTGAGGTGGCATGAGAATCCTGCACTTCATCAAATGTCAATAAGGTTTCTACAGTCCCTTCAAGAACAGATGGAGAGCTTTCTACCACATTATTCAAAGTGGTGACTGCCAGAAGTCCATCTGCCTCATTTGACAGTGAAGGTATCGCACCTTCAATAGGAACTGTACTTTCAGCACAGCCGGTATCAGCATCCAGCTCGCTCCCATCTACATGTTCCTGACATGTTTGAGCTTCCGCCTTTTTGTTTGTGTCCGTCTCAACATCTGTCGCAGTCTTGATTAATTCACTGTCAAGCTGTGCGTCATCCTCGGGCTGACTGAGCTTTTCTGCCTCGTCTGCACTGCTGTGCGAGATTTGCTCCCCCTCTTCTATGTTAGACGCGCTGTTGTGAAGCTGATTCTCCGGCTGCGAACCCGCCGACACAGACTCAGCCTCTGATCCTTCCATCATGCGTGTTTCTGAAGCAGGACAAGGTTGTTCCTTGGTCCCTCTCAGGTTCAAATCTACCAGAAGACAGGGGGAGACGCAGATACACAGGAGAAAGAGGGACATGTAGTAAGCCCAAATACTAATAAATTGTTTTGGTTTACATAAATCATGCAATAAAAGATTTTCTAGGAACAGCCAAAAATCCAGGTTGCTTTCAAGTCATAAAGTACAATCTTATTTTTGTGTCGAGACAGGAAAAACCCTGATAATCCCAACAATAAGCCTCACATTTCCTCATGTTAGCTCTTGCATAATTTACAAGTTTATTTGTTACCTGCAGGAACACATACCTGACATGGCCAAAATAGACACACTCACTTTGAATCACACTGAGAGGTGTGGTCCTGTCAACGCCCGTGACATGGTAATACATATTTGAATGTAGCACAGAACGTCATAGAACTAAGATAGCAATTCAAGATTATTACACAGCCTCATTGGTGTATTACCAATCCAGTCAGAGGTTATGTTAAAACACACACAGTGAGCTCTGACAAAGACTGTAGTGTACAGGTACTGTATACTTTACTACAGATGACATGGTTTCCTTATTATGTTTGCTTCCAATCCAACCTTCCAATCCCATGAGCCTGCCCACTTTAACCATGAAAAAGACAAATAAACAAATTAGCCAAGCCCTATCTCTGCCTGAAACATCCAGTCATGGCTTAAACCTCTGCATCTACTGTGTTGTTATTATTAGAGATGACTAAAAATTTCTGTAAGCTATGTTAACCTTAAAACAATTCTCTGACAAAAAGTCTTTCGAAGATAATTTCTTGATGACTTCCTCTGTAACATCATGTTTCCTTATCCACAATCCTCTCTGAATCATTGGTTACACCTCTTTCAATACCATCTTCTATGCACTGTTGTCTCCCACTGCCCTTTCACACACATAACAGATGGAATTTTAAAGTCTTACATTAAAACCTGGAGCCTTTATGCTCACCATAGTCCTCGTGGTAAATGTAACATAAATACCAACAGAAACACAATCGTGTTTGTGGTGCTAAGCAGCGAAAGCATAGCAGCTGAAACACAAATGATGTGGATGCTCTGGTGACAGGTGTCATGCCACAACCCTGTCGAAAATAGTTAGCGTTATGTCAGTGGCCAGCCTGATTGAAACACACCCATACTTGGTTATTATGTAGTTAGCAAGCAGAAGGCCGATGTGCCATTTGTGTTTAGGGCCGTTTTATCAACATATTATTCAACGTTAGCCCTGCTAGGCTAACTCTGACTTTAGCTCGCTTGCTGTCTAGTTAGCCACGACAAGGTAATATGAAAAACCTTACATTACACAGCACACACTAAAACACAGCAAAATAACAATGGGTGGGTCATTTAGACTCCATGTCAAAGTTTAGACTGACATATTGCATGGAGTCACTGGTTGCTTTAGCTAGCTAAGCCAACATTGATAAGAGAGGCGTTAGCATGCTAGGTTACAAGCAGGCTAAAATCCGCTAACACTTCAGATAGCAATGCTAACACTAGCATCTAACATAAACGCCAAATAAATATGGTTATATTTTTACCCACCGAATGCGAAAAACCCATGATGTGGCTCAACGCGGAGACAATCGGGATAATATTGAACTTTGAGCTCTCTGCCTCACCAGCTGATAGTCCTAACAAGTCACTTTGATATGACACATCAACAAATATGGCCACTGCGGGAGAAACGATGAGGCGATATCAACCAATGACAGCCAGTCAGATATGACGTAGATGTGACGTCAAAACACGACAGGTACAGGTTATTCGTCTTTCGAAATTACAGTGGATAAATAATCAGTGACATAATAATAAATTCTTACAAGGCAGGTGAAAGAACAATCAAGCACACACACACACACACACCTGGCAAGCAAGGCAGCAAATTACTTGCAGCCCATAATTGTATTAAATGTAAATCAAAGGTAAGATGGGTGTGTTTAACTCCAAACTTCTCTCAAGTTGTCTCTCGCATTGTCATGATATATTTAAATATTTGTTGAATTTATGATACAAAAAAAGGGGGGGGGGGAATATCAGGCATTAACTGATAAGATTAAAAAGTACCTCTTTTAGTATATCACAGTTCTTGATGCTCAGTATTCTGGTTGGACATTTTAATGGACATTTAATTTTTTTGTGGCTTTTGCTGCTTTGATAACTTAATGTACAGACTGAAAGTTCCAATACGTACAGATTATGATATAAGAATGTATATAAATATTGTATGCATGGAAATTATTCTACCAAAATATAGTGTATTCTCTATTGGTTTGAATCTGGGCCCTCACTAGTGAAGCTAATTTTAAAGCAATTGATGGAGAGGTTACAGATGATTATTTCTAAGAAATGAATGTCCTCATAGCACTTTAAGATAAATATGTCTTAATTTGTTTCAAATTCATTACTTCAGGGCATTGCTTTGGTCTTTTGCAGCTTTTTTGGACAGAAATAAATCCTTGCATACATTTCTGTATTCGTTAAAAAATAGGCGCAGTAATAACTAATATAAATAGCAATAAAGGCAAATCAAGATTTAATACGTGGACACTCATATCACCTATCAAAACAAGATATAGACAGAGTTGATTCGGAGTATTTTTTTCTTTGAACAAACAGAAGTACTTGAAAATCAATTTCATTCCTGTTTCATTCAGACTTGTTGACCTGTCTGTAACCTCCAGGACACTGAGGCATGCAGGCAAGATTGTGGCCGACCCCTCTCACTCTGGACACAGTCTCTTTGACACCCTCCCCTCTGGCAAGAGGCTGTGGTCCATCAGGACCAAAACCTCACAACACAGGAACAGTTTCTTCCCCTCTGTTGCCAGTCTCGTCAACAAGGCCCCGACCCCACCCCGCCACTTGACATGTACTCTAATCCAGCCCCTCAGTCATTTAACATGTCACAAATGTTAAGACTCTAAATCAGACTCTGTGCGTTACATTAACGCACATTAGACTTTTATATTGTCTGTACACTGCACTATATTTAATTTTTTACTGTAAGCTTGTAATTACACCTGTTGTACAAATTTTGGTACTATATGTATTGGGTTTTTTTTATTCTTATTGCCAATTTTAAGTCTTTTACTTATTTTTATTCTAGTTCTGTGTTAATTGTTCTGCACCAAAACACCAAAACAAATTCCTTGTATGTGAAAACCTACTTGACAATAAACCCCGATTCTGATTGCGCAACTGAGCCTATTGCGCATGTGCAACACTGTTTCTTCATCACAAGCACGTGCAGCAAGGTAAAGTGTTGTCTGTGCAATGTTGAACCATTGAGAACAGATTTTTCTATTTATTTGTGTTTCAAATATAGTAATATGTTGTAGAATTAGGTTATTTTAGCATATTGTTATAAGTTTCGTTTAGTTGTTTGTATTAGCTTGCTAGGAGCTAACCTAGTAAGCTAGCTAACTTGTTCATCACTGTACGGTGTACATCGTCTTAGCTAGCTCGTTCACCGTCCATTAGCTAGCTAAGCACGCGGTACTTATGTAAGTGTTAGCGGAAATCTTCGGCGCCTTCAAGCTCACTTCATGTCGTTTCAAACTCTGTTTTAACCACCATTGACAGCTGCCGCCATGCACCGCTCATTTTCTCCAAACATGGTTCGACCTAACCTGCCCTTGAGGAAACCATCGTCGAGCCCCATGGCTCTGCCCACCATAGCGACTCCTCCAAGATTCAGCACGCCCAATGCAACACCTGTGCGCCTGGCATCAGGCGCAATTGGAGACGGTAAATGAATGCCACCATAATTTGACATCTAGCTAGAGTTGCATGTATCGAAGTTACTAGCGACATTTCTCATTTAAATAACCGTAAATTACACTGCGAACATTAAATGTGTTTATTATTAAACATCTACCATATGCGATACCTGATATTCCCCCAGATTCATTCATTTTTCTTTTTGCAGGTGTTTTATCTACACCAGTTAGCAAGAATACACCTGCAGTATGTTATACACTTTGCAGTTTTTCATCATTGATCATCTCAATGTGTTTTGTTAAAATGAAAGTCTTTTCTCAGTGACATTGTCCATCTGTTTTCCTGCATAGCTGTTAGGATCCATGCCACCCTCACTGACTATATACTACTGCAGCTACTGTGGTCAGCAAGGTAATATTGTCGTCATTAATGCCACATCTTTCTATTAAGGGGTATGTGAAGTTGCTGCAGCCTTGTGGGGAAAAAGCTCATTATGAGAACTTTCTGGAACATTTGCATTAATTGTATTTATGAGCAGTGACACCTCCTTTTAAAAAAGCTTGCAACCACATTCATGTTTTTAGTTTTAGTGTTTTTTTGTGATTTCTGAGATACTGTTTGGAGCATGACATTCTCCAAAAATCATGAGATATATGAAATGTTGTATTTTATAAAATCACTTTTTGAACTACTTTTTTTCATTTGAATCGTAATTAAAAAAAAGTGACTCTTGTTGCTTTGTTTTTCAATTCAGTGCAGTTAGAAGTTTCTGATGAACTAGCATTCCCTTGACAGGAAATGTTTGGTGCAAACGCTGCAAGAAGATGCCTTACTGCTCTGTGACGTGCCAGACAGAAGACTGGAATGCTCACAGACACATGTGCAAGCCCATTGATCCAGAACCTGTAAAGTAAGCTGAGTACCACTACCTCGCAGCTGTGCTTTACTATTACTTTTTTTTAAAAATTCTAACAAAAAGCTAGTTTGTGATACATAATGTGCAATCTTATATTCTAATCTAAAGGGAGAAACCAAAGGAAACCGCAGCTTTGCCAGTGAAGGGAGACGGAGTTGGCCTGCTTGAGTCTACGGTAATTGGAGATCTTTTTGAATTCAAGTTAAAATTCAAGACTTATATTTTCATTATCTTTTAAAACATATATGAAGATTTGTGATCTGTGTTTTGTTATCTATCTTTAACCCATTTTATTGAAGCATGGTGAGACTCCCAGTCTCCAGAGGGTCTACTTGAAGGACTTGCACATGATTAAAATCAATAAGGGAACAGAAATCCAGGTACTATAAACCAAGTTTCCTTCATCTCTAAAGACTAATCCAGCCAATGTGATAAAATACTAAATCCTAATGTGTCTTTCCTGCAATTGTCGATGGTTTTAGGCGTCTGTAGTAGAGTTCTACAGCCCTGGAAGGTTTTTCCTCCTCGCCCAAAGCCCTGAGCTGCTCGAAGCTCTGCAAAGCATCAGCACGGAGCTTCAGAAAACGTACAGCTGCCCCTCAGTGACGACATACACGCCCTGTGTTGGGGAGGTTTGCGCGGTGCGGTTCTCCAGTGACCTGGTGAGCAGAGGAAGCTATAATGCATAAAGACATAAAAGCACATTGGCTCGGTCATCGAATATGCCTCTTGTGTGTCTCCATTTTCTGTGTGTAGAACTGGTACCGAGGCCTGGTCCAGAGTTTGGCTGCTGACCAGAAGAAGGCTAACGTCCTTTACATTGATTTTGGCAATGAAGAGGATGTTCCTGTGGAGAGGATCAAGGCCCTGGCTACTAATATCCAGCCCTTTTGCCCATGTGTAAGAGCATTTTAACAACATGAAAATACAGCAGTAATATTTGTTCATCCCACTTGACCTTTTCTATATGTTGCTGTTTTACAACTGCAAATTAAATTGATTTTATTGGTCTTGTAATTAATGGATCTACACACAATATTTTTAATTGGGAAGGGGGATATTATTCAAAATTATTTATTGATAAAATATAGAATATTTCTAACATCCACTGTGGCGATGAGAATGTTGACGCTAACACTTGCATCTTTCACTTCCAGGCGATGGAGTGCCGTGTTGCCGGAGTGATGTCAGCGAGTGACAGCTGGCCGGGCGAGTGCTGTATTGCAGTGAGACAGCTGTTGGCCGGCAAGACTGTGACGGTGAAGTTGGTGGAAACACTAGAGAATGGTCGCGTCCATGCTGTCGATGTCCTACTTTCCACAGGTGAGTTATACACAGTGCTATTTGTGAAAAACAGATTTGTATAAGTTCAAACTCGTTAGGAAATAATGTCTCTGTGTGTCTTAAAGGAAAGCAGTTGAGCACCTTCCTCCTTGAGCATGGTTACGCAGCAGAGGAAACAGTAAATATAGCACCAACTGAGCAAGAAATAAGTAAGTAAAGCCGCTTTCCCACTGGTCAAAAAACCCACTAACACTCGGCTTTTTTGCTTAATGGGAAAGGCTACAATCGGCATTCAGACCGGGGTCATAGACTCTGCAGTGGACCCGGGTAATTATCGCCTCGGCTCTGATCGGCATCGATGGGAACACATAACCTCGGTCGACACGCTAATCTCCACCCCCTTTCGGCGCGATGCTATGCTCCATCGGTAACTTCTGCGACTTCTTGTCATCTCGGCTACAAATTCCGCCCGTCTCCATCCAAGCAGCACTTGAACATTTTTCCAAATTTGTCGGCGCCGAGTTTGATAAACAGACTGAATGAGTAATAGATACAATAAAGCCATAACCACCGTAACATCTTCACTGTTTACTAACCCTGTCTCCAGCGCGTTTGTGACGTCAGACGGTGACGCAGCAGAAAAGAGACCGACAGGACTATACTCCGCTGGCAATGGGAAAAGAGACAAACGGCGCTTATTAGCGGGTCTTCCTGGGTCTGAAACACCCTTGTCAATGCGCTAGTTTCGGTGGGAAAGGGATCTTATACTTAATATGTTGAGGTTTAAGCTCCACATTTGTGCTCCAAGTCAGTGTTGCAAGTTTTACTCCATACCAGAAACTTTTTTCACAGACGCCATGGTGAGTGCATCCTTGGAAAACTTCAAAAGACGCTCAAACGGCAAGGACGACAACATCTGGGCTCAGCCGCCCGAGCCACTGACACAGGCAGTGGGCGACTCCTTCTCCGTTGTGGTCACTCACATCCAGTCGCCCAATGAAATAATCGTACAGAAGGTGGACAACGCAGGTGAGCAGCATTTGTCCCGCGCAAACTTAAACGTGTGGACTTGGACGTGTGTTATAACTCGGGAGCTTTGGTTTGCAGGAGTGATCCAGCAATTGCAGTTGCAGCTGAGGGAAGAGTGCAGCCAGATCCCAGCCCGACAAAACTTCAGACCCGCCCCCGGCACAGTTTGCTGCGCCCAGTTCTCAGGTACGATACATACATACATAAAGATAATTTTTACTAATGTACTAGTTACCAAGGTCCTAGTTGTCGCTGGTGAACCTTATTTCTGATGTCTGTCATTTCCTCCAGAGGACAAGCAGTGGTACAGGGCTAAAGTTCTGGCGTATTCATCAGAGGAACACGTCTGTGTTGGCTATCTTGATTTTGGAAACTCTGAGGAGGTGGATTTAGGCCACCTGCGGCCAATCAGCTCTTCACTGCTGGCCCTGCCCATGCAGGCTATGCCGTGTGGACTAGCAGGTAGTGTATCCTCTGTGGAGCTCATTCTAAATGGTTAGCTTTATGCATTATGTACTGTGTGTTAACACTAGCTGTGGAGACCAATCTAAAGACTATTATATTTTTTCCATTATTCTGTAGTGTGACACACACTTGACCTGAACCTATACATTCTTTTTAAGGAGAAAATTCATCCCCAGTGCCCATGAAACTGTTTAAACTATATCCTAATGACTGTAGGATTTGTGCAAAATACCTTTATTTTAAATTGCAATGTACTGTAAGTCCTAATATCTTTCTGCAACATGTATCTCGTCTCTGGGCTCCTTTCCAGGGGTGCAGCCCGTTGGAGAGAGCTGGTCAAAGGACTGCCTTTTGGCACTGCAGAGGAGGGTGTCAAACAGAATACTGCGCGTTGAGATCCAGGGAGCGCATGAGGGCAAAGCTTTAGTGGCCATGATTGATGAGGCCAGTGATCCTCAGGCTAATGTGGCGGAGCTGCTGAGCTCTGCTGGGTTCGCTGCACCCGCTCCTATTATCAACGGCAGTGACCAGCAGGCTGAGCAAACTGCAAGTGCGGCTGAGGAGCCACAGGGTGAGATGACATTTTCTCCAAGACATTTTCTATATAAATATTAGGCTATTGTCTTGTATGACTACAGTGTCACTTGATTCTGTCTTTGTGTCAAATTAGCTCCCGTATTGATAATCCCTCAACACTCATTACAATAAGCACACTGGTATTAATGCAGCTGTTTTTAACCACTGCTAAAATATCTGAATTTAACTGCTCATCAGTGCCTCCCCCAGCCAGTCAGCCTCTGAAGTGGTCTCGTACTGAGCTTCCCTGTGACGGCCAGACAGTGGCGCTGTTAGCCTGTCTTGTGGAGAACCCTGGAGACTTTTACTGCTACATCAACAATCCTACAGGTATTGTTCATTCAGAAAATTCAGCTTGATGATGGTATGAGTGCCACTTGAACACTTTGTCTCATGTATTGTGTGTTTGTCTGTGATTGTCAGACCATCAGCGGCTGTTAGAGCTCGGGGCTGAGCTGAAACAATACTGTGAGGCGACTGCCTCAACTTTTGTGCCCGAAGTAGGAGAGCCCTGTTGTGCCATGTTCGCTGGTGAGACTATACACTGAACTTCCTGGTTGTGATCATAGACTGTATAAAAAGATGGACGATTGACAGCTCCCTAAAAGTGAAGCCAAGACATCTCTATCGCCCCCTGCTGACTGGCTGCAGTATAGCTCATAAAGCCCGCCTCCTCCATGTTAACAGATGGGACATGAGTCAAACTATAAAATCAAAATACACGTCAAATAAAGTTTTCTCAAACATGGTTTCTGTTATTTTAGTTAGTTATAGTTTTAATTAGTTATTTGATGGTGTAAAAAGGATGATTGACAGCTCTGTTGTCAAATCCGGCTCCTGCAGCCGATCAGAGTAGAGGAGGATCGGCGAGAGGAGACGTAACGAAAACAATCACTACAGTCATTGAAAGTCTCATATCTGTGAATGTTAACCTCAGACCAACACAAGAAGCTGTTCAGCTGTTAAATACACCGACGTGCGGGATCTTTGCTGTTTTTTTCAGTATTTTAAGAGTGAGTTTTCGTTAGCGCCACCTGCCGATCTCTACTGCTCTATCTCTATCTCCAAATGACGTCACCATCGCAAGATGACAGCACCTATCACGGGGGCTGTTTTGGCATCAATTTCGTACAATGAGAGCAGATGGAGACGCGTCGTCCATCTTTATATACAGTCATTGGTTGTGATTGATTACTTAATGTTTGGTATTATCAGTGCTATCTTGACTTCATTGTTTTAATAAAATGTTGCAACTTTAAATTTCCTCTGCAAGTTAAGTACAAGGCACTCTGTACTTGCTTCCTTGATCAAATGACATTCAGGAAAGTATTTTATTCTTGTTTTTGTTCTACGATTCAGTTGTTCATGAGGTGTTCTTAACTCCTCAGGTGACAGAGCGTGGTATCGGGCTTTGGTAAACGAGCTGTGTGAAGACAAGGTGTCTGTAAACCTTGTGGACTACGGTTACAGCATGAAAGTGGAAAAGGACCAACTTCGATCCATTACACCCCGGCTTCTCACGATACCTTTCCAGGCAATTCACTGCTGGCTCTCAGGTAAAGTGTGTGTGTGTGTGTGTGTGTGTAAATGTTTTCTCCAAATGAAGAGAGAGGGAACAAACATTTTTAGTTTATTACAAAGTAAATGTTTGGTTTCAGGTGTGGAGCCGCTGGGATCCGAGTGGAGCAGTGAGGCTCTCCTGTGGTTCCAGACTCTGGTGGACAGCGAGCAGCTCTCAGCACGCGTCCTTTCTGTCACTGAGCAAGGCTACGGCGTGGAGCTGCAGAGCAGAGGGCAGAACGTGGCAGCCGCCCTAATTTCCGAGCAACTGGCCAAAGCTCCTGGAGCGCTTCCCAAAGAGACGCATGCAGCCACGGACGCATCAGCCAAACACCAAGAGAAAATAGAGGAGAAGGAGAACAGTCAAATACATGCTCAACCCTCCAGCCAGACAGCAGCCAGAGACGCACCGACTGAAGGACAGACTACGGCGCTGCAGGAAGGTCAGCTGGAGCGTCCTAAAGGTGAACGGTTTGATGACATGAGGAGCTTGATTGAATTTGCGTCTCTTGTTTCAGCTCCTTCTTTCCCACTTGACTGGAAGACAGTGGAGCTGCCTCTCAACGAGACCTTCCAGCCTTACTTCGCAGCCATCATCAGTCCCTCGCTCTTCTACCTGCTCGGCCCCAGCCAAGGTCAGAACACTCTACTGTCCTCCTCTGTCATAAGAAGACAAATGTTGAAAGTTTCACACTCCTTCCTGTTGTAAATACTGTGTGTTTTTCATGCAGTGGACCAGCAGAAGCTTCAGGAGGTGATGATGGAGCTGGCTGTATACTGCAGCAACAACCAGGCCTCTTCGTCCTCTGCTGTGCTGAGCAGACCTGCTCCCGGGGCCGCCTGCTGCGCCCAGTTCTCTGGTGAGGAACCCTCTCCTTGTTTCATGAATGCATGTTGTTTGTACTTCATAAAAAGGTAAATGTAGAGGAAAAAATGTTAATCTGCGGTCTATCACATCAGCTGATGAGGAGGCAGGTAGTTTGAACATGCCTGCTAACAAGACAGTGACAACCGATAACAGAGCTGCTGTAAAAAAGAATTAAGCAAGTGAACAAGCCTGGTTTGGTTTGCTTGTAATCGTTGTCATGACCCCTTTAAGCCACTAGGTGTCAGGTAAATAATATGTGAATGACTATGTAAGTGTGTGTCTGAGTTCACAAGGTTTTTCACAGCCTAATCTGATATTAAGTTTTTACTAAAGATAACATGTCAGAAACAACATGAATACAACTTCAAATGCAGTTTTTAACACTGTTTTTATTTAGTTTTCACAGTACCATTACTTTATCAGCTGTGTATAAAATTTGTAGACATTATTTTCAAGTGTTAAACAATTAAAACATAACTAAAAAAGACAAAAGGCAAAGAACAACAAAACAAATATTCACTCGAAACGATGGCAGAGACGTGTTTTGTTTTCGTGATGAGCGGGCGGTTGGAAATGTGCATAGAGGGCGGGGACTATGCAGATTGGGGAATATTTGATGAGGTAGAAGGAGGAGATGTCTTGGGAGGATTATTACAAGGTAATTAAACGTATTTTGCAGACAAACATATCAGAAAGTTTATTATTTCAAGCAGAGCATTTAATGTCTTAAAACATGACTGTAGCCGCTCTTTAATATGGTATTCTGTTGGAGAAATTTTGTCACAAAAAACGACTGACGTCCACTAGGTGGACTCTAGTTTTCACGTCATATCATGGTTTATAAGGAAGTAGCACCCAGAGGTTAATGAATACTGCCAGCAGGGAAAACCCCCTCGCTCATTCCCATTCACCGTTTAATGATTAAGGGCAGGAGGCTCTACAAGGACAGACCTTCTGATCCATCATGGAGCTATTCCACACACACATTACACGCACAATCTGCTGCTATGAGTTATCTCCTCTCAATCTCTTACGCAGTCTTTATGGTTGCCCTCTGACTGTGCTGGAGACCCCACCTGCAGTTGTTGCCCTGCAGACCTAAGCTGGTAATTTGGCGTCTGCTTGTAGAAATAATTACACAGCGTGTGAGCAGCCGAGCGCAGGAGCGGCTCTTCTTTAAACACAGTATGCAAGTACGAGACTATAGCCTGGCATACATTCCACAGCTAACAACAGGGTCTGATTTAATAGAGTTTTCAGTGCTCTCTGCAGGGTCGTAGCTGGTGGAGGCTCTTCAATATTAAAGCGTAGCTGTCTCAGTAGAGTCTTCTTTGCCGTATATCACATCTGTTGGTTCTGACAAAGCTTATATTTATGGTTTGACTTATTTTTTCAGCAGACAACAACTGGTATCGTGCAGTCGCACTGAAAGTTGGAGAGAATGAGACGAGTGTCATCTATGCGGATTACGGCAACACTGAGAAAGTGCCATTCTCACGCATCTTGCCCATCACCTCGCACCTGCTGCAGCTCCCCTTCCAGATCACCCGCTGCACCCTCACTGGTAAAGGAATAATCATTTCTGATCTCTGAAAGTTGAAATAAATGTATTTTTTTGTAATGAAACCACTTCCTCTCTCCTGTTTTTAGGTAAAGAACACTTCCCTGCAGAGTGGCCGGAGGAAACGCAGCAGGCGTTTCAAAGCCTGGTGTTGAACGGCGTCCTCGCCACCGTCCTGTCCTTCGACGGCTCGGCTAACGTGCTCTCTCTCACTCTGCCCACTGAGAGAGGCGGGGGCAATCTCACCCCCATGATGCTGGATGCACTACAGGCCCAGGCTAAGAATAATCCTAACCAATGCAGCACCCAGAAGGCTGACCAGACTGACAGCAGCACATCTACAGCCAGCATTGCAGCTGTGCCTGACTGCCCCCAGCCCAAGTCCATACCTGAAAATACAACAGCTAGCACTGGGCTAACCATGACCCCAGAGCCGACACCCTGCACAAACCAGTGGAAGAAAACAACTCCTGCGGTTTCACTCAATGGTTGGTCAAGTTGCAATTTCACAGTCTTTGCTTTATCATATATTTACAAATAAAAACACCATATTTTTTGATATTGTGACAATTTATAGTAGCTTCATGTGGCTT
Source organism: Semicossyphus pulcher (assembly GCF_022749685.1). Classification (NCBI taxonomy): domain Eukaryota; kingdom Metazoa; phylum Chordata; class Actinopteri; order Labriformes; family Labridae; genus Semicossyphus; species Semicossyphus pulcher. The sequence goes on along the minus strand of NW_027211670.1, from coordinate 15,240,873 downwards.
TGCTCGAAGTTTTTAATTATAATGCAAATATATGGAAAGACGAGCTCATCATTTTAACTGATCGACTGATCAGCTTATATATGAAGGTATTCCAGGTAGGCTTATGAGGGATTGTAAGTGCTTAAGTCAAGCAGAAGTTAGAAAGATGTTTTGTTTTTCAGAAGATCCAGTTCAGAGGATAATCGGACAAATGGAGCCTCCAGGCCAAACTGACACACAAACTGATGGTATGTATGCTTTAAAACAAGGACATGATCTGTGCCCGACTTACCAACTTGTCACACAGGCTTCGTTTTACTACACATAGGCCATGTATACACATACACGAGTATTTTTTTACCTCCTTCGTTTAAAGAAAAAACCCAGTTCACACAAGCACGGTTATAAAAAAAATCCCTGTCCAAGCGCAAAACACAAAAACACAACAGAAACGCTGTCAAGAGAATGCCACACCAACAGGCGGCGATATGACCCTGTCATGCAAAGAAGAAAAGAAAATCGCGGCCGATTAAAACTCTAGTGCATCCCGACGCCTCTGTTCCTCAATGCAGTGGATGAGTAACTGCACAAAAAGTCCTGTTAGTGAGGTTCGAAGCATCACTGTTTTTGTTACGTCCGTCATTTTGCAGGGAATGTGGCCTCATTTGCAACGCCTCACAAAGGAGATAACGGCGCACAGCCTGACGTCACGAGCCAAAAACGCTGTATACCCCATCTACACGTCTCCGTGGAAACAGAGTTTCTAAAAGCGTGGCCGGAGTTTTACAGAAGATTCGTTTTCAATGTGACCTAAATCGATGTTTGTGTGTGAACAAAACCTTTGAAAAATACCTGTGTGCGTGTAGACATGGCCTCAGTTTGACTGAATTCACTTTGTGTTTAAATCTCAGCTCCTCAGACCTCTGGCTGCTGCTGTCTGAGTCTGAAGACTAAGGTCAGAGCATGAAAGCATCAGATTGTTAAGCTACGAGTTGATCTTAAACCTTGCACATGCATTGAAATGTAATTTTTGTATATCATTGACAATAAGCAGAACCTGGTGAAGTGTTGTTTGTTGTGTTACCGTTCACAGATTGACCACCTGGAACAGCTGCTGCAGCTGCAGTTTTCACTCATCGAGAAGTTCGTGGAACAGAATAAATAAGATCCACCACGTTCATGACTTCAAAGTCTTGTTCCCCAACTTGTTGAATTTAAGGATTTTGTTTGTTCCGGACTTTCTTTAAAACATTTAACTCTTCATGTCAAGCAGCAGCCACACAGCTTGTAATGTTATTTTTGCCCCTTTAAACCAGCTTTTAATTTAACCTTTTATTTATGTCACTGATTCCGGGCTTTTATGTTTTTAACCTGTGGTTAAATTTCAGTCGTTTTTACTTTTAATATTTCTGGAGGGATAAATACTGAATGCACTTATTGTGTTTGTTGGCAGAAAAGAAAAAATGTTTGCCCTGAATTATCCAAGTGTGTGTAACTTTCCTTTTAAGTGTGCTGTAGCATGCTGTGTTGCCATCTGTTCCTCTGTTCAGTCCTAATCACCTGTTCAGGTGGGATGTTCAGCCTGGCTGATTTATGTTTGAAATGTTTCAGATTTTACATAAAGATTCTGTGACAAAAATAAACTCGATCCAGTGATTTGATTTTATGATGTTCCTGGAGGGTGAGGGGTTTTGAAATTTGCTCTGTTGAAAGCCAGGTTAAAAACAGTTTTATTACTTTACAATTTATTTATTCATCCAGTCACGATAATATGGATCTTTACTGCAGAGGGAAGTATGCGCCCTTAAATAAAAGTATAGCTACATTTTGATATTAAGCCATTAAACGGTGTTAAGTAGTAAAAGTAATAAATTATTATTTGTTTGTATTAGTTCCACAGCATGATTAGCCGAGTGGTTACCAAGCAACACATTAACACTTTCCTGCGCTCTTGTCACTTTATGTACATTTATCTTTATATTTCCGTTCATCATGCATTTATGAAGTAAAATAAGAGTCTGTAGAGAGTTGCTTTGATGCATGTATGATTAATGAATCTAAACAAGAGCTGTTAATTAAGGGCATTCAAAACGACTGGAGCTGAGTGATACATATAGTTTAAAGTCCCAGTGCTGTTATAGTGTATATCAGCACTCATGGAAAGCCTCTTGTCCAATGAAATGACTAAGTCGAAACTAACAGTTCTGCAATGCATAGTGAAAGAACTGAAAACTGAACATACAGAAGGTATGTCTGTGTCTAAATATTACCTTATGACACCACACCTTTTACAGTGTGAGATTTAAAAAAGTAGTACCAATGGAAACCGTTTACAATCTGCCTTCTCATATGTCCTGTTCGGGATGGGGGGAGGACAAATTAGACGGTACCGTTGCAGGTACATCAGAGGTGGGCATGGCGAGGAGGTGGGGTCGCTGCTCTCCTCCTGTCCGGAGCAGAGCGGATCAGCCTCAGTGCGGAAACAAAGCGGTGAGGGACGCTGTCTGAGAATAACTTCTGTGATTGTAAACACGGAACAGCGAATGGTGAGTGAAACTGTTTTTGTCTGTCATAGAGGAAAAACTGGAGCGAATATAATTTACTACAGGGCGGAACTTTGTCATTGTTTTGGGTGGACTGGGCTTTTATTTTGGCATATTAACCCAATATGAGAGCTGAAACCGGCATCTATTAAATCGCATAGAAATCTTGCAGTACGGTTTTGCTAAGTAGCAGTGCGTCGACTGATTATCATAGACTTGTAAAGTAATGTTTTAACTTTCTTGGAAGTCGTGCATAATAAATAAATTTAAAATCATTTATTTGAATTTTTACTACTATGATATATGACTGGCGGTTAAGTAAAGTTATTACATGAGACAAGCCTGACATTTAAATTAGGACAACTGCAGGTAACTAGACCAACAGCATCGCCTCTAAAAGCATCTCTTGAGCTCCAACTTACATTTTAGTACTTATTTAGGCTTAAACGCATCAATCTGTTTGACTTCTTGAGTAAAGCTGAGCTAATGTTGCATGTCAGGGTCATGACCTCTAACCCCATTTAAACCTGCCTCGACCCCTGACACATTTAAATGACCAGATGTTTGAAGATAACAGGCTACAAAAGCATGTAAAAGCATGTCTATGTCTTCAATTCAAGGCTTTTAATTTAAGTTTTATCACATTGGATTGTGTGTTCAGTTCTGTTTCCTTGTGTGAAACGTTGTCTATTGCTGGGGCTTTTCATCCTCTGTGTGTGGTTTTACCAGCTTGTTTGTGCAAAGCATTCCCATGATGAAATGCATACCAAGCCATTGGCAATCATGTACTTGTAGCTTTTAATCAGACAGTTGTCACATTGTGGAAAAACACATTTGTTCTTCAGTTGTTTTAAAAGTGGCTATTTCAGGTGACTCAGCCTGCACGTTTGTCAAAGTGACACACCTCCAAGTTGGTCCAAAAAGTAGCAATCGTTTGTAATTATAGACCACAGAGTGGAGGCATTTTCCAGCTTTAAAACCAATTCCAAACACGCAGCAAATCCATGGCCTTTTAAAGGTGGTGGAATGTCCCAGATTGCGTTTTTATAAATATTTTATCCCTTCATGGAAAGTATTTTAGAAATCACTGTGGTCTCACTTCTGAAAAATACCCTGCTTCAGCATTAACATCAATGCTGATATAGATTTTTTGTGACACATTTTAAGCTTGATAAGCACATAAGACCTTGATTATAGGGTTCCTTTAGTTTAGCTGGGAAGAGATGGAGCAGAGAGGTGTTTGCTGACAGGGGGAAAGTGAGGAAAAACGAAAGATGAGGGGTGAACAGATCCACAAGAATGCTTGTGAAGAGGGAGCCAATTTGAAGACAGGTGTGTTTTATACGTAGGCATGCATGACTGCTTCCTCCTACAAGCATGAGTGTGTGTTCAGGGCGCACATTCACCGCCCTCCACGGCAGTAATGAAATCCCTTCTCCTCACAACGTACCGGCGAGCGCGCAAACAGAGCATCAATAGCTCCTGGTGATGTTTATCTGCCCCGCGGCTGCTCGCAGAGTCGCTGCATGTCAGCTCTGCAGATCTGTATCGCAGACACACAGACTCCTCTTAAAGAGAGGCTCCGTCCTGCACACAATTCTATCTCTGTTTCAGGAATACACACACACACACACTCAGGATATCATGGCCAAGCTTATCAGCAGCCAGAGTTAATCAAACCTTATCAGCAGCCCCTCAACTTGAAGTCGGCAGTGAATAAAGAGAATGAGGCAGGTGGGGTTGCTAATCCTTGATTAAATCCTTGTAACACTAACTGTTCAATTAACATGAAGTTGCATTATTCATCAGGTGCACCTACATTTCTGGAATTTATTATGACAGCTCTGAAATGAGGCCTATTTTTGTGGAGCTTGTAATAGTTGTTTTAGTTTGAGTAGTTTTTGTCTCCATGTTCAATTTTTTTTCACTTTTGAAGCCACAATTTTTGTACTGTTAGGTGTTATTTTCTTCTGCGAACAGTATAATAAATAAAGAATAACTAAACACAGATTAAGGCTTAGATTGTGGTGGAAAATAAACTTTTTTTATGGGCTGCAAAATTAATAGCATTTCATTGTCATAGCGATATGAAAATAAGCAAAGAATTAATCACATAATACTACCTGAGTTGCGATGATAAAACCCCATTTAATGAACAAATGTCACTTAGCATGCAAACATTCAACCTATTAGATTGAGCCTGCAATACATTAGCTATGCAAACTGCATTGCCAATCAGATGAAGCCCAAGCTAGCCGTCAGCTAACCTCCGATAATTGATGGCAACAGTGAGGTGCATTGCGCTGTTGTCGGGCAGAAACCTTGCGTCTCCATATTTCATCATTTTAGATATTTTTTCATAAATCAATGCTAATGGTCACCCTTTACGTCTGTCGGTATAATTACACACACAGGTAACTGACTTAAAAGACAGGCACAATACCAACTGTGACAATGCAGTGTTTAAGTATTTACACAGGGTTTTTTTTCTATTCCTGAAAAGTACATCGACAGCAGCGATTGTAAGGTTAGTTATCATGAGGGCTAAAAGATAGAAGATAAAAGGACTTTTGTTGAAAAGTATTTTTTGCTATTTGGAATTATTAAGATTTAGAAGAGAGGATGATACGAACAAATTTACCATGTAAAACAGGCAGAACAGCAGATGGACACAGCAAACTGTACAGTAATAGCAGATATCCACACATCATATCATTGTGTATTGGACAATATTGAAATCTCAGATTTACCTCTAATCATGCATCTCTAACCTATGTTTTGGTCAGTTGATCCACAATGCAATGAGAAGCATTCACATTGGCAACCCACTGTAGACACAGTACAGGATATACTCTAATACTTAAAACAGCCATCATCGCATACAGGTGGTCTGCCACACTATCTTGATTTTGCTTATCTTTCTAACCCAGACAGAATGCAGAATGGTGCACATGCTGGTGTCAAGTATGTGAAGTATCTGTGGGTGTACCTTTTGTATGGTTAAGTGTGTTTTGGTACGCACCAGTGGGGAAGGATTTGGTGGGGGGCCCTTTTGTGTGCGACCTTGTGTATTGTGTATAAATGTGTAAAAATAAGAACAAACTGAGACATGTCTACCTTAATTTGGTTGTTGTAGTTTAATAATCAGAGCCAAATTATTCTAAATTGGGAACTCTAACCAGACTTAAGCAGAGTCAGTTCCTCAAGCACCAACATCGTTTTAGCGCTGTCAACCTGAAGTATCTCTTCATTGACGTGTCTTTAAAAGGTCAGGGCTTGACCTACACTTAGTTTTGACAACATGTAAAGGGCGTTTATCTAAACTTCATCAGAAGTCTTCCTATTGATATCAGAGAAAATCAAGCATCTAAAGTGAGAAACCAAAAAGTATGTACTGGCTTCTACATGATTGTTAATGATTGCTAACTTTCATGTCCACACCAACTCCTGATAATGAGTATAACAAGCAGTATATTGCTTCATTTTAAGCGGTCATAAGCTTAGTAACATGAATGCTGCTGTATTTGGTTCTTTCATTTGTAAATGTGTGCATTTTTGTATCATTCCAGGTGTCCCGACATGCACCCTCATATCCATCTTACCCTCCTCTTAACGCTGCTGCTTCTTCAAGGTCGGTTGCCTGATTTTATTACTGTTTTGCATTCAGTGTGTACGTCTCTGGTATTTGGACACTTTGGATCAAGGACTGTTCTAATTACTGTTGTGGAATGTTTTTAATGTCCCTATACCCCTACTTATGTTTGCTTACTTCAAAATAATGTGTAGAATGCTGCAAATATACAAAATATCACAGCACACAATCATTTACTTAGCTTTGAACTGTTTTTGTGTATTGTTACAGCCTTGCCATGTGGTCTCACCCACCCACTGAGCAAATAGTTACTTTTAAAAATAGAGTTTTTCCGGGAAATGTACATTTTTTTGTCTGTCAGGAGTTAGATGCAAAGATCTTGCATGATACTTTAAATATGATGGTAAGGCAGCAGCCAGTTAGCTAAGCCTAGCCTAGCAAAGAGTCAACAATGGTGGAAACAGCTAGCCTAACTCTGTCATAAGGAAACAAAACATCCCAAATTCAGTAACCTAAATGTTCTTTATCTTTTTTAAAAGTTGTTAAAAGAAATTCTTTGACAAATAAACTCTTCCTGGAATTAGATGAGATGATTGATGTCCCTCTAAAGTCTGTACAGTAAATATGATGCTAGGTCACAGACTGCAGCAGTTAGCTTAGCCTGGCAAAGACTGAAACACAGTGGAAATAGCTAGCCTTGGTCTGTTTCAAGGACACAAAATCTAACCATCACCTTTAAAACTCAATTTCTAAAACTTCTTATAGCTAAAATTGTTCAAATTTAGTGAAATAAGCTTGTTCACTTTTACACAGGGAGCTAAATAAGAAGTTTATTGATGTAACTCTCATGTTTGTACAGTAAATATGCTAAGGTTACAGCCAGCAGCCAGTTAGCTTTGCCTAGCAAAGACTGGAAAACATTGGCAAAAACTAGCCTGAGTTAGTCTGAAGGATAAAAAAAAATCCAACCACCACCTCTAAAAGTCAGTTACTTAACTTTTCTATAACTATTGTTCGAACTTTGAGAAATTTGCATGTTTTTTTCACAAGAAGTTTATTGATGTAACTTGTATAGTAAATATGGTGCTAAAATAACAAGCAGCCAGTTAGCTTAGCCTGCAAAGACTGGAGAACAGTGGAAGTTAGCTCGCCTGGCTGTCAAAGGGAAACAAAATCCACCCTCAAGCACCTCTAAAACTAAGTGACTGAATTGTTTGTAAGCTTTATCATATTAAAAACAATAGTTAAAACTTTGACAAATAAACTTGCTTGCTTTATTCTGGGAATTAGATAAGACAACAGATGTCTCTCCCAAGCCTGTTCAGTAACTATGTTGCTAAGATTACAGCTAGCAGCTAGTTAGCTGAGCCTAGCAAAGACTGGAGGCTCTATCACAAGGTAACAAAATCCACTTTCCAACAACTTAAAATATCCTGAGCTCTTTTGTCTGGAGTATGTTGAGAAGATTTTGTAACGCTTTTATATTAGTACCTTCAATAGGATGCTATAGCTAGATGGCTAATATAGTACAAACACTTGAAACAGGGGCAACTGGCTAGCTTGCATTTCCATGACCACTACCTTATTTTGATGAACATGAACTGCTTTAAGTCTCCAAAGAACTCCCATTATTGTCTCCTTAGAGTGTTTTCCTGCCCACTGAGCTTAAAATACCACTTGTTTCCAGGCAAGTCAAATTTTGCATCACTTTTATAGCGTTAGCGATGTTCTGTCGGACCTGAGAGCAGTGGAATTTGCCTGAGGGAGGAGGAGGGGCTCGTTGGGCAATATAATCTTTGAGTTGTTTTCAAAAATGACAGCTTGAGCACCATCTCAAGTATTTATTAGTGGCCATGTTAAGACTTTGAACTTGAGCAAACCAGACTGTTTCACCTAAGACGCCCCCCCCTTTTCCTGCTGTGCTGACAACACAGCATGTTACAGAAGTAATCCAGCTTGTCAAATTAGAATTCCCAGATAGAGAGGACTCAATCCCACTTTAGTACTCACCAGATTATGGTGGGTTAATGCCAATTGGGCATAGCCTCTTTCATTTTAATTTGCAGACATTAAAGATACAGAGTCATTTTGCTTGAGGCCCTGGACAGAACAGACAAACTTTTTGTTCAGAGCTGTGGGGCCCCGCTGACCATGAGAGAGCAGTTTGCCAAGAGCCGAAACTTTCACTGTCAGGAGGACTTTTTGGGGCTGGACTGACGTTGGAATTGGGGGCAGATGAAAGGGTCAGGACTGAGGAAAAAAGTGGGGGCCGAGGCCTCTTGTGCAGCTGTTACTTTCTTTAACAATGATTGTCTTGTTGGGTGTTACACTTTGTCTCACCACATCTTTTGGTAAGAGTTGTAACTAAATTCTAAAAACAGTGATTTAGTTTTGCAATTAAAATATTATCAATGAAGAAGTTACTTGCACCTTGCTGCTAATTTATAGCTCCAAGAGACACCAAGAATCCTGTCTGGATGTTTTTGAAGGTGTTTATGGGGAGTGGAGAAACCACCCAGGGGGTTTTACAGCTTTTTTTTAACATGCACTGCAATATGATAACTTCTTTTAAAATGTTCGTGCTGGGCCGTCGGGTTAGCTCAGTGGTTAGTCACTAGACCTTTTTACACTGTCACTCCGCAACAGGGCCGTAACGAGGTTTGACCTTTATGCAGCCTTTGTCATTTTACACCGCACCAAGCATTAAACAGCTTTCACGTGCGCGAGATTTAAACAAATAGCGTGTGCTTCACAGAAAAACACATGGCGCCGTTCGGCCGCTGTTACGCCTCTGTTGCTACCTCTGTTGCTACCTCCAGTGTTTGAGGGGCTACTGACATCTTAACATGTATCAGCAGGGTGCTTTTGTCTCTCATCCCTCATGTGCATGGCAGAATATTTGCATATGCAGCTACAAGGATTAAATTCTCCATTGCAGACATTGCCCTTTTTTCCACTTAACTTTTGTGCAAGGAAACCATATCTTTCGACACCTGCAGAAGTCACAAGACATACCGCTTATTTAAGGTAATCAGAAGGCACTTAATCAACGTGAGGCGGGCAGCCTGAAGCATTACAACAGCGTTGACGGGGACAAGCTGTTACTCTCTCTGTTCTATTTGAAGAAAGGCCTGCGCTATTCAGGGAGCAGAATCAGTCCTATGTAGAGATGTTCATGTCTATTAAATCACTCAGACGCTGCGTCTCTGTGCTGGACAAATGCCTCTGTGACTTGCCGAGGTGAGCAAGGACACCAACCAGGCCATGTTCACATGGGTTTCTGAACAGGAAGTCACGTGTCCCCTCGCTCCTCTCCGGGCTGTACGTGTGTCTGAATAGAGGGACGTCCTTTCAGTGAATGGAGCGAAACAAGGGCGTTCTTCACTTGTCCACTCACATTAGCTGTGAATACTTCATTATCCCTCGCAGAACGGGTCAAGGGGGAGTCGGTGAACTGTACTGCTTTCAGGGACAGCTTCCCATTTATTAATGATAATAATACACTTTATTTGTGTGGAAACTTTAGAACCTTTTATACAAGAAATGCAGCTCAGAATGCTACAATAAGGAAAATAAAGGGACATGAAAATAAAGTAGTCTTTTGCTCTTATTAATCATCTTTAAACCCCTCAGATTTAACTTGTTGGGGTCCTGAATTCCATGTTTAGAGCACTGTTTTAACATGTTTTACTAGCGTACATATAGCCAGCAGCCTGGACACACTTATGTTCCTTTAAAGAGGAGGTATTATGCTGTTTCACATGTTAAGATAAAGTTACAATGTTGGATGTCCAGACTAAACGTGGGTGAAGTTTCAAATCTGTAGGTAAAAGTATGTTGGAGTAATCCCCAGGCTTTTTTCGACACGTTGCACTTTGTGACGTCACAAAGTGCAGCGGCTTTGGAGAGCCGGCCAATCAGAAGGAAGCAGGCTTGTAGGGACGGGGTTTCTTAAAGGGACAGAGCTGACTGAGTTGTTTCAGGTGGAAGCTGTATGAGGGCCTGTGCAGAGCACCAACATGATGAGTACTTTAAACTGTAACTTATGCTAAGCTAGTCCACAGGTATCACAGAGTGAAATATGAAGCCTGAAATTAGCATAATACCCCCCCTTTAAGGTTATTCTTTCATAAAGCCTCACCTGTGCACACAGTCTAGGGTTTTGTTGTGCACATGACAACTGTATCTGAATGTCACACATTGGCCCGTGCATGCACATGATATTGTAAGCATACAGGAGGTGTTGACGTTTGAGTGATGTCTTTGTTATTTCTCCTTCCTAGTTCAGCAGGGCATCTCGGTGCAGGAGATCCAAACCAGCCATGAAAACATCCTGAAGATCAACTCAGCAGGAGAAAGTGAGTGCCTTCGTCACGCCAAGTGCGCAATAATGAATAATGTACAGCTAAGTTAAATGAAGTTATCTTAGCTGTCACATGATCTAAGAAAACACTTTAAAGTACGATGTTTTAAAAGAAATGTTGTGGGTGGTCGCATTAGCCTCATATCTGTGCCACAAAGGAAAGTCTTTAAAGGTGACTTTCCCTCACAGACAGACAGACAGACAGACGGTACGCTCCTCCCGCCTCTAAAGGCCTTTTCACGATCAGCTGCACATTCAAACATGACAGCAACACTGCTGATTATTTACGCCACCAGCGAGTACAAACATGCATCAGAGACAGAGAGACGGAGCCGTTGCTTGGTGATGGTTTTGTGGCTGTGCAGCATGGAAAAGAAAATTGGGCTCTGGCATGCTAAGCTTTTTATTCTCTTTATATCAAGATATTATCTGCAACAGCCCATTTAATTACCAATCTACTTTGTTTATCTTTGTGTGTGTGTGTGTGTGTGTTACCATGGGAAGTGATGCAGTGCTCAGCAGCCATGGACATCCTCTTCCTCATGGACGGTTCGTACAGCGTGGGGAAGGGCAGCTTCGAGCGGTCCAAACACTACGCCATCAAACTCTGTCAGGCGCTAGACATCGCACCAGATAAGGTTTGTTTTCAGTCTGTCCTTCTCCGCCTCTTTCTCTTACCTCCATCATTATTCATGTCGTTCTACTGTCGCGCAGGTGCGAGTCGGCCTGATCCAGTTTGGTTCGATTCCTCGGCTTGAGTTCGCGCTGGACGCTCACACGACTAAGCAAGAGCTGAAGAAGCACATGAAGAAGGTTTCTTACAGGTGGGAAATTATTACTTTATTAATGTATCTACTGTAAACACAAACAGGTCAGCAATAGTGATAAACCTTCACTTTAAGACTTCTCATTGCTTTGTAGGTAGGTGCACGACTCAGATTGAATGAGTTGTCCAACATGTCAAAACAGGAAGTTAATTACAATGACAAAGGTTTCTTTATATGTCCCACATGTTACATGATCTGGACGGGATTAAGTATGTTGACAGCAAAACCCACACATGTACACACTCTCAGAGGCGAGGTAACACAAATGCTCGCTGAAAGGAAAACAAATTAGTTTCAGATTAGAAAGGAGCAACGCAGGTGGTCACTGGATATTGGATCAGTGCACGAGCGCAGGAAGAGGAAGGTGATCTGTCCGAGTGTGTGTGTGTGTGTGTGTGTGTGTGTGGTGTTTTGGCCCGACTTTTACTTTGAAATATCTACTCATGTTAAGTTAGAGTAAGTTTATTTGTACATTATTAAGGCACCGTTTTACACCTTCAAAACATTATTTTATCCTTATCCTACACTGCTTTTCTTCTGAACAATCAAATGACCTAGAATATTAATAAAAGGAATACATATAACTCCCATATATATATTTAATATGTTGCATTAAAGATGTATTGTTAAACATAAATAGAAAGAAATTGTGTAGGACAAACACTAGAACCTTATGTTCAGGAGAGAGGGGCTGGAGGAAAGGCATCGTCAAATCTGTGTGCTCTGTGAGAGGGCGACTCCCTCCCCTGGGTCTGGTGGTCCCACAACCACTGGTACACACTCTATATTGGCTGGGTCCTGCACTTGGCAGGCCTCATCCTAACGGCTGGAGGTCTTCTGTTAGTACCGGCCAGCCCCTCCCTCTACTACACCCCCATATCATCGGCAGTGTAGCTCCGGTCAGCAACTGCTACTACTCCTACTTCATCTTCTACTTCTTCTACTTCTAACTGTGTGTTCACAATGAACGTTAAGCAAATATTCGCCTCGCAAAATTCGTTTAAATAACAGCCGAATATTCGCCCTTCGCTTTCGGAATGGAGGAGAGGAAGCGGGGCTTATCTCCATGGTTACCAACGGCGTCAGGAGAATCTCAATGTTGATAGGCTTTCGCTATACCAGGTGACGCGAATTCACCGTGGAAGTAAATTTTTTTTAACTCAAGCAAATTTGCGTCGCAATCATTCGAGTTGCGCCATTTGCGCCGCCCGATGTGAATTTGCGCCAACTCGTCATTGCATTGGCTTTGTATGGAATCTCGCCACAGATTTGCATTTAGTCGCGTTCGGTGTGAATGGACAGTAATTTTACTTCTTCTACTTCTACTACTTCTTCTACCTTTTCTGCTTCTTGTACTTCTACTTGTACTCATACTCGTACTTCAACTTCTTCTGCTTCTTCTTCCTCCTCCTCCCTCTGTCTGTTTGTTTGTATTTTTGTTTGCTGCTTTGATAGTGTCGGATCACTTTTTCTCGTCAAACACAGTGTTTTGTATGCGTCATGCCCTGTAACACTTGCATTGTCTTCACATTTTCTCACAATAAAAACAAAGCAGCTTGACAGCTATCTTGAAAAGAGAGTCAAAACCTTAAAAAGATTATTTAGTGTTGGCTGTATTGTCTTGTAGTTTCAGCACTCCAAGTCCTTTTTCCTAACAATCATGATGCAGCGTGAATGTGTTTCTTTTGTGCCCAAAGGGAAAGATTTAAAGAGGCTCCTGCTCTGACTGACATTTATGTTGCTTTGAAAACATTTAATGGGGTTTAAATTGGGTTTCTTAAGCCCTTGGGTGATTAAACCTTGCCAACATTTAGACTATTCCACTTACAGTCAAAGAACTTGGTTCACTTTGGCAGTGATTTGCAGCAGAGTTTAAAGTCTGCTGGCTTCTGTAGCACATATTCTCTAATCATTCAGTATTATTCTAACAAAAAACTGAACTCTCAGGGGAGGCAGCACCCAGACCAGCCTGGCTCTGAAGTACATACTGAGGAAAGGTTTCCCAGGCGGCCGAAACTCCTCCACTGCGGCGCAGATAGCCATCCTCCTATCAGATGGAAAGTCTCAGGGTAACGCAGTGCAGGCGGCTGCTCAGCTCAAAGAGACAGGCGTGGTCCTGTTTGCTGTGGGCCTCCGCTACCCCAGGTACGTCTGATGGTTAGAAAATAATAACAACACATTACACTCCTTCTTTCTTTGCATTCTCTTAATCAAAAGCTCACTGTTTTTGTCTTCAGGTGGGAGGAGCTTCACGCTATGGCCAGCGAGCCGATGGAGAGCCACGTCTTCTTCGCCGAGCATTTCTACGACGCTGTGAACGGCCTGTATACCACGCTGTCCACCTTCTCCGTCTGCAACGCCACACCTGCAGGTATCCAGTTTGTATTCACAGGGCATCACTGATAAGAAATAATTTACTGTACACTTGAGTTAGGTACTTTCTTTTGTGTGTGAAAATTAGGAAATGTTTCATCTAACCCCCCTGTCCTGTACCGCAGGCTGTCATGTGGAGTTGTTTCCTTGTGAGAGAAAGACACTGGAGACGGTTAAAGAGCTGCAGGGGAATTTCATGTGTTGGAAAGGTGCCAAAGGTTACTCCCCGTACACGGCTCTCTGTCCACACTACAGGCGAGTGTACATGAAGCATGACTTGAAAGATACAGTCAATTAAAAGAAACCCAAAGACTTAATTTTAATATCTACAACTTCCCCTTTCTATAGACTTGTACAATACAAAAGCTGCTGTAAAGAAATATTTGGTTACTTTGGAAACTTGACCAGAGATTGAAAACATGTTAGATTTGGACCCACGACGGTTTGGGGGCGTAAATGAAAACAAACATGGTTAGGCTGTCAGATACTCCCATAGCAAACTGATATGGGTTTCGACAAAGTTTATATCACAGCACATTGCAATTTAAAGTAATAATCTCGAAGATTTTCATTTAAATAAATGTCTGTTAAGTCACTATCTATCGCCGAGGTAACACAATGGTGATTGAGCCTATGGCTCACTGATGAAAGCCTTTACATTTGTGTTTTCCATCATCCAGCAGTTGTTGGTCTGCCAGAGAGGGTAGGCGGTCTAAGCGGCTGCTTTTCCGCTCTCTGCAAAGTGTTGCGAGTAAACAGTAATCTGCTACGGCTGAACAAACAAAGAAAAGATCGATGACTACAGATACAACTTCAACAATAAGTGAAAATCCAAAGAAAAAGAAACAAATTGGACGCTCAGATGAAGGAAAACAGTGTAAAAAGGAAAGCGAGCGTCAGCGAGGAAAATCAAGAGTTACAACCGGAGCCAAACGTGGACGTAACACATGCAACACTGTCTGGATATCTGGGAAGTGTGCTCCCGCATTACCGTTTATCACCATAGGTGTCGCCAAAGAGAACGAAACTGAGATCTTTCAGATTATAACTTTAACCTCAAGTGGCCGAAAGGCGAGAGTCACGTGTCCACAGAATGAACAACTCGTTTGATCTTTCACACGGCAAAGCAATTTTGTCACATGAGCTTAAGACTTTTAGAAACAGCACAAACTAGGATGCAGCTGGTACATACTTACAAAATAAGTAAATATAATTATAAATGATGTAAACAAATTTTTGATACATTTTCAGACAAAATAAGTCCTTTTTTGTGTGTTGCAGGTACAACAAGGTGTACAGGAGACACCAGACAGTCTGTCATCGGACAATCTGTCCAGGTAAAATCTCTTCTTCTCTATATTTCTCAATCAGGATGATGTGTGCGTGTGCTTGTTAGTGTACATTTAGTTAGTCTGTTTATTTCCTGCCCTTCTTTCTCTCTTCACTGGACTGTAGATCCGTGTGACTCTCAGCCCTGCCTCAATGGTGGAACGTGTGTATCAGAAGGCCCAGAGGATTACCGATGCGTGTGTCCCCCTGGCTATGGAGGAGACCCACACTGTGGTCCGTGCACTCTTCATACTTACTGTGAAAATAATACATTATATCATGATATAAGATCTCTTTAAACTTCCCCCTGCGTCTGTCCTCAGCTCCTGCATTATCCCTCGACTGCTCCGTTGACCTTCTCTTCCTGGTGGAGGGCTCTGCCACGCTCACCCTGGAAGGCTTCCTCCGCTTAAAGACCTTCTTAAAGCGCTTCCTGCAGACCGTGATTGGGTCTGACAGCCCCAGCAAAGTCGGCCTCGCCGTGTTCGGTGGAGAAACCAAAGTCGAGGCGCAGGTGGGGAAGTTTAAAGGCAACCTGAAGGGGCTGCTGAAGGCTGTGGATGCACTTAAGCCAATTGGGGGCGAGACCCTGACGGGCGAGGCGCTCCGCTACGTCACACGTCATGGCTTTGTGAGCGCGCCGGTGTTCGCTGATGTCACGGACGACCTGCCCCGCGTGGTGGTGCTAATCACTGCCACTCCTGCCGCTGACGAAGTGGTGGAGCCTTCGAAATACGCCAGAGACAGAGAGATCTTCCTGGTCGGGATGGGGCCGGACTTCTTAAAGGGACAGCTCAATAATATCACAGGAAATCCTCAGAGGACGATCACCTACTCGTCTCCTGAGTTCAGCGCCAAGATCCCCGAACTGAAGGCGAAGATCTGCAGTGTGGATACACAAGGTACTGACTCACCAGCTGAGCTCTTTTATTTTGAAGGGGCCTTTGGTTTACATTCAGTGTCACTCGTTTAAGTCTAAAAAATACTTGTTGATTACGATTTCCTTCCTCATACTGTATTTTTTGTTGTTCAGGTTGTCTGGGCCAAGCAGTAGACCTTGTCTTTGCTCTGGATGCCTCCGCCGGCGTTGGCCGTGACAACTTCGCCACCCTGCGCGACTTTGTGCGCAGCCTCACCGTCCAGTTCGACATCAACCGCGACGTTGCTCAGGTGGCGCTCGTTACTTACAGTCGAAGAGCAACCACCATCTTCAACCTGGACACCCACGACAGCGGCTCCGCCATCCTCAAGGCTGCGGTCGACGCAAACTACACGGGTGGGGTGGCTTCAACGGGCACAGCTCTGCTCCACATCCACTCAAACGTCCTGACGGTGGCTAAAGGCGCCCGCCCCGGAGTCAACAAGGCCATGGTGGTGGTGACGGACGGGTCGGGCGGGGATGATGCTGTGGTTCCGGCTCAGAAGATCAGAGACAACGGAGTCTCGCTGTTTGTGGTCGGTATCGGAGACATGCAGAAAGAGAGGCTGCTGCAGATCGCTGGATCAGAGGAGCACATGATCTCTGTGCCGTCATACGAGGATCTGAAGTACTTTGAGGATGTGCTGGTGCAGATGTTGTGTTCAGGTGAGAATGCAGGGAAATATCGAAAACCTCTCAAGGACATGGATTCTTTATGTATTTATTGACTTTATATTGTGCTAATTGGCTGTTTTGTGGTCTTTCAATCAGAGGTGAAGAAGCCGGTAAACCTGTGCAAGCCCAACCCCTGTATGAATGATGGGACTTGCATCCTGACTGGTGGGAGCTTCCGCTGTCAGTGCCAAGGTTACGAAGGACCACACTGTGAAACAAGTCAGTAGCTATCCCTTTGTTTTTGAGTATTCTGAATGTTTCTGTCATAGTGTTACTCAATCTTTCCAATAATAGTCTAAGAAAAGAAGTAGCAACAGTTGCATTATACAGAATTTTTCTGCGGTTTGTCTTCAGGAAGCAGCAGGCCTTCATCCAGAGGAGATCGTCCGAGGCCGGCTGGTCTGAGGAAGAAGAGCCGACAGAAGAAGAGCCACCAGGAGCTCCTCCATCAATACAAACTGCACCGCAGGAGACACGCTGCCTGATACACCAGACAGAAAAACAAATAGTATACATATAAAGGTCTTCACTGGACATTTAAAAAAACATGGATTGCTGCGGGTAAAGGATGGAGTAAAGGGAAAACGATGGTTACAGTATTTAAACTTGAACTCACATCTGAAAAGTGCCTTCAAACTTATTGCAGGGTCCATTTATTTCCTGTTGTTGAATTCATCAGCCATCACTGTCGTGCAAATGCCTCAACATGGTTCTCTTGTAAGATGTAAACTTTTATATTATATTACAGTGTATATCTGTGTCATGATTTTATTGTTTTTTTTATTATAAAAGCAAATTTTATTCCTCACTTCAACCACAACAAAAAGTGCTTTAAACCAAGTGTCTATTTTTCTCTTTAGCATGAGGGTTTTTTTTTAACAATAGACAATAGACAGGTGTACACATTTTTTCATGCTAATAAGATTGTTCTTACTTATGAACAAAAATATGTTATAAATATATGTATATACTGTATGTATATATGTATTGCATTATATAAAGTAAAAAATTATTTTGGGCTTATTTTCTGAATTATCATGTACTTTCTTAATATCACTTTTGGGGAGATGGCAAAAGGGCGGAATTCCAAAATACATAATTTTTTAAATATGTCTGGACTCAAAGGCCCTATCTCCACCCTGAAGCCCAAGCTCTGAACCCTCACTGACTTAAATAACGTCAGGCGTGTCCATGTGGGGTTTGAGAACTGCATAAAAATCAGAAATGGGGCACACTACACGTCATCCGTTGCCTGGAAACAAGATGCGCCATTAAATTTGAAAAAAGCCGACCTCGAGCATATAATTTTGCGTCTTACATTACAGTGTTTATATAGCTATCAAAAGTCAGAAGGGAGTAAATAACATATACATTGTGTCATCTACAGATAAACGTATTTGCGGTTCCTGTCACCGTCCATGCTTGCTTTGTTTACATTAAGTTTTTTTTCTCCGCAAACTTTATTGAATACTACTTCAATATACGAACTTTTTTTTCTCGCAAACTTTATTGAATATTACTTGAATATACGAACTTTTTTTTTTTTTAAAACTTTTTTCCCCCGCAAACTTTATAGAATACTACTTCAATATACGAACATTTGTTTACATTTATTGGGGGGCTTGACAATCACGTTTATATACGTCACCAAGTTCGCTATGAACTCTGGGTAACTACGACAGGAGAGTCTGCAGATATGCCTGTTCACGGAAAGAACGCAATTTGGCGTTGAAAAGTTCGTATAACCCTCACGTACACTTACCGTGAACGCGCCACAAAGTCCGTGGGTCCGTGAGTGTGGAGATGATTTTGCCAAACGGTAGGATTATTCCACTCGTGCTAAAAGCTGATTAGCCCTAAATTGTGTTTGAAATGGCTTGTCCTTTAAATGAAAAGCCAAAAATCAATTTTAAATGCTTCCATCTTTCAAAAACATTTGCTAGATGAACATTTAATTAACAAATGACTCCCCTTCATGAATGCTTTATTACATCATTAGTGAGAAATGACTGAGTTAACTGTAATTACCCTATTA
Organism: Semicossyphus pulcher; assembly: GCF_022749685.1. Taxonomy (NCBI): domain Eukaryota; kingdom Metazoa; phylum Chordata; class Actinopteri; order Labriformes; family Labridae; genus Semicossyphus; species Semicossyphus pulcher. Next base: position 15,222,238 of record NW_027211670.1, on the reverse strand, counting down.
ATATTTAATGCCGCAGGCCTCCTCTATCTTCTGCATTGTTATTACACTGAAACTTGAGTCTCTTAAAAGGACAAGCTTTACAGACACATCCTGGCAAAGGGAGATGTTTCCATAGACACATTTCAAAGCCGGTGTGTTGTCAGTACATTTTTATTTGAATAAAAAGTGCATTTTTAGCTAGCAATACAAGCCAAACGGCTGAATAATGGTGTAAATATATTTACATCTTGGCTACCAGCATATATGAACCAAGCTACGATCTATGGTGTACAAAACGGCCAATTTTGTAGAGGGGTTTCTTTCTGTCTCAAACTTCAGCGGTTTAAAATGTTGCTGTTTTTTCAATGTAAAAACATCCTGTTTGTGCTTTATTATCAGAAACAATTGTTAGACTGGCCAAAATGCTACTACATCACTGCCCTCCTTTTAACAAACGTTGGTAAGAACAACCTCCAAAAGTCCTTGGTACTAAGATCGTCCAGTGGTGTTGAGAAAGCGGCTCTCTGATTGGCTCTTTTATAGTCTTGGCAAGGAGATGATGAAGATGAAGGATCCAAGGGGAAGTCAGAGGATATTGTTTTTCGTCCTTTCAGCAAGTTCAGGAAGGCCGACCATACCAAAACAACTTGTGGATTTGAGAGGTCAAAGGGCGTTTGGGTTACTGTCTAGGTGGTGGATTTCTTCTCCCACTCCTGTTGATACAAAACGTGGAAATTGAGGTATTCTGACAGACAAAGTGGTACTTCCTTTTAAGAGCTGCTTGAAACTTTAACTATGATACATTAAAATCTCACCTTAGCTTTCTGCAGGACTTTGCCTTTGGTGGCCATGATGGAAGCAGGTCTGCTCTTGAGTGCAGATGCAGAGTTAACCGGGGAAGCGGGGTCTGCGCTGACACTGCTGTTTGAGGGTAGGGATAATGATGAGGAGGAGGAGGAGAAGGAGGAGGAGGAGGAGGAGGATGTCTGGGCAGGCAGGCTTGATGTTTTATGCTAAAAGGTAAAAAGATGGATGGCTTGTTAGTGACAGAATCAAACTGCACCATCATTTAAATCAATCTGCCGTCACACTCACTGTGGGCGTGTCCTGGAGGCTGCTGTCCAGTGTGGTTCCCAGTTCGAACGGCCCCGCCTCCACCTTCTTCAAACATCCCTTCACATCTACCAATTGCAGCTCCACTTCCACCCTGCGGTTCTCCGCCTCCCGACACGCCTCTTCCTTCTGCTTCAGACGGGCTTCTAATGAGGCCTGCTGCTTGGGATCTGTGGAGAAAAGTCAGCTGTCAATCATCAGTTTAAACCTCAGAATCAGAGTTTTGTCAAACAGGAAGTGCAGGCGTACCTTGGCAGGAACTGAGCTCCTCTTTGGTTTCCCTCCTCTCCTTCTTCAGGTTGGCCAGACTGCTCCTCACCTCCTCCCGCTCTTTCTCCAGGCGGTCGCGGTCGTCGGTGTAGCGGCGCATGTCGGCCTCTGTGCGGTTCTTGCCCAGTTTGCCTTCGACTGCACCGGGACACCCTTGGGAAATGAAAGATTATATGAAAAATCCAATTTGTGCTTTTAAGTGTAGAGTACACAGTTTTCCACTAGAGGGAGCCATAGGAGTGTACAATTACAGATAGAAGGACGCAAGGACGCTCTTTTAACCTCATTATTCTCACCTATGGTATGTGCCTTGGGCCGCATGGGTTGAGGACTTTGAGGGAACCCAGCAGGAAGTAGGCTTTTATTATGGATCTGTACCCCAGAGGATGAGGAGGGATTGAAGACCTGTGGGATTTCCAGGGTCCTCTTTGGGGTCTCCTGGCTCAGGGATGAGGTCTTAGGTGGTTGCGTTTGTGCCTGTGGTGGATTTGGAGTCGGGGGGCGCTCTTGTTCCTGTCTGGTCGAGCTTGTTCCATTTAATTCAGGCGTTGACTCTGGCTCAGTACGGTTAGCTGAAGTTACCTGCAATTAGAGCCCAAAATATATTAATCTAATGCAACTTAATAGCATTATCCCATTAAATCACTCAAACCTACCTCTTTGCTTTGAGATGATTGGTCCTTCTGGTCCTCTACAGGGACTGGGGAATGACTCGAAGTTTCCTTGGCAGGGGCAGATTTGTTCCCACTGGGCGTGTGGAGGAAGGAGCGCACAGGGACCAGGTCCAGGTAAATCCTGTTTTCAGTGTCCTGTTCTGACCCCACTGAGTCCTTGTTGTCCTGCGAGCAGCTTTCATTCTGTTCCTGAGGGTTGTTGTCCTCATTGTCAAGCAGGCCGCTCTCTTCAGCATCCTGTGTTTTACGAGAGGACGAAGTTAGGAGGGGATGGAAAGTGGCCAGATGAAGTGAGAATGAAAGTGAAATGAAAACTGATTGCAAACAAGAGAGGGGGCAGTTTGTATCGTTCTCACAACAATGATTCATAAAATCTGTTGCTGTTGTTTAATTGATAAGATGATTGATAGAGGCTTCAAGTGCAACAATTTTGATGATTAATTAGCATTTTTTTCTTGGTTTCAAGGCCTTTATTTATAATCTTCTTCACAGTGCAAAAAAAGTATCTTTCAGTGGTGAAACACGAAGGAAAGAAGGGAATTCAGAAAATTAGATATAAAACCTTATTACACAGCTGTGTTAAATACTTGATACTGATTGGTTAATTACGGAATTCCAAGGGCTGTTATTTCTCGATAACCATCACTAGGGATTCGGCTCTAATCACGCAACCAGGAGGACGAACTGTAATCATATCAATCTGCCTAAAGTCCGGTAAATTTGACATCAGTCTGTTTACGGAGGGAAAAACAGCACAGGATATCTGGGAAGTGTGCTCCCGCAATTACCGATTATCGCCACAGGTGCCGCCAAAGAGAACGAAACTGAGATCTTCCAGATTACAACTTTAACTTTATAATATTGTAAGACAATCGACTGTCTCAGTCGGGAGCTTACCTCTGGATCAGCTAAAGACGCCACATCATCATACAGTTCGTCAGAGTTGTGAGCGATGGAGGGCAGGGTTTCGATGTAGGTGTTTGGCTCTGAATATCTCCTCTGCATCAAGCTAAAGACACACAAATACACCCAGAGGTCAAGCTTAAAGGCTTGGACATGTGACACCTAAAGTGATCGTAAGTATCCAGATCTTACTATAAGGACGTCTTGGCAGAATTGACGATGCTGGAGATCCTCTCAGAGTTCACGTAGTCATACGTCAGCTCCGCCGGGTCCGTCTTGTTGCCCGTCTGCGACAGCAGGAGGCCCAGCCAGTGTCCCATGTCTGCCGACGTCTTAGCCTGAGAGAGGGACGGAAAGAGAACAAAGTGCATTTATTACATACCATGCACTTACGACATCATGAGTAAAACCAGCGAATGGTTTGAACTGCATGCCATCTGTCACTTTGTATTAATGAGATGATTGCTGCAGCATAGTTTCCCAGCAGTGTTTCAATATGTCAAACCTTTTAAGAAGTGAAATGTCTGTCCTCATCTGAGGATTGTTCCAAAATAAAACAAGACATATTATGTTGTGTGAGAATCAGCAGTAAGTAAAGTGAAGTATTTAGGGAGTCTGGTGCTAATAAAGCAGCTCTTTTTAATACCCAGCCTTGTACAATTTCACAGATTTTTCTGTCTTGAAATAGTTTTTACCTTGTTTAAGTTTTTATTTGTTGTGATTGAAAAATAAATCAAAAGAGGGAAGTTTAAACTTCGAAATACCTCATGAGAAAGAAAGCCCATAAATGTGTCAGACAGAGCCCTCAAGACTAAACATGAAATTCCTCAGCCGATGACCAAACACACTGTAGCAGGGTGGTACTGGAAGCCTAATGAAAAAGGGCGTCGCATCAGCCACTGAAATCCCAGTGCATCCACACCCATCACACACACACTCATATGCACACAAACACACGGACCACCCTCGTGCGCACACATACACGACATTAAATAGACGTAGTTTGATGTCAGCAGAAAGGACATAGGCGTGTAGGGGCTGCAACTGTAGATTGTTTGTCTACCTCTAATGTTGCCAGCTGTGTGCCGTCCATGTCGATCCTAAAGGAGTACAGGTGCTCGGGGCTCGGGTCGGGCAAGACGCTGCAGCCCCCGAGGGTCACGGCGGGCTGGCTCACTTTGTTCTTGCCCTTGTCCTGGTAGAACCACAGCTGCCCGTTCTTGATGAGGCACCAGCAGGTCCGCCACTGGCTGTTCACCAGCACATTGAGGTAGCCTGACCGAGGAAACAGAAGCTACCTTAATCATGAGGTACCTGTTTGTCTTCCTAGTTACTAAAACTGCTCATGGGTTCCTTAGCATGTAAAGAGTAATTATATTCCTTTAGGGTATTATAGCTTATATATAACATGTATGGTATATCTCAGCTTACCTGAGGTGTCCACACATTTCTCTGGGCTCTCTAACGACGAGGGTTTCTTCTTGCCGATATTCATGAGGTTGCTGAACTTCAAACCTGCGCTGTATTTTTTCTTCACTGTGGAGGGGAAGAAGAAGAATGTGCGATTCATATTTCAAGATTAAATTCCTATCAGATAACTGCTTCACCTCGGATTTTGGTCTGTATAAAGTTGAAGGAGTGACTCACCATCTTTGTGTTCGGGAGTCTCAGCGTGACTGTCAGTGCTGCTGCCGCTCTCTGAAGCCACCGAGTATCTCTCGTTCAGATCTCCCTGAAAGTTCACGTCAATGTTTGAGTCATTTAAAAGGCATGTTCATGAGAGATACAAATAGTGACAAAAGGTAGACACAATCGAAAGCTACATTTCCACCACAGGTACTTTAGGAGGAATTCATTGCTTCTTAACCTGAAGGACCAGGGTCTAAATAAAGTCCTGGGATTTAACCTCCAAATGGTCCCTGCTCTAAAGTACATGAGGTGGGCCTTGCAGCGCTAAACATTTCTGATTGGTGGAGTACAGGTGTGGCTTTTGCACACAGCAACTATGGGTTTACCTTGTCTTTACAGGTTTTTGGACCTCAGTAAAACAGGGGCAAAAATGGGTAGAAGGAACCCTTTAAAAAAAAGTTCCTTGGATTTAAGGTCTCTAGTACTTTTGGTGGAAGCTAAAAAGTAAGTGTACCTTTGTACAAATGAGCCTTGGGGAGTCGGACACAGAGTGCTGGGGTTCACAGTTTTCAGCTGGCTTGGGACTGATCTCATGAATCACCTGTCGAACAAGCCCAGAGAGATAAATCATCACCAACAACTGCAGAGTCAAATCATATGATTTTAAATAAACAAATGAGGCATTATTACAACAGACTTACCCTGAGCCACAGCTCTGTCTGCTCCTTGCTCTGCAGGCCCAGCACGATGGCCTCCCCTCCCACTGGGACGATCTTCAGCTTGTGCTCTTTTCTCTTCATTTGCTTCTCCTTGTAGACCACACTGCAGCCCAACAGGCTCACATCCAGCAGGGGCGTCTGCTCCTTGGAGCTCTTATAGCACTGAGAGAGGCAGAGAGTTTTGTGACTTCATTATGGCTGACTGTTGGCAACAAATAGCCGTAAATGAAGCAAAAGCAACAGTGGCATTTGCACTGAAAATAACTCGTAATCCCTTAAATGAATAAGCATAAAAGAAAGTAGTAGACTTGTTAATGACCGGATGAAATTATTCCAACCTGACCCTCATGTGGTTTCCTGCTGTAATGTATTCAGGGGAATTTCTTCGAAAGTCTATAAATATAAACACAACCTTACATAACATGAGAAATAGCTGAATAGTTACAAGGAACACTTTTAAGAGCAGCTGGTTACCAGGAACTGTGCCACTGTCAACCAAGCAAGTAAGAGTCATTCAAAAATACACCGAAGATAAAATGAGTCATTCTTTTAAAATCACGAAATTGATCCAGAGTAATCTGTTTTATGACGAACATTTCACATATAAAAGCATAGAGTTAGATGCAAATATTAATACCACACTCCTGTTTGCTAATTTTGGAGCTAGAGTAGGGAGCTGATTATCAAAGCTAGCTTAAATCCTGTTAGCTGGGGCAACAGCTAGCATGGCTTTGTCCCCATAACATGAAAAAAACCCCACTATAAACTTGGTTTGCCGCAACAGTGTATTGATAAAAAGCAGCTTACATCCAACCAGCACTTATGTGAATTGTTTCAGCTGGTTAACTGGCACCTAACTGTAACAACAAATTGCTGATTGTAAGCTAACCAAGCTCTTCTTACGTTAGCCAGGAAATAGTTAAAACCAAAAATTAGTATTTTACTGTTACTGTTTTTGTACAGATCAACAATAGTTACAGTTTGTTAATGAATGAGCTGCTATAAGGTGCTGTTACATGTATTTTCGCTTGAGAGGGTACCAGGCTAGCAGTTTTATCCCATTTCTAGTCTTTATGCTAGGCTAGGCTTTTTAGCTAGGTCTAGCTCTGTGCTTTAACCTAGGTTTACTGAATATATGGCCAACTGGAGATAGTGTGATGGACTTTTACTCAATGCTGACACATTTTAATCTAGTAAAGGTTAAATAGTTAACATGTTAATAAGTTTTAGCTTTTTTTGCAGAAAAATTAACATTAATTAGTCGCTGCGTTTGTGACTACCTGATTCATGTTTCAACTCTCTTTTTAGCGCTATTTTGGTCTCCAACTTCTAGTTAGCTCTTTAGCTAGTAGCTTTTCTATTTTCCTCACCAGCTAGCTACTAACTATCTGACATTTGGTTCAGCTAGCAAACAGTTATATCTGAGGGTCTTTCCAAAAACAACTGCTTGCTTGTAAGGATGAAATGCTGATAGATAGGTGAAATTATGTTTACATTAAGCCTCATTTGCTTTACTGTTAATAAAGAAGTAGGATTTATGTTATCTTACGCATCTCATAGCCTCATCTCATCTCTAGTCTTCTCACCAAGTTCTTTAAAACAAAGCAAATAAGTGAATTTCCCCAAATGTTTTGATATTCATTCGTGTCCTCATTCCAGGGTCCTGATATTGTACATTTTGACTCCTAACATTCTTAACATTATCAGCACAAATAAGTACAGAATGATTTCTTCTTTCAGCTATTTTTACATCTTCATTTACTGGACTGAACATTTTCCATTCTAAAAATAAGTGGCAAAACAAGTACGGCATGTCAGAGATAACACTGAGTTTTACATGTATTTGGAGGGTTTGTTTTCCCTTCATAAAACCCTCCGTGCTCATGACTCTATAACAACTGTACACCAAACTTTAATTCCGATTTTGACACCATTTTTTACCCACCAGCAGGCGATGATCTTTGATGACACAGAGCTGTTTGGCCCACTGGCCCAGCCACTTTTTCCTCCACAGGAAGGCACAGATCCGAGCGTCCTTCATCAGCTCGATGGACGCCTCCGCTGACGGCCACTGGTGCTGCGCTGACGGCGACTTCCCTCTGGTCACTTCCTCCTCATCGTAGGACTCGTATGAGCTGCTCACTGCCTCCCCATCATCTAGGAAACAGATATCAGAGAGGTGATGCTATGAACCAAGAAACAAAAACAAGGACGGCGATATGAATTAGTTTGAAGGGCCAAATGGTGATGATGATTTCTTGATTTTGACGACATTCTGCAACAGTCTGGCTGGAAATAAGATGTTAAAGTCTTTATGAGAGATGGAAACAGGAAAAATATAACAAGATGTGATGAAAAGGAAGCAAAAACATTGAAGAAACTGATAAGATGGGAGAGTTTAATGACTCATGAAGTTGTTCCTCGACATGCAACACGCCGGTCATGCTGGACAATGAGGACTGAAGGCTCATGCTGATTGGCCCGTGCACATTCCTGCTTATGCCTCAAGCAACTGCAAGACCAAGACATGCCATTCATAAACAAACACATCCAGTGATAGAGAGGTAGCTACCCCTACTGATAACAGCATAGACCACACTGTCAGAGCTCTGCACTCGCATCCAGGGCCCTGAGAGAAGGCCGAAACAGTCCAGATCTACACAACATCGAAGGAAACAGGAAAAGGAAGAAGAAGAAGAGAGCAGATAGAGGAAATGCCTTTAACAATTACAACAACAAAAGCCTATTGCTTCATAAGAAATTGTTTCAGCATCAACGTACAAACATAAGGAAACTTTAAGCGAGTCCACTGACAGGTCGTCTGGTTACTGAAAAAGAGATGCGGTGGTATGAACAATAACATGCACCTTCTGGCCAATCAGAATCAAGTATTCTTCATGGCTGTGGTATTATGATTAAAATACCTGTTCAGCATTGCAGAGAGCGTTTCACCCGTGTCACTGTGTTAATTAATATAACTCATTAGCCACAGCCCAACATATAGATGAACTTACTGTAAACTTTAAGCAGACAAGTGTCTTTATAGAATGTAGTCAAGCTGTCTCAGTGCGAGAGAATAGCTTGTGGCAAAGGTCTCGCAGAATGTGAAACCACTTTCTCAGAAGCAGATCATATTCCTGTTGAGAGTACGACCACTATTGTTGCCATGTGTTTCCATTGTGGTTAACAGCTCAAGCACAAAGGTGCAGGTTTTAAGACAAACAATCAAAACACATTGGTTTAAGCTTGTAAAATTGTATGACTAGAAAAATATCAGCCATTTAATTTGTCATAGATGATTCAAAGGTTTACTATTAGTGACCTCACGAAGGTGAGCAACCATTGCCATGATGACATTCCCTTTAAATGATTTGGGCAAACTTTCTTTGTCTTTACATGAATGTTTCAAGGAGTGTAAGAAATGTTAGATTGTAATATGGGTAACAATTTTCTTCTTTAAAATGATGTTATATATATTTGAAGAAAGGTAATATGACCAAATGAAAAATGTTGATCTTTTGACCTGGGTAAGAACCAATGAACTATAAACAAATAGATGAACAACGCGTCTCCATCTCCTCGCATTGTACAAATTTGAAGCGAAAATAGCCCCCATGATGGGCGCTGCCATTGTCATTTGGAGCCAGAGTTGCGCAATAGAGATCTTCGGGTGGAGCCGCTGTAGCCAGTTCCGCTACAGCAAACAGCAAAGATCCCGCACATCTGCGTATTTAACAGCAGGACAGCTTCTTTGTGTCTGAAGCAGACGTTCACAGATACGTAAACTTCAATGACTGTAGCGATTGTTTTAGTTACGTTTCCTCTCGTTGTTCCTCCTCTACTCTGCTGCAGGAGCTGTATTTGTCAACCGAGCTGTCAATCATCCTTTTTACAGCATCAATTAACTCATTAAAAGTAAACTTGTCAGAAAAATGAACACTTGGACGTAAATCAGCATAATAAGAACTAACTATAATGATAGAAACCAAGTTTGAGAAACATTTATTCGACGTGTATTTTGATTTTGTAGTTTGACTCATGTCCCTTTTGTTAACATGGAGGAGGCGGGCCTTATGACCTATACTGAAGCCAGTCAGCAGGGGGCGATAGAGATGTTTTGGCTACGCTTTTATGGAACTGTCATGTCGTCCATCTTTTTGTACAGTCTAGTGTAAGAAAAGACTTGACAAATAATGGCTAAATTGAAAGCAATGTATATATTGGCTGAATGGTACATTATTGATATTTCCATTGACTGTCTATAAGAAGAAGCCTTGAATTTGGCAAGTTGGCCATCATCATCTTGGTTCTCTGGAGCCAAAAGTGACCATATTTTGACGAAATGATGCATTTGCACTGCCGCTGCCTCTACCACTGATGGACATGTGGCCTTGGTGGCGACTTGTCAATCACAAGGAAGCCACGCCCTAAAATATACCCCGCTTTATCGTCTGTTTAACTTTAAACGGGACCATAATTTACTAAATCAACCTCATGCTGCATTGAAGAAGACTTTTATTTTGTAATTGAGACCAAAAACTCATTAGGAAAATATTTATTAGGGTAATAAGTCAAGTGAGAAGTAGGGTGATTTTCTCATATACTTTAATAAAATGTGACTTCTTTTTGCAACCAGTGAAGCCACCCCCTGCTGGCCATTAGAAAGAATGCAGGTAAATCAATACTTTCACTCTACCGACTGTATTTACATCCAAGCATTAGCTAACATGTTGAGTGTATTTAACCATCCTTTAGCTGGGACATGTTGTAAATATTCTTCTAGGGAAAAAAATACAAAATTGAAGACGACTTCTTACCATTGAATGTTTCCTCGTAGGGCTGAGCCTCCTCATAGTAACTCTCTGCAGAGTCTACAGCCAGAGAAGGAACTGTAGGTAAGGGGAACGGCTCCCGACCCACCATATCCTGATAAATGAGAGAAGGATGGAAGAAATGCTTTAATCTAGCAAATTAATTTAAGTTACATGTCCTAAAACCCTCTATAGAAGTATATAAAACATACACTGAGGCACAAACACCCACACATTATCAACATGTGTTCTCCCTGCAGGCAGATAATCCAGCTGTCACTGCAGGAGTAAGTAGGGAATTCCTCATGTAACCAATCCTTGTCTGACCCTGTGCACTACACACTTACATGCATGCCTTAAGGGAAGAGTGTATATGTGTGTGAGCATGGAAAAGAGAAGGAGGGTGTGTATTTTAATGTGTGTGTGTGTCTGTGTGTGTGTGGGCCGAGTGGCTTTTCCTGAAATCAATCAGCAGTCTGGCCTCACTTCTGTCTTTCTTCTCGTCTCCTGTGTCTGTCTGCGCCTTCACATACTTCTGGGAAACACCAGACTCTTTGCTGTTTGGCTGCTTGGACCAAACTCAATCCATTTACAGGATCTGCATTACTTTAATACTGAACTAGAGTCTGTTAATGAGTCACGTGATCCAATATGCATTTCGGAGACTTTTGTCCTCACTTTGGGTTTTCTTTATTTATATATGAAAAGGTATAATATGTAACGTTTTACATAAATTACGGGATTGTTTTGTTGCATTTTATTTAAAGGAGCAGTTCTACCCTGGAAAAAGCCGCTGTCAGTCAAAGCTGGTGTTCTCTGTAGTCGATAGAAGCAATTATATTTGAAATTGGTGTCATAGCTGTGCAGAAAGTTGAACAAACAGCTCAGGGTTTTGCCAATTCCACATTCCTACAGCACCCAGCATGCATTGCGCCCCTCCCTCTGAAAGGCACGGCCCAGCGAGAGACGCTGGAGTGAAATACTACCAGTCAAGGGCATTGACTGCTGCAGGCTCAGAGCGGTACAGAATCCGAAATACGATGAGAATATACTGGTGTATCGTCTACAAATCGGGGCTGCAGTTGAGGGGAGCTGAGGTTGAAAATCGGCGAACTGGCCCTTTAAGTAACTGTACGTTTAAAGTTGTGGCCTGTCTTCTGGGGAAACATGGAAAAGAGAATAAGCCAGAGAGTGTGGAAGCAATTTGGGTAACGTTTTTTCTTTAGCTAGCATGGCAATTTTATTAGAATGAACTGAAATGTTAAAAGTGAAGAAATGAAATGCAAAAAGACTTTTGGCAAACATCCACACATCTGCTGGAAATTCTTGTAATGTAGAGGAAAGTTTGGAAGTTAGAAGTTTGAAATATGTTACAGGAATACAGTCGCTGTTATTTCTTAGAAAAACACAAGTTATGTTCTCTGAAATTGTGAAATAGAAAACAATTTCTGTTTTGTATCATAATAATGCATGTCTACTCTTTAAGCTGGGTCGGTTGTGGCAAAGAGGTAGAGCGGGTTGCCCCCCAATCGGAAGTCGGCGGTTCGATTCCTAACTATTCTAGTCTACGTGGAAGTATCCTTGGGAAGATACCGAACGCCAAATTGTTCCTGGAGGTGCGTAAGTGAGCGTGAATGATTAGTAGATCAGTTGCCTTGTGTGTAAATTAGTGTATGAATGAGACATGTAGTGTAAAAGCACCTTGAGTGTTCGGAAGACAAGAGACTATTTGAACTTTGTTGGGATTACATCATCAGGTGAGAACATCAAGGTGGAATTTTTTCTTTTCTTTCTTTCTGGTAAACATCCTTTATCCCCTCATCCTGTGGGCACAAGTCTCAAGCTATTACATACTGTATCTTTCGAGGCATCCAAAGATGGCAGATGTGCAAGTTTTGTCTTGATACACACTAAAACTAAGATACATATCAGGTCTAAGAATCCAGTAGCTGCCAGTGACGATAAAATCTATGTTTCCTTTTTGGAATAGAGACAAACATGAAGCAACAAGACGGATTATGTAGACAGACTTCCACAGAAGGATGAATCCTCTGAGGCCAAAGAAGAAAGTAACAGAAATGACACGTGCCACTCTTACCTATAAGTGAGTCACCTGAGGAATCTATTAACATATTGAAGTTGTCGAAATCGGATGTATCCAGACGTGTTTTAAAACTTTTTCTCTCAAGTGAACTCTGTGAAACCCCACGAGCCGAATGCCGACGAGCCATTTCTTAACTACATCTAATGTTTCCTCCCACCACAGATCTGAGCACGCTGTCTGAGTTACTTCATTTTTACTGCGTTTCCCCCCAGGGCTGTCACATTCTCTGTAAGATCATAGAAATATGAAATATTAGCCTTAAGCAGAGGAGCTGAATATATCACGCAAACTATGCCTGAGGGAGGCTGGCTCTGTGGAAAAGGCTGAACTTTTACAAAGTCTAACATCTTAAAGTATCTTATAAGATCAGAGTTTGTTTAATTGAGGGTGGAGATCAGTTTGATACAGCAAAAAGTAGTCCCTTTAATGCGACATAACCCCGAAATCAACTTTGGAAGCCTGATAATGTTTACATTTCGCATTGAAACCTGCTACTAAATTAAAAATGAATACAATTAAAGAGAAAAAAGGCATCATTTTTTAGTGGTTACCAGTCTGTGGTGGGTCTTATTGTGATAAAAACAAATCACATTTGTCTGTTTGTATTAAAAAAGCACAAAATCATCTTTTCTGATGTGGGCCCAGTAAACAGGGAATGCCCTAGTTATGAGCTCTTTTCCCACCATATCACATCATTGATCTAACACATTTCCAGTAATACATAGCAGATGCAGTAAAGTGTCATAACAACTGGCGTCATGGCATGGTCTCCTACAGTCACAGTGACGATGACTTGTTAGTCTGATTATCCTGCGTGCCAGAGTGTGTAGGAAAGGATCCACACAAAGAGAAGAGTGTGGGACGGAGATGTTATCACTGCGGTTTAAAGAGGTGGAGTAACATCAGTTTTACATTACGGAGCTGTTGCGGATTTTTCATAATGCAAGTGTCAGCAAATATAAATGTCAGAATGTAGCATGAGTTACAGTTTTCTCTCTTCAGAATGATGCAATAGCAGGGAAATACTAGGAGAGAAAAAAGGAATTAAATAAAATTCCCTTGGTAGGAACAGGGTTAAACCCAGGTGTTACTTATAAATAATGGCTGCATTCCATTAAGGTGTGCCAATGTCAAAGCATTATTCATGCGAGCGCACAACAACACTTAAATGGGGCAAAGCCATTAATAATAATAATTCCATAGCTTGTATATGCTTTGTAACCTGACGCCATCTTGTTTTTTAGGAGCCAGATGTGACCATATTTGGACAACAGTGTGGATATGCACTGCTTATACCTCTGTTGTGATTGACCAGTAGCAGTAGTTGCAACTGGTCATCACAAGGAAGCAACACCCCAAATCATACCCTGCTTTACCGTCCATTTTACCTTAAACAGGACAATAACTGACTAAATTTAGTCTGTGTTGAAGAAGACTTAAAGCTAGAGATTGACTTCATGAACTCATTAGGAAAATGTGTATTATGGCAATAAATCAAGTGAGAAGAAGGGTAGTTTTCTCATAGACTTCTATACAATCTGACCTGTTTTTGCCATCAGTGAAGTCGTCCCCTGCTGGGCATTTGAAAGAATGCAGGTTAGGAGTGGGAATTGCAGGGTAACTCATGATACGACACAATATTTGTTCCGATTTTTGATACCGTATATGATGTAATATACGATATACGATACGATATTTGATACGATACAAGATACGATATACGATACGATATATGATACGATATACGATACGATATACGATACGATAAACGATACGATATATGATACGATATACGATGCAATATACGATACGATATCTGATACGATACAAGATACGATACAAGATACGATATGATAAACGATACGATATTTGATACGATACAAGATACGATACGATATACGATACGATATACGATATACGATAGAGATACGATACGATACGATATATGATGTGATATATGATACAATATACAATGCGATACATGATACGATTTACAATATGATAGAATATATGATATATGATACGATATACGATGTGATATAAATATGATATATGATGCGATATATGATGCGATATACGATGCGATATATGTTATGATATATGATGCGATACGTGGCCCGCGATAACGATAATATTGTGATAAATCAATTCTGCGATAATTGATATATCACAAGACACATATAATAATACATCAGGATATCTGACTTCTTCGGGCAAATTTATTTCCTTTCACGTTATCGCAGGGAAATCTGTTTAGAGCGCCATATATTTGTTAATTAAAATATTGATATTTGGCGCCAGCCCATCAATAATTGTATAGCGCAAGTCAGGATGATGATAAATAAGAAAGATCTATAGTTACGACCAAGCAATTTAGAAAAAATGGTAACAACTTGTACTCTTTGGAAATTGGAATGACATAGATGAACCCTTTTAGAACCAAAAAACAAAAACAAGACTGAGCCCTGTAAATACTGTATATAAGTTTTAAGTGTACACTTTAAAGTCCAAGCCTTGATATAGAACAAGATGGACGGTGCCATAAATTGCAGAGGAACAGTGGAATCAGGCCAGTTTCACAATGATGAAAATAAACAAGCCTGGATCAAGGGATTAGATGAAATATGTGTCAGTGTCTTAAGCATGATACTTGCAGATTAATTTTTATTATAAATAGATCTCCTTTTGATGATTAAATATTCAAAAAACTTTCAGACTAATTCACAGATAATAGGGACTGTATAGTGGGGGAATTCCACACTATTCATTTGAAAACCAAAAATAGAAGTGTTAATTTGCAACACAGTATGTTATATTATTTTGCGGTTTTGATACGACCATAAATAAGACTCGATCTCATTAAATGACCATAAGAAAGGAAGTTTTTATTTTTAGATTATATGACCCGAGAAGGAAGAGAGACAGCCACAAAAGCTCAGAGTTGACAGGAACTTCTTTAGAAAAGTGATTCTTCAGGGAGTAAGACTGTAAAGTGTAGTGCTCGCAGTCACACAACAACTTTAAACTGCTCCATAGTGAAAAAAAACAGCAGCTCCAGACATCTGCTATTAATTAAAACAAAGAGCCAGGCATTCCAGAGCAGCAGCAGCAGCAGCAACAGCCCCCTGACCGCCCACACGACCACCCTTATCTTCTTCTTCTTCCTTTTTCTCTTTCCATTTCAACCATCTCCAAAAACATAATTTGCATATTGTTGTTTGGGCCGAGGCTTTAAAAGAGTATGGCGAGTGAATCCACAGACCCGCTGGAGAAGTAGGGAACATGTCAGGTGTGTGTCTGTAAGTGTAGTTTTTCTCCCAAGGGCCTTTCAAATCACTCTAGCCCCTTCCTCAAACTTCTCACACACACACATCCTCACCACTGAAACATGGGGTAGAAGGAGAGGATCGAGGAGTCACAGCATAAATAACAAAACGAGGGGGGGACGGGGGCTGAGGAGGAGGAATACGGGTGTGGTGGAGGGGCTTTGAGTAAAGAGTGGGAAAAAGAGCCCGAAAAACGAACAGTCAGAAGAACATGGAAAATCCCTGGTTCCCATGCCAAGAATCCAGCACAGTGAAAACACACACACTTACACACACATACTTAGAGTGTATCTAAGATCCTGCTGGGAGCTCAGAGCAGAGGAGAAGGTAGTGATAAAAATAATCAGCTTTGGAAAGCCTGATTCAGGAGAACTCTTATCTCTCTACCCTTTTAAAATCTTTGCTAAAGAACACTTCAGTGAAACAAAAACAGTTCAAATTATACTGAAAGAAATGAATGAAAATGGAAAAAAACATGAAAAATTGCATGCTGGGAGGCAGAAAAAGCTTACATGGCACATCTTGCACAAACTGTATTTATTTTTCCATCATTTTGTCTTCTTGGGAACACTTTAACCTCCTCTAAACCTTGCATATTTTTGGTTCCACATTTTGGTTTCATCGCTGTTTACGAGGTACAAACTTACTACCCATAAAGAAAGTAAAATATGCATGTATAAAACGGAAATAGTTAAGTAAAACAAAACTTTGTTTAAAGGGGCACTGCTTCCAGATAACATAATCATGAATAATTCAGCAAATACTTATGCTAGCCAATTATACTGCGGTTATGATAATCACCAGTTGCGTGCAGCCACATAACCGCTCACTGTGCATGTCAACAGTTTTCCTTTCCCTGCCTGACGCTTGCAAGTGGCACACAGCTGCTATCTATAGTCCGACTCTATTTTCAGACCATGCAGACAGGACGCAATGGAACTCTCACAAACCTTTATTTACCGTCCACTTCTGGCGGAAAAATGGCTAATCTACACTTGAGTCACACGCTGAGCTGTCTCTTGAGAGCCTTTTTTAGGAAGAGAAAAGACCCAGGGTTTCAGGGATCATGGAAGTGCCTGAAGGCCTGGAAGTCAACAGGGATAGTCGTGCAGAGAATTCGACCCCTGATCCGGAGCACCAGACAGGCTCTGTGAGAGTCCGGGTGGAGGATAGCTGTTTCACGGTGGAGCGGGCCATGCTAGCAAGGGACAGCAACTACTTCTGCGCTCTCTTTCAATCCGGGATGATTGAAAGCCAGCAAGACGAGCTCCACCTGAAGGGGGGTGTTCATGCGAGGGGTTTCCTCATTGCACTTGCCATCTGCAGGGGAGAGATTCCCACCCTCAAGGACCCGGATGAGCTTGTAGAAGCCGTTGAGTGCGCTGCGTTCCTGCAGGTCGCATGTGTGGTGCAGCATCTTTGCGACGTTATCGACTCGGACAACTGCCTCTTGCTTTACCAAGCGGCGTCCATCTTTGGGGTGCAGGAACTCTATTACAACGCTGCTCTTTTCCTTCGAGATGCTTTTGACGATTTGAAGGAAGCAGCCGAGAGTACAATCCCTGAAGACCTTCTTCAGTACTCTCAATCATTGTCTCCTGCTTCTTATATCGCGATAGGCACCCATTCCCCTTCGATGGAACTGCTGCACGACTCCTTTAGGGTCGTTTCCTACCTTGATGAGAACGAAGGAGAGTGGAAGCATCTGACGAACCTTCCAACTCTCTGCAGCACGTCCATGGCTGGAGTGGCAGTGCTTGATAATCGATTGTACATTGTCGGAGGAGTTTATGGGTATGGCAAGGACACGGTTGATGGCAGCTTCTGCTACAACCCGGACTCAGGAGTTTGGACTGCCCTTCCAGGTCCCCAACAGCCAAGATATGACTTCACCCTGCTGGGGCACGAGGGACGACTCTATGCCATAGGTGGCGAATACCAAAAACGTACGATTTCCACTGCAGAGACTTACCATGTTGAAAAGGGAGAGTGGACATTTATTCAACATGCACCAAGACCGGTAGCATCTGCAGCTTGTGCAGTTGCACGACGGCGGATGTTTGTCTGCTTCTGGAAACCACCAGACACCACAGATATTTACGAATACATACCAGTGAGAAACGAGTGGAAACTTGAAACCACCATGATCAAATCTCAAAGTTATGGTCATTGTATGGCAGCCCACAGGGATAATTTGTACGTGATGCGCAACGGGCCTTGTGATGACTTCTTGCGCTGTTTAATGGACTGCTACAACATCACGACAGGGCAGTGGACAGCCATGCAAGGACACTATATCAATAGCAAGGGGGCGCTGTTCACCGCAATGATAAGGGGCGACTCAGTGTTCACAGTGAAACACATGCTAACTCTGGAGTACACCATCAATGTGGATGGATGGAAGCCCCGTAGGCAAATGAAGGGATTTCCAAAGAGTGGTTCACTGTGGACGTGTTTACTCAGGCTTCCCAAGACGGGACCAGTTACACCACAGCTGGAAGCAGACGGGAAGGAGGAAGAAATGTCTTTGCCAGACATGTCTGAGGGATTTGTGGAAGCTTTACTGCAACTGTGAAACTACTGCTACGATTGTAGAACAATGACATGCTTTTTTAAGGTTTGGAAACTAGAATCTAAACTTGAGAATTAAAAAAAATGATATGAAATTAGCCTGGAGTTGCATGGTGGCACAATTGTTCTTCATTTCAATGTATTCACTTTCACATGTACACACTTGTACACACACACATGCTGACACTAAGCATTTGTTCTGATTAGCAACAGCTGCTACTGTAGTTTATATTAGGGGAGGCCACTGTGCATGTGTGTGTGTGTGTTAGCGAAGTTCAAAGGCACTTACGGGATGTTCTAAACCCCTCATTCTCTACTTATCCTGAAGTCACACTGGGCCAATTCAGGAGCCACCGGCCTCGCAGCCAACATAAAATACACCACAGCTCTCTAACACTCTTGGATACTCACTTCCCCAGGTTTGTTGCCCCCTGAGTGATTAAATACCTGTTTCTGTGGGAGAATAGATTTCACTTAGCCTCAGGCCTGCGACTCTGAGAGCTGTGGGAAACGTTTCTGGCTTGTATGACCGCAGACTAAAAACCAATGCTATTCTGTGGCAACACGTATCAATCCTTAGTACTTTATTTTGAATACTTACAAAAGTTAGTGAACTTTCCCATGTACTTTGTGGAGTTTAGATATCCTACTGGGGTCAATTATGCTGTTACCATTCCCACCACAGTGGCATAGGCTCAAAAGCTGTGTGTAATACGAGAAAATTATTTCACATGTAAATCCAGTGTGATGAAATCAAGCTGTAATCACTTACTGTTCTCGGGGGCGGCAGGTCTGGGAGGTTCTTCCGTGGGACCGAGATATTGTTTGCTGCTTTCCCATTGACCAGGGCATCTAGTCTGTAATCTAGGTCATGAAAGCAAAGAGTGGGAGGTCAGCGAATTACAAACATCTTTACTTTTACATTTGACTGCTGTAAAATGAACACACAGTAATTAGAGATAGTTAGTTCATCCCTAACCCCCCCGGGAGCACAGACCCTTCATTGTTCAATAATGTTGACCACATAACCCATATCAAGGGGATGCATTTGTGTGGTAGCAACAACTCTCTTATGCAAAGAACATACCACAAAGATGGATCAAGTAATGGAAGATACAAAGAATTATGTTTTTTAGTGGATTTGTACATTGATTAACAGCAACCAGTGCTTAATATAGACCAAAGTAACGCTAACTGGCCTCTTTCCTCCTTAGAGAAGTTAGAAGTAATTAATAGCAACATGACTCTTTGCTTTCTTGCGACATGTTAGATGAGCAGTTTGATACCACATTCAGGTCTATCCGTTAGTTTTGAAGCTAAGGCTAGGAGGCAGTTAGCTTAGTTTAGCTTTCACAAAGGAAACAGGGAGAAGCAGCTAACCTAATTTGGGATAATGTAGATTTAAACTGTTAATTGTTGAGGTGCTGCTAAGCAAATTTTTGTAATCTTTGGACTTAGTAGAGCTGGCCTAATTGTTGTCCCCTGCTGCCAGTCTTGCTGCTTAGCTAAGCTAATGTGCCGCTAGCTACACGAGATGGAAGTGGTTTCTTTACTTGATTCTCATGTTAAGTATTGGGAAGAAAACAAATGAATACATTCACAAAAAAGTCAAATCCTGCTTTTTAAATGAAGTTATGTTCACCTGTTAAGGGAAATTCTGAAATATCTAGTAGGCTAGTTCGCAAAATAAGTGCTTTCTTCACCTAGTTTTCTACCTTAAAAGTGATAGGGACAGTTAAAACTTGTGATACAAACACAAACTTAACTTCACAACATCAAAGTATTTCATAGTTAAAAGAAAATATTTGGACCTTTTGATCTCATGACTTTGAGGGAAATGTAGCAACATTTCCAGATATCTTTGCTGAAGGAGGATGGGAAACAAGCTAAACTGAATTTCAACAGAAAAGTCAGTATTAACCCATGCATAGCCAATGTTCCAACTGATTGTGTTATAAAAGCAATGCGATAACTACAGATAAGACTTATTATAATTAACCATGCTTAATTGTAGCATCTGAGGTTTAAATGTCTCTTGCACTTTTGCACTTTAACTGACAGGCATAAGTTCTTGTTTACCACACGATCAACGGTTAAGAAACCTCAATTCTCACATCTCAGCCCCCACTTTTCACGGGTCTGTGCAAAACAAAACATGTGGCTTCGCGAACGTCGCTGCTGAAAATATGTGTGCTCACTAAAACCACATTCTTTAACACTGTCCAAACAAAACAGGTCAGCCTCAGATGGTGAAGAGCTATGAAGAAACAGACAGGAAATGGGGGTGAGAGGAGAGGAGCTGAGGGGGGCGGCTGCAGCTTGTGGCAGCTTATTCTCATGTCTGCTAGACCTTTGAATCATGTCAAATTGAGAAAGCACTGCTGTTTGACAGACTTGGACAACTCAAAACTACCAAAAGGATCCTCTTCAGAAAAAAATAGTTTCTAAGTTGCATGTCATTTAACAACAATCATGCTTTGCAAATGTATTTAAAGCTAAAGTAAGCTAGCTATGCAGTAGCTAAACAGATATTTCTAGTAGTAACATAAAGATAGCAAAATTAAACGTATTTAACACTAATTTAAGTAACATATACTTTAATAATGGGAGAGTTTAGTCAGAAAATTACACTAACTATGTACTAATGTATAGCTAACTAAATAAATTAAGGTCTCTAACAAGGCTAAGAGTAAACAGCCATGCTAGTAGCTCTGTTAGGCTGCATTAACAAATAGGTTTGAGCTAAGTGCGAACTTTAGTATGGTCATTGTTAGCCTGCAATATGTCACAACAAACAATTTAAAAGCTGTTAAACAAAAGTGTTAACCATATATAGAAATAATGTTGGGGTCAGCAAAGTTACACAAATATAGCCGCAGGGGAAACACGAAGCATAGAGCTACGTTGCTAGCATAGCTAAAAATGCTGTCATTATCCCTCATTTTCAATAGAAATAATCAAAACCTTTTCTTTACAGATAATATTTCAGCCACATTTCAGGACCAAAAGTCAATGCAAGTATCAGTTTCACACTTTAGGGAGGAACCTTTTGAACACACACCTTTGTCGTCTTTGTCTTTCTTTCCACTGACAATGACTTTGTTCATGTAGATGTACTCCTCATCAGCACCTGCAGACGGGCAAGAAAATGTGGTTGACAAAAAGCATACTTCATAGCGGAGGGTGTTACTTTGTGGGTGGAAAGCTTAAACACTGTGAAACTAGAAGAGGGTCTTTAAATACCACAAGGTAAAACAACCATTAGTGAGACATGCAGGTTGTAGATTATGCTCACTTTGCAGTATTATTTTACTTATTTAGCAGTGATGGGGAAATCTGACTCCACCTTAGTGCATCATTTAGGTCAAAAATCCAGGATTTAAGTGGAACTTGGCCCAAACAAGAGGCCTATTGTGCAAGCTCATTATTGACACCCACCCTCACCGTGGCCTGCATTCATCGGACATTAGTCAGAAAACTCCCTGCTGGACAGATAGAGCACTGTTTCACTTCTGTCTTTGAAGTTATGAAGATCACTAAACTAAACATACAAAGGAACCCAAAAGTGACAGTTTTATGGACATAAAAAGTACTTTTGAATTGAAACTGCATAGGTAAATATTACATTTATAGTAACAGTTTCCTGTTACCACAATAAAAGCACAGTGATTGTGAATTTAAGTGCTTAACATGGTGAGAAATTGAACTGCAGTGGTCCGTTGCAGACTGAACTTGACTTCTCTTTGCACTCGAGTATAAATATTTACGTGTCAATGTGAGCAATGGCATCGTTTAGGAAATAAGCAAAGATGATGAAACCTCTTGTCATACACCCATGCTGATGTCAGCTTAGTGAGAAAAGTCCTGTGTTTGGTTGAACGCCGGCCACGACATGGTGGAGTAATTACAAGCAGGGGAAGACATCGCCACATAAACAGTTCGAATGAATATCTTCTTTTTTTGAAACAATAAACCCTGTGGTTTTAGGCTGCAGCTGCTGACTGTAACCTGTTATGGGAATTTGTTCCGGGGCTGCAGGTCATTGACTTAAATATTTTAGCTGACTATGATTATACCCTGAGAGGAAATCCAACAGAACTCTAACCCGAGGTGATACTCCAGAGAAGGCTTTCTTCTTTGATATAGATACCGTGAGGTGAAACCAAACAACAGCAGAATGAAAACGATGTTTTGCCTGCACAGTGGAAACAGATTTTTTCAGGGGGGAACAGAGTTGAAATGCTATTTATAAGCCGCTGCTCAAAGGAAGTGAGCGTCCCCAGAGGATAAATGCAGCTTCGGAAAAATGATACAGCTCGGAGCCAGGAGAGGAAGTACGGAGAGACGGGTCCAGGACCTGAACATGGAAAAGGATGACTGCTGGTGTGTGTTGGTGCGTCAGTGTGTGAGAGACAGAGGAAGAAGCAGGAATAGCAAAACCAATATTGGCTGGTTAGACCAAAAAAGTGACATTGAAGTCACTGGAAACGGACATTATTTGGTTATAAAGATCAGAATAAAGCAAACGTCTTGGGCCAATGTGGGCTCTGGATAATTTTACTAACATTTCCCCACATTACATAAAGATTTCTGAAGGAACAGCATCCATTATTCCCACTTATTCACAATCCTAGTGGCTGAGGCTTGGATGAGGCCTTGTGTAGCACTGGTTCACATCGTAACTAACTTTCTTCCGGGCACCATAAATCACAGCAGACCACCAGCAGCTGCCATGTTTTTATATCCAGAGCCAGTTAGCAAGAATAACAAACTTGTCGTGAGCTGTTTGACAGGATACATTTACACTTTTTGTTAAAAGTGTGAAACTAAGAACTGAAATAATACGCAAAATGTCAATCAGATAATTTTACAAGATAAGTATGAAATGCAACCAAAAACATTTAATCAGCCGCCACAATGTGGTTTTTTGGCGCCCAAAATGGGCTAAAAGACCCCAAATGTTTTTGTGTAATAGAAGCCTACATTAGTATAATTATGACAGGGTGGTCAGTGAGAGTTTAAAATAGCAAAATAATAGCAGAGTAGTTTGCTTGATAGCTCCTTTAAGGCCATAAGTTCGATGTAATATACGATCACTGAATTGTGGGAAACACAAGGCACGACCACATGTTACATAAAAGTGCTAGCATAAAAGCAGACTGGCTGCCAGAGTGACCCCTTTAGAAACATGTGTGGTTACACCTCAACAATTTAACTGTCATGTCATCATAAATACAACAATATGAAGGAATAAGGAGCGCAGGGGAAATGTTGGAGACTAGTTTAAGTTTTAGAAATGACCAACAAAGATTTAGAAATATATCTTAGTGCTTGAACTCTGAATGTATCCATCCCACTTTCTCTTCCTCTATTGTCATTGTCCTACACAACTATTATGTTATGAGTTCGAATAACATCCAAGACCTGTTAAAAACCTTTTACTTCCTGTTTGTCTTCCTAAAATAGCAAACAATTTTAGTTCCTGAATAACTTAAAAATGAGGCCTTAGTCAATCCGTTTCATACCTTGAATTTCTCATCAATAAGGGCAGTAAAGTTAGAATATCTTTTTGATAAGGTTGAGAGACATTGAAAGACCCTGAGTAATGTTATCAACTATCTAGTTGTCATAATTCACTGACTTATCTGGCACATTCTATACTTCTTTCCTTTTTGAAATGGTTAGAGATTTGTTCATGTGAGCCCATTTAAGTACCTTTTTATGCAAATTAGGGCTCTACTGTGTAGCTGGGCCCAGACAGTCAAGGCAGATGGCTGTTCACAAATGAGTCCGGTTCTGCTCGAGGTTTCTGCGTGTTTAAAGTACGTTTTTCTTGCCACTATTGCGAAGTACTTGTTCATGATGGGTTAATGTTCGGTCTCTGTAAATAATTGACCAAACATTAATCCAAAAAACTTTGAAAGTTTACGGTGTAGACCTGATATGTCCTGAGATAACTTATATGATTTGGTGCTATTTAAATATAATTGATTGATTGGTTGAATTGATAAATCCACTGTATCCTCTATTATGTAAAGTATGTTTATATTTTAGATATATTTATGTTTTACATTTTAGATTTATCATCAGACATCTCAGACATATCTGTGTTTTATATTTTATTTTTACTAAAGTATGTTTACATCTCATATTTATTTAACTTTTATATTTAAGAAAGTATATTTACGTCTCAGATATATTTTACTTTTATATTTACGAAAATATATTTACATCTCAGATATATTTTACTGTTATATTTTATATTTACTGAAGTATATTTACATCTCAGATATATTTTAGTTTTATATTTTAGATTAACTAAAGTGTATTTACATCTCAGATGTATTTTACTTTTGTATTTACTGAAGTATATTTACATCTCAGATATATTTTACTTTTATATTTACAAAAGTATATTTACATCTCAGATATATTTTACTTTTATATTTACAAAAGTATATTTACATCTCAGATATATTTTAGTTTTATATTTTATATTTACAAAAGTATATTTACATCTCAGATACATTTTACTTTTATATTTACGAAAATATATTTGCATCTCAGATATATTTTAGTTTTATATTTTAGATTTACTAAAGTGTATTTACATCTCAGATGTATTTTACTTTTATATTTACTGAAGTATATTTACATCTCAGATATATTTTAGTTATTTATTTTAGGTTTACTATAGTTGAGGCTGTTATTTATTAATGTTGTAGAATTTCTGGATATTCTTTATTCTATTGTTAGCGTCTTTTTATTGCGTGTTCCTTTTCTCAGGTGCTTTATTTGCTCTGATAACTGGCTGCTCGACTTAACACGTCAATTTCCCAGTTTGGGATCAATAAAAGTACATCTTTCCATCTATCTATGATGATTTCCTTTTTACCATTGGAGGCTCTGTAGGACTGGAGGAGATCAGAGAGCAGACCCTTCTGCATGGTCGCATTCCCGCCGAGCGTCTCCTTGTCCAGGATGAGCAGGAAGCGGTGGAGCTCCATCAGGAGCTGGTCCAGCACTGCAAGCACAGACAGACAAGAGGGTCCCAGAGGTATAGTTAAATAAAAATTATTTCATGCTAAATGGTTTCACACATTTCTTTGTGTGGAAATATTTATGATTATTAAAACAATGGCTTTAGACCAGAACTGTCACAGAAAAATAAGAGCCATGAGAGATATAAAAGCTGTCAAGTCTAAATGCAGAAATATTCAGAATATTACACTTTAATTTATGGTTGAGAACAAGGGATTCAACTTGCCTCTTAAAACAAGATTCAGCTGCTAGCTCGTTAGCTTTTTCTTTATAACTTCTTGGCTTTTGTGCTTCAAATTGTGCACTGTATGCCAACAATTTACATGGCAGAGACGCCCCAGACTTTATGACATTCAGTCATTACCCTAACTCAATTAACTATTGACAGTTGTAAGCCTGTTTGAGGTTGTTTTGGGAGTTGTACGGGTTTAGTGAAAGGTCAAGTTCAGAGGAGGGAGGAGCTTGGGTCCGAGTTGGCGGGGCCACTGTGTCTGGGTGCAGCCCACACACATCCTTCAGGGGTCAGCGCTGAGCTCACAGCCCTCTCCTCTGTGTGGGGAGCTCTTTGTGTGTCTCTTCACTGTGTCTCGGCCTCGTGAATAGGCCCCTTGCTACAGTGGGCCTCAGTGTGGGAGCGCTTCACCAAAAGATCAGACAGGAGGGGGATGAAGAAGAGGGACTTTATTAAAGGAAAAAGGTGGGGCTAATATCAGAGAGGGGGCATGCTGTTACTAAATAGAGGAATGTATGAAATCCCACACAGAATATAGGCCATTATCTTTGAAGGGTTTTTTTTAGATGAGTCTTTTTGGTATAGCTTTACTGCTTAATTCCACTTGACTTATGTTAAAAATAGCTACAAGCATCACCCCAAACATCAGTCATAAGTACATACAATTAAATAAATTACATTAAATATTTCACTTGCTGAAATGTTGCAGTATTCATAAGCCCTTAACTCTCCCTTTTTAAACTAAACCTAAAACCAGAGCTAGCTAAAGCAAATAGCTTATCTTAGCCTAACATAAACACTAAAAACAGGTGAAAACAGCTAGCTTAGCTCTCTCTGAGGGTTAAAAAGTACACCTTCTTTATGTACAGATTGTTACACGCTTTAGAGGTGCAATAAGGTGTATATTTTGACTTTAAAGGGAGCTAACTTTCCCCTGTGTTCAACATTTTCAATTGACTGCTGGCTAAACCTTAGCTTACATAGCCTACTTGTACAAGCATAGGTTAAGTTTAAGCCTGTTTTTCACTTTCAAACACTGTTATTACCGTTTAAGGTAATTTTAGCTTAACCTGTGTGTTTGGTGAATGTTATCTCGGATGAATTTGGCTGACAGAACAGCTAACACTTAGCCTTAACCCTAATACAGTAGCATCCAGGACTAGCTTCCACGCTGTGGACTTGCTTTAGTGAATAAGGCCATTTAACATAGGAAAATGCACCTTGGTCTTTGAAGTAACCTTAGGTAAAGTTACTTAGGTTATTAGGCCTACTGCAGGAAGGAGACGAGTTAGCTTGATGTAAGCAACGATGTTGGAGCTGACAAGCACTGCTTAAGGTGCTTTTAGGTGTATTTTTGGACTTTAAAGAGAGCTAATGTTTCCCTATGTTTACTCTTTTAGCTAAACTATGTAAATTGACAGCTAGCTTAACTTTAGTTTACATAGCCTACTTGTACTAGCAGACATATGTTAAATTTAAGCTTGTTTTTTATACTATTAAACATGTTTTTACCTTTTAATGTCATTCTAGCTTAACCTGTGTGAAGAACAGCTAACCCTTAGCCTTAACCCTTATACAGTAGCATCCAGGACCTGCTTCCCCACAGTGCAGCGAATAAGGCCATTTTATAAAGGAAAAGGCCTTTGAAAAGTCCTTTGAAGTAACCCTGGGTAAAGTAACGTAGGTTAAGTAACTTAGGCCTACTGCAGGTAGGAGACAAGTTAGCTTGATGTTGTGGTAATTTCTAGAACAAACAAGATCATAAATCAGAAGACTGACTACAGGAAAAGCGACTCTTGTGGTTTTATTACACAGTATTCCATTACACTTGATATGCCAATGTAAGCAGCTCATGTTGGAGCTGACAAACACACTGTTAAATCCAATTAATTCGTAACACTTTTGGTATTGTATTGAAAGTAAATAAAATACAAATTACACTAGTATAACACTTTTCAGAGACCCATGCTAATTGTTTTAGCACGAGTCTAAAGCTAGCCATATAACTTACTTTTGTTAAGCTACGACTCAACTGTAGCTATGTTTAGGAGTGATTAAGTAAAAAAAATGTCGTACTTGAGACAAAGAAAGTGCATATTTCCCAAACAGTTATCGCACAATAAAGTTTCTTTTTAGATAAAGTGTTGCTAGACTTTTGAATCTTAAGGACTAACTCCCTTTTTTATGCCCCTTCTAAGTAGTCAGGTTAAGTTTAATGTAGATTTATAGGCTAAATCATCTGATTCTAGTTAAGATTTAAACTCTAATCCCGGAATAACACATTGCACAACTATTATAAAAAGACGCTAAACTTCTCGTCTGTGTTTGAACTCTTTTAAAACTGTCAGCTAGTCTTTTTTAGAGGCTCCTTCCGGCTCAAACTGATCACTGACGGAGCCTGGAGGGAGAGTACATCCATGCCCTCTCCCCTCCTTCCTTCACTCCCACACATCAAAGGGGGGAATTTTCTGCAGAATAAGGTGTCAGAGACCTCGGTAAGCTTTGCCTTTCAGAGATGACGAGAGGCTTTCCCAAAGCTACAGCAAGCTGGGTTGTTTTTAATGACTCCTGCTCAAGCTGAGTCAACTTCTGCTGAGGGGCCCCGTGGTGGGAGGACCTTCAGCATGAAAAACACATAGAAACACTCATATAGAGGATGTGCAGAAATGAAAATCAGCTTTAACAACCATAAAGATCCTTAAAAACTGTTCCTGACTGTTAGTATAATGAGTAAAACCACACACTTTTTCTTTCATTACATTTCCAGAAGTTGTTTAGCTGCTGATGTTTGGCCACTCGGTTTGAATCTAAACATTTTTCCAGCTTCTCCTCCTTGTGTGTTTGCAGAGATTGACTCTGATGGCCTTTTGGATTGGGGGACCCTGGGAAACGGAGTCAGCTGACAGGACAGGGAGGTCCTTCTCTGTGGGCTACGGGCTGGCCAGAAGCCCACTGCACATCCAGTGAGTGACCGCAGCCTCCACAGCATAAACAGTTCACTGCTGTAGACTGGCCAGAAGGAATCAGACTGTTAGACTGTGTTTTAAACTAAAGAAATATATTTTTCTCAAAGGGATGAATCAGAATATGAAAGAGTGAACTTTACTGTAGAAAGGTTGTCTAAATAATCAGAAGAATTCGAGGTTTTCAAGCACCTACATCATGCAAAAGGGGAATTTCTCTTCCTCATGCCTGAGGTTGTACTTCCTGCTTTGCTTGAGTTTTTTCTTTGAGCCTCCCACACTTGAGATTTCTACTCGTGTTGGCTTTAGTGCTCTGATAAAATGGCAGATTAGTTAGATGCATATATGACAGAGGACCGAAACTGAAAAGGAAAGCTAAATCTTCATAAACTGTCTCTGTTCTTTTTTATGTAACCACCGATATGGACAAAAAGAGGCCTCTACCAACCAGTCAAGTTCCAGGCTGCACCACAATTATTTACAGGAAGAACATTATACCAGAGACACGGTCCACTAATCGATCTCAGTTGGTGTCACCCTCACATAGATAATAAAAATTAAATAAACCTCAATGCCTTCATCAGATCTTACGTTAACAAGAATGGGGCGGGAATAATGGTCAAAAAAACATTCTTCCAGGACATTATGTTGTCACTGTGCATGTGTCTAAACCCGGGCAGGTTTTTTGGAACCAGAGCTGCGCAGTAGAGATCGGCGGTTGGAGCCGCTGCGATCTCGGATCAACAACTTCCTTTTCCACGTGCTGCATTGTTTAAAGGAAAAGAACCTTCTGATTTACTTTAATTACCAGATTTTAAGTTTGCGGAAATTTTAACATCATGATGCAGATTTGTAAGAAGTAAAAATGAAGCTTTGTCGGGTCTGTCGTCAAGAGGAGAAGGAAACTACTTTTTAAATGCTTATTTGTTGAACGGAGGTCGGATCGATCTGATGCATTTGAGGAAGTCGGGAAATCTGAACACCGATAGGCTTTCGTGACACCGCGTCAGGGAATTTATCTCAAGTTGAACTTTTGATCTAGAACAGATTGTTAGCTGTTAGCATGCAGATGTCTGTTTATGGAGATTAATAAGAAGCTAAATCATTGTCAGATGACGCCGATGGGAGCCGGGATGTCATTACGGCGGATTACCTTCCGCCTGCTTTTGCTGCATACGACGAAGCCTGCTGATACGTGATTGGTCAATATTACTCTACTACAAGCGTACTACAAACAGAAACCAGAACACTTGCCATCCCGGAAATCCACGTCCCTGCCTACAGATTTGATGTAGAATCGATAAATATAGATTAGAGCCGCTGTAACGATGTCCCGCCCCTTCAGCTAACCAAAACACACATTTGATTAACAAAAAAACCCCAGCAAGGATCCGTCGGTCTTTGTATATTGTGTCTAAATTAATCCTGGAGTTATAACCAAATTTTTTTTTTTTGAGGAGTCACAGTGACCTTGACCTTTGACCTATAATGACACAATGCTAATCAGTTCATCCTTTAGTCCAAGTCGAAAATTGTGCCAAATCACTGGAGGCATCCCTGAGATATTGCGACAGTGCTGAGCTGGCGCAGAGGCCTGAAATCGATTCTGCTCATATTAATCAGACGAACACGTTGAAGTCTGGTGTAAGAGCTCGTCCCCATCTGTTTACCTCGTCTGACTCCGGTTGTGGTCGACAGAAAAAGGCTTTCAATTTTCCCTTTAAATGTTTCTTATTAGCCCTCTAAAAATAACCAACAGAACCTATGAATGTCTATATGCACCATCTGTGCATCTGGACAACAAATGATGGTTTCTCTTCCACTGTTAGCAGCCTTTAAGCACAGCTGCTAACCTCATGTCAGCCCTGTTCAGTGAATGCTAAACAAGGTCCAACTGGAAAGAAAAGATTTGATTCATCGATGTTTAAAAAGGAGAAAATGAATGTGATATGAATAAGCTGGATGACATTAAAGAGTAAAAGACTTAAAAGGGTTTAAAGCGACACCAAGGCCCCTCTCTGAACCTCACTGGCATGTTCAGCAAACCATAAAGCTTTAAATCATGCTGGCCTCAGTTTCATGTTTCCTCTCATTTATACATCATCTCGCTTCCTCTGTCCTACTTTCAAAACAACTGCTCTGCATATTAATTCATGCTCTGGGAAATATCTGCTTTTCCACTGATGCAATATTGTTGCTGCTTTCAAGCAAGTTGGTGCCTTTGATGAATGGTGAAAAAACAGTGTATCAATATGTTTTTCTTATAGCCTAAGTGCTGTGAATGACTTAGCAATACAACAAGCTAGCAGAAGGCATATTGGGCATGGTTTACCTGGTTAGCATTGCATCTCTGAATTCAACTGTAAACAATTAAAACCGCTAAAACGACAAGAACCAAAACAATGCTGACTTTGCACTCTGCAGTATTTACTTGTTAAACATGGGTATGTAATAAGGGACATTAAATCAGACTTAACTGGCTTTCTTCACTGCATAACCATCTGTCTTTATTAAGCAAGCATTTTGTGCACTCATTAAACTTGTTTACAACACAAGCGATCATCATTACTCATGACAGAGGTTAACTGGCACTTTATTTGAGCGTGATATCATCTGTTTGGCAGCCTAATTCGGCAGCTGCCTCGGCATCTTCTGTAGAGGAGACAACATGTCATTCTGCTATCATATTTATCAACAACTTAATAAAATGTACCCATTATCAAAGGTGTTTTATCATCTTCAGTGCTAAAAATGATGTGCATATGACATTCAAAACTGTAAAGGACACACACACTATTAATCCTGGGAGGCATTTGTCTGGACGAGCTCCCATTCAGACAGATTTCTACTCGACCTGATTCATGTCAGGCCAATCACAACTGTTTATCTCATAAGGGGCGGGTTTAGGCATTTTCATAAAACAATCAAGATGGCTACAGCTGATCCATCCATCTATACCGCTTATCTTGTTCAGGGTTTCAGCGGCCTGGAGCTGATCCCAGCTGTCATTTGGCGAGAGGCAGGGTGTACCCTGGACTGACTGCCTGTCAATCACAGGGCTGGCATATAGAAACAGACATAAATTTAGAGTCGCTAATTAACCTGACGAGCATGTCTTTGGACTGTGGGAGGAAGCCGGAGTACCCAGAGGGAACCCACTCACGCACAGGGAGAACACGCAAACTTGACAAAGAAAGGCCCCCTACTTCCAAACCTTTTAGCTGTGAGGCCCCAGCGCTAACCACTGCGCCACCACGCTACGCACTACCGCTTAGCTCAGCAGTATTTACCAAACCTGTCGCAAGTTCACGTTCAAATGTTAAGTCTTGGCTTCTTAATAATGTCATTCCACATTTCCATGCATTATGTTGAACTAAAAGCTGTATAAATGGGATGGTGGGACTTGCTACCTAGCCTAGCAACCTCCCGCTACAACACGTGTTTCATTGCTCTGACTGGTTGTAGCCTCCATAGAGGCGTTTGGGTCTTGGTCCATTGATAGCGCTGCTTGAAAATCGGACAAAAAGGTTTCAGACTAAATCCAACTTTTGAATTGGTATAGCTGATCAGGCTAAGTATTATTGAAATTAGTAAAAAAAAAAATTGACATGTCAGTTTAAAAAGGTTAGATTTAAACCAACCCAACAATAAAACCATTGACTTGCTTAGTTTTTTAACTGTGCGTACTGGGTAGACCAGTATTTTGTTGGCGCTAACTGATAATAAACGTCAAATGTTAAGGTTGATTTAAACAAATAATTAAATTGCACGCTCTGACAATTATTTTTAGATGTTGTAGACTAAAGTTGAACCAAATAAAACAAAGCCCTGATCTAGTATCGTCATGTGACTGACAGTGACAGAGCGACAACTCCACCTGAAAAGGAGAAGCGGTGGAAATAAGGAGAATTGGAACCAGTGACCAAACCCCATCTCTTTGGACGATAGCATGATTTATACACAGATACAAGCTGCTTCTGCTTCAGTAGGCAGGGAAACAAAGGACAGAAGCAGGGCAGCTTTGTTTTCTTATCATTCTTATCTCATGACTCTCAACACACCAAACTTCCAGGGAATTCTATCGTCCTTTGGGCCAGTTTCAAAACAATAAAACAAGGTGCCACGTAAGATTGGTTTCTTCCAGTCTGGCCCTTGTTCTGGTCAAATCGGCAGATAATTGGCAGATGTCAGGGTCTGATTAATAGGATCAAACACCGATTTTGGTTGGTGTTTAAGCGCTACTGGCAGGAAAGGGTCTGTCTCCTCTGCAACATGCTGGGTTCAGCTGTGGGGCAGGGACCGAGTGGACAATGGCTGGATTAATCCAAGCTGTGTTTTGGTGTTATTGCCGTAGAAACCTGAATTTAAAAAAAAAAAAAGGAGGGGTGTCAACGTGATGACTTCAGAAAAGGGGCTGCTTGTGTGTGTGTGATAGCAGCAGTGGAGGAACTTTGGTAGAAGTGGACAAAGTGACTCAAAAGGAAGTGAAAAGTGAAAGAGTATATGAAGTTAGAAGCACAAAACATGGGTCTAAGTCTCTCAGCATTCAGTCAACATCTCCATGAGCAGTTAATGAGTAAGGAGGGTTAGCAAATATCGTTAACGCGGGTTTATCTTAAACAAACGTGCCTGTGTGTAACTTACTTGTGTGGATAGCTAATGTTTTCTTTCGTCAGAAGTTTTCTGTTTACTTCCTTATAAATTCCCCTCACAATGATTCCTGAAACTGAATATTGAAAAAGAGGTAATTGACTGATAGAGCATGAAAAGGCCATACTATGTATTTACCTGCAATAGGATACAGTGAGAATATTGTGAGCCAATTTCCTTTGCGTCATTTGCTTTGAGTCGTCCTGTGTTTCCATTGAGTGTTGAGTATTTATTTCTCATTACTTCCTTGACTGCAGTATTTATCTGAGCGAAGACCAGCCTCTTCGATCAGCCCCTCGATGGTGGGGGGGCTCTCATGAGGCAGAACACGACGTAGTACGCTACAACTAGCGAACAATTTTGGCTACTGTCCTCACAGCCAGACGCTCTCGAATCTCTTCGCCTCTCTCGATTTTGACATATTTGTTATTGTCATCTTATAAATGATCCTTCCTCTTCAACCTCGGATGTTTTTAATCATCCTGTTATGTGCCGCTCTTCTGGTTTCGCACCAATCGTACGATATAAAAACGGAATCACCCCGCCCACTTCCTCGCGGTGAATGTTCCTGCGTATTATCGTAAAATCCGGAATATAAGTCGCATTGTAACATGAGACTATGAGAAGTTATTTCAGCACTATTTCAATTTATTTTCATTTGAAACACATTCAAAACATACAAATTACAGCCTATCATCTGTTTTCACCATTGTCGAGTTTGCAATCCTGCTAGCTAATGATGCGGTAGCGACCAGTTCGGTAGCTGGCAGCCTACGGTAACGTTGATCGTTGTGAGGGTGGCGGCTGCAATGGCGATGCGACGGTGCATGTCTGTGAGGAAGCGTTAGCAACAATCAAGTTAGTTTAGCACTGAGGCATATTGTCAATAGGAGACGTTCAAGCGGCTTGGACCCGGAAACAGTTTAATGCGGAGACGTGACGCCATCGCCTGGGTAAAATACTGTGACACAATGACCTCTCTGCATTTTATACTGGTATATTGGTTGTATATAGGACATAGCCCACACAAAAGTGTGTATTTTTATACTTGGCTGGCAGGAAAAAGTCAGTGTAAAGTTGGGGTGAAAAATGTGGCCGTTTGCGTTCCTGTATGCAGCCCACCTGGACAAGGTTGGGAAATTTTCAGCGCATGTGCTTATGTCTCTTTTCCTTAACATTCTCTGTCTGAATAAAGATTCGGTTCTAACTCCGAAGTCATTAAAAAAGGCGGCTTGATCAGTGGCCCAACATGTCAAAATATGATCTCATAGGTACCCCTCTAGCGTCATTGCATGATAGTCAGGTGAAAAGGTATAAGAAGCACAAAGTCCGCTTGCAAAACAACAAACTGGTTAAACTTAATGCTGATCAGAGATAGTGCTCAGAACAACACAGGTTTTGTTTCTATCTAGTTTCAAACTAACAAGCTGGAAGGAGGCAGTCTAAAGTCCAAACACTCGTTCAGTCATCGACAGTTGGGAGGCAAAACAGACTAAAACGCTGCAATTAAAGAATCAATAAAAGCCCATTTTCCTCTATTATATACGCACAACTGTGGCATGGCTAACGTGTTAAAAGGTATAAATCTAAAGTATAGAGGTCAGAAAGGAGGTCATGGCTGAGATGTTCTAGTAGTGAGAGGAAGTGTTTTGAACGCTGTGGGAAAAACTTTGAAATGGGAGGAGCTTGAAGTTGTCCAGTGGTTTGCACAGTCTGCAGAATCCACTGGTTGAGACTCGACAGAGGCTTGTTGCCTTTTACTACAGGACTTGGAACAAGGAAGAGAAACTCAGCAGAACTGATTGGATAAAAATAGAAGTACAGTCTTGTTATAACAATTCATTAAACGTAGTAACGCCAATCTCTAAGGGTTTTTTTTCATGTTTTTTGCATTTGTTGCTTCTTGATCTTCTGGTTCGGGTTTCTTATAATAGCACAATTAAATATCACACAGACTTGATCATAAGGATTTAAACATGTAATAAGGCCCAAAGTCAGACAAGGAAAACGATAAAAGGCTATGGTGAAGGGCGAAGACACTGCAAGAGACAAAGACTTGAAAGTGGGAAGAGTAACAGCAAATGCTACAAATTAGCATTAGCCTAGCATTAGCCTAGAGCGATTTCACCTCAAAAACAAAGACCCAAATTGACGTGTTAAGACTTTGGTACAAGAATTGAAGGCAGAGGCTTTCATCTTCCTTCTGCCAAAACTATTGAATCTCTTCTTTATTCATCTCACGTTACATCTTTTCCCAACACCCTCCTCTTTTTTCACAGGCTTCAGATCTGTGCTGTCTCAGTGATATCGTCTCTTACAGCTTGGCCCTTGGAGAAATCAGCCATTTTTTATAGCCACAAGATGCTAATGGGCTCTAAAAATCCAAGTGAATGTTCTCTTGTTTTATAGGAAGGGGCCCTGGTCTACTTAGGAGCTTCATCTTGATTAAGATGCAGCGCATGTTACTGTAGTCCCTGCAGATACAGGCTTTAGCTGTAGTTTTAACTGTTTCAACAGAGTGTGTAGAGCAAAGTCAAAGATGTGGGGAGTATGAAAAAGAGCAGTGTGAAAATAAAGTTTAGAGAATGAGGCCAGACTATTTGTCCACAAAAATAAATATGATAGGCCTACTGATATTATTATCTTAGCTAATTTCTTAAAGCATTTTAATAAACTTGTAAGTAATTTTAGCAGCCTGTTGTTGGCCGTTGACAAATGAAAAATGTGATTTTAACAATGTAGTTATGTTAGCAACATTAGCAGCTAATGAAACAAGCACAGGACAGATTGTACAGTTTTTAATGTACTGGATTAATGTTGAAAAAAACTTCTATGACAGCTATGAGTCAAAAAAGTCAATAATTTCTTTCAGGTTAAATAAAATAAATAAAATGGTGACGTACGTGTAAGGTGAAAGATGAATAGTATTTTTCAAAGACAAAGTAAGAAACTAGCTAGCTTACATAGCGACTTAACATCAAGCTAGTTGCTAACTTTAAGCTGCATTTAGCAGCTATAAGTCATATATTATCTTTAGAGGTTGTGCCACGACCAAAACAGAGATACATGCTGGCAAATATTGTAATAAAGTTTAATAGTGGACAAAAACACAACCTTAAATGATTGCTAATGTTGCTTTATATGTCTGTTAGATACATTAGCAACATTAGCTAACATTTTTAGGTGATTATATCTGTGTTGTGGTCAGAATATCAATACATTTCGGTTTAAAGATATTATTACCTCAAAACAGTTTTAGCTAAACAGCTTTAACTGATCCCTGCGGAGCAGTACAACATGCTAGTAACTCAATGTATGCTAGCTAACAATTATATTAGCCTTCTACTTTGCCAGGAAATCATTAATACAGTGACTCAGGAGTTTGTTTAAAATCACACATCTTTGTAACACCATCTCTCCTATAGTTTTTTCCCACAAACACACATCGATGAAAAATCTATCAGCCCATGGCTATGAGCTTAAAAGGCTCAGCGTGGTTCCAACGACTCCTCTTAATGCAGCACCCTGCCTACATCCCCTTCAATCTTCCTCTCCCTTTATATCCCCTAACTCCACAGGACCCCACCAAAAGTCATCCTCCAGATATGAACGTGTGTACGGTATATTCTAGTACATACCGCTCTGTGTGGGGCAATAACCATTACTCATTTTTCAATTAAACTAAACAGTGTAGTGATAAACTGATTCATGATTTAGAGGCCACGTTTTGGAGCTTTACAAGACTCCACAGTCATGACTTGACGAGAAAGAAAGCGACAGACTAGAAGCAGCTGCTGACAAATAAAAACTAACTAGCAATGCCGCCTCGGAGTCACCCACATAAAAGCTTCTCTGCTTAGTTATTATCCCACAGATGAGTGGCCAGGAGGGCTGCAGGGAGAGTAAGGCCTAGTGAGTTTGCACATGTGTGTGATTACATGAATGTAAGCTCCTGTTCTCCTGTTCTCTGTACCATTACCTTCAAAAGAGTACCTGGTGAGAATAAAACACAATGCAGGCTAATCCCGAGCTCCTGTATCCAATAAACAGAGCCACGTTTGATGTGCTGCAAACGAACAGGAGCAAAGACCCAGAGGGCGAAAAAAGGGCCGAACTCACACGGAGCTCTGCAGCGCCACGGATCAGGAAGACCGTCTTTCTTTTCATCATTTTTATAGCCCAGGCCAGCTTCCTGAATTACCAATCACTGCACTCACTTCCCGTTGGCAAGCGCGGGCCCTGACACACATACGAGTGAACTGCGAGACCCCATGCCGGCCCTCATGGCCTACATCTTAACCCGCCTCTGCTGAGTTTATGGGAGGTCAAACCCGCAAAACCCGCTGACGCTGTCAAAGTGCTACACTGAAAAGCACCGTTTTTCAATTTATCATTTATCATATCACAATTTATCATTTTGATTGACACGATAACTGCAGTTGAAACACTGAAGGCTATTTAAACACCAACTCTGAAAGCACCACCAGTACTTGGATACAACGTTTACTAAAAGTGGAAACAACTTTCCAGTGACAAGTAGTTTTTGATTCTGAACTAAACAACACAGCAAACGGAAGCATTTTATGGTTCACCATAAACGGTACAACCATAAAAATAGTGCTGCCAAAAAAGAGGGTGACACGGTGCATAATGGGTGCGCTACTTTGTGTTTAGTTTAGTGCTAATAGCAAATGTTAGCATGCTAAAAGGCTATACTACGATGGTGAAGGTGGTAGGTAGGGATGCACGATATTGGATTTTTTTGCCGACACCTAATTGCAGAGATCATCAACTCTCTTCTGTATTGGAAT
Organism: Semicossyphus pulcher; assembly: GCF_022749685.1. NCBI lineage: Eukaryota > Metazoa > Chordata > Actinopteri > Labriformes > Labridae > Semicossyphus > Semicossyphus pulcher. The sequence goes on along the minus strand of NW_027211670.1, from coordinate 15,184,442 downwards.
TAGCGTACAGTATAATGACACATGTGACGTCATCACGCTGCACCACGCAGGTCTTCTTCGCGCCGGGAACATTGCGCCGAGGTCGGGCATTTAATCAAGTATGCAGCAGCCCATTATTTTATCGGTTAATTACACGCCTATATCCGATAGTTCATTTTTAAGCCAATATCGGCCGATACCGATAACGTGCCTATAATATCGTGCATCCCTAGTGGTAGGTATAATAAGAATTGGATAACTGACCCCAATATGGCTCCCATTTGGATAAAAAAATAATTTGTTAACATCATGCTAATCATTAGCATGTTAGCATCTAGAGGCAATTAGCTCAACACACAGCTGTACTACGCTAGCATGGCTATGTAAGCTTGTGGGCTTGTTTTGTGACTTCAAAAAGTACACATAATGCCTACTGTGTGTCTCCTGCCATTTCTCCAAGGCAGGGAATGTCTGTCAACTTTTAAACTGTAGTTGCTTGTCTGTCAAGTGAATAATCATTGATTTTTAAAAAAATCAATACATCTGTCGGTCTGCCTCCATTTGTCTCGCATTTTATTTTGGCAGCGATCACAGAATCACATTACTGTCAGAGAAGGCGGCCAACGCTGAAGGCTTAGAAAAGGAACCATCATCATCGTGCTGCAAATCCCTGCTCTTTTCTTTGAGAGCAGAGAACATGACGCCAGCAGGACAGTGAACTCCACACTGACGCGCTTCACCCAGAAACTGGTGGGCTCCATAATAACATGGAAAGCAAAATAAGCAAAGGCACAAGGTGGAGGGCACTGATTGACAAGGAAGGGAGGATAATAAATATTGGAGAGGATGTCGCAAAAAAGAAAACAAACATCTATTTCCTTTAATGGGAATATTTTGGGAAATTATTCATATTTATGCTGTAGTACATTATTTCTATAATGTTGCTTTTATTGGCTACCATTCGGAAAATATGCTTCAAAGTAACAACTTATTATAAAGTTATGATTCTTTTGATGAAACATTAGCATATGGATTATGATCAGAGTCTGGGAAAATCAACCACTAAACCACTAATTGCTTTAAAAACTGCTCCAATCATCTCTTGGCTGAGCCTCTGTAACACTGATTCTCAAACGTGTCCCTGAACACAACACCAGGTGGTTTCACTAATTCGATTCTCATCTCTGGCAGACGGAGTGAGAGCCGGCGCGCGTAATGAAACCTACATGAGTCAAGTTGGCGAAAGCTCATCCAGAATACTAAACAATGCCTTGCCTTGTCATAGGCCTCTCTGGATTTTCCCATGCTTCCTTTTCTCTTTACCTCCTCCACTGGTTGCCTCTGGCTGTTAGTATCTAATTCAGCGCCCCCGGTGCTGCTCCGACAGAGTACACTTTCAGCCCCACACTCCGGCTCATTCTCATCGCTCTTTATCTGCCAGGTGTAAGATCATTGCCTTGCATCACCTAAGCGTCTCAGTGTCTGTCATGCATTAAACCCTCATTACTTCACACTACCTGTAATGTCTTAAATGGCTTATAATTGAAGCTCCTGTTATTCTTTCAGCCTTCAGAGCCCTGTCAGTTGTTCAGGAACATGTTTATTTTGCAACGCTCACCTATGAAGCAGTCAATTGCCTCTAAATATAGTAATTATAGGTGATAAAGTCAAGTGAGCAATCTATTCCCCCTAGTGGACAATCAGTGTAATCTTATAAATACTGTAAAGCCCCTTTCCCACTGGTCAAAAAACTCGCTAAAAAAAATGACTCCCCTGCATTTTGTCAATCTAACCTTGCACCTGATTTCAGCTGTAACTTTTCTCCACCAATGCACCTTATTTTCTCAGATGGCTAACTATTTAGCCTATAAAATGTCAGAGAATAGTGAAAATTGCCCATCACACTTCCCCAAAAACCCAAATTGACATCTTCACATAGTTTAAGTTGTCAAATATACACATTAAACTTCAAAGATATTCACTTTGCAACCACACAAGACCCTGAAAAGCAGCACAAACATCATATTTGAGAAGCTGGAACCATAGAAAATTTGTAATTTTTGCTTGAAAATTTGCATGTTCATATAAGGTCAGTCATCTACTCATCTTAAAGGGCCAGTTCGCCAATTTTCAACCTCAGTCCTATCATGCTATTATGGGGAGCTAATGCCATTAATGCAGGAAAAAAAAATGGCTCTGTGCCTTTGGAGGACGCTATCCGCTTCTCCAATGGGCCCTGGAAAACCTCCGCCAGACGACGTAAAACACGTCATCTGGTGGAGGCCAGGGAGCTCGGACGCCCGCCTCCGATGTCATGTCTCATTCAAAACCGTCAGGTTTGAAATGTAGACTGCAGAACTGAAGGTTTTTTAGACGATCCACCGGTATATTCTCGTCGTATTTCGGATTCTTTTCAGAGTCATTGCTTGCAGCGATTAATGTCCTTGACTGGAAAACGGTAGTATTACACTCCAGCGTCTCTCGCTGGGTCGTTCCTTTCAAAGGGAGGGGCACAATGCATGCTGGGTGTTGTAGGAATGTGGAATGGGTGAAACCACGAGCTGTTTGTACAACTTTCTCCACAGCTATGGCACCAATTTCAAATATTATTGCTTCTGTCGATTACAGAGAACACCAGCTTTGACTGACTTTGACAGCTTTGAGAGAATCGCTCCTTTAAGGAAGCTCTACCTGTAAGGATAGACGAATTAATTCAATCCAAAGCCACCACCGCTCTAATGAAATCCCCCAACAGGACAAATTATACACAGAACACCTCTGCGTTTGGCCTCCTGCCACACTGGATTTCTACTCTGACTAGAGTGTGGGAGTAAACACACTGAGCCAGACCAGTCAGCTGGAGAACGGGAATGTTGGAGCGAGGTTTTATTATGGCGATCCCGTTCCACTTAGACTAGTCACTATTGTTTTCAAGCCAGAAAGTTGCTTCACCCAAACCAGGAGCACTGATAAGACTGCTGATGGTCCCAAGTTGTCTTTCCCCCATAAAAACTCAGGTCTAAAGTCTGTATTTTTATTCAGATGTTTTGACACAGCAAGGCGTGGTGCATTCATGACCAATCACTCCTCTTGTAACTCAGCATTTTGGCTCAAACTCTGTGTTTATGTCAATCAGGAAGTATTAAATGGCCTTGCTCATCCCTCATGGACAAATAACCACAGGAATTTGAAGAATGCCGTGAGAACAATGTTGCAGCTATTGGAATCCATCAGTAGCCACAGTGTAAACTATTTTATAGAGCCCACTTCGAGGGGAGGCATTTAGGAATTAGCCAAACATCTTCTAAATCCTTCATGGTGCATTCAAGCCCTCAGTAATTTCCATTTAGTTCGACAAAACAACTTGTCTATTTAAGCTGCCTGACACAGGTCCAGAGGAATTTTAATCATCAGTATTAGTGGCAGGTGACCAACAGCCGAACTAACATGTGAAAGTATGTGTGCCTACAAAGACCAGAGAGAACTAAAATCTAATCATGAGAAGATGTAGAAGCCTTTATCAGTTCTTGCTGGCGTTTCAGACTTTCAAAATAAAAGACTTAATATGAGATTCGTTGTTTTTGCATGCTCTGACAATATGCAAATGACTTGAACGCACCGCTAATCAATAATACAATTTGCTGATTCATCGTTATAAGTATGTAAGAAAAAAAAATCCATTTTGGTGACATATTTTGACTTTTATAACCAAAAACTGTTGAAAATTAGTCGTAAAAGCGTCTGTTTGACATTGTCGAAATAACATGGAGACAGTTTCAGAAGCTGCCCTTTCTGTCATGTTATTGCCACAACATAAAATCCTCTTACCTTTGTGCTTCTCCATTCCCTCGCTCGCAGCTTCACCTCCTTATCCTCCTCCTCTCATACAAATCAAACAATCCACAAAAGTTTGCAGACAACTTTTTTTGAGTGATGATGGGACAGCCAACTTCTGCGGAATGCAGCCTGGCGATCCCGTCTCCAACAATACACGGACTGACTGCCTGTGTGACTGAGTGTCTGTGTGTCCGGGCTCGACAGGCTGCTGAGTTTGTGACGGAACAACAGCGCTCTCCTCTTCTTCTTACAAATCTGCTCTGCCGCACCTCCTCCTCCTCCTGTAAACGCAGCATCCACCCTGCAGCTCCTCTAAAGTGGGGACCTTCAGGTGTCATTCAGCTCCCACGGGTGCTATATTAAACTTTAAAAGAGTGACACTTTAATAACCTAAGAGGAAGTTTTCACACTCAGAAGAAAGATGCATTCAGGGCTTCTATTATGCTCTAAAACGCTTCAAATTGTGCCGCAAAATCAAGGAAACACTACAGCCCCTCAGGCATAATTGTATTTCGTTTTTGTTGGGGCTCATTTGTGGTTGTATCCAGTTAAAAATCTCTATAATTGTTTCAGTGAATGATAAAACATCAAAACAGTGCGACTCCTGGTTCGAAAAGTGGATAAATTCAATCTTTAGCGTCGAAAGTTAGCTAAAACCTCTGCACGTTAGATGGACAAAAACACAGGAAATGGCGTTTTAAGACAAAACTCGCACCTCGATATGAATGTTTACTGTAGTGCACTTCTACAGTCTTTGTGCTGCTCTCGCGAGATTTTAGTGAAGTCCTGCGGCTAAACAACCGTGGGAGAACCGTGACCCAGAGGAGGTATGAGAGGAATGTCACGCAGAGTAACGCAACGTGCTCCAGAAGAAGATAAAAACGTATGACGTGCTTTCCCATGTTATTAAAGGTCTCCACCTAACTGAGGGTTTAATATCGAACCTATAGACAGGCAACTGATCAGTTGAAGCTACAGTTTTGACAGCTAAGTGGTGTAATTTATCATTATTATTATTATTATTTTTTAAATAAACTTTATTGAACAGATATAGAACATACAATACAGACAAGTGCTCATAGAGTGCTAAGAGAGTAATACATTTTCAGTTTGAACTTAAATAAATAAAGAACGGATAATCAAAAGTCAGATCTGGGACAGATAAGATAAAAAGCTATGTGGTTTCAACAGAGTATCACTTGGTCTCGGTGACATCATCAGATGCTTGTTAATGATAGACTTTCTATAGGCTAAGTGCTGCAGACAGGAAGAGAGGCAGTGCCGTTTAATCTGTTTCTAACCATGGTACATTTCATATGACTCTGTGACACATCAGCATGAATTCAAAGTGTCCCTCCGAGATACCTTATTTAAAGTGCAAGTGTTTGTCAGCAAACACTGCCTTTATAGCCTTTGATGATTGAACAATGTGTAATGATGAATTATTATCAGTGATATTCATCAGACGTGAACACAAAAATGCATTACTGAAAAATGTTTCAGTCACACACACACATCCAGGCAGCTCTACCTTTAAGCTTTCCTGTACTTGCCCATTACAGGTTCCTTTGAAGTGGGTCAAATTGACCTTAGTGTGATTTGTATGTTGGCAAGATCTGTCCTAATGGCTGGCTGTCCTGCAGTCCATGAGAAGTGTTTATAATGAAAAGTTTTATTAGTGTAAATTCATTCTCATAAAACCAAATTTATATCTTGTATTTTCCAATACTAACCTCATAAACTATATACTTTAAAACCTGCTGAAACCTTGAGTGGAGCATCTACGTCATCTACGTCAATAATGGATGCAGCGTAAACTAAAGAGAATTGACAGTTACCGTGAACACCAGAGAACAAAGAGACTGGAAAGCAAACAGACAAACTCCTGAAATCTTTATGGGATCAACAATTTGTAAAAAGTGTTATACGTAATCAAAATATTTTATTACCTGTTGCCCATCCATCCATCCATTATCTATACCTTATCCTGTTCAAGGTCGCCGACTCATCAGCAATCATAGGGCTGACACAGACAGACAACCTTTCACGCTCAAACTCACGGGCAATTTAGAGTCACAGATTACCTAACCTGTCTTTGGACTGTGGGAGGAAGCCGGAGTACTTGGAGGGAACCCACGCACGCACGGGGAGAACATGCAAACTCTACACAGAGAGGCCCACTTCGTCCAAACCAGGATACTAACAAGGAACCTTCTAGATGTGAAGCAACAGCGCTAACAACTCCCTGGCAGCTGTTGTATCGGGTTAAAAAAAATCAAAGCTGGAAATGTGTATTAAGTTTTTGTCAATCTTAAGCGAGAGTCCACTTTAGCCTTTTCCAGAACTTTCTACCACTTTTCCTGTTCTTCATAAGCAGATGGGGCTGCGGAAGCTCGGCCGCCATCGTGTAACTGAAAAAAACTTCTCTCACTACTTTGTTTTTGTTATTTGCTGATGTCGGCAAATTCAATGTACTGTAATTATTCAGTCTGTATTCTTGAACTTGTGTTTGTAAGCCTGAGTCTGTGCAGACTTCCCCATTTAAACAGGTCCATTAGGAGTCAACAGGTGACGTCACCTTTTTCCTTCACTCTCTCGTACAGCCTCGAGCGAATGGGGAAAGTGTGAATGTGAGTCAGGCATGATGGCTCAGCATGAATCAAAAACAAGGGTGGTCTGGCTCTTCTCTTCCTCCGTTCTTCCTTTGTGTCGGTGTGTGTGTGTGTGTGTCCACGGCGAAAAGAAACGTCCTGTTAATCCAGCAGGGGAATTCCTATTGTGCAGCAGACCTTTGGAAGCCCCGGACTGTACGGGTGGTTTCAGGTCTTGAAAACTCAAGATTTGGTTGATTAACGGTCATATTTGTGTGTAGGTGTGCGACAAGGGGCGCTGAAAGATTCAAGGTGGGTCAGAGAGACACTTGAACTTGAAAAGATTGCATTTTCGGGTCAAAGGTGCGACCGTGGACTGAGGTTTTCTGCTTCTCGAGCACAAAAAGCATTCCTCAGCTGTGAATCAGAGGTCAAAGGTCGCCGACTCAACTCCAAATTAGCACTGGACCCTTTCTTAATCAGGGGCCTCTCCTATGTTTGCACACACATATACAGACACTGAAAAGAGACCCCCCATTTTTTGAGGTATTTCCATCTAATCTAGCCTAAACCGCGTGCCCCCCTCTTACCGTTACGTCTGGGAATTTCCAAAGAAAGTTGAATCCACAGACTCGGCTGCACCTCCCTGTTGTTGTAAGAACATTCAGACCAAGAATGCAGAGGGCACAGGCTTCAGACACCCTACACCTTGTAGAGATGATGCTCGCTGAGGTGTGTGCACCTGACTAAACGCTGAAAGGCCCTCCCGTGGATTACGCAGCAGAGTGTTAAGTCGTGGTGCGATAATATTGTTCTTAGTCCGTGTGTGATCAGGTTCACGGTAACCTCTGTGGAAAGTAAACAGCGTGTGCAGATGATGACTCACGTGCAGAGCTGAGAAAATGTTGACGGAGACTTTTTGTGACAGCTTAAATCTCGCCTGCCAGGTAGGTTTAGTTTGGGGAACACTGAGAGGGATTTTAGCTCCTTACTGTCAGGTCTTAAACAGCCGACGACAGGTGTTTAGAGAGATAGATTTACAACATATACGAAGGTGCAGGAAAAAATTTGAAAGTCTTATATGAGAGATGAACAGTGGAGTGAGTGGAGAAGTATGCAGGAGGAGGCTGGTGGGAGTTCTGGGCTGGGGAGTGGAGGAGTAACCCGGGGTGAAGTGGCAAGGCAGGCTAGCAAACATTAGATCCTGGAGACAGAGAGAACAGGTGTAAGTCAAGACAGGCAGACAAACAAACAAACAAACAGGAAGGCAATTCAAGCAGAAGACTTGAGCTGGACGTGAGGCACATACACAATTGATGCTATATAGCAAAGTTTCAGGTGCAGGATCACACCTCAAGCGCGCCTCTTCCGGCATTCCCACAAATTCAAACCTACCTCTCCGCCTTGTCATGGCCTATTCAGACACTTGACTAAGCCGCTGTAGAAGCTGTTAAAATCACCTGTATTCTTCCTTCTATGACAAGTAAATGTTCTGGTCAGTTACCAAAGCCCTGAACCATGAGCCTATTGTTCTTATCTGTCCGTGGTGAAGTCCGGATCCCACCGTCATACACATGTAGAGCCATATCTTTATGTCACTGTGCAACAATGCCACCTGCTGGTGTAGATGCAGATGTGTCTTTAAACTTGTACCAACCAAAAAATAAGAAAAAAGAACTTAAAGCCAAATTCTTGCTTATTTGAAAGTTAATAAGTATGTATCTTTTATATTCAAGTTAACACATTATTTGGGGGTATTAAAATGCAGAAGAAGAATTAAGCTGTCCTCCTGAGCTTCCTCACTTGCGAGTACAGTATAAAAGGATTGGGACAGAAATCTTACTATATTAATTCTGTAATTCATAAAGTTTTTACACAATGTGCCCTAAATAGTTGCAATGCTGCCATTGAATCACCATCTCTGTGATGGTCACAAACAGAAGCACATCCCAGATCTCTCTTAGCCGAGCTGCATCGTCCAGCTGCGTACTTTACCAAAGCCCTGATCTGTCAGGCTCCTCACAGTGACAGTCTGGACCACCCTGAAAAGCCTCATAATTGCTCTCTGAGAGAGACGTACAGCATTTGATGTTAGGGTGCAGCCACATTGAGCATCCTCAAACACATAAAGAGTCTTTGTTAAAAAAGTGCTGGTCACACCTTGAGCTTGTCTCTGATTATTTCCCAACCATTAGTGTCTGTTATCGAGAACATCATGTTCTATGAAAAATGGAACCACCTGCACATGTAGCTACGACAAATGCAACATGGCAACAAATGACCTCTAAGGATCGCAAACAAAAACTGCCCTGCAAAGAGTATTTTTTTGTGATATTTCTGCTGACAACTTTTACCACCCTCACTGTCACCTTCCTGGTTACAGTGTACACTATTCTTATTTGAATTAGCACATCAACTCAACCTCAACTTATTATACACAACTAACACAAGTACTTGACTTTGGCGCCCCCTGTGGACAAAGCCGTACCTCTTATCTCTACGCTGATTTTGTCCTGTACATGCTAAAGTGGTGATTTTTAATTTAAAAAATCTTATCCTGCTTTCTTTAAACAGCCACATGTACCCCCCACCAGCGGCTTCAGGCATTAAAAATAACTATATAGAAATAATCAATCTTGTTGCTGATGGTCTGGTTTGCTTTTGTAGCTCATATAGAGTCATCAGAATTAATTTCAGTCTGTTTCATAACCTGCGAATAGCTCCTAATAGGAGCTTTAATAACATAACTGGTGTTTATTTTTAGTCTGAAATAAAGGACAACAAGGACAAAATGTCGCTAACTGTGGCTCAGTGGTCTTATGTATTCATATTTGACCTGAAAGATTGAGGACACCTCTGGCTTTTAAATGCCGCATTACATCGTTTGTTGGCTTTTTTTTGAGGGGGGGGACACTGTGCCTTTAAATCGAATCTGCCTTTAGTACGCATGCGCAGCTAGTGTTTAGTTTTCTCCAACCTGAGGAACTGTCTAGTGTCGCTGCGCTAGCAAATCCATCGCTGCCAGTTCTTGTCATGTTTTGAGAGCCGCTGAGGACCCTTTTCTCACCGGAATACGAGGGGACACCGTCTCGCAGTGCTGTCAACGAAGTCCACGTTTGAAGGAGCCCGAATTTGTGAAGGAAAAGACCAGTAGGATCATCAAAAGTATTCGCTCAATGCCCCCCAGTCGGCGAGAATAGCCCTCCAGTTCCCACATCACCCCACATCCATGTTGACTGCGGCAGCCCTCGTACTGGGTCCAGGGCTACAAACACCTCAACCCCTTTGTTCTTCCGCGGGCAAGATCCGGCTACACTGTAGCAGCTTGTGGAAGTACAGTTGCATGTTACAATGATGCATCCCTGTTTGTGTGTGAAGGATTGTTTACGCGTTAAGATGGCTGCTTTAGGAAGAGAGTGAATCAATGCAGTAACGTTACATTACCCAGCAGAGGCCAAACTGCACATGAGCTACATGGGCTAGCAAATTATGTGTTAGCTTGTAACAGTATTAAACGAGGTAGCTGCTTATATAGCTTTAATGTTTAGCTTTTTTGTTAGTTAATTCCAACAAGAGGTGAAGGGAAGTCCTCCCACTCTACACATCTATGCATGCAGCTTAGAAAAACCCCACACAGCTAACATTTTCTGAGCCTTTTTGTCCAAAGCTTTGCAAGCAGGCGCAGCTGAGCCTTAATTTGAGTATGCATTACACTCAACGAATATGCAGGACTTTTTTGTTATAACACAAACAGCCTGAGTAGTCGAGGCTTTCTCCTGAAGCAGACCTAAAGGCCCCGGTGTCTCACTCGGCTGGGTCGACCTGGAGAAGAAAAATGGATCCTGGGGGGAAATGTAAAACGAAACTCTTCCTTTTTGGACCCAGACCTGCCACCCACAGCGATCTGCGGGGAATCAACAGATACTTGGTGGTCTATGTTTTGTTCTACTTTGTACTGTTCACTCACGCTACCCCGGCCAAACCGTGCGACAAGAACTGTCTCTCGGGAAAATGTGTCAACGGATCCTGCGTCTGTGACCGAGGATGGGTGGGAGACCAGTGCCAGCACTGCCAGGGGAGGTTCAAGTAAGTGGGCATAGAACACATCTTTAATATTTCATCTGGGATCAACAGCAGACTCATTTCAATATTTGCTCTTTTACGTCAGCGTCAGTAGAGGTTTGATTGAGGATACGCTCAGTAAACAGTACATTTTAAATAAGTAAGCAGCCTGGAGAGACCTGTTGAGCTCAAGGAAATACCGGTCTTATTTCCACAGACATGTAATAATAATATGTGACCCACATTCTGCATAGAAATGGCTTAGATTGAAATCCAGCATAAAGCACAGCTTTTAATAGGAAACCTGAATTTTGTGTGTAATATTTACAGCCTGACTGATATATCAGTCAGCTGATAGAGGGCCGATATCAGCCTATCACAGATATATTGGTATCGGTGTACATTTGCACCAATATGAAAACTTTTCTTTCTACAGAACACGTATTTAAGAAAACAATGTCCACATTTTTGTCCAATTATATGCAATCCCTGTCAATAGTTTACAATACTTTTAAGCCCCATCTGCTGAGCATGAGGCAGAGAATAGCAGCTGAGCAGACGGTAGTCTGTGAATTGTTACAATGTTTTTGACAGTTAAATATTCTTAAATAGAATCCAATGTAGGTATCCTAATCATTCTCACCTGTATTGTTCGGGCTTTAGTACTAAGTTTCTTAAATTATTGATAAATCTAGTGGTTATTTCCTTGATTGATATTTGTTTTATAAAACGTCTGAAACAGGCCAATCAAGGTCCCCTAAAGCCAAAGGCAACGATTTCAATATGGCAAACTGCTTTTTACTAAAAAGTCCAAAATTAAAAGTAATTTTATTAATCATGAAAATAATAATAGTTAGTGACGCGTTTTCCACCCAGCAGTGGTTGGTCTGCCAGAGAGGGTAGGCGGGGCTAAGCGGCTGCTTTTCCGCTCTCTGCAAGTGTTGCGAGTAAACAGTAATCTACTATGGCTGAACAAACAAAGAAAAGATCGATGACTACAGATACAACTTCAAAAATAAGTGAAAATCCACGGCGCTCAGATGAAGGCAAACAGTCTAAAAAGGAAAGTGACCGTCAGCGAGGAGTTACAACCTGCGCCAACCGTGGACGTCACACATGAAACTGCACATGTCCAAATATCTGGGGAGTGTGCCCCAGCAATTACTGTTTATCACCAAAGAGAACGAAACTGAAATGTTCGAGATTATAACTTTAAAAAAGGCAAAGAAAAGCATCAAATCTACACAGTTAAAGTACTGAAACTAAGTTTGTACTGTTGTTTAAAAGTTGACATAAACAATTACAGATAAAACTTTGGTTGATTATTTAGATAATAGTTTGAAATAATAAATCTCTGACTTTGCTTGTAGGCCCCCTGTCACTCCCTTATTTAGTTATCTGTGTTCACTGGAGATATCAGCATGTATTTCCCACGCGGCAGAGTTTTATTCTCTCCACATGATTTGGTTTTATTCCTTTATGGCTTCCCTCTTCTATAAAGGAATGTGATTGCTTCGGTACGCGTGTCAGTGAGACGAGGGAATGAATGAGTGCTATTATCTTTTACAATCCAGGATTGACCACTGAGACGACTTTGACTCTAACACTCGTGTTATTGATTCAGAATAAAATCCTTAAACAAATACGCTCTTTCTGCTATCACCAGAGAAAGTAGGATACAGTGGCCGTGCGGAAACATCTGCCACTGATTGATTTTGTTGTTCCCGATTGTCCCCAATGTGGCAGCCATTGTAAAAGGAGACGGCGGGGAAACTAGCGAGAAAGTATGATCGTCAAACTGCTTCATAATTATCTTTTTCATCTTGACAGGACCCTCTAATAGCCTTTCAGAGCACCTGAGGTGCACTCGGCGGTACAGAGGAGCTTTGATCACAGTAATTACCATCGCTCGTGATGTGTGTGAGGTTTTGTATCGGCCGTCATCAAGCGCGTTGTCAGGGGATAACCATCCATCACCTGGAGACAAACTACTGAAATGTGAGAATTTGGATTGGAGGCAGGATTAATTACAGGTTGCCGCGCAGCTCTATAAACAAGTTGCGGCTTCCCTCATGACAAGTGTGAAAATCTAAACCAGTATCACAGATGAATCTCTTGTTTATGATGCGTTATATTGTGTTGGGGTAGTTAATATTTCCCCGAGTTGGGACACAGTAAAGCATGAAAAATTAATTTTGTTCTGATGTCAGCACAGTGGTAACTCATCGCTGGCTGCGTGCTGCTGCTGTGTTGCTGCAGCCTCTTTTTTGATGTAATGAAAATGAAAGTAAGGCCGAAACACTGGAATGACAGATTCTTACTTTATTTATTCATTAAATATTTGTCGTAACTTGTCTACAAAATGTTTTTAGGTCATTTGTTGTCATCATATTGACTCTAATCGCACACTTTGGTGGGTGGGATGCGAGTGACTCTCTCGTCTTGTGATGTGGGACACAAACGAAAGTAAATTTAAAAGTCGTCTATCATTGTGATACTCATGTGGTCTTTGTGTGAGAGGACAGGCTCGGACTTGAGTAGGCAGAGGAACAGCTGGGTGAAGCTTTTGGTTTCAGGATCTGACCTCATGAGAGCGGTGTGTGACACTGCAGCTGGACAGCTCAGTCTTTAGACGTTTTATTAAAGAGACACCTCTGTGCTAGAAATAAAAAAAATATGATTCACAGACTTGGTAGCCCTAAGTTGTGTTTTTACTTTATTACACTTATAAAAAATCATGAATGAGATCTTTTACTTGCCATCTCTTAAAAATGTAATACCCGAGGGTTGTAACACAGTGGTTCCCTTGTTGCATTTTCTGTTACATTAGATGACTTTTAACTCAACTCGACTTGATTGATTGGGATAGCACATTTCATACAAATAAAAAGCTCATAGTGCTTCACACATTAACAAACAGACAGAAATGAAGGAACAGAAAGTTACAACAATGGATAAAATAACGAAACTAAAAGTAAAATATGAGTAAATAAATAGCATAGATACAGTTGTAAAAACGAATAAAAATGAATCAGCTTAAGTAGATAGGTCTTTAATTTTCAGATGCAGTGAGTTCCACAGTTTGGGGGCATAAAGACACAAAGCTCTCTCGCCGGTGCGCACAACAGAAAGGCTGTCATGAGGATGCCACACCAACAGGCGGCGATATAACCCGGTCATGCAAAGACGAAGAACAATCGCGGCCAGTCAAAAGTGTGGAAAAAATATATCCGATGCCTTTGTTCCTCGGTAAAATAGACGAGTAACTGTACATATATGTGTAAACCGTAGACTGTATAAAAAGATGGACGACATGACAGTTCCCTAAAAGTGAAGCCAAACATCTCTATCGCCCCCTGCTGACTGGCTGCAGTATAGGTCATAAAGCCCGCCTCCTCCATGTTAACAGATGGGACATGAGTCAAACTATAAAATCAAAATACACGCTTGATACATTTTTCTCAAACATGATTTCTGTCATTATAGTTAAGTATTATCATGGCAACGTGATTAAAGTGTTCATTTTTCTGACAAGTTTATTTTTTTTTTATGCTGTCAAAAGGATGATTGACAGCTCTGTTGACAAATTCGGCTGTAAAGCTTTATAAATAAGTAAAAGTCAAAGAACTTAAAGCTCCTGTGAGGACTTTTTAGATGGTTCGGAAACAGACTGAATTTAACGCTGATGCCTCTTCATGACTTACCAGACCATCAGCGACAAGATTGATTATTTCTATATTGTAATATTTGATGCCTGAAACTGTCGGACGAGGCATGCTGAAGAAACAGCCTGTGTTTACATTTTCCACCGCAAAGATTCACAGTGAGGTATTTGTTTGTTAAAAGACTCAAAAGAGGATCCAACCCGACCAGCAAACACAAGTTAAGCATGTGCAGGACGAGATAAGCAGGGGTTCCCAAAATAGACACAAACCGAAAGTTTCTCGCAGGAGCTTCAAAAATCTATTCTGTAAGAAACAGGTAGTCATATTATCAGTGAGGTTTTGTGGTTAAGATCCTGGAAGCAGCATTTTAATTGTGTGTCATGCTACTGTACAGCTGTTTCATGGAACATAAAAACAATAATAAGATTCTCAGCAATATTAAGAGTTTGTGATATTCAGCAGGAACATGACCACGCTATGAGCAGAGGTAGACAAGTTAATATTAAGAAGACATGATCAAAGAAATAGTTGGTGTGTAATTAAGCAATATCACACTTTGTTGTGATGTACTGACTATCATCACAACAATCACAGCCGTGCTGATATTCAGTACAACATCAGGACCTCCAGTGTGATATTGCTCTTATACAAGAGTTACACAAGCGGCAAGTAGAAGTAAAAAGTAACAATCAACAACAAATTATTTTTAGCTCCACCAACTTCACTAGTTCCTCAACTTAACTGAAACTGAACTGTTGTTGCCAAGCAACCCAAACATTCTCCTGCACTCTGTGTCTACAGGTTTTTTATCATGTACATTTATCTGTATGTTTAAAGTTATTATCAACCAGTGAAGTCTGCTGTGTGATTCAGAGGTACCAGCTTGATCAATGTTGACATACACGGTCTGCTGTAATGTTAATTCAAGTACTAGAACACCTGGCTGAGGCGGAGGGATACACAGAGCGAAAAGTCCCAGTGCTGTTATACTCTATATCAGCACTCATGGAATGCCTCTTGTCCAATCAGATGTCTCTGTCAGAACTAACCGCCCTGTTTACACGTAAAATCCACAAACACAAAACAATTCTGTGCTTCAATTAAAAATGTATTTCTTCCACTGGATCGTTCACATGCTGTAAAGGTAACACATCATGTGCTGATTCTGTGTTGCAGGTTGACGGAGCCCTCGGGATACCTCACAGATGGTCCCATCAACTACAAGTACAAAACAAAGTGCACCTGGCTCATTGAGGGCTAGTAAGTACTTCTGTGAATGACTATGTTCTGCTCAAGCTGAGAACGTAGGGCCACATTTAATGACACAGTGTAAACTGATTAAAACAATCACGCCAATCAGCGTCCGTGTAAGCAAAAAGTAAAGTGTTGCTTACACAGTGTAATGTAAAGTCTGGTGCAGGATCCAGTGAGGGTTTTACAATGTTTGGCTGCCGAGCTGTGCTTTGCTATGATTGAATCATAGCAGGGGAAAACTACTCGCACTTGTTTATGCTATTAATTGTCATGGCAACTACGGTCACCGTGAGGACAGAGCCGTGTGGAAACCAGGACGGAAAGAGAGGGTAGCCTCGAAGCAAGATCCTCTTTTCTCATACGCAGAGCAGAACACTTCAAAGTGGATGGATTTCTCTTCACATATTTTGTTTATGAATAAGTCGTTTTATTTGTTGACTTATACTCAAATGACATCATGATGGATGGACAGCGCGGGGAAAATTTGTAGTTCTAATGTTCATTTTTATTCTCCTCTTCAGTCCAAATGCAGTTCTCCGGCTGAGATTTAACCACTTTGCCACAGAATGTAGTTGGGACCACATGTACGTGTACGATGGAGACTCGATATACGCTCCTCTGGTTGCTGTTTTCAGGTAAGAAAGAGTCTAAAAAAGAGATATGTTCTAGTCCAATCAGCCGCAAGTGTGTACTTGTAATTGTGGTTACAAAGTATCTATTATTATGAGACATTTTGAAAGGAAGTAAGTTAATATCATGGAAGCATTGTCAGATTTTGGTTTTAAGTCTGTGTTATTAATTCTTTATTAAATGTAGCATGGGGCTAGTTATTCTCATTTAGCAGAGAGGTACAGTACCTTTGATGTGGGTTGTTGGTACCGTAAAATTTGGAATATGAGACGCAGTCTATTTTTGATGGTAACCCAGAGGGAAAAATAGTTTTCTGTAGCTTTTTATTAATAAAATAATATGTATTTTCATTGGAAACACATTCAAAACACACACAAATTATAGTCAACCATCTGTTTTCGCCATTTCGAGTTTGTAATCCTGCGTGCTACCGGTGCGGCAGTTGAGCTCAGCCGGCGGAAACGATGACTGTGAGCTGTGTTTCAATTCAGGGGCTGCAGCCTTCTAAGGGCCCGATCAGACAGGACGCACTTTGCAGGCTGTAAAACGCGAGGCGCACCGCACTGCCTTTTTTGTGAAAGTAAACTCCCGATCAGCGTTTTAGCAGCTGGGGGCGGCTTTTTTTTCCTACTGTTGTTAAGGCAACCACCGAATCATTAGCTGTCATTAATCTAACCGTTACATTGTAAACTGACAGAAGGCTCGCCTCTCCTTTCATCCGATTGGACAATGAGAAAAAATGCCCATGACGTCGGGCGCTTTGCTGCTTTGAGTTTACGTTTTTTCAACTGGAGGCGCTCGGAGCGTTTCCTCAAAAACGCGAGGGGCACAGAGCGGAAAAAGCGAGGCGCTCTGCAAAGCAAAAGCAGCGCACAAAAAGCCTCTCATTGAAAACAATGACAAAAAAGCCGCCCCCAGCTGCTAAAACGCGTCCTGTCTGATCGGGCCCTAAGGAGGCGGTCTACGGAGGATGCACAATTCATTTGCTCCTGTCACCTAGCAACAGGTTGCTAGTGTGCTAACTAGCTTGCGTAACTAATGTTGCATCTATTTTAAAGATAATTTGTCTCAAGGGCCCTTCCGTTTTTTTAACTTTTGTGTAACGCATGCTATTTGACTGAGTTGAACCAAAACGTATACATTTAAAAGTGTATTCCTCGGCCGTGTAAGAGTCCGCCATCTTGTTTGTACTGGCCCGCAATGAGTCTTGGGATACGTTGGGTGCATCCTTCGCGACCCTGGAAAAGGAGCACACATTTGTCGGCTGCATCTGAAGGTGCCTTCGAAGCGCACTCGTAGGACGCAGCCCACTTTTTAGAAGAAAAAAAAAAAAGTATTAAAAGTGCCTCTTATACACCGAATATTACGGTATGTGAATTCCCTGCTTTCTTTTGCAGCGGTCTCATCGTGCTGGAGATACGAGGAAACGAGACGGTTCCTGAGGTGGAGACGACTTCAGGCTACGCACTACTACACTTTTTCAGCGACGCTGCCTATAACTTGACAGGATTTGAAATATTTTACTCGTAAGTATCGCTGCTCTAATATAAATCTATACGTGTAGTAAAACCTGATTAATCCCTTTTTAATTGTTTGCATTGTTCGTGCTGAGCTCCTCACACAAACTCCCATTGTGTTGTGTTTTAGGCCTTCACTTCACATGTGTAAGAGCAGTATTTATTGATGTGTGTAATTTATTATAGATTGGTTTTAAGATCCATTTATTTCCCCCAGCTAATGATGGATGTAACACGTTTCTACACCCAATATTTCAGCAGCAAAGGACTGGCACATGGCGTCTCTGCTGGACTAAAACCTACAGAAACAATCACCGTTAATGACCAGCGACCTGCTCGATAGTTTTTCATCCATTACCTCTCTTTATCCCCTCGTCGCCTTTGCCAAACCCTAGATGATGCTCATTAATCTCCCTCAGAGTACAGCCCTCTATGTGGCCTAAATACTGAGTACAGCGTTGGCTAAACGAGAACATCTTTCTGTCCAGGATCAACTCGTGTCCCAACAACTGCTCCGGCCACGGGAAGTGCACGCCGGGTAACTCGGCCGCCAGCAGAGTGTACTGCGAATGCGACAAGTACTGGAAAGGCGAGGCGTGCGACATCCCGTACTGCAGGAACAACTGCGGCAGCCCCGACCACGGGTACTGCGACCTCACCGGGGAGAAGCTGTGCGTGTGCAACGACAGCTGGCAAGGTGAGCTCCGCCTGAACCCAACAGGTGTTCTCTGTGCCACTACATGCTTCTGTTCCTGTTTCTCAAACTGTCAATGAACCTGTTTTTTATTTGTTAGACGGCCATGTAGCCACAACAAATAAAAAAAGTAAAGAATTTCTGGCTCCTTTAAAAACATTTTAAACACTGACTAATGAAAACAGACTTTTGCCACAGGTTGTTAAACGCTGCTACTCCTCCTGTGGCGATCATGCAGGAGGACGTAATGCAGAATGTGTTAGCGGACAAGTGTGAACAGCTGTGTTGTGTCGTGTCACAATGCTGATTGCTAACACGACGATGAGACCTGTGACAGTGCGTTATTATGAGCCTCCAGCTGGAGGGAAACAAAAGCTCCCCACGTGATGAAGCTTGACAGAATCATTAGCGGAGGCGTGTGCTTTTTCACCACAACCCTCAAATAACCCCCTGCCTGTCAAGTCCTTTTTAGGAGCGGCCATGTTTTTGTTTAGATGTTTAAAGTTAAAGCCCTCTGACTTTTCTCTCTCGTGTCGTCTCGTAGGCCCAGACTGCGCTCTAACTGTTCCTTCAACCGAGTCCTTCTGGGTCCTACCGAGCGTCAAGCCCTTCGGCACGTCCCTCGCCAGAGCTTCCCATAAGGCCGTGGTGCAGGAGAAGGTCATGTGGGTGGTGGGCGGATACACCTTCAACTACAGCTCCTTCCAGATGATTCTCAAGTAAGTCACAAGCCCTTTTTTATGCTGCGCTTCGGCCTCAGTGCCGCAACAAAGCTCATGCAGCCTGGACCAAGCAAAACGTGCTGACAGTTTGAGTTTCTTTAACTATTAACTTTACTTTAAATGCTCACATACACATCTAAACATTCATTAATAAAGGAGGAAGCATGGAAAACCTATTCCAGTTTCTCTTTAAAACTGACCAGTGTGGGATTCAAGGTTCCTGTTGTGTGCTTCATGAGTGTTGTGAATTTATAGGTTGCGCATTCATTTAGCTTAATTGACATTTTTTTTATGTCACATGTTTTTTGCCACATTTCTGTGTCACATTCTGGCTCTTGAGTTTTATTTATTTACAAATATTTAAAGGATTACGAACAGGATGCCAATGTGTTTTCTACACACCACTACACATGGAAATTTTTCTAAAACAAGCGAATCAAAAGTATCAAAATTCAAATTTGCCTCTTATCTGAGCTTAAGTGAAAGTCACAGAGTACCTCCGACGTGTCCACATAGCGCCTTTTTCTGGCGGGGTGCTGGGGAGAGCTGGGATGAAGCGTTTGTGCTGGTTTTGTTTCTATGACAACAGTAAGTTTAACTCACTACAGAGCTAACAACACGCGTTGGGCGATAAAAGCACAACACTTACCGGCAACATGTAGTGTCCCGTCCAACAAACGGGCGTTTCGGTCCCTATCTAGCTTTGGGTAGACAAACAGCCAAAACAAGCTGCTCCTCCATGTTTGGTGGTAACCAGGGTGACGAGTGGCGCCCCATCTGATTGGTTGGTGGCGGTGACGACACCAGCGCCTTCCTGAAAAGCTGCCTCCAACATACATTCAGTTTCATGTGTTCACGAGTGTGCAAAATCTCCAGCTAAACATAAAGTACCCGTGTACCTTCGGCATGAAGGGAGCTGCTTCTTTCTGTGCGCATGCTCGATTAAATCAGGAGGGACAGATGAAATGTCAGCTGTCTAATGGATGTGTTTTGTGTTTTGCACACGTTTCATGTGTGAGTAATGTTCCGTTTCTTTGCTCTGCAGCTACAACCTGGAGAGCGGCATCTGGAATACAGTTCCCATCAACAGTGGCCCTGTGCCAAGATACGGCCACTCACTGGCTGCCTACCAGGTAAACACACAGATGGGCCAGATTTAGCTTCTTCTGGGTAAAGGAGAAGTTAGAAACCCACAACTGTTAACACAAGAGGAAGTACAGGGAAATAAAAGCAGTAAATATCATCACTTTTAAGACTCTAAAAACAATGAGTGGTTAAGTAAGCAGTTTGAGACACTTTTATTACAGCATCAGTCTGCTTCTCCTCATGCTTGTTTCAACACGTTAAAGAAATCTCTCCTCCTCCTTCCAGGATGATATCTACATGTTCGGTGGGAAACTGGAGGCCGGCTGGGCGAACGTGACGGACGAGCTGTGGGCGTTCAACGTACCCAGTCGGACGTGGCAGAGGAGAAACCCTGTGGTCGGCCCGCCGGCCCAGGCGCAGATTTACGCCGTGGAGGGCCACTCGGCCCACTGCGTCCTGCTGGAAGCGGGCGAGGCCGTGATGCTGGTCATCTTCGGCTACTCCCCCATCTACAGCTACGTCAGCAACGTTCAGGAGTACAACCTGAGTGAGTCACAGCTGAAAGAGCCCACGATATCTGAGATGATACATATCAGGGGTAGTGAGGAGGATAGAATAAAAAACGCCGTTATGATTTGAAGGACGTCTCCTCCTCTGTATTAAAAGCTTGCTGCGTCTGTGTCCTTGTCAGAGTCCAACACGTGGTTGGTGCCTGAGACCAAAGGAGCCGTCCCCCAGGGAGGCTACGGACACAGCAGCACGTACGACGCTGTCAGTGGCAGCGTGTACGTTCACGGAGGCTACAAGGCGCTGCCTGCCAACAAGTACGGCCTTGTGGACGACCTCTACCGCTATGACGTTAACATCCGGACGTGGTAAATGAACACTTCTGCTTTCTTTATTCATGTCTGTGTATATGACTCTGTGTGAAACGATTTGCCCTTGACTCACTCGTGTATGTTTCAGGTTCATTCTGAGGGAGAGCGGCTATCCGCGCTACTTGCACTCGGCTGTTCTGCTCAGCGGCACCCTCCTCTTCTTCGGCGGGAACACGCACAACGACACGTCACTCAGCAACGGGGCCAAGTGTTTCTCTGCTGACTTCCTCGCATATGACATCGGTAGGACTCCTAATATTTGAGTATAAGTGCAGACCATTCAGGCGCAGGGAAACCAAACGCACCGTTACACATGCTCTCATGTTTTCCTCAGCTTGTGACGAGTGGACGCTGCTGCCCAAACCCGACCTGCACAGGGACGTCAACCGCTTCGGGCACTCTGCTGTGGTCAGCAACGGGTGAGTCTCTCACGCGGTTTGAGTTTCTCAATCATATGTTTATAAACACATGTGTATGATTCATTTTTGTCCCTTGTAGAACAATGTAAAGTCACATAACAGCCTTAGCCAAGACTTTCGTGCCTTGTTTTCATGTTTATTTTTCAGTAACCACACACAAAACTAACCCAGCTACAGACAAAGTGTCGTCTTTAATCTGTTCAGGCTTTTTGGTTTCCAAGGAGATAACTGCTGAGATGCTGAAGTAGAAGTTAGGAAGGTATTTTTTGTGACTATCAAAACACTGATAAAGGAATTAATAGCCTGTAAAAGTTATTAAAAAGGTTCCAAATCGCTACAATCTCCATTATTTCTACTTTCAACAGTACTGAAAGGTACCGAAGCTTTGAGAAAAACACATTTCAGGTCAGTTTTCACTCAAATCTGCCGCAAACGAGAGAGAGAGAGGGAGCTGTGGTCGAGTGACATAGACGGCTCACACGTCAGCACGAGCACGCAGGATGTACAGGATTTAGTTTGTCTGCTGCTGAAGTCGCGCTGCTTCCTGCCAACTGTGTGCGTCTGTCTTCTCCGCCCTCTGTCACCTACAGCTCTTATACTGCTCACACTCATAGGCCGGCAAATACCGACGTTTTGTAAAGTCATTTTGGCTTCTAATAAAGATGCAAAAGTAACTTTTGGAAGCTACTTTAGATTTAGTCTGAAGATGAAAATGTTTATTTTAGTGATTTTTTGCCTTTGTAGTTTTAGTCAATAAAATGTCATCACGTTTTACTCAACGTGCGTTTTAGTCAAAAGGTCGCTGTCCCCCCCGTCTCCCTCTTCTCGTTTTTACCTGTTTGCTTCAGGTAAGAAAGACTTTAAATTTCAGCAGATCATCCAAACAGTAAATGAACGATGAGGACACAGCATCTAAAGATAACTTTTCATCACCGCTTCTCATTTAAACAGTCTGACAGAAGCAGACAGCCGATGATCACTTGCGGAAGAAGCGTCAAGTGACGTGTAAAATGCCTATTTTCCTGTGAGCGCGCACAGAGCCTGAAGCAGAAAACCTG
This sequence comes from Semicossyphus pulcher, assembly GCF_022749685.1. Classification (NCBI taxonomy): domain Eukaryota; kingdom Metazoa; phylum Chordata; class Actinopteri; order Labriformes; family Labridae; genus Semicossyphus; species Semicossyphus pulcher. The sequence continues at coordinate 15,162,050 of NW_027211670.1, read as the reverse complement.
GGTGACACATGAAGTTCACAGCCACCTTGGTGATACCTGTTACCCAGTTACAGGAATGCATTGCTTGTATTTTGACGGACAGATTAGACGCACAGTGAGGGGACATTATGCATTTGAAATGTCTGACAGGCAATCGCTAACATTTTCGTCTCGTCTTGTTATGAAAACAAAACATGCGTGTTGTTAATGTCGCGTCCTCGTCATGGAAAAGAGATCGTTGATGAACATTTTTCGTCATTATTTTCGTTAACGATATTACTGGTCTGTTGCAGACAGACAGAAAGCAGAGCAGAGAGACAGCGCCGTCACCCGGTCTCTACGGTTTCATTCAGTCCCGACCTTCAAAACTCTGCTCATTAAGCTATAATTACTGTAAACAGTCTCTCAAATGAGCTGGTATGTGTTCACTGACTTTTTCTGTGTGCAGGAAAAATTAAAAACAAGAAGAAGATCACCCAATTAACATCTTCTCCTCTTTGCCAGCTCCATGTATGTGTTCGGCGGCTTCTCCGGCATGCTGCTCAACGACGTGCTCGTCTACCGACCCCCCAGCTGCCAGGCCTTCCTGGCAGAGGAGGGCTGCGTGAAAGCTGGGCCCGGGGTCCGCTGCATGTGGAGCGCTGGCCGCTGTCTCCCCTGGGAGCCCAGCATGGCTAATGGGAGCATCACTCCTGCTGCTTTCTGCCCCCCTAAAGCTGGTGAGACGGACATCCAAACATCCAAAACCCTTCTTGTGTTTCATTTCCCCCCTAACTGTCTACTTTTATATGAAAACTTCTGATATATTCCAGAAAAAGTTTGATGTTTTCACACACAAACACCACTAATCCCTGGCCTGTGTTGTCCCTCTGTGTATGTCATTTTAGTCACAGTGGACGAGCGCTGCTACCGGTTCTCAGACTGCGCCAGCTGCACAGCCAACACCAACGGGTGCCAGTGGTGTGACGACAAGAAGTGCATCTCTGCCTCCAGCAACTGCACCTCTGTGAGTGGCCCAACAGGGGGCACCAGAGCACTACAAGTCTTGTGTTCGGCTCCCTGAAACACTCACACACCTTTTTCCCTTCAAATGTCATATGTTTCCTCTTCAGTTAAACACTTCCTGATTTATTTAAACGTGCATTTACCTTTTTTTATTCTCTCCGCTCTCATTACAGAACGTGAAGAACTTCACCGAGTGTCCAGTGAGGAACGAGCAGGTCTGCAGCAAGCTGGCGAACTGCAAGAGCTGCTCGCTGAATCTCAACTGTCACTGGGACCAGAATCAGTCGGAGTGCCACGCTTTGCCCGGTGAGAGAGAGACGTCACAAAAACACTTCCTCGCACACTCCGTCTGATTTAAGGGTTCATTCATTCTTCCACCGGGGTTTGTAGGATGTACTGTACGTCTGATTTAAACACAGCATCTGGTATGTTCCTCGAGATGCGCTTTCAACATGCCGCCCTGATGTTGTTCATCAGCTCTGACAGAATATTTACTCCTGCCTCTCCCTCCACCCACTCCCTCAACTCGGGCTGAATCTGAAGAATCGGTGCTGTCACTTTATCCATAAATTTCACTTCATGAAGTCTTGTCACCTAAAGGCTCGGAGCGGCAGTGGGAGCTGCAAATCATATGTGTGTGCCTGAAAGTGAGGCACAGCATGACACACACACACACACACACACACACATATGTGATGATGGAGTACGTGTCCGCGTACACTCGCACACATACATCTTAAAGAGCACCCGTGATATTTCATGAGAACAGCTATTAACGGGCAATTTGGTGTCAAAATTCATTACATCTCTTTGAGGCAAATAACTGCAGATCACACACCCACTAAATCTGTGACAGAACACACACACACACACACACACACACACACAGTCCTAAATCTGTAGTCCCCTGTGGTTTGGAGGAAAGCAGACTTCTTGCAATCTGCTTTCCTGGCTCAGTTCTCTACTCGCTGTGTTTTTCTTGGACTGTGGCGCCCCCTGTTGGCCTGTAATTAACTAATGTTCTGATTTAAAGTAGCTTTGACTGATATTTTGATATTTAAAAATGTATTATAAGATAATTTGAGGTGAATATGACCATGTGAAAAGGATCTTTGGTGGTGAAATATAACTGGAACCTGCAGCACCCCTCAGCCCATTAGCTGTCCGGCTAACTACTACTGCTACCTCTCTCATAGCGGAGCTGTCGGCTGCAGAAGGCTGCGATCAAGGGAACAAGTCTCGAGTCTAGCTGGTGAAGTGGCAGAGATTTCCCTTTGGGGTAGAAAAGCAAAAACTCTTTGCTGAAATTTGATAAAAGATTTTAGAGTTTAGATCAACCAGGCAGGCAGAAGCACGACTCCAAATACGTTATGTTGCGTCAGGCCACTGTTTCCTTACACGTTGAACATTTCAGCCAAAGAAAACATTTTTATAGTGGCCAAAGAAAACATTTTTATATTTCTGTGAACGTCACATCTTTATCTGGTCTTATTATACAAAATTGACGCTAAAATAGCCCCATGGCGGGAGCTGCTGTCTTGCGATGGTGACGTCATTTGGAGCCAGACTTGCACAGAAGAGATCGGCAGTTGGAGCCGCCGTAGCCACTTCCGCTAACCGAAACACACACTTAAATTACTGAAAAAAACAGCAGTGATCCAGCGCATCAGTGTGTTTAACAGCAGAACAGCTTCTTGTGTTCACAGGTATATTAACTTCAGTGACTGTAGTGATTGTTTTAGTTACGTCCCCTCTCACTGTTCCTCATCTGCTCTCCTAATCCGGAACATATCAGCTGCAGGAGCCGTATTTGTCAGAGCTGTCAATCATCCCTTTTACAGCATCAAATAACTCATTAAAAATAAACTTGTCAGAAAAATGAACACTTGGATGTAAACCAGCATGATAAGAACTAACTATAATCACAGACAGCATGTTTGAGAAACATTTATTTGACGTGTATGTTGATTTTATAGTTTGGCTCATGTCCCATCTGTTAACATGGAGGAGGCGGCTTTATGACCTATACTGCAGCCAGCCAGCAGGGGCCGATAGAGATGTTTTGGCTTCACTTTTATGCCGCTGTCATGTCGTCCATCTTTTTATACAGTCTATGGTTTGTACTCACACCTCTTCCCTTCACCCTCCAGCCCAGCAGTGCAGCGAGGGATGGAGCCAGGTGGGCGAGGCCTGCCTGCGCATCAACTCCAGCCGGGAGAGTTACGACAACGCCCAGCACTACTGCAAGAACCTGAACGGGAACATCGCCTCCCTCACCACCTCCAAACAGGTGGACTTTGTGCTCGAGGAGCTGAAGAAGCTCCAGCAGCACGACAAGGTAAACGCAAGCGAGTAAATAAATGAGACAGCTGCTATTAGCCGTAAAACATGAGTGACATGGTTGACGGATTACAGACGAGATGTGTTATCTGTTAGTCGAGCCTGTCATTATGCCGCCTGATCAGTGTTGTGCTCTGCTCTGTCTTCTGTCTGATTGCGGCGCTCTTTTGTGTAATTTATGTCTTCCAACTGTTTCCCATCAAGTCTCTTCCCCCCTTGGCAGCACGGTTTGTTTCTGACTCCGACTCCGAGTAGAAAACAATGCGAGGAGTCCGTTTCTGAGACGGCGCGCCTGATGAGTCAGACTGTGATAATCACGCTTCACTTAGCTTTGTTTTGCTTCGTTTGAATTGTTTGATCCCTTGTAACGCACTCACAGATTCTTCTGTCTCTCGAGCCAGGGCCACGCGACTCGCTGTCTGTGGGAACAATCAGAAGCACTTACAGACTCTAAGACAATGACTGCTGCTGTGTCTGCTTTTCCCTTTTAGTTTGCTTTTATACAGTGCAAACTTTAAGTTGTCTGATCAGTTTCAAAAAGCATTACTCGTATATCAGGATTTGAAAGCGCAAAGTTCTGATGGCCGGTGAGAGCTAGCATGGAGGTGGGTGCTTCTGGGATTCCTCCCCTGAGGTGTCGTGAGGGGAGGTGCCCACTTGATGCTGCCTCTCGCTGCTCATCGAACTACAAGTTTGAGTTGTTGGGGCCGTTTGGAGCCATGTGATAGGGTAGGTAGTATCGGCGTTGTCATTACCTGCCGCTCGCATGACAGAGTCTGGGTCTGTTGAAGTCGGCAACGCTGCTTGGGTTGCGGTGGGTTAATTATAAGTATCGGGATGAGGGCACAAGGGGAGGGGTTTCGTCACTGAGCACTTATCATTAGAGCACAAGTATCTTTGTTTTATTCAAAGTCAAAATGCTTGTGTCTGTTAGTGGCATTCAAACTTCCTTCTTGAGTTCAAATTTTCCTCACAAATGCTGGAGCTGAGTACGTCCGACTTTGCTACGACCGACTTCTTGATTCACCAAGCCAAACGGACACTGGTCGTAGCTGCGCCTGGTCTTATGATGCACGTCCACGTGAACACTCAGAAAGCGGTGCATGTTGCCAAGCAACACACTTCTCCTCTCTCGATCGAAGTTATGGATAACCTGAAAGAAAATAAACATATTTTTTAGTGAAATGAGGAAACTCAGAGTTGTTTGCAGAACATAAAACTGTTCACACAAATAAACAAAAGCTATTGTCAAGGAAAATGATCACCGCTGCGATCAATAATGAAAGCATGCCATTGCCTGATGCACATTTATCCACGGTGTTTTCAAAGGCCCCGTTGGAGTAAAACCTGATCTTAATCAGCACCTGCAGGGCGGGGACAGCGCCGCGTTTCTGTCAGACTCATGCCGTAGCTGAGGGGAGAGCGCTTCAATTTATTCAAACAGGACTTACCTGCCAAAACGAAACGTATCTATAAGCTCACAGTCCGAGTGGGTTGGTCCGATCACGGATGACTCTCTTTATTTATCATCCTGTAAAACAACAAGACGCACTGCCTTGTGTTGGTGACCTTTACTTTGTTTTACCATGGATTTCAGTCTGACTTTTTGAACCTACGCCTGCTCCATCCTAGGCGTAAAAGATAGACCCCAGTGCAACAAAAACAGGGCTTAAGTCTAACTGCTGCACAGGGCGTAATTTAAAGTCTGTCATAACTTTCAGCTCTAAGCCGGACGCAGCGTTACACCCAGGCGTACGCCCAGCTGGTGCACTCGGGTCCTTGACACTGGAAATCTCCAGTTTCAGCAACATGACTCGTAAAAATTGTCACTCATTAATTATATGTTTTTAATGATGTTAACGGCGTCTTAATTGAAGCCTCTTCATCTTTAATGGATATTTCAGGCTGACACAAACCTTCTCATCATGCCTCAGCTACACGTCCTCTTTGCACTGACAGAACAGTGCAGCCTACTGATGATTTTCCGCCTGTTGTATTCATGAGCATCTCATTTGTTTTCAGTCCTCATGCATGAATCTCGCCTTGACTTGCCATTTCCCATCATTTTCCTGCAGGCAAATAACTCATCACACCTGTGAAATTATTTGTAGCACGCTTTTTTAATGGCGTTCTTGCTTCCCAGATGTAAATATTGCAGTCATTTATTTCTTAAGTACCCTCATGGCGCAGAAACGGAGGCACAGACAGTATCTTCCATTTCAGTGCCCAGTGGATTTTTAAACCTTTTACCGTGTCTCTGCAGCGGCTCTCTCCCTGGGTTGGCCTGAGGAAAATCAACGTGTCGTACTGGGGCTGGGAGGACATGTCACCCTTCACGAACAGCAGCCTGCGATGGCTGCCCGGCGAGCCCAGCGACTCAGGCTTCTGTGCGTACCTGGAGGAGCCTCAGGTGTCCGGCCTCAGAGCCAATCCGTGCACTGCCACCGCCCACGGGCTCATCTGTGAGAAAGCCACTGGTAAGAAACACACACGCAGGAATATTCTACTTGTTTCTTATTTGAGAAAAAAAAAATCATCCTTTTTTTCCTCTCTGGTCCAGGAAACCCCAACCAGAGCTCCCGTCCCTCCTGTAAGAAGCCGTGCGCGCTGCACACAAACTGTGCCAACTGCACCAGCCAGGCAACAGAGTGCATGTGGTGCGGCAGCGCTCAGCGCTGCGTCGACTCCACCGCCTACGTCATCTCTTTCCCTTATGGCCAGTGTCTGGAGTGGCAGACCGGAGAGTGTTTGGGTAAGTGTCTCTTACTGAAGTTAATCCAAGTAAGGCTGCTTTGTTTATAGTCTGACATTAAGCTCTCACAGATTGGCTCCTATAAGAGGTCAATATTCATCAGCGAGAGAGCGGAGGGGGAGGTGTTTGTGTCAGAGAGAAAATGGTATTAGTTTCTTGTGATTGGCTTTGGAAGGTGTTTTTGGTTTGTTACGGCCAATTAGTCTCGCGTATAGTCGACCAAACGGGTAGATTTCCCTGCTGACCGGGCTGCAGATGGACTCTTTAGCATTAGCTTTAAGAGGTTTGAAGATATCAAGGAAGAGTTTTAGACAAATGTTGAAACTTTGAACAACTAAAGTACATCAGGAACAAACAGGAAGTGCTTTCTTATCATGTTCTGTAAACTTGGCTTCTATTGCATTAACTAATACTCCATAACATGAATAGTTGGTAAGCAATCAATACCAAAGATACTATTAAACGTTTCCAACAACTTACAATAACGTAAAGTGCTTACCACTCCAAAGATGTCTGTTATACAGGTGTGTCATAAGCCTCTTTTACACTGCCAGTTCAAAGCAGGATTATTACACCTGTTACGCCTCATCTTTAAAGAGGGGGTATCATGCTGTTTCACATTTTAATACATATATATAATGTTACAATGTTGCATGTTCAGACTAAACGTGGGTGAAGTTTCAAATCTGTAGGTAAAAGTATGTCGGAGTAATCCCCGGGCTTCTCAGCTCAGTCTGCAGGTTTCACACAGTTTTTTCTACATGCTGCACTTTGTGACGTCACAAAGTGCCGCCTAAGTAGGTTTCAGAGAGCTGGCCAATCAGAAGAAAGTGGGCTTGTAGGGGCGGGGTTTCTTAAAGGAACAGAGCCTGACTGATTCGTTTCAGGCAGAGGTTTTTTTAACTGTAAATGATGCTAAGCTACTCCACAGGTATCACAGTGAAATGTGAAGCTTTAAATTAGCATACCCCCCCTTTAATGTAAAACCCACAGAGGTGGCACTGAGCCGGCACTGGAGGTAGTAATATAGGTGTAACAGAGGCGAAAGAGCAGTGTGGCTTCCCACCAGTGTTGCAGGGTTTAATGTAAAATGTGAAAGGCGGAGTAACGGCGGTGCTTCTTTGCGAAGCTGTTGCGGAATTGCAATGTTAAAAGGGCTTTTGGGGATAAATGGGGATTATTCATAAAACACAGATTACCAGGTGTTTTACACTCGTGTTACTAGGCAACAAACAAAGACTGAAACAGAAACAAAAAGAGGAATTAACCATCAGGGTTGGATAGACAGGGTAAGAGATTCCAAACAAATGTAAATGATCAGTTAAATAAGTAGTGAAAACATTGATCAGGGAGCTCCTTCACCTGAAGGTCAGTGTAGTTGTTCAGGTAGATGCCTTGTGATGTATGTATTTTTCCCATAGTCGTGTCACATCGTAAAAAACACAGATCAGTTTAGCGAGTAACAAAATTCAGGTAGCTGACGGGTACAGGCTCAAATTCATTTGTGTCAGCTGGTGTTGGGTTACCCAGAGACGCAGGTATTTGTCTTGAGGAATTTTGTCTCTTTCAGCGTGAAGGACAGAGAAGGGTATCCTGTCCTGTAACTTCTCTCTCTATTCTTCTATTTCTGTTTGTTCTGCCTGACTCTGCTCTTTCACATTCGCTCTAAAGTTTCAGTCACCACTCAAGTATTGAATTATGTCACCTTTTTAACTTCTTTCCTCCTCGTTCTCAGTGCACACAGAGGCATGACTTATGCTGAGTATACGGCATAAATGCACTTAAAGCAGTGAAGTAGACCAAGGATAGAATACTTTCAAGTATCGTCGCCTGCGGGGAGACTTTGAGAGGGCAGGCTGTGCTGTGTTTGTGGCTCTCAGTAGAAGGCAGTCGACTGTTGCGGATCAAAGTCTGGATGAGAAGTGAGAAGTGTTTGTAGGTGGCAACTTCCTATTTACGGCTTTTAAAAGGGATTTCTACCCCGTCATGTATCCAAAACAGCTTCTCTGTAGGCACATCTTACCACAGCAAAGCCATCAGCATCACATCTGTGCAATATGAACACACTGTGTGTCAATTTATGGGTGGGGAAAAGTAAGAGCTGCATTTACTTCAGACAGGATTTAAAACACTCAAGGTCAGGCTGACTTTCCCTTTCTCCTCACAGCGTTTTACTCCGTCCTTGATTTGATCTTTTATATGAGGACTGGCCTGAAAGCTCCCAGCATCAGCACTGTTCCTGCAGTTAAAGCTGTTGGTGTGAGCGGAGCTTAAAATCTTACATAACAAGGGTTAATAGGTAACTTTTCTGATAACTGATTTGCCATTTTTGCTTGAAAATCAAGTGAAAAACTTTAAACATCGGCAGGCTCCTGGTTTTAAAATGTGCAGACTAAGTCCACTAAGGCGTTTTTTTTTTGCACTAGCAGCGCCTAGTTTCTCTACAAAACCAATTCAGTTCAGCGTTTCAGCGTCCGAAACGCAAAACCGCCCTCGGCATCAGCTGTGTTTTTTGTCGCTGCTCTAGCGCTCTCAGTTGCTTTTCTTTCTCATCTCAGCCGCGCTTGCGTCACCTAACGCCGCTCCTGTTGCCTAGCAACAGGTACTTGTAAAGATGTGTTTCAAGGGTCCTTTCGTTATCTTAAACATGTGTATCTCCAGCTTTTCAAATGAGTTGAAACCAAAAACGTTTACATTTTAAAGTGTATTCCTCAGCCGCGTAAAAGTCCGTCATTTTGTCTGAAGTGGCGCGCAATGCATCTCAGGATACGGTGGGCTGCGAAGGATGCACCCGACCGTCGGTGTGTCCGAAACCGCGTACTATCAATCAGTCAATCAATCAAATTTTATTTGTATAGCGCCAAATCATAACCAGAGTTATCTCGAGACACTTTACAGAAAGAGCAGGTCTAGACCGACTCTTTGTTATGTTATTTAAACAGAGGCCCAAAATGAATCACCATGAGCAGCACTTAGCAATATTCGGCACATTGGCAGAAAAACTTCCTTTTAACAGGCAGAAACCTCGAGCAGAACCAGACTCATGTTGAACAGCCATCTGCCTCGACTGGATGGGCCGAAAATGGGATAGAAGGAGATGCAGGATAGAGACAGGCAAAGAGAGCAACAACAACATATGTTCTTGTTACCACAACAACATATGTCCTTGTTACATGAACAACAACAGACACATACTTGGTAACATGGTTACAATGCCAATAATAGTGGTAGACTAGGGTGAAGATTAGCAAAATAAATAAATAAATAAATTAGCGAGAGAAGCAGAGTAATGATAAAGGCTGAGTATCGTACTAATCAATACTAACCGTGATGTAAAACTGAGTATGTCATGCGTTCCCATCTCATATTATGTAATTTTGTGTATGCGAGAAATGCCCGGATGTTTCCTAGATCGGCCCCAGATACTTGAGTATGATACTGGAGCTTACTGGTCGTACTCAACCGCCCCAAAATGCATTGCGGCTATTCAGCTTCTACTATGGCGGAGATGGACCGGAGATCAGACTGGACATACGTAAACGATTAAGTCACGTGATACGGAGAAGACGGCTCTGAGTATGATGCGAACGGCATCGTAATAGTCAGGTTAGTAGGCAGTACGTTAGTATGCGGTTTCGGACACAGCCCGTATCTGAAGGAGCCTTCGAATTGGGGGAGCCTTCGACGCGGTTCTGTGACGTCCTGGTTTGGGACTCCGCTTGTGTGTGTTATTGACCGGCAACCAGTCCAGGGTGTACCCCCGCCTCTCACCCAGAGACAGCTGGGATTGTCTCCAGCCCCCATCGCGACCCTGAACAGGATAAGCGGTATAGTTAACGGATGGATGGGAAATAGTCCGCAGCTGCAGCTTTAGCTTGATAAAGCTGCGAAAATCAGCAGCTCGGTGTTAGTAGTTGATGCATTCTTATCTGTGCCATCATCATATTTACAAGTATGGTTTGGTCAGAAAGCATTAAAGAAAACAAGTTAGTCATCATAGTCGCTGGGATACTTGTTGATTAAAGTGACATTCTGACATCTGTAGATTACAGGTTGCATTTAAAGACATGTCAAGACACAGCTCTCGCTCATGTTGCTCTCAGACATCGCAACAGTTCACTTGTCACTTTGATCAATAATCTGTGTAGCTTCTGAGGAATCCTGCGAGAACATTTTGTAAACAGAGAAACAGCCTACTGAATCTTATTATATCAGATCTTTAAGAGTTTGACCTCGAACGTCACATTTCACTGATGTCATCTGCGACTGAATATTGATGTTAGCTGCGTGTATATTTTAAACTGCACTTGAACGCATCCATAAATAAATCCAGTGCCGTGTGGAGAATCTGGGCCAGGAAAACAGGTTACATTTGCTCCACTGCTGTTATAACAGAAAGATGTAAAGGCCTGTTTTGCCGTCTAACAACAGCTCCAGGCGTCACATTTAGTTGTTCATTTTCACACGCATTGATTTGCTGTCAGATTCCCAGAGAAAGATGATTTAGTTTTGGTGGCAGGTTTTTTATTTCGGCTCGCTTTGTGTTACGACGAGACAAAAGTCCTCATCCAGCTGCTTCTCCTCTCAGAATGTAATGTTCCCGAGAAATCTGCCACTTACGGCCTGTCGTCACAACAAACTTAAATGGCCTTACTTTGCGCTGATTGCCCCCGCCGTTGTCATGGTTTCACATCCATTAGCGGAATAGCTGGAGATTTGTTTGACATAAAGTGAGGTAAAAGCACTCAACGTTTGTCTCCTTAAAATAGTAGTGGCATTCTTCTCCGAGTGTCTCTGTGGCAGGCGAGCGGTGGCGCTGAAAACTTGTCAAGCAATTTAGGGTGGCCTGAAAGTTCGTCCCCCGACTGAGAAAACAGCACCGCTCCCCTCTGGTTTCTGTGTTCTGAGCGAGCTGCCACTTCGCTCTTCACATTTAAACCTCTTATTGAACTTTGCTACAATCACAAAGTTTTCTCTAACCCCGGTTTGCTGACACGATTTCTGTCTCATTCTTTGGCCTTTCCCTCTCAATCACCTGCTCAAACACCTGCCTCTTAACCGCTTGAGTCTGTCGCTGTGACAGCTCACTAGATAACCAGTTTGTGTTTCAGGGCAAAGCACATTAATGCCCCTTAAAGTCCTGCTAAAATAAAAGCCTGAAAGAAACATCCCTCAGCGTTTTGATCCCTGCAGCTTGATGATAAAACTTTCAAAATGCGGGTGCAAGTGAGTCTCACTCTTCTTCTTCTCTTTCAGCCCAGAACTGTTCGGGCCTGCGGACGTGCTCCCAGTGCTTAGAGCAGCCCGAGTGCGGCTGGTGCGGCGACCCCAGCAGCACGGGGAAGGGTCTGTGCATGGAGGGCTCCTACCGAGGCCCCATGAAGAGGCCGGCGAAGCAGCAGGGCCAGTCCCAGGACATGAGCCTGGAGCCGGGCAGCTGCCCCAAAGACAAAGGCTACGAGTGGGCCTTCATCCACTGCCCCGGTAAGGAATCACTTCCTGTCTGTGTTACTGAAGTTACAGATCATGTGTCATGTTTAAAAAGATGTTCTGATTAAGGATTCCTGTTTCAGCCTCCCTATGCAACTAATCCCTCCCTGATGGCTTTATGCAACCTTATGCTAGTGAGGCGTTTAATGCTCTCATCAAGGCCAGCCCATACAGCCGCGTCATGTAACACGATCATAGACTATGATGGATTAGATGATGGATAGGCTATAGGAGGATGGGAGGCATCATTTATGTGTCATAAAAAAAATTTCTTCTTCTTAACATCACATGAATTAAAGAGAAAAAACTTGAAAATCTGCTCAAATCAAGTTAAGATTAACATCTTGGTAACAACAAGCTAGTTGCTCATTAGCATGTATATTAGTAACATAACATATGAGCTGTGTCTGAATTCGGGGGCTGCATCCTGCGAAGGAGGCGGTTTACGGAGGATGAGTCATTTCTAGCCCGTGTGGACCGCTAAGGCCGAACTGTCTGGTCTAAGAAGGACTTCGGGACCTGTTCCCGCCCTTAACCTTGCATCACCAAACGCGGCTCCTGTCGTCTAGCAACAGGTGACTAGCTATCATAACTGATGTCACGTATCTTCCCCGTCCGCTTGAAAGTCCGCCATCTCGTTTGATTTGCCGCGCAAGGAATCTCGGGATACGATGGGCCTTGAAGGATGCACATGGTGGATCGTTCGTGGCCCGGGAAAAGGAGGACGCGTTAGATGGAGCCTTCGATGTGGGACAGCCTTCGGGACAAAGCTGTTGGCTCTTTAACTATTCTGCATGACAATAATCTACAACTACAAGTACATTAATAAAAGTCTTTAGCAACAATAAACCCTTTATTACTGCTTATTTATAGTAAGTATCTGGTTGTACGTGAGTGTGTCCCTTTAATACACCAGGTTAACCTTTGAATCTCTCTTACCTAATAAATAATTAATTCTTATATTTAAATTATTTTTTCTAATTTGTTTCCCCAATAGAACAATAGTGTTAATTTCGGTTCATTAAAAGTTGCAGCCATTAAAAAGGCGAGTCTGATTAAAGCGTAATTAATAAGACATGGCAGACAGCAGCTCCTGACGGCTCTAACGCTTCTGTTGCTTACAAACAAACAACCCTGGGTGTCAGCGTTGCTGTGCTGGTGTCAGATCGGAGCTGTTTGTTTGCTTACGGGGAGGATCATCAAAACCAACGTGTGACTTTAACACGCACTATTAAAAACTTTCTCTTTAGAAACAGTGTTTTGCAGACAGATGGGATCACGGCCGCCGGCAAAAAAATCCCCCCCTCGTCATGTCTTCCTTATTATTAAGCCGCTCTGGTGATCTATAACCTCTCTCTGTTTCTCCTGCAGCGTGCCAGTGCAACGGCCACAGCACGTGCGTGAACGGCAGCGTGTGTGAGCAGTGCCGCAACCTCACCACCGGCCCGCACTGCCAGACCTGCATGCCCGGTTTCCACGGAGACCCCACCAACGGCGGCAAATGCCAGGGTGAGTTATGAACAAATTAACATTCTGCGCGCGCAAATCGACGGATTTACTTGTTATCACTTTGTGTTTTAACCCCTTTAATCTGAGCTCCATCGTCTGCACACATTTCATCTCCAAACAAATACAACACAAATTAAACTCTTATTTGCTCTCGACCTGCTGTGTGTACATGATAATTAAACTTTTAGAGGGGATACCATCTTCTTATTGAATTTTAATCAGTGTTATTTCATGATAAACATACAGTAATACACCATAATGACCAGCAGAGGGCACTGTTGTGTTCTGATTAGACTCAGTGACATTTGTTTGTCTTGTTTGATTAATGAGAAAGTGGCTCCATATGTTGGTTTCATTAACTGTGAGGAGGAAAACAGCTAAACACAAAACAGGCGCCTGCTTTCTGTTGGTTTATTTTTCCCTCTCAGTGTTTAACAGTGTTTTCCTGACATTAGAGTGAGTGCACGGCAAGTGGGAACTAAAGGTAAAGCTGAAGGTCAAACACAGAATCACTGTGTTCCTGCTTCATGTGTCTTGATTGTAAACGAAGGCGTATAAACACGCTGTGAAACATCACGAAGACACGACATGAATTCCAACAGCTCTAACCCGCTAAGATTTATTTTTGACAGTTCGCAGGCTGCTTGTATCCAGTTTTCTCTCTTGATTGAGTTTTCTGAATAGCGCATGATGCAGAGATTTATTATCTGCGTCTCCTGCTCTCTGCAGAATAAATTTCCACGAGCGACAGCCGCCCCGTAATTTACCCAGCATTCTTGTTTTTTTCAAAGCAAAAGCGCATAACGTCTGCAGAATTTAACGCGGAGAATGGGTGTAAACATTAGGGTCGTTATCTTAGAAATTGGCAAACTAACTCTGCGTGTGTTTGACGACACTTTCAGGGTGTCTTTTTTGTTCAATAAATTGACTGGAGGCTGGTGAGCAGAGCTTTCCCTGTCAAGAGTGCGTTTAGCCAAACGCGCCCCTGATGAGGCATGAATAGCATTCCTGAGAAATTACACGGAGGCTATTGTTTGACTCGGGAGCCACACACACTTACGTACACACCTGGGAGCTTTACGGTCTCAGATACCATCTGTTAATGCTTAGGCTGTTAGTGCAACCTGTAAAGTGAAACGACACAGGTGAGCATCTGTAAAGGGAATTGTCTTCTTAGTCTCCCAGAGCCCGAGGAGCGAACGCCTTTAAATCATAATGTGCAATAATGACACGCTGATACCAGGCATGTGCAGGGTAAGACGCCAATTACACACCGACCCCTGCTCTCGCCTGCACAGGAAAAACTAGTTGGTTAAACTCATTATTATATTTAATTAACTTGCACAATAAAGCACACGCAATTGTTTTCAAGATGTTATCAGGGACGCAGCACCGGGGGGAGCCCCGCGCAGAGGCCCGGAAATTAAACCAGCAGTACAGAGAGAGGCACAAAGATGACATCTTGTAGAACCAGCTTTGTTTGGCTGTTATTTGATTGTCTGCTATTTGTTATTGCTTCCTTTTTTCCACATGCGATTGCATTCAACGAAGAAAATGCCGTGTTTTATGAAGACTTTGAATAAAACAAATTAAAACATTCCGCTGCTCTGGTTTAGCTTAGCACACACCCCATGTACAGAGGCGCAGCCCTCAACGAAAAGCGACCCTCGGCTCTCTCCCCACTTCCCTCATTTCCAACTTTATTCCCCGTCCTCTTCAATAATGGCAGGCCAAAAAAATAAAGAAGGGGGTGGGGGTTAGCTCACTCGGCAGGGCAGGTGCCTAATGTGCAGAGGCAAAGTCTCCTCACATCGGCCGCTGTTTCGACTACGACTCACGGCCCTTTGGTGCACGACATCCCCACTCCCTCTTCCCATTATTTCTTAACTTCCTAACTATTCGTTTTTTTGGTGGGGTCGACTAAAAAGACTAAAATGTTGCCATTTTCTTATTTTAACATCACCTCAAAGAAATGTTCAATTCAACAGTTAAAGGCCAAAAATGCCAACATTGCTCGCACCTACAAATAGACCCGCACACGCTTGCACAGGTATCAAATAGAGTAAAAACAAGAGTAGGTCAAAACCTAGTATGTGGCTGACTGCATCAGGTCAATGTGCGCTTTTGAGCGCAATATGCTACAAGGACTGTCCTTATGAGGCCGATGACGACGTGTTTGAAAGCAGGTGCCCGCTGTGGACGTAGGTGAGGACAGCAGAGGAGCTGTGGAGGAGCAGCCAAATTCCCCCGAACGAAATATCTAGAGCCGTATAGAGAGAGAGTTGCATCAGTGGAGGTCCAATTTGCTTCATGATCCGCCTTTGCGATGTCGCAACTCTCTCTCTCTACGGCTCTGAAAGTACCGTCACTCACTCAGTCAATCAGTCACATACAGACCTCTGTGTAGGGCTGACCCCGGCGGTCAGCCAAAAATAATTCGATATTTAAAAAATAAATAAATAAAATAAAATAAAATAAATTAATGACAATAAAAATATATAGAAAAATAAAAATTAAAAAATGTAATAAATACATTTGAATACATTGACTACATTTTTTTTTCCTTTCAGGTGAAGCTTACATTCCAGGTTTCTATTATGTTAATGTATCGTTCCAAAATAAGAGTTTGTAGATTGAAGAATGTGCTTGAAAGTTTAAAATAGCTCTTAGAATAAATGTGGAAGGTTTGAGGACAATATTAAACCTTATAGAACAGATACTAAAATATGGTCTACTTTGGCTCTGGTTTCACATCTTAAGACGTATATATATATATATATATTGTTACAGTGTTGGATGTCCAGACTAAACGTGGGTGAAGTTTTAAATGTGTAGGTAAAAGTATGTTGGAGTAATTCCCAGGCTTCTCAGGTCTCACACAGTTTTTTTCTACACGCTGCACTTTGTGACGTCACAAAGAGCTGGCCAAACAGAAGAACGCGGGCTTGTAGGGGGCGGGGTTTCTTAAAGGGACAGAGCTGACGGAGTTGTTTCAGGCAGAGGCTGAACTGTAAACTATGCTAAGCTACTCCACAGGTATCACAGAGGGAAATATGAAGCTTGAAATTAACATAATACCCCCCCTTTAAATATTCACCTGTTGACAGGTTCACAAATAAGAAAACATTCAGCTTTAACAGCAGGAATATAAATCACTACAGAACATCCCAAGCAGATACGGTTATGCTTTCGTGTGAAGACAGGGTCTCTATATTCAGAGTTTACATACAGCTGGCAGGCAGCGAACCCTCCTGTCCTTCATGACTTGCACACAGTGCAATTAAATCCCTGAATCATAAGCTGTCATGTGTCAGAGAAAGTGCTGAAACACTGGGTTAAAAGTAGTCCTGTCACTTGAAATATTCATGTGTACTTCCTTGGGGAAATGTGCGAAGAAGGAAGTATAACATCGGGAGGGGAAACTGTGTCCGCTGACCCCTCCGTAATCCCCCTTCTCAGTGTTTTAAGGCGTTCTGAACTCAACGGAGTAGGTCACTCTTTCTTGCCCTGCAAATGTAAACCTAAAAGACTCCACGCTGGAAGCACTTATAGAGCCAGTTCACTCATCTTTCACACATCTACTCCTGCTAATATTTGTATTCCACGCACACATAGGCACAAATTCCTTGCGGGTATCATTTCCGTTCTAGGACATGAGGCGTATTTTCCTCCTTAAAGTGCAAGATCTTTGACGTTCAGACAGTCTTTTGGGAAATATACTTGTTTAGCATCTTACTCAGATCGATGTTGATTTCATCTCTGCCTGTTCAGTTCAGCAGAAGAGATGTTGGTAGCCTAGCTTAGCACAAATATAGCAAGCAGTGGTAAACTGCTAGCCTAGTGCTAAGGAAAAGAAAACGACACTATTGTGGCAAAAACTGTGGTTTTAAACTGAACATGTGCACACAGCAAACCTAACCAACACTTTATCCATATTTTCAGCTTGTTTATTGCTAATCAATTTTGCCTCCGCCCCCACTGCTCCCTCTCTGTAACACTCACTTTCTCTCCTTCCTGTATCTCTTACAGCTTGTAAGTGTAACGGCCATGCGAACGTGTGCCAGGTGTTAACCGGCAAGTGCTTCTGCACCACCAAGGGGATCAAAGGGGACCAGTGCCAGCTGTAAGTACTCCAACCATGTGTTTACACACACACACACACACACTTACTCTGGCACATACAAGCATTGAAAAACAGTGGTACCTTGCAGCCTTGTTGTGTTGCGTTTTCCCACATTCTATGGTGTAGCTCTGGAGTTCCTCATTAGCTTATGGTCAGTTCAGTATTTTTAGAACAGTTCCAAAAGTGAGGATCAAAAACGGAAAAGTTAAATGATAGATTAGCTGGCCACAAAAATTCTCAGATTTATGGTAATGTCAATCAAAAGTGAGTACCTAGGCTGCCTGACATCGGGTCGGTAATCACCTGAGAGGAAGAAATGATAAAAGGCTCGGGACTACTTTAATAGAAACCCATTTGAACAAGTGAGATAGGTGTATGGGTTGTTGTTGGGTTATGTTTAAGATATTTAATTGACGCAGCGGCTACAGGATCGACTCCCGCCCTCCTTTGCTGCACGTCATCCCTCACTATCTTCTCCCTATATTCCCTGTCTCTCTTCAGCTGTCCTGTCTAACACAGGGGAATGGCTAAACACAATGGTGATTGAGCCTATGGCCCACTGATGAAAGCCTTTGCATGTGCAGTATTACAGACTGGCCGTCTGTGGCGACTTTCACTAAAAATATTAAGCGTCGCCCAGTTAGTGACGCGTTTTCCATCACCCAGCAGTGGTTGGTCTGCCAGAGAGGGTAGGCGGAGCTAAGCGGCTGCTTTTCTGGTCTCTGCAAGTGTTGCGAGTAAACAGTAATCTACTATGGCTGAACAAACAAAGAAAAGATGGAGGACTACAGATACAACTTCAACAATAAGTGAAAATCCAAAGAAAAAGAAACAAACTCGACGCTCAGATGAAGGCAAACAGTCTGAAAAGGAAAGAGACCGTCAGCGAGGAAAATCAAGAGTTACAACCGGAGCCAACCGTGGACGTCACACATGCGACATCGTCTGGATATCTGGGAAGTGTGCTCCTGCAATTACCGTTTATCGCCATAGGTGTCGCCAAAGACGAGGAAACTGAAATGTGCGAGATTACCACTTTAACAAAACAAATTGTTACTATTATACAAATATCAGATTAGTGGACGAGTGCATCTGTCAATCTAATTCTGTCATTTTAGAGAAATGAATTTCTTTCGTACTGTCATGAATAAGTCGGACACGCCCCAAACATTGACCCTGACATCGTCTGACTTTGAAATATCCTTTTCATTAACATAACAGCATCCAAAGACTGTGAGGTCAATGTTTGTGTAGAAAACACAACAGCATTAAAAAGGATCGACTTACAATCTGATTTAAATTACCTCTAACGTGATTGATTATTTCCTTGAAGCATTATGAGCATTGATTTCTGAATCTCACGTGGAGGCTTCAGTGTTGTAATAATTCGTGGGTGTAAAAACAGAGAAGCATCAGTTGGTGTTATACTGGTCAGGAACTCCTCCTCCAGCACCATTTCTGCTGACACGGCGGATTCCAGCCGTGTAGGAGGACCCTCTCCACTTAGTCTGTTTCCCGGTGGTAAGCAGAATGGACGCTGATGTTTTTAATACCCTTAATGCAGCGAGAGTTATGGAGGGGGTCACAGGCAAACATGAGAGCGCATACCCTCCCACACACACACCATGCCATCACACTTTGTTGCTAAAATCACACATTCTCAAAATGACTGTGTGCTATGATCAGAATCACATATCCACACTCATCTGCACTTGTTCTGTCACACGGTTCACACCATATTTAAATGCATGCGAAGCCTCTGATTAAAATATCAGTTTAAATTTAGTCACATTTCAGTCACGTCGCACTGATTCAGACATCTTGAGACATCTTCTCCCTGAATACAGTGACTACATTTGAGTCACATACAGCAGTCATGACACCCTTTAAAGGAACCCTGTGGAGTTTTTACAAACAAAAGTTTTGCTAACATCTTCTGTTTATCAACGAAGTTCAAACCAGTGACTGTTTATAACGTTGGAGGACATGTCCACCTCCTCTTGCTGAAATGCCAAAAAGTGGGCGCTGCCATCTTACGCACACATTCGACTTATATGTAAACTTCAATGACTGTAGTGATTGTTTTAGTTACGTCTCTTCTCGCCGTTCCTCCTCTACTCTGCTACTCAGGAACAGACCGGCTGCAGGAGCCGTATTTGTCAACAGAGCTGTCAATCATCCTTTTGACAGCATCAAACAACTAATTTTAAACTAAACTTATCAGAAAAATGAACACTTGGATGTAAATCAGCAGGATAAGAACTAACTATAATGACAGAAACCATGTTTGAGAAAAATGTATTTGACGTGTATTTTGATTTTATAGTTTGACTCATGTCCCATCTGTTAACATGGAGGAGACAGGCTTTATGACCTATACTGCAGCCAGTCAGCAGGGGGCGATAGAGATGTTTTGGCTTCACTTTTAGGGAGCTGTCATGTCGTCCATTTTTTTTTTATACAGTCTATGGTTCTGACACATTTTTGTGAATGCTTTTCCTTAACCTCCATGTATTTTAAAAATAAAACAGGGACCTACTAGCAAAAACATTACTCCACAGCACAACTAGTGGTCAAAAACTTCACAGGGTAGCTTTAAAACTTTTGGGTTTAAATCTCAAACAAAGGAGTCTATGAATAATGTGTTGTATAAAATACCTAGCTTGAAAGCTCCTTTGAGGAACTTTCGGTTTGTGTTGATTTTGGCGCCCCCTGTGGACAAAGCCGTACCTCTTATCTCTTTGCTGATTTTGTCCTGTACATGCTTAAGTGGTGGTTTTTAACAAAAAATCTCATCATGCTTTTTTTAACAGTCAGGTTAAAGCTGTGGCTGTGGCTCAGTCGTCGTCTCTCAATCGGGAGGTTGGGGGTAAGATCCCTGACTGCTACAGTCACATGTCGAAGTGTCCTTTGGCAAGACACTTGTTTCAGGCATTAAAAATAACTATATAGAAATAATCAATCTTGTTGCTGACGGTCTGTTTGCTTTTGTAGGTCATATAGAGTCATCAGAATTAATTTCAGTCTGTTTCATAACCAGAGAAAAACTCCCCACAGGAGCTTAGTATATTTTCAAGTTTTTTATGTGTGCTTGTCCAAAACAAAACAGGGACCCACTTTCAAAAACATTACTCCACAGCACAACTAGTGGTCAAAAACTTCAGTGTTTTGAAAATCCCTTACTTTAAAGTAAAATCTATTTTAATAAGGAATAGGCCAAAATAACTAGTTACTATGTAAGGTGCATGCAATTTAAGTAAAGTAACAATTTAAGTCTACAGTGTATGCACTCAAATACACATTATACTCTGGAGAAGGGAAGTTTTGCAAATTAATCGGCTGAAGAAGAAGTTTATAAGCAATATATCAATTATCGCAGAATCACTGTATCGTGATATTATCGTTATCGTGGGCCAAGTATCGCGCATCGTATCGTGAGTTACCCTGCGATTCCCTCCCCTAATCCTCTGTGTGTAAACCACATGTTTCCATTAGCTGCTGTGTAGAAGAAAACCATGAAAATATCGTAAGATTGAAATTAAAATGATGACATTTCCTCATAATTACATGCACGTTTAATACTCCAAACGATTGTTGTTACAAACTGTAGTAAGCCGGCCAGCTGACGCTTCGAGACACGTCAGTGTTTGGCAATTTTCTTCTCTCTGATAAATCATCGAGTGCACACGAATCCAAACACCTCCAGTGATAGCAGCAGTTAGAGCAGTTGGAGGCAATAGGACAAAGTAGTTCTCCTGAGCACCGACGATCATCACGTTGGAGCATAACAAGAAAGTTTAACACTACAAGGGAAATGACGTCGGAGACACAGTGGAGCGGCGGAACACATAAAGGTGATGAGAGCATGAGAGAGTGAGGAGGCTGTAGGGAAAGTGAGACCTCTCTAATGCTTCCTGTTGACTTTGACTGTAAACAGATGACACTTTGCCGAAATGACAAAACATCACATTAATTTGCCGCTGCCAGATGGAAAGCGTCGCAGTACAACGCGGCGCTACAATCCGATAGCAGGTGGCTAACAGGCGATCGCATTCTTTGCCACAAATCCGAACGAGGCCGAGCAGCAGCAGCAGGCTGATCATCATCAGCCGTTTAGAGAGAGAGAGAGAGAGAGGGAGAGGATGCGCCCAACAGATCTGGAGCCAGCTTCTGCAGCCCAACACTGATTATGAGCAGCCAGCGACATACACCGCCAGAATATGTTGTTAATTCAGGCTCGTTTACAGCCTCTAATTAGATCAGTGATGTCATCATCAGCGACTGCTCTTCCAGTGGTGACTTCTAATCTGAAAATCAGGACGCACTCTCACATTAAAGCGCCTTCTAGCAACCTTTTTTCAAGTGTATTCTAATGAGAGTGTGTTGACTAACAGTTAGGGTGGTGTGTCTGCTGTCCTCCCCCTCCCACCCTTAAACAAAGACCCCCACGCGAGGGTGCTCAAAAGTACACGCATGCATGCTTTTTCCCCCTCACATGCATCGCAGCCGCCGCCGCCATTAGGACCTCAGGATAATAGCCGCTGTAATGAAGTGAAGGGTGCATCGGTGCAGAATAGATTTGTTTTTGAAAACAATTGATGAGGTCCGCGATGAGTCAAAACATTTCTTATTATAGCGCTTCATTTGGAGGCGCATGTTACGCAGGATTCTTCTCGTGCTGGAGGTCGCAGCTCCGACATGTGTGCTCCAGCCTGAAGGGCAGCGTGTTGGCTCGTAGCACACTTCCTCTGCGCGTGTGTGTGTGTGTGTGTGTCGCAGACAAAGGTTCATGTGTAGATCAAATTAAGATACAGCGGAGGGAGTGGGGGGGATCGCCTGAAGAAGCGTGAGTGCACGCATGCATGCAGGTGTAGATTAAATTAAGATACAGCGGAGAGGAGTTGCATCGTATGCGTCCAACACGAGCACGTGTGTGCGCAAAGGCCAGGCAGCTGAAGCGCCGCAGGAGCGATGCTCCGTAAGGTTCAAGTCCTGTGGCGGCATTTGTCCTCCGTCCTTTTGTACGGCGGTGAAGGAGCCGCTCTGGCCCCGTCCTCTCCTGTCTAACAGTGCGAGAGGTTGGCGCGGCCCCAGCTCGGTGTCCTGCCCTCATTAGATCAGTCGGAGCGCCGATGCTCGTCCTTCAGGATTCGTACGTTAGATAAAGAGTCAGAACCCGTCTTGCATGCATGAGACAATTTTTACAACCGTTTTTTACTCTCCATTGTGTTCCTTAAAAGTGCCAAGACGCGTCAGATGTGTTCCCTCCACCCTCATATGAATGACATGTTTCTGTGCAGCACCTTCCACGTCTGTCTCGTGAATCCAAAATGCCACAAAACAACCGATGTCGCACTATTTTTAGAGGCAGAGTCATCCCCGGTTCACTCTAACATCACTAACAGACACCTCCTCCTCCTCGGCAGCGCTCGTGTCTCACAGTGGGTTCGCGCCCCTCCTTTGCTCCGTGTCCTCGCTGACTCCTCCTCTGATACGCTCATTTGAACAACTTGTATGTAAGATAAAACAACTGTCCACTTAGGAAATAGTTTGATCTTACTCTGCAGTACTTTACAGAGGCTTCATCTACAGTGGTTACATAATCTACCACTCAAGTTCATACAGCACGTGCAGCAGTGAGTTCATCTTTCCATTGTCAAGAATCAGTTTTCTATGTTTGTGTACAGTGTCGACGTTGGAGGGTGTTTGTCTGCTAACAACAATAAATTGGAGGCAAATAGAAGCCAGTAATTGTCCAATTTTCCCACCACGTTTAGCCCGAGGTCAGGAACCTCATTAGCTGGAGTTATAGTTTCATTGGCCTCTGGTTTACAGTCATTTCACACCCGCGGCAAACACAAACTGAGGGTTAAGCACAGGGTAATTATAAATGTATATTCATGTATAAAACACACAAACTTAATAATAAACCTTTTATAGTTATTTTGTTATCAGAACTGGAAGCTTTTTTTTAATTATCACTGGGAGAAAAACTGAAAAACATTTATTTATTCCCACACGAATCAGAATCAGAAATACTTTATTTATCCCCCGAGCCAAATCCGGGCGTTACAGTTGCTCTGATTCAGAGAGAAGTGTGATGAAATATATGGCACAGAAATACAGGAAATATAAATAAGAAATATGTCAAATATGTGCATTATATACACAATAAATGAATGCAGTAATGTAGGTACCATTTATTACACTGTTCTTCATGTGTGAAAGCAGCAGCACACAGTCGTAGTCGGTGTACTACAGAGTGAACTTCCTCATGACAACAAAAGCAAGAAGCAAGCAAGGTGTCAGACTTGTTTGTTTACATTTTCCAGGGCAAAAATTTAAAGTGAGTGATACATGATACATATGACTGTTAAATATAATCTCTAAGATTTTCATGTAAATAAATATTAAGTCACTGTCTATCGCCGAATGAGGTAACACATGATGTGATTGAGCCTATGCCCCACTGATGAAAGCCTTTGCATTTGCAGTATTACAGACTGGGTGTCTTTGGCGACATTTGCGGAAAAAAATCACAAGCGGCGCCCAGTTAGTGACGCGTTTTCCATCACCCAGCAGTGGTTGGTCTGCCAGAGAGGGTAGGCGGAGCTAAGCGGCTGCTTTTCCGCTCTCTGCGAGTGTTGCGAGTAAACAGTAATCTACTATGGCTGAACAAACAAAGAAAAGATGGATGACTACAGATACAACTTCAAAAATAAGTGAAAATCCAAAGAAGAAGAAACAAACTCGACACTCAGATGAAGGCAAACAGTCTAGAAAGGAAAGCGACTGTGACAAAGGGAGCCAACTGTAGACGTCTGGTTCAATTGGGAAGTGTCCTCCCGCAGTTACCCTCTATCGCCAAAGAGAACGAAATTGAAATCTTCGAGATTAAATCTTTAAAGAAAGCAGGATGAGATTTTTTATTAAACCACCTCTTAAGCGTGTTCAGGACAAAATCAGCAAAGAGAAAAGAGGTGCGGCTTTGTCCACAGGGGGCGCCAAAATCAGCACATACCAAAAGTTCCTCACAGGAGATAATAAATAGGATAAT
Organism: Semicossyphus pulcher; assembly: GCF_022749685.1. Lineage (NCBI taxonomy): Eukaryota > Metazoa > Chordata > Actinopteri > Labriformes > Labridae > Semicossyphus > Semicossyphus pulcher. Next base: position 15,137,795 of record NW_027211670.1, on the reverse strand, counting down.
AACTGCAATTTTCACCTCCAGTTTTGTTTGTATTGAGATTAAGAAGAGATTTTTTTTGGGGAGGGGGTGCAGCCATTTTTGTCTTTATTATAGGCCAGCTGAAGAGAGACAGCAAGTATGGGGGCTTGCGCCGCCTTCTTTACCAACTGAGCTAAACCAGCTCCTCTTGTTTTAACACTTTGAATCAGTTCAAATTATGTTCTGGTTTAATTTCTTTTCTTTTTATTTATCAAGCTTTTAAAGTTTTAACTTCTGTTTTTCTGCTGGAAGTAGCGCCAACTCTAACACTTGTTAAGGCACTATGTTTTAGTCCTGTGGATACTAAACCCCACGACAGTTATCCAAGATCTTGTTGGATTATTTTCATACAAGTAGTATTAACAGGCAACTGGATCGTCATTTTGCAATCAAAGGTAAACATGTGATGCGCTGCGAGCGTTGTGGAGACGTTCCCCTGCGCTCTGATTAAGTCTGAATCCTGCAGCTATGATTTAATAAACATGGGTGTGAAACAAAGATAAACTCGCCGTCGGCTTCTGCTCGCCTGTTTTGAACTTTGCACTTACTCGCTATATTATTTGAGTCTCATCTGATTTATTCAGTCTGAAACGATCCGCCTTGATTGCTGGTTATTCTTGATTGTTTAGGGTCATATATCTCAAATAATCAAGTATGAATTAATTAGCATTTATTGCTACAAGCATTTTTAAGGGATTAAAGTTGGTATAGCTCTGTGATCAAGTCGTGCGTAAAGTTCGTCACGTCCCACTGTGTCGCTTTGATAAACAAAAGTTCACAGAAAAATCTAATTAACTTTTGCAAACTATCAGATTATTTCTTCCTTGTCAGAAGTTGGTTTCTTGATTCGGCGCCAACAGCGGGAGCTAATGCGCTGGCACTTGGCATCCAGCGCTCCCCGATAAGAGGTTTTCTTGCTCTCAATCTGTTAGCGCTCTTCTTCATCTTGTTCACTCCTCTCATGTTTTTCTTCTCTGCAGATGTGACTCAGAGAACCGTTACCTTGGCAATCCACTCCGCGGAACCTGTTACTGTGAGTAATTCTTCACTGGACGGAGAGAAAGCTCACACACATGGACACACACACACACACACACACACACCTCTTTGATTATTCTTGGCTATTCTCTCTCCGTCTCCGCTTCCACTCTTCCGCTCTGGGCAGATGGAGCATTTTAGCACTTTGGCACCAGGGGCGCTTGTTCGGTGACAGAATGACTTGTCGTGAAAATGTCAAGTGCATCAGAAGGAGTGAGTGATTGAGCTAATCAAGGAGACGGAGGAGTAAAAACTCTCCGCTCGTCTACTCAATCACCCACCCACTCATTCATTCATTTAGAGAGTTGGCTAAATGTTAGTTTGGGCGTGAAGAGCGGGGGGAATACATCAAGGTGAGGGATGCAAAAAGCTGCATTATAGGGGGGAAAAAAAGTTGAGTGGTAGCGCATGACATATTTGTGTGTTTGTTTGCATGATGCGCTGTCCTTCACGCTCCTGCAGCACATCGCTCTTCTGACAACACAGCCTCAGCCAAGGTTTTGTCCCTGTTTTGAAATGCCACAGCCCGACAGCCGGCTCACTGAGTGGAAGACGAGGACCGAGAGCCCGCAGCTTGCTTTAACCTCTGCACACTACCCAGCCTTCTTCCTGAGCTCGGTTATGCACTCTTGTAAACATGACACCTCTGACTATCTGAAAGGCCATTGAGCACGGATTAACACGCTGCACTCACAGTGACGTTATCGGCTACTTCGCTGTGTGTGTGTGTACGCTCACTTCTCACTCTAACCCCGTCTCTAAAGCTGTGCAAGTGAGAGTGTTTGACAATCACATGCATATAAAAGTACTCGTGGAACACATCAGGAAAAAAATCACTTTTGTTTGTGGATGTTACAAACATGGCATATATATGGAGTTTGCATGTTGCATGCGTGGGTTCCCTCCAGGTACTCCGGCTTCCTCCCACAGTCCAAAGACATGCTCGTTAGGTGACTATAAGTTGCCCGTAGGTGTGACAGGTTGTCAGTCCTGTGATTGACTGCCGATCAGTCCAGGGTGTAACCCCACCTCTTGCCCAATGATGGGATAGGCTCCACCCCCCCCTGACCTGGAACAGGATATGTTGCATGGTATAGATAATGGATACATGGATGGATGGATGGATGGATGTAGGTAGCGACCTCTTGTGGCTGTACTAAACGGGCGCAAAGGAGGAAGTCAGGTGACGTAGTTTAAGAAGTGAGAAAGTCGGGAAGTAAGAATCGGAGTGGACAGATGTGAAAAAATGTCCTTCTTCATTTCCACAATATTGTATTTTCTTTTGTTTGTTGTCTCTTCTACAAACTGCTGACACGAACAGTTGTTGTGATACCGTGCACTACATGCCTAGGTATACAGGGTCGTTTTGCAGTCAGACAGAGCGCGTTTTAGTATCTGGGGGCGCCTTTTTCGTCAATGAGAGGGGCGCTTTTTGCGCGCTGCTTTTGCGTTTTTCCGCTCTGTGCGCCTCGCGTTTTTGAAGAAACGCTCTGAAAAGTGCTCGACGTCATGGCTGTTTTTTTCCTCATTGTCCATTCGGATGAAAGGAGAGCCGGGCCTTCTCTCAGTTTACAATATAATGGTTAGGTTAATGACAGTTAATGATTCGGTGGTTGCCTTAACAACAGTAGGCTTCAACAAAAAAGGCAGTGTGACGCAGCCTGCAAAACGTGCTCTGTTTGATAAGGCCCAGAGTGCAGAGGGAAGTGGCTGTCTGACGTTAGTTTGAAGTAGTGACAAAACACTAAAATACAGCGTACTCTCAAACTGAAATGTTTGTTAGGACTCTTTTAAGTGGATAAAGTACAAGGTACTACCTTATAGCTTCCGTGTAGGAACTCCGGCCAGCTTCTGCTAACTGGGCTGACTGTTATCTACTGCACGTAGCACACTTACTATTGATAAGTACCTCATACAACCTCCGAAACTATCCCTTTAAGTTGCTTACCAGATGTACTTACTTAAATATTTTCCTCAACCTAACAAAGCACTTCTGTGCCTAAACCTGACCACATTTAACTTCAACTATTTTACAACTATGTAACCCATGTACTTGTGTGGTTCCCCTTTCATCGGTCCTCCCCAATGCCCATATTTGGCAGAAATGTAAGGACAGTAGCACTTCCTTGACCCAGAATGAGTTGGTTTGAGGTGCTCTGTTAAGAGGAATACACAACAACAAAAAAATGCTTCTGTGTCATGATTTCATACGTGACCACTATTAATGAATGATCTGATAATTACTGGCAGCAGGGGCTCTGTGGAGCCTGCTGTCGGGGTCAGGTAGTCCCACTTGTGTCTGCTTGATGAGAAAATTGAACCCCCTGATTGCACTCTGTGGATTTGATTACACACATTTTGTTTCACTCGTCTCCTTCAGAAGCTCGTAAGTTTCTTTTGATCACATCACACTGAGTACATCTCTGTGTATTTATGCTGTCATGTCTCTAGCAGTGTCACATTGTGTGTATTCCTCACAGAGTTCTAATCTTTAGTTTATTCTCTCTAAACAGACAACCTGCTGATCGACTACCAGTTCACCTTCAGCCTCATCCAAGAAGATGATAATCACTACACTGCCATCAACTTCATGGCCTCACCTGAGCAGGTAACCGTTTAAGATCAGGCAGCAAAGTTGCGATACGAGTCTGAAACGTCCTTCTTGACTTTCAAAACAACATGCTTTTATTGTTGTTGTTTTTTCTGGCTGATATTGTCAGTGCATCTCAGATTTAATAACGTTAATGTTGTGTTTTTATCTTTTCCGTCTGAAGGCGAACAAGAACTTGGACATGTCCATCAACGCATCCAACAACTTCAACCTCAACATCACCTGGTCGGTGGGATCAACAGGTACTTCTACGCAATGCTGCAGTTTAATTCATATGTAGTTATAAAGGCCTGTGACCTTCACCAGGTCCCACTCGCTTTATTATATTATGTATTTCAGCTTTATGAATGCGGATTGAATAATCATCCCATTTACTACGTTTAAGTTTACTTAAATATGATGACATTTTATTGAACAGTTGATTTGTAAATTCATCCATTAGTTTGCATAGAGACAGATAGACAGATAGATAGATAGATAGACAGACGGACAGACAGACAGACAGACAGACGGACAGACAGCTAGATAGACAGACAGACAGGCAGACAGACAGATAGATAGACAGATGGACAGACAGACAGATGGACAGACAGATCGATAGACAGACAGATGGACAGACAGACAGACTGATAGACGGACAGATGGACAGACGGACAGACGGACAGGCAGGCAGGCAGGCAGACGGACGGACGGACGGGCAGATAGACAGACGGGCAGACAGACAGACAGACAGATGGGCAGACAGACAGGCAGATGGATAGACAGACAGACAGACGGGCAGACGGATAGATAGATAGACAGACAGACAGACAGACAGACAGACAGATGGGCAGACAGATGTATAGACAGACAGACAGACAGATGGGCAGACAGATGTATAGACAGACAGACAGACAGACAGACAGACAGATGGATAGACAGATAGACAGACAGACAAACAGACAGATGGATAGACAGACAGACAGACAGACAGACGGATGGATAGACAGACAGATAGACAGACAGATAAATAGATAGAACTTTTTCATTGTTATAAAAACAATGTAAGGCAGGTAGCAGCTCTTTGGCAGCACAGACGAAACAGCAATATTAACACAAAACAAACAGTCATTATAAAAGAACAGTATGTTTCCTTGTATAACGTAAGCAGGTCTCTCTTGAGAATGAAACCATGTTTCTCGTTGAGATGACCTGTCTAAAAAAAATTTAAAAGAAACATTAAATAAATAGTTAAGTGCTTGTGCTGCTTGCAACTGCTTGGAGGGGTAAACATTTAGTAAAACAGTCTTTTAAAAACAAATACAAGTTTAACCACAGTAGAGATCACAAATGCTTCAACAGATTTGTTCTAAAGGTGTAAAAGTTGTAAAAGTGGAGATATCGCTTCAAACGTTAGTCGATGTTTATACAAAATAATTTTTTATGTTTATGTCACTTTCTTTAAACCGGCCCTGCTTAATTTGTCAAACACAGACCCAGGCTCTGTCTGTTCTCTTTTCTATGACAAAAATAGTCGGTATTATATTCACTGGGAACTAAATGACCATTTTTCGTTGGCATGACAACCCCCCACACCACCCCCCGTGCACGCAATAAGGATAAAGAGAGTATGATTTACTTCCTCTGTTGGTTTTATTTTGCTAGTTGCTAAAGTTGTTGTAGACTTGATATGATATGCTGGTTTGACCTTTCAGAGTTTGCACATGGCCTCGTTTCTCTGCATTTTCATCCGGTTCCAAATCTCAAATCGCCACACCCATTTTATTGGCGCCTGGCATTTCTTCTTCTCTTGTTATTTAATGGTGGTTAGCAAACAGCTTTCAGATGCGCTACAGCCACCGTCTGGCGGTAGTACCGCATTACAATATATAGCTATGTATTCACATGTCTGTTTGCAGCATGTTTAATAGTTTATAAGTTTTAATGTAAAGCTGTTAACATCAAACAGTTTGGTTGCCATTAAAGTAATTTAACAGCCTCTTTAGACGTCTGATGGTTTAGAATTATTCAGTGTTTTTTGTAATTGAAATAATTCAGTCAGTTGTTTTGACAGATATAACAGTAGAGACATTAATGCCCCTCTCTTGTTAGTGTGTACTGTCACTGTTGACTGGACATCATAGGTCGCCTGAGGAAAGACACCCAAGGACACTGCAGTCGTCCAGTGCCATCGTTTATCCCCGCCCCTCCTCTCCTCCTCTCAAGTCATCGACCACTCTCTCTCCGTCCCTGACTGACATTTTCCAGCCACTAAACCACGTTAACCCCCGCGCGCTCCCCGTCGCCACCTTAACCTTTTCGGAGCAGCGTCATTAATATTTGAAGTTCTGCCCCCCCCACCACCACCACCACCACCTGCTTTTTAACCGCAAAAGATATTGTGTCTGAGAAGGAGCGGGGGAGCCTCTTCACAATCGAGGAGAGCGCGAGGCGCCTTCGGGTGGGAGGAGGAGGGTGATTTCAATTAAGATAAACGTGCTCACGTAGCCGCGCTCGAGCTGTCATTTTCACTTCTTTTGTTTCAGGGCTGTGGGCTGGAATGTCAATGCTGAGGACCAGTGACATGAGGAGGGATTAGAAATGACTTTAAGCATTAAGATAGATGGAAAATAGACTCGTTTCAGAGTCGGGGCTTTTATTTTGAAAGGGGTATTAAGACTCTCCAGACGATATCGTACTTTTTTAACCGCTTTTATTTTGTTAAATATTTCCCCACAAATGGAAAAGCACTTTAAACAAGCACTTATAACACATAGTAGTTGATCTATGCAGATTTCTGTCGCCCTCGTCTCCCCAAAGGGATGTTAGGTGCTAAATCCCAGGTCCTCAGAAGTACATTAGCTAATAGTGGTGGTATGGATTCAAGAGGAATATTTGCTAATGTGACTCAGTCATGACCTGTGGACAGCAGCGTTTCCATCCCTCTTCCAAGCTGTGCCTCTCTCCCACGTCCACAATTTAGTGTGTGTAATTTCACAATAAAGGTCTGCTCCGTTTAAAGGTCAACCAAAACACGTTAAACGCACTTAAGACATAATAATAACAATAATTCCTGTGGTCCCAAATGGCTCAATAAACCCATTAATGGATTCGTAATAATACGTCGCAGCTCTTTCCAGGTGAGCCCTAATGGCAGCCAACATAACTCCTCTTTTTCCCCCCTACAGCTGGAACCATCTCCGGAGAGGAGGTGCCCATCGTGTCCAAAACCAACATCAAGGAGTACAGAGACAGCTTCTCCTGCGAGAAGTTCACCTTCAGAAGCAACCCCAACATCACCTTCTACGTCTACGTCAGTAACTTCTCATGGCCCATCAAGATCCAGGTGAGGACTGACCTTGAAAGCACACGTCTCCGAGGTAGAAATACAGCCCTCTCACTGATGGACACGCAGGGAGCAGCAGCAGCAGCCATCTTTTGCAGATGCAGAGCTGTGTTGTGGCTCCGCTCAGGGTGATTTCAAGTGCACTTTATTCTAATTACAGATTTAATGAGCAGTGGTTAGTGCGCATAGGTGCACAGCTGTTTTTTTTAGCGGGCAAAAGCGAAGCACCGTTTAGCCCTCCTCCACCCCTCCTTCCGAACGCAGGAGATTGAGGCTTTGATGCGGCGAAAGAGGCGAAACCGCAGCACATTTTGTTGTCAGTTATTTTGGGTTTTTGCCGGAAAACAATGATTAAGCTTTTGTCACAAACATCCGCGGTTTAGTTTTAATTTCAGGCAATGAGGTTAAATGAGCTAAAGGCACTAATGGGAATGAAAGACGTGAGAGAGAGCCGAGCCGTGATTTCCAGGAGAGAAAAACACACAGCGAAATTAAGAGAGAACAGCAGGCTGTTACTCTTTCAGACGGAGGCAGTGCCATTCGAGCTGTGATTATGACAAACAAATATGGTCTCTGCTCAGACAAGATGACAGATGACTAACTGGGTACAAATGAGTAAACAGCGCTTAATTTTACACCCGTTGTAAAGTGAAATTAAAACTTTTGTAATGTAAATTGCAGCACTTTCACTTCAAAAACCTCAAAAATACAGCCGGATACAGCCGGATCCTATGTCTACAAATGTCCGCTAGATCAAATCTAAAAATATCGTTACGCTAAGTTTCATGTGTATTTTAACTGTTATGTGCTGTTTATGTTTTGGTTTAAATACACCACTCTCATGTTGTTGTTTTTGGCTTTAATCACACACTGTACTCTGCTCTCCCAGTACCAAACAGCAGCTAGTTTGTGAACACATTAAGCACTAGGGATGGGTACCGAAACCCTGAATCATGAAATACCGCAGTATTGATAAACTTCCGACGCTATCAGTAAAGAAAAACAATTTCCTGTTTAATATTGTTACAAAAACGTTTACGTCTTGCACATTTAATCTCAGCAACCGTTTCTAATTTGTAATAAGACATTCGTCTGTGATGCGTATTCCCAATCAAGATGAGAGTGTGCGAGGGGGCGGGGGCAGCTCTCTCTCACACAGCACGCGCACAAGAGATGCGACTTGTTATGCTGGCGGAGAGATTAAACGTTCAAAATCGGGTCACACTTCACCGGAGTCGATGCCGACAAAGTTGCTGCCACAAGAGCGACAATACTTTTGCTCGAAAGGGCAGAAACACGAGCGACATGTCCCAGCGGCTGCCTCGTATACAGGCAGAGACATGCGGCACACTTCTCACTGGACGCTGTTACCCAGCAAACTTAGTACACGTGACGAACTGGGTGAATTGATAAGCCCCGCCCACTACCAATTAGAGGGAATACAGCCCTCCTCCAAAAGGCTATTGGCGCGTGCTAACATCAATCACCCTGATCTTTGTCGGGGAAGAAGGAAGCCGCGAGCGCAGTCCGACGCAGCTCTGTCAGACGTTAACATCAAGCCAGGGACAATTCAATGAATGTCAGGAACGAATCAATGCATGGAATTGAACCAATCAGATTAGTTCTTTTTGAACGAATCATTCATGACCGAAACACCTCAAAACAATGCAAAAAACGCCCTTGGTGTCACCTATTTTTCTCGCTGCGCTCTCAGCTGAAAGTAGGCAACCAGACAACTTTCGTTACCTAGCAACAGTAAGGGCCGGTGAGAAGCGCTCCCAGCTGCCGTTAGTGGACACAGGCCCTTAAAGATTGTCTACAATAAATCTACTGCCAAAATTTTGCCTTTAAGCAGGAAGAAAATTCCTCTGCACAGAAATGTGATAGATCCAACTCTCATCCCTAACAATAGCACACAATCCCCTTCCTGCTAATCAGCCCACTTCCAGGTATTGATTTTTCTATTTGTTCTGTCCCTCCCTCTCACCAGGCAGATGTTTGGACCACGGTGGGGTTATAATATCTCGGGGTCGGTCCATCTGTGGAGGCGTCCCAGTAATAGTTTTCTATTAGATTTCCTGGCCGACAGTCACTTATTTATTACGGGCTGGCCCGAGCTGTTAAAGCAAATAGCCTCTGTAACAGGATCAGGTTCCTCTTTCCACCCTTGCCTTTATGATGCAGCAGTATGAGCTCAGACCTGGACGAGATAAAGCGGAGAGGGAGAGCCTTTGTTTTTAGGGTGTTAGCTCATAAAATAGGCATAGAGATAGTCAGCGGAGGCCTTGAGCAAAGATCTTCAAAGACGTCATTATGTGCACGTATCATTGTAACATAAGAGACTCTTCAATGTAACAAAAGTCCGCCTGTAATAAAAGAACATTCTCAAATGATGCCATCGATCGGCGGAGATTGATGAAGTGAAATTAAATTAACCCTAACGTATTGCTTTGACCTGGCATTATGTGGAAAGCAGGTTTTTGCGAACACTTAAAAGCACCATCCCGCTCTCTAAAAAGCCGACAAAACACCTGTGAAATACGTGCTTTTGAGGCCTGTTAGCCATGTCAGCGAGCATCTCGTCTCAGATCACTGAGTCTACTTAAAAAGGTTGAAAAGGCAAAGATGGGAGAAGTTTGGGAGGGTGAGAAGTTGTCAATAACGAACGTCTTTTTACTGCTACACAACCGTAGACATGCAGAAACTGTCAATCAAAGACAATTGAAGAATGGCGAAAAAAGGATGCTTTTCTTTTTCTCTTGTATAAGCTCCATCGTGGATCATACCTGTTTTTACTGTAACTTTTAATTCAATTTTTTATTATTGTTTGATAGATTTTTTTATTTCCCAATGACTTCATTCAACAAAAGCAACAGAAAAAGACAAAAAACTGTTAAAAAAGTTACAAAAGTAAAAAATGGCACCCTAAACCAACAGACGCTGCAGATTATGTACATACATACACATTAAAGGGGGGGTATTATGCTAATTTCAAGCTTCATGTTTCACTCTGATACCTGTGGAGTAGCTTGGCATAATTTACAGTTATAAAAACTAGGGATAGACTGATTATCAGCCGGGCCGATTATCGGCATTTTGACGCATATTGGCATCAGCATTTTTTTAAATTTAAATTTTTTTTAATCTGACGGCCGATAAGAGTTCATTTCTTTGCAAATTTTATTTAACTTTGTTTTATTTACTTCATAAAACTTCAGGAAGTTATTTATTTAAATTTTCAGTTAACTTTATTAGAGATGCTGCTGACCCTGGGAACTCCCTGCGCTTTTTGTTTGTTTGTTTAATTAACATATGCTTAAAGGCATTTAAACAAAGTTAAGTGTTGGAGTTTGTAATATTCAAAATTTTGACGCCAATATTTTAACTTTTACTGCAAGTGAATATCGGCTCCAAATATCGGTTATCGGCCTCTTTGACTACTAATAATCGGTATCGGTATCGGCCCTGAAAAAACCATATCGGTCTATCTCTAATAAAAACTCATTTTTCTCACACTGGTGCTCTGTCCCTCATACAGCCTGAAACGACTCAGTCAGCTCTGTCCCTTTAAGAAAAACCCCGCCCCTACAAGCCCGCTTTCTTCTGATTGGCCAGCTTTCCGAAGTTTAGTCTGGACATCTAACATCGTAACATTATGTATACGTCTCAATGTGAAACAGCACAATACCCCCCCTTTAAAGATAATAAAGATAATAAATACATGTATTCCTGAATAACTTCACGCACCTAAATGCATCCATTCACACACAAACAAGCCCATGAACATTGTACAGTAATGTAATAAAAGCCTCTTTCTGTTTGAACAAACATAAGGCGAAAGTATCATTTATCAGTGATAGACTAAACCACTAAAGAAGCCTCATCATTTAAAGCATCAAACATGACACAAATAAATCCGCCTCTATAAAAGCTCAGTTTATCCCCTATTATCCAACCCGAGGGGTTTCATGCTGCTGCGTCTCAGGGCAAAACGCCGTCAGAGCATCTACAGTAGATAATGACGCGTCACTGCGATGCGGCGTATCAGATGTGACTGAGCTGCAGGGACTGTGTGTAATCCCTCTTTAATGAAGGTAGAAAGTATTTCGGGACCATTAGTCACCGTTCATGTTGCTGACAGAGATACATGAATCAGCTGTTATTCTCCTCAACAGCAGATGACTTGTTGACATTATTAAAGGACAGTGAATCATTTTGTTGTGAAATGTAGTTAATTATCGGATTCTGATTTGTATTTTGGCAACTAGTGATGTAGAAACAAATTTATTAAAAGAATAAAATAGGTGTTATTTTTCATCTCAGGCAGCATGGCGTTAAAGAAGAGCCTGTTTCCAGCTCAGAGTCCTTTATAGCTCTTTTCCCACTGGTCAAAAAGCCCACTAACACCCGCTGACACTCAGCTTTTTTGCTTAGAGGGAAAGGCTTCAATCGGTATTCAGACCCGGGTCAAATGACTCTGCAGTATCGCTTCGGCTCTGTAACTCAAAACCCGTGTCGGCCACGTTAAACCAATAGGCTAACGAGCTCGTCCTGTGATAGCAGGTGTGGTTAACCCTCCCAACTTGTCATGCTGATAAACTTCCAAAACCTATGACGCCGCTTTAGGGCCGTCATGGAAAAGACAGAGCCGAAGGAGAAGAGTAATATTCTGAGAAAAAACTTGTTCAGTTGTTCCTGGTTTGTTTTTACGGCCCTAGTACGGCGTTGTAAAGATCAATAACTAATACATAGGAGAAAAATATATATAAAAACCGTTTTGAAAAGTTGACTTACGATCTACAGAAGTTGTAGATTGCCTGCACACAAAAAGCTCTTTGCCCTTCTTTAACTTGTTCCACTTTATAAATCATATTTTTTCCTAAGAGTAAAAGCTCTTACAGATGAGCCTCAATACAATCTTGTCAGTGACCTTTAAGCAAGTACATTCTGCGTTTAATGCAGGCTTCAACACTGGACACAATATCAGTTTAACCCTTTCAGAGCCTCACAGATTAACTGGTGAAGCTCAATCAGAATGAAGTGTATACTCGGCTGAGAGATTTCTCCTTGGAATTAAAAAATTGATGTTAGTTTGTCACATTACTGTCCGGTTATTGGTCTGATTTTTCATCATGTTTGTGTCCTTTTTCTCTCTTCTAGATCGCCTTCTCCCAGCACAACAGTATCATGGACCTTGTCCAGTTCTTTGTGACGTTTTTCAGGTAAGCGAGTCACATTTTTAACCTCCTTAAACACTCAGTCTTTAAGCAGTTTAAGAAGCATTCTCCAGACTGACCTCCGCCTCTTCATCTTCCCCTCTTGCCTCTCGGGGCTTATCGAGTTACTTGTCGGACCTGCCCTGTTAACAGACGTCTTGTTAATACTTCTTGTGTCTTCAAGGCCCCAATTTTCCGTTTTTAATTTTTTTTTAAAGTAGCAGATGAACTGCCAGTAACACTTTAAATAGGTGCATATTGCTCTTTGAGCGCCATCTGAAGAGGAGGCATGGGCGATCAAGATATGAGGGCTCTTAATGATTTTTTCACGCTGAGCGCTCCGATGGAAATCTATTCTCATTGAAATGTTTAAAATGAGCTGATTGAGTTCTCTCAAAAGCACTGAAAATGCTGAATATATTAGGAGGATGGGAGTATAATTGGAAAATTTATGCTTTAACTTAGATAGAGCTTGAAAAGATCTCTCAGCGGAGGCCCCTCACAAAGCTTTGGTTACTGTTCTAAGCACCTTTAATTTATGGGCTACAGCTTGAGCTTGTGATGTGTGGCATTTAAATGATGTTTGAAAAAAGGACCAATCTTAGTGATAGCTTACAAATTAATTGTCAAAAAAATTAGTCAGAAAAGATTTAGCATCATAATATCTTGAGTGCCATCACCGTAAAGTGCTACAACCGGATTTTAGTAAAGGAAGTGTTCTGGTTTCCATTTGTAGTACGTTTGTAGTCCGAGTAAGACTGACTAATCACGTTTCAGCAGGCTTTGGTATATGAAGAAAAAAACACAGTACGAATAGAGAGCAAAGTAGGCGGACAGCAATCCGTATCCGTCATCCCTGCTCCACCTTTTTCATCCCTGTCCAGAAAGCCATTCAGCGTTTAGATTTCCCTGTCTTCCTCGAATGCATCAGAAATGATCAATCCGACCTCCGTTCAACAAACGAGCGTTTTAAAAGTTGTTTTCTTCTCCTCTTGCAAAGCCTGCAGTTTAACTTTTTATGAATCTGCATTATGATGTTATTACAGCAAATTTAAGACCCGTTGATTAAAGTAAATCACAAGAAAGGCAGTTTATTTTTTCGGGTTCATACCGCTGTAATGAACCAAGCAAGAAATTACATACTTGGAGAGGCGAATTCCAATGTTGGATGTCCAGACTAAACGTGGGTGAAGTTTCAAATCTGTAGGTAAAAATATGTTGGAGTAATCCCCGGGTTTCTCAGCTCAGTCTGCAGGCTGCTGTGAACGCCAGGTTTCACACTGTTTTTTTAACTCACACATGGCCAATCAGGAGAAAGTGGGCTTGTAGGGGCGGAGTTTCTTAAAGGGACAGAGCCTGACTGAGTCGTTTCAGGCAGAGGTCTGTATGAGGGCCTGCACAGAGCACCAGTGTGAGAAAAATGAGGAGTTTTTTTAGCTGTAAATTATGCTAAGCTACTCCACAGGTATCACAGAGTGGGATATGAAGCTTGAAAATTAGCATAATACTCCCCCTGAAGTTGCTAATTGGACTGTAAACAAGCCAGCAAATGGCAAAGGAAGTCTTGGCTGGTCGTCAGACGATCGCCAATGGGTTCAGAGATTGGACAACAGACAATAAAAGATCAAATTAAATTTAAATTAGACATAACATTCTGCAAAGACGGCAAAATAAAGGAAGTAAACAAAATATTCACAGGTCAGTAGGAAACACATCCTCAATACAGTTAGACTTAGAAGTCAATAACTGAAGCTTATTTAATCATGTGTGGGGGCAGTTGTTTTCATACACTTAAAGTCACTGATTTAAGCCATGGTGCAGCTTCTGTGTACACCCGTGTTCATTTTACTTCAAGCTGTGCGACCCAGTCTAGCTGATGGACTAACACATTATCTGTGTAGCTGTCAAGGTGGGAATGGAAGACAGCCTGAGCCCGAGGCACCTGCCCATCATCGCCACGGTCCACAATAACGTTTACCTGCAGAGGCTGTCACACGATCAGTTTATCTCCTGGCTCCATGCGATCACATTACAGTTGAATAGACAAATTCAGGAATTCTTGCGAGGAAAGCTGAGAAGGACGAGGCTTATTTATTTATTTTATCTAGAATGTGTCTGACAGCTGGTTGCATCAGGAACCGTTTAGAATAAGGTCACAACACGGGGACAGAGGGGGAAAAGCAGCAACAGTTTTGGTCTTAAATTTGACCATTGAGGGAGCATGTTAGTCTTAGCTATGTACATGATCTCTTTTAAACTGTTTGTTTGTTATGTTCTCTTACTGGTATCATATTTTCTGTTCTTTTTTTTCCTATTGTCGTGCAGGCTGTACTCATCCTCTCGAGTCTTTTCTGCATCCTTGTTGTCCATTTCTCACTGACCCGTAAACTCAGGAGAAAGTTAAAGACCCTGATGCAGTCACAAGCCACATGAGCGCGTGTATGTGTGTGTGTGTGTGTGTGTGTGTGTGAGTTTTGGAGGGCATGAACCTGCGGGAAACGTAATCAGCCTGATGACAAAATGTCAAATCACCCCACAGGGTTTCTAGACCTCTTTTTTTTTTTGTGCGAGATAGAAGGTGAAGAAGTGACGGCATGGCTGTGAACAAGCTCGGTTTTCTCTTACTGTTGTTTCCTCTTGCGATTTAGTTCCAATACCATCTCTTGTTTTTCACTACAGGCCTTAAAAGAATGACTTTATCCCCATTTTAACTAGGGATGCACGATATTATCGGCACGTTATCGGTATCGGGCGATATTGGCTTAAAAATGAACTATCGGATATCGGCCACCACGCTGATATTCGCCGATATAATTAACCGATAAAATAATGGGCTGCTGCATACTTGATTAAATTCCCGATCTCGGCGCAATGTCCCCGGCGCGAAGAAGACCTGCGCGGCGCAGCGTGATGACGTCACGTGTGTCTACCTGCAGCATGAGAGAGTCAGAAGCCAAAATGTCCGTGGTGTGGAAGTTTTTCAAAGTGTCCAAAATAGAAAGCGAAACTGCTATTTGCAATGACTGCTCAGCTTCGGTGATGCGAGGAGGAGCCAAGGCAAAGTCTGTCAACACTACAAACTTGATTAACCATCTCAAGACCCGTCACCCCGACCGTTGTAACAAATGTGATAAGAGTATCACCATTATACTGTACGCTAATTCCAATACAGAAGAGAGTTGATGATCTCTGCAATTAGGTGTGCGGGGAAAAAATATCGGTATCGGTAATCGGCTAAACGAGTTGTAAAATATCGGCATATCGGATATCGTCTTCTCTTTCACACTGCTGCTCAAGTTAATGTAATTACAGTCTGATCATTGTAGAGGTTTGAATAGATGCTTCTAAAACTCTCCTAAAAGGATGCAGCGCTGTACTTGCATTGGAACCCCTGACTGTCATTCATACTCACTTACATCTTAGCTTCCAGTCACATCTGTATGTGTTTATATGTCTAGTATATGTTTCCTATATGTCTTCCAAACATATATATTTGAAAGCAAAAGACGCACGTCTTTCAAAGTGTTCTTAAGAGGCTACGATGTCTCCTTGTTTCTTCATTTCTTCGTCATGACTTGTTCTTCTCAGCAGCCCTGAAAGTCCAAAGAAAGCAGGTATATATCTTATTGATTTTCGCTTGAGGTCAAGAAAAGAGGAGGAGAGCACCAAGAGAAAAAATGAAAAGGGGGGGAAAAAAGGAAGTGGGCTCTAAGAGTCGAGTGATGGGAAAGCTGTGTTCAAACATCTGGTCATGCTAGGAAACCTTTCAGAACTTGTACTATCAACCACCGTGGTTATGGAAAAGAGCGTTTCAAAGAAAGCACTTTCCTTTTGTAAAAGGCCAATTTCATATTTCATTATGTTAAAATCTGTGTGGCATCGTGAAAAATAGATTTGGTCGCCTGCTTTTAAACTCTTTATAATACTTATAATAATAATGTAAGAAAATGTTTCCTGATGTTTTTTCCATACAGAAGCCTCCTGCCTTTTTTATGTCCCCTATGTATTAAAGAAAGAGTGAAGGTTTACACCAATGACTGTATATAAAGATGGACGACGTGTCTCCATCTGCTCTCATTGTACAAAATTGAAGCCGAAACACCCCCTGAGGCAGGCGCTGCCAACTGACGCTAGTGACAGGTTTTTGGAGCCAGAGCTGTGCAGTAGCCACTTTTGCTAACCAAAACACACACTTAACTTAGAGAAGAGAAAAACCAGCAAAGATCCCGCACGTCAGCGTGTTTAACAGCAGAATAGCTTCTTTGTGTTGGTCTGAAGCAGACGTTCACAGATAAGGAAACTTCAAAGACTGTAGTGATTGTTTTAGTTACGTCTCATCTCGTCGTTCCTCCTCCGCTCTGCTAATGCAGAACAGATTGGCTGCAGGAGCCGTATTTGTCAACAAAGCTGTCAATCATCCTTTTTACAGCATCAAATAACTAATTAAAAATAAACGTGTCAGAAAAATGAACACTTGGACGTCAATCAGCATGATAATAACTAACTATAATGACAACTTTTTTAACGTGTATTTTGATTTTATAGTTTGACTCATGTCCCATCTGTTAACATGGAGGAGGCGGGCTTTATGACCTATACTGCAGCCAGTCAGCAGGGGGCGATAGAGATGTTTTGGCTTCACTTTTAGGGAGCTGTCATGTCGTCCATCTTTTTATACAGTCTACAGCCCCCCTCTACTTGATCTACAACCTATCCAACATCCATATGTACTGGAACAAAACATGAGATCATCTTTTTGCGTTTGAATTGTACGTTTGTCCTCCACTAACTTAAAGTATTAAAACATGAAAGAGTGCACGACTTCTTTTATTAACAGAAAAAAGGGAATTCAAGCGTCTTTAATGTCGACGATTAAAGCATCTGTCTAAAGATTTCTCCCACAAAAATACAAAAAATTTCACTAAAGCACAAACAACACTTCCACCATTTAATCTTCAAAGTTCTGAAACTACTGAAAGGTTTCCCAGCATGCCCAGCTGTTTGAACACAAAGTTTTCCCATCACTCGACTCTTAGATCCCACTTCCTTTTTTTTTTCTTCTTCTCTTGGGGCTCTCCTCCTCTTTTCTTCAACTGTATTTTCAAAGTTATCACTTTCTTCAGAAGCGTTATCACCCCTCCCTTTAAAAGAGGGCCTTACAATTGATCTCGCAGGTGTGGAAGGAAACTTGAAAGAAAGTTGAAATGTCTAACAAAAATGGGCTCTTGAAATCAGAGCTAGTTGTGTGTCTCAGCTGAGATGTGCTCATTGGAGCAGACGGCCCGTTTTAGAAATGTGTCCCTGAAGACACGGGCTCATTGATCATATCACAGCATATGCTCCAAATCAGCCCCTTTGTTCTTGGTAATTAAAAACAGAGTCGTGTTTCCTTCTATTTCAATGAGTAGAGAATGATATAATGAAATGATAGCATACTTTTCTAAACCAAAAAAGCAAAGCGAGCTAGCTTAGCACACCTCAAACAGGCTCTCGCAGCGAGAGCAGCACGTCTCCTTCGGCACATGATCATCTTCACATTCTCATCTGTCGCCAGGATAATGAAGTGGAAGCTCTCAATCAGTCATATTTTTCTATCCCAGCAGCCCTTTCACCATGCTGAATTTCCCTTTAATGATTTCTCTGTTGGGTTATTAATTGAAGTAATCGGCCAAAATATTCAGTCGAGTAAGAAATGAATGTGATACCTCCTCCTCATATTATCCGCATTTTCCATGTGCTCCATTTGACTCTGTGAACTTTTAGTCAGTAGGAAAAGTATGTAGAAATAAAGCGTTAACGTGAATCTCGCCCGGGTGAGCTGCATTTTTATACTCAGTTTGTATTATTAATGCTTACAAACTTTATATCATCATGCTTGATATTGTTTCCTCTCTTTGGTTCCAGTTGCTTCCTCTCACTCCTCCTGGTGGCAGCAGTCGTGTGGAAGATCAAACAGACCTGCTGGGCTTCACGACGGAGAGAAGTAAGTCCAACAGACTCTGTTGACATGTGACATAAAATGTTACTTACCTCTGTAGAGAAGTCCCCATTATCATCCAGACAATAAGAGCACAATAAGCCAAGCTCTGTTGTAATAGGAGGAACAAAAATAATTACCAAACGGGAAACAATTCTATATAAGTGAATTTAAAAAACGGTGAATACGTATGAAAATAGAGTAACACAAAAAATGGCGTGCTTTTACAGACTTTGTATTTGAAAGGTTTAATATTTACCTTTCCCCAATTAAAATGCAAAAGGACTTTAGCTAACAGTAGCCGTGTCCCAATGCCGCAGCCTTCCGAGGACGTATTTGAAGGCCGATTGCGCCACAGAAGCGCGATGAAGGCTGCCCCAATTTGAAGGCTCCTTCAGATGCGGTCCACAAACGCGTCCTCCATTTCCCCGGCCATGAAGGATCCATTGGGTGCATCCTTCACGGCCTAACGTATCCTGAGATGCATTGCGTGCCAATTCAAACGAAATGACGGACTTTTATGCGGCTGATAAATACACTTTAAAATGTATACGTTTTTGGTTTCAACTCAATCGAACAGCTAGAGATACACATGATTAAGAAAATGAAAGGGTCCTTGAAACAAATTATCTTTAAAATAATTGGATAACTTACTCGACATTAGCTATGCTAACTAGTTAGCCCACTTGCTACCTGTTGCTAGGCAACAGGAGCGGCGTTTGGTGACACAAGGGTAGACCAGACCGTCTCATTTCAGTTCGGCTTTAACGGTCTACGCAGGCTATGAATGGAGCGTCCTCCGTGGACCGCCTCCTTTGAAGGCTGCAGCCCCTGGATAGGGTCACAGCTAGTGCCTTACATTTGGTTGCCCTAGCAACAGTTCTTCAGGCTTTGTCATTAGAATAAAATGACGTAACATAAATAAAGGTGACAAAATATAATGTGAATAAAACTGTGACATATTACCTCGTTGGTGAAAGGTTGATAAAGACTACAAGTCCCATGGTCCTATGCTTCTTTATGGAGTCATAAAACTGTGTTTTCTGTTATTGTTGTATTGTACTGTATTGTATTGCAGAAACTAAGGTGAGGTAGAGTTGTCTGATAAGTTCATAAACACCTGTTATACCAGCTGATTGCTCAGTTACATCATTTAGATTTGACATGTGACAAAGTGAAAGAAAAATCATTACATATCAACACTCTGTGTTCACAGCTTTAATAACAACTTCAGTTATTTAATATAATTTAAGACCAACTTTCAAAAATACAAATAATGGGTCTAATAAATTGCGGGGTAAAGTTTAGTGTACAAGTGGAAAAAAGTATGAAAGAAGCGGTTAGAGTTACGGTGAATGACAGGAAGAGAATAGAGTGAAGCATTAATATTCAGTGTTGGTATGGAAGATGGGGTCAGGAAAAGATGCGGATGAAAAAGGGTGAAAGATGAGATGATTGGCAGTAGGAATTAAAAAAGAGGGTGAGAGAGTTACTGTGCAGGAAATCGAGGGAAGAGAGAAAATGTATGTAAATTCACCTCCCTGCCCTGAACCCAAACTGCATCATTTCCATCTCTTCAGGGTGAATCCTATATGCTCCTGGAAGCTGTTTGTTACTCAAAAGCAGGACGTTTAATTTGGTGCCCATCCAGCCTTATAACCTGCAGACGACTAATAAAGCTCCCACAATTTATTTCCCCTTTGGGCATGACATTGATAATCATAGGATCTGAATTTTATACCCTCTAATTGATATATGAGAATAAACAAGAATGATAGCTGCCGTGCCGGCGAATCCTGCCGATCCAAAGAATTAAAGTCAATAAAAATTAATGCAGGCAGATGGGCTCACGTCATTGAAATTCTGCTCACTTTTACTGTCTGCTCTTGGCATTCCCATCATCTGTTTGTCGCTGCCCTTCAGCTGCCACATGAAAATAGATAAATAAAATCCTCCGTCTCTTAATTCCAGGTGATTTTAAAGTTTTGTCACAGGAGGAACGAAACACTTGCTTTTGGTTTAAGTGTGCAAGAAGAAAGTATTTGTTGTATTTCTGGGTTTATTTCTTTGCAGATGACACATCTCTTAGTGTACGGATTAACATATCATTAACTGTTATTTTACTGCTCTGCATTCCCTGCAGTCTGTCCTGTCCAGTGTAATCTTCACCCAAAGTGGTTGACCTATATTTTTAGTAGCTCATTTTTAGCTTTTTTAGTAGCAGGACGGGACTAGGATGCGATCTAATCCATTAAGTTGACTGGTAGTCTGTTGGGATTTGTAAGGACCTTCTGTTGGCTGCAAAGAGGAAATTACTACAACATTGACGGTTGGATGGATGGAATAATTAATGAAAACATGAGATCAGAACATATTTTACTTAAAAAGTTAAAGGTTGTATCGACATTTTTATTAATTTTAAAGTGATAATCTCGAAGATTTTCATGTAGATAAATGTCTGTTAAGTCACCATCTATCGCCGAATGAGGTAACTGATGAACTGCCACTGATGAAAGTATTATTACAGACTGGGTGTCCCAAGCGGCGCCCAATTAGTGACGCGCTTTCCATCAGCCAGCAGTGGTTGGTCTGCCAGAGAGGGTAGGCGGAGCTAAGCGGCTGCTTTTCCGCTCTCTGCAAGTGTTGTGAGTAAACAGTAATCTACTACGGCTGAACAAACAAAGAAAAGATCGATGACTACAGATACAACTTCAACAATAAGTGAAAATCCAAAGATTACCTCTTTAAAACGTAGCCTTATATTTGAGGAGAATTGGTATTTTTTTCTTTATTGGTGAGATAACTCAAAAGTGACAAAGAGAAAAAAAACGAGCTAGACAATAAGATAAATAAATAACTACAATGAATAAAAACAACAGTTACAGTAATATATTGTTGATTTAAGACACGTCTGGGAGTGGAGATACATTTCTAATATTTTTATATATAAAAAAATAATTTAAAGGACGCAGGGCAAATGTGTGCGATTATGTGTGTGTGCACATGGATTTGGTTTGGTTGATTGTGTAGGAGGCAGTTATATGTATCTGTGTCGTGTGACCTGGACAGGTTTGTGTGAGGAGTTAATATATTGCATGTGCGGGGGAGAGTTAGGGGAAATAATAGGTTTTATGTATGAAATGGGGCTTCCCATGCATCGCTTATGTAAGTACTTATATGACTTTTTTCCCATAGCTTTAACATCACATTTAGCACATTTAGCTACATATCAGATAACCATATTAAAAATGATATTTATGGACAAGTTAGTGATGGCATTCATGATAAATTATTTGACACGGGGCGCCGGTTTAGCTCAGCGGTTGATTTGGCAGCCCATGTACAGAGATGCGGCAGCCTCGGGTTCCTCTCTCACAGAGACTGATATGCTTCTGTAACTTGCATCCATCGATGAACTGACTGGCTCTTGTGTCCAGTTAATTGAAATGGCTTGTGAACGGCACATGTACTTACGAGACTTGTCCATATGTGGAACGGAAGGACTTGGGCTGGACGCCATGTAATGATCACAAACCCCAAACTGACATAAGGACATGGAATAAGTGAGACTTAATGAGGCGTCTGGAGAAACAGACAATAATGAGACACTGATCCAGCCAAGGGACATACAGATTTGTCGTTCTAATTGGACTTTTTAATCTTTTTTTATTGGTTTTTACTTCCTTTTTCCTTCAACTTTTACAGATAATGTGAGATTTTTACTAGAAACAAACTTGATTTAGGTATGTCCACATAACTTAATCTGTATTTAACATTGGATATCAGCTGTGGATGTGTGATGGAATACTAAGCACCATTAGCCTCTCAGACACTCAGAGCCACAAGGTGATAAACGTGTAATTTCTGGTCTCCTACAAAGCTGATCTTTTACCTCACTAATACTTTAATTGGATAAAGGACTTAGCAAAGGTGTAGCTGTTGTATTTTAATAATTTGAGTCGAGTATAGGTGAGGAGACTTGGGTCCTGAGTGTGGGGGGGGGGGGGAGGCGAAGGAACAAAAAGACAACAGCTGTAAATGCCACGGCGGAGGACGGGGGCTGACCTCTTTGTAGCTACCTGTGGGGGGAACAGATGGGAGGGGGCGCTGACATTTCACGAGACGGCAACACGGAGATGTTTCACACACAAACACGGGGATGTATCTAATGTAGCTCTGCTCTCTTTATCTCTCACACACAAGAACACACGCAGAGACACACCTCGTACACACTGGAGACATATGCGCTGACCATTGTGTGGAGTGGTCGGGTTTTTCTGGCACTCTAAACTGCATTTAGCACCACAAATAGGGACGTTCTGTTTTCTACTCAACCCAGCAGTAACTAATACGCATCTGTTTATCATCAGACCATTGAAATTGTCCTTGCTGTGGTGTTTGTAATGGCTGTGGCCGGTTTGTAACTGGCAGCTTTAACCTCCCCGTTGAGTCAGCTTGGAACAAGATAGTGATTTATTTAAGGGCTGAAAACGAGGGCTCGGTTTTGTTGTCCAATTATGTTTAATTTGTGTTATTTCTTATTAGCTACATGGCTCTAAGGAACTAAATTTCCGGAATAACTTTGGCATGGTGCCCAGAGGAAAAATGCTCGTGACCTTTGTGACCTCCGGACATTTCCTCAAAAATCAACTTTACCTGCAAACTTCCACTAGAATGATTGCAAAGAAATTCTCTAAAGGCAGTCATGGCTTCACCCCACACATGACAACAAATAATGATAGATTTCACAGTGTAGTTCCTGTAGTGTGTGGAGAGGGTTAGGGTAAGGGTTATGACCATAACAGCACACCACACACTAACAGATTCCATTCACCAACAACCCGAGAATCTCAAAACTGGAAATCTCACAAAATCTCTCGCGGTCAAACGCAACTAAACAAACATGGCGGACGACTGGCAGGAAGAAGAAGCGATGATAGTTTTTGGACTTTTTACTGAAAATTAAAGAAGAAGAAAAAACTTGAGCGTGAACCTTCGCCGTACATGTTACTTTATGCTTTGCGTTTGCTTTTGGCTATCGTTTCGTTCTATGTGACAATCCACAGACTGCGTACTCGGCTGTCCTCGGGGTTTCACACACACAACAGGATATCGGATCGTTTGAAATCGGTGTGGCCATGACGTTCTTCCGAGCAGATTGGGGGCACTAAATCCATCTTTACATACCACACAGTACAGTTAAATTTGAGAAGATAATCTGTAGAACCATCAAAAAACGTGACATTGCTTACTTTTGTCGGAATTGCTTCATTATCTTGTAGTGTGTATGAAAATATATAATGATAACAGATAAAACAGGCGAGAGAAATAAAATAATTAAAATAATCAAGAAAACAATAAAAACCGTGAGAACAATTAAAATATTAAAAGCAGGAACAATCAAAACTATTAATGTGGCCAGCTTAATTTTGTTCTGCATCAAATTCCAATTATTTGGGGCATAGAAACAGAAAGCAGCAGATCCTCTTGATTTTAACACAGTCAATATGCCTTGCTTTTGAAAACAACATCCATTTTGTCTTTGTGCAATTCAGGACCAGTTTCAAGTCATGTAGGTGTTTTTGTAGGTTGTAGGTTTTTGTAGGTGAAATGATAGCTGAAGATTAAGAGTGGCATCGTGAATGGAATTGGGGAAGGAATTAAGGACAGTGTCCAAAGGACAGTGGACCAGTGTTATTCACCATTATATAAATGGTGAATAACACTGGTCCAAGAACTGAACCTTGGGGTACACCCCCATGTTTGCTTAATGCAAAGAGCTGCTAGCTTGTTTGTAGACTCTTAGCAGGGATTGGTACCAGAAACCTGCGTTGAAACAACCCAGGAGGCTTTGTTGGTGGGGGTAAAGACATGAATTGCAAAATAAAAGTCCAGCATTAGATTAAAAAACTGCAGAGCTGTTGACAATTTTCCAGGACAGCGTTTTAGAAACCCATTTTAGAGGAATGAATGCACTTTTTTATATGCCCAAATGCCCTAGAATTTGTGGATAAAAATGATCAAAACCATTCTGACAAATGCTCATTTGTCTAATTTCCATTTATGCTTGCATTGCCAAAACCTAAAGTACCATTACCGACCACTTAATTCTCACATGTCCCTCTGCGGACTTGGCATAATCTCACGCTCTGCTCTTCCCTTGAAGAGCTCAATCAGCACTCATCGATCGCTATAATAAGATTATCTCACTCTTAAGCCCTTGGTCACCTTGATTGTCCCTCGTTCAGTTTAAAGTTTGCGCTACATTATCTGTAACTTTAGAGGAAATTATTAGAGAGCAATTAGGCTTCATAGAAACCCAGCAGGGAACCATTTAATGAGTATTTTAGAGCATTTTTTATATGTAGTGTAAGAGTTGAACCTTTTTATTATTTTGCACAACCCTAATAATATGTTTTTATTCATATTTCTAATGACTTCCTGGTACTTCAGCCTACACAGAACCACTGAGACGCATCAGCATCATATCAGAGTATTCAGAGGCTGTCCACTTGCTTGATATCTTCTTTTGCTGATCTTCAGTCCATTAATCACAGTGTGTGTGTTTAGATTGTAAAAGCATCAACATGCTGTTAAGTAGTCAAAAAAAAGCGGGAAACGCTACCAGAAAAGCACATTTTCACAACCCAATATGTTGATTTATAAAATACTTCCTGTTTTGTTTTTATCTGAGTGTTTTTGACGGTGCAGGTAGGTGCCCATGGGTACAGCCAGTGATCTGTGAAAAGGACAAAGTCACCTGCTTGGGTGTAGGATATGCTCAGAGGCGGGTTGACACTTACCCTTTTATGAAATCCAATGAAGGGAACAAAACGCTGTATTCATAAGACAGATAATTCAGGCACTCACTTGCCAAATTAATCAAGTTGCATAGCAGTGCGCCGCATGTCCGTCCTTATCAGAACCGTGAATGGCTCCAGCTTTTATTGCGGACAAAATCAGTCTGTCATTGCAGGAACGTTGAATTCACTCCAGCCTTTTGTCATCAACTTAATATTCACTTCTAGAAGCGCTCTCTTATTGTACTGGCCCTTTAAATATTGCATTCCCAGCACATATTAGATGCCTGTGCCGGACAGAGCGAAGCGCTAACATTGCCTGACTTTGCCTCCGCTCACTTATTTTGCTTTAAATGAAATCCTG
This sequence comes from Semicossyphus pulcher, assembly GCF_022749685.1. Lineage (NCBI taxonomy): Eukaryota > Metazoa > Chordata > Actinopteri > Labriformes > Labridae > Semicossyphus > Semicossyphus pulcher. Next base: position 15,112,446 of record NW_027211670.1, on the reverse strand, counting down.
CAACATGATAAATAACATTACTGCTGTCTGACATTTAGGATGAATGTTGTTTGATTCGAAGCTCTTGTGTTGGAAACCATCACAAGCCCTAAGCTGTTTCCTTGTTTTGCAACAGCCCCTCCGGGCCCCTCCATCGCGCTTTTTATCTTCTCCAAAAGGGCAAAATCTTTCATTGTGACCTGCGGTGGCCCAGCAGCTTAAATCTGATGGTTTGGTGTTGCTGGTTTGATGTTTAATAGTAGAGATGTAACAACAATCTAACACGGGCCCTCAGATTTAAAGTTTAGAAATCAAAACAACGAAAAAGGAAAAATCAATCAGGTGATCAATCTCAATTTCATATGGTTGTTGTTTTTCTCTCAGCTTCACCTCCCCTGGGGAATGTTTTCAGAGTGACTCAACAGAGAAGTTGTCACATTTCACTCAGCTGAACTTTCTTCGTGTTCACTCCCCATCAGTGAGTCTTTACAATAGTAAAGAAAAGTCCCTAAAGCAGTGGTGGAGTGTTCATAATGCGTTATTATGATGCACAAGACATGCACAAGTTCACATCTTGACCTTTTTGTGTGTGTTGCTTTTATTTGATAGATACATTAGAAAGGGTAAAGAAGCATTAATATACTGTATGTTATACCACCCAGGCATGTTTACAGTAGGGTATGCAGGGTATGTATTTTAGAACCCGTCATATTAATTAAGTCCTTGATCTCCACAATGTGTTTCCATGTGTTCTTTACAATGACATCAACATCTCCAGATCTGAATTTGGTCAGTCCATAGCCTGACAAATGAATACCTAATTATATTCCTCGTGAATGAAGCTGGGAGTCTGGACATATGAATCTTGAGGCTCTTTACTACTTCAAGGACAAACTCTCCTTCAGGAATGAGACCACAATAGGACCTGACACAGTCGTACAGTTGACCCACACATGAGCACGATGAGAACAATAGGACAATGTGAGGCATTTGGAAAGTGCTTAAACAGTCTAGTGTGCTTTAAAACATCATAGAATTACTTTTTATTTCATAGGATGAGCTTAAAAGTTGTATCATTTTGCTTTGATTTTTTTTAGCTATATTTTTTGTCATTTTGAACCTTTTTTAAAAATAAACTTCCTCCTTAGTTGGTGTACATCTTTTCCTACTTGGATGGCAAATATATAGTTTGCATAGAAAATGGCGGCAGATGTACCACTTTATATCTCGCTCATGACCATGGCTTCGTTAGGTAGAAAGACAACGGTTGCCAGCAAATTTTAGCTAACTAGCTTGAGCTCTTGCTAGCTGCTGAAGCTACTAATGTACTCTTGGAAGTAAGCTAGCTTCAGCTGTACCTCGCTAGCTGTTTAAGCTATCGTTAGATTACCTAACATTTTACAAGGATAAAAAGCCAGCTTCCTCACCAGTATTGGAAAAGCAACGCACAGGTTAAATTTAACAAATGTTAGCTTAAACACAGTAGCATCAACAACAGGCTTTCATACAGTATGCACTACAGTGTTGATGCAGTAATTTGAACAAGGCTGTGTTTTTGATGTAACCTTCAACCAAAAAATGTAGTTAAGTAATGACGTGCTCCTTACCAGTGGAAGTAATGCGAAGTTACTAATGTAAATACATAGTAAGCTAGTTAGCCAGCCATGCTAACGTTTGCGGAGATAAATGTTGTTAAATCATTTACTTAGAGATTTTTTTTGCATGTTTTTTTTTTGTTTCTGGAAAGAAAAAAAACACCACAGTAATGCTATGCTAACACATGGTTGGACAGTAGTCTAGCTCTTTGCAGCTTTTACATTAGTTTTAAAAACAGACATTAAGTGATCGAAGTAACAGAACCGAGAACATATCCAACAAAATAACAGCATTTTTTTCTCTTTATGCGTACTATATAAAATGTCTTATTACTACTTGTATGTAATTGTATGGATGTTTGTGCGCACGTAGAAACATATTTATTGACATTCACAGAGGTGCAAGGGAAGGGCAGGTTAAGAGGATGATCACAAGCGCCTGATGTGCTTCGTAATCTGAAGTACAATTAGATCTTAATGCTGCACACTTAAGCTCATCACAAATCCAATACCAATCAGTGATGTCCTTGGCACTGAAATGGTGGCCTCTTTCGATATTGATCTGACACTGCGTTTCTGATGAAAGTGTGGCGCTGGTTGTTTTACAACATTGATTAGTGGGGAAACGAGAGAAGCAATTTTCTGTTCAGTCTGAGAAACAAAAATGGTGTCACTCGTGGGCAGCAGCACAGCATTCCTGTGCGGTGGTGTAATAAATATGGAGAAATAATCATCCTTGTGTTTCCTCTTTGATCTATCAATTAAAACTACATTTCTTACTACGTTTCTGTACTAGGTTGCACCAGCTATGCATAAGTTCAAACGTAGCCTAGTTTGAACATAATTTCTAATTTAGGACGGAGTTTTAACACTACTAACATTTCCGGGGTTGCACCAGCTTAGATAGGTCCATTATAGGCAAAAGTTACAACCTAAATCTTACACCTTGCTTTTAGTAGGTGTAAAGTCCTCCTTAAAATACCGGTTCTCATGGTGAATCATTTTAAAATGTGGGAGGATGAGGAGGAGCAGAGGGTTTTACCAGCTGTCTTGCATCGGGAGTTACGTTAACATGAAAGTAGTCAGGATATTTACAGTGATGCTGAACTGGACTCTGATACTGGGAGTGATTAAGACAGAGTTAGAGGGATGACTGGCATCAGTTTGTGCCCATCTCTGGAGGCTTGAGCGAGGGTTCAGTTTACTACATATCCTCGAAAGATTATAGTCAGTTCCGTCATCATTTGAATACAGCGTCATGATTATAATAGTGTTGGATAAATGACTACATTGAGTACATTTTGTAAGATAAAAGCCATTTTTCTAGTGTTAAGAGAATGTATTTACTTGTAGGGATTTTATTGAATTGGATTACATTTGACATTATTTAATTTTATTACTTTTTATCAACAATACATTTTCTTATTTGTGAGATAATATGACAACAAAAAAATATATATTATACGCATAATAGACAGTTACAGAAACGTATGGATCATGTAAGAGATGTCTGGAAGTCTGGGAAGAGGAAAAGAGAGAGAGAGGGAAAAAAACTAACAAATAAGTAATGAGATGAAATAAACTGAATGAGAAGTAAATTACAATTAATGGGTGTTAGTTGGAGATTGTGATATTTGTCTTTGTTATCTGAAACTGAGTTTTTAGGAAGAGCTGAGAATTGTATTTTTTGCATTAGCCAAGGAAGGGGAGCATGAGCATTAATAATAAGCTAGAAATAAATAAATAAGTAATAAAACTAATTAAAAAAAAGAAAGGGAAAAAAATACGGGGGTTTGAAAATACAAAACCAAAACATTTTTTTTATTTTGAGGGCTGAAATTGAAAATCATTCCATCACCACCAGATTTGCAATATATTTGCAACATTATCGTGACATATATAGATACCTTATTTACATTTTATTAGGGGTGGGAATTTCAGGGTAACTCACGATACAATACGTGGCGCGATAACGATAATATCACGATACAGCGATTCTGCGATAACTGATATATTGCAAGACAATCATATGACAGTACATCACGATATCGACGGACAATTAATTTCCGTTCACATCAACCTCGTACATGTCATAAGCGCGCCAGTCATGAAGAAGTATTCTGTCCGAGTCAGTACGACGATATATTGCCGTATCGATATTTTGTCCCACCATTTCATAGCGTGAATAATGTTTGCATGCATTTATCATCCCAGAGCATCATTTCACTTCCTCTCTTTATTTACTGATTGTTTGATTGGGCTGTGCTTTACGTTTTTCTAACTTGCCCATGTGTTTGATGTTACAGCAACTGATGAGGGAGCGTCAGCAGATGGCCAGCCGTCCATTCGCTTCTGTTGCTGTTGCACTGGATGCCAGGGGAGACCAAACAGAGCTGCTGCAGCCCATGGTTGATGTGAGTCCTCTTTTGCTTGCTTACAAACACACACACACACACTAATTATTATTCATATTCAGAATTCATATGAATTCCTGGGCAATCTTGCAATTGTTTCCATGCTCATGGCTGACACTGAGTGTACTTTTTAAACGTCATGTATTTCCAGCCAAAACAAACTACCATGTAACCCCCCTTTATGTCATCTTTGCACAGGCGTTTGATACGAGCAAGTGCTTCTTCTGACATAAAGAACATCACATAGTTTTGCAGTGCCACATAATTGGACCTTATTGTGCTCTCCTCAGCCGGCTCATGCCCTCTACTTGCAATTGTATGTCAGCTCCTTTATCCACTCCCAACATCAATAAGCAATCTTACAGAGATGGTCCTCTCTCCACATGTCCCCCTTCTATATATGAATTGTCCTCTGCAATCGGGGCGACAGACGTGCTGACATCTTTCAATTGTATGTTAAAGTAAAGTCTGTTTGGACAGCGATGTGATGATGACGAGACCAGAGTTTTTAAAAGATTCAAATCCTGATGAATCCACCGTTACACCCTGTATCCTCACATGCTTTCTCCTACTTCACCTCTTTATTCCTTTAATGTGAAAACCTCCCACACAAACAGAGGAGAAGTGTGGCATTGAGCGCAGTCTAGGTCTCAATGCCACTTGGGATAAAAGCGTAACTTAACGCAATATGGGGAGCTACATCCTTAAATTGACATCAGAGGAGCAGCAGTGTTTCCTCAGCTAGGGCCGCCTCTGTGTCACCTGCCGCTGAGAGAAATAAAATCACTGTGGCAACCAGCAAAGAGGCACTACATTAGCTATTAGTGCAGCGCTGAGTGCTACTCACTGTGCATTATGGTATCGTGAAGGGCAATGTAAAGAACAAAACACTGCTTCTTAGCTCCCTGAGTGCACTTTATTGTTGCACTCTTCAAGCGCTGAGGTTCAGCATGAATCTGAAAACCGCCGCTTTGCCAGAGTTTAAGTAAAATGTTAATTGCATACTTGTCAGCGGTAGGCGTGTGTCCGTCTGTTATTTAATAATTTACCCCAGCCCTCCCTTTCCCTCTGCAAAAACACAAAGACTTTGTTCTGCGCGCATTAAGGTAGACACTGTGCATCCACAGGAGAGTGTCTCGTTTAACAACAAAGCTGTTTTGGAAGCGATAAGTCTTCTGTTTCTCGACCCTTCCAAGCTGCAGGATGAACTTATGAGTGCTTGACTATCAATTTAATGCTCATGTCTGAACAGCTTTAAAGGAAGTGTTGTTGCAGGAAACACTTCGTTCTCTTTGAAATACTTAACTTACATTTCTATGTCCTCATTAAATCTACAAAAATTCAGATTACCATCTTAATGGCTTAATATATGCAAACAAAAATACATTGTAAACTCTGCTCAAGTGCTTTGATGTTAATAATTAACAGATTTTTTAGTACAACAAATATGGGAAGGTAGCAAAGCCTTAGTGTCTGATTACACGTACATTCCAGATGATACACACAAACGCCTGTATACATTTATATATTATGCTAAAAGTCATAAAACCGACCTTGCTAAGTTAATGTAGCTCGTGTTCCATTTATTCTTTGACTTTGACATTTTATACCATGCAACTTCTTAGGTGTTTCTTATGACAATTCATTAAGGGCCTGTGTCCACTAACAGCGTTTTTTGCACTGGCAGCGCCTATTTTCTGTACAAAACCAGTGCAGTTCAGCATTTTCAGCTGTTAGCGTTCTCGGCGCAAAAACGCCCTCTACGATTTTTGTTGCTGCCCTCACAGCGCTCTAAGTGGATAATAGTTAAACTTTTGGAATCGCCACACTCATCAATGTCACTTCTTCCTCACCGACCAATCAAAATCAAGAAGGGGCGGGAATTCTGATATCAACTTTGTCAACAGCAATGGCGGAGGGGAAGCTAATCCTTTCATTTTTTGGAGGGGGAAATCTACAGATGTAGAGCTGCTGCTAATGCTGGGACACGATTCCTTTCTATTCTATTCCTTCTTTCTTTGTGAAAATGTACTGGATTAAAAGCAAATATTAATCAAACAGAGCAATTTTATTTTTATCTTTTTTAAGATTATTTTTTTGGCCTTTCACTTTATTTATAGGACAGCTGAAGATAGACAGGAAAGGTTGGAAGTAGAGAGTGGGGGATGACATGCACCAAATGATCGGCAGACCTGGAGTCGAGCCAGCGATCAGTGCGACGAGGACTGTAGCCTCTGTACATCGGGCACCTGCTCTACCGACTGAGCTAAAAAGTGCCCTGCAAACAGAGCGATTTAAAACAGACAAGTCACGACCAAAGGAAGCGGAAGTGCCGCGAAACAACTTTTGTAACTTAGCAACAGTAAGCGCTAGTGAGAAGTGCTCTGATATTGAGGTTGTCGGCGCTGCCAGAGCAAAAAACGCTGCTAGTGGACACAGGCCCTAAGAATTTCTGAATCTAGCGTACGCTTCCAATGATTTAAAATGATCTGGCTTGAGAAGGTGTATCTATATTTTATATTTGTATCTTTAAATAGAACCTCCGTCAAGTATTCCTTGCCAGCCTTTTAGATATGTTTGTGTATTTTGGACTCAAATGTAACCTATTGGGTTTCAAATGCATGTTTTGGACCACATACAGCTCCATCACATGGCCCGGCAGCAGCTGAAGGTGAACCATATGAAAGCAGCCTAATTCTCTTTTATAAAGGTTAATTGGTCGGCATCTGGCACCACTTAGCCTGTGGAAATATTTGTTGATGTCAAAGAGGACACTGATGCCACTCTAGCACCATTGGTTTCATATTTGTTTCACCGGCTCTGTTTGTACTTTAACATCGAACCCACTCATTTTATATTGTGTAGATAATTTAAGCACATATAGAGACAAATAATCCAACAATTTCATGCAGTGCAGGGCAGTTTGGAAAGTTGTCACTAAAATCTTGATTATTCACCACACTAATTTTCATAGTGCAGACCTTCACTGTCTTGGTGTCTGTTGTCGCTATGACCCCTCACACCCCTTCCGACACACGAACCCATTTAAGACCTTATTCTGTGATTGTCAGAGCTGGTACTAACTAATGCAGCGAGATCAGTGCTGTGTCACTGAGTCTTTAACAGACCCTCCAGCTGGTCTGAGAGCAAAATGAAAACAGCCTTTGTGCCCATTTCCTCCATTTCTGGTCAGTTTAAACCTCCCAAGAGATGGACTTTTGCTTTTAGTGACCGAGATGTCAGCAGCTGTTTGACAGAGAGCCAGTCGGGGTCGAAACACTGCGGGCCCGGGCCTCGATGCCACAGATGTCTCTATTCAATATGGCCGACATTCAACATATGGAACCAATAACGGACAGCTAGTGTGATGGATGACACCTGTCAGCAGGGGGAAGGAAAGCAGATACATTTTGTGTGTGTGTGTGCTTGTTTGTGTGCACGGATGGCCACGAATGACCACAACACACGCTTGATTAATGCACGTTGCAAACGGAGGCTGTGTCGACTTTTTATTTGGATGATATTAAAATGGACACCGCAATTTTAAAAGCTTTGATAGAAAAGGCAACGCGATGATTGAAATGGAATGAAATGATTTATTAATGTTTTCATTTCCTCTGCACTGAAGGAATCCTTCCGTTATCCCAGATTAATATAAAAGTTTGATTTCACAGAGAAAATGAGAGAGAGTGAGAAGGAAGGAGGACGTTTAACTTTGCTGTTATTATTGCCGCCTTTCACATAAACCAAATTGTTTTGCGGGCTAATGGCAGAAATCCCGGCATTTGGTGCGACAGTCATATTGCAATACATGTCCCAAAAACATGAGTAATGTAATTAAAAGACAAGATTGCAAAAAGAAATAATAAACCGAAAGTTCTGATTAAATCTGAGCATAACGAAAAACCGTCCTTATTAAGTATGTTTGTTGGTTAACCAGATATTAGAGTCTACAGTGACGTTTTCCTTGGGCATAGCAGTGCTGAGCTATATGCTAATTCAGTTTAGCATGTTAGCATGCAAACAATTCCAACATGATTGGTAAAAAATGGACTGCATTTATACTGCGCCTTCGTCCGACCAAGCAATTACATGTCCCATCCACCCTTTCACTCACGTTGGGGTTTAGTATCTTGCACTAGACTACTTCAGAATCAGCCTTATTAGCAAAGCAAACTTCGCTCTCTATGTTCAAGCATTAAATATTAAACTAAAAACTACAAGCTTACATTAGACATTAGATATTAAACTATGTACAAGCTACGAGAGGCAATAGTGCAATGATGAAGACTGCAAAGGATGCTGAAATAATATGAAAAAACTCCTGAAGCCTTGGTCATCTCCACAGTCTGGAGCGGGTTGAGCTCCAGGTGGTTCTGACCACCAGAGGGACAGCTGTTCCACCACCCATCTGTAAGCAGACTCGTCTCTGTTCCCGGATGAGGCCGATGACAGTTGTGTCGCCTGTAAACTTCAGAAGTTTAACAGAGGGGTCCCCTGAGGTGCAGTCATTAGTGTACTTCGACATGTAGACAGGAGGAGCTGGGGATCGAACCACAGCCGCCCCATACAACATACTACAGTTAAACAAATGGGTATGCCATTAGTTGTGGACAAGTTAAAGTTGGACCCCTCTGTTAAAGTTTGCAGGCGACACAACTGTCATCGGCCTCATCCGGGGACGGCGACGAATCTGCTTACAGATGGGAGGTGGAACAGCTGTCCCTCTGCTGTGGTCAGAACCACCTGGAGCTAACATGGCAAAAAAAAAACAACCTTCTCAGTGTTACGGATGTGTTTTGAACTGCTGTAATGATGGTGCATGCAGCATAGCTTACATGGGAATCTGCTTTAAATCAGAATGGGTTCCATTCTGTCCCTTGCATGAATGTGGCTTATACAGCTACTCATTAGCATGAAATGGCTTGCAATTTAATTGCCATTGTATGTCAGCGGTAGATGCGCCTGTCTATCACGACTGTACCTGAAAAGATGCATGAATGCATTATGCTTGGATTGCGTAGGCCAGGGTAATGCATGTAAATTGGTTTTAAAGCTACAGACACACAATATTTAACTTATAATAAAAAGCAAGCTAAAACCAGGCCTTGTAATGTGTGCACCTTTTAAGTGAAGTATCCAGAATAAAAACTGTACAAGTGCTGGAACAGTCTAACAATTGATTAGCAATTAGGGTTTAACTCTGTCACATTTAATATACTTTGTAATTGTCGTGTGGTCCACAATTTATTTCTTCACCTTTGTCCTGCTCTCCGTTCTCATCATCTTTCTGTCCCTCCGAGTTAGTTCCAGCTGATTTATGGTACGGCAACAACCCAGGCCGATGTAGACGCCATTCAAAACCTCTGCAAATTATTGGAATTCTGCAAAAAGGAAGAAGGCAAATGTAATTAACATCCAGGAGTATATTTGAGCTAGGTTGAACACTTAAAGGCTTTACATATTGGGTTAAACCATTTACCTATTTAACTGCAGAGCAGGTTGAATCTTAAGCTAAGTAATCATAAGCTGAATAACCCCCCCCAAAAAATTCCATTCATACTTTTTGTCCTTTTACAGATTTTCCCAATTCCCAAGTAAAAACTAAAATCCCAGTGAGCTAAAGATCCCAAACAGGTTCTGCTAGCAAGACGTTCATGCTAGCAAGACATGCTAATACTTTAGCTAATGCATGCTTTGTTTAAATACAAAAAACCCCAAACATTTGCTACATGTATTTGCAAAGGATTTCGCCAAACACTGCTGTGCTAGCAAGCTACCATTAGCATCTCTGCTAATGCTAACCCCCCTAAATGTTACACTATTGCGTTGCCGGCCATATTTGTTGCCTTCACGTGATCTTTTATTAAAAATTCTCCAGATATTTGACATTTCCTTAATTGTTCTTTTCTTTTCCGCTGTCCTCTGTGTTTGATGAAGTTCCTCGTGTTAAATGGCTTTTTAACGCCCCTTCCAGTCACATAGTAAGACACACACACTGTAGTTTTGACCGGTGGCATTTGAAATGGCAAATTTAATTGGCAGTTGAATTGGAAATTACACTTTATGCCTCACAGGGAACAAGATGGCACTTATTCTGATTAAAAGACTCCGCAGTGCGAGGAGAGCGTGAAACAGTGCTTTCACATTAAGTTAAAGAGAATCGTGCTTCTTAACAGCTTAAACAAATCACTGTTTCGTTTACACTTAACATTTAAATGTGTGGATATTCTATATATCAAAGCTGTTGGAGTCAACGCTCATTCAAACAAACAAATTCGAGTAGAAATTAGTTCACCGCAGAGCTGAGTGCCTCAAATTTTAATGCATTTGTTCCTGCATCCCTGTTTTTCTAGCATTTTCCCTCTGCTGTCACTCTCATCTCCATTTTAAATCCAGCCAGACACAAAGAAAAACAAAAAACAATTCTATTCAGACATGTTATTATTCCCCAATTTCTATCCCCTCATCCAAAACATGCTGTGAAACCCTTGACATTCATTATCAGGATGACATGTTTTTCACGCTTCAGACAAGCAGTTTTGGCCATTAACTCAGAGGGCAGGTCACTGCCTCGACACACCGGCCGCCTGACAGGGACACGCACACACAAGTGGTTTTGTTTTTGGACCAATCAAAGCGGACGTCTCAGGAGGAGGGCGTCTTAAATGTTGCAGCTCCAGGAGTTAACATCAGTGACTGTTGCTCTGCTGGTCCCCAAAAGAAAGAAACATTCAACACATGTGCCATCGGAGAAAACAACTCGAGTGTGACTGTCGCATCACTTTGGTTTGAGCTTGGTGGTGTTGTCTCAAGCTGTTCTATCCATCCATCCATCCATCATCTATACCACTTATCCTGTTCAGGGGCGGCTGGAGCTTATCCCAGCTGTCATTGGGCGAGAGGCGGCATACACCCTGGACTGACCGCCAGTCAATCACAGGGCTGACACATACAGTGGGGCAAAAAAGTATTTAGTCAGCCACCAATTGTGCAAGTTCTCCCACTTAAAAAGATGAGAGAGGCCTGTAATTTTCATCATAGGTACACCTCAACTATGAGAGACAAAACGAGAAAAAAAAATCCAGAAAATCACATTGTCTGATTTTTAAAGAATTTATTTGCAAATTATGGTGGAAAATAAGTATTTGGTCAATAACAAAAGTTCATCTCAATACTTTGTTATATACCCTTTGTTGGCAATGACAGAGGTCAAACGTTTTCTGTAAGTCTTCACAAGGTTTTCACACACTGTTGCTGGTATTTTGGCCCATTCCTCCATGCAGATCTCCTCTAGAGCAGTGATGTTTTGGGCCTGTCGCTGGGCAACATGGACTTTCAACTCCCTCCACAGATATTCTATGGGGTTGAGATCTGGAGACTGGCTAGGCCACTCCAGGACCTTGAAATGCTTCTTACGAAGCCACTCCTTCGTTGCCCGGGCGGTGTGTTTGGGATCATTGTTATGCTGAAAGACCCAGCCACGTTTCATCTTCAATGCCCTTGCTGATGGAAGGAGGTTTTCACTCAAAATCTCACGATACATGGCCCCATTCATTCTTTCCTTTACACGGATCAGTCGTTAGGTCCCCTTGCATGATGTTTCCACCCCCATGCTTCACAGTAGGTATGGTGTTCTTTGGATGCAACTCGGCATTCTTTCTCCTCCAAACACGACGAGTTGAGTTTTTACCAAAAAGTTCTATTTTGGTTTCATCTGACCATATGACATTCTCCCAATCCTCTTCTGGATCATCCAAATGCTCTCTAGCAAACTTCAGACGGGCCTGGACATGTACTGGCTTAAGCAGGGGGACACGTCTGGCACTGCAGGATTTGAGTCCCTGGCGGCGTAGTGTGTTACTGATGGTAGCCTTTGTTACTTTGGTCCCAGCTCTCTGCAGGTCATTCACTAGGTCCCCCTGTGTTGTCTCTTTTCCCATTGCCAGTGAAGTATACTCTTTGCTGCGTCACCGTCTGACGTCACCAACACGCCGGAGACAGGGTTAGTAAACAGTGAAGATGTTACAGTGGTTAGGTATTACTCATTCAGTCTGTTTATCAAACTCAGACAGACAAATTTGCAGCGATGTTCGAGTGCTGCTCGGACCGAGACGGCCAGAATTTGTAGCTGAGATGACGAGGAGCCGCAGAAGTTACAGACGGAGCAGAGATCAGCGTGTCGAACCCGGGTTTTGTGTTCCCATCAACGTTGATCGGAGCCGAGGAGATAATTACCCGGGTCTACTGCAGAGTCTATGACCCGGGTCTGAATGCCGATTGTAGACTTTCCCACTTAGCAAAAAAGCCAGGTGTTCGTGGGTTATTTGACCAGTGGGAAAGCGGCTATAGAGACAACCTTTCACCAATGATCCTAACGAGCATGTCTTTGTGCTGTGGGAGGAAGCCGGAGTACCCGGAGAGAACCCACTCATGCACGGGGAGAACATGCAAACTCCTCACAGAAAGGCCCACTTTGTCCAAACGGGGATTCAAACTAGAAACCTTCTAGCTGTGAGGCGACAGCTAACCACTGCACCACCGTGCACACGCCCGCTGTCCGATCATTAAAGGCAAAAACGGCCCCAAAAAAATTTGCATTATCCTCAAACTGTGTTTCTTTTCTCAGGGTGCACCCAAACCCGTTGCCATGGAGCCGTGTTCAGGAGGGAAAGCCGCCGTGTTGACCGTCCTCATGCATCTGCCTTCTGGGCCCTCAGGCTTACCTCCACCTGGACAGTCAGGTAACACACACACACAGAGCACAGTAATTGTCAGTCATTTTTAATATGTAAATGTATCAACTTTGCAACATGCTGCGATTGCCAATCGGACCACATTTAGCATCTTTTACGCATGTTGCATTATCAACTTAAAATCCAGCAAATTAGCCCAAAGAATTTTAGATTTTTATTTGACTTATTCATATTTAAGGGATTTCTTTTTAGAGGATTGGATTCAGTTGACAGCTGCATCATAATTAATTACTTCAGCAAATATAATTATGAGGAATTTCAACTTCTGCCCCCTCACCTTTATGGAAAAAACAACTTTGTAAACCTTTTGTTGAGCCTAGTTAGAGCATGTTTGGTCCGTGGTTAAAAAGAACACCAATAAACACAGAATATCTCAGCAGCCCACGCCGAATCAAACCAAATATTTGTCCAAATTGAATAAATCTTCTTTTATTACTGATGTTACCGCTGAAAAATGCGGCTCCAATTCCCCTCAGGACAAAATCAAATTTCAGCTCTTGGAAACTGCAAAATATTCAACATAAAATTGGATGTTTTTCCGTTTAAAATGTTACACACACGCCGGTAATAACAATTTGTTTTTCTAACCGAGTAAAGCAATTTGTTGAAAGTGCCTTTTCCCTTCACCTCTTACACTTTTTCTTTCCTCCCTCCTCAGGAATCATCGTGGCCAGTGCGCTGATCGACATTTCCCAGCAGAAGCCGACAGACTTCAAGGACAAGTCGCAGGCTTTAAAGAACCGAAAGGCCCTTCCGCCTGCACACCAAGGCACCTGCGTCTGAGTCAATCCGATCCCTATTTTTTTTTTTTTTAAACACCGCCTGAGGTCAATTTGTTCCAACATTGCTGACGGTCCCAGTTGGAGGCCTTCTTGGAGAGACACACATGGCTTTCATTCAGCTGCTAACACACACACAGAAACTTGTCCCAAGAGCACAACATGTGTAACCTTTTCTGCCCGTTTGCTCTGGTCTGATCGGACATCCATCTCCTGCTCCTGGAACTACTTTTCCTTCCACCTTCTGGGCTCAGATCACTTCCCTTCTGCTTGTGCAAGGAGGGAGTGTGCCTGATCGGTGACATCAGAGACAGACTGATTCGCTTCAGTTGTCTGTATTTTGCACCTATTGGAGGGAAAAGTAAGGTTGTTTTGGAAGTATAACAGATTTAAGAAAACATGCTGCCTATAGGTTTTTGTTCTTGTTTTTTGCTTGCCATGACGTGGTATTCTACGGTGCTAAAGCATTTAATTTTTCAGACAAGCCTTCGCTGTACGGCCTAAATTCATTCTGCCTTTTTGTGGGAAAGCTACGCCAGGCCGGGACTTTTTTATTTAACACCCCCTGATAGTGTTTTGAAAACTTACAGAGTATTAAAGTCGCACCACTTCTGCCACTTAGCATTTAGCGATCGGTTTTTAGCATTTACTGTACATATGTATCATCCACCCAGCTGAAGCTAAAGTCTGTATTTTCTGTGGTGACGCGAACGCCGCACGGACGCGAGGCTGCGATCACTACAGAGGGAGAGGACTGCAGAGAGGAGGAGCCTTGAACAAATCATCGAACACAAGCATGGAGAACTCCACAAGTTAAGGAAAAATTGAAGCATTTTATTAACAAACTGGAAGTTTCCTTTGTTACGTTTGTTTTGCTCGCTATTAAAGAAGAAGAAAGAAGTTACACGACGCGGAGAGACACTGATGTTCTGGTGACTTCTTTGATGTAGTTTTGCTGTGGACATTAAGCTCACCCTCGCATTGGAGTGGTGAAGAGAAAGACATCATGGACATGTTGCTCCTCTGGCTGTTTACTCGTTTGTTTTGTACGTTTTTTTTGTAAGCGTCCTCTAAAGCTACGACTTTATTTCCATCCTTTGAGTACAAGGAGTTCCGTTACCTTTTTTTACAACGCCTTGGCTTTCCATGAACTCCTAAGAGGGAGGGGGGGGGGGGGAAGGGGGGGGCATGTTGATGTGCAGAATTTTTGAAAAGCTGTCGACCATTTTTAGCCCCGCCCCCGCCCCCTGAGCTGTACAGTGTCTTGTTGGAACAAAATGTGATTCTTTGTCACTGTTTATCTCTTGAGATTTCACGTGTTTGTCAGGTTTTTACGACAGAATGGCAAGAGATTCTCTTTTTATTTTCGGCCTTGTCACCTGTTCCTATTATATCTATGAATTGTAAGTCTTTTGCTACACTTGTGAAAAGAGCATTTCTGTTAATATTTTGTTTTGATATTTAACAGATTCCTGTGTAATAGCGCATTTAACTTGATTTTATCGTGGACGTGAATCAGATTTAAACGTCGGCTCTCTTTTTTTGAAGTCGTGCATCTTTAAGGACTGTATGGGCATTGTCTCTTTTGTTGCAAAGTGTTCAATATATGATGCATTTCATAAGTAAGTATGCCAGCTAATGTGTTTTTATTTTGTGTTTGTAGAGTAATCCTATAACAGTGTCATTACACAGGAATCAGGGTCTCACTGTACCGTGAAAAAAAGATGATAAACTGCATATCAGTAATCTTCAGTGTATTTTAAAGATGGACAACATGCCAGAAAATAAAAAACAGACCTGGAAATCATCTGCGAACGGGACTCTTTTCACATGCACTGCTTATTATACAGGTCTTAAATTGTACAGTTAAGTGTCTCTCTGAGAAAAACTGACAACTTGTGATTGTAATCTGGTGCCTGATGTTGAACGCTGCCTGATTGCCTCAGCTAAAGATAATTATTCCATCTGCAAGTGTGACGGAGAAAGAACACAAATGCATGCCTGAAGGTAAGTGTGTTTTGTGCTTGAACACAGATAGACGCCAGCGATTGACAGGGAGAAGGAATAATGTGGTTAAGAGTATAACAGTCCCCTGAACATTTGGAATCCATCCATCCATTATCTATACCGCTGAGACATAGACTTATCAATGAACCCTCTTTAAAAGCAGAACAACCAAACAAATGTACAAAGACTGGGACAGGAGGGAACAACGTCAGCACGTGCCAACAAACAGCTTCAAGTGCGGTCAGTCAAAACTGCTAACGGGCAGTGCAGTGGACAAGATCCGTGCCGAGACTGTAGTGTCATTTGGTGAGAATGACAGGAAGAGTTGGGCATCATCCGCATAGCAATGGAATGAGAAATGATTGCACCAAGTGAGGTGGTGTATATTGAGAAGAGAAGGGGACCGAGCACTGAGCCCTGAGGCACCCCTGTGGATAAACCATGCAGTTTGGACTACTCTTAAAGATCTCCCTGACAGGTAGGATGCAAACAAGTGGAGGGCAGATCCTGATGCTGAACTCGGAGAGTGTGGAGATGAGGATTTGGTGGTTCACTCTGTCAAAGGCAGCTGACTGCTCGAGCAGCAATAGAGCGAAACTGGTTGAATTATGGACAAAATGCATGACTAAAATGTTTATCTGATTGATACAACCTTCAAAACAAACACTGATAACTTACACATATAACTTACACTTACTGATATCTTCACATGCAACATCGCAAAAAAAATCTGCAGCATTATCCCCTTTTAAAGCTGAACCTGATATGAAGAGGTTTTCCCTTCAGTGTGCCGACACCTTACAGAGTGCTCCTCTCCATCGTCAGCATTTGAACGAGGACGTAAAGAAAAGGGATGCAGTGTGCCAAAGAGCTACTCTGGATAATCCTCATTTATAATCAAGTACACTTACACGCTGCACTCTTGGAAAAAAGCCACTACAGAAGCATAAAGGAGTGCTCACCACGTGGGTTTATTATAATGCTGCTAATGGCAAGAGAAAACTGTGACAATAAACCTTTTTATTTCCACTATAAAGATGACGGGAACATGTATCACAGATCTGAATAGAGTGTCTGACACATGGACTGTTTGTGTGTTAAAAAGGCAATCTGTGTGCACTTTGAATGGAGGTGACGGGTGGTCTTAAGGCTTCATCGTGCCTCGCAATTTTGCACCGCAGGTAACTGCTAGTCATACATGTCAAGTGCGCTTTGACTCTGAGAAGTCCACCCCTGCAGTTTTTAGTAATGGTGACAATATACATGATAAAACTGCCTTCAAAAAAAGTGTGCATTAGTGCTTTTTTGCTGTTATGGTGTTCGATTTTTGGCGTCCATTCATCATCCAGCAAAATTGAATTAGTTTGATAATGGAGGTTTATTTTGATTCTTGAGAATGATCCAAAATTGGAAAGGATGCAGAACAGACGACCTTAAACTCTAAAAATCAACAGTTAGAAAGTTACAGTTATTTATTCGTTTATGCAAGCAAAGACTGATTGAGTTGTTGAGAAGTTTTCCACACGACAAATGTGGCTATATTTGTCCCTTATCACTTACTGTAGGGTATAGGTGTGTCATTTCACATGCTACAGTAACTCAGCAGATGTTTCTCCACGAGGTGTAAAGACCTCAACACCCCATTATACGCATACATTTGTATAATATAGACATTTCTTGTTAGCATTTAATTTCATATTCACACATTACTGAGCAGATCAAAGTCGATATAAAGTAAACTTATAATATGAAGCTGAAAAAGTTCCATTTAGTCTTAGAAAGTTTGAAGGTTTTTGACCAAACATCTGTGTCTGCTCTAAGGTGTGTCTGGCTGTTATATTTCAAATTGACAGTAAAGTCAACAGAGGTCACTGCTAAGTACTGCAGAGGGATGTGCTGAAAATATTCAGTGACTGTGCTGAACCTCGATCACTGTTGGCAAACTGACGCCTAGTCTGGTCCAACCCTGATTATCGTATGGTGTGGCTTTTTTGCAAACCATATTTCTCTTCAACTCGCCGTGCTATTTGATGGTCTCCCTCCATGATCACAAATATCCAATGTCTGACTTAAATAGCATCATGACCAAAAAAAACCTGTTCACAAGGAAGACATTTTTAGTTGTTCTTGAGTCAGATTTGGATCTGGTCCACAGTTAATGGGTTCTTCATTCTATCACAAATTTTCATGGGAATCTAAACAGTTGTCATTCTGTCATCCTGCTGGAAAACAAAAGGAAGAAAACACAACCTCAGTTACAGCAATGTCTTCAAAGTGCCCATTATTTTTGTTGGAATAGTTTCATTATTTGCCAATTTATCATATTTAGTCCGTGAGCCAGGGGGTTGGTCGTGCTAACTTGGAGGGACCATGTCTCATTGTGATTTTTATAAAGGTCTATGTCCCTAGTGTTGTAAAATGTATGAGAGCATTGCAGCAATGGTAGCTTTCTAAATGTTATCGCAATTTTTTCATGTTTTTTTTGCCATTTTTGACACAGAGCCAATATAAAAGAGGTTAACCTACATAGAATATCATGAAGTCATTTATCATTTTTAAAGCTTAGATTATATTCTATCAACCAGTCACATTTTCATGACACTGAGGACAACAGAATTTGACCTTTGACCTCTAACGCTGTAATAGGGCAAATTCTGCATGGCTCCGTAAATGCCCTTATAACTACCTTCATATTGATGTAATGTGCGCATGGATAGCTCCATCATAAAAAGAGCTTTAAAATGATATGTTGCATGAATAACAATTACAACATTTCTTATCCGAATAAACTGAACTTTGTGCAATTTGTTTATCATACATTTTCCAACACTCGGGACATAAACCTTTATAAAAATCACTATGAGACATGGTCCCTCCAAACTGGCACGATGGCCAAATTCTGGAGGTCTGGCTCATGGACTGATTCACTCTCCTAGCCAAAAGGTCCTGAATTAACATGAACTTGTAACGCAAAGCTGAACTGTAAATTCTTCTCTTTACATTAAAGTGTATTGCATCGTATCGTATCTAATTGTACTGTATCGTATCGCAAAGTAATGTACCATACAGAATGTGGTATCATATTGTACCACACCATACCTTACTGTATCGCAAAGTATCGTGCTGTATTGTATCATATCATACTAATCGTATTGTTTTGTGTTGTATCATACCATTTCGTATCGTATGATACAGCTTCTTCCCGAAAAGGTGCTGCTTGATCCAGATGTTTTTTTCTTTTCGGTGCCAAAGTCAAATCACTGTGTCCTTGTCAGTGTGTGTTCTGTCCTGTTTCATTTTTTGTTGTCCAGATTTTAAAATGTCTCAGAGCTTACTCGGATGTAGTCTAGGACACCTTGACCTTGTTTTTACAAGTTTTCTATGCACTTGGAAAATGTCATATGAGAAATAAAACACAATACAAATTCAAAAATGGCTTAGAAATGGGCAGAGTCCGTTGGTCAGTGCAGAAGTGAAGGCCCCCGAGATTGCAGTTTCACTTCTGATGGGAAAGTATGGATTTTCTGTTTGTCTTGGTTTGTCTCCAGTATTACCAAGAGCCGGTGATTAATCTGTCTCTTTCAGAAGTGTAATTCATGGGTGTGTGTGTCAGAAGACAACTCTGCCAAACCTTTCAATATAATCCAGTGGGAATTTCTTTCCCCTGCTGGAAGAATTTGGATGCCAGAGCACATCGTAAATCAAACTGTCCGGGCCTTAACTTCAGGAGATATTAACGTCAGTGTGCTTTATGTATAATGGAGATGGTAAAACTAATAAAGTCAAGAATATCTGTGAGGTACTCTATATCTTTGTTGTGGATCATGACTGCCACTCACACCTTGTCTAACCATGGAAGCTCCTATATTTCAGGATCTACATGTGCTCTTGCCTAAGTCTTCAGCTGCTTTTCTATCATATTCTGCTATACAGCTCAAAATGTCAAATCAATCTATTGTATTCATGCTGCATTCACTTTATGTTCACAGAATGGGTAGAACAGGATACATCACGTTTCCCGTAACTACACCAATACATTAACCTAAATATTTTTTAAATAGGGCTACATTTAAAGAGTATACGTTTGATAAATAAGATGTAAACAAACTACGGTGGCCATATGTCCAAATTTTAAAAAGCTGCTACGTTGACTGTAAAATCGTAGGCTACCTAACTTCCGCAAAATGGCTGCAGCCTTTTTGGCGCCAGGTAGTAGACACCTGTGTACTACTATTCGCCAAGTCAGTGGCATCTCTTCCGTCAGAAACTTTCCATATCCTGTCGGTTTAAAGTGGATATTTCTTCCCGAACTGCTGTCATAATGACGGTTTATCTTTACATAACGTTATAATGTTACGTGAACACCACACGAGCTGTTGCGGCGTTTG
The DNA here is from genome assembly GCF_022749685.1 of Semicossyphus pulcher. Taxonomy (NCBI): domain Eukaryota; kingdom Metazoa; phylum Chordata; class Actinopteri; order Labriformes; family Labridae; genus Semicossyphus; species Semicossyphus pulcher. The sequence continues at coordinate 15,092,528 of NW_027211670.1, read as the reverse complement.
TTTACAAGCTCTTCTGCCAGTCTGCCGCGTGCATGCAGCATTTTAAGCTAACTTTACTTGTCAGTTATACTCTACTGTCGCTTTTGGACAGCTTTGTGTTGGAATAAACCGTGGGACTACTCTGCTGTGGTTTTGGGAAGAGCTGCCTCTCTTCAGCAAGGTAAGACTTTACTGCGCATGTGTTTGCCTAAAGTTTGTTGATGTTTGTTCCTGTTCAGCTTGTGTTTGCGTGCGTGGACCATAGCATGTAGCTGTTCTTCATGTCTCTCAGACACTTCTACATCTGCTGGTTTCTAATTTGTTCTTTGACTCTGCTGCCTACCTACAACGTTTGCAACTTTTGCTTGATACATTTTTAAGGCTGGGCTCATTCATCTTTGGTTGTTTGGCAGGTGCAATGTGGTATATTGATGTATTTAATAGTGAAATATGAGTAGGTACTCATATGTAAGTATTATGATGTGTTGGTGGCTGAATTGCAGAATATTACTCCCCTCTGCTTGTCTTGTCGTGTTGTGGTTTCTTTTGGTATTATTGTATATTAGCTTCAGGATGCAAAGCAATTGATCTTTCACACAGGCTACCTAAACAACACTGATTTGTTGTTGAATATTTTACCCATAATTATTATTATCAACTGTATATTTTACATTTTTGTATTCTCAGCTGCATTAAAGGTGCCATATATTTTGAATGGATATTCTCATTGTTTGCATGGGTTTCACTTTTGGGTGTTTATTGTTCAAAGTGAAAAAGTGAAAACTGCAAAAATTCCGTGTTTTTCCAGAATTACGTTTTTTAAAAGGTAGCCTCTGAAATGGGCCATTCAGAACAGCTTGCTTTCGCTGAAATTGACCAATCGTCTTTCACCGTCATTCACCTCAGGTGGCCTTTTTGCACTCGCTTGTAGTGAAGTCATTGTCAGGATTTTAACTTACCATTCCCATACCTCCTGGCGATTTTGGCTCGTAGAAATAAGGCCGAATAACCGATCCTCGAGCAGCAATGTATTCTACAACTTTGGAGTGACAGTGCAGTGTGGCCGCTCCCCCACGTGGGGGACGGCCTATGCGGTCACTCCAAACAAAATAAAACAAAATAACCTAAATATGCCCCCTTTAATACATTGCTGGAAAGATTACTAAACAGTGGCCTATACTCTGCTTCGTGCCTTATTTACTAGGACTTTAACTTACAGGTTTGGTGTGAAGTTTCTAAACATAAACTCTGTACCTATTTTGTTTAGACACATAAATCTGTTTAATATAAGTTGTCTGCTTGCTGGTATCAAATAGCCTTAAAACGGAAGATCCACTCCAGAATCACTTAAGGTATCGTGTGTGTAACGATTAGCCACCAGCTGCGTGTACACCCCTCCATGAAGGACATAGCCACTGTGTCAAGGTCTCAGTTGTAGCTTCTATAAGCAATACTGCCCTTCAGAATTAAACCAGCGCTGGACAGAACAGAACAGAAATGTGACGTTATGCAGCAAGAAAGCTGATAAGTGTTTAAGTGGTTGAACGCTCAAAAGCAGCCGTTTGTGACAAGTTAAGAACGCCGCTGCACAGATAGAAGGTTAGAAAACAAACGGCCATCAGCTATTTAAAAGGAAGCTGCAGTGAATTCTCATGTGGAGAGTAATTACTTTGATTGAGAACAGCTGGTGTCAGATTCACCATGGTGCCCTTTGTGGAAATGGTGCTCTCCATGGTGCTGAACTACAGGCTAAGAGACATGACAGTCCTCAGTGTTGTGCTCAGTATTACTCTTAAGAATATCCCAGGTTTCTACAATAAGGGCTTTAATTTTGTGACGTTTGTATTTATTTTCATCAACAGTATGGATTATTATGTAACTCTTGATTATAGGGCTTTTTTTGGGGGGGCATTTCTAAGCATCTTGAACTAAACCTTTATCTTGTTGGTAAGAAGCAATTGGTGATAAACCATCCTTCAACATTTCAAGCACACGTTGTTTTTAAGGTTGACTTTTCTTTTTGAGTTTGACATTTGGGGGATTACGTTTATTGATTTTCTGGCCAAGAGTTTGATAAGAATATTGATACCATTCTGCTGATTTTAACCCCCGCGAGCCATACACCGGTTAGCTTAGCTTATAATATTGACTGGAAATAAGTAGGGCTCCTTTAATAACTATGATAACTTAAATTACAGTAAAAACAGTTGATTATATTACTTTATTTTCAGGACATTTACCGTACAAAATACCATGAATAATTAATACTTTTAGCCTAAATCCTTTTCACTCTAATTTATACAGGCTTATTGTATAGTAGAGCTGAATGACTAATCAGCTATAGTTATGATATCATCTAATTGTTTTAAATCATTTGACCTTTGATTTTCACAGAAGAATCAGTAATGGAAATAATGTTAATTTTAGTATAAGCTCTGCTGCATAGTCTACAGTTTATTGGCCATATTTAGGGCTTATAATGTCACATCGCACAAAAAATTATTTTATACATTTCATAAACAATAAGATGGACTGACCAAAGGTCAACACAAGTTAATGTTTCTCTGGACAGCCTCTACATTAAAAGGTCATCTTCTAAAGCTTATTTACTCTGCTCTATTTTTCAATCCATCCAAGAGTTTTAAAAGTTTTTTCAGCTGCTTCTATCTTTCCAGTCAAGTAGAGCTTATAGCAATCAACAAATAGCTTTATTATCTCTTATCTTTGCCCCCACGCCGCCCCTGGAAAAGATGCGAGGGGGAGCATCTCAAAATAACAGATGCCGTCGAGTGTTTACTGTGAAAAGTCAGGCACACCCTGACATCTGGGCTCCACAAAAAAAGGAAAAGTAATAAAGTGAAATTGCAGCCGCTATCCTGGTTAATGGAAAAGGTGAAATCCACGGAGTAGTATCGAGGTGCTGAAACAATGTTGCTGGAGAGGTCAGAGTTGCTGATGTAATTAGATGTGATTCCTACCAGGCAGTGCGGCAATGATTGAACTGTTTTATCAGTGTGCTCTTTAATCTATGCCGAGGGTGAACATTTGGATTGAGTAGACCTGCAGTGGTTTTATAGTCGTGGGAGGGGGAGTCTCAACACATTATCTCCCCGTCCTCTGGGCTTTATGGCAGGGGAACAGTAAACCTGGAGAGCAATAATATTTATCATAGGTTTAATGATGACTATTTTGTCTGGAGGTTTCAGCCGACTATTATGTGAGATGCATTTTTAATACCCAAACACTTAAATTGTTATGTTGGTTACCTCTGAATGTTTAACTGCCACGATAAAATGAAAAGGCACAAGAGATCGGACATTTGAGTAAACAGTGCTGAGGTTGAGAAAGTCTGTCTTTACAAAATATCAATATTTCTAAAGTGGAACAAGATGAACACTAATGAGGACTTTTTGGGCTTATAAGCTTTCTGGTGGAGAGGTAGATAAGAAGAACTTTTCCATACTCGTGTCAGTCTGCTGATTTTAACTTGCATCCAGGGAAGGTGTGAGCTTAGCTTAGCACAAAGACAAAACAGCTCACAAGATAACTAAAGGGACCAGTAGCTTTGTGCAGTCATTGCTGTTTACATGGCAAGTGGTCACACAAACCCTCCCCCAAAAAACAAACTAGTAGTTATTAGCAGGATCTGAGGTCGACCGATATACCGTTTGGCCGATATTGGCCTATAACAGATGTATTGGTATCTGTTTCCCAATATGCACCCAAAGAACATATAATGCCAAAAAAACAATGCTTGTGGTAGAAATGGTGTCATCACATAGTTTTTCCAGCATTTTTCTGCTATTTTTAACTTATTTCCAGGAAAGGTGTGAGCTTAGCTTAGCACAAAGACTTACAGCAAAGGTGAAAAGCCAGCTCACAAACACAAAGAAAGTAGCTTTGTGGAGTCTTTGCTGTTTACCTGGCAAGTGGTCCTACCAAGGAAGTTGTCTATTACACAACCAATAAAACGTTTTCCCCCATTTGCAGACTTTCTGCTAAGCCTAGCTAACAAGCTGTTAGCAGAATCTTCACTATTTAATTGAGTTTGACCGATATATTGGTGTGCCAAAATTATCGGCCGATGTTGTACTATAACAGATATATCTGTTTTAGCACCAGAATCAACATTCTTTGATTTAATTATTTAGAAATCAGTTTTGAGTAAATCACATATCATATCAGCGCAGAATCTACGAAGAAAGGTTTCAACGACAGCTCAAAAATTCACTATATCGGTTGTGATATCGGTAATCGGCTAATTTCAAATGGATTGGTATTGGTCTAACAAATGAGGTTCTGTCAAAGCTCTAATATATAACAGACAGAGAGGAGGGTTGTGTCAATCCTTTGCCTTAATCTCTGCAAAAAAGATCCCAAAATGTTAATCAGTTTCTATTTCAAGGGCACATTTTAACGCACATTTTTAAGGGTTTATTGGAGGTAAAGTGAGTTACAATTTTCAAATCCTTTTTTATCAGTTAGAACGGACACTTGTCATTTACATCTCATGCATAGCATGAGGAGGATATTTTGGCTCTTTGGGTCCTGTGACACATCTAATAAATCTCCGCCTCTCGCGCTAGGTCAAGCATTCCATCACTGTGCCAAAACAGGTGGGCCATATTCTTGTGTGAGACGTGTCCCCCCCCCTCCTGTCCACTGAGCAGTCTGTCCTTTTTATAAGCTGCGTCCTTGTCCTCCTGTGTCACTCCGCACGGGGACTGATGTGATCTGACTGACAATGCATTCTGTCTGCCAGGTGCTATTTTCTAATCCCTGCTATTTGCTAAAACAACAGATGATGTAGCATTGGGGAACAGGAATGATAGTGGATAAATACGGGATGTAGCGTTAGCTGTTGATTGTAGAAACCAGCACCAGTCACTGTTCATTGTTTTTATTTGAGCTGTTTGGCAAACACTGAACAAATAACCCAATTTAAATGTGTTTTTCATGTCATGTAAATGTTGTTTCCTGTTTGAGATGTCTTCAAGTTTATGCCAGTTATGTTTCAATTAACAGTTGTGTAGTATTTTTCCGCCCAAAACTTTTTTGCCCCTTTCAAAAATACACAAAGAAGAGCGTCATAACAGGCTTTAGTTTAGACGTCTACAGGGATCGTACACGGACTGACTTCAACAGACACGCCACACTTCTTTAGAAAAATGGCATTGATGTTTCAAAACAAGTTTTCAGTGTCCATTGTCATTATGATGAACATTCTTTTAAGCTCTTTGACAATAATGGCGTTATTCATTTTATAATAAGTGTTTTCATCTTTCCCCCCATTTGCATCAGCAGTAATTGCTAGCAATTAACGTCTACTGGCTTTTGTCTTTTGCTCTCCTTGTGGGTATGTACACATTCTTTAATTATTAAACATGTCATTTTGCTTTCTATCGAGACAAAAAGGAGTGATAAAATGAAATCAAGTTGGGCAGTCTGCATTAAACCATCAAAACATGTCAACTTTCAGTAGAACAGAAGACTAGCATAGCTTTATTTTAGCCATGAAATACACGTCTCTAAATTCTTTATGTTCTTGTTGCTGTTACAGATAGCTCCTCAAGAAAAATACTGCTTTAAGTTAGCTTTATCCACTTTGCAATTAAAATATAACCACACAATAAAGTCATACCTTTAACCACAGGAGTAAAGAACCATACCCCGTCACATTTTACAAATCAAAGCTACGCCGAGTAAAACCGAGAGGCCTCAGTCGCCGGATACTAACATAGACTCTCAAAAACATTACAGACAATATGTTACAAGCTAGCAGCAGCACACTGTAGTGTCACTTTATGTATCATATGTACAAAATGTTCTCTTAGAGGCGATGTGATAAAACCACAAACCACCGTAACAATCAAATCTACAAAACCGATCTATACCTAGTACCGAACATTTTTACTGTTACTTTGTTGTGACTGACGTCTCTTTGTCCTCAGCAGCTTTTAAATGATGCTAAATGAATCCTACATCATACAGTGTGAAAGTTGTGACATATTGTAGAGCAACACTTTTATATCAACACTTAGTTTTCCGTTTGTTGGACTAAAGCAGGTTTTTTGGCAGCACAGTTATGCAGACGATGATCTACTTTATCTTCCAAACACTGTTCAGCACGTTGGCAGTCCATTCATTGACATAAGCACTCCTCGCACTCATTCCAAAGAAGTGAATTTATGCGGATGGTTATCAGATCGCAGGGTTTAACTCCAAGATTGTTCCCGAGTGTGAATCTGTTTCGTTAAGTCACCAAATTGCCCCCACGAGGCATGGAAGGCAAATGAGCTGATATCTCAGGAGCAGCTTCAGCAGGTCTGTTTTTCAGTCAACATGGACTCCACAGATAAAATCCACTGTTGTCTATGATTTCAGGGCTCTCTCATCGTGCTCCGATTCTCATTTCCATTTCAAGAAGAATGTCACACTTTGGCAAATATGGAAATTAAAATGAGTTTAATCACTTCTGGAGATTAGAGTGTTGATCCGTAGTCCTCAGATCCTACAAGAGCTGGAAACCTTCGAGCTGTGATAGTATTGGTGTTAAGGCAAAGGCCAGGGCGAGGATGCTTGGGGTGGGGTGAAAGCAGGTGAAGTCGGCTGCTGAGCTCCGAGCGATGGCGTTTGAGTCTATGGACTCATCCAGTTGATGGTTCTAAAGGAAAATACCAGATTGTTAGTGTTACATTGAGGGTAAACTAAAGACAGACAAATATTCTTCTTCGCATTGCGGCCACATTTAATTTGCGTTACACTTGGATTTAAAGGAACATGCCTTAAATTGGGGTGAAAGTAGGTGGCAATGGAGGGGTTAAACTAACACAGGACTTTTATTGGGGAAACCAGGGTTTGACCCCTATGTACAACCAAGAGAACCAAAATATCAATATGGCAATATATTGTCGTCCTGACTCGTGCGACACAACTATCAACATGCTGCGGCCAAATATCAATATTTGAATACAAATATATGGCAGTCCTAACAGATCTCCCTGCGATTTTGACTCATCCTGTCACTACGTCATTACTCTTGTGGTGGCACTTATGACTTCAATGAGGGTAACGTGAACGGACATTAATTGGCCGAAGAAGAAAAAAAACACAGCAGGTTGACGTCGGACAGCTGTGAAAAGAAGTTAAGAGATGCTCCTACCGCTTACAAATCCAAAGTCCTAATTTGTTTTTACAGTTCTGTACATTTAATTTAGACTGAAAACACAAACATTGTTCCATCTCAGTTTTTGTTGAAACTGACACCAAATTGCAGTGAATAAACACATTAATGCTGCTTTTTACCTTTTTAGGGGCATTTTGTATTCTTCAGTTAATCCGTTATCGTGATGTATCAGTATACTGAATGATTGTCTTGCAATATATCAATTATCGCAAAATCGCTGTATCGTGATATAAATGTTATCGCGGGCCACGTATCGTGTATCCTATCATGAGTTACCCTGCGATTCCCACCCCTAGTACCTATATCATCATATTTGAAAGTGTAGGGTCACCAAGCTGCCATAATGGACTAGCTGGGAGTGACAACGTGTTGTCAACAGGCAGTAGTGGATGGAAATACCCACTGACTTGCCTTCTATTTTGACTCTTTTCTGTTAACTTGGTTAAAATTTAAAGCTCCTGCGAGGAATTTTTCGCTGGTTATGAAACAGACTGAAATTAATTCTGATGACTCTGTTTGAGCTATAAAAGCAAACCAGACCATCAGCGACAAGATTGATTATTTCTATATCGTTATTTTTAATGCCTGAAACCGCTGGCGGGGGGGTAGGTGTCAGATGTATCGATTAACTGCATGCCGCATTTGTTTACATTTTCCAGCGCAAACATTTAAAGAGAGTGATACATATGACTGTTAAAGAAAGCAGGATGAGATCTACTTAAGCATGCACAGGACAAAATCAGCAAAGAGATGAGAGGTACTGCTTTGTCCACAGGGGGCGCCAAAATCAACACAAACTGAAAGTTCCTCACAGCAGCTTTAAATGTTTAAATATAATAATAATATTTGGATGGAAACTCTTGTAGTTGCTGTACCTGCCAGCTGTACAGAAAGGCTATAAGATGCTGAATGTTTGGAGTAATATAAAATAGGAACCTTGATTGAAATGAACAGAATAACACAGTTCTTACCACACATAGAGAAGTGTCCACTGTTACATTTGACACCAGTTTTTGAGCCTGGAAGGGAGAAAATGAGAAATAAATCCGCACATATTAACTGGCTGATGCTAGTGCAAACCTGCCATGAAATACACACAGACTGCTACATCGACATCATCATTCACTTCGCCCGTCTCAGTATAGTGGTTTAAAGAAATCGTCTTGGTCTGGGAGTAAAATTGCGGCTAAAGGAAGGGCAAAGTCTTCCAAGTAAAACAAGGTCGAGCTAAATCATTACTGCATCAAACCAAACTACTCTCTGCCCCGGTAGTGCCGCAAAATACAAATACAGTAAGATTTATGGTAATACTTTCAGTGCTCTCCAATTCCCAAAGATTAGACCTGCACGGACCTCTTTGTATAATCGTTCTCCTCGAGCGAGATGTGCTCGGTTCGAGTGTAAAAGTTTGTCCGTGCGAGATCCAGCTCAAGGTTATGACACTTTTAATACATTAAAACTTTTTTCTCAGACCGCTCTGAACCCTTTCAGCCACACACACGCACACACACAAACAAATACACACGCGCAGATGCAGAGATGGAGCAGGGAGAATGATAAAGTGACTCTACGGTGGTTTGGGAACATAATAAACACTCCACGCGTTGCTTCGTAAGGAGAAAGAATCGTATGAAGCAGGATTGTGGAGAAGAATGATTAATTGCTCTATAGGAGGTCTTTTCTCCTGGAGGATGTTTATTCCGGTGATATATCATATTATCGCTATTTAAAGGCAATATGATAGATTGTCTCGCTTAGTCTATGTGATATTATCTCATTTAAAAATACAGTACAGCCCTATATTATTTATCTGAGGAGAGTAATAGAGGTCTGAGGTGTGTTAGTGAAGCTAAAAGTTTCATGATACCTCAAATATCTGTTTAAGAAAAACAAGCCGTTTATGATTTAAATGTCAAAATCAGCACAATTTATTTTTTTATATTTGATATTTCATAACTGATATTTATTCGCATGTCATTATCTGCGACTGCTCTGAACTTTTCGGGTGGCACACTTTCAAGTCGTGTTGGAGATTTTTGCAAATTAAGTCTTCCAGATTTCTCTGACGTGGACACAAGTTGGATTTAGTGAGTCAGATCGAAGAGAAATGTCGGCCTACGGCCACTGACGTAACAAGGTCGCCGCAAGGTCAACTTAGTACTTTTATTTTGAAGCTTTCATCAGACTTCCTGAGCAGACACTGTTTAAAATTTGAATATTTCTAAGCACTCCAGCGTAAATTGGCTTAAAATTCTATTTAAGAGGTGGTTTAAAAGAAGCCCCGTCACATCGGACATCTTCAGTCGCATGAAGTTTGAGTCTAATTCCAGTAAACAGCATCGACATCTTTATTTTTTAACCGTGGCAAGAAGCTAAACCTCAATCTGTTGGACCAAATATGTGTTACCTCCTTACAAAGATACTGTGTCCCTGCACACACACAGAAACACACACACACACACACACACACAGACTCAGACACTCTACCCCTGTGGGCCATTTCTGATGTCACTGTGGCAACCAATTAGCTTTGACATGACAGCTTTGGAGCCTCTGACTCCACACTGACGTCTCATCTTTCTGCCCAGGAGGGGGGATTCTGTGCATGCCGTCATAAAACCATCCCTGATCCCTCAAGGTGACAGAGGCAGACTTGTGACACTCAGACAGAACCTCGGAAAAGATCTCTACCTGTTTTTTTTAGCACTTTGAACTTTGTACTGTTTTCCGCTCGTTTTGATGGCTGTAAAACTTTGGACAAAAAGCTTTTCATTTTAACGAAAGATATGTTATCGTGTGGAAAGATTGGTAGAAATGTTTTTTAGTGTGTCAAGAGCCAAAGCTAAACACAAACTGCTGCTTTGAGATGAGTACTTATTGTGAAAATTAAATCTCAGTCAAGTCCTTTTACATTAACAATGAATTCATTATAAGACCAATAAAGTCTCCACTCTCTGTTTATGTTTATGTGATCACTGGAAGTATAAGTTGGTTGAGATAACGAACATAGCGCCATTATTTGGAGAACTAATGCACTGAAGAAGTTGTAACCATTTCTCACTTTGCAGTCAATTGGTCAAAATGTACTGTGGGGAGTAGATTGCGGCATGTTTCTGTCGCTTATTTATTAAGATTAGTTACTGTTTTAAGCCATTATAGAGTAAAATGAAAAATCAATCAATTAAAATAAGTTTATTTTTTAACACCTCACTCTCAGATCTCAGAGACACATTTAATTGCTGATCTTTTTTATATGACCAAAAACATCTCTTTACTTTCACTTATTTTTTGTGAGTGCACGCAATTTTATTTTGAAATATGAATCTGTGTGAGTAACAAAATATATTTAGTAAGTTGTAATCTTGAAGATCTCAGTTTCGTTCTCTTTGGCGGCACCTATGGCGATAAACAGTAATTGTGGGAGCACACTTCCCAGATATCCAGACAGTGTTGCATGTGTCGTCTACGGTTGGCTCCGGTTGTAACTCTCGATTTTCCTCGCTGACGGTCGCTTTCCTTTTTAGACTGTTTGCTTCATCTGAGTGTCGAATTTGTTTCTTTTTCTTTGGATTTTCACTTATTTTTGAAGTTGTATCTGTAGTCATCGATCTTTTCTTTGTTTGTTCAGCCATAGTAGATTACTGTTTACTCGCGACGCTTGCAGAGACCAGAAAAGCAGCCGCTTAGCTCCGCCTACCCTCTCTGGCAGACCAACCACTGCTGGGTGATGGAAAACGCTTCTCTAACTTGGCACCGCTTGTGATTTTTTTTCTGCGAAAGTCGCCACAAACACCCCGTCTGTAATACTGCAAATGCAAAGGCTTTCATCAGTGGGCCATAGGCTCAATCACCATTGTCTTACCTCATTCAGCGATAGAAAGTGACTTAACAGACATTTATTTACATGAAATTCTTCAAGATTATTACTTTGAAGTATTTTGAAACTTCACCTGTAAGGTCCCACAGACTTGGTATAAAGAGTCTCCATGAAGGTCCAGTTTGGTCACGTCTGTCAGAGAATCCAGTGCGTTACTGGTTCGGTCTTTACCCCTGCGAGTGATGCTGGGCTCCAGTACAGTCGGCTGAATCGGGGGTTGGGGTTGCCACACTCCAACATCGGTACCATTGCCAAATGCCTGGATGGCGTTACCTGCAGCAATAAAGTGTATTAGCGTGCATTCAGAAAGCCGAGAAGAAAAAAGTTCTCTTGTACAATATGAAAGAAAGAAAGCAGAGAGGAGAAAACTGTGCAGTTATATGAGAAAATATGGCTGCAGAGTTGTTTTTCAGTTTTAGAATGCTATGCTTTCATGTGATGAGCATTATCCAGCAGAATGCCCTTGAAGTCCTGTTTTTAAAAATATCGGCTTCACATTTAACAAGGTAGCAGATGTCTCCTGTCCTTTCCTTTTAGAAATAAGTGCAAGAGGCATGTCCCAAAACATTTGTTAGAGTCCGACTAAAAGCTGCTTCTAATTGATACTTTAGATAATTGGCCGGGAAAAGAAATTACTTGACCTTTCTGAAGAGCTGTTTAAAAGCAGTGTCTGCTGATAATCACTATGATTCACAAAGCCGTACAGAAATGAACTACCTGACTGAGGAAAACTTGAAAAATACTTCCTGTCATGTAATTTTCTCATTTTTTATTTGACATTTAATCCAAGACATATTTTCATGAACATAATAGAACGTGGGCTGGAACTCATTTTTGGATTGATCCAGATCCTGACTTCCGGTGTCCACGAAAAGAGGGGGTATTATGCTGTTTCAGATTTTAACACACATATATATAATGTTCAAATGTTGGATGTCCAGACTAAACATGGGTGAAGTTTCAAATCTGTAGGTAAAAGTATGTTGGAGTAATCCCCAGGCTTCTCAGCTCAGTCTGCAGGCTGCTGTGAACGCCAGGTTTTACGCAGTTTTTTCTACACGCAGCACTTTGTGACGTCACAAAGTGCAGCCTCAGCAGGCTTCGGAGAGCTGGCCAACCAGTTATTTTCTGGTAGTTAAACAAATAGTTAGTCTATATGAAATAAGCACATGTTAAAGTGGTCTATTTTTCGGAGAATCCTGTGTGAATTAAACACTTGACAAATAAAAAGTACTGAGTTTTTGTTTTCACTTGCGCACTTGAGTCCTTTTTTGCACGTTAATGTCCATCTTAAAGAGTAACTGCACACTTAAACATGTTTTTTGAGCTGTAGTCCAAATTATAGTGCTGCACTGTGATGAAACACATCAATGCTGGTGTTAATGTTAACAATTCTCACCGAATTTATAAATTCATTCATTTCATGGGTTGGAAATGGCTCAACATGCCGTCTACTTTTTCAAATCAGCCCTGAACCTTGCCAGCCGATGGTGACGTAGAGTTCACCGTTTGGGACAAAACTACGTGATTAAATGTATAGAAAAAAGAATGTTAACGGCTGTCAATCAGAAGTAGGCGGCACACCCCCCCGGCCCCGTCTTTGAGAGGGAGTCTGTGAAACCGCGCTCATTTTCAAATATATCCTGATCCAGACACATCGTTCACTAGATTTTACACTATTTTTGCTAGCACATTGTACATTAGCCTTCTAGCTAACGTTGTGTTACCATTCAGATATATATTCAATATCTGTAACAGGCTGCATGCACGGTCGGCGCATGCGCACTTGCATTGCCTCGGCTCTGAAACTCCGGCTTCAGGCATTAGTGAGGCTGGAGCCAACGGCTCAAACTGACAGGGCTCGGGACCACCACTGGCCTCCACCACACTAAAGTGCTCTTCAGGGGACTCTGGAGGGGAAAAGTCCTCCACCTTAAAAGAGCCCTCTGTGCCATATGTGCCTTGTGACTCTCTGTCGCTCTCCATTTTTCACTGGCCAGGGGAGGGGACGTCACTCTCAGCCCCTTGCCCACTTTGAGCACTTTTCAAAAGTGTGCAGTGGGTGGAGTTATGGTCAGACCTGTGGGTGCAGTTACACTTAAATAAACAGCGCCTCCCTCTGTGGTTCGCTCCAGGTTCACTCACACATGAAAGGATCAGAACCTAAAGCGTTGTCAAATTCCCGTAAAGCAGTTAAACCGCTGGTTTTGTGACATCACGATAGAGACGACATAGAAAAACACTTACGATAGACATTTTCATATTGTTTTAAATATACATATTGTCATATTGCCCAACCCCAAACGGAAGGGACTAGTGGTAGCTAATAATATATCTTTGCTGTAGTGGCTACTGTTCTGGAGAAGAAGTCAATATTTGGGGAGCTGATAAATGATGGTGTCAGATCAGTGCAATGATGATCATATCTGATACAGGTATTGGTTTCAACACAACTCTACTGCCCTTATCCACTGCATGTCTGTAAGTGCGATCACTCACGTAGGCATCGATTGCTGGTGAAAAACTCTGAGAATCTTTCACAGTCTGGCTTGCTGTTTCCGCTGCTGCTGCAGTCGCACCACGGTGACAGACTGATACCCTGTGATCGCGCATAGTTCGGTGTCATCACAGTACCTGCAACAGAAGACAAGAACACTATTTTTAGTCATTGCAACTGTGGTCCCATTATCACAGTAGAAACCAATTAACGGGACTCTTTTGTGCGTCACTTCTCATCTTGATATAACGGTTCCCTTTCCTTTGGCTGCATGTGGTTGAGTCGGCTTCTACTTATAAGCTGTGAAACTTCGTCTGTGCTTGCAGACAGAGGTGAGTGTTTAAACCAGAGGGGGCCCATTAGAGGTTGTAACCTGCGTGCCGCTGCAGATTAAAACGTCTGCCTGTTGAGTTTGCGATCGGTCACTGTTGCCCTGCATGCAAAGCTCGTTACTAAAACTCAGCGGGACATCATTTTTCTCTCTACATAATGAAACCTGCTAATGGAAGAGACAGTGAACAAAAGGAAACGAGCACTAGAGCACAGAGCTATGATGTATTAACTGTGATGTCATGTACACCTGACAGAATAACAATATGTTGACTGCGTACCCATCTGTGTAGCTGTCTAGTGGATCCGGGGCTTTAATCTCTGCTGCGGAGAGATCAAGGTACTTGGCTTGCTAGTGTACATCTGTACATTAACGAATGCAAGTCTGTCTCTTTAAAAATTACATTTATATACAACTTATTTGTAACAGCAAATACGTCTACATACATCCAAATAAAATGGTGGATGATGATGTAATTAGTTTGTTTCTGCAATCAATTAACTAAGATTTGTATCATCATCCAACCAAAATCATAATTGCCTTTACCTTAAAAAAAGGTTGCTTTTGTTGCCTAAAACCCAACCACAAACTTAAGTGTTGACATGTATCCTGGGCCTCCTTATGACTCTAGCACAGTTTTTTTACTAGGGATGCACGATATTATCGGCACGTTATCGGTATCGGCCGATATTGGCTTAAAAATGAACTATCGGATATCGGCCAACACGCCGATATCTGCCGATATAATTAAGCGATAAAATAATGGGCTGCTGCATACTTGATTCGGTGATGCGAAGAGGAGCCAAGGCAAAGTCTTTCAACACTACAAACTTGATTAACCATCTCAAGACCCGTCACCCCGACCGTTGTAACAAATGTGATAAGAGTATCACCATTATACTGTACGCTGATTCCAATACAGAAGAGAGTTGATGATCTCTGCAATTAGGAGTGCGGGAAAAAAATATCGGTATCGGTAATCGGCTAAATGAGTTGTAAAATATTGGCATATCGGATATCGGCAAAAAATCCAATATCGTGCATCCCGATTTTTTACTCTTAATGTTGTCTCAGAACATAATCGAGACAGCAAAGACATTGTCACCACAACGTCATAAGCAGTGTTGGGGTAACACAAAATAATCCGTAAGAGTACTTCAGAAATCAGAATGGAAACAGTTGTTGATTTAAAAACGTAGGTTTGGTTATACAGCTAGCATACATGTGTGCAAGCATCGCCTGTTTAACCATGTGTTCATTTGACCATTGTGTGTTTATGGTTTAAGTACTATTTTCGCAATATTTACATACTTTTCTCATATATTTTAGGCACTACTTGACAAAAAACTGCCATGACTTGTAGATTTGTGTTTCACTTCTTTATGTTTTAAACCCTATCTGTGTTACTCAGGAGCACCATGGCTGTAGAGTGACTGCTTTGTGTTAAAAAAAACAACAGGCTCCTATTTTGCAGCTGTGTGGGAAAAAGAATCACCTTTCCACACTTTTTAAATTAGTTTCTGTTATCTTTTGGTTTGGTAAAACAGAAACCTGATTAAAGCTTTCTAACACTTCTAATCAATCCAACAAAAGCTTCACACCTCTGATGAAGAGGATGAAACATCAAGATTAGAAAAACTAATGTGATGGTTTAAAGAGCGACTGACTGACTGAATTTTTCTGATTTAAAAAACTGCCACGAATAATATTCTACTCATTCCTTGTGAGCTTCTTCTGTCACAGTCAGACATTTTCTGATGCAAGTTCATTTGATTAGATTTCATAGATTGTTGCGCAACAGGCACACAGCAAATTAAACCAGATGCAATTAGAAATCCAGCTTTGGATCCAGTTACTAGGCTAGTTAAATTTTCCATTTGGCAAGTTCTGGAGCCAATTTTAATAACTTACCAATTAGACCTGAATAAGACAGCAGACAGTCGGCGTAGTTCTCCCTCAGACAGCCCGATATGGAGCGAGCTTCAGGCTGGCAGGTGCTGATGAAGTCTGCTAGTCTTGACCTAAAAACAACAGAGATACAAATGAAAGATGCTAATCTCCTGATCTGTTTGGATTAAAGTTTATGCTAGGCCAGCATAAAAAGATCAGTTTATCATTTGTTGTAGTTTCTGCTCTCTCTTTTAGAAAATATGTGTTCAATTCTGAGGTTTGAAGGTAGAATCATTGACATAATGATACATCACAATATGCAATTCACTTCTTCTTTGGCCAATTAATTTCGTTCACGTCATGTCATGAGCGCCACCGTGAGGAGTCATTAAGCGTGACGGGGTGAGTCAAAATCGCAGGAAACAGACTATTATACTACAATAACCTACTGTAAACACTATGTCTTCATGTTATTGTTAGTAACTCCGAAATGATCATGGACTCACTTAAAGTCAGACCTGTAATTTTCTCTCACTTAAGATAATGACTGTTGAGTTTGAACGGTTACTGTCTCTTTAAATACACCATGTGAATTACTGCTGAAGCTCTCTGCAGGTGACAAGTGCCTTTTAGACTGTGTTTCTCATTGCATAGACATAAGAGGAAGAGAAGGTATTGTCGCGTTGCACTTTGAGCAACTAAAGACCAGAACAGTGGTTCTCAACTGGTGGGTCGGGATCCAAAAGTGGCCCGTGGAGCTGTTTTCAGTGGGTCGCAGATGTGTGCTTGGAAAAAAACACAGTTATGGCAAAAAATTGATGCTGCGCTTTTATTTTGAAGGACATGGGTATCTTTTGATGTGCGTGCAGTAGTAGTGTAGTTTAGTCACACCCAGTCCCAGTTACATTTACATTGTTGAAACTTGTTGAGCCCTACAGTGGTTGCATTTATTTAGCAGTTTTTAGCATACTTCTCAAAAGGGAATATTTTCCTCTTATGCACTGCCACCATGTTGGTTGACTAGTATACTGTTGTCTTTTTGTGATGCTGACATACTGTGATGTTTCGTTCCATCTCAGGTCCAAACTGCACCATTTGTTATCAAATATATTTGAGTGGTTGAAAAAATCTGAAATTTGTGTTGTCATTAAGGAGGTGGTGCTGGGTCCTGAGGTGACACCAGCTGAGAACCACTGGACTAGAAAAACAAAAATCTAAAATGTGTAATTATTTCTGTGGCAATAAAAACCAAACACTAGTAAATGAGATCCTGAAGTGCCTCTTTACCTGCAGATGTAGTTGGTCTTGCAGGTGTTCTGAAGTGACAGACAGTTAGGTTTGTCTTTATCCTCATAGGAGCAGATGGGAACGATTGTTTGTCGTCGGCGTTCTGCACACGCCGTCTGATCCCCCGTTGGACAGGAGCAAAACAGCATCCCATAGCTGTATTTACTTGGAACCTTTATTTGGATAGAGAGACAAACACACAGATGCAGGTTGTTAGCAGTCAAAACCATCCGTTTTCTCACTAGCTGTCCATTTAATGGTTTTGGCTGCCTCCCAATATAAATGGTAGCTTTGAGTGGATATAAGTGTTATAATAAGTAACCGAGACTTTCATGGAGAGACAGGATAAAATATTTACTTTGACATTTGACACCTGGTTTTAATTCTGGTTCAAGCAGCAGCTTCAAAATAAAAGCTGCAAATAGCAGCTCTAAATAAACTATTACCTTGTCAAAGAACTGTCGCAGGGCTTTGTGGCACTTGCGCTTGTTGCAGACCTCAGAAGCAGACACCCTGCTGGTGCAGGGGTTGATGTACGCCGAGCGGTACTTCTTACATGTGTCGTTCAGGTTACACGCCTTGGCAGCGTTCAGACAGTTGTTCTCCTTTGTGGATGCAGGCTCGGCTAAAAGACAGGAGGGACACATCATTGGATTATTTAGCATCTTTGTCTGTCAGTTACAGAAATTGCACGTCTCCATATCTATCCACAGTCCTCAGTATCTCTCTGTTATGTAATGTAATTGAGCAAGATAAAATAAAGCTATTAGATACCTTTTTCATGTAATAAACCCAGTTCTTCAGTTCAAACTAGAATTGCATCATTAACCTAAAAAAGGAGCCGCTGTACGAGAGCACTGAACCCTGCTGAACTTGCTTTTATTTGCAAACAAAACATTATATAAACCATGTGGATATAGACTTTTCTTTCGCAGGGAGGTTTATTAGTATTTCACCAATTAGTTGCTCCAGTTGCTCCATTAGTTGCAGTTGCTTTGTGGCACGTGTGAACTCTTTTATTCTCTGGCTGAAGAGTGCACTTCAGGTTATACTCAGATCCTCCTCTTAGACCTCATTAGCTCTCGCATTTATCATTAAACCTCCGACAGAAAGACACAAATACACGGCACTGACCTCTGTCCCAATTAGACACAATCTCAACCCTTAAAATATAAATCCTTTTTTCGACCAGGTTAATGCCTCATTTAGATCTTTTTCTTGTCACAGCAAAAACACAATAAAAGAGACAATTATAAGTATCACATGCTGCATCTTGGTGAACCCATCTACCTGTTAACTTGACTTGAATTCCACCATAAATCAAGGAATAACAGGCGGCATATTTACACGCTTTTCTCCACAGTTCTCTTCTAACTCCAGATACAAACATCTGTAGAACATCGTGAGAGCGCACGCCATACTAGTTTTGGTTTGTACACATTTATTAACACACATACAGCCCAAGGAGAGGTTAAAATATAAGAGTCAGCTAATGTGAAAGTCTGCGGGACTGCAGCAGCAGCATACAGTGGTACACAAGTGCTTCTTTAGGCACTGGTCAGGTGCGTTCACAAAGAGAAGATCAATATAGTCCAATAACGGTACAAAAGTCGCAAAAGTTTCACGTTTACGCTCCTAAACAAGGTTTCAAATGATAAGTTGTGATAAATGATCAAACCTGAATACTTATATGATGTGGTGTAAATATTCAGAGCATTACCAATAAGTAGAGCATGCGCCTTTTTGTCATTACGCCTGGAAGATATGAGGAAAATCTGCAATGTACAATAACATTGATCAATATTTCGACACACACACAACATGCGACTAATACAATTAGCACTTTAGCTATACCTTACAGTTCCTATGTCTGTTACCACTAGGGCTGTGATGGTAGTGAATTTTTCTAACCGTGGTGAAACACTAACGCCCCCTTTCGGTTTTTCAACCGCCGCCTCAGCCCGCTGCCAAAGTATGTTTGTGGTGGAAACGAAAGTTTATTATCATTTCTAAGTTCGTATCCTTATTCATTGAAAAGACATCTGACAGGCTAGTTGTTGTAGCGCCTAAACTAGCATGTTGCGAGACAGAGTAGATGCGCAGAGGGGTGAAACAGCAGTGCTCAGACAGCAAGGTTACTTTAGCTGATAACTGTGATTTTTAAACGATTTAAAAAGATTTAAATGTGCCAAAGGCACAACAACTATGCACAGTCATTTGGTAGCGAAATAAAACAGACAGTTGTGAAAAAGTAAATCTCTTTCTGCTGTTCAGCATGTCTAACAAGATGTCCCTTTTGAACCTAAATGTTTTCCAAATAGCTTTAGTGATTTTGTTTTGCCTTTGTGCTAGCTAACCTCATAGTTGACACCAATGTGAAGCTATGTGCTGGTGCTACAATGGTGTGAATGCATGGTCCATGTATCCAGGGCTCCCAAATGTTCGCGCGGTGACAATGAAATTGCAATTTATCGTACAGCCCTACTTCTCATTTCACTTTTTAATACTTTTAATTCGAAGGTGATTTCTTCAGCCTTCACACAAAGCACAGAAATGTACAGCTTAAGAAGCAATCAGAATCAGTGCTTTTTTCCTGCTTGGTGTTACGTAAACAACCTCACCCATCTTTGCTTCTCTCTCCACATTAGGCCTTCCTCCTTCCATCACAGCTAAAGGCGCTGTACGGCCAACACAATGCCTCTCACATCTCCGTTTTCTCATTTGTTGTACTCAAAGTCCTTCCTGCTCGACTGACTCCTGCACGGTAACACAAACTGTATCCTCAGCCTCGGCACGGACGACTGAATTCGGTAATTCTGCCTTTTGAGGTGGAATTGAAGCTCGCTGCTCTCTTTTCATGCACCGCAGAATGAGCCGTGATTAAATCTGAATACATTCTTGAACCTCGGGTTAATCACATATTACAAAACCCATTACTTACATCTGACAAGTGCCTGGAGATGTGGGCTGTGATCCTTCAGAGCTTCTCGGGCTGAAGGTGGGACAGTTTTACCTCAATTACTGTTACCCAAAGGAGGATGCTTATCTTCATTTTTTTTCTTACAACATCTATAAAGTTCTTACTTTGAAGACTTGATCTAAAACACAGTGGTATACTTTAGTTGTGTGTGCACGCAGCAGACTTCAAGAGCCAAGTGTGAGTAAGAAAGTTGAAGCTGTAGGTCAAAGCGTGACTTTTTATAGACCCAACACCCAACGGCAGGAAGTAACCTTTTCTGTATTTAATAAGCTCATTTAAGGGTCAAATTTTCTCTGTTTCAGGAGTTATTTTAAGTCCCAACCATTTTCTGTGTCTCTAATAATCTCTAATACTCCTCAGATATATTATATGTTCTCTAATCGAACTAAACATCCTTATATGGCATTAGTCTTTTGACGCATTGGTGCCTAACAAGAACTGCAATCCTATATGTCCACTTATAATATAACGCATTGTGTTAAAAGACCTTCAGGCTTAAGAATCTTTACTAAGCCTTCTTACGTTGCAAGCCCTGAGCAAGGCCACCGTGATGCCATTGATGTAGACAGTCTAGGAAACACTGGAATCTGACCCTTTGACCTCCAATAGGTTGATACAAAAGACCTTTAGAAAGCCCGCCAGCCAGGTAAGGGTTAAATATGACTGTCAAAAAAGGTGTTAATTATTGCGTCCTTGGGGCTCTCTTCACTATTACAGTGATTCTGAGATTTTCTCTAATGTATACCTACCAATAGTTTAAGTATTTGTAACGCCATAACTAAAAAGCACAGATTAAAATGTGTTAAAATGTCACTTATAAAAGGCCAGTGAGGGTTTCGTAGTGTATTAATCTCTACAGATTCTACATAGTAGAAATGTAGAATCTGTAAGGAGGGACGTGGATTGTAGGGAAGGCAAGTGTTCTGTTTTCCGTTTGTAGTACGCTTGTAGTCCGAGTATTACCGACCAATCACGTATCAGCAGGCTGCAGCGTATGACAGAAAAACT
Organism: Semicossyphus pulcher; assembly: GCF_022749685.1. Taxonomy (NCBI): domain Eukaryota; kingdom Metazoa; phylum Chordata; class Actinopteri; order Labriformes; family Labridae; genus Semicossyphus; species Semicossyphus pulcher. The sequence continues at coordinate 15,071,493 of NW_027211670.1, read as the reverse complement.
GTCCATGAGGAGACCAAAAGCAGGCAATCTGCCGTAATCACTTAAATGAAGAGCACTTTCCTGGACTGCTGGCACCATTAAACATCAAGGTAGTGAGTTCAGAAGCAGTGGAGCTATTGGGTGTTATAATTCCAGGGTAGCAGGTGGTCACAATGATGTTCTGCAGAGCTTTTGTTCAAGCCTACTTTTTCCTTTTTCACTAAACGTAAGCCGATGTACGGAGCGGAACATGTAGTCATGACATTGCCCTATTATTATATGTGTCTTGCATAAAAACCCTCCTATATCCAAGGAGAAACATGCATAAGAAAACCTCAAGAGCCAGCTGTGTGCATGAAGATCTCGAGGCAACATAAAACTCAATGAAAATATCTAGATCTATATTTTTGCACCATGCCAGTGAGAACAAAGCCACATGGAAAGACTGTGTGTTAGCTTAGTAGACACTAATGGGTTATCGGAGTTTCAGACAATTTGATCTTAATTAGTTCAACAAAATACATATGAAAAGTGCAAACTTGGGTTTGTTTAATAAAGACATATTTTTTGTGATGGTAACTGTCGTAAGAAAGTCGAGTGAAGCTAGAAACAGAGTTCCGAATTGGTATTTTACCATTTTGTAACATTGGATCCAGTTATCAATCAGCTATCCCCTTATGCAGATGATGTTCAATTTTATGTGGCAAACCGTGTTGTGAGTTTATCCTTATTAAGCAGTCTAGTTTTCATTTCCAGCTAAATTCACAATCCCAAAATGCGTAAAACCACAAAAACCCTACATTGTACAGTCTCTGTATACCGCAGATGATTGTCCAAAATGCTCCTTCACATCGTATCACTGCTTTACTTAATCCCTCCTCAGTCATCCTTCCACTGAGTGCCCTCTTTGTCATCTCATAATGGAAAGAAAACAGCCGTGGTCACTGCCCGCTCCTTTTCTGGCACTGGGCCTTCTATCGGGCTTCGTGCCAGCCTCACTAAATCCACGCCCGCGTCTCGGTATTTATGACCAGACCCAGGACCCATTTATTAAGTGCACCCATGTAATTAGCAAAATCTCACTTAGTTCCAAACGCACCAGCGATTCCTTCCCTTTATTTAATCCTCCAGTCAGCCATTCATCCTGTATTCATTAGAACAGAATTCTCTGCATTGCTGACGTCTGCCATACTCAGTGTGATTTTGAAAATCCCTTCAGACCAGTCAACAATTACAATATTGAGTGATGGCCGCCTTAGGAAGTTGCTCAAGTGTTCATGGTTTAACCCATTATCCAGAAAGTGACAAGCAAACAGCTTCCATTGAAACTGAAACTACACTTTAATGTTCGTCACACCATGTTATGAGATTACGTCACCTTCAGATTTAAATCACTTGTTATAAAGAAACCGGTTTAGTCTGCTAACATATGGCACCCACCGTCATTGAGGGTTATGAAAGGGAGGGAGGAAATCACTTTGGTTGCACGTGTAGAAGAAGTCCATGAATCTGTAGAATTGTACGGAAGCCCCAAGTGGACATGCATCCATACATTTTAATTAGTCTGTTTTGCTGTGCTAACGAGTCATTTCCTGTTGCCCGAGATCTCATCTTGTTTATCTCATTATCTCGTGATACCAACGCTGCACTCCGTAACGTCAGACGATCATAGCTCCCATGTTTATTTTAATAAACTGAAATAACATTTCGGTCCTTTAAAGTCAATAATGGCAGGCCTAATTCACATACATAGGTTATGTCATCTAAGAAGTTTGTAAGTAAGAAAATAAAGACGTTTGTACGAAATAAGACAATAAGAAAATAATAGTGAATTGCACTTAAAAACATTCTCAAGAACTTCCTTCATTTTTTTCTTATGAATCTTCCAAAGTTTTATCTTAGGAATATGTTTGTGAATCTGGCCCCAGCGTTGTTATTTTGAGAGTTAAATAAGTCGAGATCTCGAGAAAACAACTGGAAACAACTCATTATCACAGGAAAACCGATTATATAAAATGTATAGACGCATGTCCGCTTAGGCTTCAGTAGACATTCATTAAAGGCAAAAGATTTTAACACCTATGGCAGGAAATGGTAATTGCGGGATCACACTTTGTCCATGCTTTCCTTTTTAAACTGCCTTCATCTTAGTGGATTTTCACTTCTTTTTGAGGTTGTATCTGTAGTCGTCGATCTTTTCTTTGTTTGTTCAGACATAGTAGATTACTGTTAACTCGCAACACTTGCGGAAAAGCAGCCGCTTAGCTCGGCCTATCCTCTCTGGCAGAAAACGCGTCACTAACTGGGCGCCGCTTGTGATTTTTTTCCTGCAAAAGTCGAACCAGACACCCAGTCTATACTACTGCAAATGCAAAGACTTTTATCACCATTGTGTTACCTCATTCCGTGATAGATTCTGTGATCACTTAACAGACATTTATTTAAATGAAAATCTTTGAGATTATAAAAATTTAACTTATGTATTGTCTACATTTCCATAAGCAATATGCTTATAACTACTAAACAGGGGGCTTTATTTCTTCCCCCTCCAGTATCCTACTTTTAAGCATTTGTCGTTAAACTATAAAACTATTTATTCATCAACCTGTACATCAATCTGAGAGATGTATTAAAAGTCTAATGCACTGACAAATGTTTTAATTTTAAGGCTGCTTCTGTCACTGTCAAAGCATGGGATGCAGTTTTGTCAGTGGATCTATGCAGCAGCTACGCACACAGTATGAATGATTATGTGTGCGTCTGCATACCTGTATGTGTGCGTGCAGGATGCGCTCACATGAAATATTTCCACGCCTGACTGACAACATTATCCCGTGTCACCTGCAGCCTGCAGTGTTTTATTTTCGTATCTCAAAGCCATGATTAGCCGTTGCCTCCGTCACTCATGGTCGCATATCCACTGGGCTCCCTGCACACGGCTTGTCATGGCTCAGATGTCAGGTACACTCATCTTTATGAGGAATTTCTGCTCTCCAAGCCGCTTTACTGCGCCTCCATTTTCCGCTAAGATTCATATGTGTCAGGGAGAGTGCTGGGAGTGGGTTAGTCAACATGTGAGTGACTGGACTAATAACCTGATACTATGGGCTCGGTGACATACACTCATGGTCGCATATCCAATAGACTACCTGAAAAGCACAACACAAATTCACCATGTTATGTCTTCTCCAGCCTGTTCTCACTCCCTATTCTTTAAATATGGCAACTTGGTCAGTAGCCCAACGCGTCAAAATAATTATCTCTAGGTAGCCCTTTAGATTTTTTTTTCTGGACGCTGTACTCTTGCTTGTTGTTTTGATTTGACCTTGACATCAGGTGATGATTGAAGAGCACAATTTGGGGTGGTGGTAGGATGCATGGGTCAAACAAACATGGGACTTTTTTCCAGGAGACTTGGGGTTCGATTCCCACGTGGAACAAAAAGCCATTTTTGGCTTCTTTGAGAAAGTGGACTTCAATGTAACACACGTTAGTAACGTAGGACCAACGTACTTATTTAAACACGAACCGTGATGTGTTTCCTAAACCCAGAAAAGTAGTAGTTTTTGCGCCTGAACACGACCATTTTGCGACAGTATGCTAACCTGAGCCCTGCGTGTGCCAAACTGACGCTAGAGTTTGTGAGCGTTCTTTTCACAGTTAGCTCTTAGTACATGCTGAAAATGGGGCTGGACTTGTTAACCAACTACTGCTTTAATAAAACCAGGATTTAAAAAAAAATGTTTTGACATACTATTAAGTTGCGTTGCATTTATGTAGGTCTTTTATCGGAAGCGGTTTCCAATATGCCTCCTTTAAAGCTCCTGTGAGGAACATTCGGTTTGTGTTGATTTTGGCGCCCCCTGTGGACAAAGCCGTACCTCTCATCTCTTTGCTGATTTTGTCCTGTACATGCTTAAGTGGTGTTTTTTTAACAAAAAATCTTATCCTGCTTTCTTTAACAATCATATGTACCGCTCACTTTAAAATGTTTCCCTGGAAAATGTAAACAAAGGCAGTGTGCAGTTAATCACTTCATCTGACACCTACCCCCCCACCAGCAGTTTTAGGCATTAAAAATACCTATATAGAAATAATCAATGTTGTCGCTGATGGTCTGGTTTGCTTTTGTAGCTCATAAAGAGGCATCAGAATTAATTTCAGTCTGTTTCATAACCAGCGAAAAACTCCTCACAGGAGCTTTAAACACTCTCTTGCCTTGACCCTGCAATTCTACAACTCATTTAATCTCTACAGTCATTTAAAGGCTTTTTGCATTTAAAGGGGTAGCCATGATATTTGCACATGCATACATTATAATGCAATACCTCTTCAAGAGGTAAATGCTGTATGCCTTACAGATATTGGTATTGTTGTGCCACCCACTGTAGTTTTTCCTCTGCACACATTTACAAGTGCTTCCTGCTATGTTCAGTTATCTTGTTAGCCTATATAAAACAAACCTATTATTGTTACTCTTATGAAGAAGAAAAAACAATATGCCTGCTAATAAATAGGATAAAGCTTTGTTTGTTTCACTTTTTAGTTTCTTTATATGATTACTCAGCAGCTAAGTGAATCTCAAACTTCTAATCCACAACTTGTGTGTGTTATTAGGTTTGGGGCTCCCTCCGGTTAACTCAGTTGGAATAAATTGCGTTATTCTGCGGTTACAGAGGGGCAGGAGGAAAAACAAAGGAAGTGTGTGAAAGAAAAGGCCCTCAGATGATTCGCTGATAGGGCTGAAAGCAGTCTAGTGTAAAAAGGATCAGCAGATTAAACGTGTTTCTTCTACTGACGGCGGCTCTGATGTTCGTCTGGAGCAGTTTGCTCATAAATGCAGAGTTCACAGCTCAGTGGGGCCGGGGGCAGAGGACAAAGAGTACAGAGGATGAATCTGTTGCTTCAGGCAACGAGACCTACTGAATTATTCTTGAGGTTTTAGCGATGGAAAATCATCATGCCAAGCTTCATCTCATGTTCACTCACTCGATTCTGCGCGGGACTACTGATGAGCTACGGGGACAGACTGGGAGGAAGGAGCGATGATACTGGGCTCAGTGGCGGAGCTAGTGCGAGTAATATTTCCTCTGTGAGAGTGGCTGCTTAAATAGAAATTTAAGGAGTTGCTTGAGGGCTTGTTGAAAACTTAGAAGTGTGTCCATTTTTGCATTTCACTGACAAATTTTGTAATTCAACACTTAAGGCTACATTTTCAGCAGAGGAATATCCAAACAAGTGCTGTGAGTCGGGAGAAAAATGATGGATTGTTTTGTGTTATATCTATTGGAGCAAAGAAAAGTGCAATGTTGTCTTGCATCAAATTCATATATATTCATAACATTTTCAATATTTTCTTATTGAACTGTTGAAATTTTACGCATCCACCGCAGGGCCAGAACTTCTGTCTGACGGCAAAATGTGTGAAAAACACAAAACAAAACAAGGAGGAATAAAAACGGATTGTATAAGGCCCTGTTTAAGGTTCTAGCACTGTTCTTTGGTGCCTTTTTCCTTTGTTCAATGCAGTTCAGTAATCCCATCAGTCCCTCAGTCTGCACACCAGCATTGTGTTACATCTCTGAAAGGCACTTGTTCATTGATTTATAAATGACGCAGCATTTAATTTCAGCTGTTCCTGGAGACTATATTCTGGCACTTATTGGCTTGGCTGTCACGCCTTTCAGTTATAATTAATAGTGTTATAAATACATCTTATGTGAAGCTTTTTGTAGAAGCCATAAATCAAGAAAATGAATTAGCGAAGGTCGTACTCAAATAGAGAGGAGTCATTCGAATATTATTAGCTAGCATAAAGAGTGGAAGGCAAATCATTGTGACTCTGTTTTGATGGCATTTTCAGTTTGTCTGAAAACGGAGAATCTCAACAGCCACTGGATTGATGGACATTCATTTTTGCGAAGAAATTCATGTCCCTCCCAGAGGATAAATCCTACTAAGTTTGGCATTCTCCTGAATGTATTTCTAGTACTACTAAGAGGTTGATACTTTTGGCTTCGAGTAACATGATTTGACAGCTATGTGATGAATTGACATGGAATTTGGTAGAGATATGCATCGTCTTGGGGCGATGAATTCAAATTACTACCTCGTCAAATGTCTCAACGTTTACTTAGATTGGCACACATTTTGGTTCAGAGATGTGATACCGGACTGAAGTGCTTTCATGAGGTTGTAGTGTGGTTTTTGAGTCAAATGTCTCAACAACTGTTGGATGGATTACTGTGAAATTTGGTACAGCCATTCATTCCCCCCTGAGGATGAACTGTTATCACTTTGATGAGCCCCTGAGTTTTTAAAGCAGTGTTGTCTTCAAAAATTTGGGTATGGCCAGTTCTTTGGCAGACATGACACTCTTCAGCCTCAGTTGTAAATGGTACTAAATGGTAAGTTAGCCTGTTAAATATCAGATTGGGAAGAAGGTGAATATAGTTGCCTCATACTTTAGCATCGTTATTGTAAGCATGTTAGCATGCTTCTGTTAGCTTAATACTCAAGACACAGCTGTGCCTCACAGATCAACAAGCAGCCATGGCCTTACACCTAAATTCCACAGGATCTGTGTCCGCCGCGTTCAGTGTGCGTTTGGTCCGTCAGACGGCGTGCCCCAAACCCTACAGGAGGTGTTTCTGGAGCTGGATTCGTGAGATCACAAGATTACGGGAGAACTACATTATCACGCGGGGGTTGCAAAATTACGCAATAACAGTAACGAGATAAACTTCTCGTCGTCCATGGCGTAAAATAACCTCTGGGACCCTCTGACCGATTGATTGACTCCTAGCCTCGAGCCACCGGTTATGACATAATGTTGATATGCTGATACGATATAAAAACGGGAGTCTGTACATGGTGTTTGATTTTGGAATGACTGGATGCTCTAAGCTGTTTTCATGTCTGACTTCCTGTTTGGAACGATCTGCTCTTGGCGCGTGCTTGAAGCGGTGCGTATTTTTAGCGGAGCAGAGCGGGGAGATGCTTCTGGGACGCGTCAGAGACAGAACACGGGCGCTTGCTGTGGAAACACGAGCATTGACTAGAGTGGGAGCGATCAACTCCGGAGGTCGCGGCGCACACTGAACGCGTCGGACACGGATCCTGTGGAATTTAGCTGTTAGACATTTAGTGTTTTAGTGTTGTCTTGTAGCTAGACATCTATGTTCGGTCATGTCGTTTGAGATAAGACAACGAGCTTTGGACATAATAAGCTCTTACACAAAATCTAATCAATCTAATCAAAAACGATATGGGAGGAAGGGTTAAAATAAGCCCGTTTGTAAGTGCACTGCTCATTTCATCTATCATAAAATGTAATTTGATGACACTAATTGGATATGAAAATGTATAAAAAAGGAAACATTGATTTTTAGCCGTTCCGATCTGTGGCATCATGTCTTAGAAGTCAACCCATGGGATACAGTATGGATGACGCTATACTGGCTCACATGTACGTTACTTTACACTGCGGATGGCCTCAGGCCTGGTTTAGTTGCAGACAGGAATGAGGTCACTTATGGCAAATGGATTCTTGATATCTAACCCATTAAGGGATTTACTTCTCTTAGAGCCCCTTTGGCTGTTTACACACTGCTATACATTTAACTGGACACTTAGCGCTAGCTCCATCTCTGCATCCAAATGATCACATACACATTGGAGGATTTCTTGTAATATAGCATCATGTAATAATGATGTGGCGTGTCTTCAGTATAGTAGGTCACTGACTTTGATAAAAGAGCGCATTAGCAGCAGATACAACTTAAATATATCTGTATCAAGGTTGAAATATTTCACATTCATTCAGCTACACCAAGCAGAAGAGTTTAGAGTTAAAAAATGACAGTTTAAGTAATTCCTCTTTTGTTTTACTGGTTGTTCAATTATTTGAAATCCACATTAATCCGTCACCACTTTTCAAATTTGAATTTAAATCCTCCAATTCTTCTTAGTCTTGCATTGCTACACCTACCTCTGCACTACATTTCCACAATTCCCGCTCAGGGGAGACATCCCAATCTCAATAAATTCTTCTGTACTCTCCATTTGAAATACAACTAAGCATTATGTCATCGTATGTGGAGCGGAGCCACTGTGATACGCTAAGTGGATTCAATCACAGCGAGAGCCAAGGAGAGAGGGAGGGAGAGAGAGAAGGAGAGAGGGAATCAAATGACCGTTTTTCCACTGAAATGGTCGCTGGGCACCGGTGCGGCAGACGCCCAGAAAGCCCAACATTGAGTGCCAGAGAGAGCTGCACTTGTCACACACACACACAGCTCTTGTTCTATCAGTGCTATTGAATGTAGACAGATGGTTAATTGCCCCTCTGTGCACGTGTGTGTGTGTGTGTGTGTTTGATCCCAGCAGATAGGTGAAGAAGTCCACCTGCACTCCATTGACATTTGAGGACATGAAAAACAAGCAGCAAGCAACGTTTCTGTTCTACTTTTCTACAGTTTAAATCCAGGTATTTAGGGCGTCAAGCTCAAACAACACACACTCTACTTTAAAAAGGACGATGCATTCAAATCTAGCACGTAAATACTACCTGCAACATGTGACTGTGTGCAAAAAAACATGCAGACCTCTCATCACTGCTCCGAGAGCTGAAAGTGAAACGCACTAAATGACTCTGCTTTGTGTACGCTTGGGTCACAGTGGCAGATAAAAGCTTTTGTGATGGATAATGGGCGTTGAAAGCTGCAGCCTGAAACCAGACAGCGATAGAAAAAGAGCGGTTGTCAAATAGTGACAGATATGCAGCAGCGATGTGGTGACTTAAGCTAGGTTTAGGGCTCAAACAGAGAAATAATGGCTCTGTGAATACACCGACTGAACTTTGCACAATGGCCAAACTTCAACTGAGGGATGACAAAGGAGAAACTTACCGGCTATGATGGGGGCCAGACGGAAGATATCTGAGAGGCGGCTATTGACAGGTTCATACGGAGAGTATTCCAGCAGATCATTAGCTGCATGGGGAGACAGGACAGTGTAAACATATCTATATGGGATGGGTGGATGTTATGATGTTTCTTTCTTCCTGATACAGATTCATATACCTAGACTTGGCCGATACAGAGTACACCTCTGAAACTAGTGCGATTAGCATATTACTGACGAAAAACCACTGATTGCTGACATTTTGGCAGCTTTGTCTAACATTATACACTCTGCTAGCACTGCACTGTTGATACTTGATATTGTCACACAATAACTTACCTGAAACCAGTTACGTTTTTGGGACTAATTTGTCATGGTGTCATATCAGTGCAGTGGCAAATTACTGATAACCGATAATGCATTATGGCAGTACTGAGGCCGATACTGACTGATATCGGTATTGGAAGTTGCCTTTACATTACATTAAGGGTATTAAGGATAGGTATCACTGTGAATTGCTTATATTGATGCATATGAGTTCCTGTTTTGTCAATATTAATATTTTTCATGTAATTACATTTAGGGATGCACGATATTGGATTTTTTGCCAATATTTGCCGATATTTTCCAACTCTTTTTGCCGATTTCAATACCGATATATATGGCACCCTTTTTTCTACCTAATTGTAGAGAACATCAAGTCTCACTAGCAGATGCAGAAATAACATAATACATTGCTTTTTAAAATGTACACATTCACTGGGCAATATGAGATTCATCGAGCATTTAGGCAGAATTAAAGCGTTTTATCGGCAGAAAATATCGGCACAAAAATGACATTTATGTCTTTTTCAAGCCATAATCGGCAGATACCGATAACGTGCCGATAATATCGTGCATCCGTAATTACATTAAAACTTGTAAAGAAAGGGGAACCTTGGGTTTAATTTGTCTCACACATAACCTAACAGGTTGCATTATAACATGTAACACTGAACGTTTGGCACACTTTGAGATTGTATACATTTGCCTGAAGCACCTGTGAGGGGTTCTTTTTACAGAGTAAAGGGCTTTTGATACTTCATATACTACCATGAATACATACTTTTGCGTGTTAGTAAATCAAAGTGACTCAGTGCATACCCTGTAAACTCTGAAATATGCTCCAAAAGATCCTGAGGCAGTTCTTCTCCTTCTTCATGCCTCTCCTACACCTGCAGTCGTACAGCGGGCTCTGCTTCATGGCGTCTATCGCGCTGCGGCACTCGCCCTGCGCCTCGGGACCGGTCACCGCGCTGAAGTTGCTCTCCCTCCCGGCCACGCACTGCCTCATGGTCCGGTACTTGGTGCTGCAGCTGTACTCCTTCAGACATTGTTCACTGGCCTTCACGCAGTCCATGCGGGACGAGCGGGAGGGAGAGGTGCTGTCACCCCTCAAGGTGAACACGGAGTCTGGGAGGTACAAGGAGGAAGTCAGAGACATTTGTGTTCACGATGGAAACTAATTTGTCGACATTGTTTGCACACAACAGGCTAACCGATGAGCCGATTAGCATAATTTGATTGGAGAACGATTAATTGTACTGTTGTAAATTAATGCATAGGGATTCATTGAGCATTAGACAAACTTTCTGAACCCTCTTGTTCGCAGTCTCGACTCAACTATCAGAACAAATCATCAAAAAAACGTGTTTTTAAATTAAGGTCTGTTTGTAAAGGAATGCGCCTTTTTTCATCCTGCCGCTGTCTGGTGCAGAAACAGGTGCACTTTTATAAACAAACATTAAAGCTTTAACACAGAAATTCAACAGATGAAGGCGTCACTTACCCAGAAAGGACAATATAATAACAAAAGTTGCTAAAATCATTGCGCTTTAAGGAGATTCCGTGCGTAAGATTTAACGTTGCGTTTAAAAGAAAATGTCAAGCGAACTTCTCAGACAGATCCGCTTTCCAATGTGTGTTCAAGTGATGAGGCATATTGTAGATCCAACAATGAGTCCAACCTGAGTCCAGCAGCTAAGAACCACACCGTGCCAGCCTCCAGCCGTAGTTTTGGACGATTAAAAAACACAAGTGAGACACATTTCCACTCCTGTGTCTGTCCTCTGCTCCGTCACGCAGACAGCGCCGGGTGTGTCTGATCCCAAACTTTACAGGCGCATTAAAACTCTTTAAACCAACTTAATCAATAATTAATTTAGCTCAAATTGTCCATCAAAGCCCCGAAAAGACTGAGAACGTTTTTTTAAAATCAGTCATCCCCGAAGCTGTGAAAATATATCCAGTTTCGCAGGTGCAAAGACAAAAAACAACGCCGTTTGATCCGGACCGCTCTCCTGTCTGATCAAACACTGAGCGGCTCGGGATGCAGCGCGCGAGGGCGTGACGTCATGCGGCCGCGCGCACAATAACCTTAATAAAGCTATTAACAGCCAAACTGCCCAGACAGACAGGACAAATTGATTCCCAGCGGCTGGCAGGTAACATCTGTAGGGACATTTTAGCCGGATAGAGTTCACTCATTAACTCTGTGTAAAATCCACATTTATTATAGCTCATTATATATTTATGTAACCTGCAGGCCCTGTATAACATGAGAAGCTAACATTTTAAATCCATCTCCGAACTAACAGCTAAATTGCAGCAATTTTTAAGTGTCTCAGTTGCTCACTAAAGGCTCTTTAAGTCCCCCTCCTCTCAGCTTAGCTCTCAGTGTGTATACAAACTAGCTCGCAGCACTTGAATTTGAGGGAGTGGGTCACCTGTAACGTTATAGGAAGTTTCAAGGTAATTCAATCCCTCAAATTGAATAGCAAAAGTGGAATTGGAAAGAAAAAAAAATCATATTGCTTCGTTATCTGAAATTGCATATAAATGGTGATAACTGTTGACAGAACTTTTTCCATCAAAGTTTGTTTTCCTGCAATGTGATTTAGAGAATGAGGCAGAAATGAGACAGCAGCACTCAATCCATTAAGGTGTGTACATTCTGGGACCTTGAGCTTTGCTGTGCAGAGATTCTGCACAACTGGCTCCAATATAAACAATCTCCCATTCACTTCAAAGAATATATTGGATTGGATTGCTACATAAGACAGTACAAATGTTCTGTTTTGATATGTAAGCTTATATATAGGTTAAATGGCTCACTTTGGGAGATTGTTCTTTGTTTCCACTGTTTGTATCACCCAATACAAGTACCAATACAATTCCAGTACAAGTAAAAAAAAAAATATATATATATATAATTTAACAGCTGTGACGTTGCGCTACTATCCTTTTTGCTAACTCTGACGAATGTTGCATTGTTTACTCGGATGGCAACTATGGCAACTTGCTGTGTGGCTCCTGTTTATTTGCAGTGTTGGTGCATAAACTGGTGTACTTGCTGTATTTCTGACGCCGCACTTTTGACGGTATCAGAGGCGTTTTTGATTCTGGTGTGTACCGGTGTTGGAACACCTCCACTCGTGCCCCTTAAACCTTTAAGTAAAGACTTGCAATACATCAGTATTTTGTCCGCTAACAGTAAGATAGAAACAATAAAAAGGCATTACTGCAACACATCACCAATTTATACTTTTCTTTCTCTACTTCTGCTAGATTCTGTTCGATTCCATCTGTACTGGACCAAATGTCGCTTGTTACAGATGCCATATACCTTTTGAACACTGATATACAGCATGCAGGACAGCTGAAATAAGTAATGCCATGCTTGAACGCACCTCTGCTTGGTTTCACACAGTGAAATAGTGGAATTTGGCAGCCACTCCTGTAGAAAATCCACCTTTCGCTATCGTCTAAAGAAATAAAACATCCAACAAAAGCAAGAAAAGCAAAGTTTTTTTTGCCCCACCCATTATAAACTAGATGATACGACCATGTCATTCTCGGCTGAAATTTACAGACCTTAGCCCTTGCAGTGCAAAACACACCTTTCATTTATTTATTATCCTCTAAATCTCTTTAGTTCACCTTAGGCCACTCTGCTGCCCCCGAGCAGCACCGCTGTTGACTTCCTCATGTGTAAAGATGAACCAGAAAGTAACAGAAGCAGCACACTTGTGTTTTATTTATCATGTAGAGTTTTTAGAAGATTTTAATTGAAGTTTCTAACAATGAATAATCCATAACCTTTGAAATAATGCATAAAGTTATAATGACCGCATTATACGTCTACTGTAATTTCGCCGATATATTGATGGGGTAGATATTATTTGCCGATATGGATCTATCACAGATATATCAGTATCGTTGTTTATGTTTTTGGATACGTGTTGAATAAGGTAACACAATGGTGATTGAGCCTATGGCCCACTGATGAAAGCCTTTGCATTTGCAGTATTGCAGTATTACAGACTGGGTGTTAAGCGGCTGCTTTTCTGGTCTCTGCAAGTGTTGCGAGTAAACAGTAATCTACTATGGCTGAACAAACAAAGAAAAGATCGATGACTACAGATACAACTTCAAAAATAAGTGCAAATCCAAAGAAAAAGAAACAAACTTGACGCTCAGATGAAGGCAAACCGTCTAAAAAGGAAAGAGACCATCAGCGAGGAAAATCAAGAGTTACAACCGTAACAAAGGGAGCCAACCTTTGACGTCTGGTTATCTGGGACGTATGCACCCGCAATTTCCTTTTATCGCCATAAGGTGCCGCCAAAGAGAATGAAACTGAAAACTTCCAGATTATCAGTTTAAGATGTCTAAGAAATGGTGTCAATACGTACTTTGTCCAGCAGAACTCCAACTCCATAGATGACGATACTCTCAGCACTGACTGCTGCAAAAGTAGCAGCTTAGTGGACGTTAGTTCGCACTGATATTGGATGACATTGTAAAGTAATGTTCCATTTTCTTAGATCAAGTTTTTAGCTTAAGATTAATGCCTTTGGAGAACATTTTTATCGTCATGTTGGTTCAAAATTGGTGCATAATCTACGTCAAAAAGAAGTGTTTTCAACACAAAAAAGTCTCTATATTGGCCACACTATCGTTAAACTGTGAAATTTCCCCCCTCTAATATCGGTGGTCTAAAACAACATATCCGCGTGGCTATAAAAAATGTTAATATTTTGGTGTATTTCAGATTATTTGCTTTATAATTTTAAAAAGAAAACTCAAACACCAACTGTATATAAAAAACAGCCTCTATACAGGAAAAGAGTCTAACAGACAGTTAATCAATAAGAGCACTGATTAATTGTGAGTGCGTGGTGGATTACATTAGTATCATAATAAAAACTCATCCGGTTAAATGTAATTCACGCCACACTTCCTGTCCCAAGTAAAAGCCAGGAATTAAAGACATTGATTCGTCTGTTTACTGTGTCGAGACTGATGCAAATATGAGAACGCTTGTGTGGCTCTCGCACCGTCCCAATCGTGTCTTTTTCTTTTGCAGTTTATATTCAGATGAATTGTTAACCACACGGCCTATTTGTCATCTCTAATGAAGTGTTTAGAGATTATTGGATGGGCCCTTGTAAGTGCACTCAGCTATTAGACCAATAAGTCAATATTTCTCTGTAGCGCTTAAGCTTCAGCTCAGAGACAGTGTTAATCATTAAATATGTATTTCATACAAAGTGGGCTTGTTAAAGTGGAGACGTCAATTAAATCTTTGTTCGCTTTCAAAAAGTCAAACGATTTTCAACCAAGTGAAAAGTATATGATATACAGAAGATAGGTCAGTGCATGCAATATTAACTTTCTGTATCACCCCCTCGTTAACACTCAGTTAAAGCATATTTATTACGTAACAAATATAATATGTTAGCTTAAGGATGTGATTGATTACTCTTCATTGAAGCCCCAGTTGAGGCGAGGAAGCCGTCCGTTGTTACGTTTCCCTTGACAGCAGCTAATGTTGTATTTCCTGCTTATGATATCTCCTACTTAACCAAATGAAAAATCTATACAGACTCATCAACAGGAAGAGGCTCACGCGCAGGGGGTCCTTCGCTCATTCATGCCAAGACTCTTTATTACCCCGCGAAAGCTCCCTCTCAGCATTATCCATCTCCGACTCTTTTACGGCGATCATTCATTGAACGCGTCCCCCAAGAACACTGAAGCCCGCGCCGCACAGGAACACTCGCACGATGAGATTTATTAGGCGGTAATCGATTTCATTGTATATCACAGGATCAACACTGACCAATTACCGGGTCCCCAGGCCAGACTCTGCTCCTCTGACAGGAAGCTGTAACTCAGTCCATGTTAAAAGGATTAATTTCCTGTTAATGGCTCAGTCAGTTTTCTGATTGTATAGCCTATATTACTGCTGAATTTTGATATATTTAGATATAATGAATAAGAATTTTGCGTGATTCTACAATGATAGTTAAAAAACATACCTTTTACAACATCAAACATTATCAAAGATATAAACACTAAATATTTTTATAGTATTAAAACATGATACTCTAATCTATGGTCACTAAAACTGCAACGATTAGGCTGTAGATTAATTTTTAAGTTGACACCCCCCTCCAAAAAATTACCAATTAATTGTTTTTTGTCATTTTTCAAGCAAAAGGTCAATTTTTTGCTTGTTTCAGCGATAAGATTTGCTTCTTTTCTTTATATTTTATGATAATAAAATCATATTTATTTGTTATTAGTTATTTGAAAAAAGAAGCAATTTAAGGATATCAATTCTGGCTCTTGGCAACTTTTTTTTGGACATGTTACAGATTAATATAGATTGTTTCTTTTCATGGATAAGAAAAATAATGGGTAGTTGTGGCCTGAATGGTCCGCTTGGTTTGTTACTGGTTTTAACACGACACAGTCCATCTGTACGCTCACTATGTTCCAAACACAAGTGGTCACCGTACGCGGCCCATCCATGTCGATACGTGACTGGCACGGATGTGCATGAAGAACATGAACAGCAGAGTGAAAGCTGTGTATTGTGTTATCCAAGTGCTCATTTATTCGCCCTTACCAGTGTGTTGGGAACTAGTGAGCATATGGGTAGTCAATATGTGTGATCATTATTTTTGGGCCAAAATATGCTGAATCAAAAATGGACACTGGATGAGTTTGTGTGCAGTGCAGGAGTGTTTGCATACTAACAAGTGAGAGCTTGTCTTCAGTCATGTTTTGGTTTGTATTCAGTAGGGATGGGGACATATTTAAGTACTCGTTGGCGTCATTATTTGAGTAACGTTTCACTATTCGCGCACCTGCGCATGCGGCTAGTAGTTTAACTCATGGTGCATTCCATTTGTACTTGGAAGTCTGAATTTCCGAGTTCCCAGTTGGAAATTTCAACTGGAACGCCCCCCCAGACCTCATAATCAAAGATGGCTGCTCACTGCATCAACAGTAAGTGATAGCTGTAGTATTAACTGTTTATTATCATCTCATGTCTCATTAAATCAAGTGTACACACAGTACTGTCCAATTTCTATCTGTGGACATGTTGTGGACCTCGTATCTGTTCTGTAGTTGTCTGTATTCCGAGTGAGCAAGAACAGCAACTGTTTTACTGGAGGGGTCCATATCTTGGTTTTCCCACTTGTACTGGAATGAGGTCAACTCGGGTGTGACGTCATTCCCAGTTCCGACTCCTGAATTAAATGGAATGCACTGTCAGTTACATGCACCATGTCAGCCGTGACCAGGAAAGTGATGTCTGGAAGTACTTGGCAAAAAAAGACGACAATAACATGCTGTGCAATAGATGTGGTGTTAAACTTGTATATCAGAAATACTAGTTGGATGCTTAACCACACAAAGCACAAAGGAGAAGCCAGCGGAAACAGACAACAGACAGTCTCTCATCTCATCATTTGCTAGCCCTGTTAGCACACATCGTTGTGATGATACCAGAGTGGAGAAGATTAGCCTGCTAATAACGGACATGGTGACTGGAGATATGCTCACATTAAGTGTTGTGGAAGGAGAAGGCTTCCGTTAGCTGATGGCTTTTGTTGAGCTGAAGTACAAGCCACCATCACGCCGGACAACAGCTCCGAGAGTGGGATACATGTGAGTTACATGTTCAGCAACACAGAACAGAAGTCCACACAGTCCGCTACCGCTGTGACGTTTGACAACAGAATGTTACAATGTTAGTTGAAGGGCCTGTTAAGGTTGTTCAATAAATGCATTTGAAATTGCACGTTGCTTTCCATTGTTGGCTATAATATAGGCTTGTAATGACGGGGTTTCTTAAAGGGACAGAGCTGACTGAGTGGTTTCACGCAGAGGCTGTATGAGGGCCTGCACAGAGCACCAGTGTGAGAAAAATTAGTTTTTTTAAAAACTGTAAATTATGCTAAGCTACTCCACACGTATCGCACAGTGAAATATGAAGCTTGAAATAATAGCATAATACCCTACCTTTAATGTAAAAGTGTTAGAGAGTAATGTTCTCTTACAGGCATATAGCCTACTATTTCCAGGCCGGGAGGTCCGTGTCCGACGTATGTTTTTTAATTTGCGAGTTCTCGATTACTCGTTCATAAGGTAATTAGATTACTCGAATATTGAGATTACTGGAAATGCCCATCCCTAGTATTCAGTAATGTTTTGGTTTATATTCAGTAACAAACTGGGTCACTGTCTACTCTCCTGTCCACTCACAAACCCTTGCAAATTTGCATATAACTTACAGTAGCAAGCAGTTTGACCGATGAGTGATGATACCTCCTCACATTGTGTCATCTCAGAAGCCTGAAGAATGAAGTAAACTGAATACTTAAGACATAAACACGAATTGACATTATATCCTTATCATTCTAATAATGATATGTCTAATATAGTTAGTTAGTTAGTCCTTCGACACCTTGGGAGGACCCGACTCCGACGTTGGGAACCGCTTTTTTGTTTCCGGCCACAGTAACAGATCCTAAAGTAAATTCCTGCTGTACAGAACTCATTTGGTTTACACAAATGAGAAAACTACCAGAAGCATCCCAGATCACATGAGAGAAATAAGAAGGATGTTGCATCTTGCAGCTCCCAAGTTAAAAAAAAAGAAAAAAAGAGAGAGACTACAGCACCATCTCGTGGAAAACAACAGCACTACAGCTGCTTTTCTGACCTGCTGAATCATGGTCTGCTGCTTTGTAAGAAAACTCAACAGAGAGACATTTTATATTGTTTCTCTTCCTGGTTTAAACCTCGAATAATTGTGTCATTGCTGATGCTTTATTTTGATCACACCTGTGCTCCTTATTGACCCCAAAACGAACCCAATGTTACATTTGAGGGATCCAGCAGGAGACAAACAAAACAGGTTCTTTTTATTCCCAAAATTGAAGTCGCGACAGAGAAATATACTTTCAGTGTGTTTGCTGCTCAAACATCTGAACTCCTCACATACTGCGACCTCTTTTCCCTCACTCCCTGTTTACCTGCTGTCACTGGCATCTTCTTCTTCATCTTGTTCCCCCTTTGTTCTGAACTGTTTGTGTCAGTGATTATTTCTGTTAGTCGCTACATCTGTCTGCGCTGAGTCACTCGCTGTGCAGTGAACCCGCGGGACCCAGCAACCCCCCCCCCCCCTC
Source organism: Semicossyphus pulcher (assembly GCF_022749685.1). Lineage (NCBI taxonomy): Eukaryota > Metazoa > Chordata > Actinopteri > Labriformes > Labridae > Semicossyphus > Semicossyphus pulcher. The sequence goes on along the minus strand of NW_027211670.1, from coordinate 15,053,083 downwards.
CTCCGAGGATGCACACATCACGTAGCTGAGACAGCTGCTGTATTAAAGCACCTTTTCTCTCTTTTTTTATGTATTTCTCAGTGATTCCAGTTCATTGTATTATTTTAAATCTTGTTACATTTACAGGCAACTAGATGGGAAAATATACACTGATAAGATAACGGTACGTTATCAGATCCATGGGAGAAAAATAAGCCCGAGCCTTACTCAATCTACATTTTTCGGACAAAGAAAAACAGAGATTCAAACCGATTTAATTTCTCTGACTCACTAATTTCCTGAACACAAAAACTCAGCAACAATTCACACTAGAAACTGCATCATTTCTCCACTGGTCCCCCCCCTGGAGAAAACGACGATCTGATTAGATTTTGGGAGCTCCTCGCTGCGTTAATTTGCATATCAGACATCCAAGTGGGGGGAAAAAAGAAAGGCCAACCATTTAGCCACCTCATTGTTAGCTCCCAGCTTCCCCAAGGCAGGTCAGCGTGCTTGTTATTAGCATCAGAGGAAGGTAACTTTGATACGGCTAGAGTAATGTGAACGACAGATTCGCTGCCGGGGTTTTGTGTTTGGCAACAGTGAGCTCATCTGTCTGGACAGAACGAGACGAGACGTCTGTCCGAGAGCTCAAAAAAGAGCTCTTTTCCTTTATGACCCAGAAAAATGATGTTTGTGCTGCCGTGTCCTGCTGTGCCGGTAATGGAGGATGTGTAGTACAAGTCGTACTTATGTACGACATAAAACACACAACACATGTGAGTGAAATGTATAATTAAAGCCGACAGTTTTAGGCTAATGTGAGTTTATTCCTCGCGTAGGTCTCCTGTCGTGTATAAGGCACAGTGTGAGCGGATGCACAACCATCTCCTCAGTAACAGACATCCATTCTTGATGAAGTTGTAAATAAACGGCCCAAAACAGACTCCACTTCCCCCCCGACTACCTTCCCCTTTACCTGCACTCAGGTCGCTTACTGGAGGAGAAGAGTGGCCTTGAAGGAAGGAAAGAGCTTTCTCTTTTCGTTTGAGCCTTTCCAACCGTCTTCTTGAGAGTGCGCATCAAGTGCTGTATAAGCAGAGTCAGTTTAATTTGTTGCTGTGACAATGTTGGCTTAATTATTTAGAGGTCTTGTGGCAGGATGGGGATTTGTTCGTGGCCGGGTTGGAGGTTCGGTGGTGAGGTTCGTTTGTTGTAGTGTGATAAAAGATTGATTTCAAAAGGTTTTTCCAGGTTAAACTTCATTTTATTTCTAACTAACTTACAGGTCGGGATGGGTATCAAGAACCGGTATTTCTTTGGTACGTGATTGCTCATCGACAAACGGTGCTCCTATCAGTATTTAAGGTAACAATCTTGAACTTTTTCATGTAAATAAATGTCTGTTAAGTCTCTATCTATCACCGAATGAGGTAACACAATGGTGATTGAGCCTATGGCCCACTGACGAAAGCCTTTGCTGTGGCGACAAAAATCACATGCAGCGCCCAGTTAGTGACGGGTTTCCCATCACCCAGCAGTGGTTGGTCTGCCAGAGAGGGTAGGCGGAGCTAAGAGGCTGCTTTTCCGATTTCTGTAAGCATTGCGAGGAAACGGTAATCTACTTTGGCTGAACAAACAAAGAAAAGATCGATGACTACGGATACAACTTCAAAAATAAGTGAAAATCCAAAGAAAAAGAAACAAATTGGACGCTCAGATGAAGGCAAACAGTCTAAAAATCAAGAATTAGAACCATGACACAGGGAGCCAGGCATAGACATCTTGTTAAATTGGGAAGAGCGCTCTCATGTTTTTTTCGACTATCGCCAATGGGAGGCGCTCAAGAGCACAAAAATGTAACTCTTTGAGATTGTATCTTTAACATTCCGTCTTATTTAATGTAACTTTCGCTCAATGGTTTCAATCTCATGTAGCTGGCATCTGTCCCCTTGTGATGAGCAAGCAGCAGCCGCAGCTTCATCTGCAGTGGGTAACGTCAGACACCCATGTTAAACCCATTCTCCATCGCTGAACGAGGGAAAAATGACACAGCAGTTTTGTCAAAGAGCTGTCACCATGATTATTGTACAAGATTTACTTCCTTTAACCGCAGTGGAGTGCAGTTGGTTTGGTACGCTAGCAACTGATAGCCTCGCTTTAGTGTGAATTTTAAGTTGCCATGACAGCCATCAGACACACTAATAAAGACATGTCTTTATTTTTTGTACCAAATAATGGAGATTAATATCGATAAGATTATCGATAAGTATCAGTATTGATAAAATCTTAACGATACCCATCCCTACTTACAGGCCATGAAGTCACTTTAAAATGAAACACAACAAAAAGAACATTAAAACTTGTCAAACTATGTGTTATGATTGAATACATGCAAATGTGCTGCATTGGATTCGCCTATCAGGCTTTTATTTTGAAAAGCATTGCTCTGTGATTTACTGCATTTACTAAATGACCGGTGAACATATGGGTGCCGCACACAGACATGCCCTTAAAGAGTGCACACAGCCAGCTGGTACTTAGGCAAGCAAACATAAATAGTGCATTTTTATGCTCATTCGTCTCTTACTCATGTGTCAGCCGCTACTAAAGTGCACTCTATCTTTAAATGCTGTTACATAGCATTAAACATTCCTCTTATTTAACATGCACTGCTTTGCATGTGAGCGTCTGTGCATGATAGAACCAGCAGGGGGCAGTGTGCTTCCATCATTCGGAGCAATGCAAAGCCTGCACTGCATTTCATAACCCCACAGTGGAGACAATCTTAAAAATAGTGCTGAGTGTTGCTCTGCCTTTGTCTCATCGCCTCACATTCTCCCGGAAAATGTAGCCATCATGAAACCATCTCACACGTTTTTTTGGGATTTCTTTTTTTTTGAGTTGGAGCTGCATTTTCTCCTGCCTGGTTACGTTAAAGCGAATTGACAGTCGAGGTGTCAGAGCCGGTCATGTGGAACACTTAATTCTTTCTCTCTTTTTTTTTTTTTTTTACGCACCCTAAGCCTGGTATTTATGTTTTTTTTCCCTTTTAACTCAAACGCACAGACAGTGTGTGGGCAGAGTCCTGGAGGAGCAGCGCAACCAGGCTTCATTATCATAGAGCAGAGCAGAGCGCTGTGCATGCACTGCTGCTTCACAGTTTTATCACACTGTTTCTATGTTAATTTCAGATGGTCCTGGTCCAGGTGAGCGCGGCCGCTTTTGTTTTAACTGTCCACAAACGCCCCGCAGAGCTCCAGTCTGGATCTACAATGCAACGTGTTTTTTTGGACGGGCGCCCTCCAACGTCGCTTTGCCTCCCTGTCTGATGCCTGCGATGTTTTGGCCTCCAGTAGGTTTTAAGTGAGCAAGACATATTTAGGCTTGTTAAAAACTCGCTCCCGTCTTGTAGAGCAATTATAACAAGCTGCTAGCGGTTGCTCCCATTTGGGATGCTTCCAAAGTGGTTATATAAGATGGTATTTTCAGGAGATTGCATGTAATTTCACAGGGATAGTGCAATATTTAAAGATCCTGCTGGTAACAGTTAATTAATAATCTATGGATAAGCGTGCGATAGGGTCACCTAAAGCACAGATTGTGAGTATATTCATGCACACTGGGCTAGCATGCAGCTAAACATAGGGGAAAAAAACAACCAACAGTGTGATTTTTAAATATTAAACGTGCTGTCAACTCCAGAATGTCATCCTGACAATAACACAACACCGCAAACACATTGTCCTTTCATGTTGACATTCATAATGATCCAATTCATTCAAAGCGCGCTACCTGTTTTTTGATCATGCTGACTGCCTCACTGCAGTAAAAATGGAAAATACAGAGAATAAGCTGACACTAAATACCTGATCCATTATGTATCTTTGGTTTCAGTATGTAAAATGTAACAAAGGGAGGATTTTAACACAATCTAACTCGAGTTTAAATGTAGTTTAAAGTTATTTTGGCGCATACAAGAGTAATCCAATCTTAATACACTTTCCAGCACATGTGATCCTATAGTGGTGATCATGCTCTTAGAATTCATGCACCACATTGTGTCACTCCTGTGCAGCCAGCTTAAATATCGCTCTCGGCTTTCTCTGTTTTCCTTCAGCATCATTTTGTCCTCAGTATCCGCGCTTGGTATTCCCCCCCACACTTCCAATTATCCTTGACGTGATAACACACTATAATGTGACACACAAGGGCAAACGGCTACTCCGTCTCGAAACAGATCTCCCCCTGACCAACTCCTCCCTCCGCGTGTTGGTAAAGAAACTGTCACCGAGTCGTCATTAAGCGGCCCCTCTTTTACTATATTTGCATTTTCACTGTAGACAGACACAGAGGCCTGTAATAACTATTCATTAGGTATATTGCGAGACAGCGAGAAACTGACTACTTCTGCACTTCTGATAATAACCTATCACAGACTGTTTGATGTCCTTTTAAAAGCAGAAAAGTGAAGCGAGCGGCTTCACCTGCATACAAACTAAACCCAGCGTGTGCTGCAAGAAACAAAGCAAATCACTATACTTAGCAGACTGGGTGCGCCCGAAGTAGGCCATATGAGTTGTCCATCCAACAGCTTCTAACGTCCCACGTTTTTGTATATAGTTTGCAGACAGCTAGGCCTGCACGATATGAGGGTAATCTGCGATGTGCATTAACATTGTTCAATATTGTGAGGACAATATGACACATAAATAACCATATAGTTGTAGTTCCTGTGTCGGCATGTTATATTAATAAATATCCTAAATAGCTAAAGTGCTATTTTTTTTGCGTTTAACGTGCTAGCTAACGCCACAGCAACTGTATTGTACAGCCCTAGCAGCAACCTCTCGCAGCCGTAGGGCTGTAACTTTTACCAAAAATCAAGAGTGAACAAATTCTATGTGATAAGGAATTTGTTCGACTTATATCTCACTGCAACTGCAGGGAGATTACTGCAACTCCCTACTGGCAGGCCTTCCTGCATGCACATTCAAACCTCGGCAGATGATCCAGAGCGCAGCAGCGCGACTGGTCATTATTACAGGAGAAATGGCAGGTCACATAAGACCCTTTTTGGGGATGAGATTTTGGCAACAATTCGTGCAAATTTAACCAATCGACCTTACACTTTTGTCAGAATTATCGCAACTTTTCTGCTAATTTGACCACTCAATTTAATCCCCCACGAGTCGTTGTGTACATCACTGAATTCACGTTCTTGTTATGGAAAATATGCACCGTCTTTAGGTGGCGATGTTGTATACAACATTAAAAGTTATTGTTCATTGTATATTTAACATCTTCGGAAAGCTGCGGCGCATAAGGCGGCGCGTTCTAACCAGGCTACGATGTGATCCGATCCTGATCAGGGGCTTCCGAATTCAGCCTGGAACTACAGCGTTTCTTGGTTTCTTGACTTCGTATGGTAAACCTATAATGACGAATCCAATACTCATGTCTCCTTGTGATTGTTCCCTGTTGAAAATTATTAGCCACTAGTCACTTAGCCATCCCTCAAGTCTCTTGACCAATCGGAACTAACATTTCACCAACCTACCTTTTCACCAACTTAAGACACTGTTAGCGATGTTTGTAATCCTCCCGTTCTCTTATCAATGATTTTATTCTAGCATAACAAACAAAAAGTAGAACACGATAAATGTTATAAATAACACATGGATTCTCCTTTGAACGCAAGGTTTGTCATAGTTACTGATATACTGTATATCAGAGTTCTCTGCACTTTAAACTTGTATAACTTGGTTGCCATTTTGACTGATTTGGAGCTTTAAAAGATCTTGGCGCTTTGAGGAATACCTCCCAAATGAACTTCTTTATCTATAAATAAAGCAGATTTTTAGCCTTCTTTGGTAAGGTAACTAACTAGTACTGACTATTTTGCAATATTCATAAGCACCAGGAATTTAATTGAATCTCAAAAAGCCTGTAAACTGTTGGACTGACTTACGCTCTATAATCAAAACTATAAACAATGATCCAGCACATTCACTAATAAAAGACAACATCAAGTATGTCAGTGACTTACTGTACCTGCATCAGCCAACTAGCTCTAAGCAATAACAGACGCTAACTGCTCTAAATGCTACCACAGACAAACCTTTACTGCTTGCCTTAAGCTCTGTCTACAAATGAACAAACACATTGATTTAGCAGGTAGAGTTAAAGCTGGCTCTGCTAACCACTTCAGCATCCAATTTCCACAGCACACTCGATCCTCTGCTGCTCTGCTGTATCCCTGCTGCCTCACACTTGGCTGGAGGTGTTTTTAACAACCGTTTTCATCTGAAGAACGCCTTTTTAGAGCGGCAGTGAATCTATAAAAATGATTTTTCAGAAGACAATTTGGGTAAGATAAGCAAAAAAATGTTACAATACAGGACCTTGATCAGACAGCAGTAACAGCTGCTCTAATTTAAATGAGGTAAACCTGCCCAGACGAGGCTCTCTGGAGGGAATGTTTAAATCCTGCAAAATGGCCTGAAACTGTGGGGTCAATGATGACGCTTAACCTTTGGAAAACATAGTCCTTTAAAATATCTTCATTAAGTGTTTTTCTTATCTTAATTTTAGCGCTACAGCGGGAATAGTCCGGTCATTTTAAATTGAAAAATGTCAAATCTTTGGCTGTGGGCTGAAACAGATGAAGTTGCTTTCCACGGACCACTTTTGACAAAGTGCAGACTACGGTAAGAGGGCTGTCACTCTCCCCTAAAACCAAGTTCGAACGAATTCAACGTGATATGGAATTTGTTCAAATTATATCGAACACTTGTGTCCCCCCAAATACATTAACCGAATAAGCACTGCCTTACAGAGCTGTCACTTTTTCATCGGAATTCGAAATATCGTTCGAACTGTAATCATGTGATCGAATTATAGCACAGCAGATAACGCTGGCCCACGAACAAATAAGTAATCTGCTTTCTAGAGTCCCAGAATGCCCTCACGTTGAAAGCAGTGTGCCTTGTATTCCAACAGATGGCGATAATACGCTGCCTGCTACAAACCAATGGAGGAAACTAATGAGCCAAGCCGTTGTTAATCTGTCCTGCTTTAGCGTCCCGACCGTAGTCAGAAAGCACAGGGGAGAGTTAGGCCATGTCCACACGTACGCAGGTATTTTTCAAAATGTAGATTTTTCTCTGCGTTTCGGCCTTTCGTCCACACACAAACGCCGTTTTAGGTCACTGAAAATGGATCTATTGTAAAACTCCAGCCAGGGTGAAGACTTTTAGAAACTCCGTTTCCATGGGGACGGGGTAAACTGAGTTTTTGGCTCGTGACGTCAGGCTGTGCGCCGTTAACTCTATGGTGATGCATCACTAATGAGGTGACAACAGGACTTTTTACATGTTTACACATATATAGTTACTCGTCTATTTTACTGAGGAATAAATGCGTCGGGATAGATATTTGTTTGTTGGAATACAAGGCGCACTACTTTAAAGGTGAGGCACTGGCACTCTTAACAGCAGATTAATAATTTGTTAGTTGTGAGCGTTATCTGCTGTTTTTAAAGTTGGAATTCGATCACATCATTACAGTTCCAACTATTTATGTTTCACCAGGTTTGGACGATACATCAAATTTCGATTGATATGTAACCGCCGTATAAGGTAACATGCACTAAATATTCCGGTTACACTAAAATTGTTGTTTACATGCAGCCTAGCGTACTCCGATAAATCCCAGCCATGCAAACTGTCAAAAAAATCTGCTCAATCGACCAATTTAGACTCATATTTCAAATACTGTCTCATTCAATCAATCCCAAGAATGCTCCTAAACCCTTAAAAAAGTTGCCATATCTTATTTGTCTTATTCGGAAAAGGCCACTTTTGGAATAAGCTCTAATTTGGAATATCTAAATGGATAAAAGACCTGTTTTAGATTTGGAATATTATCATATTTGAAATAATAGTGAAAAATTAGCATCCATATAAACAAAGTTGATGATGTGAAACGACCTCACATACCCCGCACTATACTTCATAATTCCTGCTGTCGTTTTAGAGAGTTTTTGTTTGAGGGCGTATTTAACTGTTAATAGAGTGCTCACACAAGGCATAGTTCAGTAACCCTAAAACAATGAACATCACCGAGGGACAATTGTATATTATGGCTTTAGTTTTTCTGTTTTCCCACCACTTAATGGACTTTAATGGGCTATTTAATTTACTAACACATTGTAAGCAGTGAACTCTGAACCTTAATGGGGATAACGCTGAGCTCTTGCCAGATGCGCTTAACACAGTCTCTACTCTATGCTTATGTGGTGTTTTCAGCTGTGCAGCTTCAGCAAGAATAAAGAGCAGCACACTGTAAGCCGTAAGATGTCCCTTAAATAGGATCCTCACATTTTACTGGTCTTATATCTTAAATGTCTTATGTTGTACTTACAGTATATCATATATAAGTTGAAGGTAGACTCAAGAGACTTTGTTGAAAGTCCTATAACTGGAAATTTGTGCTACAAGGTAACATCCAAAACAAGAAAACTTCAAGAAACAAGAAAAAATCTGAACAAAAGAAGGAAATAATCAAACTTACAACAGCACAACCTCTGGTTTGTGCTCCTGACCTGCTAGCATGTGGGCCTAGCCATCCTCACTGCCCCCAATTATCTCCATGAATACATCACAGCATGCCATATTCTTGCCATTGGGGTCACATAAATAAAATACATATTGATTATGTCAGCAGTAGAGTTGTTCCGATACCATTATTTCCTTTCTGAAGACGATTTTTGGGGATGATGAATATTGGAATCAGTTCGGTGCGTTGACTGACATATCAATATGCCATTGATACTGGCTAACGCATTTTAAGTTGTATTGGAGGCCGATATTGATACTGATATCAGTATCCTAATGCTGATACTGTTACTGGTATCCGAATACTGATACAGATACTGAGGCAGAGTACTGAGACTGGTATCTGAATACAGATACTGAGGCAGAGTACCGATACTGGTATCTGAATTCTGATACAGATACTAAGGCAGAGTACCAATACTGGTATCTGAATACTGATACCGATACTGAGGCAGAGTACCGATACTGGTATCCGAATTCTGATACCGATACTGAGGTAGAGTACCGATACTGATATCGGTATCGTAATACCAATACCAAGGCAGAATACTGATGATGGTATCTGTATCCAAACAACTCTAGTCGGCAGCTTCCCCCCGACATGGTTGTACCCTTGATCATATTGATGACATCATAGAAAGCACACACACTATGATTAATTTACTCAATTAAACTCAATAACTGTAAAGGTGCAAAATGAAACAAAATAACTGCAGTTACATTCATGTTAGCTGTCTCTACCTGCATTAAGTGGAAGGTGAAAATCCCGACTGAATATCAGACATCATATCATATCATATCACATGTGACAGACCCAGGATAGTAATGTGCATTAGTGCTATCAAGTGGAATGAGTGGTTAACTGGTAATGAAACTTAACAAACACAAGGTGTGGTTATTAAAATGACTTGGAAATTACAGGTCGATTAGGGAGAAATTACATGGTCGAGTCCATTTTGTCACAAGCACAAAGTACAATTTGGTAAAGTGTCTAGATTGTATTAAACACTGGACAGCCATCTAAAGGGACGATTTTGGCAGATGGGTCAAAACGTAAGTGACTCCAAACTCTGACTCACGGCACTTTTAAAAGAGGTTCATTCATTTCACTACCTGTCCGTCTGATGAATTACAGCTTGTTAAATGCAGCATTTTCATCATCACATCGCTTTCACTGCCAAATAAAATGTCATCACGTCCAGCAGGAAATGTCACCAATCAGAAGAACATTTGGATCACAGCTGCAGTGCAGACTGAGGCTGGATCAGCAGCCTAAGAGGAGAAATGCAATGAAACAAAGAGGACAAAGTCTGACATGATTCTTTGAATCCAGCCGAGGTCTTGTTGGTTTTTTCACCGAAATGTTTCCAGGGTGGTCTGAGGACAGGACGGATGACTCTATTTCTATTTCCACCTTGCAGTAGTACCTGCACCTCCTGTTATTACTCAAGGTAAGGCCTTTTATATGCTGCATTAAAACTAGTGTGATTGGAGTTCCTGCTCATTTCCTGCTTCCCTGTACAGCTTTTTATCTCTTTGTGAGATACACTTTTTCATCTATAACCAAGAGGAAAACACAAAACGGAAAAAAGAACTAAAGCACCACTTCCTATCTCACCTCCAGTGGTGTGTTAATATGAAACTCTGAGTGGAGCCGAAGTTTATGCCCTATTACTGTTCTGAGTAACTTTGTAGAAAAAACTGTGATTCGTGGCCTCCAGTTTCCCTTTTGATGGATTGCTTTGACCGCCAGAATTAGACGTCTACAGAGTGTTTTTTTTTTTTAGCTTTAGGAATTGAATGAAGCAAAGAGGTATGACAAAACCTTTTTACAATGCTCTCGGTCATGGTGCGTGCATGTAATTATGTCACAATTGACTACAGCGGCAGGAAGTGAAAATTCAGCAAAAAGGAATCTTACGCTGGACCTTACAATGTAGACCTCAATCTGAGTGTGTGGAGCCGTGAAAAATCTCTCTCTCCTTTTCAATAAGCAGTCTGACTCGCTGATTGTGTGTGTAGACTTTATTGTGCTGCTGGTGTTGCTTATTCAGCTGTTCTGCTACTTATTCATGGGGGGAAACTTCCAAAAAAGGCCTCTTTCATCTGCTTGTCTCAGTCCACAGGGTCCCTCCACCTTTTTTATCACTGCTCTCATAAACAACTGATTCACAGTATTTGTTATTCCTACAAAGGTGTTGTAAAAATGAAATTGCCAAACCAATAAAGGTTCCCTGTTGTCAGCCCTATGCTCGATCTTGTTTATCCGAAAGCTCGCACAGAAAGCTCCCATCCTCTAACTGTTTGGTATAAAGCCTTATTTGCACAATTGAACACCTCCTGTAGGCTAGACAGGCTGACTGTGTCCCAGTTCCATACTGGATACACTGCTGAATGATGCACAGTATATTCTAATTAGAGCATGACCAATATGGGATTTTTGATGCCAAGTTTAGAGGTGAAAATGACTGATTACCAATATTAGGGCCGATATAATGAATTTTTGCATGGACCACTGTCTGCTACATATGCTGCAGATTGCGCTGAGACAACTATACTCTATATCCGCACTAATTGCCTCGTGTCCAATGAAATCACTTGGTTTGAACTAGGTCTTGTTTATTAGTTTACAACAGCACCCATATGTACCACTCTGCCTAGGTCGCTCTTAATGCCATTAATTAATGCTGCAGCTAACAGTCGTCTAAATTGATCAACCCTTCACCTGACTCTTATTTCATTGATTGCATGATCAACGTAAACATACAGATACATGTACATAATACAAAGTAGCTCGTCTGTGGTGATGTGTAGACACACATGGTAGCAAGAGTGCAGCAAATTGGTGTGTTGCTTGAAAACAGTCAAGTTGCGGAATAAGTTGTGTTGATGGGACCAATTGAATAACAAAATAACCCAAAAATAATAATCTGTTGTTATTGGTTTTATTATACGTAGCTTGTAGAACTGTTGTAAAAAGCAATATCACAGTCAAGAGCGTGTTTTTATACCCAATATCAGCACAGCTTTGATTATCTAACCTAGTGCCCATTACGTTACGCACAACAGCACTCTCTCTGGTGTGATATTGCTAAACTAAGCGAACAACAACAGACAACATTTCTAAATAACCCCAAGTATTGTTTTTCTTCATATAGGTGCATATTGGCAAACATTACACCAATACAGATATCTGTTCGTTGCCAGTATTGGCCTGATAATATCGGCCTAAAGATGTATCAGTCAGGCTCAAATTCTAATCATTATGGCCTCATTGTACTGTTTAGTTATATAAGAAATGAATGTTCTAGACTAAAAGAAACCAAAGTTTTTAACACATTTTTTTCAAATGTGCTTTTCTTTATGCATTAGATTCTCCGATAATATTCTTCATCAGCTGCACATTCAAAGTTCCCATAAATTAAATATGCAAGCTGACATGTTTGCGGTATCCTGAAGAGTGTGAACACCCTGTTTGAATAAGCATATAGTATGCAATTGGGACACAGCTTGTGGGCCACAATCTCTCCCACACAAAGATACTAAAAGAGAATAAATGTGGGACTCTGAGCCATTTCTTACGAGTTAACCATTTTGCTATGCAGAGCATGGCTCATACTATCAAGCGCTGAATTAATCAAGGCAGCAGAGCAAATCGCAGGTACCACAGCTCTGACTGGCCTGGAAGGCCTAACCTCTCTCCAGGTCTTTAGTGCCTTTAACCAGGGACTTGTAGAGTTTAGAGGTTAAAGTAGCTCAGATACAGATGCAGCCCTTTTGGCCTGTATGGCTAAAGTTCCCAAATTAAGAAATACTAAATAATTTAATTATAGTCTTGTTGCTACTGCAGTTATAATTGTGTTTAATCCTGTTAACCTCAACCTGTTTACGAAGAACCTTTGTCATCGCCTTAAGTATCACTATTATATCACAAAGTTAAACCTACTGAGTTTTTTTAACTGGTTATGGAACAGACTGAAATTTATACTGATGCCTCTGCTTGACCTACAAAAGGAAACAAGACCATCAGGAATAAGAATGACTATTTCTATGTAGTTATTTTTTTTAGAAACGGTTAGAAAAGCAAGCAAGATCAGTAAAACGAAACGATCTACCACTTTGTCCACAGGGGGCGCCAGTATCAACATCAAAGGAAAGTTCCTAACAGTAGCTTGGGCTAGGACAATTTTTCTGCAAGTCTTCCTTATTTATTTCTTTGTGAGTAAAAGAACATGACATTTTCTTAATCATAATGTGAGTCATATACACAACATTTATTGTTGGTTTACATGTTTTCCTAAAATTAAGGTCACATTGTCTTGCTTTGTTAGTAGTTGGTAAATTAAGTAGCTAAGAAAACAACACTTAGGCCTAGCGGAAGTATTTTATTTGCATTTCTGGTAACTGATTTTTTAAATACCATAATGCCTGTTTTTATGCTTTTAGTTATTGATGTAATACGTTTTAAACAGACAGCCTGGAGTTCAGTTTCTTAACGCTGTATTTTAAACATTTAGGTTATGTTTATTCACTAATGTTTTAACACCTGAATTATTAATACTTTCATAAGGTCTATAATTAGTTGAGGTGTAGGTGATGCACAGCCCTCTCTGTGGCCTTCCTCCACCTATCCAGACATGTTGATGACCCATGATAAGCTCCATCGCCCTAGTGAAGGCTGGAGGGGAAATTGTGCTCCCTGGCATGATGGTTATTTACATACTTTGCTGTAGTACAGCTGTGAAGCACTTTTGCTATCTTACTAATATGACAGATTGTTCATGATGTTTGGAGCCGCGGTTTTCAGATTCTCATGTCTTATCACACGTTTTTTTATTCCAGTCTCAGTCTGCATTATACATTACAACTGGCTTATTTCTATGAGCTGTCATGAGTTTACACAGCACTATCTTTTATTAAACAGATGTGTCACTGATTACGCACAACTTGCGTGTGTTTGGATAAAGGGTGCAGCCGGGCATAATTTAAGATAATTCTATTTAAAGACCTATGTAACAACGGCTAATATTGTTCGCCATTCATGCTCTACTTTTTCTAAATACTCTGTTTAAATTCAGAATAAGCTGATGGAACTGGGTCATTCTTTGGAGCTGTAACCCCTCGATCCCACAGGAGGCGTTTCTGGTCCGCAGCGCAGCGGAGTGCTGGCCCAAGCAGCTGGATTCACGAGATCGCGAGATCACGGGAGAAATGCGAAATCACGCGATAACATCAATGTTCAGAGCAACACACAAACAACAGTTCAGTTTGCGCCTCCAGTTGGTTAGATATTCTGTGATTTTTGTGCTTCTACCATGGGTGAGAACACTACTTAATTAAAAGTGTTCTTTTTTCAAGATTTCAGTGTGTTGATCTTGAAAAAACAAAAAAATGGGAGCCTGTACCGGTGTTTACATGGTGTTTCATTTTGAAATGACTGGATGCTGTATGCTGTTTTCTGTCTGACTTCCTGTTTGGAACGATATGCTCTGTTCAGCTTGACGTGTGCTTGAAAGCAGCCCACATCAAAAATAGACTCGGCGCGTATCTTAAGCAGAGCAGCGCAGAAAGACGCTTCTGGGACGTGCCGGAGGTGGACCGCGGCACGTGCTGTCGAATCACGAGCATTGACTTGAAAGGGCGTGATCAACTCTGGAGGTCGCCGCGCATACGGAACGCGCCGGATCCTGGTGAATTTGAGCGTAAGGTCGATAGACTTTTAAGTAAAATAGTCGTTTTTTCTTTGTCAATGCTAGCTTATGAAGGCAGATAGGTGTATATAGAGCTATAGAAACAAGTTGAGAAAAAGGGTTTTCCCTCTCCATAATAACTTCACGGGAAAATGGTGTGAAAAAAATGTATGGGTTCATGTCCGCCAAGGGCTTCCGTAGTAACAGATATGAAGCTTAAAAACCATTTTAGGATCATTAATCACTGTCACATTTAGAAATACTGCAAATGCAGCCCGTCAGTATACAGAACAACCTGTCCTTGTGTCTTATTCAGCTTTCTTGTCCTTATAACTAATAAGTTAGTGTCATAAAACAGCAATTACACATTTTAATATTGATATAAATGCTATTTAATGCTCAAATCACATGTAGTGCTTTCAAATCAAAATGGCAAATGGCAACACTGCAACTCTGCTAAGCTAGCTAGTAACCTTTTAGCCACACTAGCTAAATTCCTTCTGTTGTCTTTTCTCCACTATTTTATGATCAGATTTAGGTACTGCTTATTTGTAATAATGAAAAACTAAAGCGGACCAGATATTGGACCTGTAAAATGCAGTTGCCATTTACAGGAAACAGTAAAATAGTCAGTAAATTAGCTTGAGGTAAGGCTAACTCAGCAACTAGCTTGGCTAACCGTAGTGCGGTTACTGCTGTCTTTTACCTCCGTTTTCAAAATGAATGCTAATTTGACGTATTTTTTTAAGTTATATATAGTAACAAATATATAAATGTAGTTTTAACTTAGTTTGAAGCAGTTTTAGCGTTTAGCTTTGTATGCCAGACCTGATTTAAACCCCAAAAAAAAATCTGACTGATATAATCGACTGAATTCATTTGGTGTGTCTTCAGATTTTAATAAAGATATCCAGACTGTCACGGGGTGTCAGCCACAAACATCTTCAACATGGACATAAGATTCTGTCTGGCAAGACTGATATCTTTTCACAAATAATACCATACTCATCAATCAGGCTACTGCTATACAATAACTGAGGCATTTTCAGTTGGAGTGATACAATGTGTACGGTGATGTGTGATTACACATGGAAAGCGCTCAAGGCGACTTCACAGATTCATCATTCAACATTCAAACACCATCTCTGTGAGGATAATCTCATTTTATAATAGCTTTTCTCTGCAGGAATCCTCAATAGCTGACGATATAGATTCCCAATATTGAGATAATGTGATAATACACAATTATTGATTGCTTTTGTCTTAATCCATGTCTGTTTCTGTATTTTTGAAACAGGTTAGCGTCATACTGTATAACAGCTGTGCATACATAGTGGGCCTACATGTTTGCCTCTATGATTATAAAGCAATTAAAGCATCTTCAATTATATGTTTACGATTACCTTGCCCTTCATTTGCATATATATGCTAGGTGTTAAAAGGGATTTAGGCTGCACAACACAAACCGAGACATAGCAGAGATGGGCGTTTTTTCTTTTCTCCATATTTTCTCCTTTCTGCATCTTAACTGTTTGCTAATTATGGACATTGGGCACTGATGACAAATAACACTTCAGCTGCTATCAGAGTTTGTGATAAAGAAAATTAAATTACAAAAATCAAACACCCTTAATTAAAGCTTTGAATCTGCTATTCTTAATCTTACAATAATTATATTCAGTGTGCATAATAATTACAGTAAGGGCCAGTTCATATCTAGGTTGGCCTTAGCTTTCAAATTTAAGTGGTCATTGATGCAAATAAAGGCCAAAGTATTAACATTACTTCAAGACTAATGACCAACTGTTGTAATGATGCTAAATACAGGGTTTGTTACTGCTCAAAACATTTGGAAGGTTTAGAAGCCATGTCATAAATATATACATACACACATGCACAAACTATCAGATTTTATTGTACTTAAAAAATCTACTGTTAACTGGTATTCATGTTGTGTTTGGCAATTGGACTTTTCTATTCTTGCGACCATTCAAGGCACTTCTACGTTACGTCACAGTCACCCATTCACTCACACATTCATACACTGATGCCAGAGGCTGCTACGTAAAGTGCCCAACTGTCAATCAGTACTAATCACATTCACACACAGGATGGCCTTCGAGAGCAATGTGGGTTTCACTGTCTTGCCCAAGGGCCGGCTGTGTCTCAGTGGTAGAGTCGGTCGTCTCTCTCAGTCGGAAGGTTAGGGGTTGGATCCCTGACTGCTACAGTCACATGTCACAGTGTCCTTGGGAGACACTGAGATACATCGTGGGCATAGAACCTGATTGGAGATTGGCATCTAGGCCTTTGCCAGCAGTGTGTGAGTGTGAAAGAGTGAATGTTACATGTAGTGTGAAAGCACTTGAATTGGTCTGAAGGCTAGAAAAGCGTTACAAGTACAGTCCATGTACCATTTACCAAGGACACTTAAACATGTAGACTGCAGCAGGCAGGGATCAAACCGCCAACCTTCCAACTGACAGACAACCGACTCTACCACTGAGCCACAGCCGCCCAAGTTTGTTGCTTGTAAGCATAAAGCTACGTTGTAGCCTGGACACTTTTATCCAAACAAGAGAGAGATAGCAACAATAAAGAAGCAAAAGAACAGTTAGACAGTTTAACCGCATTACTTTTTGCTTGTCTTGCACATTACAGTACGCCCATGTGTGCCTATAGCATTACAGATGGCGGTTAGCTAAGCCTCAGGCGACACATCGACGTGATTGACAAGGAGCTGGAGTAGATCTTCTCCTGCTGAGGAGGGAGACGAGCCCGCACAGATGTAGTATAGGTAGCAACTTCAATCCTACTCCGTCTTCACTGAGACGCCGCTGTTTGGTTTTGGTCCAGACTCAGTAATAGTATTTCACACTTTAGTTTGCAGCCAGAGACAGTTGTTGACTCTACAGTATTGCAAGAGGGTTTCCCTGCCTCTGTATATGTCCGCTTTGTTCTTTATCCAGGACTCAAAATGCTTGTCCGTTATTAAAGAAAAAAGAAGCAGAATGTGGCTCATTTTCTGGCTGAAACAAGAAACCAAACAGCTGCCAAGGTCCCAGTAAAAAAAAACCCTGAGTATGCCTCTGAGTATTATCTCCTTCGTTTACATTTAATTTTTTTTCTTCAATTTCCCTGCAAAAAAATTACCATTACAGAGAACTAGCTGTGTTGCCGGTTGTAACTTCCGAGGGCGAACCCTGGGGCAGTTACTTTCTATGGTGCATGGGAAGTGTGCCTTTCCAAAAACTGCTCTACAAAGTAGAATAATAGCAGGAATTTTCATTCTTAATACCCACATTTAAGTATTTTGTCTGACGCTGTGGGCTGATCTGTCTTATTTCGGTGCCATTATGTTAATAATTGTAATTAATTATGATGTAAAAGCCTCTTTTTCAAATCATGGCTGTGAAAGCACGTGTTTAATTTAGCGTAATTAGATATATTGATAATTCTTAAACTTTTTAATTTGTTGTCTTATTAATGGTGCTTTTACTCATTCAGACCCATCTTTCAATTTCTCCAGCGCATAATTCAAATTAATGCGTCTGGCAGCACAAATGTCACCCCCCCACACAGAGTCATAATGTGATCCCAGAGGAATTCACAAGCGCTGATTAATTCATTTAGAACAATCTCTTTTGTTTTGGCGTCACTGAAAGCAACACAGAAAACACTTCAACGCTTGGCAGATGACTGGGGAGAAAAAAAAAAAGCAAAGTGACATTTTGGAGTGAAAGTGAAAGTCAGGTGAGGCCGTATATGAAACGCACAACACAGCAGCTCCATACAGCACACGATTTCAGCGGAAGACTGTTCATGAGCAGCTTGTGATGGTTTGAACTGCTGCAGATGTTCAGCCGGTAGGAAGTCTGTGATGCGCTTTTGATAAAAGATAAGAACAACGGTGCAGCAGTGGAGTGGGTACATAAATCAAAAGACAGATAAACGATATGAGATACTGCCAGTTCAGCAGATGACACTCGCTACTTGTTTAGACTGCAGATACGATTCTGTTAAATGGCAGCATGTGTACTTCTCTGTGGGCTCTGACCAAAACATGTGGGACTAAAAAATTGGCCCTCATAACGAGAGGATATTAAGCGGCTTCAAAGCGTTGGCATTATATTTAAATTATGCTAATTTAATTAAACAAAGACCAATGCCAAGCAAAGCAACAATGGTTCCCACACACCTGTTCGGTTTGGATGGAGTGTGGCTAATTTTGAGGCAATTTGGCTTCATAGGCACGTCTGTCAGTGGCGTGTGTTTTTCTGTATTCCAAATCATAGACTGCTGTTTCCTAACAATGTCTGTCAATGTCCCAAATTCTTTGAAACAGGAAAACTATCACAAACTCTCACAGATTTAAGGCGAACTCAGTGCTTTACTGTTTACCCTATTTGTTCTACTTGAATGATATCAGGGGTGAGAGTTGTTCCAATGCAAATACCAGTATCCTAAATTCCGCCAATACTGCCTAAAATCCACCAATCTGATACCATAATTTAGGAGCCCCAACAAAGACAAGATAATCCTTTATTGATCCCCAGGGGGGAAAGTCGGGAAAAAATCCACTTGTTCTCTTTTTCTACTAAACAGTTGCCCACACAACAGTATTATACACTAGTCAACATTGATTATATCGTTACAATGGCCCCTGTCAGTGGGTAGGATATGTCGGGCAGCAAGTGAACATTTTGTCCTCGAAGTTGATGTGTTGGAAGCAGAAAAAATGGGCAAGCGTGAAGATGTGAGCGACTTTAACAAGGGCCGAATTGTGATGGCTGGACGACTGGGTCATAGCATCTCCAAAACTGCTGCTCTTGTGGGGTGTTCCCGGTCTGCAGTGGTCAGAACCAAAAGTGGTCCAAGGACACAAAACCGGTGAACCAGCGACAGGGTCATGGGTGGCCAAGGCTCAGTGATGCGCGTGGGGAGCGAAGGCTGGCCCGTGTGGTGCGATCCAACATAAGAGCTACTGTAGCTCACATTGCTGAAAAGGTTCATTCTGGTTCTGATGAGGTGTCAGAACACCGGTGCAGTGCAGTTTGTTGTGTATAAGGCTGCGTGCCCATGCTGACCCCTGTCCACTGACGAAAGTGCCTACAATGGCCATGTGAGCATCAGAACTGGAGCATGGAGCGATGGAAGAAGGTGGCCTGGTCAGATGAATCATTTGGGGCAGACATAGCACCAGGAGGCAGAGGCGGTGTGATGCTTGGGCAATGTTCTGCTGGGTAAGCTTATGTCCCCCCATTCATGTGGATGTCACTTTGCCACGTATCACCTACCTAAACATTGTTGCAGAACAAGTAAACCCCTTCATGGAAACGTGATTCCCGAATGGCAGCCAGATAATGCCCCTGCCACACTGCAAAAATGGGTTCAAGGTGTTGACTTGGCCTCCAAATTCCCCAGATCTCAATTCAACCGAGCGTCTGTGGGATGTACTGGACAAACAAGTCCGATCCATGGAGGCCCTACCTCGTAACTTACAGGACTTAAAGGATCTGCTGCTAACGTCTTGGTGCCAGATACCTCAGCACACCTTTAGCGGTCTAGTGGAGTCAATGTCTCGACGAGTATCAGTATGTTATAGCTGGCAGTAGCAACTACCGTTTTAGAGCGGCAAAGAACAACTGATTTCAGGTCCTGAGGCGATGTAAACTAGTGCAGTGCAGTGATAACGGAGAGAATAACGTTAGCCAAAGCTAGCTTAGTGTCAGAGTTTTCCCATCACACATTTTAAAGCTGTATTAAGTAACGGTTTCATGTTATTAAATTGAGGGTTTCGTCAACACTCTTCCATGGAGACAAGATACTAGCAGACGCATTAGCCGAGCTGCCGCCTACGTTAGCTAAACTCTCTGTAGGTGCTCAGTTTGTTTTTCAGTTAGGTGTCTGTCAATGCACCGAGCAAGGCCATACACCAATGATAGCAATCATATCACATCCATACAGAGTTTGTAGTGTAGTATTTCTTTTATTATTGCACTAGTATCAAAAGGATTCTGGGCAATATTCATGTCAAGGTTTTGAAATTGGTATCAGGAAGGAAAGAATGGTGTCAGAACATCACTACGAGGGGTTAGTGTTCACTGACAGAAAAGAAGTCTTCAAAAAGACAGTAAATACACATAAAACCCTATATTTCATGAAACTCTGGCTTTTTGCCTGTTTCTTAAAAAGAGTCTGAGAAACCAGCAGAACAAAAATGTATGATATTCTGTTTCCCAGCACACTGAACATGAGACGCACCCGTACTTCAAAGTCGAAGCAGTGTAGTGCTTTGGGTTATATCACACGGCCGGAGTTCAGCCAGGGTGAGAGCCCCCGTTCATTTCTCACACAGACAATATTTGAGTGGACTGAATTTAACCAACGTCAGCAAGTAGATGCCGTTGCTGCAGCTTGTGCTTTAATTTCAATCTCTGCTAACATGGCTGTGCATGGCTATCTGCATGCCTCACCGGGTTTTGTCTCTCCATCCTGCCTGGCGATATCTTTTCTCTGGGGAAGCCACTTGACTTCTTGCCTTCTTTGCAGAATCCCCTCAACAGCATAATCATACCGGGATACCTTAAGTAAAGGCACAGATAAAAAGTGGTTGAATATGTCATCATTTATTACATGTTGAACAGCGGGATTCCCTTCTGCAGCAGTAGCGGTGGTGCAGAAGTTACTCCAGCTCAGCTGTAGGAAATGAGGGGAAAGCTAAGTGGCAATAATGCCGGCTATATTTAAGAATTTATGCGGTCCCACTACGGTTCAGACTCATTCATACAAGGGGGGGTCCTTGAACTTAAATTTTTTTTTTTGCACATTCCCATTCAGGGTTTTAGTGGACTGGAGTGTAGCCAGTATTTACTGGTTGGAAGGCAGAGAAACTCAAAGCCAAACCATCAAAGAGCCAGCGCAGAAAGGCAGCTTCGAGTCTCCAGTGGCTCTCTTCTCAGAATGTGGAAAGAGGCTCATTCAGACTTACCACCCTCACACAGGCCACCATGTTGCCAATTTGCTGTAGATTTAAAATCTAATTATAGTGTTTCTAAAAACCGAAACCCAGAGATCCAAAGCTTAGAACGGCTGTAAGTTATTTTGATTACCTTAGGACAATCTGTGTGTGATTAAATGTTTTCCAATTTCTGGTTTTACTGTTCTTTGGAAGGATTTTTTTTTTTTTAGCAAACTTTAATTGCTTTCACACAGATTTGGAAGCTAATTTTAGACAATTGTGGTTCATATTCATTCAATCAAACATTACAGCTGTTGTTGTTGTAAGCCAGCTACTGAAATGCTCTTGTAAGTTAACTCATCATTTATGGTGGCGATACACAAACAGCAAGACTAAAAAAACAAAGCTTATTGGATTTTTTAAAGGCCCCATTTTGGACTTGAAAATCTGACATCTGTAAAATCTTTGGTCACATTTTGAGTTGAATAAATAGCAGAGAATTGACTCAAGAACACAAAAGCTAGACAGCAATAGAGCACGGGTGATACACAACTAAACCCTGGTCGGAAACCGATCCTGAATTCCCCATTTACCTCCCAGACAGATATGTAATATGCATAGGCTGTATAAATAATAAACGTGGCCACTGTTGCATCACTTCTTGGTTTGTTGACTTCCTCTCTGAAGCCTCAGGCTCAGCATTTTGTCTGCCGCCATATTGGCCAGCGCACTTAAATCAGCCTTTGAGAACATCAAACGAGCAACAAGCAAGGTAGGGCGATCGCAGACACTGATCCATGCTAATTAATGCTACTATAGCTCTAGATTTTCACTCTGCAAACTAGCTGGAGCGAAGGGCCGTAGTACTTGTCCATCTCCAAAAAACACAATCGAGTGGATAAGTTCAGTAAGTAATGCATTACTATCCATAACTTTCTTAATATAATTAAAGCTGATGAGTAATTTTAAAAAAATCCTCCCGTATCTTTTTTAAGAATAAAAAAAAAATAACTACAGAGACAAAAATCGTTTTTATGCATCAGGCTTTAGCATGTTTAATTCCACCGTAAAGCTGGGTATTTTAATATAGGACTCTATAGGGATTGACTCACTTAAGGAGCCAGCCTCAAGTGGCCACTCAAGGAACTGCAGCTCAAGATCGTCAAACTCAATATACAAGCTCCTCAAAGTTACGTACGGTAAGTAAAAGTCTAAAAAAATGACACTTTAATACATTAAGTCATTAATATAATTGTTGACGCTTTACATAGAAAAAAATCATTTCTTTTGTGTTTTCTAATATCTTATTTTGTGAATTGGAGTTTTACTGATGTAGATGGTAGCTGTAAAATGGCAACTTGCAGTTTTTGTGCATCAAATAAAAAAAAAAAAATGCAGATCAACACTTCTCACTGTAAAACAGGGAACTGTTGTTACCGATGACACCAGGAAACTGTTCTTCCTTTGATCACAAGGATTCACTCCTCGACAAAGTGATCCCTGCTTTCAAACCGGTGCTTTCAGGTGCGTCTCAAAAGTATCAGCAGGCAGCAAAAACCTCCTGTGTGTGACATGAAGCAGAATTCAAAAACTTCCCAATTTATGTGAGACCCAAAATGCAGCAAAATAAAAGGGAAAAACTCCATTTTAAGTTAAAAGTTGGTATTTTTCAAAGCCTGGAGATAAGACATCCCATTGATCTTCAATCTCTGTAACTGCAGCCTGTTTGTCAAGATGTTCAGAGTTTTTGACAACTGCTACAATCCCGCAGCTATGGCTGCTGCACATCAAACACTATCCTCAACAATGAGCAGACTGCTTAAGATTCATTTAATGTTTAACCACAGATCTGATACATGCATTTTAATCATATCTTGTTGGAAGAAATCAGCCCTTCTTACGATCAGAAGTCAAAATCTTGCACTACCAGGTCTTCCTCTCCTAACTTAAAGCAATTTCTCAGCAACATCAAGCATCCTTTCACATCCATTTGCAATAAACTAGATTTTATGAGCTCATAGTTAAAACAACCAGAAAAAACAAAGGCACAACACTTGAAAAACATTGATTTAAGATTTATTTTCCTTTCCTTCCCTTCCACAACAGCGTTTTGGCCCTGTGACCTTTAGCAAGCTGTGTGTTACCTTGATTTTCACACAAAAAGACCCCCAACAGCTCGGAGCGAGCGCCGACACACACACACACACACACACACACACACACACAAAGACAGGAGAAGGATAACAATGCGCACAGACAGGCGCGACCACAGAAAGATGTTCACAGCGAGAGACCATCTGAAGCCTGCGTGTGCAGACGAACAGACTGAGAGCAGCCCACGCAGACGGACACAGACTGAGAGGGACCCACATGGAAACTGCAGGACGGCCAGCTGAGACAAAGAGGACAATCTGTCGAGTGGCAAATGAAGTAAATCTCGGAGAGGTGTTCATTTTGCGAGCAGGTGCATTAGGGATTCAGGATACAATGTCATGTACATCCTTTGTGCTTTCTTACAACTATGCTTCTAAAAAAAAAAAAAAAAAAAAAAAAAAGCACTTTTATGTAAAATTTTTATTTCCTTCAAATTTACGCTCCTACATACTCCTCAACATCCACTGTACTCTTTTCATAATGGAGTTGTACTTAAGCTGTCAGCACTCTGCTCACGCTGCTCACCTTAAAGCATCCTGTCCCTAACAGATGCTGTTCATGTAGCATTTCAGGAGCCACAGCTTTACCCCAGCATTCACCATTTCTGATGTTGGTAGACCATAAAAATGGCGTGTTAAAAGTTTCTATCCACTCCAACAGAATGCTTCAGAAGGGACAAACTGGACCTACCACAAGGCCAGGGGCTGAATAGTCAACTATCATTAAAAGTGCAGCGTTCCTTGACCCTCATCGTCCTGGGATCAATAAGAAACGTTGTAAACATTGTAAAATGGTTACGCCTTGGTTCAGTTAAAGCACCAAAATGACTTTGTAACGTTTAATAGAGATGGTGGTTTTAGTTCAAATATGGTACTTAGGGGAAACTTCAAAAGAAAGAAGTGCAGTCACGTTGCGTACATCAGTAGAAATGACTCAACGTTGACTTGTCTCACCTGGGACACGAATCCTGGTCCTCTAAATCCGGTAATGTTTTGTCCATCCACCCCAATCACCTTCTTACGAGAACCTTCACACTCTTTCTACTAAATAACATTTCTTCGTTTGCTTGAAGCCGGAGATATACTCGACATTACCTTTGTGTTCCCTGAGTCTCTTTGAAGCGTCGGCTGTGCACATCACGGAAAAATTAATGTCACGCGTACGTGAGATGCAGTGTGCAAATGATTGGTAGGGGCAATGTAGTGGCAAAAGGGATGTGAAGAGGTTAACACAGCAACAGGGACAACAGTGGCAGAAATTTTTGAAGACAAGCTGATAAACCAAGAAGGCAATTATTCGCATATTTTACGATGCTTCTTTGCCACTGCACGGTGACAAACACGCCTGTCAAAATAGCTCCAATTTAGAAGTTGAAATCTGCAAAACTAAACGGAAACATGTCCAGGAACGTAACGCCTGTGCACGGAGGACAATGTTAGAGAAAGGGAGTTGGGGTGGTTAAAAAGCAAGTATATCTCCAGCCTTACTCCCAACATAATTACTACAGCCACCAGGCATCGCCATCGTATATAAATGTGGATCGTTCTACCTCACCAATTGGTAAATGTGGGTAAAAGATGATTGCTTGGTAGTTGTCCAAGCAAGAAAAGTTCCTTCACCTTTTTCACATGTGAAATATTATATTTCTCTTATGACATATAAACAATATTTACATTTTAAAAAGAACATTTGCCTGTATGTGCATTTATCACTTGTAAAAAGATGGTTGGTGTCCAGCTTCTGTATACAACCGGTTATGATTTATGTCATTAGAATATAAACAGTACATATTGTACTCCTGTGATGCCAGAGAGTGGGTTTAAATGTCTGGAGTGCAGCAGAGTATACTGCCAAGAGAAACCAGAGAGGAGATATTACATACAGCACCATCAATCTCCTCAACAGAAAACTGTTAATAACATTTCTCAGTGGGAGTTCATTGTGCGGAGCAGTACGTGCTCCTCAATATAAAGCAGGTAATTCAGATTAGTGGCAATATATTAAGACAAGAAGATAAAAATGATTTCCCATTGTGTAATATCTAACCTATCTGTGCGCAGCAGGAAGGGCGAGCTGTAGGACTCGGGCCTCCTGCTTTGTACTTTGAATGCTACAGAGCTCATAATGTAGCGTAGATCAAAGGTGCCCTGATATTCCTTTTTCAGAGATAACTCTGTCAAATGCTAAACGTCTTCATCACTCTTGTTTTCAACTGGTTGGCTGTTATTCTCACGTAGGGTTTTTACAGTTTCTCAACTGGTAGCAGCGACTGAAAGAGTGAGTTAACCAGGATTTACTGCTTTCCTACCAACAGTCAATCCCCACCTGCTTGTCAAAGGTAGAAGCCAACATATAGAAATTAAATCAATTATACACCGCCTGGCCAAGAAAAGAAGTCGCACACTCTTAATATTTCGTTGGGCCGTGTTTAGCTTTGTTTACAGCACGCATTCACCATGGCATCGTTTTGATAAGCTTATGTAATGTCACAAGCAGCGCTCGAACATCGTTCCAAATTTGCTAAGTTTGATACACAGACTGAATGAGTAATAGATACAATAAAGACCTAACCACCGTAACATCTTAACTGTTTAATAACCCTGTCTCTGGCGCGTCTGTGACGGCAGACGGTGACGCAGCAGAACGACAGGAGACAATCGGCATCTATAAGCAGGTCTTCCCGAGTCTGAAAAACCTGCTTCAACACACTAATTTCCGTGGGAAAGGCACATTATGAAGGGGAGAAGAATACTTTCCTCCCACTTTAAAACCTTGTGAACACTGACCACTGAAGGAATCATTAGCTAAAAACAAGCTAACAGCACAGAAACAAGCTGAGCTAATGTTAGCAGCAGACCTTACAGAAGTCCTTTGTCTGATGAAAAGCGTTAGAGACCAGATTTTTAACCTGACACTGCTTTATTTAGTGTTTACGTGTTTTGTTCTAGAAAAGGAGGAGACCTATACTCCTGAAAAAACCTCTTGAATGATGAACCTAAAGAAGCTAACATCCTAGAAGCTAGCTGAGGTAACGTTAGCAGCAGCTCGACTCGCAGTTCCTTCTCACGTCCTGTTTCTGTTACATAGCATTGTAAAGACACTGAATGTAAACATGCTTTATTCAGTGTTTTTGCTGGTTGTAATCTTCTTAACTTAAAAAGCTTTTAAAATGTGTTAGCGCATGTCAGTAAATTATATTTGAAAGTTAAACTAATGAACTCTCCCGGCTTCTGTCATTATCAGGATACTTTTCACACTCGCAGGATTATCAAATTTGCATGATGAATATTGATATTTATCAATGCAGAAAACACGATGATGACTAATGAATTATGACCATATGTTTCCCCCCACGTTGATTTCCTTCTTTAAATACAGTGAGACAAGATGTTTTACTGAATCATGCCAGATGTCTCGTAATTGCTCTAAAGCACAGCCTCTTGCGGCCTTTTGCTTTGCTATAACTGTGACACAATTAAATGCCCGTTTGATCATCCCTGTTTACATCCGCTTTAGATCACACTACCACATCCCAGCTTGCGAGGTCACTTTGTCATCAGTATTCCCTCCCTCTCCTGGCCTCTGACAACCTCCGTCCGGCAAATTACACCCTCTGATGCTTCAAAGAGCCCCGTGACGAGCCCCCCTTCTGACTTTGACCAACTGCCAGTGTCTCTAGTCTTGGATTGACACTTTAAATGAAATAACCATCGAACAAGCAGAGACGAGGCCATCTTTGTCTGCACGGAGGCATCTGCACCCGCTGAGTGTTAGACAACAAAGAGCCGTAGGGGGGCCTTCTCGGGTGTCGACGGGGGTTTCGCTGGTGTGGGGGAGTATGACGCTCTGCTCAGAAATGTCACGTCTGTGATTGTGTCTCGGTGCTTTATGCCAGAGATGCTGCCTTTTATATCTTTTTGTTTGCTGTCAGCGGATGAGGAGCCTCTGGTTATGTGTTTCCGATGCATTCAGTTCGTAGCAGAAGTGTATGTTTCACTGTTTCGGCTGACAGATTTACAGGAAGCGCGAAGCTGAAACCACAATTTTTAGACCTGCGATACAGAGGAGTCTAAAAAGAAATCCTCTCAAATGCTTGGATAGTAAACATCATACAGTGCAATTACGTTACAGCTAAAGTCTGTAATCAAGTGACTGAGCTGCAGCCCGCACTTGATAACACTTTAAGCCTTTTTTTTCCTATGATAGGATTAATTCCATGTCGTCAAATATGCTGTCACCCTGTTGTTTGGTCTTAAAAAATGTGCATTGTATGTTTTCCGCTGATCACTTCGCGGGAAATGTATCAGCAGGGTATTTACACCACACACTGTCAAGAGCAAATCCAATCTGCAGCCGACTGATTGAGCAATTTGCTCAGCAATTGAGCACAATAGGCCATCAACGCGCAGGAATACAAATGTATATCACAGAGCCTGGAGTGGCAAGGAGAGCTGCTGTGAGAGGTTGTATTTTAACCACTAATGATACAGCGGGGTGGCAGAGCTGTCAAAAAAATGCACGTAAGGTGTAAAAGTCGCATAAATAACACAAAATCAAAACCACTTGTTAAGTTTAATTTTGATTCATTTTTGTGACACTAAAAAGCTGACACAAAAGGAGGCTGAGGAGGCAAACCAAACGGGCTGAAGCAGGAGCCACAATGTGTTCAGCAAACTGATAATAGCATACCAACGTATGTCTTCAAACTGAGGCAGTCTATGAGAGGTGCCATGACGGTTTGTTGAAAGGTGTGAAAAAAGCAGGTGTGATACGAAGGTGTTTAAGTATCAGTATGCCCAACACAGACAGATCACACAAAGTGGAGTCACAAGTTGTACGAGATGAGAACACAGGGAGCAGCAGATGTCCCCATTCAAATTTTAACTGCTTTACAGACGCAAACTGCATGTAAAACTCGCACAGCATCTGTTCGGAGAAGTTTAACTGCACTTTTCATAAAGGGATTCAGTGTTTCTTAGCGGAGCGTTTCACTCTTAAAACTTCTGAGTAACTTTAAAGCACAATTGAGGAAGATTGGTTACAGCGTTGGAGACAATGAAGAGGAAACGACTGAATTTGTTTAAATTCATATTTAAAGTAAAAATTTGAGTTGAACCAAAACTCACTACAAAACAAACGATCTCTTATCCCCCTGCATCTTTCTTGCAAACGGTAAACACGACTGTGCGTTAAGTCGGATTAAATTCCCTAAAAATATATTTACATGCATCAAGAATCAAAAAACAGCAGAATTAAGAAGCACGGTTTCCACACTTAATATGACTCCTTATCCGAAACGCCCGGAGACAGTGCAGTCGAGTTAATTAAATCCCAATTTGACTAATTAAATGAAAATAAACAAATGTTGATTTAATGACCTGTTCGTATTACACGTGTCAGAATAGACGGCATATTGTTTAACCTACAGCAGAATGATACGCAGGTTCAGCGCCTGGAGAGAGAAGAAGAATAAATCAAGGCCACATTATACATCGGATGCTCAAAATGTTGCTGTCTTCAATTAGTTCACACTTTTTAAAATTATTCCTGGGCATAAGATAAGTGTATATAAGGAACAACAGAGCAGCCTTTGTTGTGCACCTGTGACCTGAGGCGTTGCTGAGTGAAGTTAATTACCAACAGAAGCTGCGAGCTCATCGTAATATAAATCATCCTTGAAAGAGAGAACCAGTATTGCAAACAATGTAATCACACCAATATATAAAAATGTTATTGCTTTCTACATAGTATTATGAAGATCCATTTTTTATAGCTCTATCATAGTGATGCATGGGTCATAGTTTTCTGATACCGGCACCGCCCCTACTTGACCCAAAGATGGAGCAGTGTGATGCTTTGGGCAATGTTCTGCTGGGAAACCTTGGGTCCTTCTCATGTGGAGTTTACTTTGACACGTACCACCTACCTAAACATTGTTGCCAACCATGTACACCCTTTCATGGAAACTGTATTCCCTATAATAGCAGTGCCCGTTATAAGGATAATGCGCCCCCGCTCACTACAAACATGGTTCAGGAATGGTTTGAGGAACACGAGTTGAAGGTGTTGACTTGGCCTCAAAATTCCCCAGATCTCGAACCAGTCGAGCCTCTGTGGGATGTGCTGCACAAACAAGTCCGATCCATGGAGGCTCCACCTCGCAACTTACAGGACTTAAAGGATCTGCTGCTAACGTCTTGGTGCCAGATGCGTCAGCATACCTTCAGAGGTTTAGTGGAGTCCATGCCTCAACGGGTCAGGGCAGGTGGACAGCTATTTAGTTGTGATGCATGGGTCATGGTACCACACCTACTTGACCTGTTATTAAAGCCAATGCATACACCGTGTCCCCAAAATATGCCTTGAATAACCACCCAAACCTGACCTGCAAATCACACAACTTTTGGAATACAGTAGCATGATTGACAGTATCGAGCCTCACAGTGCTCTCCAAGGTGCTGAACCTGCTGATAAGAGCAACTGGAAGCTGTCCAGGGTGTTCTCTGACAGTAGTGGGAAGGATGTAACCTAACTGAACAAAGGAATTGCTCCTGACACTGTTCTTAAACGCGGCCTGGTCACTCTCTGTGAAATGAATTACAGATCGCAAGACTGTCAGTTCCACCTGGCTACACTTTTATTGGCTGGAAATGCACGTTAAAGTTGCCATGCTGCTCATGAGAAGTGTTCGCATTTCCAGTCATCTCTTTTCAGGATGATTTACATTTTAAAGAGCTAGCAGCTAATGCTGCCTTGCTAGCTGATGAATTCAAATTTCACGTATTTCGAGCAGGAGCACTGCACTTAATGCATCAAGGAAAGGGCTTGTTTGTTGTGCTGGCGCTCTGTCTTTTCTAGTACTAACTACTGTTAGATTGGGCCAATGCATTAACCAAAATGTAGGGACAAACAGTTCCTTGCAACCGCGCAATAGCATTTGTGCTCAATGGAGAACACTATGACCCCTCCAGGGCTCTGTACTTAGGAAAACAAAGACATCAGGCTCCTCCTGGGCAGCTGAATTTGTGTCTGCTGTTTACAGAAAGTCTGACACAAGGCACGAATGGCTTTTTTACTTCCACTGCAGTGTCCGCCGGGGGGTTAAGGGGGTTTTGATACGAATACTGGAGTGGAAAAACAAGAAACAAGACTTCAAGGACTCATACTGGGAGATAAAATAGGTTATTGGGCGTAAGCATTGCCCCTGAAGGGATAAATAATGTAAAATAGGCTGGTTAGTTGTCAAAAGAAACTCTTCATGGATTTTGGCGTTTTGCAATCTGCTTAGGAAAACTGACTTTCTTCTCATTAACAGTTCAAGACGAGATACCTATTCATGAGCTCCCATTAATTTTCAGCGAGGCTTCTTTTTGTATTAGCCCCGATTTCCGATGGACAAGAAACCAGAGAGACGGATCATTTTTGCATGAGGCCTGACCTACATGACAGCCGAGAATCACTAAACTGGGTTATGCTTTGATGCAGAGGAACGCTGGCTCGCCTCCATGTTATTGTATTATTAAACCGTTCTGAGCATCTGCTGGAGTGACCACTGACATAGAGCGCGAGGTGATGCTGTTGCCAGACATGTGTACGCATAAATATGACACGGGGTGGGAGCGGTGTACGGATGTATCTTGTATTAGTCTGGTGTAGCAGAGACAGAGGGGGCAGAGATTGAAAGAGGAATGAGGAGGAGGTAAGGATTGGAGGGCTGCAACTGAGGATTATTCAAACTAAGCGAAGTCCATAAAAATTCTGGGAAAATGCTTGTCACAATTTACAAGCATCCAAAATCAACTCAAATTGATTCTTTTGTCCAAACAGCCCAAATCACAATGACTCTTCATTTACTGTCTTAAATAAAAAAAGCAACAGCATCCAATCCACATATTTAAGGCGCTGGAACTACCAAATGCTCCACATTTCTGCCTGAAAAATGACTGAAAAAATATAAGTTATCATAATAATTGGTTATTAATTATGTTTTAATCTGTTAATCAATTAATCTTTGCTCTGAGCTCCGAAAGAAAGCAGACAATTAACAGTGAAAATCCGGAGGGAAATTAGGCCATATTTAATAACACGTTAGCAACCTTTAAACAACAGCTAAAGCTAGCATTCTAGCACTTCCTAGATAACATTACGTTAGCTAAGATTACGTTAGGTAACAAGTATGTTAACAGGTTATTTGTTCCAAGCTAAAATTCCTTAAGCTAGGAATTGAAGCCTCTACTATTGTATCATGCAAAACAACCAAACGGGAATATTAGCTTTCTGCCATTTTCTAGCAGTTTTCTGACAGTAAAGTGAGTGGCTACATGCTAGCGTTAGCTGTTGTCTGACCATAACAAATATATAGCTATCGATATAACCAGATTTCCCTCAGGATTTTCACTGTTTATTGCCCTTTTCAGTTGCTGATCAATCCGGAAACGATTTATTGATAACATAACCTACATGACGTCGAGGAAAATGGACGCCTTGTGCGTATGGTCGATAGTTTTATCACGTTATTGGACATTGTCTGGCACTCAAACACTAAATATTCTTTTTTCACTTGATAAAATGAAAATCAAATGTGAAAATATTCATCCAATGCCTGCTGTAAAAGTTGTATACATGTAGGGCATCTAACAGTTGTTATCATTTGACCACTTCTTGATAAAAGAGCAACTTAACAGACAATCCATAGTGAGAATCCAGACGTAAAACAGACAGATTTAAAAGTAAAACAACATATTTGACAACCTGTTCACTACCATAATACAACAGCTAAGGCTAGTGTCCTAGCACTTCTATAACATTACATAAGCTAACGTTACATTAGCTAGTAATTAAGTTAACCGGTTATTTGTTCCAAGCTAGTAATTTAAGACTTCCCTATTGTATCATGTAAAACAGCAAAACGGTAGCATTAGCCTTCCGCCACTTCCTAGCTACCGTAATATTATTTTGCGAGTGGCTGAATGCTAGCATTTGCTGCTGTCTGACCATAGCTAATGTGTTTTTCAATATGTTGCTTTATCTTGGAATATGGCCAGATTTGCTTCCAGATTGTCGCTGTTCATCGTCTTAACAGTTGCCATCAATCTGGAATCAGTAAATTGACATTGAGGAAAATTGCTGCCTTGATAATAATAAGAGTTTTATCACATCATTGGAAATTGGTCTGGCACTCAAAACACTTAATAGCATTTTTTCTCACTTGATAAAAAACGACAATCAAATGTGAAAATATTTTTACACTGGTCAGCCAATGCCTTCAGAGAAAGACAGCAGAGCCGCTGGGTTATTATTGCCTGGGAATCAACTTGACATTAATTCTGGTGACCATGACAGGGGCACCTCAGAGTCCAGGGCAGGTGGGGGAAAAAATAATCATCTGCGCTCTGGCCTGCTCCCAAACCCCTCCATCACTCCGTATCAAATTAAAAGGCCAGAGTCTATGTCCTCCCTCCGACGTGTCAGGCACCTCGTGTCAAAACCTAACAAGTCATTTGCAGGAGGTTATTGTTATTGTGTGACATTTAATCCAAATGGTGATATTAGCATAATTTCCTGACCGGCCTTCTTAACCTCTGGTCACCTTTAATTGGTCAGCGCTTTTTAGCGCCCATGTTTTAGTGTATTTCTCATAATTGTTATGGCTGCTGCACATTTAATAGACAGACAGTCACCTCATGTCATCGCTAATGTGCACACAGACACAAAAACAAGGTATCAAGGGTTCAACGACCAGGTTTCTCCGTGTGAGGGGCAGATGTGATCACTGACAGATATGTGGACCCTGCAGCTTCTTCCCGGGCACGTGTGTGTGCTGTCCTCTCCTCTCAGTGATGCTGCCCTGGAGATGTGTTAACCCCTGGTGGCATGTGCATCGGCGTTTGGCAGCCATGCGGTCTTGACACAACATGTCTGTTGAGAAGAGTGATTAGTTCCTTAGCTACGTGGGGTTTTTTTTGCCGTGTATTCTACAGTATGTGACCATGTTGACACTACAAGATCAAAGAGTTTCATGAGAAATGCCTCAAGGGTTGCAGGTTTCAAGGCCAGGAACTTGCAGAAATGGAGTCCAGTCACGATCCGGGGGGAAAATGGACGTCTATTTATGTCTATTTCTAAGCTTTCCATTGGAAACACATTCTTTGCCTTTCAGCTTCATCCTGCATTGCTTCTAAATCCAATTTCCTTAATGAGACTAACACTAAAGCAGCAAACTTGATGAAATACGGTCTAAAAGTAATTTCTTTGGCAGGGCATCCAGGCAATAATGGCTACATTTATATTGCAAGGCTTAATGCTCAATGCTCGTTTAATGTTACCTTTTTCAGAGGAAAATACAAAAGTCTGAACTCTCAAGAGGGTCTTATAGAGATAAATAAGACTACTATTTGCTAAGAAGTATAACAAAGAGCCATGTAGACCTAAATTTGCTTTCTTTGCACCTGATGTGACACAAAAGCATCCTTTGCATCCTGTTCTACTTACAGGAATCAAAAATCAGATATGACTGTTCAGACCTAGGTCACACCTCAAAAACTAGATGTTGGACTGTACTTCAATTTTACCACTGACATCAACGACTGATCTGTCATGTGTGATTAAGGGAAAGAAATGTATAGGAAGTCTTGACGTTGCCCACTTTTATCTGTCAGTTTGAACATTGCCAGTTTAAGTACTGACTTCAGAACACGTTCAAGTGTTTTATTTGTGCTAAACATAAAGAAAAACCATGACTACAGGCAGCTAGCATCCTTGTGTAGGCTCCATACAACTTGGTATAAATGCTAATTTGTTTGAGCCCCAAGGCTAACCCACTTAAAGTCTTTCACTATCTTAGTATAAAGATCTATGATGCGTTACCGTCTTCATACAACTGTTGATTCCTGTGAACTTACACAGCCATGCTTCAATCTGACGTTAACATGAAATTAGCATTTAAATGATGAGAGTAAAGGTTTCACTGCAGAGCTGTCAGAAAACACAGACAACAAGCGTGAGGAGCTCAATAACAAAACAAATTGTATAAATGCAAATCATATGTGAGTAGTATACTGGAAGGCAAATGTACCCTACATATAAACATCAGCAGTCACTTATAGAGCCCTATTTAAATGATCTGTAGTGCATGATCCAAAACGCTTAGCGCAAGGTCATTCAGGGTGCGTCTAACCGACTCTGCTAAATAAACAGTGAGTCGTTAAATTAGCGCAAAGTACGACGCAGGGCACGAAGGCATCGTCTATTAATTATTCATAGGTGTGTTTTGGCCATAACATGAATCAAACCAATCAGAGGGTCATCTCTCATACCCTGTAAAAGCCAGGTGTGCTTGCACCTGGCGCATTGCTATTTTTACGGTAGACATTTTCCTAATTAGACTGATCTGGGGTCACGCTTTAGCTCATTTAATTTCTCTCCTTGCCTGCACGAACAGGTCAATGTCTGAAATATGGTGATGTGCAGATTGAAGTTATATCCACAGCATTGATCCCAAGACAGCAGAAACGCACCGCATCAAAATTTACGCACAAGGCAGAACAGCGTAACTCTTTTTGGTTATTTAAATCTCCAAACACACTTACAGTAGACAGAGTAGTAGGAGCTCTGCTGCACATCCCTGCAGGTGTAATAAGCTAAATATAAGTGCATTGTAAATCTGCATATGCCGGCGCATCTTACTATCTGTTAATGTGCCCTTTAAATATTAAGGGAAATACTCAACATAGACTTTAGACCTGGTTTTTGTTGGTCAGTGGTGCAGACATTTTTTCCTGCCTAAAGTTACCAATGCGCCACCAACGCGCCTGACCACACCTCATTTTAAGAGCAACATGCCCAATGCTTCCAGCCGACTTTCTGTGCGCAAAGTTAGGTGCAGGGAACAAAGGGATTGTCTATTAATTATTCATAAGTGTGTTTTCGGCATAACATGAATCAAACCAATCAGAGGGTCATATCTCGATCCCTTTTAAAGCCTGGTGTGCTTGCACCTGGTGCATTGCTGTCTTTACAGTACTTTGGCCTTTTTTCCCTAATTTGACACATCAAGGGTCATGTTTGGACACACAGGCCAATGTCTGAAATATTGTGATGTGCAGAATGAAGTTATATTCACTTCATTGTTCCCAAGACTGCAGACACAACAAGTGCATGTCAACAGCGTTTTTGCAGTGCAATACACCTGACCACATCTCACTTAAAGACCGACACGGCCACTGCTGCACAGGTGGGTGCAAGTACATTGACAATAACTCATCGTGGGTGCTGGGCCTGACAATGGCAACGGCGTCGGCTGGAAAATAGCAATGACAGCTGCGATGTGCTATGTGCAGCTTTGGGCCTGTGTAAGACAGGGGCCCTCATTTTCCTCAGAGGAGTGGTCAGCTGCAGTCTGGGATGTGAGAGAAGAGACTCATCCTGCTCCTCAGCAGCAATTTCTTATGTTGACCCACCTCCATTTGTTGTTGGTTTTCGTTCTTTTTCTGTCCCATAAAATTGCAAGTATTTGACCTAAGCTTTCTTTGACACAATTTCCTGACCTGAATAACAAAGTGGACAAAAGGTCCAGGTCAGGATTTCATGGCTGTTTGTGCAGCGGCGGACTGCAAATCTAACTCTTATAAATCTCTGGTTCACTTGCAGTGTGTCGTGTGTGTGTGTGTGTGTGTGTGTGTGTCTTAATTCCTTGCTCTATATTACAGTTTCTATCATACATGGTTATTTTCCACAGTGTATACAACCAATGCACGCAGCCTGAATAAATTATCAATGCTTCATTAAATGAGGTGGTCATTACTTTTTCATGTGTTTAGATGGCTAGAGCTAAATATGTTATGAAACCTCCTGGTAATAAAATCACACATTAATGCTGGAAATTACAGTATTTGGAGTGTTCACTTGAACACAACAGTAAGGTTATACAGTTATATTTACTTCCAACAGACGGTGTTTATTTAAAAAGAGGCTGCCGATTATGATTTTCAAATAATGAAACTTGAATTAAAAGCCAGCTTGTGTGGGAAAATATCCTGTAAATTAAAGCATTTTTCTACTGGAAGGCTTGTTTGGCCTCCGCTGACGGTAAACATGCCCCCGGCCAAAGGTAATGGTGACACCTTTGAATAACAATGGGCAATTTTCATGAGCCCTCTTGTGAAGGAAAACACATTTCAGGCGCTTTCCACCTGTAAGTGGAAAAAATCTCATCTCGGCTCAGCCACTCTGTGTTCTTCTAATGTCGA
This sequence comes from Semicossyphus pulcher, assembly GCF_022749685.1. Classification (NCBI taxonomy): domain Eukaryota; kingdom Metazoa; phylum Chordata; class Actinopteri; order Labriformes; family Labridae; genus Semicossyphus; species Semicossyphus pulcher. The sequence goes on along the minus strand of NW_027211670.1, from coordinate 15,016,434 downwards.
GTTTGGCTGTAAGGTGTCGTTTTGTGCTTCAGGTTTCAGACTGTGTGCTCTAAAATCCTCCTTTTCCAACCAGACAATGGCAATTTTATGTCCTTTCTCACATTACTTTTCACTTGCAGGCAATAACGTAGTATAATTTACATTTGGCGGTGAGTCAGAAAGATGAAAGGTGATCATTTTCTGGTTCTTATCCAGATTCTAGATATTAACTTGGTCTGTTGGAATCAATTCATGTGTTTTTGCAAATTTACCACCAGCTAAGAAGCTAAGTATCATAACCAGCCATGACATTTTGACCACTGACAGATCGAGTGAAAAACATTGATTATCTTGTTACAATGGCACCTGCCAGTGGGTGGGATATATCAGGCAGCAAGTGAACATTTTGTCCTTGAAGTTGACGTGTTGGAAGCAGGAAAAATGGGCAAGCGTGAGGATGTGAGCGACTTTGACAAGGGCCAGATTGTGATGGCTGGACGACTGGGTCAGAGCATCTCCACAACTGCAGCTCTTGTGGGGTGTTCCCGGTGTAGGTGCCAAATGTGCTCAGCTGCCAGATCGGCCCTGGGTCCTGCAGTTACAGATGATGTTACACGTTACGATTGGCTGAATGTTGGAAAGTGTACGGATGCCGTGAGTTCACGCCGCAGAGTGTCACATTTTAAACCGAAAATAAATTTTGATTTAAGAGGTAAGAACAAGAAGATATATTCCCATGCCACAAGGTACAAGGAGATATATTTTCAGTCATTTTCTCCTTTTGTTTTCTTGTGCTCTGCAAAATTAAAGCTTACAAGATCGTCTTCTTCTCTTGGTTAAAAATTTGACACTCTGCGGTGCGAACTCACGGCATCTATACACTTTCTGACATTCAGCCGACCATAACGAGTAACGTCCTCTGTATCTGCAGGATCCCGAGCCGATCTGGCAGCCGAGTACATCTGGCACCTACACCGGCTGGTACAGACAGCACCTATACCGGCTGGTCTAGACACCACCTGCAGTGGTCAGGACCTACAGAAAGAGGTCCAATGAAGGAAAACCGGTGAACCAGCGACAGCCGGCCAAGGCTCAATGATGTGCGTGGGGAGCGCATAGCTGCAGACGCCTACAATGGGCACATGAGCATCACAACTAAACCATGGAGCAATGGAAGAAGGTGGCCTGGTCTGATGAGTCACGTTTTCTTTCACATCATGTGGATGGCCGGATGCGTGTTCGTCGCTCACCTGAAGAAGACACGGCACCAGGATGCACTATGGGAAGAAGGCAAGCCAGCAGAGGCAGTGTGATGCTTTGGGCAATGTTCTGCTGGAAAGAACCAGATCGCACAGCACACGTCCAGAGGTCTAGTGGAGTCAGTGCATTAACGGGTCAGGGCTGTTTTGGTGGCAAAAGGGCAAAAGAGGGACCTACACAGCCTGGCATTGTCCTGTGGTTCACCACAGCCCTGACAGTGATCATGGCAGAGCTCAGTGTCCCATGGGAGGGAGGGATGGAGGCAGCCTTTGAGTGTAAGAAGGACATACATGGAGCCGACAGCTTCTAAAGTCTGGGAGCTTTTCACTCTCAACGCTGCAAAGAAACAGTCAGCTGTAATCTACCTTGTGGAAGTCGGCAGCAGAGGCTTCGTGGGAACATCAACCCAGCTCTTCTTGAGGAGCGTGGGAGTTTTTGGTCCTAAACTCAAGAAGGCCCTCAAAGATCTCAAAGAGGCAGAGCAGTGTAGCTTCTGGCTCTGGCTAAGGAGGAAGGATAAGGCGTGGGGAAGGCAAGGGTCTTAGGGACAGCTGCAGGAGGCGGTGGGGAGACATCCCTACCGTTGCTCCACCACCATGAGGTGTTCCAGGGTTAATGGAGCGAAACATCAATGAAGGGTGGCCCCCCCGTCTGATGACCCTGCAGCTGTCCCAATGGCAGGTGGTCATTATCTTATGGCTGATCTTTGTAGGTTGCTTCTTTTACAGTGCTAGCTAGGGTGCTATAGATTTAAATGTGAGACCCATGATGAGTAATGGTCAAAAGCATACTTTTAAATTCAGATAAACTTCCTGTAAAGCCGACCGGCTGCAAAATATTGCAGTTGAAATAAAGAACAGACACTGCTGCAGGGCTACTGAAAGGTGAATCCGACGATACAGGGTATAGAGGAAAAATAATAATGGCTGATAATATGAGCTGGGAGCATTACAAAGAATACCAATGAGTGACCTCAAAGATATTTGTCATTGGCAGGAAAAGGCCCATCTGTTAGCTAAGCAGGTGTAAAGACTTCACGAGTGCATTTGCTCGTGTTCACGGTTGCAGAAACAGAATATACTCAAGCAAATGGCTGCAATAAAACATATAGAGTCATTTTCTTATAGAAGCCCTCGCTGCCCAGTTGTCTGCACTATTGTTCTAATACAATCTGAGCGATTTCATGAGGATCCTTTCAATGGTTGCATCATGCGTGAGTGCAATGTGGCGGCAAAATAATCATTTGGACATCATTACCTCAGAGAGAAAAAGGCATTAAAAGCCTCATGATTCCCATTCAAGGCAGCATGCCTAACAGAACAAAGGTTTTTCAGCTTCATCTGTTGTGATTTACTTCAAATAATGAGATTATTTCTGCCTCTTGAACATTTTTTGACTCAGAGAAACACCCACATCCACGGGGCAGGAAGAGAAAAGAGGTGATGCCGTGCCGCTGAAAGGTCTCCAAACTTACCAAAGACCGTAGGCTTAAAGGTTTTCGGAGCCAGTTATTGACTGCAGGGGTTAGTGAACCCTGAGCACGGGTCACGGGAGCTTATTTGCGATGGCTTCATTCTACCTGTAGCGAAAAGGCTGCACAAAGAGGCTGCCTGCATTGTTTGTGCCATCCGCAGAACGTGCATGCATTCAGTTAGCTGTTTCTCTCCTCCCACACATCCTCTCATCTCCTACCAGGACGTACAGCTCTAATGAGGGGAGGAAAGTGAACTACAGAAGGATGAGACGTGCACAGAACTGAGATGAGACTTTTCAAAACAAAAAGTTGGCGTTGTGCATCCATTTCGGTTACATACTGTATCAAGCAGCTCAAGTTTAACAGCTCAGTCATGGTTAATCGTGTTCAGAGGATTTCAAGTGAGTGGAAGTGAGTCTTCAAATCAAGTCTACAGCTGCAACGATTAATCAGTTAACTGATTAAACAACGATTAATCAGTTAACCGACTAATTGATTGAAAGAAAATTAATCGCCAAATATTTTGATATTCAATTGATAGTTTTGATGATTTCATTAAACATTTTCTGGTTACAGCTTCTTACAAACTATCTGTAGAGTAATGGCTTTTAACATTAATAGAACACTGTAGTGATATCGAAAGAACGTGACGCATGTTAACATTGAACATTACAGTCTCTCTTTTACGTTTTTAGTCCGTCACCTTAATACCTTCATCTTTTTCTCTCCTTCTCGTCTCTTTTTCTTCCTCCTTTTAGGTATCTTTTGTAAGACTAGTAGCCAAATTGGCAGAAAAGTTTATTATAAGAATGAAGAACTCATATTTATTGTCTTTACTGTTAGTTAGCGCACGCTTAAAAGAACCTCCAACTAAATTTAAAAGCTGAATGCTACATAAGAGCCATGAAGCAATTCATTATCCGATTAGTCGAGTAATTGTTTCAGGAATAGAGTCGACTATAAGTTAGTTGCAGCCCTATTTGTAAATTAAAGTATTTGCATATTTAAGTGTAATTAAAATGGTGAAATAAACAACTAGATAAAGAATTAAGTATTCTTTTAAATATTTTCAAGCAAACAAAATGCTTAAAACTTAACACAGAATTTAGAAAAATGAAACTATAAAAATATAATGAACCTTGAAACAAAGGCCTCTGTGTATGTTTTCTATATTATGTACCATTGAAAAAGTAAATATTGCCTTGCAGCTATGGTTCTTATGGGTACAGTAATGCCCCTTTAAATCACAGTACGCTGTATGTAGGTCAAGCAGCTTGTACGCGGTGATGGGCATGGCGTGTCAGGATACTTACTGAAAAGTAACTTCCATGTTTCGTGTGACAGAACTGCTGTGACGGATGTCAAAATATTGGGACAGTCAGCCTCACGGTGCTGCTGCTGTACATCAGTTGCTGAGTCACAAAGGAAACACGGAGGCAGACATGATGGAAGGACAGGTGGAAGGACACTGGAGAGAAGCAGCTGTCTGAATTAAATAATGTTCCAACCTGACACACGGGAAAATATTTACCTTTCTGGGGCGTCTCTAATGCCGACACACATTAACACGGCATGAACACAGATGTGTCCGTGGCTTCACCGTGGGACTAATCCATCCTGTGTTTTCACATAAAAACCACCCACCTGAAATGACCAGCGTTTTTTAGTGCCGCCGAACCCCCGATAATACCCTCGCTTAAAATAAATCCCGGCCAGTGATGACTTCCCACTTAACTGCCACACGCACGAACCATTATTTCCTCACTGAGAACAATCAGGTGGAGTCTGGGATTCAACAAGGAGAAAGCAGACGCAGAAAAGCGAGACACTGCTGAGGTTTTGCAGAAAAGAAAACAGTTCAGTTTCTTATTTCAGTAAATTGGTATAGATCTCCAACTTATGGTATAAATCCTAATGGTTTCTCCAATCAAGACTGGTACTGCAATTCATCCGGGCATTAAAAAAAAACAGGCGCATTAATAATCAATGTAGACGTAATATAAATCTGCTGAGAAAATAGGCCCAAGCATATTCTGTGCGAGGCAATGCTGCTGCCATAGAAACTGCTACCTGTTCCTACTCTTTGATCTGATTGGTTAAGGCCAAGCTGTGCACACTTGGCACAGCAACACGGTTACTTTTTCACTTCTACGTCCAATGTTTAATTCCTTTCTAGCCCTGTCCAAATGAATTAAGAGTCAAAAGACACACGGAAAGCATGAGAGGCTGCGAGCAGTCTGACTGCGTGAGAGGAATCAGGTCAGGCTGGATGTTTTGAGGGGAAAGAGTTATGGTAGTGGGGAGAAAGGGGATTCCTGATCTAGTTTAATCTTGTTGGCGTATAGTAGGAGATAATGAGCGGCTGTGCTCTTAGATCTTATGTTGAGGCCAAACACTGAATGGATGTGCTCTATTTGAATCAAACTAACCCAAAAATTGTGGTTCATCTTTTCAGCTCTTTTATACATCCAGGGGATAAACGTGTCGGTACTTCGTTACAGAATGTTTCGGGAAGCGAAACCATATATATGGAGTCGCTACATGATTAGCCAGTGGAGGGAAAATCCGCTAGCCTGGTGCTGTCAAAGTAAAAACAAAATTAACCCACAAACCTAAACTGTCAACTTCAAATTCCAACAAGACGCCGCACGTAGTTGTTGCGAAGAAATAATTACACCTACATAAAATAATCCCCCCTAAAATTGTCCCTATTTTAATGTTTTTTAGATGTTAGTTACAAAGCTTTAGAGGGTTTGGTTGATGTATCCTCTTAGTTTAGAGAGAGCTAGGCTAGCTGTCTCCCTGTTTTCAGTTGGTACGCTAAGCTAATTGCATTCTGGCTCCTGCTCCATACTCAATATACAAATATGAGACTCATATATACTTGTAAATAGGGATGTACCGATACTAGTATCAGGCGGTACCAGCTTAAGTACTCGTAAAACTACGCGGATACAAGCGCACCCAAAACCACTTTACAGCTTGACGTCAGCCTCCCGTTAGTTAAGCAGGTAGGCGGAGAAGGAGCAATGTCACTGGTCAGAAAAAGGCTTAGTCCTCACAGACAGCACTTACATGTACACTCGCAGCCAAACTGAACATTAAGGCAAGCTAACTTACATATTCATGGACGCACACGCGATGAAAAGATCACTGAAGTCTCCGTAGTAAGTACAGTAAACAAGTCCGGGCATGTCTCCCTCACTGCCGTGTTTTGGGGGGATGCGCTGTGTAGTGCTGCGTTCAGGTGCGCTCAGAAATGGGAGTGCTCATTACCTCGTGACCTTTTTTACACTATATGTGGTATGTTGTATTATACTGAAATCCACTGAATGTGTTATAGGTTACAGGAAAGTAAAATGTGTGGCAGTGTCATGTTTGTTAAGTTGAACAAAGTTGAGTGTTAAAATGTCAGCAACAGTTGCATCATTCTGTCGATTCATTTTGTCACAGTCAGAAAGTGAGGATCATCTGATGAAAATGAAACATACTTTTAAAGTCATATATTATTAAGTACTCATATCGGTACTCGGTATCGGCAAGTACCCAAATGTGAGTACTTATACTTGGTCACAAAGTTTTAACCGTGCCTTTACTATCAGTAAACTCAGTATCTTGCTAACTAGCTAGCATTAGCCATCTTTTGTCCTCACTTACCTCTGCGGCCTGCATTCAGCAAACTGACTGGCAACGAAAGGCATTGCCATTCAGATGTGACAACTAACTCTAACTGGCTGAGTAAGTTCTTGGCAGTAATTGGAGGAGTCCCAAAACTGCTGGTGACAGCTTATTACTGACTTGAGCATTAGCCATCGGGGTTACATGGGGTTTCTGATCATAATTACAGACCTAAAGCCACAGAAGACACAGCTTGATGTTCAACAGTCGACTACACTCAGCCTTTTCTGTCTTGAACTTTACTTCTCTCCCTCACTCAAAGATTAAATAGAGAGGAAGAGTCACGTCAGGCTGTGCATTCAGCTTCTTCATGCATTTAAATGATGACTAATTCACGGTCATTTTCGAAACTTGCATGCCTCTCCTCTACAGTGCAACCACCTACCTGTTTGCACACTGGGGACCCACTTGGGCTATAAGTGTTCAGACGAGGGTGGTATGCTGGCTCAGCAGCTAGCTGTGTAGCCTCACAGCAAGATGTTTGTGTTTGTGTGTTTGATTCGTGGCCCTGCTCCTTCTTGTTTGGAGGCAGGTCGGGCCTCCTGTTTGCGTGGGTTTCCACCCACCATCTGAACATGCAGCTCTGGTCAACATGAATCTCTAAATTGTCCATACGTAATGCCTTTGATTTTTTGTCCAGCGGTTCACCGTGAGCAGACTTGGGGAGGCTTAGAAACCCCCATGACTTAAAGGAGGAGCCGCAGGCCTTATATTGACAAAGCTGCAAATCAGAGGAGGATATAATATTGTAAAATTATACAGCTGAGTTTGAAACCTTTTTAAACTAGTTGGCTAAGAAGAAAAATGCTGCCTGTTCTCACTCCCAACTCATCAAAAACAAGCGGACTGGTCTGTGGCCCCTCTAGGGTCATATCTTGATGCTGATTGGTCAAACAAACAAAGGACATTTACCTTGGAGATAAGTGATCGATTCCAGCATAAAATACATTGTCAATGTTGTTAAGTATACGTTATGTACGTAACGTACGTAGCATGCGTAACATATGTACGTTAGTTGCGTAACGTTCGTTTGTTATGTAACATACCTAGCTCAGTTTTGTCATCTGTTATGGTATGCAAATATTTACATATTTTACATAACTTTTTTGGGGGGGGGGGGTTTCCGAAACCAAACTAAGTAGTTTTGGTTACTTAAACGAATAGTTGTCAGTATCAATGGTCAGTCTATACTCTTATAAGACTTTACAGTGGCTAAAGTACGTGGTGCAGCAGTGCTTAGCTTAGCTTCCGTGTAGGAACTCCAGCCGGCTTCTCCTAACAGGGGTCGTGCTGACTGTTATCTACTGTGAGTACACTTAGTATTGATAAGTTCCTCATACAACCCCACTTCAAAAAATCCGAACTATCCCTTTTACGCTGAGAGTTTTTTCAGTACCTAAACCGAACCAAACCGCATCTTGCTAGCTGCTGCATGTCAGTTAGTAATAATATTTGAATTCTGAATTCTGTTATGCTGTTTCACATTTTAAGACATACAGTATATATAATGTTACAATGTTGGATGTCCATACTAACCGTGGTTGAAGTTTCAAAGCTGTAGGTAAAAGTATGGTAACTCCAGGTTTCACACAGTTTTATCTACACGCTGCACTTTGTGACGTAACAAAGTGCAGCCTCAGCAGGCTTCGGAGAGCCGGCCAATCAGAAGAAAGTGGGCTTGTAGGGGTGGGGTTTCTTAAAGGGACAGAGCTGACTGAGTGGTTTCAGGCAGAGGCTGTATGAGAGCCGGCAGAGAGCACCAGTGTGAGAAATACGATTTTTTTTAACTGTAAATTATGCTAAGCTACTCCACAGGTATCACAGAGTGAAATATGAAGCTTGACATAAGCATTATACCCCCCCCTTTAATTATTTTAGCTAACTTGACCTCATCATTTAAAAAGCTTACCCAATGCTATATATATAGAAGGGTACCTACATCTTCATATTTTGAAGCCTTGGGCCTCTGACCTAGCTAACATATTTGAGTAGTAGGAAGTGAAAACATGTTGGAAGCATGGCTTTTATCCCTGTCGAGATTGCTTTTTAGTACCTGAAAATGGAGACATTAAACAGTGTTTGCCGCCGCTGCTTCAGATTTCTAAAACGGGTCCTGAAGTTGCAATTAATCTGCTCCAAATGAACGGTCGCTTGCCCGCTCTCCTCGTTGATGAAGAGCACTGAAACAGGACATCAATCACACGTGAAGTCGTGGCAACCAAATAAACAACAGGGGGACCAGTTTACTCCTCACACAGTGTTCTAACAGCAAAAAAGGGTCCCTATTGTAAATGCACTGATTGTCGCGGTTTATAAAGCTGCAGAAGTAATTACGTAACAATTGATCGATCCTTTTGATCGCTACGTCATTAATAACGTCCGTCGTGCACATGCGGCTCACGTGCTGCGAGAACTGAATTGCGAGAGAAAATATTTGTGACTTAATTAAACAGACTGCTGATGAAGACAGTCAACAAAGCAGACAGAGAGACAGACAGGAAGAGGGGGGCTTAAGGTGAAGAAGAGAGTACAATTAAACTGTGGAAGTAAGAAATAAGCATCTAGAAAGAGGGTAATCCAGTCTATGTGATGTAAACATTGATATAGAGATTAATCGCGATCAATAAATTACAAAGCTTGTAATTAATAACATGAATTTTACTTTGCTTGATTTCTGCTGAAATCCTGGAGGACACACTGTTAAACACATACATGTTGTTTTCCCCTAACTGCATCTGTGCGTAATGTAGATGTGATAATATCATGAGATGTAGAAGTGTGGTTGAATGTAAAGATGATGTATAAATACCAGCTGCTGCATCAAGAACTACCTCATGCATATATGTGAGAGAGAAAAAATGTGTGTGCGCGCATGGAAATCAGATCAGTGTTCACACATTCAGACTGAAATATTGAGGCCTTGCTTCACTGGGACACTTTTATGGTGCGTCTGATATATTCACTTATCAGCTTCCAAAAATGTCATTGAACATCAACTAAGATAAATGCCTTTTGTAGTTTGAATTATGAAGGAAACATTAGCAATGTTCAGATGAAATTTTCAGTTCTTTCAAGTCACTTCAAACAAGCGCTGAAGTTGGGACTTTACATAATTCAAGAACAAAAATCGAGTGGGATCTCTGTTTTCCATCTGTGTGCCAAAGACTTTCTTCTGCACAGGCTGGCATGGGCGGAGTTTGATCACTCTTTGCTACATGTCAGCCCGTGAAAGCTTTCACCTTGCCACTCATGCAAACCCTTTCAATATGCCTGGGAATCACATACGTCATTCACAGTGGTGCTAATAAACACCAAGCGTATTTCACACCAGGTTTCACATGGATGTTGATAGTATCAGAGGCAGTATCCATTTCTTGTGTACATTATGAGCAGGTTAGTCGATCTAGCAGCTATGAGGAGAGAGGCGGCATGGTTAAACTGTGAAGTCTGAACAAACAGATGGTATGACAAATAGATGATAAATGGAAACCGAAAATAGAAGTGGAGGTGAGGATGCTGCGGTGTGACAGCAGAAATGCACCGCTGTAAGAAAGGAAGGAAGGGAATGATTGCGGAGCGGTTTGGTTTGTGTGTCATTTTGAGTTGTGAGTCAACCGCGAGGGATTTTTATGTCGTAATTACCTGGAATGTCTTCCGAATCGCTTTTTTTTTGAATGGCTCCATTCAGTTGCTGACAATTTAAGTACTCTTGCCTGATTGCAGAGGAGCTCTTTTATTTTGGCGGTTGGCCAATTGGAAGGATCGCTAATTAATACAACAAGTTAACCACTGAAGTAACATGAGTGTTTTATCGATTGGTGGAGTGGTTTTTCTCTCTCTAAATAAATAAATAAATATGGGAACGTTGGCTTTGATGTGCAGAATCACATTGTTGGATTATTATGACCTGAACTTCAAACAGAAAGTTGGGTGACATTTAAAATAAACCTGATGTTTGAACTGGCTCAGAGTAATTTTTTTCCACCTTGTCTGTCAAACAGTGTGGGTCAGAGTTGTCTTTGAGAGGACCACACCGAGGAATTAGAGAGCAATTAATTAATGTCTGACTTAAATCCAACTTTAAAACATTAAAAAAGTTTTAAACTCCCATATGGCCAACTGAGATTAGAGTTACAATACTTGAGAGTTTTGAAACTCTTCCTGCAGTTTGAACTTTTCAGCATTAGTGGCATGTGTCCACTTTTCTTTTTTTGCCTTTTATGCCTTTATTTAGAGAGACAGGACAGTAGATAGTGTCAGAGACGGGAAAGGAGAGTGGGGATGGACTGCGGCAAAGGGCTGAGGGTGGGAGTTTAACCCGGGGCCGTCGCATCGAGGACTGTAGCCTCTGTATATGGGACAATTTAACCGCTGAGCTAAACCGGCGCCACACAGTGTCCGCTATTCTTGTGTGGAATACAGTCAAACCAATGACTGTATATATAGATGGACGACGCGTCTCCATCTGCTCTCATTGTAGGAAATTGATAACAAAATAGACGGGCGCTGCCATCTTACGATGGTGACATCATTTGGAGCCAGAGTTGCGCAGTAGAAATCAGCACATAGAGCTGGCGTAGCTACTTCGCTAACCAAAACACACATAACTTAACAACAAAAAAAATGCTGTATTTAACAGCAGAGCAGCTTCTTGTGTTGGTCTGACGCAGACGTTCACAGGTATGGAAACTTCAGTGACTGTAGTGATTGTTTTAGTTACATCTCCTCTCGACGTTCCTCCTCTACTCTGCTAATCAGGAACAGATCGGCTGCAGGAGCCGTATTTGTCAACAGAGCTGTCAATCATCCTTTTTACAGCCTCAGTCAGAAAAGTGAACACTTGGACGTAAATCAGCATGATAAGAACTAACTATAATGACAGAAACCATTGAGAAACATTTATTTGACGTGTATTTTGATTTTATAGGTTGACTTATGTCCCATCTGTTAACATGGAGGAGGCGGGCTTTATGACCTATACTGCAGCCAGTCAGCAGGGGGCGATAGAGATGTTTTGTCATCACTTTTAGGGAGCTGTCATGTTGTCCATCTTTTAAAACGGTCTTTGTTTCAAGCTTATTCCATTACTTTGAAAAAAAATCAAAGGCCGAGGTGCCAGACATTTGAGATTCCCACGTCAGACCTACTTAGACTTATCGTCGTACTATTTTATTTCATTTTTTTAATGATTAAAAGGCCGTATTCAGGCATTTAAAGGGCCAGATTTTTCCCATGAGCCACCAATTAAAAAGGTCTGCTCTAGGTATTTACAGGGTAGAATACATGCAATTTAGCATTTCTGTTTGTAAGAATTGTGTCTGTAATTCAATGATTTCAGCCTCACTGTTGACTCATCCCGCTCCCCAAGCTTTACCAGAGCTGTATTAAGTTGTTGTTATTGCAACCCAAACACTTCCTGCTGCTGCTGTTTCACATTAAAAGAATTCAAATTGTGAAACTCCAATTGAATTTTATTTCTTAAGCAGGAAAAGCTATGGGCAGGTCAGTTTATTTCTGACAGCGCATCAGTTGTAAATATTGCGTGAGCGATGGAACAAACGGGGAGCTGTTCGATGGAGAGCTGCGGGCGACAGGCCGCACGCCTCCAACTTCTCTGCTACGTAACCGACTCCTTTCACATCACTGTACCCTGCTGCTGTGTGGAAAATAACTCGTGCCGTGTGCTGCATGAAATCAGATGTTGCTCATGGCACGATGGAAGAAGGCCAATTATCGACTGACTGAGTTTTAGTCGCCCTGTGAATTCTGAGACTGCTTTTATTAAACAACACCTGCTGGTACCAACAGACGTGAGGGGTTTAACCCCAATGGAGGGCTGAATTGACTTTAAGGTTTAGTTTGCATTCTGGGTAAAGAATTTTAACAATATACACTTTCTACATCATCAAAAAAAACAAAAAAGACCCATCACATATTTAACCCACACATCAAATCAAATTCACACGGTATTTACATGTATCTTACACTTAATTGAAATATGATTCACAATATAAACATACAGATACATTATATAGAACCATTTTTTTTTTCTTAAACCAACTAAAACTTAAAGGAGCAGTTCGCTCCTGGAAGAAGCCTCTGTCAGTCAAAGCTGGCGTTCTATGTAATCGATAGAAGCAATTATATTTGAAATTGGCGCCACAGCTGTGGTGAAAGTTGTACAAACAGCTCGTGGTTTCGCCCATCCTACATTCCTACAATACCCAGCGTGCATTGCGCCCCTCCCTCTGAAAGGAGCGGCCCAGCGAGAGACGCTGGAGTGAAATACTACTGTTTCGCTGCAGGCAACGGCTCAGAGCGGTACAGAATCCGAAATACGACCAGAATATACCGGTAGATACTCTAAAAAATCTTCAGGTCTGCAGTCTACATATCAAACGCGACAATTTTGAATGAGACATGACATCTGAGCCGGGCGTCCTAGATTGAGGAAGTGTAGTTTAGCGAGCTCCGTGGCCTCCGCCAGATGACGCATTTAACGTAGTCTGGCGGTAGTTTTCCAGGGCCCATTAGCGGGCAGATACCATCCTCCAAAGGCACAGAGCGAAATTGCATTTTTTTTCTACCCAGAATGGCATTAGCTCCCCATAATAGCATGATAGGACTGAGGTTGGAAATTGGCGCACTGGCCCTTTAATATTGAAGCAATTATTTTGTCAGTGCGAATTGAATTGTAATTTCCTTGGTGACATTACTGTCTCTCTGTTCTACAAAAAAAAGAAGCCAGTGGGAAAAAAAAAAGTTTTTTAAACCCAGGCCCCACATCTAATAATAGCAAAAATCGAGCTACATTTAAATAGTAAATTAAGTATGCATGAGACATAAAAAAGATACCTACTCAAAACCAGTTTAATTACTATTTATAGCGCCTCATATCACTACAAAATGTAATGTACTGTACATCACCCAGCACATTCCTTCAGACAATGTTTACTGTGCGTGATCATGTCACTCGATTTGTTGAGAAGCTTGTTTTGACCGAGGGTGACAAATAGGAAGCGTGACCAATCATTGCAATCTGCAGGGGTCAGTGGATGGCGATGACTGGTCGCCATTTTTCAGACTTCATTAATCGCAGATGCAGCGAGTAATAACTGCTCCTCGCAGCGGCGTTATTGGTCGGTGGGCAGAGCAAACAGCCGCGGCCATTGATCAGACTCGGAGGACCCACATCTGCTCTGCTGGTTTGCATGGCTGCTCTCTGCCTCGTCTCCGTGGCCCTGCTTGGGTTTTCTTTGACCTTGGGGGATGCTGTGTTTCCTGGTTTTTTTAATGGGGCCTTTCCGAGCCGCCTTGTATTCATAAAGCAGTTTTTATTATTATCAAAGGAGCTTCCAGGTGGCTGAAAAACTAATTGTCCTGTTATATTTGAAGCTCGGATCCGCCTCCATCTGTCCTGTAACGATCAGATCTGATGAAAGGTGAAATCTTCTTTACATTAACTTCTATGTCGACGATGTAGCGTACTAATTCTAGACTTAAAAAAGATGGCAGCGTTGTTTGAATTTCAATGCCGATCACTGAGCCGTCATTGCCCACACTGTAATGAGCGCTGTGTGGACTCATGATGTGACAGGTGGCTAATGGGACACCGCACACCAATCATGAATTGAAGCTTTCACATAAAAATGCCACTTGCTTCAACAAATAATAACACTCCGCTCCAAAAGGACTCTTATCACAAAACATCAAAGGCATAATTGAAAAGCACTCCCTCTTCAAGGACAACTCAACAATGTAATAGGTGTTTAAAACTGTCTGGACCTGATTATTACAGTTCAGTTTTTTGCCAGTTCGCTCATCAACATTGTTCAAATCCACAGCCAGATTATCCCCGAGTGAATCATAACATCTGTATGAAATGCGTGAGTCAAATGTGGGTGGCATCCGCCAGACTCGTAGCCTGCTATCTGCATATGAAAGACTTATGATCCTCCCACGTATAGAAGAGATTTAAATATGCAGAATTTAAACATTTTCCTGAACTTACTACTGATAATTCTAGGTTTTTACTCAGCATTACTGATCCACTCAGAAACCTTGCTGCTTCTGCTTTTCCGCCTATTGTAAGTTTCTTGCCTGCTAATCTTCTAGGCCATGAGGCTAAGCTTATTAAGCCCTGCGATAACAATTTCACAGGAGGACCTCTAGGCTATCAGTGTGTCCTCCTGCTCCATAGATATTATTGCCACTAGATCTCTCAAAGAGGTGATGGAGATATTATGCTTTATCTTCTGTTATAATTATAACTGTATCTGACTTTATCTCACTATTAAACCATGCCAAGCAGTCATTGTTTTCTTAAATAGCTCAACCTTGATACATTAATCCTACATTATCACCTTAGACTGTATAAAAGTAGCAATAGATATTGTGACATAACATGCTTCTTTGTTATTTTGGCCGTCGCCATGTTTGTTTCTTGGGGCCAGAATTGATCCTATTTGGGCGAGAGGGTTGATCTGGAGATTAGCAAAGAGTTGGCTAACGCTAATATGTCAAAGCTAGTCTATACCTAGAGACAGTAAACAACAGTGTTGTCCCAAAGAATTTTATTAGCTGACCTAGTTATTTGCTCAGACAAAAGAAGCTAGCAGTGTGTGTGGAACGTACCAAACTTCCCGCTCTCTTACCTACATCTCTGGGGGGAAAGTGAGCAGTGGGTTACAGTGAACTTGAAATAACCGGTCTTGTCATCACTACGCCCAGCTGTCCTTTTTGGGGGCAGCAACAACAATCCTGACTCCTATGCCCTGGCCAGAAGTGATCATATTTGGGCAACAGCGTAGATCTGGAGATTAGCGAAGGCTTAGCAAATGCTAATACCTCCAAAATGCGAATATCTCAAACAGTCTGTGCAATTCATTAGCAGATTAGTTAGATAGTAAATGACGGTGTTCTCCCGCAGAATGAGATTCGGTAAGAGAGTGTGTGGAAGGTAGCTAACTCGCCGCTCTCTTGCCTACGACTCTGGTTGGAGAGTGAGCAGTGGATTTACAACTACAACCAACGAACTTCAAATAACTGGTCTTGTCGTCTTTTTTTAGGGAGAAACGCCAACAACAATATGGATTCCCATGCACCTGGTCAATGTATGGAGCACTGAAATAGCTAGCAAGCCAGGTGACGTGTACCAGTCGTAGCAAGTCACGTAGGTGAGTCAAGTCACAGATACCTGCTAATTAGTGCTAGCATCAAGATAATGCTAGAGTGCTGCTGGCAGTAAGTGCCATAGTCCACACAGTAAGCCATATTATTTGTCTGATATTTTCATGATAAAAAACTCACACAACTGAGAGGTTAATATCAGTGACAGAATTAGCTGAGGCGACCGTTAGCAGACAGCTAGCTTGTCTTGAATAGAGAAAGTAGCTATAGAGAGCAAACCTGTGTTTGTACCAGGCTGTGAACATGTTTAATACTGCTGTAAAGTTCGGCAATTTAATTTGGGGCCTATTGGGGGTTTACTCACTTTTGGAGCCAGCCTCAAGTGGCCACCAGAAGAACTGCAGTTTTTGGCACTAATGCATTTGCTTCATCTTTCAGCCCTTAAAGAGGAAGCTTGTTGTAAACCAAACATAAGGGTCCACATTCTACAATGGAGCTTAAAAAAATAAATTCTCATCACTCTGCATTAATGAAATAAATAGATGCTAGGCTATTTGAACAAAATACTTTGAGGAAGTACACAGGAAATGTTGCACTGAATCATGTCACAGCATCAAATTGTGTTCACACGGGGGTAGATTGATCTGCTGGCTATTTACAAATGCATCTAGCTGCATCGGATTGCTGTTTGTGTGTTGAGATGTGAACTAAAGTGGTCTCAGCGGGTGAGACGCACACCTCTCATCAGTGTTTCAGAACAATGTGGCACAATGGGCCGAAAGTCTGTAGATTTCCTTTCCGCTCACTCTCAACACCTGGTGATTTTACTGATTAGTTAGTTGGACAATGGTTTTCTCGTGCTTGCTGTGGAGCAGGAAGCCGCCAATTTCCTTTTTAAAAAAAGCAGTTTTGTAACATTTTTCTAAGTTGCAAATACAGACTATATAGCCTAAAGCTATGTTTTTAAAATTGCATGCAGTCTGACAGAGCGGTGCAATATCTGACAGATAAAATTCCCCTGCCTTTGATCATCACTTAGCATAAGATGCAATCAATTTATTAATAGAATCATCAATCAGGCATCTCTGAAATGTCAAAGGCTGGAATTCACACTTCTGCATAATCACATGCGGGATCAATAACAAGGCAGCACGCTGGTGTGGTAGTATGAACACCACACACACGCAATAAGAGTTCAGACAGTGATTTGTCTGACTTTGTTGTCTTTCCACACATTGTACCGGAGGTCAAACTTTGACTTTCAGCTTCCTGAGTGCTGGAGAGTTTTTATGGCCAAACAGTTGAGTGTTTTGACTGGTCAAGCCAGTCATTTGACCTCAGTCAAATTGATTTTGCGCTTCCTTTGCTGTAGACAGAAAGCCAAAACTCCCTGGAGCGAGAAGGAAGCAGCCGAAGCCTGCAGACGAACATCAACATGGAACATATCAGTGTCAGCTGCAGACCAGGGAGGATGTGCAACTGATTTTTCTCTTTTTTTCTCCTTCTGCAAATAGAGGCTCGCTCTTTATACACTCTAAAACATCCTCAAATGTAACCTATTAATTAATACCTTTAAAATAAGGGTTTCACTTTAAATTTAAGGTGCTGGCTCACAGGGCCAAACATCAAAACATGTCGTATTACACACAAGAGCCTTGACACCCACTGGTATGCTATAAGGATTATTGCTGCGTGTGCAGAGTGTACGTACACGTAGGGCAAGACCTAAACAGCTGGTGCTCATCCTCCTTATATAATCACAATGGATTTTTTGGCAGCAGCACACAAGCCCAGAAAACACACATTTTCTAGCTAACTTGGATGCTAATGCTAGCTTCCAGGGCCTGTAAGTGTAGATTTCACCACAACAGATTTACTGAGAAAAGTGTTAAATATAGACCCAGTAACCTTGGATTTAATGATTAAGAAAATGAGTTCCTGTGACATCATCACTGCTTTTAATTTCCTCATAAGTAAGCATATCAAAGTTAACAGTGCAACGGTCAACCGGCGAAGCTTTCCATTTCCTTCCAGAGCAAAAAGAAAAGGTGGAGACTCCTGATAAGAAGAGGGGAAGGGCTTTGAAATTACATGCTTTATATTAAAATCCTTTCAGCTTCTGAAAAGTATTACCACCACTCGCAGACCTCAGATGAACCTCCTGCAATGAGATAATGAGGGAGAAAGACTCACCGCCTACGGAATGTTGACAGCCATAGTCTACAGGTAACAGAAGTGTTTTTTCCTGTTGTTGGTGGGTCACCTATTCTTATCCGGGTTAATCCAATTAAGATAAAATATGGAAGATATCTTCAGGAAGAGACTCGGCCCAAGACAGCCGCCTCAGGTTCAGTCACAGAGCAGATATACAGATGAATAAATTCATAAAAAAATAGCTGACAGAAAAGGAGCTCAAGGGAAAAGTGAGGGCAGAGAGAGATATTGAGAGGGAGGAAAAGTGACACACACACACAAAAACTTATGACACTAAGGATGGTAAAAATTGTTATTGAGAAGGAACTTGAAGAAGTTGGGAAAGGGGCAGCGCTCCCAGAAGTTACTTTCAAATGTTGACATAATTCAAGGTAGACCGCGTCCTCTTTAGGAGAAGTGTGTCATTCACAGCCAGACAGCTTAGTTTTGTATTGAGACACTGACAGGAGACACACACCATTAAGTCTAACAGTGTGGATCCACTGCATGCGACCAATTCACTTACACTCATGTCTGCCCAGCCTCCCTGGCCACTTGTTGGCATGAATTGAGGAGTATTTTCAATCCAAACAGCTCCTCACAAGGTTGTATACTTATGTACTAACAGTATAACACCAGGCAGAAAAGCTGTTAAAACGTGACGCCGCTAGGGGCGCCGGTATAGTTGCGCATCCCATATACAGAGGCTATAGCCCTTGATACAGTGGGTTTAACCCCATTTGCCTTTACTCTATCCACTGTCCTCCTTCTCTAAATAAAGGCAAAAAATATGTTATAAAAGTTTGCCATACAGGGCTCGAAATTAAATTCTTTACTTGGTAGCACCGAAATTTAGGAAGAACCACAACTACTAAATATATACATGGATGTATGTGTGTAATGTAGGCCTATGTGTACGTGTATGTATGTATGTGTACGTGTATCTGTACCTGTATGCAGGGTCCAAAATTATCGTAACCTTAAGTTATTGTACTGTAAGAATATTTTGATCCTTTTTATTGATTTTGTATTATTTGTATTTTACTGTATTTTTTGGAGCTTTAATTTCCTTCAGGATTAATAAAGCTTTATCTTATCTTATTGCAGGGCTTTTGCTTGTAATGAGTATTCATACACTCTGATGTTATTTTTTTTCTTGAGTACTTATTTCATCTCTGCAACAAAATAAGCTTTTCATTAGTGCAGCTCATTAATCCACTGCACAATGCAACCTGCAGTAGTTCTGATCAAGCACTCGGCTCTCTCCTTCATCGTCATTTACAAGCTCTTCAGTTCCGCTAGTGACCGGACTGTAGCTCAGCTGTTAGCGATAGCCTCTGCTAGGTGTCTCAGGTGTTTAGCTTCTCCTCTGCCTCCCCTACTGACAGTGGTACAGGTTAATACTGTAGTTTAAATGCAGTGATGGCGAGGCTAAGTGAATTGGAAATACGTCTCCACACCATGGAAAGTCAATAATTAGCTGCTGTAGCAAGTTCTCATTAGCCGGTGCGGGCTGCTAATGTAGGGTCAGTTCCCCGTCCGGCAGCCCCTGTAGAGCCGACACCCCGACAACACCGGGTTGCCGGGGTGGCTGTGTGACTGTCGAATAGCAGTAAACAGAGGACGCCCACAGTCCACCAACGACTAGTTCACGTTTCTAACAGCTGCTCTGTTACACCTGCTACATGTCAGGTGAGACGAGTGAAAGAGTAAACTCGTACTTGACAGGTTGTTGACGCACTAAACCCCTGTGCAAGCTAAATAACAGAAGCATGAGCGCGGCGATGGTGGTCAGCGAGGGTCAATTAAAGGATTGTGATATAATTATTCCCGGACACATGGCAGCGACGTGCAGAGTCGTTGCAAAACAAAACTTCGTCAACGACTTAAAGTATGTTTTGTAGTAATGGGAGACATTTGGTGAGTGGCAGGTGCTAATTTTGGACCTTGCGTGTATGTGTACGTGTGTCTGTGAGTGTATGTGTATGGGAATTTGTATGTGTACGTGTATCTGTACGTGTATGTATGTAGAATAAGTTAAATGCATTTATGTTACCCTAAGTTTATTGTAAAGTTACAAAGTGTTTTCATAAAATCACACACATTTTCAGATACAGCTAATGAGGTGTAGTGTCTGCTGTTTACCTCTCATCACATGCTGCTCCTGGTCTCTCTCTCTCTCTCTCTCCATTATCTGCTGGTGTCCCTCTCTCCTCTCTCTATTTATCATCTGCGTCTGTCCGTCTGACTCATAGACTCGCATAAAAGCATGCTGTGTGATCACATAATAATGGCGCGCTAATTAAACAATAGCACCTACAATCATGCGGGGTTCTTCCTGGCTCAGAATGGGCCTTCGCAGGTTGCGATGCATGACAGCATAATCTATCCGCGTACAAGAAAGGCAATAAGTCTGTGTTACCTTATTTGACAGAAATCTATGCATTTTCATGCTATTTCTGATCATTTGGTTAAAATGTCTATTATGCTGGAGTAAATTAAATTTATCAACGGAAATTGAAAAACCCAATTTACAAAACTGGTTAAATAAAAAAAATTACATAGAAAATTTGAAGAGGGATGTGGAGTTTGGAGAAAGGAGGCAGTCAGTGGTGGAAACGTACGCAGAAAATGTAGTGAAGCTGAAACAATAAGCCAATTGATTAGCAGAAAATATATTGGCAACTATATTGATAAAGGCGTCGGTGCCGTCGCTGACGTTTTCATGCAGCGGCAGTTTGAGTGGTGACCTGTTGTCACGATATTGTCAAAGAAAGAAGCTGTCAATCAAAAACAAACGCGGGGATGAAGCGCTCCTCAGCGCCCTGCTGCAGGTTTCCTGCCGGAGAAAAACCTCACAGTTTATCTTCCAAGAAGCTTCGCTAGCTTACGATGTCCAGAGAATCAGGTCGGGACAATTTCCGGAGTTGCCCTTTCATAATTAAAGCACACAAACAGGTGATTGTCGAATCAGGCGCGTTCTCGCCTTCTGGAAATACTCTGTTTGCTTTAGGCAACGGGTGCAAGAGGCAGGACATGATGAAAATAGTTTGTAGTAGTTGTAACTTGTTACTGTAAGACATAAAACAGCTTTTATATTATGAGAAATCACAGGAAGTCCCCTCTCCCATTAGCGCTAGCTTAATGCCGCGTCAGCCGCATGTGTAAAATATAGTGGCTGTGGATTAGAGGAGAGTTAACTGCTGGAAGTCCATAGTTTCCATAGTTTTGCAGGTGTCCACGTCGACTTCTAAAATGGAACTTAGCTGTTTTGTCAGGCATGTTTGTTGCTTTGCAGTGGTAATGACACATCCTACAGATGGGGATATTGTGGACTTGGTCTATCAGCTGGTCTTCAGGGACCGGTTGCACCAACAGAGCTTACGCCTGGTCTTAAACTAAGTTGGTCGTAACTTGGAAATTGATTAAAATGACCAAATATCCGAGAAATAATTTATGTTGTCATGGAAAATGTAAATTTAATTTAGCCCCACACTCAGCACAAGCCGCCTCAACTCCAGTCGGGGCTCCCAGAGCTGTCACATTCACAATCGAGTCCTGCAAGCGATATGAGATTCTAACCAACTGAAAGATGACACGTGTTCTTTCAGGTGTAACTTGGAAAGATGTAGGCTTAATGAACAACTTCGCTCCGCCATTACGCCTCCATGAGTTGTACGAAGAAGACAGAACATAACAGTGGTGTGATAATCCCGCCCTGAACTGGCAGTGTAAAAGGGGCTTGAGACACTTCATCATGAACCCTGCATCATCAAAAAAAGGAGGAATAAAACTGGGGTTAAATGTGTCAGTACTGGGCCTACTGGTAAATGATATGACCGTGATGTCCCACATTGTCAGGAAAAACTCTTTCTTAAAAAGAGTGGGAACCCTGTATAATACAAACCCACCTGTCTGTGCTTAATGCATCCAAGTGTCTGCAAATTTCTGCAAATGTGCCAAACAAAACTGAAAACGCTGACAACAAAGCTCATTCTGCAATAGAACAAATCCAAAGCCAAGCGTTGCATATTAAACAGTCGGAGAAATGCACTATATAAATACGAGTGTGAGTGGCCCTGACAGCTGCTATAGCTCAGGCAGCTGGACTTCTCCTCTGCTAATTTAATAGATTAACTCTCGGGTTTGGATATCCGAATATTTCAGTGCCAATGCGCCGCTTGGTTTTGTTGATTGACTGGAAGAACTTGTCAAATTAGGGAAAGAGCCTTTGAAACTTAATTTCAACATGGAGCCAAGATCAGTCCAACTTAAAATCAAAACCCGTTTGGCTCAGAAGCATCTTAAAGAGCTGTCAGCGTGCAGAAGCGGGCCTCCACAGACGCTAATATGGAACAGCCATCTCTTTGAAATGCTTAAAAACATCCCTTCTGACCTAAGGACTAATATATATATATATATGTACACCATCAATATTATATAACTATATTGGTGCTGTAGATTATTTATAGCCTTATTTATCATCCTACTCGGGGAAGGCCTTCTTCGTATTCAAGGTTCAAACGCTGAGATTTGACGGGGGGGTCTGACTAATACCTGGATCAGAGTGTTTTACATTTCAAAGTAATCACCAGATTCTTGAGCAATAAAAACCTTACCTTTACCTCACAAAGAGTCCACCTGAAGGATATGTTTCTTTAGGTCATTCATTTGAATGTTACATAAAATGCTGAAAACGGAATACACTTAAGATGCTGATCACAACCCAAGTATACTTCCTCCCACGTAATATTAAGACATTATGGAAAATACAGTCATTGAGCCTTCAGCCACTTCTTTGCTTCTTATAGGCAGGTGCCAGGGCCTCCCTCCCCGGAGCTTCTGATCTCCCCTGCAGCGGCCCACCTCACCCGCAGCCCCTCCTCAGCCTGGCCTCTTTTCATGCTCCGGGTTTGAAGCATTGCTCAGCTCCCCCTCTGGCCCTCCTCCTCCTGAACACTCGGAGCACAAAGCCCGAGGACAAGTCTTAGGTCGAGTGCTGGGGAAGAGGCACGGAATTCAAATCGCACTTCATCTCGTCTCATTGCCGTGTTTTCATTGGAGGGTTTAAAGCCCGACAGCGTGCTGCATCCTGCGGACTTCCATGATTATTGATTTTTTATGTAATGTGTGCATAAGGAGATGCAGCCTACACGTTTACAGGCTGGCTTGTTAAAGTAAGCTAAATATCTTAACCATAACATGAAAAATCAACTATCTTTAGTTCAGCTCATATTTTACACACACTTAGAAGAAAAAATGAAAGCACGTGTGTGGGTGTGGTAGAAACTAGGGCTGCATGATAAATTGCTATTTCATCGTCTTACAGGCACATCCACATGTGAACATTAGATCAGTCAGAGGGAGCCCAGGATACATGGACCTTCCATTCACACCATTGTAGCACTAACTAGCAGTTAGCTTCACTCAGAAGAGTTGGCGTCACTTTGGTGGCGACTTCGAGGTTAGCTAGCATGAAGTTAAAGCTGCTATGCTAATTTCAATAGTTATGTCATGTCACATTGTAGGGCTGCACGACATACCGTTATTCGCAGTACGTGCGACAGAGAAGCAAATTAAGTGAAACACGTCAAGCTGCTGCTTTTTGAAGCTCGGTGCAAAAAGAAAAGAGCAAACTACATCTTCAAACTCCCCTTGGAACAATTTAAAGCCATGTTAGAAGGCAATGTTTCTGAGTAATGTAACTGCTTCATTTGAGCCGGTCTTAGTCCTTGTGTATTTGATGAGTGTATTTCTTGTTTGTTATTGTTTTATCTTTATTGGAACTGTAACTTGTATGCTGTCTTGGCCAGGTCTCCCTGGGTAAAGAGATTTTATCTCAAGGGACTTTGCAAAATAGGAGACGCTGAGTTTCCAAAAGTTACCGTCACCGGGCTGGTTACACTGATTAAACATACATTTAAACACCGTCAGAAACGGTAGATGACATACCGTAAATAACGCAACTGCAGACCACAGGTCTGTTAGTATTTATGATACAAAGAAACATGTCGCTCCACCTGAACTCTCAGAGTCCCTGAACCAAATGTCGCAAAAGTATGAGAGGGGGTTTATTTTGTTTGAAGATTAAAATCCCAAAATGATAAACAGTATGATTGATCATATTTATATGGACATGAAAACACACTGCATTTATCTGGTGTAATTTCCTGTATTTTTAACAATGGCAATAAATATCACAGAACAAAAAGTTATCCCAATGTTTTTTCCAATATCGTGCAGCCCTACCGTACTATCATCGCAATATTGAACAATGTTATTACACATAGTTTTTTCCTCATATCGTGCAGGTTGAGTAAAAACCTGTACATTTCTTGTAAATATATAAAAATGATATGAAAATTAGGTATGCACCGATATTGATACAAGTATCGGGTATCAGAGCTTAAGTACTTTAACTCGTAAAACTACGCCGATACAACCGCACCCGATACCACTTTACGGCTTTGGACGTTAGCCTCCCGTTAGGTGAGCAGGTAGGCGGAAAAGGCGCAATGTCACTTTTCGGTCCTCACAGACAACATGTACACTCATGGCCGAACTGAAGTTAACAGAGTGTAACATAAACATTAAGGCCAACTAACTTACATATTCATGGACTCACACATGATGAAAAGAGTCCGTCTGCAATCACTGACGTCTCCGTAGTAAGTGCGGTAAACAAGTCCGGGCATGTCTCCCTCGCTGCTGTGTTTCAGGAGGGGGATGCGTTGTGTAGTGCTGCGTTCAGGTGCGCTCAGAAATGGGAGCGCTCATCACGTGACCTTTTTTACACTATATGTGGTATGTTGTGTTATACTGAAATCCACTGAATGTGTCGATTTACTTTATCACAGTGAGAAAGTGAGGAGCATCTGATGAAAATGACGGCAAGTGCCCAAATGTAAGTACTTGTACTTGGTCTGAAAAAAGTGCTATCAGTGCATCCCTAATGAAAACCATAGACCAAGACATATAAAAGGATATAGAAACACAAAATCACCAAAACAAAATAAATATCAGTTAAAAGAAAAAGAAGACTCATTGTATAACCAACAGTTTTTTATGGGATCATGACTGTTCCAATATTAAATGTGTCTGACGATAAGACTGAAGTTTGTATCTCTTTTTTATACAATTCACACTCATTAAACAAAGCAGGCTACATTTTTCCCATGAAGATGTTTGATTATATCATTCCTTTCATCCCGAGCGTGCACCAGAATGACAAATCCAGCCTCCGTGTTGTAAACTCAGCTCTGCAATGCAGTGTCTCATTCACGCCGGGTTCACGCGAGGCCACGCTGTTCAAAAAAAAAAACACTCCGATCAGATCCTCGCGAGGAGGCACTGACTGTTCCAGCTCCACTGGAGCCCAACAGGTCCCCCGAGGGGGCCGCGGAGAGACAGCACTTGGCGAGCAGAGGGTCTGCGCTTCAGTTTGGCACGTGGACACATCACACTTCACTCTGCGTGTGTGTGTGTGAAAGGCGGAGGTAAAAAAAAGTATGGTTGGTGTGCTGGAGAGGGCCAAACGACGAGAGAGAATTGCCACGAGCAATTAGGAAGCTGTGAGTCAGATGTGTGCGCTATTTCTGCACGGAATAGTCATTAGTTAATTCTCATGGTGTGAAAACAGAGAGATTAACAGCCAGATAGTTATGTAGCAAGCAAAATATGCATGATACACAAACAGACAGACAGGCACACAGACACAGAGACAGACGGTTCGACAAGCAGATTAATTTTTGGTCCCTTTTTCAAGCATTTCTCTACTTTGTAAGAAGAAATAGTCCCTAAAGTACAAACAGGACAGTGTGTCCCCTTGCATGAAAGCGTGTGTGTGTGTGTGTTTACACAGCAAACTTGGACATTTCTATCTGCTCTGCTGAATTCCTCACCACCACGTCCTCCTGAGAGAATTTTCATGTTAAGATGCGTCGTCTCTCGTACGACATTTCCAACATTGAAGCACCGCTTTTTACCCTCACGTCCTGTTTGTTTCCTGTGATTCTGGGGTGGTGAAAGTGGATTTTAAGAACATGAAATATGCACTTAAATGTGCCTTTGCTCTGATTTTACTCTGAACGACTACTGTTGTCTAAGGATTTAGTGATTCCTTGAACCTGCGGTGACTTCTCACATTATAAACTCTAAGTAGCTAAAGTACACGATGCGTTGGCAGGGCGATGATTGACTTTTCTTGTTAAGTTAAAAAACAAAACAAAAGCGATTCTGAGTCATGAAATAATGATGCTTTCCTGGTAGATACTTGGTGTCGAGGGCAGCTTTAATTAGGGAGAAACGAAACCCTTGTTCTGCTTACGTAGTTTTAATTGAAGGCCTGTTTCACGTGCTGCACGTGAGTGATTATAAGTTTGTGTTCGGAAATGAACAACTTTCTTGTTGTTTGACCAAAGGGCATCAAAGATGTTAGACAGATTAACTGTCGGTAACATTTTTGAATGATGAGGATGCTGTTGGAGTATTTGTAATCGCTTCACCTAAAGTTGCCACTAATGTTCTTCAGGATGTTTAAGAAGTTCGAGAGCATCTCCTGCATTTGGCGAACATCTTAACGACAATAGTGATGGGAACTTGGTTACTTCTTACAGCACAGTTTATTTTATTGATCCCTATGATATTCTTGCACAGTAACTGAGCATATCCCTAATTTTCACCACATGTTTTACGTCTCTGTGCATATGACAAATGAAGAATCCTTGAAACTAGACTATTACACATAGGGTCTAACTGTTTCCCACTTTTCTGACAGGACAGCACTGCTACGATTAAAACTGTAAAAGACCACACATTTAGCTTCTGTCTCACCCCTGTAGCTAACCTCTGGAATTCACCTGGGCCATGTGTGCGGCGTTTCTTTGCCAGCTGCTGCTGAGATACACCTTTCAGTACTTTACAGAAGTTTCTTTCGCCATTATACCGTATCAAGCTAACGTCAACAAGTCCGACTAATTTAATGACTCGTACTCGCGCTTGCTCTCTGCTACCTGCCACCTAGTGGTTGGTGGTTTCAGCAGCTGCTGATAGACACATAAATGCTGTCAGGGCGCTGGTGATGTGTGACCTGTCAACTCCTATCTCTTGTATTGAAGAGGAGCGAACAGCGCATTTGTACAACTTATAACGAGAGTCAAGGAGCAAAGATTCTTGCGCCCCAGGCCGGAAACACGTGACCAGCCAGTAACTTTAGACAACGTAAACATTTTTAATCTACATTTTATTGCAGATGATACATTTTATTCACCAACAATGTGATACTTACCTTGCTAATAAAAATAAACTTTTCAATTAATGTTAAGTCTTATTCAGTGAAGGTCTAGGATGTCGGGAGTGGTGGGGCAGCGCCCTAGCGCCCTCTATTGACCAGCCATCACTGATACATAAGCAATAGTGTATCCCATTCTGCTTATTGTTTTGAAAGCCATTGTAGTTTTTTTTTTACAATTGCTAAGCTATCAATAAATGCTAATGTGTGGGTCTGATTAAAGTTGTCATCAGATTAAAAAATGTCTTCAGTTTGCTTTAGAGAAATAAAGTAATGTTTTCTAGTCCAATCATGCAAACATACAAACTGTAATACGTTACTGTTTGTATGTTTGACTTGATTTAAAACGTTCTGCTTGACCTTTCTCACAGTCTATGGTAATATCTTTTTTTCTCTATAAAGTATGCATGAAAAGATAAACTACTATTTTTAATACTTTTTTTCTTGTCATCACAGGATTTAATCTCATATCTAATGTCATACTATCCATGTTATACTGCTATACATCATACTAATGATGACAACATCTTTTGTTTTTGACAAACCCATTATAATAACCATAAATATGACAATAAATATTGGTAAAACATATTATGACATAACAGAACAGAAGGTTTAGGCTCCCACCAGATGTTACAGTAGTTTTACATTCATCAAGAAACATCATTGAGCCTATTTCATATTTGAAAACCTGCCTGCAGCATTATTTGCTCATGAAACTCTAAATAGTCCAAAAGAAACAACAACTATAAACTGAAGTAAAAGAAAAGGAACAGAGAATAAAGAAAGAAAGAAGAAGAAAAAAGGTGAAAATTATTTAATTTTAGATCCTTAAAGTAACAATCACAAACTTTTTCATTTAAGTGAATGTCTGTTAAGTCACTATCTATTACCAAACAAGGTAACACAATGGTGATTGAGCCGATGGCCCACTGATGAAAGCCTTTGCATTTGCAGTATAGTATTATTACAGACTGGGTGTCTGTGGCGAAGTTAGCGGAAAAAATCACAAGGGGCGCCCAGTTAGTGACGCGTTTTCCATCAGCCAGCAGTGGTCGGTCTGCCAGAGAGGGTAGGCGGAGCTAAGCGGCTGCTTTCCCAATCTCTGCAAGTGTTGTGAGTAAACAATAATCCACTATGGCTGAACAAAAAAAGAAAAGATCGATGACTACAGATACAACTTCAAAAATAAGTGAAAGTCCAAAGAAAAAGAAACAAAGTCGACGCTCAGATGAAGGCAAACCGTCTAAAAAGGAAAGCAAGAAAAATCAAGAGTTAGAACCGTGACAAAGGGAGCCAGCCGTAGCTGTCTGCTTAAATTGGTGCTTCCAAGAGGTGGCAAACTGAAATCTTTGAGATTGCTAGTTTAAGGGGTTTTTTTTTTCTTGTTTTTTAGTTTCCTCGGTCGGTAAACAAGACATTTGAAGTTGCTATTTGGTTTTTGGGAAACACGGCCATTTTTTTCTTACACTTTTCTGCCATTTTTTAGACCAAACAAGTGAAGATGAAGTGCCTTCATGAAGATATGAGGCCTGGTCATTAAGACAATATCTAATCATTGTATTAATAAAGCTAACTTGTTATTTACTAGCTTAGAAGGCTTATTATGCCTTTGTGTGAAGGGTTAATAATCCAAAGCACTAACCAGAGGAGGACGAGGCTGCTGCTGAAAGGCTCAAAGTGCAGGGAGGTAAACACAACTAATTAATGAACCTCAACAAACTTTTTTCGCAACTTTCCGTCTACTTGCTGTTAATTCTCATCATCACTTTCAGCCATGTTTCTGAACGCTTCCCCACCGGTCTCCCTATTAGCGACACTATGTTTATGAAGCCCCTCGCTAACCGACGTGCGTGCTGAATCACTTCCAGTTATTAGATAAAGCTTCTGATTGTCTTTAGTCATCTGGAAGTACACGGGGGGGCTATCTTAATTTTAAATTAAGGCCCTGTCAAGACAGATTGCCTTCCGAATGACTGCTTCCCATCTACAGAACTGTTTACAAAACAAAGGCCTGAACCCACGTTTCCTCTTTATCCTTGTGAAATAAACAGAGAACACACATTTACATGTTCAGCAGGGTGTCTTGAATGCCTCACGTCTATTTTAGGCCTGTTTTCCCCCCTTTTAAAAGCAGGTTTAATGAACAGAGATCACAGTTAAACACAAATGAGGTGGATGTGTTAACAATTTAGAGGTGCAAACACAGGGAGGGAGAATGCGCACCTTCCTCTTGGTGGCACAAATCGACTTTAGCGAGAAAAAATGAGGAATATTACACGACAGAAGAACATGAGTGCTTCAGAGGCTTGTTTTCAACTACGACATTTAAATCGACACCAGAATGACTCTGCTCTTCCCAGACACAACGATAACACAGAGACCCTCTCGGCTTTAACCGCAGCTTCACGTCCGCTCAGGTGTGAACGTTCCGGGCCGCTCGCCGTTAAGCCTCCATCTCCTGCCGCCACCGGGCCCCGTCCCCCAAGTTTCCCCCCGCGATGTGAAAAACCAAAGACTATTGTGGGATTTAGAGCGAAATTGAATGTTGTCTTTTGTACCCGGCTCGGTTACCGGCTGTGCCGTTTGAATCGAGAGATAAAACAAGGAAATCAGCCAGCAGGCACTGAGCAATGATTTTCTCATCTATCACCATGAGAGATCATTTCATTCCAATTTGTCGCCGGAAGGAGGAAATAAAAGCATGTAATCACCTCTAAGGCCTTCCTTTTTGCTTTACAAAACATTCCTTCTATGTCAGGGGGAATAAACAATAAATACCAGTGGCTGTTTGAGATGTTTACACAGTGCTCCTCTGCACCCAGGGGCGCTAAATACCTCTGCAAAGTGTTTAAAACACGAGAGCAAGGACCATTAAAATAAATCCCGAACAGGGAGCACAAACTGATGCTAAACTAAGAGTTTCCCCGAGATGTTCCAGCAGGACAGGTTTAGAAAATAGACATGTAACGTCTTACCGCAGCCTCAGAATGTAAAAACCAAGTTGGATTAATCTCATTAATTAACACTTATTCCTTGGCCCTCTTTATTCTTATCAAGAAAGCGCTTTCAGTCGGATGTTTTAGTTAATTAGGCCCATCACACATCCTGAAGGTTGTTTCCGCTCACACACTGATAAAGTTATCAATTAAAAAACACAGTCAGACGCCGCCTGCGTTACTCTGCAGACACTCACCTCTGGGAGTTCAAGTCTTGTCAGATTTACACACAGTTTGGTTCAAAGAGACTGCGTAAGAAAATAGACCCTAATTTGGTCACAACTTCCTGAATCAGATCTTTATATATTCTGGGGAAGATTCATCTGATTTTTGCCACCTAATCTGCAACTGTTTACTTATCAAACTTTTTTAGGTGGTGTGCAAATTTAGAGACCAAGATAAGAAACACTTTAACTAAGGGCACAACCGGCAGTGATTTAATCAAACAATAGTTTTGTCTATTAAAAAAAGAGAAAATACAAAATTTAAATGTTCCCTTATTTATTTTGACCTGCAGGTAATTATTATCTTATTCTGGATTCAAGATTTCACTCAGCCCAAAGAGAAGTATCCGGCGTCTCTTCTTACCGAATCTAAAACAGCTGAGTATCACATAAGACAACAAGCATTTAATTCTCATATTTAAGAAGCATAAAAGTTTGATTACCAAAATGTTGAATATCTAAACCATTAATCGACTATTATTTACGTCTGAGTGAATAACTAATGCTGTATTTCAGCTGTGGTTTTCAACCTCTGCCCTCCAGTTTGAGGCAAATGCTACATTCAGCATTGAGCACTGTGTGTGTCTGGTTACATGATTTTATTTGACTATTATAGGAAAAAGTCACATTAGGGTTTTAATACAAAGATGCAGGACGCAAAAGCAGACTGTTTGATGAACCAGAAAAGAAACAACACTAAGAACAACAGTATGACAACAACAAACTGGCACAGAGACGGGGGAAGATGAAGACTAAAAACTCTGGGGGGTGAGGAAAGACAAGCAAAGGTAAAAGCAATGAGGACGGGGTACACGCTGACTGTCCCAATCCGGGGGCTGCATCCTTCAAAGGCCGTATTTAAAGGCCGGTTGTGTCACAGCAGCGCGTCGGAGGCTGTCCCAGCTGACAAATGCTCCTCCTTTTCCTGGGCCACAACGGATCCATCGGGTGCATCCCTCGAGGCTTAATATATCTCCAGATTCATTGCACGCCAATTCGAACGCAATGGTGGACTCTTACGCGGGCCGAGGAATACACTTTTAAGTTTTTGGTTTCAACATAATCGAATAGCTCGCGATACACGTTAAAAATAACAAAAGGGGCCTTGAAACAAATGATCTTTAAAATGGGGCGCTGGTTTAGCTCAGTTGGTGGAGAAGCGCCCCATGTATAGAGGCTGCAGTCCTCGACACATTGATCGCAGGTTCAACTCCTGGTCTACCAATCCATTTGGTGCATGTCATCCCCCACTCTCTACTCCCTTAATTTATCTTACGTGATGCTAGTTATGCTAGCTAGTGAGCCCGCTAGCTGCCTGTTGCTAGGCGTCAGGAGCAGCATTTGGTGACGCAAGGTTAAGTGCGAGAACAGCTGGTGACGCAAACAGGAAATCCTCTGTAGACCTGACCCTATCATTTCAGTTCGGCTGAAGCGGTCTACGCAGGATTTTGATGGCGCATCCTCCGTAGACCGCCTCTTTCAAAGGGCGCAGCCCCTGAAGGGTTTTTTTGGGGGCTTTCTGCCTTTATTATACAGGACAGCTGAAGAGAGACAGGAAACGTGGGGTTAGAGAGTGGGGGAACACATGCACCAAATGGAGCAGCAGACCGGGAGCCGAACCCGCTGCAGACGTTATCTGCAACGTTATTGTCCAGCTCACTACCAAATGTAAACAAATGTTTGTGTAATGAAATAAAATTCAATAAAGTTTTAAAAAAAAACCCAAATTAAACAAAGCAATCATGGACAGAAATGTGACAAATTGATCAAAAAGGATTAACATTAATGGCTTTTCCGACTGTAATGTACCACACACAATTACATACCGGATGTCTTTTGTTCATATTAATAAATGCCATATGTTGTTACCAGGCAACATGTGATAGTGAATCCCATTCCTCATTTTACACCATCTGAAGCCTGCACAGACTGACGCACTCGCGCACTTCACGCCTGATGTCAGTGAAGTCCGTGAGGGTGCAGTGCTTAGGCTTTAGGGTGGAGACTGAGATTGGGCAATAGACGGGAAAGGAGAGTGAAAGTAAAACAGGAAATGATAACTTAACACCAAAGGGAGTGAAATATAAAACCTAAGAGGGATAAAACATGACAGGTATGGTTGTATTCACTCTTCCTCATGTCCTCCTCTTTCCCGGGCACTTCAATGTGTCTAATGTTACCAGCTGTGTTCACAGCTACGTGGAACCGCCTCAGGAAATGTGCTCTGTTGACTACTTCCTAAACAAAGTTCTAATTCTGCTCGGCTCAGCTGTAATCTGGCTCCGCTCTCACAGTAATTATTGTTTTCAGTCCTGAACAGCGAGAGCCTGATCACAGTCTATCACGCTGCTCTGCTGCCGGTCTGCTGCTGGTCTGCGGGTGTTTGCTAATGCAGCTCAGAAGATAAAACAAGTCCAGAGTATTGAAATAAAGAACCGGATGATTTTTCCTCAATGCCCTGTGACATTATCTCTGCGTCCAAAGCTGATTAAATAGGAGAGCGTTGACATTCATTAATTATTAACCGCGCCCATACGTCTATTTCTGTCGAGATTGTGCTACTTTCTGGCACATTTGGTGACCAATTTGGGGGTTATTTTACATCAGTACGACCCACTTCTTGAGGCCTTCTTATCATAAGCGGACTAAAGTTAGTTTCACACTGCTGTTCGGGCTGATTGTTTACATCACACCGCAGAATAAGTCCCCTCTAAAGGTGTGAAGCTGTTTTCAGGAAATGCCCAAGTGTATATGACTTTCACTTGCCATTTGTCTCAGTGACATCACCTGTCACTTCTGTTCCGTCAGCTCTGGCGCTGCTCTGCTCCTGTCTGATGCTCTGATTGAAGAAATAGTTTAAAGATAAGGATCCTTTTATCCTCTAGACTACCCTGGAATTGGTTTTCTGTCTTAGAATATGAGCAGAAATTGTGATTTTAGCAACTGGAGTCAAACACAGGCAGTTAAATCCTCTGGAAATTCGACTTGAAATAATCCATAAATTATACCAAAGTTGAGTGATTAAGCATACAGAAAAATCTGAGTTAAAATAAATGTTAAACTTAGTAAAAACAGTTCTTTTTGCGGTTTTAACCATTAACCAAGACTGAAAATTTAGATTCAATTTGATTGACATCTGCCTGGCTCCGCCCACAGCAATAGCTCGTGACAATTAGCATAGTGCAGCCCTAAAAAGTATCTTTAAAAGGGGACATATGTTAGCTCTACAATCAATTTTTTGTGTTTGAATCATGTTGGTAAAGTTTAAAAAAATGTATACTTATCTTAATTTAATTATTTTTCAGAGCCTCTCCTTCCTCCTGAAACGAACAAGCCGTGTTGCCATTGAAGTTGTAGAAAACATGGCTGCTCTAGGATCGGTTATTCGGCCTTGTATGTACGAGCCAGAATCGCCAGGAGGTATCAGAATGGTAAGTTGGCAGCCTGAGGTGAATGACGGTGAATGCTGATTGGTCGATTTCAGTGAAAGCAAGGTTCTATACGTAGAAACCTGCAGCTGTTCTGAACGGCTCATTTCAGAGGCGACCTTCTTAAACATGTAATTCTGGAAAAACACGGAAATATGCAGTTTTCACTTTTTTACTGTGAACAATAAAAAACCCCAAAAGTGAAATCCATGCTAAATATGAGAACATCCATTCAAAAGATACGGCCCCTTTAAGTCGTCTGAGTGAGAACCAGAGGAAGAAGCAGGACCACCATCTGAGAATTTTTCAGTTCAATTTGTCACAGAATGCTGAGAAACAAAATGCTTTTCAATCCACATCATTGTTAGCAGTTAGCATAAGCAGGCAACCTAAGCTGAGATACCCCTACTTGTTCCAAAGCTATGGATGTAATGCTAGCTGAATTGTGTTAGCTAGTGCTACATTAATATGAAACTTAACTCCCTTTTGTCATACAATACCCACCACCAAAAAATAGATAATCATTTGTGTATCCAAAAGTAGACAACCATGGTCGACCATGATCAGCTGCAGCCATTGATACCAATTGCGGACCACGTTAACAGTTGATATAAACAGCCAAGTAGCTGCTGTGTAACTATTGTTAGGTTGTGGAACTTGCTTATTGAGAGTCTCGTGAAGCATCAACACAATTCTGAGAGAAAATGATCATTTATTAAAGCTCCTGTGAGGAACTTTCAGTTTGTGTTGATTTTGGCGCCCCCTGTGGACAAACCCGTAACTCTTATCTATTTGGTGATTTTGTCCTGTACATGTTTAAGTGGTGGTTTTGAACAAAAAATGTCATCCTGCTTTCTTTAACAGTCATATGTATCACTCACTTTAAAAACTCCTCACAGGAGCTTTAACCTTGTAAAAGCTAGTACTATTTTCTTACAGGCCCACACTCCCAGGGAAATTCAAGTTGCCGCCTAAAATAGATCATCACCAGAGCGCACTAATCTCTCGCAGTGGGAAATAGACAACAATGGCAGAAAACAATCAGCCACGGCGATTTAAAATCTCTCACAGATGATGCTACTGCTTGGTTAAGACAACCCACTAGCTGCTGAGGTAAACCATGCCTAATTCAAACGCAATATCAGAAAGGCTCTCCATTATTTTAGATGCTTAGGATGTACATACAACTTAATTTACATACCGTAGAATTCAGCGTATAAGACGCACTTTTAATACTTTTTTTCCCATCTAAAAAGTGGGCTGCATCCTACGAGTGAGACCAATATACCAGTATAAAAAGCAGAGAGAGGTGTTTTATTGTGTTATGGTATTTTACCCAGACGATGGCGCTATAATCTAGCTGAAGCGTCGTCACAGACATGCGCAGTCATGATCGCCAGTGCAGCCGCCATCCTCCCAACGTCCATCAACCATCAATGTTACCGTAGGCTGCGCTCTACTACCGCACCGGTAGCTAGCAGGATTGCAAATTGGACACTGGAAAATAGATGGTAGGCTGTAATTTGTGTGTGTTTTGAATGCGTTGCAAGCTAAAATAAATTGAAATAGTGTTGAAATAACTTTGAACACGTTTTTATTGAAAAAATAGCTATAGAAAACATTTTTTTTCGTTTGGGATACCCCCCAAAACAGACTGCGTCTTATATTCCGGTGCGATTTATATTCTGGATTTTACGGTAGTTACAAGGCTATTATTGGTTTGTGTTCCCAGTTGCTTTATTTTCGGACTTTAAACACAGTAAAGGCTCTTCCCGCTCAGTAATCATCCATCTGCTCACCTGGAACAAAAGTCTTTCCTGACTGCTGAAACACTTAAGCTAAAGCCTTTTCACAAGCCGCTAATGAATTTACATTTGCATGTCTAGACCTGCTCTCTGTGCATGTTGTTTTCGTGACATGGATTCCTTTCAAGGCAACCATTCATCATTATGAGAGTAGAACTGTACCGTTGGCGTGCCTTCAAAGCCAAGCACAGTGAGAGAGGATTTTGTCCTTGTTGAAAATATCAGAGCACGAGAACGCTGTTAGTGAGGAAGACAACAGAAAAGCTTTGAATACACCAAGGAAGAGGCCGTAAAAAAAAAACACACACACAGCAACCTTGTGTGCTAAAAGCTGTCTAAAAGAGAAGATGTTTTTTGGTCGTCTTTCTACATTATTCAGAAGTTAGTCTAACTGGTCTTTTGTTTTTTCCGCTCTAGCTGTCGACTGGAATCAGTCAGCGTTACTCAAGCCGGTGTCGGGCAGCTGTTTTTCATCGCCTGCAGGAAGCCGTCCGATTTAATTTATTCATACTTAAAGATTGAACAATTAAGTGTGAAATAAACAAATGACAATGCAGCATCTACACAAAATAATTACCAAATGCTTGTGGGATTCTGGGAAACATAAGCGACGCTATTTTCCTTATAAGCACCGTGACGAATCTTTCCGAACAGCACAAATCAGGTGTGAAAATCTGACACTTCTTTATGCGATAATAGAGACAGAAAAACACACAAAACTTGCACGGATGAATCTCAATATGTAAAAAGTAAACGGTATGCAACAGTGTCGTCAAAATGAGAAGCCGCTGTACGCCGTGTAATTTATCAATCTGGAAAAATTGATCTGTCTGCCTGAGAGCCTTGGAGTCGGGCCTTGTTATGCACACACCAGCCCCGACTCCACGCGCACACAATATCCAACCTAATCAAACCCCACCATCCACAGTAAATATGCAAACCAGAGAATAAAACCCTTCTCCGTCTGTCTGTGTGTGTTTTCCCCGGCTTCCTGTAAAATCCTGCCTCTAACCTACAAGATCCAACCCATCCCTGCTCCTCAAAATACTCTCTGACTTATTGACTCACTCCCTGTAAGCCCGACTGCACTGTTCACTCTCAGGTTGCAAAGAAATCTATATATCAGAAAGAAAAGCCGGCGGGGGGGCCGAGTCTCTTCCTGTAGGGGCCTCCTGCCTCTGGAACAAGCTTCTCGTCCTTGTCGATGATTCAGACTCAACAGTGTATTTTTTTTTTTTTCCCCAAATCCACACTCGAGGAGTGAGACTCAGCACAGCTTGCAACCTGCAGCCTGTGCTTCACTTTCTTCTGCTGCAGACTGTGCTGGTGTTGTTGGCTGACTGGATGTGATTAGTGGATATGCTGGTGTGTGTGTGTGTGTGTGTGGGCACACGCAGGCACACGCAGGCAGTGATGTACTGCACACATGCGCAATCACAGCGCACACACTCTCCCTCTGTCTCCCTCTCATGCAAATGAGCTCCGTCTTTACTGCAGTTGCATTCGTCTAACATATCTTATTTGTATCTTTTTGGTTTGGTGTTTATACCATCATTATTTTAGGGGAACTCTTGAACCATGGTCTTATTTTTCAGCTCATTTATAGACGAGACTACAAAAATCTCAACAGCTGAGGGGACAGTCACCTCCTGACTTTGCGTCTAGCACCAAGAAAGGCAAATAGTTCGTGTTTTGAGTGAACTGTCTTGACAAGCAGTGCCTGAGCTGTCAACAAATTAAACACACGTTCCCCTTTGAATTAATTTGGGAGTTTGATCATCCCATCGCTTCAATTTTCACTTTTCACTTTGTCTGACACTTTGGATTGTGACAAAATTCTTCATTCCAATTAACCTCTGCTGTACCTTATGTTCACTGCTAATCAGCGAGTATGAGCATGCTAATATGCTAAACTAAGATCCATCCATTATCTATACCGCTTATCCTGTTCAGGGTCGCAGGGCCCGAGGCAGGCCTTGGGATGATCATAGGGCTTAAACAGGGCTTAAACTAAGATGCTGAACATTATAACTGGTAAGCATAAGCATGATAGCATGGTCATTATGGGCATGTTTACGGCACTATCATACAATGACTAACTCTAGCCTCACACAGCTGGCAGCATGGCTGTCGGCTCTATAGGGCCCTGTCATATACCCTGTGCAAAACAGAGTGCAAGCATAATTCATATTATCCAACTGATGCAATTATAGTTTTCACCCCCAGTGCTAGGGCTGAACGATTTAGAAAAAATATGTAATTGCAATTATTTTTTACACATATCGCAATTTGCGATATTAAAGGGTTTGATAATTTTTACATCTTTATTCTCATTTTCATTGAAACACATATTTATGGTTTGTTTTTTTGTGGGGATCTGTACCAAATGAAGATATTTGATACTTATGTCTGTGTATGATGTGTAGGCCAGAACATCTCTGTGGCGCAATATTGAAAACAAAATGGTATTCTGACACACATTTTACCTTTAACAAATATTGCGCCTCCTGCGATTTGAAAATTGCACTAGGTCATTTTGCGATGTCGATAAAATTTCGATTAATTGTTCAGCCCTACCCAGCACCCACCTTACCTATCTGTGTGCCCATGGGCATTTTGTAAAATTGAGGTGTGGTCTGGCGCATAGTTGGTGCATCATCAAAGTGACTGCGCAATTGACAAAAACCTGGTCCAAAGTCTTGCTATTTCTGGTATTTTAAGGGTTACAATGTTACAGTTTCATTTAGCAGACACTTTTGTCCAAAGCGACTCACATCTGAGTGTTCATACAACACAAGCAATTATTTTTAAAATAATAATAATCATCATCAGCAACATCAACAAGATCAGTACAATCATCATCATCATCATCATAAAAATCCTAGTCAGCATAAACTACATCCTCGATGTCATCATCATCAATAGCATCAATATCATAAAGTGCAGAGGTGTTCATAAAGAGCTGGGTCTGTAGCTTCTTCTTAAAGGTGAAGGGGACTCTGCGGACCGAGTGGAGTTTGGTAGCTCGTTCCACCGCCTGGGGACTACTGAGGAGAAGAGTCTAGTTAGAGACTTATTGCCCTGTTGTGATGGGAGCACCAGGCGCCTTTCATTGGCAGAGCGTAGTGGGCAGGACGGAGTGTAGACCTTGATGAGGATGTTCAGGTAGGCAGGAGACGTCTCTGTTGCTGTTTTGTAAGCAAGAAACAGGGTTTTGAATTTGATGCGAGCGCCGACTGGGAGCCAGTGGAGGGATACTATCAGTGGAGTGACGTGCTGTTTTGGGTTTATTGAAGATCAGTCGCACTGCTGCGTTCCGGATCATCTGCAGAGGTTTGAATGTGCATGCAGGAAGGCCTGCCAGTAGGGAGCTGCAGTAATCCATGCGTGATATCACTAGAGCCTGTAGCAGCAGTTGTGTTGCATGCTCTGAAAGGTAGAGTCTGATCTTCCTGATGTTATACAGGGCAAATCGACATGACCGTGCAATCGAGGCCACATGAACCTTAAAGGGTAGCTGGTCGTCAATTGTGACGCCCAGGTTCTGGGCAGACTTAGTGGGCATGAGTTCAGTTTGTCCAAGCTGGTTGCATTGAGGGACTGGCTGGGACGACAAAGAGCTCAGTCTTGGATAGGTTGAGCTGAAGGTGGCGTTTTTTCATCGAATTAAGAGATATCGGCAAGGCATGATGAAAAACGTGACTGTAGTGTCGTCTGGTGGGAATGACAGGAAAAGCTGGGTATCGTCCGCATAGCAATGGTATGAGAAACCATGGGAGACTGCGTAAGTCATTATCAGTTCTGATCAAAACATTGCATGCTAACTTCACATTTTGTTCTTTAAACCAAAATAGGGTGATGATATTTATGATTGCTTTATGGCTTATTCAACAAACTTAAGAAGCTGATTTGAAATTGTCCAACAACAAAAAAATAAATTAAAGTTTGCCTGGAATTTCCCCTGAAGAAATGAAGACAGTAGAACAGGAATATTTGCACAAGGTGTATAAAGTACATGAATATAAGCCTGCCCTACCTTAGCTATGCCATCATAGGATGACTACAATAGTCATGAGATACATTTCCATATTTTACACTCCAGCTGGTGGCACTCTTTTATATTATGCTCCTCTTGGCTGCTTCAGAAGAACGTCTGTAATCCCAAACCATAAATCCCTGTAGACGCCTGCTGCTGCGAGGCCACCATGATGAAAAGTGCAGTCCGTGAGGTCCTGGACTTTTCTAGGAATCCACAGCTCTCAATTAAATGTGAAAGTATGGTTTCTACAGAGTACAATGGTGCTTGTGAGACTTGTCTGAATGTGGTCCGACTCATGTGTGGGTGTCTCTTGGCTGAAAAGTTATACCAGTTATCTTTCTTTTAATGAAATGCTGGTGGAAAGTGCAACTTAGATGAAGGATATCTTCTACTTTTTGTGTAAAGGTTTTATAATGATTGAGAGGACATGTGTTTTTAATTTCCTTTCCTGGTAATGTTGACGAAAAAAGCTTTCTTATCTCAGAAAAATTATTAATTTAAATTCATTATAAATAATAAATCTGCTTCCTCATTGAGATGGGGTAAGGAGCTCAGGCATCCGGAGGGAGTTGGAGTCAAGCGACTCCGCCTTTGCCTCGAAATGAGCCAGTTGAGCTTGTTCAGGCATCTGATCAGGATGCCTCCTGGGTGCCGACCATTTGTAGTAATTTCATGATTATTAGTGTCTCATTATTTCACAATCTCAAGCAATGTCATACTATTGCGGAATCACAAAATATTGAAGCAGAAAAATCGGTTTCCCTATTAATTTCTCTGAAAAGAGATTCAAAAAGTAATAAATTATTTGATTCTTTTATCTTCTCTGATCCAAAAATAATTCATTACTTTTGGTTCAGAGAAGATGAAAGTCTTTAGTACAATGTCAAGGTTAACGAATACGTGCACAATAATTACATCCACGTTCTGTGCAGCTTTCCAGACAACAGTGCGTCTATTAAAGTTAAATCTAAAGTGGTATAGTTTGTTTTGTTGGACAGATTTGGGACACTGGCTTAAACACTGGCGCCCTCAGAGAGCATTGCTGCATTATTTGAGAGACTTATCAGGACCTTTTAAAGGCATTAAAACATTCTGCTTTTAATCCTTGGATTGGAACTTGTTTTCCAGGTAAATATTTGGATGCCATCTATGAAAACAACAAATCCTTGAGGTGTTTAATGTTAAAAACCTTGATCACGACTCTTTGTCTGAGGGTCATTTGTACAGTAGATTGTGGTTGGTTTTCTCTTCTTTTACAAAAGACCATGTATGTATGTGTGATTATATATTAGATATATATACAGTACATGACACCTGAACTTTGATGTCTGTATGATGAATATTTTAGTAAGAATCTCAAACTTTTTCGTTTAAATAAATGTCTGTTAAGTTGCTATCTATCGCCGAATGAGGTAACACAATGGTGATTGAGCCTGTGGCCCACTGATGAAAGCCAACTTCAAAAATAAGTGAAAATCCAAAGAAAAAGAAACAAATTCGACGCTCAGATGAAGGCAAACAGTCCGAAAAGGAAAGAAACTATCTGTGAGGAAAATCAAGAGTTACAACCGTTACAACTGTGGACGTCACACGTCTGGATATCTGGGAAGTGTGCTCCCGCAATTACCATTTATTGCCATAGGTGCCACCAAAGACAATGAAACTGAGATCTTTGAGATTACAACATTAAATATTCAAGAATACGATATGATGCAATACGAAACGATACAATAAGGTATTCTACAATACAATATGATTGATACAATACAATACGGTATTTTATGATATATGGATATGACCCGATACGACCTCCATGCAATACAGTATTATACAAAACAATAAGGTACCATAGGATACAATATGATAACATTGCGCACAATATGATGGGATACAATACAATAAATACAATGTGGTACAATACACTTGGAAATTGGTCTTTGACTCTATACGTTACAATAAAGTACGATACCCTACTATACAATACAATACGATACAATACAACACGAACCAATACAGTATTATATGATACAATTAGGTACAATATGATACAATACAATATGCTAAGATACAATACAGTATTATAGGATACGATACAACATGATACAATACGACACCATACAATACAGTATTATATGATACAATACAGCACGATATGATACGATACGATACAATACAGTACAATACGATACGATATTTTACGACATGATACAACTTAATACAATATGATACAATACAACACAGTATTATACGATACAACGTAATACAATACAATACCGTAGGATACAATAACATGCAATTTGATATGATACAATACTCTTTTTGGCCCTGGGGATATTTGTCTTGAACTCAAATGCTACACACATTACAACATCATACTCGATGGTATACCTTACCTACATTTCACAGCGTGTGTCCTGACCTTAATTTGGTGTGAGATTTACATCATAAACAACACGACTTACTGTTGCACCCCTCTCTATCTCCGTTTTCCCTCTCACTGACTGCCAATGCTTGTTTTGTCCTCACCTCAACACCGTGCAGCTTGAACCCGGTCTGACCTCACTGTCATTTCCTTCGCAGTTGTTGCAGCAAGGGACAGAACCAGAAGACACAGGAGTGATACTGAATAAAACCATTTCAACAACAAAGAGCAAAACTGCAAGACATGGCAACAAACAACTTCCGAATATGAAATAGGATGCTTACAAGGGCCTGCACTTCATAGCAAGAAAATAAGGTAATTTGCATTTCCTTCAAAGTGAAGTTGTGTGCGAGTTGGTTTGCAGTACACCACTCGATTTGAACAAGGCCAGAACAGCTCTGCAGTTCTGCTGTTTTGGTCGTTTAAGCCTCTTTACATATTTCTAGAAGTCTGTTGAATTTCTTGATTCATTTTTACACACCTAAAATAAGAGCAAATGGTGAAAATACCATTTTAACTTCCGAGCTGCAGTAATGGAACACGTTTGTTTGTTGCTTTTGAACAAATTAAGGCAAGAATTTGTGTTTTTTCCACAAATTTACAGGCAAATTAAGTATGTTCGCATGTATACTGAGGAGATACCTGAGTTTCACAAAGGTCTAAGCTTTATATTTTTATTAGGCACTACCTGAAGCCAACAGCATTTGAAATTGTGATAAAAAAGATTTTACGCTACTTTTTGAATCAGATATGTTAAAGTCGCTGCAGTATAAGGAC
Organism: Semicossyphus pulcher; assembly: GCF_022749685.1. Taxonomy (NCBI): domain Eukaryota; kingdom Metazoa; phylum Chordata; class Actinopteri; order Labriformes; family Labridae; genus Semicossyphus; species Semicossyphus pulcher. Next base: position 14,973,738 of record NW_027211670.1, on the reverse strand, counting down.
TTGATTCTAACAAGAGTTAATCCCGGGTTTAAGATAAGACTGGACAGCTGGATTAGCCAGGATTTGCCCAGTCTTGAAGATGCAATTTGACTTAAAGCTACTATAAGGAACTCTATGGTGTTGATTTGGGCGCCCCCTGTGGACAAAGCAAAACCTCTTAACCTCTCATCCTGCTTTCTTTAACAGTCATATGTATCGCTCACTTTAAATCTTTGCCCTGGAAAATGTAAACAAAGGCAGCGTGCAGTTAACATCTGGTCTGACACCTACCCTCCACCAGTGGTTTCAGGCATTAAAAATAACTATATAAAAATAATCAATCTTGTCGCTGATGGTCTGGTTATCTTTTGTAGCTCATATAGAGTCATCAGAATTAATTTCAGCCTGTTTCATAACCAGTGAAAAACTCCTCACAGGAGCTTTAATTGAACAATTTCGCAGAACTTCAAAATATTGCTGAAAATAATGAATAACATAAATTGATTCCTTACTGAGACAGGAGTAAGAAAAATGCATTCATAATGCCGTCCAAACAAAAAGAGAAATCCCTTTTGGATTCGTAAAGCACAAACCATTTGTAACCTTGAGTTTATTGTAAACAGTTGCGCTTCAGGCACACCGACTGTAAAAACATTTTAAAACACAACACTTCACTTAAAACAACATTTCCTAAAGCACACAATATTAAGAGCAAGTGCATCACGGAGCAGAATGTACAAACTGCCGCAGGTTAGTTTCCACTGATAAGAACCACACAGAGGACTCGGGCTTTATCCGACTGAACCGGAGTCTAACTCTGAAGTATAGTTACTTTTGCTGCATCCAGAACTGGAGCTGAAAACGTTTGAGCAGTCAACAGAACACTGTTGCAACTACTCTGCATCACACTGCCCTCTGTTTCTATCGCCCAATCCTCTATTCCCATTAGAGATAGTTTTGCAGTGAGGTTATTTAAAAGACAAGACTCAGTTTGTAAAAGTTTATGGCCTGTTTAGTTATCCGAGGTTACAAGCATTAAAAACCCTCCTTATCGGGTGGCATTTTGAGAGTGTGTTCCACTTGTAAGGTATGGCTATAGACTTTAATCTGCATTTTAACATGCAAAGAGGCTTCCCAATCCTTCTAATACCCCTAAGAGTAACTGTCTCTTTATTCTCGCTCAGGGTTATTTTATTCTGCTGTATAACTTTCTAAAACTTTGAAAACAATTTAAATCGTAGTTCAAAAAATAATTTCTGAGTGAGGCCCCGTGTCTACATAGCGCAGAAATCAGAAAAGCGCTGGCAGGGCACTGGGGAGAGCTGGGATGAAGCGCCTGTGCGGGTTTTGTTTCTATGACAACAATAAGTTGAACTTACTACTGAGCGAACAACAATCTTACAACACGTAGGCCGATAAAAGCACAACAGTTACTAGCTGCTCTGGGTAAACAGAAATGGCCAAAACAAGTTGCTCCTCCATGTTTGGTGGTAACCAGGGTGACAAGTGGGTGAAAAGTGCCGGTGACGACACCAGCGCCTTTCTGAAAAGTTCCGAGATATTCAACTCGAAGCGCTTGGAGCGGCCGCACAAAAAAGGCAGGAAAAAAAGATGCTGGGTGGAGCTGCCGCATACGCTCTGCCCTCATTGGGAACAATTGAAAAAAGACGCTGGCACTCAGAAAAGGCGCTATGTGGACACGGGGCCGAACACAATGGTGAATTCTAACTATAATTCAGCCAGATGCTGATCTAATACTGCCCTGAAAACTTGATTGCTAACTTAATCTTGTTTAAAATATTTTCAGACCCTTCCACCAAAAGGCAGCAGTTTAGTCAGTCCCACAAAGTATGACAAGTTTCACAGAACAAATAACTTGTACATTGCCTTTTAACTCTTGCCTTAGTGTGTCTTAAATTAAACCACTAAAGTTGGGAGGAAACATTTGGCGTCTTATTTTTACTCCTCTTACTTGCTCAGCATCTTACTTGAAGTGGAGACTTTGACATGGCATCTCAGTCATCAAACACACTGGTACATAACTGCAGGGTCTCTCCAGCAAGCGCCAGATTGAGTTTAAAAATATGTTTACTGAAAGTTTTTATGTAATTGCCGACTCTGGCTGTGAGAATTCAGTGGAACCATCTATACCTGAAAAAGGAGACATGGTATAATACTACAAGCAAAGTTGAAAAATGTATGCCACTTAAACAGCTTAATTATGCCGACTGAACAGATCTGGATGTATTTGTGCGAATACAAATACAGTTACTTTTAAGTGTATCTGTTCTTTTGCATGTATTTTTGTCCAACCCAGTTGGAGACGTTTTAACCGAAAGTGAACTGGTCCAGGATCAGAAAGAGTACACGATTCCTTGTCTGTGGTGAAGTGTGAAGTGTCAAGAGCAAAGAATCCCTACGCAATCTTTGACTCATAAGAAACTAAAAGGCATGACACAATAATTCAGGAGGTAACAAGAGTAACTAAGTTTGTATCGGCAGTGTGGCAATGGAGATATATTCCATAACTGGGTAAATATTACCACGGGGTGAAAAATATAGTGAGAAAATCAAAGGCCCCAGAACAGAGCCCTGAGGTACGCCAATTCGGTAAATATTGATGTGTTGTTGTTAAAGGAAACACACTGCATTCTTTCAGATTGGTAGGACCAAGCAAGCCCCAGGCCAGAGATTCCAAATTGGTTTTCGAGTCCATCTGGGAGAATGCGGTGATCTAAGGTGTCAGTGCTTCTCTGAGGGTGAATAACAGAAGCACTGAGTGGAAATTGGTGTCCATACACAGTAAAATGTTGTTTACCACTCTGGTAAGGGCACTTTTAGAAGAAGGTGACAGGCCATGAATGCATATTGAAAAGGTTTCAAAAGTTATTAAGTTAATTAAGTGGGTTGAGAGTCTTTCTTGTACTTCTCAAAAGAATGGAGGTCTAGAGACTGGTCAGTACCTACTACCAGACCCTGTATCAAGGTGTGGTTCCTTAAGTATTGGCTTAGCTACACCTGCCTTAAAGAGTATGTAATAGGAGGAAGGTAGTTGATATCGAGGCTGAATCCCATCCGTTTTATTGCTGAAATTATCTAAAATCACGAGGTGTGAAGGTTGCACATCTGACAGGCAGTAAGTTAAGCTACATTGTCAAAAAGAAAGATAACATTGTCTCTAATGCTACTGATTAAGCGAAATATAATTGTATTTTGCAGCCGAGTACACTTATGATAAAGTACACTATCATAATATGAAAGAAAGAAAGCTTCCAGTTGTTATCCACTCTCCAAAAGGCCTGTTAAAGAGCCTGTGTTTTATCTGTAAAGCAGGTAGAAGAACTCTTTGAACATCTAGTTTAAGTAGAAAGTGGCTCAACTGAAGCCAAGAGGGCGTAGAGGGCTGAATTTAAGTCACTGCTACAGTTTTCAACAGCCTCTGTCATGGTTGTGAAAGCAGCCGCAGGCAATTGCTCACTAAGTGCAGTCAAGGTTGCTGGCCAGTGTGACAAGTGGTAAAAACATTGGTGCCAGCATTACAAGGACAGGCTAGTGTCGTTTCAAATTTAATTAGAAAGTGGTTGGACACTGCATACGAGACGGAGTAAACAGTCAGGGCCAACAGTGGTGTGGTTGTAGACTCGAGGTGTCTTGTTCTGCACAAGTTAGTCTTGTTTTTGTTCTGGTGTGTCAGAGGAATCGCTACATTTACAAGCACTAAAGTATCAGGGTCACTGTTTTTTCTGGGGCACATTCATCAAAGAGGAAATGAAGAACTTGGTAAAAGATTGAAGTAAAAATTCTTACATCTCATAAACATTTTACAAATGCAAAACTGAAGGCAGTGTGTTTTATTCCTTCATACTCTGGAAAATGCTTCCATGAAGTATCCATCCATCCATCTGGTATATATGCTGCTTATCTTCTTTAGGGTAGTGGGGGTGGGAGGGGGGGGGGGGGGGGGTATTAATTATATCATAATTTCATTTGTTTATCTGTCTTTTTTGGTTTCACGGAGTGGCTTGACAACAATAACTTTGAGACAGAGTTGCAGGCAAGATTGGGAAAGGCTGGACCGTAGGTTTAAGAAATAATAATGATGGACACGAGCAGACAAACAACAGAATAAGGCACTTATGAGCATCATTGTGAGAGTGTGTTTTAACTACTTTTTAGCCTAAATTCACCTGATGCAGTTTAACACATTTTAGTTTCAGGCTTAACCACATTCTTGGGGATGACATGCAGCAAAGGGCCAAGGATGGGAGTCGAACCGGCAGCCGCTGTAGCCTCTGAGCTAAACCAGTCCTCCATGATGTGACTTTTGATAAGAAAATAAAACGGTGTATGACCCCATTTGTCAAAATTATAGTTCTAAGCTTTGCATTAAAATATACTAAACTCGTGTCACAATTCGAATGACGTGTGTCAAATTCAGTATTTAATAACCTGAGATAGACCAATGGCCGCCGACAAGGGGGTATAGGTGGGCCCTCTAATTATAAAAAAAATGTGTGACACATTTATATATCATTTGTGAGACTCATAAAACCTGAAAAATGTTACAATTTTCCATGAACGAGTGATGGTCAACAATTTTCTCTCACGTATTATATATAAAATGGTTTGGTCTGACTGGTTGCCATAGCAATGTACATGTTTCGCGCCTAAAGGCTAGCTAGGGAAGTGTCAACATGGCCTGTCATCTGAAATCGGGAGCTCAAAAAAGAAAAGTAAAGAGAAAATGAGAGTTGAATATTAAACATTTGGCGCGCCAACAGCACAACACCCTAAGGTAGGATTTTGTGGAATTATTCGGATATCGTTGTTTGGAGTTTTACGCATGGCGTAAATGAGTTTTGATGCACTGCAGGGCGGTGCATGTGTCTTTGTTTACAATACAAATATGAGTAAGATTGTGACATTCATTTTAGTTATTTGTTTGTGTGTGCACAGTTAATAGACAGGCAGACTTTGGATAGGCTGTTATTTCATTCATTTTATTTGTGACATTGTGACAGACGTTTAATCCCTTACATTTAATACAATTCAAATGTGATCACCTAGATTGTGTGCGCACAATTAACAGGCTGTTCTGACTTCTCGTTGCGTCTGCACTTCTTCTCATTATTGATTTTATTCCTGACGTTGTGATAGCCATTACTACCGAAAAATTACCAGTGGACAGTCATCTGTTGTGTTGTCTGTGTTGTTGCTAGGCGCTGTCCGGCGCTGCCAGGTGCTGAAGTCTCTCACCTTGACACGTGAAACCTTGTTGTCCTTGCCTGTAGTCAGGTGTTTTAAGCTTTTGAATATTCCTAGGACAAAGTCAATTACAGACTACATTTATATCGAATGTGTTTTGTACCAGAGCTGTTATTATTGAAAAAACAAAACTTGCATATAAAGTAGCTCTAATGTCATGAGAATCGATTATTTGAATATTAAAAAAATCCTGGCGCTGTGCATGAGCCTGCATGGCCTTCGCATTAAAGGCAGGAGGTGTGTTTGTATTTGGTGGTGAGGCTAACCTTTTGGCTCTTGCCTTTGTAGTGTGCAAATGGAATGCACTCGGTATGTGCTTTAAGCTTTCAATGCGCGGTCAGGACAGGGGATGCTCTCAGGATACTCTTTTCCCGGGCCTGGGCGAGATACACGGCAGTGCTGGATAAACCTGTTCAAGTCCAGGAAGATGAGTTGATAAAGACATCTCATATAGAAGGGTAATTAAAAGTGCGTTACATAATCCAAAAAATATAATAAAGACAAAATACAGCATCAGACAAACGCAAGTTTTTATAGATTTTGTGCTTGATGCGGATAATAATTTAGCATGTTGAATATGCTGTTAATTCACCCAGTGAAAATGCAGGAATCAGTGGACACAATATGAGCCTTTTACCACAGTATATCCACTATTCGATAGAATACTGTGTATAGCTGTTAAATAAATAATATGTCTGTGCTCACTGTCCTACCCAAACCCCAATTCCCAGCCGTTGCACCAGGAGGAAGATGTCAAAAGAAGTACAGTCCACAGTGTACTTTTCCACTGAGCGCACAGGCCACAGAGGCCATTCTTTTGAACCTGTGCTGGAGGAAAGTTATGCCTCAAGTCATGTTTATGTATCATCCATTAGCTCAGGATAGAAACAGTACAGAGGTGCCCGTATCAGTCTGCTTGGACCCAGATGACTGATGAGTCAATCTACCGCAGAAAACTGGCGAGGCTGCTTTTTTGATGACTCAAATTTGACGCTTGAACAGAAACATTGACTTTTAACAATGTGACGATGAAGGAAATGAGAATTGATCTGTTGAGTCGAATGGCAGGGGACTGCGATCCGTGCACCCTCCGTTAAGATAACATCTAATGTCAATGCATCTAATAACAGAGGGCCAACTGAGGACAGTCCTCCTGCAGTCTACAGAGTGCAGATCCTTTGACAGGCAGCGTGTGTGTGTCAGTAATACAGACCATAATTGTATTATCCACACAACAACCTGTGACCTGTGAAAAAATGTGTCACATTCTTTCAGCAACATTAAGAATCTCTTTAAAGCTGTGAATTCTGGCTGTATACTGTATGCTAAATCCCGCATTTATCCAATCAAAGTGAAGCACCCTTAGCAAGGCCCAGGTCGGCCATCTTTAGAGCTCTCATCATGCTAAACAAGTGTGCATGTGGCTGTAATAAGAGTCGTACTCTGCATCTCTAGAGATCAGATGTGAGGTCTGTTTCTTAAAGCATTTTCCAAATGAAAAATGTGAAAGTATAAAAAACATGTCAAACTATGTATTTAGTTAGCGTGGCAGGCTTATTAACTTGGCAGTATAATAGTGCTACTTCGCAAGGCCACTGGCATGTTAGCTAACGAAAGGTCATATTAGGAAGACACCTCCAGGACTCACACGTCCACTGAGTGAGAGCCAAGTCGCTGCCTAATTAGAGTAAAGAGTGACATTAGCGACTCCGTTCTGCTCTTTATTTGGTCGGGGAAGTTTACTGTTCATTAATTCCATTCAAACTTGTGTTAGATACATTAACTGTTTGAGAATGCAAACATTAACGCAAACATGGAACCACTGTATAACATTCAGTATGCATTCGTAAGCATTCAAATCATTCAAAAGCTATGTAAAATATACATTTTAGATTTTAATACTTTCATAATGTGGCTAGCTCTACTCTGAAATACACCATATCATATATAAAGACATTGGATACACATGAAAATATTATTATTGTTAATTTATTATGAAATATTTTTTTAAACGTATGAGCTTCACAATTTCAAACCAGTTAGCTGGGAATTAAATGAATTCAAAACCTAGCTAGCTTTAGCTTACACAAGCTAGCTAAATATTTTATACGTTTCTGATTTCAAAACCAGTTACCAAGCCAGCAGGGAACGTTACCATAACATTACCTACAATTACGTTTGAGAGAAAACGTTTTAATCTAATATTTATTAAAGAACATTTTAAGGATGTTTATCATTTCAAAGAAAGTTCTTGTAACATTAAAACTTAAACTAAGACAAAACGTTTTAACTGCAACGTTCTGAAGATATTTTCAGGATGTTATTGAGGCCTGGGATGTACGAACGTAACCTTTTATAAAACATTTGCTTCATGTTACATAAAAACAAAAGTAGAACATGCTCACTGCAACATTCTGAGGATCTTTTCAGGATGTTAGTACGGCCTGAACTATCAGAACGTGATTTATAAAATGTTCCTGAAATGTGATTTGAACATTCTTGCTGCAACTTTCTGAAAATGTTTTCAGAGAACGTTCTCCTGCTATTAAAAGGAACTTTCTGGGGAAACAAATAAAAACTTACTGGAAGATCGCACGTAACATTCTCAGAACGTTCTTAGAACAAAACATTTCTAACTGGGTAGCTGGTAATGAAATGAGCTCAAAACCTAGCTAGCTTTAGCTCACACCAGCTATTAAATCTGGGAAAAATTGCAAAATGATTCAAAAAAGTTTTAGGGTTTTAATTTCAAAAGTAGTCAGCTGGAAATTAAATTAAACTCAAAATGTAGCTAGCTTTAGCTTAGACCAGCTAGCTAAAATTTGGTAAAATCTGCAAAATTATTTAAAAATTGTATAAGGTTCTAATTTCAAAAGCAGTTAGCTGGAAATGAAATGATACTCAAATCCTAGCTAGTCTTTAGCTTATACCAGCTAGCTAAATCTGGTAAAAATGCATAACAAACATTTTATGGGTTCTTATTTTAAAAACAGTTAGTTGGACATAATTAAACTCAAAACTTAGCTAGCTTTAGCTTACACCAGCTAGTTAAATTATTAAGGTTCTAACTTCAAAACCAGTTATCTGAAAATGAAATAAAAAACAAGATTTGACTAGCATTAGCTTACAGCCGCTAGCTAGAACTGGTTAAATCTGCTAGCAAACATTTTGACAAGATTTTGTACTTCAGTATTAAATCTGAAGTCCATTATTTCAGAAATATTTAATTGTGGAGTTAAGCTGTCAGTTAAATACTGGTCATTTGACCCTTACGTAAAGATATAAGTTGAATGTAGTCTTTCTTTAGCTTTGTCTGAAAGCTACATTAGCACCTGCTAATCAAACTTATGGTTCAGACTCTTTCCATGGAAATACACGCAAGTCATCTTTTTGTCATCTTTGTCACAAAGGTCACCTAAAAACTGATGTTACTGTGTCTCCCTCTCAATTTAAGTAATAGCCTTTAAAATAACTTCCAGCTTCACAGCAGAGGAAGAAAAGTGCTTATCCACGAGAAACACTGAGGATGCCGCCTGGTTGTTTTTTTTCTGTCAAGTTGGAGCGCTGGTATAATTTGAGGGTTTGCCTATGGAGTCTCACCTTGATGATTGCACTTTTGAATTCTCAGCATGAGGAAAATAAGAAAATTATACCTTCATGCCTGAAGCTCAATAATGGGCCCTGCTTTGCACAGATGAACTAGAGGGTGGAGTGTTTGCATGCGAGGTGAGCCGCAGCGGAGCTTGGAACAGTCAGTTTGCTCATGATGCGTGATGTGTGTTTGACAGATTTTACAAAACGGGTCAGGATGCGTTTTTTCTGCCCAAGTCCGATAATTATATCTCTTGTTATTGAGGCACTGTAAAGAAGAAAAGTATCCGTGCTGGAATCAGTTAATTATCTTTGAGGCAAACACATCTATACGTGTTATTAACCTACAGAGAAAAGTGGGAATAAGTGGATCAAAATGTCAGAGCTGACAAAAGGATTACACTCACAACTTGATAGCACTTCAACACTTGCAGCGCGATAATGGTAAAATGACATTTTTGCATAATGCCGGCAGAGATCAGTGAAACACAGACTTCATGCCGGGGAGTTGTAACTCAGATAATTGGGTCCTAAGAAAAGACGTTTTTTATTTTTTCTGCGGTTCAATGCGAGGCTTGTCTCCGCCGTACAAAATGCCGTCGGCGTCGAAGGATTCCTTGTCCAATCTGAGGAAACATCTACCTCATTTAAGGGCAAATTTATGGTTTCTGCCACTCTGCAGCTTTTTTGCTTTGTTCCATTTACCATCCATACTAACTGCAAGCTGCGGCGGAGGAGCAGTTTATCAAGTGAGGATGGATGGTCTTAGAGGAGCTATTTAATATTTTGAAAAATAACCCCCGCTGAAATGAGTTATTCTTTTAAAGCTTCGCCTCAGCAGACAGGTTGAACTTAAAAACACGCTTTTATTCTAAACATATTCAAATTACATTTGAAACTGAAGATTGAATATTGTTTGTGGACAAACAGCTTTACATAACTGCTCAGATAATATATGCATAAGTAGCATTTTCTGCGTTCATTCTGAATATTTAAGGTCGGAAAGTTTCCGCCTTACTCACTGTGTTATCTATCTTCATGCCGAGGTGGATATCAATTAGGTGAGCGAACCATGTAATTGATTTCCACCCTGTTACCTTTAGCTCTGGTATTTGGGATGTTCAGACAGCCCTGTCTTTTTCTGCCGCCTTGTGTCAACACCTCCACACGTACATGCACTTTATTACAATCATGGGAATAAATATGATCTATGTAATCCATTTAGGCCACATGTGCCGCTCCTCATTGTCCTTTCATTAACTCCCACCAGGTCATTACCGAGTCCGTTTTACAGCCATTACAATGAAATCAGATTTGAGGACAAATGAGGCTTTTGTCCGATCTAAATGACTGTCTGATCCGCGCTGGCTGCCACCTGAGCAGCCATTCCTCTCACGTATCAGGGAAAAAAGGTTGTGTGCACCTCTTGCTCTCGGCAATTTGAATAATTCACTCAGATGTGCGCACGCGATTTGGTCCTGCGACCTGTGTCTGTGCGGTCTAGCTCACTGTATGCGCCGAGGAGATAAGGACGTGAATCACGGCTGAGAGATACCTCGGGGAGCCTCAGAGAGAGAAGTGGAGGGGGGAGGGGGGCCAACACGGGGTCAACTACCTGCTCCGAGTATGACAACTGGTGCCAGGGAGATGCGGACGACTTACAAGATAAGACTGGTTTTTTGATAGGTCGAGTTTTGAGAGACGACGATAAGCTGGGATTTGAAGGTTTTGCGCTCCTGCTTGACCCTGCACGTTGAGAGGAGAATGAAACCAATCCAAAACCGAGCCAAGAAAAAGGAAGCGAGAGCAAATCAAATATCAGAAAACATTGGCCTTGTTACTTTAAGTGCATATTTTCTCTTGTTATTTGTGTTTCTGTGTGTAAGTCTCCCTGCCCGTCTGTCTCAGTTTCTCTATCCATCTCTCTCTTTCTGACCCACTTTCTCGGCCCATCCGGTCAGCGAGTCTGGTTCTGCTCGAGCTTTCTGCCTGTTAAAAGTTGAAGGTTTTTCGTTGCCACTGTTGCGGTTGTGACGCACAGCTGGACGGTTCCTAGTTCGAATCCTGGTTCAGATGTAGGGGGGCTTTCCATGTTCTCCCCTTGCATGCGTTGGTTCCCTGTGGGTACTTCCTCTCGTTTGGTTCACTGGTTACTCTAAATCACCTGTAGGTGTGAGTGTGAGCGTGAAAGGTTGTCTCTGTGTGTCGGCCCTGTGATTGACTGGCGGTCAGTCCAGTGTACCCCGCTTCTCGCCCAATGACAGCTGGGATAGGCTTCAGCCTCCCCGTGACCCTGAGCAGGAGAAGCGGTATAGGTAATAGATGGATGTTGCAATATAAAACAGAGGACAATCTAGACCTGCTCTTTTTACAAAGTCAAGTCAACATTATTGTCATTCATCCACATGAAAGATATACCGCTGGACGACATGTCCATGAAAAATAGTGCACATAACAAAACAACACACAACACAAGACAAAGACTGGTGCCACTCACTCACTGTGCACTTCCCAACAAAGGTTACAACAAGAGGAGAGGCACAGGCTCTCGTGATGTCACGCATTGACGGCTGCAACTCCCCACTGGCAGGCCGTCCTGCATGCACATTCAAACCTCTGCAGACGATCCAGAACGCAGCAGCTCGTCTGGTCTTCAATCAACCCAAAACAGCACACGTCACTCCGCTGTCCGTATCCCTCCACTGGCTCCCAGAAATAAAAAACTTGTCCCCCCCAAACCTGTCTAGGGCAGCGCCGGCCTTAGATTTAGCGCTATATAAATAGAGATTGATTGATTTATTAGAAACGAGGCAGAAATAGTCATTCTAATAAGGTGTTGTAAGACATTTCCACCTTTTTGTCCTCATTTAATCCTTGGAGGAGCTGAATGAAATGTAATTTCAGGTATTCTTATTAAATTCAGCCTCGATTTAAGGCTCAGCGTGTGACATAAATACCAGCAGCTGCTTCATTTGCATCACATTACATTAAATAAAATTAGCCAAATATCTCATTCCTTGTCTGTGTTTTGTGCACCAGCTGTCTTGTCTAACTTCCCGGTAATATTTTAGCCCCTCGCGTTCTTATCTTTGCAATAAAAACCTTATTAATGTTGAATGGAATTTTAAACTGCGAGACATCACGGCTCACGCTCTGTAGCTACAGTGTGCTGGTGAATTTTTCGCCAAGAAACTGCGAGCATCTTTGTGTTCCTTTTGAACGTTGTAATCCAGAAAATGAGATGAAGTGTGAAATGGACGAGCAGCCCCGCAATCACAATGGAAACCACGACTGTTTTTTCCACTGATGGAGGGAAAAATGTTCTGTGAAAGATCTCGTGTTTTTGCATGTACGCGGTAAATCCTGCAGAAAGATAAGTGTGAGTCTGTTTGCTCGGATGTCATTCATAAAAGCAGTGATCCACAGATAGAGAGAGAGAGAGGGAGAATAAATTCTGACTGGAGGATGGAGTGATGAATGTACCCTCTTTTCTCTCCTCTTTATTATTCTGTCGACATAAACTATGAAGGGTTACTCATGGAAATAAAGAGGCACAAAGGGAGGTAATTTTACTTGCAGCCCGTAGGTCCAATAATTTGTTTTCTGCTCCTTCAGGGTTCTCACGTACTCTGAAGGCAGCGCCGCTCGACGCTTCAAGGTTAACACTGAAGTGCTGTTTTCATCCACACATTCCTGGAAAAAGCAGAGTGCCTCAGTCACTAAAAGCTCCTGTCTCTGTCTGCTGCTCTGCATGCGCGCGTGAATGTGTATGTGTGCGTGCGCGCACAAGAGCGTGTGTGCGCATCCTTTCTTTCTGGCTACACACATGCATCGTCTATCAAAAGGCCGCTGTGATCCCTGAAGTGGAAAGAGGAATGTTATTCCACCACAAACTGTAGCGAATACAAACACTGGCAGGCTCTGTTTAGCCCTGGCATCGGGCTAAGTTATGCTAAATCGCAGTCATGCTATCATGGAGGCTTACCTTGAAGAACCCCTGTGCAGAATGTGTCCTCAAAATATTGATACCTCTCTTCCCCCAATTCTGCTGCATGTCTTTCTACTGATATTAAATACAATCAACAGTTTCCCCGATCGCAGATCATGCCCTTTTAAATCATCCGTTAACTTCCTGCATGTTGCTACACTGACGCGATTAGCGAGGCAGAAAGCCTCTTACGCTGATGGACAGCTAACATCAACGCTAACCTGGGATGTGTGGAATTGCTGTCACACCTAACCAACAGGAGGTCTACCTGACATGACAACTTTGAATTCCGTCCATGCTGCTTGGAAGCTTTTTGATCATTACTGTGGGAAAAAAAAACATGTGGGCTAAAAAAGTGGGTGTTAGCTTGATGCTATCAACGAGAGTCTGGAGAAGATGAGCCGTATAGCATTGTTTCCCCTTTTTTCTGCATCTTTTTCCCCCCAACTGAAATGTTCAAATCATACTTAATGACGGGTGTCTTTTTGAAATTCCCCTCATGTGGCCATTTCCCTGCGATGCCACACTTTTCAGACACAGAGGGTTGCGCAAATTAGCTCGCCGCCTGTCATCAGATAGGAGCTACGTAGGCCGAGCGTGTCAGCGATGTTGTATTTGACAGTCTGACAGCCCAAAATGCTTTTTACCCAGCATGCCTCCCAGCTTTCTCCTTTCCATCTGTGCTGTTATCCACTAGCTTCTTTAGATAACGCTTTTCTCCCCACAATCATCCCTTTGCTTGGTATTGATTATGTTTCTGCTTGAGTGCAATCAGGCAAAAGGCTTTTTCTGTGGGAAATTACATCGCCTCTATTCTCCCGGTGAACTTATTGGTTAATACGCTTGTTGTTTGAGGTGAATTAGTCTCTGGCACTTGTTCTGCTCAGATACTTACTTACTAAATTACTAAAGCTTAACTCAAGGTCCTCTTATATTTACTGTAAAAGCTGAGGAGAAAGGGACTAAGTGGATGTTTTTACAGCTACTGTTCAGAAGTCGCTAAGATGCCTTTATTTCCCCCCGCCTGGCAACACAATAAATCAAAAGTCACACCTCACATCTTGCAACAGATCTGCCTGTTTAATACTTCAACAGTCCAGTCAGCCAGCAGTTTTGATAGTACACACAGTTTCAGATATATTCCTGCAGAAAAGGAATGACTCATAACTCACTTCTCTCTCTCTGCATGTGTGCTTTTATGTCCAACGCCTGTCAGGAATCACAGCATGCATAATCTCATATTATACCACCCCACTCAACTGTACTGTATGAAACTTTAATGGTCATTGTACTGTAGATATTAAATTGAGAGGGTTTACTCGGAACAGCAGGACAAAGATGTTCTTTTAACTGTGACAGGAGGAGCGTTAAATCATCACACTTGAGCTGCAGGAAGCATGGCTGAAAAGTAACGCAGAAGAATCATTTATGAATTAAACAATAAACTTCATGAGGGATGTAAATATAACGGTGAATTTTGTAAGAGATTTTCTACATTATATATAGTTTATAGTTGTGGTTCCAATATGTCAGTGTAGGGAATGTTGAATTTTCAGGTATTTAAGTCATTAGCTTAGCATCAGTCATTCTCATGTGGGATTAATTTAGCAGAAATCGACTGTTTAATCCTCATTAGGACACAAATACGGGTGGGACAAAATATCGAAACGGCAATATATCGTCATCCTGACTTGTGCAATACAATTATCGTTATACTGGCGCCATATATCGGTATTTTAATTTACAAATATTCAACGCTCAAAACAGATTTCCCTGCGATTTTGACTCAGCGTGTCACTGCTTCATGACTCCTCATGGTGCCGTTTATGCCATGAATGAAGGTAATGTGAACGTTAACTAAATGGCCAAAGAAGAAGAAGACATTGAAGACATTGTTGTGTATACATTGTTTCATCTCAGTTTGTGTCAAATTCTGTGAAACTGACACCAAATTGCAGTAAATAAATACATGAATCCTGCACTTTACCTTTTTGGGGGTATTTTGTATTCTTTAGTTAATCAGATATCATGATGTATCATATGTTTGTCTTGCAATATATCAATAATTGCAGAATCGCTGTATCACGATATTATCTTTATCGTGGACGTATCGTATTATATCGTAACGCGTATCGTATCGCGTATCATATCGCGTATCGTATTGCGCATCGTATTGTATCGTATCATATCGTGTATCATATGGTATCGTATTGTATCGCATCGTGTATCATATGGTATCGCATCGTGTATCATATGGTATCGTATTGTATCGCGCCGCGTATCATATTGTATCATACTGTATCATATCGTATCGTAGCGTGCATCGTGTCGTATCGTATCGTGTATCGTATCGTTATGGCAAAAATTGGCAAAATTGTGATTTCAAGTTACATATTTTTTTTGTAACGTTGACTTCAGTTTATTGAAAAGAAAAGTGACTGAAAAAACTGTGACAGTCTGGTACATGATGAAGAAAGTATAAGAAAAAGGTGCACTAGTTCAGCCAGGAAAAGCTTTAAGATGGATCGAAGGAGGTGATGAACAAAAAGTCCTGCTCACCCCACACTTTATTATTTGTGAAATTCTTTCTTAATATGTCTGTTAAAGCAGTTTGACCTAAAGAAACCCTTTCTCCCTTACATGTAAGCTGAATTCCTCATCTCTGCTGGTTATGTCAACTGCACGTCTTCCTCCAGTGTGCATCGCTGAGACACACAATGAACCAGGTTGCGGATTGCATGTGTGAAATGTCACTTTGAATCAGTGAGGTCAAATCAGGTCAATTTTATTTATGTAACCAAATATCACAAATCATACATTTGCCTAAAGGAGGCTGACATTCTGTGGAGCATGAGACGTCTTCAACGGCCCTCACCACATGTTCTAGTTGGGTTATACCAGTGTGGTGCCAGAATGTGACTTTCATTTTATACGGTTATTAATATTTGATCCTCACATTACTTATACTAATCATCACTTTAAATATGTATTTTAAAGATTTTGTAAAATAACTGTACTTTATTTTAACTTAAAAGGAATTGTTGTTTGCTGTTTGGATAATCTGTGTGTTGGTTGGTTGGTCTTCAGAGATGTGGACTTGAGACTTGGTGACTTGGACTCGATTCCACTTGAGTCACTGTTTTGATGACTTGCGACTTGACTTGACAAAAAATTAATGACTTGAGACTCGACTTGGACTCGAGGCATGATGACTCGGATGACTTGCGTGTGTCCATAAGTTTGAATGTTAGCTGTTAAATAAGTATAAAATGGTTAAATGTTTTCAAGTTTCTGTCAAACTATCAAGTCTGTAAGCAGCGCAAACTGGGAATCATGATTGGACGACTCAAAAAGCTCCCAGGTATGTGATTGTCATAATTGGATGCCTGGCTGTCAGTCAAACTCCTCATGGCAACACGCAACATCAAAGCCCCCAAAGAGAAGCCTCATCAGTCGTACTTTTTATTATTCAATACGGTCTCAGACCAGACCATCATCATGGCTGCGTCTGTGCAAAGATAATACGGATACAATTCACTGTCATACTGACATACAGTGCTGGATATCGGGTGGAAAAAAAGTGACTTGATTCGAGACTTGACTTGATTTGACTTGCCCAAGAAAAAATGACTCTAGCCTTGCTTGAGACTTGGACCAAATGGCTTGTTGGTCTTCTACCTTGGGGCAGGCTAAAATGCTCATCAATACTTGGATACATTTCTGTTTCCTCTTTTCTTTTATGATCCTCTGACTTTACATCTAGTGCCACCAGCAGGAGTTTACACTTGTCCTTTGAAGTGTCTCACATTTGATCACATTACTTGGCACACATTTTTTGTACAAACACTCATGGACCCCAGAGGATGATTCTTTGCAACTTTAGTGATACCCTGAAATTTTCAGTTGCGCCACCATAAGCTTCACATTCATTCTTAGGTGAAAGCAACATCATGTTTCTTACAGGATTAAGTTTTCAACACGCACCTCAATCAGGGTGTAATATTTGGTTTATAGTCAAATCCATTCAAAACTAATCCCATCTACCTCTGTCTTACTTGTTTAATTGTGTTGGTTTAGTGCATTGACTTGATGGACGACGTGTCTCCACCTCCTCTCATTGTACAAGAGTAAACCAAAATACCCCCCGCAGTGGGCGCTGCCATCTTGCCCATTTGGAGCAAGAGTCTATATTGACGTATTGACCCATTCCTCTAACCAAAAACTCCCATTAAGCTTCCGTCACGTCACGGCTTCTTCTTCTGTTGGCCTGAAGCAGACGTTCACAGATATGGAAACTTCAATGACTGTAGTGATTGTTTTAGTTACGTCTCCTCTCGCTGTTCCTCCTCTACTCTGCTAATCCAGGACAGACCGGCTGCAGGAGACCGATTTGTCAACAGAGCTGTCAATCATCCTTTATACAGCATCAAATAACTAATTTAAAATTAACTTCTCAGAAAAATTAACACTTGGATATAAATCAGCATGATAAGAACTAACTACAATGACAGAAACCATGTTTGAGAAACATTTATTTGGAGTCTATTTTGATTTTATAGTTTGACTCATGTCCCATCTGTTAACATTGAGGAGGCGGGCTTTATGACCTATACTGCAGCCAGTCAGCAGGGGGCGATAGAGATGTTTTGGCTTCACTTTTTATACAGTGGTCTAGTGTTGAGACGCAAATGCTAGCATGCTAACACTCTGAGATAAGTTGGTAACTTGCAGAACTTAGACATGTCAGCATGAAGGCGGTTTCTCGTTTGTAAAAGACTACAACACTGTATGCAGAGTAATGACTGTTGTGTTTTTCAGATAAACAAAAGATGAAAGGAACGACTGGGACCAGGCCACGCAAAGTCACCAACACTCCATTGTTATAACCAAGGCCGGTAAATATCTCACATTTTTTATGTTGATTTTCAGCTCTTTTAAAGTCGCTGGTGTCACATTTGCATCATTCAAACCAAACATCTTCAACACAAACTAGTTAAATCAGCCTCCTTCTGTTTTTACTCTCCTTCCTGTGTGTTCTTCTCATTACGTCCCCGGGATGTGACACTGGTCAGGGGGCTACTTCTTTGAGCCAATTAGGAAAAATCCAATGCAACACAAACACACACACATAAAAACACGATCTAATCGCACAATATATCATACATTATTAAGCAGAGGTTTGAATAAAACATAAAGGTTAGTGGTTGCCAAATTATCCTCACAGGAAAAGTGTAAAAAACTGTGAACATATTTGTATGGTGCCGCCCTGCAGATAAATTAATGGGACTTAAGATTTAGTGTTATGCTTTTCAGCAGCAAAACAGGCTCTATAATGGTCATCTGCTACATATGCATAATGCATTGGGGGTAATTTTCTGTTCCTACTCCCGAAAAGGTGAAATATTTCAGTCAAACCTCTGCAATAGTCACTTTCAAACATTGGTATTTCTTTGTAAGTGTGACTCAGGACATTTGGAAACATTTGATTTAAAGCCGCCCTGGTATTAAAGTAAAATATCGTGTTGGAAATTGCTCTTTCCATTAACCACGGGGTAAGATAAAGGCAATAGGAAAACAGCAGAGGACAGAGGCTAATACTACCTCGAGGAAATATAGTTGTTTCACAGTTTAACAGAGATTTACTGCCAATGACTGCGCTCCCCGGAGACGGCACCAGCGCTCCAGTAAGACACAAAATGGTAGTAGATAAAGCTCTCATCAATAAGTCATTGGAGATCAGCTTAGTGTTTGTTGGGCGGGAAACGCGGCTAATCACGTAAATGGAGTCAAAGTATTGGCTGTTGGAGGCGTTAAGGAAAACGAACGACGTGTGAGGGAAACTGTGATGAGCAGCACAGATGCGAGACAGAAGCGCATCTGTACTTAAAGTGGCTTTAAAGATTCATGGGAGGCTTTTCACTCTTGTCTTCTTTTTTACATTGATCATTTATTTGGCTGAACTCAAGTACTCAATTGATGTACATTAAAAGTATGTGAATATTAAAAAAGTTATTTTTTTTTAACCCATAATGCTGCTGCTTTGAGGAGTGTCTTGATGATAAAGAAAGCCTGATGGAACCAGATGGTTCATTAGCTAAAGTTTAGAATACAGCTCATTAGCATGCGCTAAAGTTGTCTATCACTCATTTTAAATTCTTTAAAGCTCCTGTGAGGAGTTTTTCACCGGTTATGAAACGGACTTAAATTAATTGTGATGACTCTATATGAGCTACATAAGCAAACCAGACCATCAGCGACATGATTGATTATTTATATATGGTTATTTTTAATGCCTGAAACTTCTGGCGGGGGGGATAGGTGTCAGACGAAGGGATTAACTGCACGCTGCCTTTATTTACATTTTCCATGGCAAAAATGTAAAGGGAGTGACACATGATGAGATTTTTGTGTTAAAAACCACCACTTACGCATGTACAGGACAAAAGAGATCAGGGGCACGGCTTTGTCCACAGGGGGCGCCAAAATCAACACAAGCCAAAAGTTCCTCACAGCAGCTTTAAAGTCGAGCTGAAACGGCATTTCGAGAGTGTCTAGCTTCCGTATTGT
The DNA here is from genome assembly GCF_022749685.1 of Semicossyphus pulcher. Taxonomy (NCBI): domain Eukaryota; kingdom Metazoa; phylum Chordata; class Actinopteri; order Labriformes; family Labridae; genus Semicossyphus; species Semicossyphus pulcher. The sequence goes on along the minus strand of NW_027211670.1, from coordinate 14,954,348 downwards.
GACGTATTTCCGAGTGAAACAGGACGTGACATATTATTGGAGGGATTTGATTTGATCGTTGAGAAGTGGGCGTAGACAGACGTTCTCCACAGCGCAGTAGCTAGCTAACTGACCAAGCATTCTTGGTGCTCTGCGGCTAAATGTTGCAGATTGATTGGTTGAAATTGTTTGGTGCTAACTTATGTAAGCACGAGTGAAATTTAGTTTTACCGGAAGAAAAAATGATCGGATTTTGATATAAGAATACGAAGAAATTGATTTTCTGTATTTTTTTGGGCCTATATTGTCAAATAGATGCACAATATTACCGGGGATGTGATCTAAAAGGATTAAAATGACATTTTTCATTTCACCTTGACTTTAAGTAAAGATAATGAATACCACTAAAAGCACTAAATAAGCAGTTTCACACTAACATTTGTTTTTCTCTGACACTGTGTAAACAGGGTGTGTTGGGGAGCGGCAGCTAACATTAGCTCAGCTTATTTCTCGTGGCTCAGCTTGTATTTAGGTCAGGATTCCTTCACTGTTCATGATTCAAGAGGTATGTAAAGGGAGCCGAATTATTGCAGGTCCCCTCCTCTCTTAAAGAAACAGATTCCATGATTACAAGAAACATTGAACAAAGCAGTTTCAGGTTAAAAATCAGTGTTTTGCCAATGTGTTTTGGTGGATACAGGATGTGTGGTGAAGGTACTTCGAGCCCAGCTGCTTCTAAGATCCATTTATTGACGTAAAGCTTTGGTTAACAATTTCCTTATCTTTAGAGGATAAGTAGGAGTCCACTTTTGCTGTTACTTTAATGCCCAATGAAAGTTTTTATCTCAAAAGAAATAAACGCAACTTAAATAATGCTTTGCAGAGGGACTTGGGCGCGTACCCAGGCATGGAGGATCCCAGCTCGAGATCACTCAGCCCTATTTTTCCCTCAATATTCTTTAATGACACATCAGTGATTTGTGTATATTCGTGACATACTCCTTTATATGCTTGTGGTAAATGTTACCAGTAGAATAAACATTACATGCATTACAAATCACTCAGAGTATGTTGTTTTCTAACCATGGTAAGAACATGTTAGCATTGACGCCTGTTCAGAAAAATGCAATAGAGAACTTATATAAATTCCCTTTACCTTTTATTCAGTCAAGGCTGTGCTGGAAATACAGACTGGCCTTGCGCCTTGCTTGAATAAAGACCAATCCTCCCTGGCAACAGCCGAACGGCTGCTCTGTAGGCAGGGTTGAATTCCAATATGGGGCGACACATATCACAGTTGACACAGGCAAATTGAAAGCATAGGTTGTAGTGCATGTGCGACGTGTCCCCAGCTGGAGTAACCAAATGATCCTTCAAACCCCTCCCCCGGCTCAGGAGCGGAGAAGAAGCCTCGCAAATGAATGAAACAACGTGCCCTCTGGCGGCCATGTTGGAGGCCCCGTGCTTCTGGTAACACCATCTGAGAACAGCTGATCCCATTTGTAATCTCATGACTTGGCCGCCTCGACAATATGGCTAATTTCTGTGTGTTTCTAGTTGGAGGGTGGAGATTTAATTACTGCTACATCTGTAATATTGCCTCACACTGCTAAAATGGCTCCACGCTAACTTTTCTAAATGCATTTATAACTTTGACGCCTTAGGCAATACTATTATTGTTATTATGGAGGCATGATGATGCTGATGTTGTGTTTAATCACTATATGAAAACATTCATGCATCATTAAATTGTAATATAATTAGGATAATTAAGAAAAAATACTGGAGGGCGTGTATCATCTTATGGAGGTATTCATTAGGAATGACTTTTGTTAGTCATTTGCAAACTGCGAATTGGCATGATTTCTTATTTGGTTTCTTTATCTCTCTGTTTGCTTTGAATCAGAGACTCAAAGAACCCTTTCTTTCCAATCCTGTCATTGCATTGGTTCCTTATTTGTCTGCTTGAGAGGTAACAAGACAGACATCGAAAAGGGAGCAGTTTTAAGCATTCCCCATGTGAAGGTACTTTAACTGTGCAGCTCCGACTACGAAGGCAGAGCGACCCCTTGATAATGACGTGTATCATTCATACGTCTGAGGAGACCTCGGTGGCTGACGGTGAATCGTGTTGGACTTGAATGCAGCTCTCGTGTGACCAACTCCATGTATGCAAATAACATTTCGTTGGTGACTGATGCACTGCTCACTAATACAATCATTTTAGCCGCTATATGACATGAAAATTGCTGTGAATATGTGTGAATGTGTGATGATCTTGTCACAGGAAAAATGGCGGTCAAGGTCGTCTTTTAACCGTCTTTAAATCAGAAAAATGCTCACTTGGTTGTCTTAAAGCTCATTGGATATCTCAAAAACCTTTTGAGAAAATTCTAATGAAACTTCGTGGAAGGTTAGGCGATAAGTGAAAGAGAAATTGCCATATTTTTTTTTTGTAATAATAAAACCATCAAGCTCCTTCTTAGGTTATTTGTGTCGGTCCACAGACGTCAGCCAACACTTTAGTTTCTACATTTGCAGTTCAGGAGCTCGGAGCGAAAGCATACTGCTTTAGAAAGTGCCAGTGTTCTGAAGTTACAATCGTTGGCAGGCCTGTTGAGTGGCTTGGACAACCTCAGCAGAGTTATTTGCTTCAAATTCAGCACCACGGACAGCGCTCTGAATCCTGCTCTCTTGCAGGCGAGGATGAATTTTTCCCTTGGCCTTCTTATCAGGGTTAAAAGGGCAGAGGAAGTTTGCAGTGGGCAAAGTTTTTATCAAGATTTTAACAGAATTTCCAGATAAAAGAGGAAATAAAAATGCTAATTAATATGCAAATCAATCCACTTATGTTATGGGAATATTATGAGTTGGCTGCATTGAGATAAATGGTTTGTGGCTCTAGTTCTCCAGATGGCCGCCATTAAAACAGAAGTTATTAAAAGTTAATAAAGTCTGAGGAATGTCACAGATCCTTCACTGCTCTTTACACATCTAATATTTTAGACTGCTGCCATTTTTCTTGTCTCCAGTAGGGCAACAGCTTCCTTGGACATTAAAGTGAAATTCAGTTCAATTTAACTTTTTCATATTAGGTTTTTATCGTCACGCCAACTTTTTGTGTAAAATACTTTTTCTTGCTATGATTCAACTTTTCTTTCCCTCAGTTGATGGTGTTTCCAATAAACTTATGAGACATTTTCTGTCACAGCTGTAACTGAGAGCAGGAGAGAAAAGTATAAAAGTTAAAACACAATAAACAAACACTAAATTACACTTCTATAAGTTAGTGCTGGCAGGTTAGGCTGTTATGTTTCTTTAGTATAACTGCAGCAGGAGCTCTGAATGTATTTAGGCATTTGAGTATCGGGTATTATACAGTTTTCAGGCCAGAAGAGTTCGAGGCACACAAACCTGATAGTGTGGTGTGAGTGGAAGTAAAGCCAGATGCTTAAAATGTTCCCAAAAAATAAAGCTGTACGAAGCCCCTGAGTGGCCATGGAATGAAAAAAAACTATATATATATATATTTAGAGCGCACGAAAATGTCATTTCATGCGCACGAGATAGTAAATCGCGGCCTCGTTTTAACAGTTCGTTCCCTCCTTTTGATTAATTGTCATAGATTCTCGAAGCTGCAGCTTCGCTCTCATCCTGACGGAGCTCAATTCTGTCACATAGGCAACAGATGATGAGCTGGATGGGGAGGGGGCACGTCTCACAAGTTTATTGCGAAGTCATTTAGACATTACTTTTACTGTTAATACCAGGGGTTAAATCAGTACCAAGGCTTAACCCCGGCATGTAGACTAGGCGGTCTGGACCATTACGCATGACGTGGAAGAGTGTCTGTATGGGGAGCCGTTCTTTGCGAACTAACTCCAAGGAGGAAGCTTTGTTATAAACTAGGGGTGTCAAAGATACGGCTGAGGGGCGTTTGAGCGCCGCTCCTCGGCTCCACCAGTGGACCTCAGTGTGAGGGCAGCCCGTGCGTACTATTGAGTTAAGATAACCGAGCATCACACTGAAACTCCTCAGCCATAACTTTGACATTAAATAGTAAATTGTGCGCATGAGAGGGCTCCGGAAAGCCGGGCTAAATGAAGCTAACAACTTCTAAAATAAAGAATTGTTCTCACTTAACTCAGTTGAAAATGTTGTCAGGGCTACGTACGTGCTTAATTACAGTTAACGAACAAAACTGTATGTTGCATCACACCAGTTGAAGAAACAGGAAATTAATTAAAAACGATTAAAAGTATTAAAATTAAAAACCAAAAAGTTGTTTTTCAATCAAACAGCAGCAGCAGCGAGTCTCACAGAATCCTGCAGTCAGCAGGAATAGTATCCACAGGCTAACAAGCTCTGAGTCCACTGTTAGTCTGGTACATGGACGAATCTGGCGAGCCCCGAAGCCCTCAAGTTGTCTCTTTAGTATTCTTCACTGAACGGGCTGCACTCCAGTCCACCAGCGCTGCTAAAAGCCAGATAAACTCTGTCACTCAGTACTGAGCGACTTTGAAACACTATCTAAGGGTTTATATTCTTCCATAGATACGGATGGCTATAAGTTAGGTAACATAAATGCTGAGTAGGCGGGAGAAGGTGTGAGCTTCTGGCTGTTTAAACTTGCAAATGTACCACTTTGTTCATTTCTATCCAGCGCTATTTCAAGTCTGATCTGGGGGGAAAAGTGTTAACTACTGGCATTTAGCAGCCGTGGCTCTTCTTCAGAGGTCGTTGCCTAACAAGACAACTAGGTTCTGCTCCAACAGGTAACCTACATGACATTCCGAAGGAGACATCCCTGCGAGCAAGACCTGCGGGGTATTTGCAAGAGCATTGATCCCACAAGGGCCGGGATTTCCAATTCGATGCAGTCGGGCAGTGCAACGTCGTTTTCTCTCTCTGCTTATTTAACTGAGAGTTGAAGGTCGAGGGGGGAAACGCAACGACACTCGGACGAAGAAAAGAGCTGAGAAATTATAGATGAACAGAGGGCTGATAATGAGGTTTCATCCTTTGGGAGCTCATGCAAAGTGGGCCCATAGGGCTGCTGCGTCACGAGTAGACGAGCGCTTGTTTCTAGTGTCGAAGAAGCCAGGCAGAAGACCGGCAAAAAATGTCGCCAGCAATGGGGGACCGCCTTATCATCCATGTCACCTGAGGAAAGCTCCATTTGTGGGACTCTAAGCATTAATGGAGGCAACAATAGAAGGAAGTAAGCTTCCCACTGAACATCTGGTAGAAACAGGCAAACCTCTTTGAGGCCTAACCCAATTGACAATTAGATTGGGGCCATTCCAAGAATATATCACCTTTTCCTGCACCACATGTGTTTAGAAAACTGCACGGATGTACAGCAGGAAGACCAAACAGCAGTACAAGAGTCTTCTAAACTCTATCTGGAATAGTTGTCATCCAGGAGTCCTTCCGGCAGTGGACCGACGCGGCACATGCTCCTGTTTGTTCCTGGTATATGCCCGAATGATTTCCAAGAACACAAAAACAAACCTTGGCATTTGCTACGCCGGTGAAAAACTAAAAGAGCAGGGTATTCACAATGACTACAGGAGTGATGTGTCTCTCCCCTGGATGTGCAGTCCAGCGGAGTTGTGCTGATCAGCATTGGTAAATAGTGGCTCCCCGGGGATGCTCAAACGCAGACACCAGCAGAGGGACAAGACGTCGATTCTTGATATTATGCAGGGTGCAATAATCAATACAGTCATCGTTCATGCCCACACAGTGAGGACAGCAATGGAACCACATGCCAGCAGCTTTTTTGATATGTATGCTCTTAAATGTCGGCTTTCTTTAGCGCAGAGACAGGTTAGTGGATTCCTAGGGAGGGTGCAGGGAGCGAGAAGCGCATGCATTACTTACTGAAGATCTCATTTGTGATCTGGTGGCACAATGGTCTTGCGGACAGCCTTGGAGTGGAAATCAGACCTACTGGACATATTTTATACAGGATAACTGACACAATGGACACCCCTGCAGCTGTCCAACCTTCCATAAAGCCGTAAATATCCCTGGACCGGGAGACACCCGGGGGATTGGACCGGATGAAATGATATCGTCTCCTGGTGACATCCCTCCTGGACCAAGATAAGTGAGATAGCAATGAGATGAACTTTAACCGGCTCCAGTGGACATTCATCGAGGGCGCTGACCTTAATGGCTCCCTCTGGATGGAAGAAGTGAAGACCCCCGTCCCCACTCAGGAATCAAGGGCCTCTGATAAAGTCGTGGACCATAGAATTAACAGGACTGTAAATACCACAACTTATTAGGTGAATATGAAATAATGGGAATTTTTTAACAGTAGCTTTGTGCCTGCATCAACTGCCCCATGACAACCACTTGTAAAACCTAAGACAATCATTATTTAATATTTGGATTAGCAATTAATTTCAGGTTATACAGTTTAATTTATTGGTTAATAGTCAAGGGTGTATAATTAAGCAATATCACACGAGAGGGGGTGCTGTTATACTGAATAGCAGCACGGCTGATTTCAGGTTGTACAGTTTAATTTATTGGTTAATAGTCAAGGGTGTATAATTAAGCAATATCACACGAGAGGGAGTGCTGTTATACTGAATAGCAGCATAGCTGATTCTAGGTGTCTAATTTATTGGTTAATAGTTAAGGGTGTATAATCAAGCAATATTACACGAGAGGGTGTGCTGTTATACTGAATAGCAGCACAGCTGATTTCAGGTTGTACAGTTTAATAGTCAAGAGTATATAATTAAGTATTATTACATGAGATGGAGTGCTGTTATACTGAATATCAACACAGCTGTGAATGGTAATAGCCACGAGGTCGCAGGCCAAGTGCCGAAGATTATCACAGCTGTGCTGATATTATAGTATAACAACATGACCTACGGTGTGATATTGCTTTTATACACAATGTTATTCTACAAGTGGCGTATTATAGAAAACAGAAATAAGCAAGAACAGATTTCTTTAAATAATAATACATTTGGTACTTTTAACACAACTAGTTCTGCTTCTTGATTGGAGGTTTCCCCGGCAACACATCCTGTAAAGTGTGACTACATGTTACCGCAGTCAGGCTACTTGTTATATGTACAGTTATCTGTTTCTTTCCAGTGAAATTTGTTGACGGTTGCTTTTGTGGTCTGTCTGACAGATTAATCTACACAAACATGCTTGTTGTAACATTATTTATGTAACGATACTTAACAGTAGAACCCCTGCAGCGTGAGACTACATTTAGTTAAAAGGCCAAGTGCTGTTCTACTTTATATCAGCACATATGAAATGTTTCCCCATACTGGATGTGAAATTTTGATTGCCTTTTTTTTTAAGCTCTTCATTTTGTAAATGTTTATATGCTAAAAGCAAACCCCTTACTCAATAAACAAAGTGTTACACAATTTGCACGATTTGAATAAATGAATCCACTGGAAGTCCTCGGATATTTTGTGCTTTGATAACATGCTTGTGAGGGGTAAAAAGGAGCGGAGCGAATCCCTCGGAGGGAACATGCTGTCGACCGCCTGTCAAGTTCAAAGGCGTCTTCAGAGCCGGCCATTACCTCTCCACTCCTAAAACAGAAAACAATGCCGTCAGACTCGTCGGCGGCATTAGCAAGCCGCTAATGAAAGGATGTGAACTATACAGAAATATGAATAAGCATGGAGACGTCGGAGCGCGGCAGTTGTGTCAGTCATTTTCTATTATTTATGAAAATCAATTGAGAAACCAACCTCAGGGTGATGCAAATTGTTATTGTGAGAACAATGCATTCAAAACGGCGTCGTTTCAGCGTCATCTGGGGAATGTGCACAGTTTGAAATGGGTCTAATTTTTTGCTGTGAGCTACAAGCTATTTAGACACTAATGAATGATGATGTTTCGGATTTTATTGGAGTGATTGCAAGTTTTTTTTAGTACAGTGAACTATGTGCTTATTTAAGTCGCAGTTTCCTTCCTTATTCTCCCCTACCGTTTTTTTCTCACTCCCAGACTTTCTTTTATCCTCACAAAGAGACCGCGCACCAAATTTAAGGGATTATTACAATTTCTCAACTGTCGTTTGCACTAATAAATGATATCCTTGATTTTTTTCTGCAGTTTAAAGGATTATGTTGTAAAGAAGCAGATGGCAGCTTCAAACAGAGACATGCCGCAACCTTACTTTTCTAGACGCAACAAAACCAAAAAGAATCTCTGTATTTGTGGGTGATCCGATATTCAGTGCCACTTTGGAAACATTGGAGACACTTGGGAGACATATTAATGTCTGATTAGTCCTCTAACAACTGAGGCTTGTTTCAAAAAGTAGCTGCTTTTCTGATTAATGTGATTACAAACAGAAATGAGTGGAGGAAAAATGGGAAGACACACTTTACTCTGTCGGCAGGAAGTTGATGCTGCAGGTTCAAATCTTGCTATTTTTGCTGCTTGCTAAAACTGTAGCAATATTGCATGAATATAGAAATTACAAGGCATCAAATTGTGTCTCCTTTTGCACACTTTGAATCTAATTTTTGACGATTTAAAAGGGGAAAAACATCAGTGCCTTTAGTAAGTATTAACCCGTGAACTTTTACATGATTTCTTTCTACAGCTGCCAATTAAATTGGATTTTATTGGGTTGTATAATGACATATACATAATTTTGAAGTCAGAATCCATCCATGCATTATCTATACAGCTTATCCTGTTCAGGGCTCTATCCCAGCTGTCATTGGACGTGAGGCGGGGTACACCCTGGACTGATCACAGAGACAGACCACCTTTCACGCTCACGTTCACACCTACAGTCTTCAATTAACCTAACGAGCACGTCTTTGGACTGTGGGAGGAAGCCACCAATATCGGTGGGCATGCTTGAAAGCTAGCTTCACAGGGATAATAAACAGATCTACTACCTACAGAATACAAACAAAGTGCCAGATTGCTCTTCTTGTTCACCAGTGGGCGATTAAGAGAGGCGACAACGTTGACAAACTCTGGTTTCACATATACACACCTACCTGTGTCAAGCTCAACATTTCAGTTGGCTGTAGATCGTTTTGCAGCGGCTATGCATGATAATTATTTGTAACAGGCTTACACAACTGTCATTTTACATGAGAAAATATGACTTAAAGCTCCTGTGAGGAGTCTTTCACTGGTTATGAAACAGAATGAAATTAATTCTGATGACTCTATATGAGCTACAGAAGCAAACCAGACCATCAGCAACAAGATTGATTATTTCTATATAGTTATTTTTAATGCCTGAAACCGCTGGTGGGGGGGTGGGTGTCAGACGAAGCGATTAACTGCACACTGCCTTTGTTTACATTTTCCAGGGCAAACATTTGAAGTGAGTGATACATGATGATATTTTTTGTTAAAAACCACCACTTAAACATGTACAGGACAAAATCAGCAGAGATCAGAGGTAAGGCTTTGCCCACAGGGGGCGCCAAAATCAACACAAACTGAAAGTTCCTCACAGGAGCTTTAAATGTAAAATAAAACCATCCTTGAGCTTTAATTTTCACCAGACCGCATTCAGTCTTTAATTGACAATACGTTTGATTTATTTACATAGAGAAATAACTACTATTATTTAATCTTCACCAGAGGGGGCACAGTGACCTGACTGGCCTGGCCCCATAAGGCCCGCCCATACTGTTGTGAAACCTCCTGACAAATATCAGGTGCAACCAGGTTAACTTGTGCACCCAGCCGATGTCTGCTTTTTGGACTGCTCTTGTTGTAAATCAGACGTTAAAAAGCCCGAATGCGTAAGCAGAACACTGTTCAGGACGATGGTTTTAACTTGAAATGATATCTTATTCTGAGTCATGTAAGAGCCCCTGTTTCACACCGTGATTTATCCATGCTGTTGATGGCATCGGACCTACATCTAAGGTGCATTGATTCTATGTTGCAGCCGTTTTATAAATACAATCTGCCTTGCTTACGCTCCATCTCGAGCGTGCTTTTCACTCATATTCTAATATCAATAAGTTGCACTGCCCATAAAACGCTCCTGCCTGTGCTGTCCCTTGTGAACTGTAAAATAAGGGACTCATCCGCTGCCCGCTGAAGTATCAGGCTGAAGTAGTGCTCTAACTCGGCCATAAATTATGAGCCAGGTGTTTGGTTTGTTTGCTTTTGTGTGCCGCCGGTGGAAGACATCAGGGTGGCGCCTTTCCCTCCCTCGCCTCCTCCCACCTCTCCTCCTTCTCCTCTCATCCTCACCCTCCCTCCTTCCTTCTATCTCACCGCTCCCTGGGGTGTGTCTATGGCAGCGCCGCTCCTCTGCACGCCGTGTGTGTGTGTGTGTCTGTAAACGTGTGTGTGCGGCGCGCTTTGCTGTTGCTGCCGCCTCCTCCCTCTCTCTCTCTCTCTCTCTTTCTGTGTGCCTCCTATCTGCATCTGCTGCAGAGCTTAGCCAACACGCATCCCTCTCTCTTATGTTTCCCCTACCTGTTTCTACCTTTTCTTTCTTCCTCTTTTTTGGGGGGGGCTGATAAGGGAGTCAGCTCACAGCTCCACCCGCGGAGTCTTGTGGGGGAAAGAGATGGGGCAGTCACTATAGTCGTCACTTTGGAGTATTGAGGACGGCGGTGAACCGGAGGAGAGAGCGCCGGATGGGTTAGGAGCCGTGAAACCCACATCACTCACCGCGGATTGAGCAAGCTTCCTCCCTCCCTCCCTCCTCCTCCTCAACTCCCTCCATCCTCTCTTCCCCACTCTCTCTCTCTCTCTGTCTGCAGCCTCCAAGAACAGCCGCCGCATCATTTTTTTCAGAGCAGCAGCCCCCTCCCTCCTTCCTCTCTCCATCTCCCTTTCTGCTGCTTGCACCACTGTGGGAATGCAGCGAAGGTAAACGTATCGTAAATGCTTCTTTTTTCCCCGGGATTTATCCACTAACAGCGCCGGAGTTCGGGCAGACAGCTCCGGAGACACACCGCTGTCACTCCAGGAGAATCAGAGTGGGGTGGTCGGCGTAAGGGATTGGACCCGGATCACTTGGATTTAGCCCGCTATCCCGGATACCAACACCACTGCCACCCCTTCTCATTGGCAGATCACGTCAGATTCCTTCTGCCCTGCCTCGGTACAGTTTCGGTGGCTTTCACCCTCTGGATTACCGGCAGCTGGAGCGACCATAAGGGTGGCCGGGCACGCCGAACTGGGTGCTATTAGAGGCAAACTTGAAGTAGACACCTGCGAGAGGGAAAGGAGAGCTCTCTGATGCATGCAGGAAAGGTGAAATGAACTCACATGAAATCTAAAGGAATATAGGAAGAATCGTGGTTTGTGTTTTAAGGACCTTATGCGGCCGATAATCAACCAAATGAGAGTGGAGAAGGGTGCTGCCATAGCCCGGATTGTTGATCTACGCACGCACACACGCACATGGATTTACAGCTCCAGCCTGAAGCGGATCGATATCCTTCTCGGTTTTTTTTTTTTTCTACGTCGGCTTCTTTTTTTAACAAGGGAGTGAAGCATCCTGGGATTTATCATCGCTTCGTTAGCGCTGAACTACAGTGAGGCGGCCCCCCCCCACCCTCCTCCTCGCTTCGCTCTCTCACCTGTCCATAACCTGTGTGGAAGTGTGTAGACTCTAGTGCATATTTGTGTGTGTCTGTGTGTGTGTGTGTGTGTGTGTTTCTGCGTGTGTATGTGTGTGTCTGGTTTGTTGTCCGCCAGAGGGAGTGTAGGTTATATCGCTTGTGGATGCGTTCGAGTTCAGTGCCAGCTTTTAATTAGGCGTAAGTGACTGTGAGTGATTGTGTCTGCTTGGTGATTGTGCTTCTACTTCCTGTTTTGTGCATGTAGATGTTTAGGCTATTCATTGCGCGGGCACGTCCTTAAGATGCCCAGCTTTTCTTCCGCACCACGCCCCCTTTCTTGTAAATGCCTGAGTATCACTTGGCCCCCAGTTTGACCCCTAAAACGCCCTAAGAGACGAAAACTTCGCCAGGATGAGTGACCGCTCAGGTGCCACCCCTCTGGCACCCATGACGCTGGAGGAGCCAGGGGCTGAACAAGCGTCTCCCCGTGCCCCGGGACCTCTGCGCTGTGGCCCCTGTGCAGTGTGGCCTCGCCAGCAGACCTGGCTGTGCGCCGTGCCCCTGGTAATGGGCTTTGTGGGACTGGGACTCAGTCTAATGCTGCTCAAATGGATTGTGGTGGGGTCCGTGCAAGACTATGTCCCCACTGATCTGGTGGATCCTAAAGGTAGCATCGGACAGGACCCTATATTTCTCTCCAAACCCAGTGCCATGCCCAAGGGGCCCGACATTCCCACCGCCACCACTACGTCAGCTGCCTCCACCACAGCGATGGTGTCGACTACCACGCCGCTAGCCGCGGACGGTACCGCCCCCGCGCCAAGAACTCGATCAGGGCCACCAGCAAATCACTCAGCCAATGGCAGCACTGCCAACGGAGACGGCAACCGCGCACCACACCTTCACAACCGCGTCGGCACCCGCATTACCGGGACTGTGGTTACCACCTCCACCACCACTCGCGCCACCCGACTCACCCCGCCTCCCAGCGTTAAGGAGGTCACGCCTCGCAGCACTGTCAGAAAAGGCGGCGGCTCCGGTAACGGACGTAACGGAGCCGCCAACTCAAAGCCGGGACAGACTTCTGCCACCTTCACCACCACAGCGTCCAGCACGGCTACGGCTACTGCGAAGACCACCGCCAAAGCGCAGCCGACCCCCTCCCAGCCGGCGGCCCCGGTCAAACCCACTTCGCGCTGGAATCACGCGCGCCCGGGCAACAAGGGCCCGGCCACACGCCCACACCACCGCTTCCGAACACGTAAGTTCACTTTTTATTTTTTGGGTGTATGGAGCCGTGTGAGCGAGAGCAGCTGTGTGAGGTTATCTGCGGAACTTGAGATGAGTGTTTGACAAGAGCTCTTTTCCGGGCCTTCAGAGCGGCAATAATGGTATGTCACTATAGCGGGCAGTTATCACATATAACTGTATCCATGGGTAAAAAAACCCCCATCTTTTGTCTGATATGCTTTGATATGACTCATGGTCTCAGAATATAAATTATTTCCTTTTTTATCCACATGGAAAGTGGATACTCCAGCAGCTTAACATTAATCGTATTCATTAGTACAGACAGATATCAGGGGATATTCTCAGTATTTTCACCCCTCTCGTCTTTATCTTTCACTTGTGCATTAATCCGATATGAATCTTACCTCCAGAGGAGGTTTTTTCTCGCACTCTGGTTTAAGCACCATTTAAGGCCGGGGTGCCATCGACTAGAATTTATTTTGTCTTTTCTGCCGGACTTGGGATGCTAAAGCTTTGTGATGGCTGCTGTGACTAAGGACAGCATATTTGTGTTATGAAAACAAATAGCAGGAGCTGGTGAGGTGTCAAAGTGGGAGAAAGGTTAGCTCTCACCTCCTGTCTAGAGGAATCAGAGATAGCAAGGCCACACATCTCATTTAGATGAGAGGATATGTGGGAGCGGGAGTGTCGCAGGTACGGCTTTCACACTGCAGGGAGATACTGAGCGGGGGGAAGGCTCAGAGGGGGAAATAAATGGAAACAGGGATGAGAGTAAGGTTGCAGAGGACAAGTGGATATAGATGAGGCAGGAAATGGAGAAAAAGCAGGAGCCGTACTTTGAAAAACAACAGAAAGCTGAAGAGGATGGCGAGGGAAAGGAAGAGAATGCAGGAAGCACAACAAAGCGGGAGAGTGAAGAGTGGGAGCCGGGAGAAGAGAGAGATGGCAGATGGAGTGGGCTAAGTGAGGGAAAGGCTTCAGGGAGACGGAGGGTATGAAGCAGGGGGAGCTGTGAATTTTGCATATTGAGCATTGTATAAAGAAGGAAGACTTCCTGATTATTCATGCCACATGGGACGTGTTTTTAACATCACAAGGTTTATTTTTCATATGTGGGCGGGGCAGGATGCGAGTGAAATCACGAGCACTGACTGCGTAGAAATGTTCCTGTCTCACACTCCAGGCGCTCTTATTTTTAATAACTTGTGTTGGAACATGGGAATTAATTGGCAGCTTTGATTTAAAACTCACTTTTAGCTCATGATCTACATTAAAACCGCCATATTCACCATGGCTTCCTCAAGGTGTATGAGTGCAAAGGAGGTGTATATCAGCAGCTGGTTGGGTATAAGAGTTTCCTCTTATTGGACGGCATCGATTCCACAAGCAAACTGTGATCAAGTGACATCATTTCCCTCCTCTTTACCTCAGGGCAAAGGAATGTGTTGGACATTGGATATTAAACCATATGTTTGAGAGAATATCTTGGTATTGTCTTGAATTCCCCTGTGACAATGGCTTCCAAAGGTGACTTACGTATTGGAATGCTCTCAGACAGGATTGTTTCATTCAGCATCCTCCTGTAGTACAATCCATTACTCTAGGGCCAATGACGTCACTCACGGCTGAGAGCTGCCAAACCGCTGAAGGCTGCCAAACCGGGCAGCCCCCCTGTGTGAACATCAGGACACATCTGTTTGGACTGTACTCTGTGAAAGGACACCGCCTTCGAAAGCTCCAGCGCACTTCCTATTTTTCTTTAACAGGACCCATGGCAACAGCAACAGCACTGACCATTCGTCCTTGGTTCCACCGCCCGTACATTCACACACGCTTAAACACACTATGGCCACATAAACGCAGCAAACAAACTGCTCATCCCGCCCGTTTAACACCATAAGGAAGAGAGATCAGTGTTGTACTTTGAGCAGATGTTGTTGATAAGAATAGGCCGACATGTTGGCCCACTTGTGCAATCTTTATCCCTGCATTAGTCAAAAGATCTGTCAAGCTACAGGTGGTACCAAAACAAGTCTCTACTATCCTCACTAAGTGTCAGATCGATGAGCGTTTCCAATTCTTCAGTGCACTCTGTTACTAAGTGTACCGCCAAATCTTTAAATGCAAGCCAAAAAAACTTTTTCTTCAAATCCTTTGAACCTGCAATATCGAGAACAAGCTGCAAATTCTCAGGCTCTTTCAAACACATCTCCATGGCAGCCAGTATCATACAAGCTCTCTGGTAACCTTTATAGTAAGAGATGATGTCAATGAAAGTGATAGAAAGCTTTCTGCAAAAATAGAGGTAGAAACAGATTCTCTGGTTTTATACCTGGCTGCTGTGTTTTTTTGATAAACACCAGAGGCGTGTGTGAGGTCATGTTCAGCTTCATACCTCAAAAGAAAGTCATGGTGGTCTTACAGCTCTGTTAGATTCGTAGAAGAGTCTGATCACACCATAGACTGTATAAAAGAAGTGGACCTATCCAATGTAACACCTGGATCCCACAGGATCCGTGGCCGGCGCGTTCCGTCTGCGCCGCGGTTCTGGTCCGTCGAACGGTGCGAGCCCTCGCCTATAAGAAGCGTGTCTGATCCGCAGCTGGATTCGCGAGATCACGCTAGGATTGCGAAATCACGCGATAACATCAATGTTAAACAGAGCAACACACAAACAACAGTTCAGTTTACACCTCCGAGGTTGATTATCTGCTCATTTGGATATCATCAAATGTTCTTTCTAAAAGATTTAAGTGTGTTGTTGTTGTTGTGAAAACGGAAAAAAAACAGGAGTCTGTACATGGTGTTTTATTTTGAAATGACCTGATGCTGTCTGCTGTTTTCGTGTGTGACTTCCTGTTTGGAACTATCTGCTCTGTTCAGCTTGACGCCTGCTTGAAGCAGCCTCCGTCAAAGATAGACCCGGCGCGTGTCTTTAGCGGAGTGACGCTTCTGGGATGCGCCGGAGACGGACCACGCGCGTGCTGTGGAATCACGAGCATTGACTTGAATGGGCGCATTCGATACTGGAGGTCGCGCCACACACGTAATGCGCCGGAGACGGATCCTGTGGAATTTGAGGGTTATATTATTAACTTTTTGGGTCGCTGCCATCTTGTTTTTTGGGGAGGAGCAAGAACTTATCATTTTTGGATGATAGGGTGGATACATCTCTATCGTAGTTGATAGGTTAGGTTTCTGTGTCGATCACAGGCAGCAATGGCCTAAAGCATAAGACAATTTTACACTAAATTGGACCGTAATTTACATAATGAACATTGTGCTGTATTGAAAATGGCTTGAAACTAGCAATTGAGTTCATGAACTGGTTAGGATCATGAAGTTTTCCCATCTGGTTTCATGCAATTGGAAAACAGTGGAGTCAGTACCTGTTCGCCAATGGAGAAAATTGCAGGTTACGTCCACTTCTTTTATACAGACTATGTATGGCCTGTACAAATTCAGAAAGGGAGGTAAAACTTTGAGGGATATGTCAAATGGGAAGTAACAGGGTTTGACTTTTCAGTTGCATATTTTATTGAAGTCTCTTGAAGTAGTTAAATTGCTGAGAGCCTTATTCAAAGAAAGAGTCTAATGGCCTCATTAACAGACATTCGTGGTAGAAAATAGGCCGAATAAGTGACTTCTTGTCCATCAAGAAGTATTAGAAACCTTTAGCAGGTTTCTTCATGAATACGAGCCTTAGACTTGTAAATGTGCCATCAGAAGAAAGAGATTGATACGACAGGCGTAGCTCGGGTTTAAACATGTGAACAAATGATTGAGTTCACCTGTTGAGTTTGATGCGTTCGTCCATTTGTTAGTCGTCTTATTTTGAAAATCTGTCCTGGCCAGCTCCTCTTCTGCCAACCGCAGCTGTAAATCCATTGGTTTATATTGAACACTAACACAAATAGACCATTAAAATATCATGTTACAACTTCCAGTCTTTGAGAATAATCTGAATTTACAAGAACGCTGTGTGTTCACAGAAGGAACCACTGTCTGTGTTATTTTCTAAGCCCTGTGCTAAATAGCTTCCAGTGTGTTATCCTGCCCTCTGTGTAGTATTAAAGTTGTTGCTATGGGTTAGAATATTGAAGCCTTTTCTTCACTGTATATTCCTTTTGTTCGCTGTGCACTTTATATTTATTCACATGACCCCTGTGTACAGCGTTTATGTGCTATCTTACATGCACAACACTAACACAGTGTTCTTTTCGGGAGTGCAGCTTGTTCTAAAGCTCGGCTGTGTCATGCTTACTGTAATAGTATGTAGAGCTGTGCAATGCAGCGTATTTAATGTGCTATTGTACATAGAAAATGTCTCGGTAGATGATGAAACGCCGCGTAAAATGTGGCCTCAGGTGCATCTGTCTTTCCACACAGTTCAGGGATCTCGTGTTTTATCATAAGTTGGGCGCTGATGATGTTATTCTGTACGTTCTTGGGTGTCAGATAATCTGTGGCGCATGTAGGAGGCAGTGACAGGATTTTTTCCCCCCACTCGACTTATTGCTATTGCTCCTGCTGTTTGGTGAAGATCTAGACAGGCTCCGTCCTTTGGGGATAATGACATATTTTACCTCCTCCTTTTATCGTTTATCCCCTCTTTCTCCCTCGCTCTCCCTTTTCTGCGAGCTCATTGTGTCCTCTTCCCATGTCATTGTGTTCCTCCGTCTATTTTTGCTTTGCTTTTGTGCTTTCTATCTCCCTTTATGCCTTAGCTGCTCGGCTCGCATTTCACGAGCATATGGGCAAGCACGGAAAAGCTGGCACACTTGCGAACACAAAGACAAGCATGTAGCATGTGTGTGCCCATAAACTCATGACTCTCATTGTTTTGTATCAGGGACTTTAACGCATCCCGCTCCACTCTCCACATATAAGTCCCATTGGCTCAGAAGTAGGGAAATAGCAGGCGAGTGGAGCAGTGCACAATGAAAGCCTGTTGGGAAACCATGGACGCTGGTGTTGGCTCAGGTCCCACTCCACTCCCCTCTCAGTTGTAAGAAATCTTCCTTAGTGAAGCGTGCTTGTAATTCCATGCACATCTCACCAGCCTGATTCCACACTTGTGAATCGCCAACCACATTCAAATCTTTCTCAAGGGATTCAAAGATCTGGTGTTGCCCTTTCTTTTTTTAATCAATGGCAGTTTCCTCTTTTGGAGAAGCAACCGAGTCAGTTTATAGGTGGGTCTTATCTTGAGAATATCATCTGTTTGAGAGCCAGACACGGCTATCAATGCGTCTGTAAATCAAGTGACTGAAACAATGGGCATTAAATCAGAACAGCTGCGCACTGAAGGCATTTAAAACAAGATGGAAAAGTGTTGCTGCTGCTCTGCCCGTGGGTTTAATTTATCAGCTGGCTCCTTTTGCACCAAAGAAAATGGATTTGGAAGATTCTTTTGGTTAGTCAGACATCTTGGAACTGCTGGTGCAAATAGATGGCTAGAGGTAAAGAGAGTTTGTTACCAGTTTGTCTGGTAGAATAACTTAGCATAAAAGGCTTTGATTAGCATGCTAAATCTGTCATGGCTAATGCAGATTTTATGTCAATACTTCAGTAACAGGTCAGGTCAAGTTAAACAAACAAAAACCAGCTTAACAAGAGGCTAATGTCAAATTGAATACTTGCCAGCTAACGGATAGCATTTAATCAGGATATCAGGCTAGCAGCAATGACTGTTATCAGCATGTTAAAGCTAACCTTTCTTTGCTATTACCATTGCAGAATAAGAGTCAGCTTCAGGAGGCAAACATATATCTTACGAACTATCATTTCAATCTGGATATCATGCTAACAGCTATGAGTTTTATCAGCATGTTAAAGCTAACTTCTGTTAGCCATGGCTAATGCAGATTCAGTGTTGATACCACAGTAAGGGCGTGATAAACTCCTTCCAAAAACAGAAAACGGCTTAACAAGAGGCAATAAGTACTTGCCGGCTAACAGGTAGCATTTTAATCCAGATATCAGGCTAGCAGAAATGACTGTTCTCAGCATGTTAAAGCTAACTTTTCTGTACCCTTACCATTGCAGATTCAGAGTCTATACTTCAGTAGCAGTGATTGGTCAGGGCAAGATAAACTCCCTCCAAACAGAAAGCTCAACAATAGCCAAACATATGGCTAACGAACTAGCATTTCAAACTGTATATCATGCTAACAGCTATGAGTTTTATCAGCGTGTTAAAGCTAACTTCTGTTAGCCATGGCTAATGCCGATTTAGTGTTGATACTTAAGTTAGGGCATGATAAAATTCTTTCCAAATCAGAAAACAGCTTAACAGGAGACAAACGTCAAACTGAATACTGGCCAGCTAACGGATTAGCATTCCAGTCTGAATTTCAGGCTTAAAACATTTGGTGGAATTGATCCCACACCCTTTTCATTTTGTTATCACTTCTTTGTCCATTCAATTAATTCAGCATGAAAGACCTTCTGTTAGCTATGGCTAATGCAGAATCACTGTCAATATTTCCGTCACAGGTTTGGGTTAGCGTGAGATAAACTCCCTCCCAAACAGAAAACAGCCAAACAAGAGGCAAATGTCAGACTGAATGCTGGGCCGCTAATGAAATAGTTCAGTCTGAGTTTGAGGCTAGCATCATAGAAACATGAAGTCAAAGCCAGTCTGATTTGTGCCACAGCGGATTTTTCTTTCCAGAAAGAAGCACACGAGAAAAGAGATAAGCGTTTTCTCTGATGTCAATGTAAAAAAAAAAGAACGGAAATTGATGTTTTTCCCGACACGAACGGCCCTGTTTCCTTTTTTTCTTGTGTGTTTGCTTTGTTTGTTTGTTCTTCGCTATACATGAAGCCGGCACAAAGTACTACTGTAGGACGAGCGGAGCGTGTAAGGGGGATTAAAAACAAAGATAAAAATCCAGTTTCCCTCTCTCTCTCTCTCTCTCTCGCTCTCTCTCTCCAGGGAGGTCAGGCTCAGATTTGCCGAGCTGCCTCTGAGGCCCCTCTGTCTCTCCTGAGACACGCTCTGCTTGTTCGCAGAGGCTGGCCCGAGCAGGGCTGCTCCTGCACAGTGTGTGTGTGCGTGTGCAGCTGCACCGATTTCACACATATCTTCCTGGTTGGAAAGTGAGCTCTCATGCATCAGCTAAGGAACATTTGAACCCAACTGTTCCTCAACTCAGCATGTGACTTATTGTAAGTCTCCGAAGAGTAGTGTGATGGTGCAATTTGATGTTGACACACTGAGTAATACTTTTTTCATGTAGCAGTGGAGCCGGTGCTTAGGGCTGTCATGCGCGCTGAATATGATTCAGCTCCAAGGAAAAACCTGTTTAACGCTGCCGCGATACAGATGTGAAATTGTCCATCCACGGTGGTCACTGCAAATCAGATTCTCATTTAAGTGGTTTTAGAGCAGCTTAATTATTTAAAATGAATGGGGAGTTATTTCAGTATCCATGGAGGGCTTGCATGAATGTTACAATACCAGAAATAGAAATTATTCATATTAGCATTGCTGCAGGAGGCATTAGCAAAACCATGCCCGGAGACATGGTGCAGCATGTAATTCTTCTGACAGTGTGAGCCGGCTGGCTTCCATGAGTGTTTCTATTATGCAGAAATATACGTATACAACCCCAAAGAAAGAGCGTTGGTTCTTTTCCAAATTAATTACTGTAAATTAATCTGGCAGACTCCTTAAAAAAACATCAACTATCTTTATAATATTCGCAAAGATGAGATTCATGAGACAGTAACTGCTGTGTGCACATGCAAATTAATGAATATGCAGCATTCTGCAGTGTTTGCCCTGAATATCCAGCCAGCAGAGACACTTGACACTGATGGGCACCAATTACAAAGCAGAATACATCAGTGTGTTCAGTCGGGAGGGGAGGGGGAGCCCGCAGACAAATTATCCTAGAGTGACAACCAGGCGAATGCTTGAAATTTTGTGGGAATTGATCCCATGCCCTTTCCACCCACTGAACTTAACACAATCAATATGAAAGAGGAGAGAGAGAGAGAGAGAGAGAGCCCCGAGAGGAAGGCGAACGGAGAGAGGAGAGGGACAGAAATGCGGTGAGTTGCATACAAAAGGGGGGAAAAAAAGACTTTATCTGGGGCGAAGACTGTCAAAAACCATAAGGCCATGCTTCAGAAGTAAGGATCCAGCTGCAAGGTAGAGGCATATACTCATCTCAGTTGAGTGAAAGAGCCTTGGCCAGACATTTTCCGTATCTCAAACCCCCCATTCTCCCCCTTCTATTGTTATCTCTCTCATTTTTATGCAGATTGCCCTGAAGGTATTATCCATATTTGAATTTTCAAATATTTCACTCCAATCCTGTCACGACAATGTCTGCATGATGTATCCTATACAGGACTGAATCTGAAGGCTGTGTAAATCAAGGTTATCTGTGTATTATATGATATTATACAACATATACATACCCTTTACGGCTCTATAGGTGGTTGCCAGACACTTTCAACGGGATGTTATTCTCTGCCTTGGACATTTTAGATGATACAGAAAAGCATGTATCACTCTTGGATCAGTCACCATTGGAGAGCTGAATCCATTACTGACTAAACAGGAAAGACTAATTGGCAACTATTTTCATTATTGATTAATTATTAAGCCAATTATTCAAACCAAAGTTGCTGTCGTTGCATTGTTCCAACATTTTAAAATTAGTTTTGTTATTTTGCGTACATGATTGTAAATTGAATGTCTTTACTTTTTGCACCATTCTGTAACAAGAAAACCAATGCCAGCCCTCTTTGTCCACGACTTGTAATACATTACCTTGTTGCATAATGCAGATGAGGCCATGCTAGAGACAAACAAGCGAGCACTGACAGGTAAACGTGAGCAGTATGCTAGTGGTTCGGACACACAAAGGTGAAACAGCTACTGAAATGTGTCATGTCGCCTCAGCGGTCCAGCGCAGAGTCGTCTGCGTAACATCCGAGAATAGAGCCTTGGATTGTTGTTGCATGCCGTCCTCCCTCGCACAGAGGACATTTGATCCCTGAGTTGAGCCTCTTAGGCACTTCCTCTCAGGCTGTGTACACATCCTGCCTCCCTGGGTTGGATCGACAGACCCTAACCGCGACCATGGCTGTAACCCTAACCTTAACCTTTTCTAACCTAGAGCGTTCAGAGCTTGTTGAGGGTGCCAAGTACAAGTACTGGGGGGACTTGGACTCAGGAAACGAAGGTCCTTGCCTCTCTGGTGTTTACAGGCAAGACCCTCAGACACCAAATATCTGACCCCACTAACAGAACAAGCCAAACAACCAATCTGAACTCTTTTATTGTGAAATTCTCCTGTAGATTTGGTTGATTCACTCTCCAGCCAATCCTGTCTAGTATTACAAACAAGGTATCCATTACGTTGTACCCACATGCAGGCCTACCAGTAAAACTTTGTCTTGCTGCTGTAAACAATATCCTATGAGATGAATCTGATGCTTTTGAGAGACATCTGACTCTAACGCAGCAGTCAGGGGACTCATATATTGGCGGAAGAGAGGCCTGCCGACTTTAAGTACTGGCTGAGGCCATCTTAGGGCTTCTTAATGTCACTGAGTGATTTATGTCGACAAAATGTCCACCGGGAGGTGGCAGAGAGAAGAAGAGGTACGAAGGGAGGGCTGAAATATTAATGTATGGGAAGAGAAACATGTGGAATGTGTGTTGGCCGGAAGTGTGAATAATTGATGAAGCCTCCCTTTTAAAAAGTGCTTGAGATGTCCTATACTCAGTGGTCTAATGGCAGGAATATGGTATATGATTTTACTGTGCAGCAGAGGCACAGGCACCAATAGTCTAGTGGTTTTTCACAGTTTTATATCTCCCTGGACACTAAATCAGAAGAACTTGACTTCTACTTCTGTATGGTCTTTTTATAGTTATTTCAAAGAATGATACCAGTATCAGAAATGCCTCCAATACTGCCTAAAATTCAGGGTGATCTGATGTGTCGGCTGCACAGTGGTTAGCCTCACAGCTTGAAGGTTCCTGGTTCGAATCCCAGTTGGGACGAAGTTGGCATGCTCTCCCTTTGAATGGTTCTCTCTGGGGACTCCGGCTTCCTCCCACAGTCCCAAGACATGCTCGATAGGTTCATTGGTGAACCTGAAATAGGTGTGAATGTGAGTGGGAATGGTTTTCTGTCAGCCCTGTGATTGACTGGCCATCCATCCAGGGTGTATCCGCCTCTCGCCCAATGACAGTTGGGATAGACTCCAGCCACCCTGCGACCCTCACAGGATAAGCTGTATAGATAATGGATGGATGGAGTTCTGATGCCGTCTCGGCTGCTTCAGAACATAGCAGGAAGAAGGAACAGGAAGTTGCGCTCTTCTGCCAGCAAACCTTAATGATTGGGGGCAACTGGAAACTATGGTTTCAGAGCGACAAGGAAGAACGGATGTTTGGTAAATTATAGAATGACAATAGCAAACCACAACAGTGTGTGCAGTTGGCGAGGGTATCATTAGTCAGAGTTAGCAAAATGTCAGCATGTTTTACACTGGAAAATTCCATCAGGAAAATGCCAATGTTAAGTGGATGCAACGCCTGAGTTTCAACGGGTATCACTGTTGTTGCCATACAGTGTAAAGAGTACAGACCAACAGACGTGAACAATAATGTGTATTTTTTTATCGCCCTGGAATCAGATTTGTACTTGGTATCAGCAGAAACAAAGTTCAGATGCCAAATTTGGTATCATGAAGGAAAAAATGGTATAGGGAAAATTCTGTCTCATTACATGGATGCTTTAAAAGTTCTCCCCACAGAGTTAACGGTTGCTAATGTCTCCACTGAGAAATAAAGGTGTTCTTAGCCCGAGGAAAGAAATAATCCTAATTGAAAGTAAACAGTGGGATCATTATTGTCTCCGAACATGACTCTCCCACTTTATATCTTTTCAAATTGGATGAAATGGAGAGTAGAGAACACTTTTAAAGACAGGGTTTAGTGTTCGCGATGAAATGTGTGTGTGCGTGCACGTGTGTGTGCTGGGGGGAGTGCTCACTAATTCACTCATTTTAATCACATGCTGTCATGCCTACTTACCCACAAGTCTGCCACGGCGCTCTCTTGCATCTTAGGAACGGATACTTAGTATGGGCCCGCGTCTCATCTACAAAAACCGCTGTCGTCTTTTCATCCCTTCACTCATTCATTCCTTCTCTCACCCGTTCATTCATGTGCGGAGAACACAGTGGCTTGCTGATGGCTCAAGGGGCACTGAGATAGAGTAGAGCATGTGGCTGAGGCAACGCAGAGAGGATTACAGTCCATCATATCTGATCTGAGACTGTTAGATCCCAATATTGAATTACGGACCCTGCGGGGTCTCTGCTTCCGTTATCAATTTGCAAACGCAGAAAGCGGAGGGATGGAGCTGGAGGTGGGGGTGCGGGGTTGACGTGTGGCTTTGAGGCAGGTTTCAGCGCGATGCGACGGATCTAATAACACCCAATTTTTTATTTTTTCTACGAGGGAGTCCAAGTGGCCGCACAAGTACAGTGCCATGTGTGATTTAGGTATTATGCAGCTTGAGTTCTCCCTTATTCACTTGGATATATGGGCCCATTTTGCAGGGATTACAGCTGCAGCGGCTGCATAAAGCCTTCATTAACCATTATGAAAACATATTTATGGCCCACATATCCTTTAAAGCAACATTTCAGAAGCTGTGTGAGAGGTTTTAAAAGGAGAGAAATACATGATATATGATCTTTTATGGCGGTAACAGTCCTTGTTAAATAGGCGAACCACTGTTAATGTCAGCTTGTGTAACAGAGTCATATGAGGCTTTATTTCATACGGTCCCGTTATAATTACTCAAAGTTTACATGGTAAGACTTTATATTTAACTGGGAGGACCTTCAAACTCCAAAATAAACTAATGAGAAAGATTATTTTCTTTTGCCTTAATTAGATAGGACAGCTGAAGAGAGACAGGAAACGTTAGTAGAGAGTGGGGGATGGCATGCACCAAATGATTGGGAGTCGAACCTGCGATTGGCTCGTCGAGGACTGTAGCCTCTGCACACGGGGTGTCCGCCCCACAGACTGAGCCAAACCAGCGCCCCATTTCACTCTCTTAACACTTTTACTAGTACGCCTTACCTTGAATAATCTAGCCTAGACTCTCCCACCGATTTGGTGTGGACCCACTGAGCGCAAACTCGCGCAGCTGAAAATTCGCACCCCATTTATTGTGTATTGAAAGCGAACAATTCGGCACTCAAAGCATGCTTGGATATCTAGCCCCAGACAAGAGGCGGCACTTTCTAACCGCTGTTCTCCCTAAATATGTAATCATCATGCATTTAAAGAAATCGGCGATATAATATTTAGTACATAAATTGTGGGGTCTCGGTTTGACCAGCGAGGCTGGGGCGCGAGTAGACCAATTGGTCGCGTGCAGTGGGTCCGTCTCTCCGTCTCCCGTTACTACAGCGCATTGCGTTAAAAATAAGGTGTGTCCATCTGTTGTTTTGCGCAGATGCCGTCATGTTGTCAAGCTGCCGCTTTGGGACATCTTCACCTGTGTGGCTGGGTCGGATTCAGGGGGATCTGCACACACCAGTAACAGGAATGAATTGCCTGTATGTTGACAGATGAGACGCACAGTTGGGGGGGAAATATCTCACCACTAAGATTTTAATCCAGTGTAGTTTCATTAACAAAAATAAAACTTGTGTGTCGTCAGAGTATTTATTATCAAACATCTATTTTTAGCTCGTCAACGTCTCGTCTTCGTCATGGAAAACAAGGTAGCCACCCCCAGCGATGGTCATAACTTTCGTTAACGAAAATAACACTAGCAGCTAATATATTATCCTCATTCATCCCCTTAATTCTCATATTCTTTACATGTTTTTTATTTCCCACAATGTTAGAATGCCTTACCCAACCTGGGAATGTAATGAGTTCAATGAACTCAGTGTGAGTGCTGCTAGCTTAAAGTTACAGCTCACCAAGCTAACGCACGCTCTGTATATTTGTTTTATTTGTGTAGCAGCTGGAGCAGGAATCAGCTTCACCATGGAGGTTCTTTCCAGGTCGTCTTTCCTCTCTTTCAAACAAGACACAGAAGTCACTGGTTACATTCAGAATCATTTACACCTTAGGGACTGTGTATCTCAGCGTCTGTGCAGTCACGACTTCAAACTGAGGTACACGCCGCATGTGGAGCATGATTTTCTCACCAGCCCTGCTTCGCACGTAGCATCTGGGTACATGACGAGCCGGCAGGAAAAGTGTGGATTGCGGAGGTTGCAGCAGTCGGATTGATTCACTGCAACGTGTGGCCCGCTGCCACCCCCAGCGACGGGAAATGTGCCACGGTGCCCCGGTTTGAGATGGAGAGGCTTGTTGTGGCGTGTGGAGGTGGAGGTGGAGATGGAGGTCACCTCTCTTTCTCTCCTTTATCCCTCCCACTATCATTCATGCCTCTATACTTAGACTCTCCTTCCTTTATACTCATCCTCTCGTCCTCTGTTTTAAAGGCAGCCTCTCTCTTTTTTGCTCTTCTTTGTGGGTTTCCTCAATTCACCTCACAATGCCGACGATGTGAATAGGAGCCAATGTGGGGCCTAATCTTAGGAGTGTACCGGAAGAGATAAGAGTATCATTCATCATTTCGTGTTAGCTGCTGTCGCCACTTCCTGGAAGGAATCTCCAAAGGAAATTATGAGAAGTGCAGCACGTTTTTTCACCTTTAGTATCATCAATTGTGATGCGCTTTCATACATTCGGTTCTCTTTTTTATACTGGACCTTAAACCTGCACAGGTGTAACATGCTGAGTCACTGCTTTCACAGACACATTCGCGCCTTACGTAATCACTGCCATTCACATATTTTTGCACCTTGCTGTACATGTCAAACTGGATCGCAAATAGATTGCCCAATTCATCTGTTATTTTCTAAAGCATTACATAATGCTAATATATTATGCCTGGAAGAACTTCCCTAATGTTTCCAATAATTTACACCTCTCAGAGCTGGTGTTTTCGCAGTGACAACCCTTTGTACTCAGATATTTATGAATACATTCTCTTACCTCTATTCTTCTCAGTTGTAAGTGAAAGCGAATCCCCCCACGTGCCGCCTTAGCGCTAGATGTTTTAAGCATGACATTAGCACCGTCCCAGATAATGAGAATTAAAAACACATCCCTCGAGAATGTGGTTTCTTCCTGACTCTTTGAATTGAGCCGAGACAATGATGCCTCATTCTCTTTAGTCTTTTATCTGAGACTCATTGTGTTACAATTCTGTTTCAGGTGTGGGAAGTTTTACAAAGAGTTCACACTGGTACATCTCATGGAGAAATGGAAATTGCCTCGGTAACATGCTCCTCTGCCATCCTTTTAAAAAGAGGCAGCAGCATATTCAACATCCTTCTGTTGCACTTCAGATCAAACTTTAACAGAGAGAGAGCCTGCTATCCCTGTTGTGGAGGGAAAGACAGGTGGACTCATATGCTCTTGTTACACAGCAGTGGTTTTAAGAACACTGGCTCCATGTGTCGTAAGGACATAACGGTAAAGTACTTTTTTATTGTACATAAAGTTTTATGTGGCTGAGGAAGAGACCACAGGCCAGACTTCCTTCATGGCTGGTCCTTTCTTCACTGTGGACTTCTGACATGTTGAGAGGAGGAAAAGGAAACTGGAGATGCTGCAGAATGTGATTCTCAAGATAAAATGGAGGCAACTGGATGGATGGAAAGAGAGATAAATGATGGATGGATGGATGGATGTAAAGAGAATTAAATGGATGGATGGATGGATGAAAGAGAGATAAATGGATGGATGGATGGATACATGATGGAAAGAGAGATAAATTAATGGATGGATGGATGGATGTAAAGAGATTTAAATGGATGGATGGATGTAAAGAGAGATGGATGGATGGGTCGATGGATGGATAGATGATGGAAAGAGAGATAAATGGACGGGTGGATGGATGGATGGATGGATGGATGAAAAGTAAATGGATGGATGGATGGAAAGAGAGATAAATAGATGGATGGATGGATGGATGGATGAAAGAGAGCTAAATGGACGGATGGATTGATGGATGGATGAAAAGTAAATGGATGGATGAATGAATGGATGATGGATGGATGGAAAGAGAGATAAATGAATGGATGGATGGATGGATGAAAAGTAAATGGATTGATGGATGGATGGAAAGAGAGATAAATAGATGGATGGATGGATGGATGGATGGATGGATGGATGAAAGAGAGCTAAATGGACGGATGGATGGATGAAAAGTAAATGGATGGACTGATGAATGGATGAAATAGAGAGAAATGGATGGATGGATGGATGATGGATGAAAAGTAAATGGATGGACGGATGGATGGATGAAATAGAGAGAAATGGATGGATGGATGGATGAATGAAAGAGAGATAAATGGATGATGGCTGGATGGATGGCTGAAGCATCACCTCGCTTGGACTTCTGATGTATTCTTGTGCCTGATCATTCAATCAGCCCATTTACACTCCCAAATTGTCAGCCATGATTGTGTTGCAGCTCGGACAGCAGTCCAACATGTCAGAATATGACTCTGTAGCTTCCCCTTTGTGTCATATCAGGTGTCTGTTCTCTACCTTTTTGTTACTATGTTGTTTGATGTCAGGTAAAGTTGTATAAAGTGCGCTCATGTCCACCTGAGGTTGAGGTTGGGTAATAGAAATGATTGAACCCAAAGCATGATTTGTTACCTAAACATAATCAAGTACTTTCAGTATCCTAACACAACCCGAGTGTGACCATCTACAATGTTGACCCTGTGTCAAAATCATTTCACATCCAAAAGTCCTAAAACATAAAATGATTGTCAGAAGCTTTATTTTGAAAATCAAAGATTTTGGTCATTATAATTGCTAACTTAGCAGCTTTATTGTGAAAGGTCGACCCCACGTTGCACATTTATTATTGCTGATTTGACTGCTCTTCAGTGCTACCCAGATATTCCTATTGTGCTTGGGGCCACAGACCGAGCTGTCGTATTTGATGAGGTGGGAGTGAGAATATAAACTGAAAGATGGCCTCATGCCCCTTGTGGAGTTACAGCAGACGCCATTATTTCCAGACACTGTGTCAGAAGCTCCAGGTGTGCAGATCGTGGCGTCGATGAACGGCGAGAGCGGGATGGAGAGAGAGAGATGGAGACAGGGATTGACTAAGGTCCGCTCATGTTAGTTTCCTGGGGGCGCGCACAGCTTGTCTCATGTGGTAATCCATGCATGGTAAAACCTTATCCATGGGGATAATGTCAACTCACTCCCGAAGATAACAAGACAAAAGCCCTCGCATGGCGCTCACTCTGGAGTGTGTTCCGTATTCCCCTAATCTGCCATTTTACATGGCTCTGTTCTATGGATTTGTTGCCTGAGCTTGCCGATTAACACAAACATACACACACTGTTGCATTGCACAGTTGCATTATGTCAAAAAAAAGATGGTGGACAGAAATGACATTTATTTTATTTCCGCTACATTAGGCGCCTTTTTCTGCTTGAGTAAACACAAGTACACAGTATAGCCGAAGCTTTTTGTGCTTACATCACCAACAGAATCAGCAGGGAGTAAACACATTCATCAGCCATCATGCCTGCCAGTGTTCAACATAATTTTACTCTTGGATTTAAGTGTACCAGGTGTTTTTATTACTCATGGCACTCATGGATGTTTGATTACTCAAGGCGAGTTGATTGAGCAGGCATAAGCGAGTTACTGTACGCCGCCCGCCGCGCTGAGAAGTTAAACGGAGGAGCCGCTTGTCAATTACCTTTGCGTAACAGTGTGTGAGTATGACGTGCCTTCTTTCATAGTGTGCGTATGTGTGTGTGAGCAGTCCTGTAAGGATCAAAGGATCATAAAAGGACATTTGGCAGCGCAGTTCATGCTCAAAGTAGCCTAAGAGATTCAAGGTTAAAGAACACTGAATCTTCACCAGACTGAGAGAGCATCCATCACATTAACGCCCAACCCGTCAGACAACTCAGTGAATTATATATTGAAAGCCCCCCAGAACATCACATGCAGGCAGAGACATCTTTCTCTCAGTCTCTCCCTTCCATCTGATGTGCCGCATTGAATCATTGATAGGACATCCACAAAAACAGCGCTCCGCCCTATAAAACACCTGTCACACTCAGCCTGAAAGGAATACAAACAGGGCGAGATGTGGAATCTGTTTTGATGTTTCTGAATGGGGAGATTGTGGCAATATGATGCGTATTGGGCCTTGTGTACAAATATATGAAAGATAACGCCCAAGGAGGTGTTCATTATCAGGAAATAATGGACTACGTGGAGGCCAGATTATATTTTCAATAGAGGAAAGTTGAGTTCATTATTCCTGATAATGGAACACCTCCAAAGCCATTATCCTGCTTATACCATAGTCACTGGTTAAAGCGAAAAAACAAGACCAATAATTTATGCTTTCATGCATTTTGCAGTCAAAATATAAAGTTTTAAGAAGCTCTCTCTCTGTTACCCTTATAATGCCTGAAGGTTTGACTCCTGCCTGAATAAGTCATTATCATCCCATCAGGTTAAGTGTTAGCTACGACTCAGCAATGTGCCTAGTCGTGGAATAGCTCATAGATTGCTTAGGCTCAGCTTTTAGCTAGAAAGCTAACGGTATGCTAGGAAGTTTTTGACGTCAGTTACGTTGACGTAGAGTAAATGTAATCCGATGGTATGTTGAAGAAGATGGCTAGCTAGCTAAATGGCCACATCATTGTCGCAAATCGGATTTTCACGAACAAATATGGGTTAGGGTAGTTTAGGGTTCAGCGGGGCAGTGTGCTTTTGTGTTACATGCGCGATCCTATGGTCGAAAATATACTGAAGGACGACGCTCCATGTTGTGAATAACAATGGATTTTTATTTTTATTTTTTCTTTGTTCAGCTACATCAAAGTTATCTTTCTACAAATAGGTTGAAATGTTTTTTTTAAATCCCTCATCGTTGTTAGCAGATTTTAGCTTATTGAAAATATACATGAATCTAAACGGAGGCTTTGACTTAGCTACCTGCTGATACGTAGCATAAGCATCAGTTTAGAATGTTAAACAGTTTTATCTGAACTATTAAGAAGGTGTCCATTTTAAGGAATTGATGGATACTCTTCAGCCAATCAGAATTGAGTATTCACCCAGGCTGTGATAATCGAAAAGATTTTTTTCCATAAAACAACAAAAACTTTGGCGTTCTCCTTCATATGCGTGTCCACACTCCAGTGTATCGTCTCCTGTTATGTATCTGTACTTGCTAAGGAAATGGAAACACCGAACCCTATTATGCATTTTCCATGACGGCTATTAATGGAACGGAATTAAGGGTTCGGTGCGAGCGAGACAGAGACGTTGTAGCCACTAATATGCTCCCTTCTCTAAGTCATAAAGAAAACTCTTTGATCCCAGCTGGAGTCAGGGATGCTTCAGGGATATGATGGAATTTTTTATTGCTGTTGTGGGAGAGCAATTGGTGGGGTTGCTTCAGTCCGTCGGTTTCGCCCTCTCTCCCCCTCATATTAACTTAAGCTTTAAAGCCTCAGCTGGGTACCCAAGTGACTAGTTTGCATGTTTTTACTCCTAAAACGTCTGTTTTACAAAAGGACTGCGTCCCCTCTGAATTTGCAGAGAGCGTGTGAGTCGGGTAAGGGTGGTATCGGAGCTGGCTGCCGGAAAGAGTGTGTGGCATTACAGAGAATAATGAAGATTAAGCTGAGATCTGGCGGTGGGGAGATTGGAGGGTCAGTGTGTAAGATCAATGTATGGAGGGAAGTTAAGATAGATGAAGGTGAGGGTAGACACATTTCCTGTTTCGCAGAAGTGGAGAGCGTCTTGATTAAAAGAGCCCCCATTTCTCCGAGCGGCTGCGTCCAGGCTTGATCAGATAAGGAAATAAAGCACAAGGCATAATTCATGGCCTCCTCCCCTGGCAGAGAGTTTTAAGTTGTCGTATATTTGGGACCACGAACAGCCTCATTCCCTCAACACTGTCATGATATGCTTTTTGTACTTAACTTGCAGGGGCTGTTAAGTATCAAAGTTCAGCCATCATTCACCACAATTCATTTGTCTTCACTAGTGAACATCTACCGCACAACATGCTGCATTATACTGCATTAATAGGCAGCCCTGTGCTTTTGTGTTGGGTCACGTCCAGGGCAAGGCCATCAAACTCTGCGACCAAGTCGGAAAATAGACCCGCACTTGTTCTTTGGTAATCCACAACAGCTGGTGTGTGTGTGTGCATATCATGTGTGTCAACACGTGCGCGCGTGTGTGTGTGTCTAAGTGTGTGCAAGGGACAGAGACAGAGATAGATAGGCCAGATGGGTCCAGCTGTGGATCTGGTGCCCTAGATAAAGGCGAGATGGGTGCCACCACCTTCATGAGGTGCCAGCAGATCATTTAGAGGAGGTGTTAAAAGCTCGAAGGCTTTGATGGACTCGAATGTCCAGCTGAGAGGGAGAGAGAGAGAGAGAGAGAGAGAGAGAGAGAGAGAGAAAGAGAGGGCTCATTAACAGCTGCTTTTTTTCCCCACATCATGAAGAATGTTAAAAATTAACCAGCTGACTGCAGCTTGTCTGTCCATTAAAAGGTTAAAATAACACATCACAGCTTTGATGGATCAATCAGGGAACTGTGCTTAACCTACGTGGCTTCTTAACACGGCCTGAAATTACCGGCTGTTTTAATAGTTTGATTTAATCGACCAAAAAATAGAAAAATTAAACATTACATTCCCAAAAAACAGGTCCAAAACGCCTTTTTTTTTCAATTCACAATAATATAACAGCTGCAACTAATATTTTTTTTATATCATTTGTGAATTTTGTTCAAAAATTTTCAATGAAATTTTAAAAACTTGTTTAAAAAAAGAACTGATCACAGCTTTCCAAAGCCCTACTTCCTACTGCCCACCTGTCACACTCATTCTGAAAGGAACACAAACAGAGCGAGAATCTGCTTGATGTTCCTGAATGGGGAGATTGTGGCGATATAATACATATTGGGCCTTGTGTACTAATATATAAAAGATAATGCTCAAGGAGGTCAACGGAGGAAAGTTGTTTCCTCTGAGTGCCTGTTAAAAGGAGGTTTCTCCTCGCCATCGTGCCGAATGTAGCTGAGTGCTACTCGTGGTGGATTCATGTTGGGTCTTTCTCTAAAGAACATAACTAAGAGTACGGTCTAGACCTGCTCTTGAGATAATGTTGGTTATGATTTGGCGCTATACAAATACAATTTGATTGAGTCCATTATTCCTGATAATGGACACCTCGATGGCTATTATCATCATTAAACCACGTTCACTGACTAAAGACAAAAAAAAGACCAATAATTTATGTTTCCATGCATTTTGCTTTCAAAATATGAAGCTCTCTCTGTTACTCTAATGCCTGAGGGTTTGACTGCTGCCTGAATAAGTTATTTTCATCCCACAGGGTTCTAACGCAATGAAAATGTTTAGCACTGCATTAAATAGAATGAGTGTTAGCTACAACTCAGCGATGGGAGTTACGCCTAGTCGCGGAATAGCTCATAGGCCGCTTTGGTTAATGTTACCGTTAGAAAGCTAATGGTATGCTAGCAAGTTTCAAAGTCAATCACGTTGCGTATCGTCGACGTAGAGTAAATGTAATTCGACAGCATGTTGAACAAGACTAGCTAGCTTGCCGGCCCAATCAACATAACGAAAACAAATATAGGTTAGAGAGATTGTGGCGATATGATGCATATTGGGCCTTGTGTACGAATATATAAAAGATAATGCCCAAGCAGGTGTTCATTATCAGGAAATAATGGACTATGTGGGGTGCAGAACCATATACTTTCAATGGAGGACGGTTGCTTCCGCTGAGTCCATTAATTCCTGATAATGGACGCCTCTAGGGACATTATCATCGTTATAGCATGTTCACTGACTAAAGACAAAAAAACAAGACCAGTAATTTGCCAATCACAAGTCCTCAACATTTTGGAACTTGAAAGCAGATTTTGAAGCACCTTTTCACTATTTTTCTTCAAAGCAGTCAAGCAATTAATCTGCTGTGAAAATAGCTCTAATCAATTAGTTTAATCGAGTCATTTTCAGCTCTGAATAATACAAAACCAGCAAATGTTCGCTTGATAAATGACTTTAAATGAACCAGTTGATTAATGAACTAATCGTTTCTTTACCCTTAGTTTTAAATACATGGAAACATCTGGAAAAATGTCCTTATTTTAAATCTGTGCTTGCGGCCTATAGCGGCCATTTCAGAGAAACCTCAGCACACAGCCCACTCCCACACAAACACTTTAATGGCCATTATGGGAGGAGAGGTGGAGAGCCCGGTGCTGGCCCTGTGGAGAGGAGGGGAGGGGGAGAGGGAGGAGGAGGTGAGGTAGCCGTGCCTGTGTCCTTTTTCCAGGGAACTCTAGGACAGAGAGAGCCTTCACCAGCACCCCAGGGAGAGGGAAGACAGATTAATGCAGAGGCTTTAATATTTCAGATGAAAACGTATTACTGCTCTCTAGCTCTTTCTCCTCTCTCTCTCTCTCTCTCCTCACCCTCCTCTCCCCTTCTTATGTCTTCCTCTTTGGCTAGGAGCATGAATGTGTTTTGCTGAGGGGTAGATTCCCCCCCCCACCACCCCGTCTAAAGCTTCTCCGTCCACTCATTGTGACAGGAAGTGGTAGATCAGCAGGAGACAAATCTAAAATAAGTCTGTCCGTTCGCTGTACTCCTGTGCTGAAAGCTCTTGACCTTGCAATCAACCCTCACCGTCTATGCCAACATCTTAAATCTATAAGAAGGGATATACGGCAGTTCCTCCTACTCGGCGATGAAAAACCTATTTAAGAGACACCAGTGACTTTATAGGTCAGACATCCGCCATCTTCAAACGTTAGGGGGAAAAAAATCCATTGTGATCACATCGCCCATCTGATCCGCTCGCGTCTATCCCGGCTTAAGAGTAAAGATTCAACGCATCGTATGTACAGCGTGCATAGGTTTCAGCCTATCTACAGGCAAGAAATCCAGGCTAAGAAGATTAGAGCATACATACCCTCTGCACATGTGTGTGCGATCAGGCCACATAAAGGAGCTCCATGAATGTAGGCTTACTGGCAATGTCAAAGCTCATCTCCTGCGGGACACGCGGACAATGCAGCCAGCTTTAAGAGACAGGCCGGAACAGTCTATCGCTTTTTATTGCTTTATTTAATGACAGCGATGTTCGGAGATACAATTAAATGTTCAAGATGTTTTCCATTACGGTGTTGTCAAAACAGATGCAGGAAAGGATTGGTGTTTGCATGTGTTCAAAGAGCTGGATAATTTCCCAATGAAAGACTCTTTAAGGCTTCAATTTTTGGACCGAGAACAAACACATAAAAGACCTTCTCTAAGAGGTGGGAACTAACCCAAGATTATGTCTTATGGAAAGGGTTTTAAGCTCCTTCTTTCTGTGAGGTCTGGGTGTGGCAACTCAAGAACAAGGGGGGTTAGGGGAAGATGGTGGTTAAGCCAAAAAGGGCTGCATTTATTGACAGTGTTTACAAGTAACCCTGTCTTATGAATGACTCAACTGATCAATCGATTTGTATTTATACAGCACTTTACAAATAGAGCAAGTCTAGACTGTACTCTTTGTTCTATTATGTAGAGAGACTCAACATTAATCCACACATGAGCAAGTAATTGGTGAACATTCATCTACGTCGACTGGACGGGCCGTGAACAAGAGAAACCTGGTTATTCTTCTTCCCTGTATACGTGATTGGTTTCTCTTAACCTGTGTCCGGTTGTGTCTTGATTTCTCACCATCTTAGTTGCAATGTTCTCTTCTATGAAAGCATGTTGAAAATGCAGATAAGGTGTTCATTAAGTCGAAGTGTCCTTGGGCAAGACACTGAACCCCAAATTGCTCCCGGTGGCATAGCCAACGGGTATGAATGTGATATCTGATTGACAGTTGGGCACTTTACATAGCAGCCTCTGCCATTAGTGTGTGAATGGGTGAATGTGACATGTAGTGTAAAAGCAGCTTTGAGTGGTTGCAAAGACTAGAAAAGCCCTAAATAAGTACAGTCCATTTACCATATTGGCAATGGGTAACCTAGTTATAGCCGGGTTCTTGAAGTACCCGGGTAATGTGTTGTGCATAGAAACACACTGATTGAATATTCTATGGAAAAAAATGTCCAAAAATATTGAATTTTTAAGGATTATTTTGGGTAGAGAGGGAGTAGAGAGTGAGTAGAGAGTCGGGGAGGACTTGCACCAAATGGTCACAGACTGGGAGTTGAACCTACGACCAGTGCGTCAAGGGCACTTGCTCTACCAATTGAGCCAAACCGGCGCCCCATATTGAATTCTTTAATATCAATTTTAGATCGGAGCAGATGTAAACTGCCACATGAAGGTTTCCAGCACAAAAGTTATGGAACATATATGACCCGCTACTTTCTGCATTGAAACCGTGCGCTGGATGCTAATCTGGAGCCTTGGTTCGATGTTGCACCTGGTTGGTCAATGTTAGCCTATTGCAAAACATGTTAGCAGGGAGGTTGCCTGTTGATGAACAGGTTGAAACCATAGTTTGTGTATAAGAAGTGGACTCGCCCATTGGGTTTTGAAGCCTTGAGTTTTTGGTCGCCATCTTGGATTTTTGAACTCACAAGTGGCCATATTTGGACAACAGGGTCGTTACAGGCCTCCGTAATTGTGACCTGTCAATCACAGGAAGCCACGCCCTAAAGCATACCATACTTTATTTCTTGACTGTGAATTTCACTCTAAATAGGAGCAAAATTTAAAATCAACATCATGCTGTACTAAAAAAGACTTGGACTAGCGATTGTACACTTCTTTTCGCCCCCTGCTGGCCTTTAGAGAGAATGCAGGTTCGCAGGCGCTCACTGGCTTGTCCATTTAACCAAGAGGCTACGTCCGCTCCTTCTGCTTCAAGTTCAGTCTCCATTTAACTCCACTCTGTCTCGCTAAATAGCCATCCATTATCTCACTCCATGTGCAGGTCAGGGTCACCGTGGAAACATGGGAAGCAGAGCAGCCCATGCTATTCACCAGAGCTCATCTGGGGAAGGGGGGGATTGTGCAGCCCCTGGTCCTGCTGGGAAATGTATTCCCGGTAGTGTAGCTCAGGTCAGACCCGGGGTCTCCTCCCAGGTTCTGTCTCCTCCTGGCCCACTAAACCTCCAAAGGGAGATCTAACAGGTGCTGAATCCCACCCCTCCTGCTCCTGTTTTTTTTGTTTTTTTCAATCTGGTGGCAGGTTCATTCTGTGTTTGAGTTTTTTTCTCTTCCTCTCATGGTGCTCAGGTGATGCATACGATTTAAGATGTCATTTTTCATCTCGCTCCGCTCTCAAAGCCCGAGGCTGTTCGTCGGGGAATGAAGTTCTCTTCTTCCCCCCTTGCACATGTCACACGCACAAAAGCGCACACATGCACACGTTCTCATTACACACTCTGTCTCACGCATGCATAAAAGGAAGCAGGTTTTGCCTCTCCTGCTCTTTGTCTCCCTATATCTCTCCGTCTCTCTCTCTCTCATGCACACAGACCTCTGCAATTCATCTCCCCGGAGGCCTCCTGCCTCTCTGCAAGCCAAACACTGTGCTAATGTGCTGATGTGTTTGACACACGCCCTCCCCCTTGTTTCCCCCATTTCTTCTTCTCTCTCTCTCCCTCCCTCTCCTTCCACCCATATCACTTTTTTTCACAGCTCCCGTCTCTCTCTGAACACATATGCTGAGTTCATACTTTCTATAATTAAATGATGCCCACAACAATTGTGGTAATGAACATAAAAAAGTAATGAAGACACTTTTGCCAGACGCTGGAACCTGAGTGTTCGGTGCAACGTGCGGTTGCATTGGATTTAGAGTCTGTGTAGTGAGATAAGATTTGTTAGCAGAGTCTATATAGATGCTCAGCTCATGCTTTGTCTTCATGGGTATTAAATTTAATACAGCACTTTGTAGCTTTATGGTTTGTATCCATCAAGTCAGACGCCCATACATAATTAATGAGGTAATAATTTACTTTGTCTGCTTCTGAAATGTGAAGGTTTTCTTCTTAAATGGAACAGAAATATCTTTGTATATAAATATCCTGGAACATTTGATATTATAGCTTTCTGAAGCGACCTAACTGAAACAAAAATTTAAAGGGGCGGCGGTTTAGCTCAGCGGTTGAATCGCAGGTCACATACAGACACTACAGTCCTCGATGCGGCGGCCCCAGCTTCGACTCCCACCCGCCGAAGTTTTCACTGTAACATCGGTTGGGATGACAACTGCACCCTCCCTGCCTTATGAAGGATTTATGAATTCACAAACAACTATGATCAGGGGATCTTTGTTTCATCACTGCATGAGACTGAAAAGAAGAAATGACTTTAGTAAATGAGCTTTGATCTCTGCTTCCCCTCTCAAAGTGGCACGTCTCGCGGCGGGTTGTAACTTTTGATTCCAAATGCTTTCACGCTGAGGTGTTTCCATTCCAAATGTCACGCTGTAACTAAAGACGTTAGGGCGGCGATATTAATTAATGTTGTTAATTATAAAATGTAAACAAACTGCACTCACCCAGGGAAGGAGAGAGAGAGAGAGTGCATGTATATGGACGACGCGGATGCGACGCAAGAACTTGTCATTTGATTATGAGACATGTTCCGCTGTATCATTTACAGTTTAGTAAAGTTCATGTAGTGAACTGTAGACTGGAGTGACAGCTGCGACTCCTCCGCTGGTTGGAAGTGCGACAAGTGTGATTTGGACAAAATGATTGGTAGGGACGTGACCCAATTCTACGCCCTTGTCCCCAATCTCTCTTCCCTTGTTTCCAACACTATCCACCGCCCCGCCTCTCTCTGAATAAAAGGCCAAAAAATAGATAAATTATACATCACAATTAAGGTAAATATTGTGTAGAATGGGATTCAATTTCAAAAGAAAAAGTCAAATACTAAATAGTGTATAAACTAAACTACATAATCTGTCTGCCCTGGTCTGACACCCCTGTGGAAATAATGATATAATTCGTCTCTGCCTTCCAAAATGGTTACAAATCACTGTTGTAGCATATGTTGTTTTGGGGCACGACAGATGATGCTGTCATTTTTTTTTTTTTTACTTTGGAGGACAGACTCCAATATCACTGATGGGAAAAAAATATGACTCAGCTATTCAAAAATGATGAATCTTAGTAAGAAGAGAGAGAAAAGGGAAGAAGCTGATGGTATTTTAACCAACATAAAGAAATGGAGGTGCTCGTACAGAAGGAGAATGTTTTTCAATGTCACCTTTTGCCAGATGGCATCATTTATATCATAGCTTTTAGCTTTCGCCGACATTCCTCTTCTACTTCTTCATCTTTAAGTCTACCTCCATAATTCCCCCCCTCCCGGACGGTGTTCCCAACAGAATCACAGCCCCCCCCATCCTTATCTTCACCCTCTTCTTGGATAAATAAAGTTGGCCTGTCCAGTCGAGGAGCTGTCCGGTGCTGAAAGTGGAAACCCGGGCAGCTTTAGCACTGAGGTTTTTAGAGGTCAGCACGAGTCAGCAGAAGACAGCGTGCAAGAGGAACACGATGTTAAGAGGCAGAGACACACTTTGAGCAGCTGGTCAGGAAGAGAGAGAGACGGAGAGAGAGGGGGGGGGGGGGGGGGGGGGGGAGAAAGAGGTGAAGTCAGAAACAGAAAGGCATGTAAGGGTGGAGGGCCGGAGGACGAAACAGGGGGGGAAAAGAGCAACGAGAGTATCAGTCTCAGTTACACTGTTTCACATGGTGGAGCCCCTCTTTAAAAG
Source organism: Semicossyphus pulcher (assembly GCF_022749685.1). NCBI lineage: Eukaryota > Metazoa > Chordata > Actinopteri > Labriformes > Labridae > Semicossyphus > Semicossyphus pulcher. The sequence continues at coordinate 14,914,679 of NW_027211670.1, read as the reverse complement.
GCCAATTACTCTGTAATAGTCCTGGGCTGACTAGGTGATTTCTCACTGTGCTGAGTGGAATGGCAGAGCAGGAGTGGAGTCAGTCCAGTGGAGAGACCCAATCATCATTGCACTGGAGTGAAGGGAGTCAGGGGACACACACATTTTTTTGGCTGCGTGTGTGCATGTGTGCTCTGCGCGCACAGGAACTGCTTGTGTGTATAATTGTCACCATTCCACTGAATTCATTATTGAATGTGACCTTCAAGCACCACAAGCATCCTTCACTGCGACTATAACGCCGTGTGTGCGCGTGTGCCCGCCTGTGTGTGTAATAACCCCTCAGCAGGGATAAATTATTTGCACCTCTCCGATACAGTTCAATACAGCAAACAATACCACGGGCTACATTCATTTTCGCATCAAATTGAATTGGAATTCTATTCCTGTAGATGTTACAGTTTTAGTTCATTTGTTAAATTGATTAAATTGAAAGCAAATTCAATTTGAAAAAGCTTAGCAACCACTCGCTGACAGCCGTGATAAATGGTGGTTCACTGTCACCTTTTCCCCACTGAGTCACTCTTGCAGCTGCCCACACTAAAATCCCTTTTATTTCTCCGCCGCCACTTTATTTTTCGAGCTCCTTTCTCTTTTTTTTCCTGCTGTCATTTACACCCGATGTGTAATCACCAATACAGACAGCTTCCATACTAATTAGCTGCCTGTAATTAAGCTCGTCTAGTTTTCCTCCTCATATTACTTTGCTTAAAAATCATGAGGTGTTCCGAAAGCGTAAATGGGCACATCTGAGAGGATTTGGATTCAACCCATCCCAACAATGAGAAGATTACATTCACATAACATGTAAGCCAATGTTCTGTTAGCGGGCGACACAATGAATTGCGTCACCATTTAAAGAAACCAACTGGTTTCATAATCATTAGGAATGAATCAGGTCGGGGCTGCAGCTTAGTGACATCAGCCAAAAAAAAGGGAACCTCATCAGTCTGATGTACGATTAGAGTGCAACTTCGGTTTTAATAAATATAAAGTATGTGGTAAGCATGTACAAAGAGGGTTAGAATGAGGACACCATTCATTGATAAATGGTAAATGGACTGTTCTTATATAGTGCTACGTCACATTCACCCATTCACACACTGGAAAGGAAAGGCCTAAGCGTAATCTCCGATCAGTATCTATGCTCATTCAGTTGGGGTTCAGTGTCCTGCCCACGGACACCTCAACAAGTCAGGGATCGCACCGCCAACATTCCCATTGGGAGACGACCCACTCTACAACTGAGCCACAGCCGCCCCGTAGACAGAACTCATGAATGAATTAAAGTGTTATTCGAGGAGAATTGGAAAGTTAATCCCCTGTGAGTTTGACGATGACGATTTAAGAATGTCCATTTCCCAAGAAATAGAAATAAATTGGTAAGACAAACCTAAACTGCAATAATCCTGCGCGCAGATGATCAAACATTTGAATGGTTGTTTAATTTTGACGTGTTTACGTTTGCTTTGTCTCAGAAGTCTGGCGAAGGCGGCGAGACAGACTGTTTGAGCAGCATTATCTCTGATTTCTTCAGTATTACATTGTAAATAAGATTCAACACTTGATCTTATTTTGAAAGTTGTTCTTTTATTTTGTAGTTTTAAAACTCAAAGACAGCACTTTGGATCTACTTTACATTCATTTACACTCATATCTGAATGACTGACACGACGCTGAGCATGTAATCATTCATTCAGAAAACAGTAGACGTTAAGAACAGCGATCACGGCCTGACTTCCTGTCAGAACTACAACAATAAAAGACATCAGCTTTTTGATGAGGCGCCACTCATGTCAATGTTACAGCGATGTCAGCAGACCAAAGCAAACGATGTTCGCATGTCATCAAAGAATGATGGACGACATCATGAAACGGCTAATCATGTGAGCTCAATGAAGTCACTACTTTCTATCAGGAGGCGAGTGAGCCCTCTGACAGCCTGCCAATCAAACCGAGACATGTGGTGTCAAAGGGTGTAGAGGATCCAAGGTGGTAGATCTTTAGTAGCTGTTGGCACGCTCTAAAGCAAGATACATTACACTCTAGTGCTTTTCACAATAGATCAACGTCTCTCATGGTTGAGTACGGAGCTGCATGTTCGCACAAATAAGCATGCGTCTTACTTTTTGAATGTCTTGAAAGGCGACTGTCAGAATCTAATCTGGTTTGATGGTTTCTGGAAAATAAAACTAGGGCACGCTCAAAGCAACAAGACAGAGAATTCCCCGACCACCCAGGCCGGTCCCGCCCTCCCCCCGTTCTGTGGTTCCCTTTAAAAGCCAACTTACCACAAGCTAATGGTCGCGTATGAATGTTTAAACACATATGGATGGGATCAAAGATTTTTCGATGTGCGTGACAGCAGCCACTCCTTCCCCCAGTGGCCTATGCTGGCCTCCACTAAAGATCCTTGAGTGAAGTCATGCTGAAAGGACCAGATGACACTTCTGCTGCATAAGTACTGCGTGTATGTGTGTGTGTGTGTGTGTGTGCGCACGTGTACTCACAAGGGGAGTGTACAGAGTGGTATGATGGAGGTGGAGGAGAAGCTGTTTTCACGCCCAACAATCTGCCAAGATTGTGATTTAAAATGATACAAATGACTCGCATGTGGAGAGATAAAGTGGACCGGCTTCCAGGCCAAGATTGAGAGGGGGGGGGTTAGCGCTGCCAAAATGGACTCCTCCCAACGCAAACAGCCTGGTGCAAATATTAGAAAAGGCACGGCTCTTTAAAGCCGGATGCGTGTGCACACATGCACGATCAACCGATATGAAATTCGCTCTTGTAATGTGCACTTGCTATTCAAATTGTGCACATATGAGCACCCTCGTTCTGTCGCTGAACAGGCACACGAGCGAGCGCTCGGTGTGACCTTGTGTGTCGAGTAAACAAGCGTGTGCAAATAACGATGTTTGTCTATGAGGACCAGCTTGCGAGCGCGCTGGAGTTGTTTGTACGATATTGATGTTTCCTCCTTTCACTCATTTGACAAGTTGGTGAGACATTTTAGTGCACAGGAGTGACAGGAGAGGCACTGGGGAGAGTAAACAGACGGCAGCAGAAGCCGTCACATGTTGAGACAAAATGCAGAGTACTATTTGCAGACAGCGAAAGCAGCAAAAGGGAATGTTTTGGATTTTCATATCCTGGAATGTAATATTCTCTTAGCCTGAAACTGACGACCAAAGACAATGAAGTTTGATTGATTTAAAACCACTGTTGTCTGTTTTGAGCTTTGCAGTAGTCCAGACTGATAAATCTGCCAGGCCAATACCAGCTAATGTTTGATATATGTGATTTTTAAGACCGATACTGATACCGATATTAGGGGGGGATAAAATCACTATTTACCAATATGGCCGCATTGATTGTGAGATGTTGAGCTGACATGAAAATAAACTATTTCTTGAGGAATGCGCAGTGATTTGCACCAATGAGGAAAGGTAACAAAAAGGTTGCTCTCGTCGACAAATAACGGAATTTAGGAGTATTTATTGTCAGCAATGTGATGACATAATTCTAAAATGTTTCTATCTTGAATTCCAAATATATACATTAAGACATTTCCCAAATCCCAAAACATATCCGCCAATACCAATATACATGTGCAGGCAAATATCGGCTGACAGATATATCAGTCACAAATCTAGTTGCGCAAATGAACAAAAAAATGGCTGTCACTTTAAAATCTTATATCTTGCTCAGCGCTCTGAGTCATATGAAGGTTCTCTTATTAAAACTTCACTGTGCGGGGTTCTGGTTTAGCTCAGCTGGTAGAGCAGGCGCCCCACACACAGAGGCTGCACTCCTCGTGTCAAGGTTCACAGTGTCAAACAAGAAAGGGAGAGGACCCAGGTGCAGACTCAGGCGTACTTAAAGAGTCCAAAGTAACTACAAAAAGGTCCAACTAATAATCCAAACTCACAGAAGACTCGAAGAGGGTTTCACAAAAGGTTTCACAACGAGGCATCACTGGGGAAAATGACACTAGCACAGAAGGGTAAACACAGAGACATCCAGAGTGATCAGGGACAGGTGAGACTAATCAACACAGGTAAAAACAACACAGTCTAAAAGGCGGGAAGTAAAACAAGACATGACACACATAAACTTAGAGGAAACACTAAAACCAAACTCAGGACTGTAGATTGTTTCCAGCTTTTCCAAATGCAGCATCATGGTGCGATGGTGTCTTTTTCGTAGCTGTTGTATTGTTACGGGCGCGTGACTTTTTTTGCACACAGCTATTGTGACTTCTTGTGATTTCAAACATCAATGTTTAAAAAGGAAACATTTCCCTCTTGTCGAAGTGACTGACTGACGAGCAAAATATAGCACTTCAGTGTTATTGTTACTGGACACCTGCCATTATTCGGGAAGGTTTTTTTCATTGTGATGCACGCAGCAGACAAACAGACAGTCGGTCCAGATGTGAGGGAAACAGTTAATACCTATGAGCATCTTTTGTCGCTGTCATAATGTGACACCGGGTCGCAGCAAATGCAAAATTGTCAAAACAGATCAGTGCGGCGGACCAACTCCATTTCACAAGTCCCATCAAGCCACTTTAATGCATCAGTTACATGTCCTTATTGCCAAGCCTGGGGGCAGTGGAGTAGAAGAGAATGCGTCGCACCTATTTCTCTGTTTCTGCCGCTTTCCAGCGAGTCAATAATATTCCAATTTCTCAAAGTAAATACAAAACGAATGGCGGAGCGGTGAGTCAGGGCGGACCTGTGTGGGGCCTTTAAATTGAATCTTTCCAGATCAGGCAGCTCTTGTAAACAAAGACTGGTTGCATATTGTCTTATCCAGGATTAGATTCACCTGTAATTGGGGCCTGCGTTGAGTGAGTTAACTGTTAAATTGCTCTTCAGCGAGGGGCGCCACCCGCTACGCACGGGGGGGCACCTACGAGGAAAGAACAGTGATGACTCCCTGATAAGATGGGAAAACAAAAAAAACGACAGTCTGCCTCATGCAGTTATGCTGTAGACATGATGAGCAGCACCATAATTATCTGTGTCCACTCTACTCCTCATTGGCTCCCCGCAATGACACCGGATTACAGACTTTGTATGAGGAAGTTGCGACCACATTAGCTGCATTCATCAGTGCATTTGGGGGGCAATTTCATAATGATGTAGCGTGGCAGCCATTAGGGTTGTGCTGTGGTAATGGTAATAGTCTGGCTATTGCAGCAGGTGCTTACAGGGGTTATGAGCCCATTCAGGCCTCATCATTACGGCTCGGTTAAGAATTGAAAGAGGATTCACTTAAAACTGAATGTGAAGCGATTTAACACATGCGTGCTTCATGTGTCGTCGGCTGCAGTGTTTGCTTCTCCCTAATTCCGCGGCTGTTGTTGGTCCGTGCTGTGGCTAATTGCAAAAGGCTTTCCTTTCTCGTGAGTGACCAATTCGAAACCTCATTGAAAGCAGTTTTATTTTTGCATAGTTAATGACAAGAAAGGCTGCCTGTGTTGAGGTTCTTCATCACTGGGATCCTATTTTTTCCTCTTTGTTCGCAGCAGCCCCTTTCGGGTGGGATTAGTGCTCCAGAGTGACGTGGGTGATAAAATATTAGCCATGCTCCCAGGCAAGCAGACTCATCATTCGAGACATGTAAGCCAATGACGTCTGACAGAGGGTGGTTTGGAAGAGACAACGCACAATGACCGATAACACACAATATTAGGGTTGTATAAGGCCTATAGCCAAGACATTACATCAGCCCCATTTCAAGAGCTGGCAGAGTCTCAGTAATGGCTTTCCTGTTCTTAGCTGTATGGGCTCAGAAGAATTACTGGACATTGGTGTAAATGTGTTTGTATCCATCAGATTAGCCGAAACCTTTTTAAATTACCCAATTACGCCGCTCTAAACGAGAAAGGCGAGCAGAGCTGATGAAATGAAGCGACAGAAAACAAAGCTCATGACTCAGGGCTTTAAGTTTAGGTGCAAAAGGATGGCCACAGCCAGATGTACGGACTTAGATGGCAAATACAATATTTATCATAATTTGTGTCTGAACATCAGCCTCCTGCTCGCTGAACACAGCTGAGCCGTCGCTAAAGATTCAAAAATGCTCCCCAGGCTGTTTCTTTTTCTTTTTTCTTTATTTTATAGTAAATGACTAAAAGACTTTTCAAAATCTCTACATCTGGGGACAGGGGTGGGTTTGTTTTGAAGTGGGTTGCTTTCAAACTGTCATGAGTGTGCATTCCAACTATGCGTGAGTGTAAAAATGTAGAAATCGGGGACAACAAAGAACAGTCGAAAAGCTGCCTCTCGTTCAAAACAAGAAATACAGCTGAAAATATGGGGCAGGGAGACATGAAGACAGGAAGTGGTGCTGAAACATAAAAACTGCATGCAGAAGAAGTGATACCAGCACGGTAGTGCATTATATATGGGATAATGTACAGCAAGCGGTTCTTTACATCTGATATAGTCTAAACCGTTTTCTGTTTGTTGTTTACTAAATACTTCAATTTGTCGATTTCTTATCATCAATTTCTTCTGTTTTCTTCTTTAGTTTTTCGCTGAGCTTTTTTGCCGAAGTGTCTATCAGCTAATAGATATTATCATGACCGGGCTTAATGTAAATGCACTAGACTTCTATCTGCACATTGATATGATTAGATGTGGTCCCAAAATTAGGTCAGATCCCTCACAGTGCCTAGCAACGGTCTTTTCTTCATTGCAGTGGTCGGTTATACAGAAATGACAGACTGTGGAATGCCGCTATCAACCAATCAGAATGGAGTATCTAACTAAGCAGCGCAATACACTCTAATAACATACGTCAATCTACTTTAAATCAGTTTTAGGCCCTATTTTTTGATTGTATGGATAAGTTGAATATAAAATGGCATTTGGGAGGTCTATTGATCCTTCTCTCATATTAATTGAGACATAAAGTTACCGTCTTGAATACCAGAAGTGTTATTCCCCACTATGACAAACTCCCTCTTTTTAGGGATTTGGCACCTAAACCTAGCTGTAATGCTAGCTGACATTACATGTAACTTGTAGCCGCTCAGCCCTGCCATTTTAAATCAGCTGTAGCCTTGTCTAACAGCATTAATTTCCATCCACCGCAGCTAAAAAATGCAGCACACCTCTGATTAAATTTGTTCTCACCTCCACTGCGAAGACCATAACAACATCCTCATGAGCTTCACGAGTATTAAAAATGATTCTCTCTTCTTTTCCCTGATTGCTGCGTCTGCGTGATGTGCTCTTTGCTCGGCCTGCAGACGGGGAGTGGCCCCTACAAATCGCATCAATTATACCTCATTTCCATTCTGAAGAAGTCTCGCACATCCTAATTTTGAGCGCACACACGATCATTTATCCTCCCACACCTCCAGGGACAGTAAACACATCATCTCTGATGCTTTTTGCAATTCTGGATTTTTCTCGCTGTTACTGCTGCGTGAAGCCGAAGACAAATTGCTGCTGTCGCGTGGACAGATTCTGGGTGGCGGGGATCTCTGAGGCTCTTGAGCCTGTGTCAATATCTTTGATCTTATTAACAAAGATGTGGGAAATGATCAATGCTTTTCTGTCACGCAGTCATAGTTTTCTTGATGTCTCGATTATAACTAGAAATCATTTTAATACGGCCATTTGGCATAGCAGAGGTAATTGTCCCTCTGTCGCTGTTAATTTGTCTCCATTTCTCTGCATTAGAATATGGTCAGCGCACTAAATGAAGATGTTATAAATGACATACTCCAAAGCACTTTCATGTCAATTTTCCGTAATGAAAACATGAGGAAGGGTACATGTCAATTTTAATGAAAATTAAATCATATATATGGCGGCTGCAGCCAGTAGAAGACAATGCAGGGCAGTATTTTACAGTCAACATATTGTGCAACGGTATTGAAAGGGAATCACGCTCTGCTCAGTCATCCTGCGAGACATTTGTCAAAAAGATATTGTGTGCTCCGGAGAAAATAAAGCCAGCACATCTAATCTTTGAAGGGGGTGTTCTTCTTTTAAAATCACAGCTATTGAGAAATGTGTGTATGTGCGCTGGGTAATATTGGGTGACTTAAAGAGCTGGATTGTCTTATTGGCTTCAAAGCTGTGGGTAGAAATGCGAAGGATTAATCTATCACCGTTTTCAAAGAGGGGGTTTTGTTTTAAGTGCGTGGCTGTCTGGAATGATGGTGTTGATGGAAGTGCTTCACATTTCTGTTTTATTCTGCACCTGCAGCTAAATATATGGTAATGGTGCCGTTTCATACAAACTGCTACACTTTAATTTAGCCTTTCCTTTCTTTTGCTTCACATTCAACGCTATAGGTTGTTTATGTAGTTTAGCAAAGTTTAGCTTTGCTGTCAGTTAGTGTTAGCAATGACTTGAAGGCTCTAAATCCAAAGTATGTTACGGATATAAAAAGGTTTAACCATTTACTTTTTGTCCACAGGGATTGTTTTATTATAGATGTTAACTTCCCTTGTAGGCTATGTTGCTAACCATTAGCATTATTTTAGCACATTTGTTCTAAGCTAAGGAGTTCAAAATTTAAACCAATGGGCTAAAGGCCATCTCCTAATTGTGTGCTAATTGCTAATCTCAACATGCTTACATGAGTACACTGCCTATGTTATCATTCTCATGTCAAACATGTCATAATTAACCCTACTACCATATTAGTTTAGCTTGTTAGCTAACATTATCTAGTATAGTACAGCTAACTAGGAGCTGACTTAGGTAATACAATACAATCGTCTGAAGACCTTGAATATCTGTGCTAATCGTCGTAAACGTAAAACACTTTTAGCTAACGGTATTGGAGTAGTTCATTCAAAAATAAATCCTGGTCACGTGGTGGTGCGGGAGAGACAAAGTCACTCGATCTCCAAAACCAAATGTTTGTACCAATTTTCAATGCACTTCATCCATTATTTGGCACAGTAATTTCATTTAGGAGGAAAGTTGTTGTCAACATTGCCACTCACTGCTGGCTAGCTAGCTAGCATAGCTCACTATAAGACTGCACACATGAATGATGCACTAATTACTCTAATTCAAATAGACTGTTTTCCCTCCGGCTACTGTAGCTAATTGCTTCACCTGGCATCCCAGGTGTAATCTAATCCCAGTTGATTACATGGCTATAACACAAAGCAGTAGGGCTCCACAGGATTAAGACCAAGAACCAATTCAAACACATTTGCGGAGGACAGCTACACAGTTTCCAGATATATTGCTGTTGTCAAAATCCTGACTAATGTGTAATAAAGCACCGGGCAGCTCTCCCTCTGCCCCTGCCAGTTCAGCCATAACATTGCTTGAAGCCATAGAGGTCTCATGTTCCCTTCATTAATTAGCCATATTAGACAGCCAGGTCTGGCTTTCCTAATTGAGAAAAAGGCACTCGTATATCTACAATTTCCCACCATGCTTTCCACAAATTTAATTCTTTACTCATCTGCAGCTGATAAATAACAGTAAATAAATCCTTAACATTTTCAGAGGCAGGGATCTGCAAGCAAAATAACTTAGTATAAACCTGGTGCTGAATGTTTGTCCCTGTAATAGTGATGGCTTGACCTTTAGAAGGCGATCCATAATGCTCTGCTCAAGAGAGACTGAAGGTGATCAGAGTCGGTCACACCATTCCTGCAGGCAAGGTCTTAATAGCCCCATGGCCTTTACTCTCGAGAGGCTGTCAACACCTTGTATCTTTCCATTTGACCGGATGACCAAACAAACAGCAATATCTTTGCATTAATATCATTAGAATTCATCTTCACTCAGCAGTTGATTGCAGTAAAACCACAGGAAACAGTTAATTGTTGTGGTGAATGTAATATGAGCAACCAAAATTGACCATATTACACACAAAAGCCAATTTCCTCTGATGTATAGTTAAGGGTAGTAAGCTTAAATGCTGTTATATTGTCGTACTGCTGCGTTCTAGTTTGCAAACATATAGATTTAATGTATCTGGCAAATGTTATCAGTTAACAAACAATATCAATTCAGAAAACAATGAACTGTGAAAATCCTGAGGGAAATCTGGTCCTATATCAAGTTATACCAAGATATTTAATAACCCATTAGCTAAGGTCAGCATAATGTTAGCATTTATCCACTAACTAGCTCATATCTCCTTTAACTAGGAAGTGGCTAAAAACTAATAATACAGTTTGGTAGTGTAACAAGACACAAAACACAGAGGGAAAAAAATCCTAGCTAATATAATGTTAGCCAGGAAGTATGTTAGCTAGTTATTTATTCCTGGATAACACTATGTGAGCTAGCAAAAAATGACTAGATAACTAGTTTGTAGCTGATATTATTTTAGCTAGCAAGTGGCTGAAAGCTCTTGTTAAGATTAGGAAGTGTTACAATAGGAAGGAAGACGTAATTTTCTAGCTAACGTAAGGTGAGGTAGAATTTGTTTCCTATCATGACATTAGCAGTTGAATTGGCTGGAAGCTAACATTAGCTGTTAACAGTAACAGTGGTTATTGGGTTATCAAATTAAGTAGTTTACCTTGAAATAGGGGGCTGGTTGTCCCTCCAGATCACACGATCTATTGTCTTTTTCCTCATTTATTGAGAACAGGTGAAATGATAACGATTGTCATATACCCTACATTTAGAATACAGTAGTAACAGCATGAGCTTCCCAGACTGAGTGAAACATCAGAGGGAAATGGCTGCCATGTGAATATGAAGGCGCCTCTTCACTTCCTTCATTTATATACATACCACAACTTCACCTGCTTTTGACATGATACAGGAATGCAAAAGAATAATAGTGACAAACATTTTAAAATGCACTTCTTACTCTTTTATCACCTGTCACCTGTTGTGTTGTCTCACGGCTGACACATTCCTGCTGTTACATTGACGGATGTATTTCCCTGCCACGTTATTGCTACATTCTTATTCTTTCAGTCATTTACTCCTACAAGCATGGCAGCTATGAAGCAAGGGTGTGAAATATTATTCCTGTTTTACATCAAAATTGTGCCATAGATCCAAACATGCACTGTGAAGCGTCAGAAGAGGAAGTGAATGAAATCAGTCATAACAAGCTAGTGTGTCCACCCTGTGTACGAAGGGATTACACCTTCTGGTTATCCATCGCTACCTTCTCAAAGAGGCGTTTTGTGGTATCAAACTTAAAGCTAAAAAAAAAGGTCACTGGGCATCGACGGCGCTGTTGATTTCCAATAACATCAGCTGCCATGATGTACTGTTAAACCGAAGGTTAAATTAAAAGATAAATGGTTCATTTGTTCCTCATATAAAATGTGTAAACCTATGAATGAGTGTGTGGCAGTTAATTACAGTAATCTTGCTTTGTTCTGACATTTTTATTTGTACTAATCCTGACTACGATGAAGATGTGTCATGAATGTGGGAATGATTTACAGTTTACAGAAAACCAAATATTAGAACAGGAAATGATATCAAAACTCTTGAGTGTTTCAGCCTGACAGCTATTGATTACATTCTCCGCTTCAATACTGATGACAGATCGATCGCGGGCGTTACAGACTGTGACTAACTGAGAATAACACAAACAGGAAATGAAAATCTATTCATTACTGTAAGAAAAGAGGTGACGTGAGGTAGCTCCCAATGACGCCTTAGGCTTGTTAAGTTTGCACAAGGCCACATGTGCAGTAATTATTCTTCTCAAGCTTTGATTCTGTTGGACTAATGAAGGCTGGTTAATTAAAAAAAAAAAGGTACAGTGGGTGTAAATGTGTTTTTATGATTCATTTGTGACTCAGATTAACGTGCATCTGACCTCATAATGGAGCAGTGGGTTGCTGCTGTTGTTTGTCTTCTCCCCTTGGGGTACCTCTATACAGTCACAGTCTGTCACCAGCCTTTCACGCTCCTTTTACAGTCCAATCGGATGAGCTGTAGCGAACGCTCAATAAACAGATACCCAGTGAAGCGGCGTGAGCCTCGAAAAACAAACCAAACTGCACACAACTATGTATCATCCCTCCAACATCCTCTAAAATCCTCCTCTGTCTCTCCTCCTCATCTCCTCTTGGCTGCATTTCACTGATTGGAACATCCTCGGTAATGGTGGACCTTGATCGATTCGCAGGTTGCTGAGTGGAAAAGAAGGTGGACTGACAAGATGAGGAAGAACAAATGAAGCTTGTAGTTTAAGGCAGGAACACAGTCATCGACGGCATCGGCTGATCTCAACAAATGCCATCTTTGCACCTAAACACTTTTCCCAATGTTATCTATTTAAAGGGCCAGAACACCCATGGCGCGCACACGCGGGTGTTTTCACTTATTTCAGCTAATTAGTCCCCTTGATATGACTTTGTGCGTATGTCTTTCTGCAGACTACATTGGATTTAAAATGTCCCTTACTCTTCTGATTTTTAACTCACTTAGGCTCACATGACTTGCTAGCTTGAGCTTGCGCTTCAATTTAAAGGATACTCATGATGAGTTCACGTGCAGACTAGTGTCCTTGGAGTTTCCATATGTCACATATGACTTGCGGTTATTGTAATTAAGTCTCTCCCTCCATGATAAGGTTCAGAGAGTTACCGATCCTAGCGCGGGACATACAAGCTAGCTAGCAGGTTAGCATCCAATCCCATTTCTTGTTTCCCCGCTGTTCTGTTGTTTCCATATCTCCAAGTTTTCCCCCATATATCAGTTCAAAATCTGCCTGTCTACTGCATTCATAAGAATTAGTATCACTCTGTCTGTGATGGTATTTGTCAAAAGACGTGCTTATTCCACATATTTGTGCTGCATGAGAGAGCTAGAAAGAGGAGCAGCCACACACACACACACACACACAGGCAGCCAGACTGACAGCCAGACAGACGGAGATGATGAGAAAGATCAGCTCCTCCTGTGATTAGAAAGGAGCTGAGGGGCAGAATCCCCTGATGACCGGGACATTTCTTTCTTATTCAACAAGCTAGCAGTAGCATTAGCTTGGTGTGACCTACTGTTTCCACCTCCTGTTTTTAAAGGTCTTCTCTGCGTTTTTTGTATGACATCTGACAGGGGGTGGTGGGGTAACATACTTCAGCTCCAATGGCTGCTGTAAATGCCAGTCAATATCCACGATAACTCCCTCTATGGCGTTCAGTTTTTTATAGTAAATGTGATGATCAAATAGCACTATGCTAGCAGTTTTATGGGAACTTTAAGTGTCACACTTCACCAGTCAGTTACTAGTCACTACTCAGTCTTGTTCACTCATGCGTGTACAAACATGTTATTGATATGAGGTTATATTTGTGCTTTTAGACGTACTCCTGCTACAGTGCAAGCTAGCTCATTGATATCACCTAAAGCAACACTTAAATTCAATGTGCCATTATTGATGTTCTAAGTTACGCCTGTGTGTCTTCTGCCGAGTCAAAGTCACTGCCATGAAAAAGATCTATTCCCAACATAGCTCCGCTCAACTTCAGCCTGAGTAGAGGCCTAATCAGCCAGAATAACTGTCAACACCTCTGCTGGCGTGCAGGGCTTTAAATGGCCTTCCACACCTGATAGCCACTTCTGCTGCTGGTGCTAACAACAAACTGTCGTAGCTTCTGTTGCTTCTGCTGCCACGCAACCCTGATTCATGAAAATAGTTATATGACAGACAGTACATGCTATGCTTTGGCTGCATTTACTCTGTTTCCATTAGAGGTCTTGTTATAGGTCTAACCAGTGATATAAAATGACTTCCTGATTGAGCAGGAATGTCACTTTAAATTGAGCCATTCTGCACATTTTAATTGTATTTGCCATAATATTAACTACAGTGTGATGAGATTTTTTTTCTGAGCTGAGCTATCTAATTGGAAAGAGCCCCTTGTGCAGCCTCCTTTTCTCATTCAAAATCACCTTCTCTGGTATTGTGCTCACCCTCCTGTTGGGTGAAAACCTCACTAACCTCGAGGGCACCCTGCATCTCATTTATATGAACAGCAGAAGCCAAGCTACACGACCAGAATGGCATTCATTTAAAAACCAAAAAAGAAAGGATAAAGTACATTTTAATTGTCCTCGTATGGTGTTAAGGATTATAAAAGGTCTACACTGCAAAAAACGACCGCAAAATGTTTCCAAAAGGTAAATTTAACGATCTGACTGAACAGTAGTACTTCAGTATAATATGGAAGTCACTAGGAATGAGCTGCCTGTGTTAACGCATCAGCAAGCGGTTCAGACAAATATGTCATCACCAAAACTGCACCACCTGAAGCAAAAGTAGCAGTGCTTTGTTTGCAGTCTGTTTGACTTTATTCGTTTGTAGTGGGACACGAGATGTGACACAGCAAATCAAAGGAAATGTCAAACACAATGAAAGTCATGTAGACTGTCAGACGGGAAGCACACACTGTTGTTTTTGAACAATAGATTTAGAGTCTTGTATTACATTTCATAACTTAGCGACATAAGTACTACACTAAGGGATACCATTGTGTCACCTCAAAAAACAATATGAAGATGCAGCAGTATTAAAAGTGAACGCAATTTAACTGCAGTTAAGAGTGAGCAGTTATTATCAGGTAAGAGGGACAAAGAGAGATAACATTGGACAACTTTGGTTCTTCTAACAATCATCATTCAGGTGAAAGGTGTAATAATATGATAATAAAAACCACTTCAACAATTATTGCACTGCAGCATATTGAAGATGTACTGTATGTAAAGTGCACTTTACAGGAGCTGTCCGTTCAGCACCTCATAACTTCAGCACGGGCAACAAGGCCAGTAATTGTTTTTTCCTTAAACTAATTATTTCATAGTTTCTTTATTATTTTAATCTTTTGTTTTTATAAATGTAATTAACTTGTATTTTTCAGCACAAGTCCAAAGAAAAGATATAAAAGTTAGTTGTCTGCTTGCTCCACAGATTTAAAAGTTAAAGAACAACAATATTGGGAAATAATACCACAGTAAATTTTTCAAATTGAACCTTTATAATGCTTAACAATATGTGACAGTATAATCCAATATATTACTGAAATATTAGTTACATTGCACAACTAACTAGGAACGAACTAGGGACAGTATGCCCATACAGAGTAGAGCCCAACCGATATATTGGTCAGCCGATTTTATTTGCCGATATTAGCATTTTACTGATATATTGGTATTGGCGAATATATTCTCCGCTATGCTGAGATATTAATATATATTACATTTTGCGCAACATAAAACTTTAAAAGATGCCCTGACAATTCTAAGGCAGGGTCATTGTGACTATTAACAAACAGAGAGAAGGCTGCTACATTTCTTGACTCCAGCTGTATTTTCTCTATTTGATAATAGTCATAATGACACTTGTCAAGGCATCTTTTTAAGTTTTATGTTGTGCACAATGTCGGCCAATAAAATCAGCTGACCAATATATCGGTCGGGCTCTACCTAATATCGGAAAAGGCCCCAAAAATCCAGTATCGGTCGGGCTCTAATACAGAGCCACATACAGATAACACCAATTCATCTCATTTATTTAAACGGCAAAGGCCAAAGGTCAAGGAAAGGGTATTTAGTTAAAAAAAGGTACATTTTAATCGTCCTCATAAGGTGTTCAGGATTATAAAAGGTCTACATTGCAAATAACTTCCAACAAATCATCTGCAAATTGTTTCCAGTAAATTGAATGATGAAATCTGTTAGTTAATGAACAACAATAAGGGGGGGAAAATACCACCTTTAGTCTTGCAAACTGAACCTTTATAATCCTTAAAAACATGCGCCAGTGTAATCCAATATGTTGATTTTATATTGCACTTAAGGAACTAAGGACAGTAAAGCCCATACAGAGGCACAAACAGATCACACGTTCACAGATCGTCTCAGGTTTTGTAGCCACTATACCATCTTATTACCAAGAGAATATACTATAAATACTATATATTGAATTAAACGTCCTACACAAAGGAGCTTTAGCACTGGCTTTTGATTGATAAAATCGATAAGCAGTGTTATGTTCGTGGTTTTAATTTCAGTGAAAGTGCAGGTAGGTCATCCTGCTGCCCGGCTCACCTTACACTACCTCACTACTGCACACCATATGTGAAACTACTGCGACCTATAGTAGTTTGTATTGTGCAGTAGCTAAGTCGAAATAGCAATTATAGCTAGAGTTATAATGTAATAAAGCTCAAAATTAGCTTTTAAAGTAAATTTGTGTTGGGACTAATATTATAGAACACATTCAATTACTAAGACTATTAAAAGAATACAATAGCTTTTTTGCCGCAGAGCTTTTTCCTTGTGTTTGAGCTTAAATTAAAGACCTTTCCACTTTGCACAAGGCAGCTTTACAGCAGCCTTGCGACAAATAACTGGTCCTTCCCTATTCAAATGCAGCAGAAGAATTATGTGTAAGACTAAAGCCACTGTAGCCGGCCCTGATGCATGCTGTTTAGAGGTGGCAGGGTGCCACTGTGAAAGGGACACCATCCCTCAACTGGAGGATCCGGGGTTTTAAGCTTCTGTGTTGGTAAGCATTCGCCCTGCTTAAGCATCCTTGAGCAAGACACTGATCCCTGCCAGCTTTATGGCTGCTGCTGTAGCTGACCTTCTAGTGGGAATGAATAGAGAATTTGCCATTGTAAATTCATTGAAATCATTATTGTTTTGGCCCAATTATAATTGCATTGTTAACTATTATAATTATTTTGTTGGCATTAGATTATTGCACGGATATATTTGTGTAAAACTAGCAGCCAAATGCTCGATTAAAAATAATGACAGAATTTGTGCCAAGTGTTCCACCACTGTGCTGTGTTTTTATTCAAGAGAGTGCTAATGACTAAATTTTACTTACACCAAGGTGGAAAAAAAATTCAGGTTTCAATAAGTTTACTCCAGTGTAATTATTCGGTAATAGCACCACCATTGCCTCTGTTGAATTGCAAATAAAAGTGTTAGCCTGTTTCCCTGAGCCAACACATTTAGCATATTAGCTTCTCAGGCGTGGAAAAATAATTCACAGGTGAGCACTCATAAGTATAAACAGTAGAGCTAAACTTGCTGTATTCACATTTTCCTGTTTGGAGAAACTGCTAAGTGCTCTACTCTCAATAAAACAAGTGACTCCAGAGACAGAGAGAGAGGAGGGAAAGAGAGAAGGGGAAGGACACACTGCACTGGGTTACTTGTATAAAGACGTCATGTGTGATTGAGCGAAAAAGTTCCATTGAGGGAGGTCATTTCATTCCCTCATGAACCCTAGATTGAAAGCATTTGTGATCTTCTGATCCTCCTTAATCTCTGTGCAACAGATGCCTGACCTCCAGTCAAAATGGCCGCCACGCACCGTTACAGTAATGATTGACAATGATACTAGATTACAGGGCTAGGCAAAGCACTAATACAGGGTGGGGATTAGAAAAACAATGCAATGTTCAGATAAGTGAGGGATTACTTGTTTTGAACTTGGGGTAAACGTGCCGAAATTGTAACATAACTTTGTATACACAATAGAAGTTCAATTTATGTTGGATTGATTATTAAAAAACAAACCTGAAGTTTTGTGTTAGTTGTGTGTTTTGCTAAGCTATTGGTCAACATTGAGTTATCTGCGACATTTGTTCGTAAGTTTGTGAGCTACATCTTAAGTTACGTAACTAAGGTAGACTTATTTTCAACCCAAATCAAAATTACCATTCAACCAGGAGAGCAGGGTTCGATTCTTAAGTGACACAAATAGTCAGTGTTGATATCTTTTAAGAAGTTGACTTCTTTTTAAGCTAGGTGACAAAGCGTCATCACGAGTTGCTTTGGTTACATATTGTATGTTAGTTACACAACTAGTGCTCATATAAATTCTATGCAAGTAGTTCTGCTCCTACACTTGTTAGCAAAGAGCTAGCTAACGTGTTAGGTGGCAGTATCCTAACATTGGGTGTCGAACGCAAGCTAATGAGTTATGAAATTTGTTGTTTTCCTTTGAAATATGACTTGACGTCCCTCCAGATTTTTACTATTAGTTGTCTTACCAGTGGCTGATCAATCAAAAAGTTAAAATCACAATCTTTTCTAAATGTTTGTTTATGCCTCTACATTGGCTACGTGACTTTGGAGAACAATCATATAGTATGTCGTTTGAAGAGTCATTGACAATCAACACATTCAGGTGCTTCAGGTGTGAGGATGTGATGAAACTCTGTCTCAATTTTCAATTCTTTTTGATTCATCTTTGATGAAACAGTTTTATTTCAAAAGAATAGCAACAATCTTGCACCAGGAGACTTTCCCTTTTGAAGATATTGAACACATGAACATCTTTACTCGTTATTACTGAGGCAGCAGGCACATTCTCACAGCGAGGTCCAAGGCCAGTCCTGGCTTTCCCTTTTTCCCCGACAAAAGGAGAGCTGATGTTCCAGTTTTCCATGAATTCACAAGGTCGTAGGATTTCTGTTTCACTCATTCCTTTTTATCAGGGAGAAAATTCCTGCATGGGAGCCTGTTTAGAGAAGCATTCTGGATGCAGTGTGTCGAGGTCAGGGTCGATACTTTAAAGACATCTAAAGAATTTTAGATGTCGGCTGTGTTGAGCTCGCTGTGACCTTGAGTGACGGAGGAGGCTTAGACTGTTGAATTCACGGTGGGTGACTCAGAGAATAATCTGTTCACTTTGCTAGCAGTCATCAGGCAGTCAGAGCCTCATCTGCATGATCCATAATTAATTATTCATAAGGTCTTTTCAATACCTGAAAAAGGTAGCACATCTCACATCTCTGCTTCTGTCGGAGTAGAAATCCACGTCAATAAATGCTTCTTTCTACACACAGAAACATAACAATTATTGTACTACGGAGCATGACGCAGTTTGCATATAGGAAAAACGAGGAGTCAAATCAGTGTGAAAATGTGTCCTGTTTTTTGAAACTCAGCACCATACCATGTACACGTATTTTGACGTAAAGAGCTAATTGTGTTTGTGTGTTCTCACAGGTGTGTTTACCATTCGACCTTTATCATCTGTAGTCATGCATTTCCGAATACTGAGGCAGTGCTGACTTGCAGTATAGAGCCTCACTCACTAACAATATAAATGCCCTCTAATGGGAGCTCCGTTATAATTAATTCAGATTGTATTTCCATTTTATTTGTCATATTTATTCCCGACCCGCATTTACTATTCATGTGATAAGATCTAATAAGAATCTGCATTTGTTTGCAGAATAGGAGTGGAGCTGTCGTAGTGAAACACAAGCGTATTATAGCATGAAATAAATGTGTTGTAATGTAATGTAAGCTGCATGCGGAGCGATATTGGAACAAGGCATTGAGCTGGCTGCGTCACTGAACATGGACGTTGTAATGTGCAGCACTTGAAAGACAGTTAGAGGCAGTGTGAGAAGAAAGGGAAACTTTTTTCAGATTTAGATTTTTGCCTTACGACAATCATAATGGATTCTGTCTAGGAACAAGAGCAAAACATTGTTGAAAGAGCTTCAACTTTTATGAGAAAATAGAATCGTTCTGGGGCTACAACTTACCGCCATTTTCATCAGCAATTCATCTGCTGATTGTTTTCTTGATTAAGTTTTCATTAGAGGTTTCATAATTCCCAAGATGATGCCATCAAATTTTGTCTGGCAAAGACTCAAAACCTTTAAAAAAATAAATCCAAATTATTGTCACAAAAATTGGCACATTTTCACAACTGAGAAGCTCAAACCAGACCAAGTGTTTAGTGTGTTTGCTCAAAATTGAATTGAACGGGTAATTAATTATAAAACTAATTGCTGATCATTAGTTGATAGACTAATTGTTCCAGCTCAGATGCATTAATCTAATTCCAGTAAACACACAAACACATTTTCAAACAGTTTTATTGCTACACTTGAGTGAAGCTGAGCTCTCTGTGAGACCGCTGTGAACATTTCTGCTGCTGCTTATAGAAACAGTGTTGTCTCTTTTTCTTGCAGTTTAGCTGCCCACACGTTGGCTACATGACTCAGAGAGGCATTGTGACATAATATATGCATCTGATAAGAAAATGAATCTCTTGAACACTGGAAAAGTGGAGGCATCTTACAGCAGTCTGGTTTTTAGTCTGGATTCTCTCGAGGCCCAGAGGTCGTTGGATCCCGGGCCTTTGTCTAATAGGTTGTTTAATAGGTCAGCCTTTTCAGCCATTATGAATATAGCCGACTCTGTGTTTTTATTGTTATCTAACATCATTGTTTTCGAGCTACAGTATTGTATAAGGGTTTTAAAAACATCCTCTCAGACTCACTGATCTTCCTCCTCTAATATTAATTGTATTTAATATTACTCAGTGCGGAAAGCTCAAATACCATTGTCAAACTGCTGTGTTTTGAGGTTGTATACATTCACGGTCAAATAAATCATTTCACCGCCTCTCGATGGATTAGCAACTGAAAGGCTATTAACAATGTAAATCCCAGGGAAGTTAAAACAACATATTTGTAACCAATTAGCTATAGCCAGACAACAGCTAATGCTAGATCAAAAGCTAACAGTTATTTTAGCTAACAGTAAAATAAGCTTTTATACTGTAAGCTTATTTTACTATTTGCTAAAATAGTTTATATTACTATTAGCTAAAATTATATTAGCTAATATTACTGTTAGCTTATATAACAGCTAATATTACTGTCAACTAATATTACTATTAGCTAATATTACTGTTACCTAATATTAGTGTTTGCTAATATAAATGTTAGCTAATATTACTGTCAACTAATATTACTATTAGCTAATATTACTGTTACCTAATATTCCTATTTGCTAATATAAATGTTAACTAATATTACTGTTACCTAATATTCCTATTTGCTAATATAAATGTTAGCTAATATTACTGTTAACTAATATTACTGTTTGCTAATATTACTGTTAGCTAATATAATAGCTAATATTACTGTCAACTAATATTACCATTAGCTAATATTACTGTTAGCTAATATAATTTTTTGTCACACAACGGGTAATGTCAGCTTTCAGCCACTTACTAGCTTACATTAGCTAATAATTATATTAGCTAACAGTAATATTAGCTGTTATATAAGCTGAAATTACTATTAGCTAATATTACTGTTTGCTAATATTACTGTTAGCTAATATAACAGCTAATATTACTGTCAACTAATGTTACTATTAGCTGTTAGTTAATGTAAAAGGTAATATTACTGTTAGTTAATAGAATTGTTAGCTAATGTAAGCTAGTAAGTGGCGGAAAGCTGATATTACCCGTTGTGTGACAAGATATCTACATGGCATAATGTTAGCAAGGAATTTACCTCCGAGCTAATGTGTTAGGAAACCAGGAAGTGGCTGAATGCTAACATTAGTGTTGTCTAATGCAACCTGGTTATCAAATATGTAGTTGTCCTTTAAAATGTTTCCTGAAGTCCCTCTGGATTTTCACTGTCATTTGTCTTTTCAGTTGCATCACTCAAGGAGCGTTGAAATAACAGATATTGTCAGATTCCCCACGTCTATACGATTTACAGCCTGGAGTTTAGTAGCAGAACATTTTAATGGCATTTTAGCTTCCCACTCATCAGAGGAAGATGGCTTCTGTGTGAATATGGTGATGCTAACGAATCCTGACATCTTCTCCTGCCTTGAACGCTAAAACACAAGTGCCCTCATCATGAACTGAAGGGAATCCCATAGTTAATTAGAATGCCCTAAAAAACAGGGAGAAAAGACCTTAAAGTGAAGTTTTAAACACAGCAAGTCTGCAATCACTCAAGGATTACTGCTAACACTTGTGTGTGTATGGCTAAAGGCTGCCTGAGGTAAGATTAACTTGCAGCGTTATGTAATCCAGATGTTAGAAGATGTTCTCACTGCTCCCCGTGTTGTCCCCTTTCTGTTAACGGCGCTGAAATATTGTCAGGAGCTTGTTACACTTTCACTTTCTTTATCTTTTGCTCTTTGTCTGTGTTTTCTGACATTAACACCATCTAAGTGAACATGAGTGCATGTTTATTTTGTACACCGAGTTATTTCTGCCAAGAGGTTTTCCCTATCCATCTGTGGATTCAGAGCATGTAGCTCATATGGATGTATTTTTCATGCCCTCTTGATTATTCATTTGTGTTTATATCAGTATGCAGCCATGAAAGTCTCAGCGAAATCTTGTGAATTCTGTTTGAAATCTTAGCATGGCTTTGCCAGCCATTTGCAGAGTTTACAGAGCAGATGAGAGGCACGTCTTACAGCAGACACATCCATCTATAATGTGTCCTTCACAGTTTACAAGCAGGGCCTGCCATGAAATGCATGCAGCAGATAAACAAAATAGCACTTCTGCTTTTTAGTGGCGAGATGTATAAACTCCACATGCAGTGTAAAGTTCACAGCATGTGCAAGCTTATGCTGATTACCGCGTTTAATAGAAAATCTCCCGTCAGCGTGCACATGAACTCCAGCAGGATCCGAGGTGGAGGGTAATTACTATGCAGAGCAGAGAAAATACTCTTTGAGCGTGTCCCCGCACAGCTTTAACTTACCCAAAGAACTCTTAACGCCTCTCTCTGACCAACACACACACACACACACTCACTCACAGCATAATCTATAATTTAGTGTCAGAGTGTGTGATGAAGGGAGTGTGTATAGGCAGCAGGAGCAGGCGCACACATCCAGCATCAAAGTGTTGCCGGGTCAGGGGGTTAGATTTGCAGTAATCAAAGGTGCTGTGAGGGGAAAAGGCATCCAGAGGCCCCTGTGCGCCCTCAGGTATTCACAGCCCACAGTCACATACCTGCTCCAGCCAGCTGAAGCGTAATAGGGCTCCTCCAGTGAATATGGATTTTTATGTGTTTATTATGACACATGTGTAGCCTGTGAGCTAAGCGAGCTAGAATCTGAGAATGAAATATTTTACACAAAATGTGGAGAGGTTTTAAGTACAACCTGCTGCCACTTAAAATATAACCCCAGGACTTTTCTTTTTCAGTATCCTACAAATGTGTTTCCACATCTGTGAAACTGAGGAGAGACTTGTGTGTGTGTGAGTGTGTGTTGGCAGTAAACACTTCATATTTATGTGATACTTAGAGCTGTAAATTCATAGGTAGTGTTAAATACAGCACATATAGCACAGGAATGGTCTTATATTTCAGGACTTATCAGGATAGCCTTGTGAAATTATTTTAGCCTAGAAAGTTATTTTAGCTTGTTAGCATTTAAGGATGCTAAGGTCATTCAGGTGAAGTTAAACATTGATTATCTCGTTACAGTGGCGCCTGTCTTTGGGTGGGATATGTAAGGCAGCAAGTGAAGATTTTGTTCTTGAAGTTAATGTGTTGGAAGCAGGAAAAATGGGCAAGCCTGAGGATGTGAGCGACTTTGACAAGAGCCAAATTTTGATGCCTCAACGACTTGGTCAGAGCATCTCCAAAGCTGCAGCTCTTGTGGGGTGTTCCCGGTCAGCACCTACCAAAAGTTGTCCAAGGAGGGAAAACCGGTGAACCAGCGACAGGGTCATGGGCGGCCAAGGCTCATTGATGCGCGTAGGGAGCGAAGGCTGGCCCGTGTGGTCCGATCCAACAGAAGAGCTACTGTAGCTCAAACTGCTGAAAAAAGTGAATGCTGGTTCTGATAGAAAGGTGTCAGAACACAGGGCATCGCTGTTTGTTGCGTATGGGGCATGCTTCGGGCAATGTTCTGCTGGGAAACCTCGGGTCCTGCCCTTCATGTGGATGTTACTTTGACACATAACACCTACCTAAACATTGTTGCAGACCAAGTACACACACTGGAAACGGTACTTCCTAGTAGCAGTGGCCTCTTTCTGGCCACACTGCAAAAATGGTGCAGGAATGGTTTGAGGAACTTCCTCCCCCTGATCTTAATCCAGTCGAGCATCTGTGGGATGTGCTGGACAAACAAGTCTAATCCATGGAGGCCCCACCTCGTAACTTACAGGACTTAAAGGATCTTCTGCTGATGCGTCCTAGTGCCAGATACGACAGCAGACCCTCAGAGGTCTAGTGGAGTCAATGCCTCGACGGGTCAGAGCTGTGTTGGTGGCAAATGGGGGTCCTACACAATATTAAGCAGGTGGTCATGATGCTATGGCTGATTGGTGTATATCTTTGAGAATATTAGTTATCTAACCTTCTCTTTATGATGATGTTTGTAATGTTAAATGACTCAGTTTGACTTGGGTTTACATAGTCACACCATGTAGATGAATAGATGTCAATCACTCAACTGCTTTGTCGTGTTCTACCGAGCTGCTTTACTCCCTTAAAAGGAGAGTTACCTTCCAGATGGGGGTAAATAACTTCCTGCTGTAAACGTTGCATCTCGCAGTAAACCCTGGAGTGCAGCTTTTTTGCTGGAATGGCCTCCACCTCTCCAGGCTAAGAGAGAAGAGTCAATATAAAGTAATCAGAAAGTGTCATGTCCTCCATTTGCCTTTGGACAGGCCTGAATGAATGCGGAGGGTGGTCGGCCTTGGTTGGCGGCTGCGTCGTTTGTCACTGAAGCACTGAGGGGGCAGCGTGTCTGAGGCTTTTGTCAAGGGTCATTGACTGCTTTGTAATCAAAGTGCTTTTAGTCTCTTAATGTACCTGTGTGACTAAAGAGCATGTCGTGTGAGTCAACATGGAACCATACCAATGACGAAACCAGTCAACGCGTTACCCCAGATCATATGATGTTGGGTGTAATGGGGCTAACATGTAGCCTTGTCAGTACAAGACTGCAGCTCAGTATCTGTATGGTAATAAGTTCTCATCCAACTTAAAACTATTAGTCTCAGCAGGAGATGTATTCCGCCCAATTTTTAGGCGATTGGTTCAAAAGTAGCTTTTTGTGTTTATGGTAGTTTAACAAATCTTTTGTCGTTTTCTCTTGGTTTGCCTTCAGTAATTGCTGAATTAAAGTTACTCTGAGTTATAGTACTTGCAAAAACTTAAAATGAACTTATTGTTAATATCATTGGGCCGCACGGTGGCGCAGTGGTTAGTCGCCTCACAACGAGAAAATTCCTAGTTTGAATCCTGGTTTGGACAAAGTAGGCATGTTCTCCCCGTGCATGGATTGGTTCCCTCGGGGTGCTCCTGCTTCCTGTCGGCCCAAAGACATGCTCGTTAGGTTCATTGGCGACTCTAAATTGCCAGCCCTGTGATCAGTCCAGGGCGTACCCCGCCTCTGGTCCAATGACAGCTGTGATTGACTCCAACCAACCCGCAACCCTGAACAGGATAAGCAGTATAGATAATCGATGGATGATTAATATTCACTATTCAATCGTCGCATCAAACCTCACATATTTGACTTGCTAACCTACCACGATTTTGACCTTCAACATAAAATTATAATTTATATGATTTTATGTCGGTATAACTAAGTTATTCATGTATACAATCCATCTTGAATGAAAAGATTCATCAATAATTCTTTTTATTCTGGAACAGAATGGAAATAAAACATTTTTTACAGTGGGAGGTTGTAAAAATGGTTTTATCCAGTGGCAAGCAGAGGGACTGAAAGGATACAGCTTTAAATGTTAAAACTGTAAACCCAAACCAGATCCTACGGTGCCTTTCAGAGCTATTGACATCAACCGACCTGATAAGGATGAGCCAATCTTAGCTATATTATATTTAACATTCTCTTGGTTAGTTTTTCAGCTCTTAAGAAAGCATAATTGTTTTTGGTCCAGTTCTTGCTGTGCACAATTCACATAAAGGAGATGAAACAACTCCAGATGCAACGCAATTGGATCACATTTTAATCATTTAATTCAGTTCTCCTTTCAGGCCCTGTGTAATCTTCTCGGTGTGACCGAATTCTCATGCTGAGATAAGTGTGACATGGTTAAGGGATAAATTTAACATGTTTTAATCAACCCTTTAGAAAGGAACGTTTAAGCGCAGTTGGAGTTTGAAGCTTTGGCTCTTCCGAGTCTCCATGTGCTGCTTCGTAAGTTAACTTAAAAGGGCAGGAAGTCAGGCTCGCCTTGGGTTACGTTCGGTAAGTCCAGAAATAGTAAAACTCAAATGTCAAACAAGGTTCTACAAAATAATAAAAAACAGACCTTTACAAGAATATATCTGCTTCTGCTTTCTTGTCTGAGAGCTACGAGGAGGTAAAGAAGGGATGTGTGTAGCTCCGCAGGCCTGCGTGTGTCTGAAAGTGGCTTAAACAGCCAGGTCAAACAGCGCGAACACGGATCGAGTCGACACAAGTAGAAAGATTATTATTTTTTGAAAAAGAGCAAACCGTATGTATTTAGGGAGTCTCATTCTTCGTGCTTCTTTGGTAAAAAACCATATCGGCAGACTTTTCCAGCAGAGACTACACAGCCAGCAGTGCATGGTGGGAGGATCTGAGGGGCCCAGCAGCGCTGCGGGGGATTCTAGTTCCTGTGGGGGAAGTTTTCAGAGACCATGCAGAGGTGTGAAGACAAACAAAAGAGTTTTGGAGTTTAGAACAAGTGTAAAAAGGCTTGCAGTGGTGTAATATGCTGCTTTTTATTTACATTTGAACCATAATCAATACTTAATTCTTATTAAAAAAAAAGAGAAACCGCAGTAGCTGGGAGGATAATAATTTAATGAAAGTTTTTGGAGATAATCCCTAATTGGAAAAGCCTGATTTCACAACTGAGCTGATCTGCTTGTCAAACTTCAGAGCACAAATATCACCCAGAGGGATTTGCCGTGTGGTCTGACATCGGAGGATAACAGATCCAAGCTGCAGGCGGTGACAGAAGCTGCAGGGCCAAACAATATTTTCATTCAACTGTTGAAAGTTTTTTTATTTTTTTAAGCAACTTTTTGTGTTGTCTTAGCGGTGTTTGCACCTTCTGGTTTGTGTGGGTCATTGTTAAAGTTCGTGTGATAGATGAAACCCATTTGTAAGTAATCAGAGCTGTTTAATTTGGGACAATTGGAGGCACCATGTAAAGGTTATGGTTTAATTAGAAGACAAATTGGGAATCAGATACATCTAGAAGGCATGTACAGTCTTTTAATTCACGTCTCAGATTTGTAAGGGGGCATTTTAAGTCCCATCTTAGCTGTCATACATGATTGAAGCCCTCGCACATGCAACTACAATTGCCACATGACTTCTCGCAGCACATGATGATCATCGCCCGCAGGAACAAAATGTTTACCCAGTTGTGACTCGAGCTTAGCAGGAAAAAAAAAAAAGCAGACGTAATTGCATGAAATGAAAAGCTGCCAAGCGGCAGGTCCTTAAAATCAGTGTGGCGTGATTGAGAGGGAGGGAGGAATCTTCTGAGTGCAGCTGGAGTCCCTGGGCGTACGAAGCCCGCGGCTGCAGCTCCGTGTGTGTAGGTTGACGGGGTTTTTTGTGTGAGAATTTGCACATTCGTGTTATGTCTGGTTTAATTACTGAATGATTTTGTTGTGCGTGTGGGTGCAACTTCAGGTCCGCGGTTGTTTTCTTTGTGTGTGCACGTTGAATGGACTGTACATGCATGTAGGGGGAGAAGCAGGACGCGCGAGTCCGCGGAGTAAACTCCCTGTGGCGTGATAATGAACATATACGGCAGTGTCATTGAGGAGGCAGGTGAAAGCCCCATCCAGCAGGTCTTAATTACATCACAGCCAGTGCTGACATGCTCGGGTGCACACTGCTGGCTCTGCAAGTATGGCTACTGTGCATGTAAAGTTGGCAGAATAATAAGGCGTCGGTTCGGGGGCGTATTGCCCATTCCACTTGACGGAGCGCGTGGCCTCTGTAATGTTTGAAATCTGACGGCTTTGGGGAGTAGTTATTATCTGCTCTGCAGTGGCACAGTTTTAGCTACATTTTCTGTTTTCATTGGCACAAATAAATGTTTGTTTCTCTCCTCTAATTAGTGTTTTCTCCTTTTATATCTCACTTGTGTTTTTACATTGCTTTCTTTTAGGTTTGAACTGTTTTCAAGTCTAAATCCTGCTCGGAGCTGGGGGAAAAATCGATACAGTAGTATCACAATATTTTATATGACGATATTATTTTCATACTTGGACGTAGTGCTACAAGAATGATAAACACCATTTATTTTCAGTGTGCTTGATGGTAGACAGATGTTTTCATTTAGTTGGGTTGGTGCATGCAGCATTTAAGGCAGGGTTTTATGTTAATCAATCTGTGTGCTTGACAATCCCATATTGTTGCACTAACAATTATTGAAGCGAGATGAACAGACTGAAACTTTATCTAATTAAATAAAACAGATGTTGAAGAAGTTTTCCTTTAGGGACATGATTTGCAGTTAAGAATGGGTGATAAATGGGTGCAAAATATTGCAAGATATGACATCATGTTTGTTCAAAATCACAATAATATTCACCTCTTGAAAAAGCCTCTGTCAGTCAAAAAATATTTGAAATTGGTGCCATAGCTGTGGAGAAAGTCGTACAAACAGGTCGTGGTTTCGCCCATTCTACATTCCTACAACACCCAGCGTGCATTGCGCCCCTCCCTCTGAAAGGAACGGCCCAGCGAGAGACACGGGAGTGAAATACTACCGCTTTCCAGTCAAGAACATTGATCGCTGCAGGCAATTCTAAATACGACGAGAATATTATACCGGTGGATCGTGTAAAAAATCTTCAGGTCTGCAGTCTACATTTCAAACCTGACGATTTTGAACGAGACATGACATCGGAGGCGGGCGTCCTGGATTGAGAAAGTGTAGTTTAGCGAGCTCCCTGGCCTCCGCCAGATAATGCGTTGTAGTCTGGTGGAGGTTTTCCAGGGCCCATTGGAGAAGCTGATAACGTCCTCCAAATCGCCAATCCAAATTTCCCTACCATAATGGCTATAGCTCCCCATAATAGCATGATAGGATTGAGGTTGAAAATCGGCGAACTGGCCCTTTAATCATATATGTTTTATACTGTAGTAAAGACTGCAACTGCCCCCACAAAGGGCATACTTGGCATGCTATAGGCTTTTGTTGTAACATTGTGCCTTGCACTTTGACCCTCCTGCTCAAACATATGTTGAATCTGGAGCGCAGATGTATATGTTGTTGAAAGAAAAAATGCCCTTGGAGATCCAAAAGACCTTTCACAGAGCTTGTTGATGTGACATATCTTCGGCTCTGCTCAGGATTGTGGGTAACAATTGCTAAAAAAGAATGCTGGCTTGCATCCTGGTATTTCTGGTATTCTGTAATAACATGTGTGTGGGAAGTAAAGGTATTAAAAAGCAGAGAGCCTTTGTTTGGTCACATGGTCTAATTGCACAGGTGTTTTGCATCAGGACTAATTAGGTGATTGCCAGAGTGTGTGTACTGGTGTGTTCACTTTCATCTTAATGCTTGAAGACAAGAAAGGTACCCTCTAATAAATGAATAGTTGCGCAAATTGGAGTCGGCAGATGCTTCTTCTATTTTTAACAATAAGTCGTAACACAAGCACACGCCTTTGTTTGATGAGCGGTGAGCCTCATGTTTTGACGATAACAAAGTCTGGGAGGTACAAAGACATGGAGGCCTCTCCGGGTAAGATTCATTCTGTAAACTAGAGAGCGGGGAGTTTTCACAACCTGCGTGTGAGGAATATTTTTTATGAATGATCTTAAGTTACACCATAAAAGCAGTGTGATTTCTCTAAATGGAGCTGGTTAATTACTTAGAGCTACAGAGATAAACCTCGCACGCTCGGCGTACACGAGTGGGCTACATTTCACTCCCGGGCTGAAAGAGAGTCCCACTCCGCCCCTGGGTATACAGCTTAAGCTTATTACCAAAATGTCCAACAGCACTTCCCAAAAAGCATCTCCTCTGCTGTGTTCACGCTCTGCTTGTGCGAAGCCTTTCAAAATGCTACACAGGTACGAACATGAGACCACGGAAACAGAGAAGGCAAGGCTAATGATCAGCTGGGTACGTGACAAATGAATAAATCATAGACACAGAAAGAACATTATAGATTTCAAATAAAGGATGTTTTGAAATTCTGTTTGTCTTTTGATGCAAGAGGGAGGGTCAAAGGTCAGACTGTTCCCATTATTCCCTGTGCATATTTAAATTTTGAGAATAATTGACCTTATCACTTGCAGAGGAAACGTACACCTACACATGTGTTTACGAAACACAAAAACATCTGCAGCCTCTTTTTAAGTGCATCTCAGTGAATATAAAGTTCACAGTGATTAAAAAAACGGCGACTCTGTCTCATTGTATGAAGGTTTTACTGTGTATTTTTTCGTACGTGATGATTTTTTCCTGGTGATTGCACCTTCCTCTGTTTACCTGTATGTATGCTAAGATATTCAACATCTTTTCGTCCTTTTCGTGCAACACATCCGGCAAGCACTTTAAAATTTAACCAACACACAGATACACTTACCTCGATGTTTTTCCTCCTCTGCACGTCCGCACGCTCGCTCACAGTAACAACAAACCCACTTTGCCTGATATGGTGTAAAAACACGCCACGGAGCACAACTCCTGCAACATCTCCTGTAAATACAAGGTGATTTTTCTGTCCGCACTGTAGGCGAACATGGGCTCCATCTCATAAATTGTTAAGATGGCTGGAGGTGAGTAAATTAGGGAGTAGACTCATTACCTGCTTTGTAGAGAAGCCTAGACAGAGCCCGGAGCAAAGAGCCGTAAACACGCCATTACCACAACACTGCAGTGTAGCGCTGCACTCCGTCCATACTCTCTCTTACATCTCTCTCATAAGATCCTTGCTGTCTCCGTGCACGCTTTATCTCCGCTCCAGTCAGCATTATTCACAAAAGCTTTCCAGGATATGATTCTCTCAACCTTTCTCGCAGCTTTGACCATTTCAAACCTTTTAAGCTACTCAGGTATTGCTATTTCCTTTACACACTATGGAGTCCCGGGCAAAGAAAAATCATCTTAAAGGAAAAAATAATATAAAAACGGGAGGAAAAAGCTAGCATAAAATCCCAAGAAACCTTTTGTGTTGTTTATCTTTTTATAAATACTATGTTAGCATAAAACACTGTAAAACCACGTAAGTTTTATGGCGTTTTATGCTAGCTTTTAGCTTTTTGTCTTTGTTCTGGGTTAACCTGCCAGGACAGGCACAGAAAGACCAGAAACAGGAGGGAAAAAAAGCTAGCATAAAACCCCACAAAACTGATTTTGTTTTAGAAGATGACCGTGAGCACATGACCGTAGCTAATCCAGTATTAGCTGTTAAAAAGAAGACAGATTTTTTTTTACAAAGCAAATCATTAACACTGTTTCTGTTGCTTATCTTTGTATAAATACTAAGTTAGAACAAAAAACCGTAAAATCGCTTCAGTATTAGTGTGTGTGTATGCTAGCTTTTTACCCCTGTTTACGGTATTTGTTCTAAGCTAACCTGTCATACATGCACAGGAAGACCAGGAACGGGGGAAAAGGCTATAAAACCCCATGAAACCGTTTTGGTTTTTGATGATGAGCACATGACCGTAGCATATCCAGTATTTGCTGTTAAAAATACTTATTTTTTACACAACTTTATGGCATTGTATGATTGCTTTTTGCCCCTGTTTACCACCTTTGTTTTAAGCTAACACGCTGCTAGCGTTAGCTTAATATTTACTGTATAGATATGAGAGGGGTGAGACTTCTTATTAAACTCTCAGCAATTAAAAGCAAAGAGTATTTCCCTGAATTTTAAACTGTTGCTTAAAAGTTGGATTCAACTGCAAGTTACAGGTTTTGTAACAATGCTATAAAGCAGCAGGAGGTAAAAACTTTTAAACTTGACTTAAATACTTGTCTTACTTTCTCATATGGTCCAAGTGACATGTATTATACTGTACAATATACCCACTGAGTTGAGACATTCAAAGGGCTGTAACCTGAAAGGCTGCTGATTACAGCATTTTATAACTGATTTAAAGTGTTTTTTTCTCTGTTGTAGCCCTTAGTCACCAACTGTCTGAAATAACTTCCCCTCGCCCACACTGTGAATAAAATAGAATTTTTTTTTCAAGAAAATTTTACTGAAGAAGAAGGTAAAAACCTTTTGATGACTGGTATGTGTTATAAAAAATATGAAGGTGTTTTAATCAAAGACAATTTTGACACTTTTTATGTCATTATGTATAAATACGAATTATGTGAAAACCTATAATGGGCCCCCTTTTTAAACATTTATTGTCTATACTATTCCACCTACTGTATGTGCAATGTGTTTCTGGGGCTATTTTGAGGGCTTCCATCTCCATGTAAATGCAATCTCATTATGCACCACACACGATAATATAGAGCTGGAGAGGGCCTTGCCAGTGCCTTTTTTTTTAAATGCAGAGCACGCACAATATTACCATTACAAGATCTCTTTACCTGTCTCATAGGCTCTACCACACTGTTAACACACTTTGCATGCAGAACGGAAACGTAAATCCGGTTGAATCCGGCTGTAGAACAGAGTATTTTGGAAACTAAGTGCAGTGAAAAGCGGCTATAACAGAGGGTTTATTTGCCTTATTTACAATATAACGTGTGAAGTATATTGTCAGATTGTGTTTGGTTACTTATAAGAATAAAACTCATCTTATTCAACCCCTTCATAGACTCAGACATTGATATTTAATATGTGTAACAGTACAGTTTAACCATCTGAGTAATGACTGTGCATACTTGGCTGCATACACACTCCCTCCTTCATCTGATTAAATCAGTCCTCTTTAATTACAGCACTCATTGATTTAAGGACAGGTAATTCCCTAATCCATCTATTGCCCGATGAATAAGGTAATAACCTGTCTCCGGTTATGCTAGGTTACTGATCTGGTCAGTATAACTAATTCAGAATTACAGAGAGTATTGGCTGTAAGACATTTACCCCATCATAGGGACTATTTTTCCGGGCGCAGCAGGATGTCAATGGCTGTCTTTTTGTTCCAGTTTGATTGTTGGGGAAGATATCTTCATCCTCTAAGATGTCAAGTCAGTGATCAGATGTATTGTTTGCTTTGGGGGATTTAAACAATCTTATTCAGGTGACAGTTATTTAACAGGTATAGGTATCGGTCTGACAGTTTCACAGTTTTTAGGATTAAAGATTAGCAGCTTTGGACGTCACCCTGTAGCAAGTGCAAATTGATTTTTTGCTGACCAAGGTCATCCTCAGCAGGATGAGCGATAAGATGTTTTGGGCCCCCTCAAAAATCCAGAAACTATGCAGCCTGGAGAATTCTCTTTTCTAAAATGGATTGTAAAAATGAAGCTTAATGCATCTTCGTTCCAAAAGTATGGAGGCCTTTTTTAAAAAAATCTTTTGTCGCCAATCACGCCTCGATGAGAGCAGAAACACAACAATACACTGATGTCTCAGGAAACCATTTCAAAAATGGAGATTAGGGCGGATTTGCTGACAATAATTGCATTTTCCTCCTATTCCGGCATTCGTAAATTCACCCTTATGCATTTCGCATAATCTCAATTGTTGATTGTGTGGAACAAGAACGAAAAAACACCCTGATTGATTTCAGGGAAGGTAGTCTCTATGAATTGCAAATAGTTGCTTAGTTGTGGAGATTCAGGTCTGAAATGTGTTGTGAAATCAGCCGCACTATATTTAAGTACCCACATTCAGTCAGTATTTTGCTTCTAGGCGGCAACGCAGTTGTTAGAGTTGATTTAATGCTGTGTGATTTCTTGGGAGCGATCAGAAAGTTTTCTTTGGAGGGTTTGCTTTATTTCCGGCATCAACAAAGAGTTTTTATACTCTAACTTTATATTTTCGCATAAAGGGATACAGATTATTCCTACATCTGATATCCTTGTATACTGAATCCATTTGAGAGATGTATCACATCATTATTTTTTGGTGGTTATTTTGTTATCTGATGGCCAGGCTGTTCAAATGCGAGCCATATACTGTAGTTTGGTTACGCAAAAACATGTTTGCCATGGTAATCAGTCACTGGTCGGCACTTATATGGGCTTATAATAGATATATTGTTAATGGGGCATCACAGCGAAGCAGACAGTTGTCATAAACCATAATCCATGTACACTAAAGCCATTTGAGAGTCGTGTCATCGTTTTATGGTGGTTAGTTTGTTATCTGATGGCCCGACCTTTCAAATAAAAGCCAAATACTGTTAGCCTTGGTAAATCAGTCCCTGGTTGGCATTTACAAAATTTGACCTCGACCGATATATCTGTTGGCTTTTGATATCGGCCCAATATGGGCCTATAACAAATGTATTGGCAATGGGGTGTATATTTTGCAATATCTTTTCCTTGGTTTTTTCATTTATTTCCATTACTCTCAGCACTGTCTGCAAGTCATGTAGCGGGGCACTTTTATACATGACAGCTGTGATGTATAGTGCAAAATCAAAGCATAATCCATATACATTTTTCCTTTTTTATACTCTGGTGTCATTTCCACACGTGGGGATACAGATGATTTCCTATAACACGTAGGCTCTGATTCCAATTTCATACAATAGTAATTATTTTAGATATACGGCCAACGCACAGAAGGACTTCAGGGAGGAAGAGATGAGGGAACACGCTCAAAAACAAAGCAAATATAAAAATACGCACACCCACACAATGACCTTCCTCTGAATCGTAACTGGCACACGCACATACTTCTTTATTTATCAGGTTACAAGCCTCTGAATCAGTCTGCGGCTTCATTAACGGGGCCTCTACTCCATCTTTAATCAGTTCAGCCCCAGTCAGAGATCCTTGGATGCCATTTCATTGCCTTGATATCTGTAGTTCTGTTGCGAAGCACTAATCCTGTTAGTGTTACAGCTCAAAGACTGGGATTGCTCTGGGTTGTGGAGGGAAAAGAGAAAAAAACTGTGTTTTCTTTTTGAAGCTCTGGTCCAAATCTCCCAGACACAGAAGAGAGACGTCATTTTTTGTGAAAATGTGTGTGGTTAAAAACTATTAATATTTCAGTAATCCTTAAATTAGTGCATTTCTTGCCTTAGCCGAGGCCTTTCATAGACATAGCGGGATTGAAATGCGCTCTTTCAGAAAACATCAATTAGAGACCTTTGATAAAAAGTGGTTGATGTATTTTTTATTCTATAATGCGTCTCTGCAAAACATCAAAAGGTATTGAAAATTGAAATAAGCCTTGCAAACATCGACATCACGCCAACGAAAGAAGGGCAAAGTTCTCTTCTCACTTGTGTGGATGAGACGGGCTGAAGTTGTGAACAGTTCAAAAGCCATCGGAGATTTAAATTTGGGGGCACCACTTTAGAACAAGAGGTAAATCTTTCCCTCATTTATGTATGTCCTGAAAATCCATGGATGTACATAAACGCCTTTCAGTGAATTAGGGATGCACGATATTGGATTTTTTGCCGATATGCGATAGGCCGATATTTTCAACCCTTTTGGCCGATTTTGATACTGATATATTACACACAGGTTTTCTTCCAACTAATACCAGAGAACATCAAGTCTCCCCAGAAAAATGACATATCTGTCGTTGCCGATATGTCATTTTCAAGCTATAATCTGCAGATACTGATAATGTGCCGATAACAGTGCGCATCCCTACAGTGAATGTTTTATCACATCCACATTTTTAGATCAGATGGCATGTGAAGCTGCAGCTTATTACATGTAAGCCACTTTCAAGCAAACACGGTGTGGATGTTGGAGGTTGTACTTTTTTCATCATCTTCATAATATCCCTTACCATTTCTCTTGACAGCAGGTGTAATCATCGGCAATTGAGCTTGTATGGTTTTCCGCTTATTTCCAGCACTTTGCACTCCCATGCAAAGCAAACACTCTCGGGTCTCTCTCTGCATGTCATCTCTGCTATTCATGTTTGCTTCTGCTTCTCTCTGCTATTACCAGCAAAGACATAACAAGCACAGTGAGTCGGTGTCGTGTTTGGTATCAGTAATGCAGTACAGTATCTTTTCAGAGAGACGGAGTGTAATGATGCTCCAAATAAGAGGGAAGGTAGGCTTTTGACTCACACTGAGCTCTGGCCACGTTACCTTTTGTGACTCATTTCTGTCCCAGTTACTTGACTTTTTGCTGGAGCCACGCTGCTTATCCCCATTGCCTTTAAAGTGATCGAATGCAGCCTGATAAAGGAATTTATTTTCCTTTGTACATGAATGAAAAGCTGTGAAAACATGGAAACCCTCCGCTACATCTGCCTTTTCATTTTTAAAATTAAAATTAAGTGAACCCCTTTATTCAATGCTAAATAAAGATGTGCTTTGAATTAAAGTCTTCTTTAGCTCTCAGTGGGAGTTTAAAGGCGATGTCCTGCTTTTTATGCATGCAGTTAAACATAGGACTCATGGTGCGAGGCCTAGTTCCAAACCCAGCCGAGCAGCTGGGGGTTAAATGGCTAACTCAAAGGCTTTTTAATGTTGTGGAGACATCAGAGAGTCTAACTTCTTTACTATTACAATTAAACCATAATCCATGTACACTAAATCCATTTGAGAGTCATGTCATCATTTTATGGTGGTTAGTTTATCTGATACAAAATTAGACCTTGACATATCTGTTGATATCTGCCCAATATGGGCCATTACTGATATATATTGGTATTGGGGTGTAATTTTCATTTATAGTGTAAAATCAATGCGCAATCCGAGTATAAAGTTCTATTTTCCTTCCAGATCAAAATGCCCTGTATCGGCCTGATATCGGCAATCTGTGAATTTCTTGCCTCTAAAATATTGGTGTCAAAAGTCCAATATCAGTTGGGCTTTATTTAAAATGAGAGTCTACCTTCTTAACTGTAACAGTTGTATTAAAATCGTTGTTTACTGAATCCATCTGAGAGACGTATCACATAATTTTTCGGTGGTTTGTTATCTGATGGCCAGACTATTAGCCATATACTGTAGTTTGGTTGTACAAAAAAATGTTTGCGGCAAGTCAGTTACTGGTTGATATTTACGAAATTAGACCTCGACTGATATATCTGTTGGCTTTGATATCGGTCCGATATTGGCAATTACAAATATATTGGTATTGGGTGCATATATTCCGATATAATCTGCTAGTTTTTGTCTTTTTTTTTTACATTACTCACAGCACTGTCTGCAAGTCATGTAGCAGGGCATCGCAGCGAAGCAGACATTTGTTTAAACTTGAATTGGTTGGTTGAACTGTCCGTTACATGCTCTTAAATAATTTTGTTCATTCAACAAAGTAGCCTCCATAGGACCTTTGCAAAGACATATATAGTGCAAAATCGATGTACAATCCACTTATAAAGTTTTATTTTCCTTCTAAATTAAATATTCCCTATATCAGCCCTGATATTAGTAATGTAACCCTAACACTAACCCTGTAATATCGGTATTGGTATTGGTCTTAAAAGCCCCATATCGGTCTTGCTTTTGCTCGAAATAACATTTGATTCATCTCTTCTTCTTTGGGAGAAGAAGCCTTGTAATTATAAACTGGTGAAAGTGACAGACTGATAGAAAAACAATAAGATGAAACTCAAGAGGATAAAAAATCATTTAAATGACTTTTATGCACCAGACATTGACAACATAATAAAGTTGAACTGGAACTGGGAAAGGGCAGCTGTCATTTAACGCAGATTAAGTCGCAGATAATGAAAGTTATGAACACAAATCGCTGTGAAATGACATTTTTAGTCAGTATAGTCGCAAAAGGTAGGAGTGCAGAAAGGGCCAAGAAGCG
Organism: Semicossyphus pulcher; assembly: GCF_022749685.1. Classification (NCBI taxonomy): domain Eukaryota; kingdom Metazoa; phylum Chordata; class Actinopteri; order Labriformes; family Labridae; genus Semicossyphus; species Semicossyphus pulcher. The sequence goes on along the minus strand of NW_027211670.1, from coordinate 14,877,031 downwards.
TGCAGACCTGGCTCAGCGGAGGAGTCCTGGCTTGTCCTACAGTGCCGCAGCTGCCAGCTTGTGTTCCAGTATGCCGGATGGAGTAGCCCTCCTCTCACAATTGGATGGTAATGAGAGTGACTGACGGGGATGCTCGGAGAGGCTGCCAGAAATAATGTTTTGTGCTCCTTTTTTTGCTCTGTCTGCCTGTGTCAGGATGTCTTTTGGTGTACCCTTCTTTTCTTTGTTCATGTCTGCCGCTCCTTGTCTAACTCCGCCATCAGACACAACGTAGGAAATCTAACAAGATTAAAATTAGGATTAGTGCGGGGGTTTCCAGTAGTGAAATTTCGTGAATGCAGCAGAAAAATAGGGCACGGAAAAAAAGGGCGGGTGTCATAAATATACGATTAACAGATTCTTGCTCTCTGAAAAGAGCAGATATGGAGTAAAATGAGATTATTTGCAGAAAAGAGGTGCACATGTCTCCATGAAAGTTGTGATAAAGGAGGAGTGGGAGGCATGATTGAATCCATGATGGCGCCCGGTTACAGCAGTTGTAATCCTGCGATTACTGAGTGCCCGACATTCCACGGAGCATCTGCATGAGCCGACCGCAGCCGTGAAACAATGAGAGCAATGGCTTGTGAAAGCAGTGTTGTTTTAAACCCCTGGCCAGCGGTTCAACATCCCGACCGCAGATATGTGCCACTGCTGCTACACAGCCGGGATTACAACATCTGTTGTTGTCAAAAAAAAGGCAAGACCACATCGCTTCTCCCTTGCCAGTCTCGTTCTTTCCGTCAGCCGGCACTCCGCAAACACTTCTGGAGGGCTTCCAGAGCTGTTGCAAGCGTCTGATGTATGTCTGTGGAGCCGTGTCTTAGTGAGACACATTAAGCCTCGCCATTCTTCCCTGGGCTCACTCATTATTCCCTCCGAGTTCTGACTGAACAGGACAGAGAGCTCACCCTTCATATTCAACAGCGTTCGTGTTTCTCCTGTTCTGATAGATAGAAAAGAATCTCACCTTTACCCCTCAGCGCTCGCCTTTACAGCACTTTTAATGATGTGTTAAAAAAGAGATGCAATGCTCCCTTAAAGCCGAATAACAGGCTCGCATTTGCTCGTGCCACTCGCACCAGATATGTGTCTGTGTTTTGTCGCCATTATCAGATCCGCTGTTTACTTTAGAGCCGCTCGTCTCCCCAAATGTTGTTTCGTGCACTCATTCTTTCCTCCACCTTCATAAAGACCATGTCAGGGGAGAAAGCAGGAAACTGACTGATAAAATTTCAAAGGAAGTAGTTCTTCTCACAGCTACTCAGACCTTTCTTTGTCCTGTTATTGTAGTGTAATTTTGAAAATGGCACAGCGGCAGGAGCGAAAAGCATCAATCCTCGAAAAATCCTCCCTCAGGTGTTCTTTAGCAGCGAATATGATGGGAGGGTTCATGAACTATGGACCTAAGTTATCTGCCTGATTTCATTATGCAAGTTGGACATGCACTTACTTACATTTTAGATGGGAGTCCTGTCAGGGATGCACCAGGCATTAAAAAATACATTTAAAATCAGAGTCATATTAGCAGGAACGCGAAAAAAGATGCATAATATTTTGTAGGTTTTTCTTGCTGGATCTGGTGGCTCATATTACTTCCTATTTCTACTGAAAACAAGTAGTTTGATCTGTTCCTGCTCCTTATAAATGATCATCAAAGTGGTATTTACAGTTTCCAGATTATATATGATCATGTTTCCCGACCAGTTACATCAAATAGTTCCGTAAAGTTTGAATGATAGATGGGATTCTTTAGATCATGAAACACTAAATCTGTGGTCTAAAGCTTTACGCCGACGATGCCCTACTGATTTATTCAGTAATACTTTGCCTGATATGAAATACTATGATTTCTGGGAAATAATATCAAATTCAAAAACATTCTTAAAGAGGATTATCCTCACAAATCGCTGTTGCGGGAGCAGTTTATGGCCTGCTGGACAGATTGCTTCTGAGTAGCTTGCAAATAAACTATGTTTCATGTACTGTTTATCTTTACCAGTTTGTGTTGTACTCTTATTCTTGCATCATTTTCTTTAGCCCTATTTTATTGTTAGTCTCCTGGATTTTCTCATCCACTGGGATCATGTTGTGCCTTTAAAAAAAAAAAAAGGTTCTTTAACGGTGAAGTTCAACATCTACGCTGCAAGAATTAGGGGCCTGACATGGACAGGTGGGGGGATGGGCGGTGAGGAGTGCATATCATCTACCAGGGATCAGAGATTAAGCCAATGTTGTTGGGGTGGGGTCGCCAGCTGCTGTCCTACAGCAGACAGCTTTTTATTTAGTGGCTTAGGGCGGATGGCATCTTATTCTCATAAAACTCCAGCCAAATGTCAAGCAAATTTCAATGAAAGGCAGGAAAATATAAGGTGCAGCAACCGCACAGGAAACCTTTAAATTACACTTTTTTTGTATTGAGTCGTTCATATCATGCTTCTTCAATCATGTTACAGACATAGTGGATCACTTCTCAGGCGTAGGTGTTCACTTTAGTCCTCCAGAGAATAGAGCTCCCGTATAGCTGATATCCTCGCTGCAGCAGCATGAGAAATAGGGAAAACAAGACTTTCTATCAAAAACGTAGCTATTCTTGCAATCTCTTCTTTCCATCTTCTGCGGTGAACAAACTGTGCTGTCTGAGTCTTCACTGTGCCACACTGTATCATACTGCACTACTAGGAAGAATGGAGACTTTAACCATCCCAGTAGTGTGTAAAAGCAGGGGATGTGGCTGGTTTTTAGAAGGAGACAAAGAGAACAAAGGAGGGAGGAATGAGAGAGGACAGGTCAGACTAATAAAGCGGCATGTGCTGTGGAGATTTCTTGGAGTCCGTTCAAGAAGCCGAATGGAGAAAACACCCTTTATCAAACTGCCAAAAAGACAAACATAGTTGCTCTCAACAGTCAAATTGTGCTCACAGTTGGCGGGATAGATGGTGTTAATTTTAAGACTTGATTGGTGATATTTCATGCTGTTCAAACACAAGAACAAAGAAATGCAGTTGGCAGTAGTAGTAATGAAAGGCCAAGCTGTGATGGGGAATGAAGAAGCTGCAACCGTCTCGGCGAAAATAGAACATCAAATATGGACGAATTCTGGACAATGTCCCGTGTTAATGGCTTTAAACATATAATAAAATAACTGAGCCAACTTAATCTACTTGGTTCATATTGGGAAAATATTGTTTCTTTATGATAATGTAAGATATAAGAGGAGAAATTAACATCCGCATTTGGCATTTAAGTCAAACACATACAAACTCCCCGTCCTTATGTCACTGCAGAAATGACTTTTTCTACATTAGCACTCCATCTTATCAAGAAATTTAGAATCTCCATTAAGATATCTTTCCTATGTTGCAAGACTGGACAAACACAGATGCTCATATAATCTAATATATAGCCTGAAACTTGAGTATAAACATCTATGTACCATTGAATGGTACAAACAGTACGGTCTAACTATTAAACAGATGATAAGTATTTCTATTTCTAAGTATTTAATTTTTTGGGGCGGTTGTGGCTCAGAGATAGAGCGGGTCGTACACCAATGGGGACGTCGGTGGTTAGATCCCCACATGTCAACAAGTATCCTTGGGCAAGATGCTGACCCCCAATTGGGTGTGTGAGTGTGTGCGCGGATGTATTCAAATTGATAATGGGTGTTGCGTGGCGCCCTTATTAGTGTGTGAATGTGACATTTAGTTTAAAGCGCTTTGAGTTGGAAGACTACAAAAGGTCTGTATAAGTGCGGTATATTTGTTTTCCATATAATCGGTATAGGCTCCAAATAAACAGTACCAAAAAACAGCTCAAGCATAGTTTAGTTATTGTTTAAAAAAAAAGTCAATTAAAGTCAGCATTCTCAGATCAAACACTAACTAAAATCACTCTGTAATATTGGCACCATTTCTTTTTTTTTTCTTCCTAGCTAAATGAATGTTTTTCTAGTGCCATTGTTCCTAATGGTTTTTATAACCGACTGACCAACGAGGACCGCTTGACTCTGCTGTACAGTGGGCTTCATTGTGTCAAGTATTGATCAGACAGGTTTAAAACGTGGCTTTTAACTTTGACCTTCGTTTCCACTCAGAGTAAGTGGTGCATGTGATGTGGTTAAATGTGGTGTGTGTGATGGGCTTAGAGATTATTGGGAAATGTTAAACTGTAAAAATGTCCAGTTCCATCCGTCTTTGGTAACTTAGATACTTGACTGTACTTGGAAAACTTCTGAATAAGCAGAGATAATGGGGTTAACTTGGGATTGGTTTAAAACCTGCTGGACTCTTTAAAGTTGCGTTTGGCTTTAGCTTTTCACACAAACTGTGTTTTCTCTTTTTAGGACAAACCACCTAGCGATTAAGGGACCTCCTAAAATCTTCCTAGAAGTGTTTTTAAATCCTCTCCGACACCATTGACTGTTTGCCCAGGTACATCCCTCAGAGAAGCCAGCAGAGGGCTCAACTGCTGGCTGGAGAGGAGGGATTTAGATACTCCCTTGTGAGGGCAGCCAAACCCCTGTGATTACTGCATAATCCTCTTCAGCATATCATGTGCATCATGGCAGCACAGTGAGCCTTTATGACATCACGGGGGAGGCTGATGTGGGGCTGCTTAGTCCATATTACTCTCTCTCTCTCTCAGTCCCTCTAATGCTGTCTCTCCTAACCTCTGTCTTGCTATCTTACTCAAGCACTATTTTCTTTGCTCTGTATTTCCCCCGTCACTCTCTATCTGCCTCTCACTCCCTCCCTCCTCATTGTCTGACGGTTAGGGAGGGGGGGGGGGGGGGAGAGAGCAGATCAGTGGGGATTATCACTGTCTGGAGAACACGGCTGGATTTGTACGCCATCGCCGTAGTCGGATGTTGTGCCAACCTGCCCTCGACTAATGGGACAGCCGAGCACTCGTCGTAGCACAAGTTAATGTCAGTCGAATGCTCTTAAATAACAAAACTGTCTCTCTGGTGACTCATGTGGGGCAGTTTTTCCTCAACATGGCTCCATGTGAGCGTGAACAAAATTAAATATACAGCAAAACATAATGTGGGCAAATTTGGATGGGGAGACAGGAAAGGGGTGCAGCTATGCGGAAATCAAAAATTAAACCTGAATCCGCTTATTAAAACAGACTAAGCCTCTGGCTCTCTTTCTCTCCTGTATTAATCTCTGCTGTCTGTTTTGTGTCATGCTCTCTGCCATTTATCACTCAGTCTTTCGATAATGCCAGCTTCCTGCCCCAATAAACGTCAAGGTCACTGTGAGTTGAAGAGGAAAAAAACTCCTGTACTGAACATGAACTTCCAAGCAGGGGCGTGTCCAGAATGTTTGACTGGGGTGGCCCAACTGGGGCACGGGGGGGGCATGAAGTATGTGTGCGCAAACATATATTGAAATAGCATTTTTTGGACCATTTCTGTCTCTACTAATCATATCTACTTTAGCTACCTACTTTAAGGTATCATATACAAAAACAGTGTTAACATTTAAATCTCCCATGCTTAATTCTTTATAGACTCGATGTATCTCTAAAAGTCACAGAAAATGAGCTGCAATGAAATTCCATGTTGTAGCCTGTAACAAAGGCCAATGATGAACTTAAGCCCCGCCTCTGACCAGGCAGGTAGCCAAGCATACATTATACCTTGGCCACTCAATAGAAACGCCCCTGCTTCCAGTTCTAGGTGACAGTCACCAACCGAGAGTCCTGTTGTATAATTCAAATAAGCCTTTGTGTTTGTCTGCGTTTGAGAATCCAGCCTTTTACATTTCATGTCAGGGACCCAGTGTAAGAATCCATGTTGGGGACTTTGAAGTGACATCTAGAAATGTAGCATCGAGCAGTATGCCTTCTTTCATCGCAGGCTCCTGACACATAATGGCTGGTATACTTTTTTATGTCGCTGTTGAAACAAAACAAACATCAATTGGACAATCATAGCTTTTGAAAATGACATTTGAAATTTGGCCTGTAGGGTAAAAGTACTGAGCCGCGCTTCCCCCTCTGATGCTCTTCTAGAAAGCATGCAGGAAGTGATCTTAAAACGCCTGTCATGACTATTTCAGGAAATCTAAAATTATGTGCGTGTGTGTATTTGCTTCTTAGTGAGATTCTCATAATATTTTTGACAGGCATTGGTGTGCCTCCGCAGTTCGTCTTGTGCTTTTTCCAATCCCAAATGACATGGATCCCATATTTGTTTGTCTGGTTGTTTTTTTTCTGGTTTCTAGTCGTTTGTCTGCTTGTTTATCATCACGTTGCCAGAACGGGTGATGACGCATTCAAACCTGAGTTTTCCTCTCTGCCGCTGCCAGCTACTGCGGGGCTACTTATCAATGTATGTATGTTCAAACTGCGGCTTGTATGACTTGTTTTGCATTTAAAGTTTGATTCACCTTAGGCCTACTACATATAATGATGATGTATCATTAGTAGTAATATGTGCCACATTTTCTCACATTAACAGCAACTATATATGTCATTAGATCAAGAGAAAACTCAACATTCAACTTTATGTGCTCAGTAAGAAGCTGGACGGAGTAGGAGGATAGCGTAGCTAGCATAAATACTACAACTAAACAAATAAACTAAGCTAACTGGCTACTTGCTCTTGCTGTGTTACCAGACAGGATACCTAGCAAACTTAATCAACAATTTCCAAAAGCAATATCGATATGTGGATGGTCTCCAACCACATGTAACAATATATATTTAACACAATTTGTCACATTTACACTTAGTTTATCTTAACAAGAAAGCAAAGAAAGCAGCTGGTTAGCTTAGCTAGCATAAATACTACTGTCACATGACCCCTGTAAAAACACACACATCGTTACACTTCTTTCTGAATTTAATAAACAATATTCAACCTGTAATTGATATGTGCTTAATTTGTGAGTTGATGTGCTGACAGGCAGAGTTTTCCATTTTAACAGAGTGAAGCTAGCTTTTTCTTCCTGCGTTTTTATGCTAAACTAAGCTAACTGGCTACTGGCTCTTGATATGTAACCGCACAGGATACCAAGCAAACTTGATCAACAATTTTCAAAAGCGATATCGATATGTGGATTGTATCCAACCAAATATGTAGCATTATATGTGACACATTTAGTCACATTTACAGCTACTTTATCCTTATCTTTATCACACAAAGCAGCCGGTTAGCTTAGCTGGAGTCATGTACTAGAGTCATGTAGCCCTATATTAATAGATTCTTATATTCATACTTTATTTCCTGGATTAAAAAGGATTCAACCTGTAAGTGCGGGGGCTTTCATTTGTGAATTCACTTCTGTTAGCCAGTTTATGTGTTTTGAAACAAGCTAGCTGTTTGACTGTGTTGTTTTTAAACTAAGCTGAGTGTCAACTGGCTCTAGCTACACATTTACCGTTAAGACCTGAGAGTAGTATTTACATCCTAATTTATCTTACAGTAAAAAAGCCATTGAGCGTATTCAAGCTTGGAGTGTTTTTCAGAAGACTGTAGCATTTAGCTCAGATGGCTACAGCTACCTTTTTCCTTTATCCTTAAATTACCTCTGTGATGTGTTTCTGTGAGAAGTGTTAATTTGTTGCAACAAATGTGATGAAAAGTGATACCTTGCGAGAAGGAATGAGTGATAATAGGGTGTCTGAAATAGTCAAGCGAAACCACTCGGCCAAGTGTTTTTCTGTCCGTTGCAAAGGCGTGGAAAAGACTGCCTCACAGCTTGTAGGTGAATGCGGTTCGTAATGACAGTCTCCGGCAGTTGAGTTGTCAATCAACTTGTCAATTAATCACAGCCCGCAGCAAGGGTTTCACAGAGTGCTTAGACATATCCCGGCATGCTCTCACAGATGAAAGCAATGTCCATGCAGTTGACGGGGCTGTTTTTCTCAGATTATTCACCAAACCTCTACAGGGGTTGTTTGAGTGTGGACAGACGCGAAGCTGAAATTTCACAAAAGGATGGCTGAAGAAAATAGTTACTGAATGTTCAAGAAGAACTTCAGGAATCAGAATTGAAAGCCACAATTTAGCCTCAAGAAGCCTGCGCATGATTTTATGGAGAGTAATTCTGCTTGTTATTACAAGAATTGAGTGAAAGTCTTCTGGCAGGATTCACTATGTATTTACAGCAATAAACCACATTTCAAACATGAATTTAGATTGTAATATAGAGCAATGCTAAAGGCTTTTTCTTGCCATATATAGCATAAAGCTAACGTGTATCCTTCTACAGATAAAGTAGGCTGTTTGAATGCATATTTCATAAGACTTCTGTCTCCTTACATCAAGTAACCCACCGGTTCCTTTTTAATGGCCGCCCCTGTGGCTGCTCATAATGGTCCTGCTAAACTTCAAAGCCACATTCCTATATATGCTCACTCTTGCATGTAACCCATAACAATAACACACTCAATCAACACTGTCACGATGTAAATGAAAGTGCATTCAGCGAACAACACCAGTGGACACATGAGATGAAGCCACGTAAGATAAATGTCACGTTTTGTCGAGTAAATAATAATCATCCATCATGGAGGATCAGTTTCCTGAGCAGTGAAAGACCAGAGAGAGGGAGGATCGGGAAAAAAAAAAACGCCTTGGTTAAGATTCAAGTGATTTATCTGTTTGTTTCCCGCGCTCAACTTGCACCAGTGTTCCGCTCCTACGGTGATCTTTTCATCTCGTATGATATGTAGGAGTCGGCGCTCTAAGAGGGCAGATGAGCTGGTGCAAGAAACGAGGTGTCGCGAACAGTGGGCAGGCGCCGGTGATGAAGAGAAAAGGATGTGGAGGTTTCTTTTCGTGCAGTTCCTGGACGGGGAACAAAGCGATAAGTAGTGCATGAGCGATACGAGAGGATGCATCTTTAAAAAAGTGTGCGTGGGTGCCAAATATCATTGTTAAATCAAGCAAATTTAAACGGTGCAGTGTAGTCATGTGCTGAACATTTTTCAGTGATCCAAATCTTCTTGCAAAATGCAACACAACTCCAGGTGCAAGGAGGTAATATCAGAAAAATACACCTGAAAATCAGTTCAAACCAATCTGCTCCTGGGCAAACAAAACAGATGTATACACAATGATGATTAATGTCCTTGCAGCTCCACGGAGTCACCACCGACCCAATTTGACACGTTATTACAGGAAATATCACGGGAAATAGAATTCTAATGCAACATCTCGGAAGGGTTTATTTTGTGTATCTATTTAATCTCAGCCCCCTTACACTCTTGAAGATACCAATATATATTTCGTAATACATTCCCAATTTAAGAAAGCAGCCATACCCAGACATTTTGGAAGCAAACACCTTGTAAATCATAGAATAGTCTGAAAAAACGTTGAAATCTCTGCATGCCCGAACCGCACAACATATCCCTCTTTTGTATCAAAAGCAAAGTCTCCTGTATTTATTCCATGCTCAGTGAATTTGTTTTGGTGCTGAGCAGCAGAATTGCATCCTATAAAAGGCAGATAATGAGAACACAGGGGAGCACACAGGAAATGTAGACACCAAATTATGTAGCACTGATAGTTACTGTGAAGGAGATGCTAATGGTCAAATAAGGTTGCAGAGATACTGCACTAATTTGCCTTGCGTGTTTGCCAACCTTTGTGTGGATTCCATTAAAAATTGCAGATAAAAGAGAGAGAAAAAGTCTGCAATAGGTGCTCAAAGCAGTCAAGTGACTCTTCACCCTCCAGCAGCGAGGTCTGAAGTGGTTATTGGGAAGAGCGCGTTGGCTAGCTGGCTGGTTTTGCTGTTAAAATGTCTCCATGGACTTGGTACGATGGCACCAATGCAATGATTGACAGAGCGATGGTAGAGGAGCCACATCGCCTTGTTTGTGCATGTATACGCTTGCTGTCGGGTGTTGTATGGCAGTGGCTGCAGTATCATGTTTCCAAAAGTAATCTCCGCTTTGGTGATGTGTTTGGAAGGTGCAGGCCTACTGCAGAGTGTGAATGATAGACGGGCTGCCAGCAATGGATGGATGAAGTGTGTTGGCAGTACTGACGCCGGTCCGTGCCAGAGCCCCGGCACACATTGTTCATTCTTGGCGCTCTAATCCATGTGATCTGGAACAGAGGTGCTGACTCCAGCCGAAAAAACCTGAGCGCCGTCATTAAAGAAAGCTACCCCCTGCTCGCCGGCGGACGTCACGGTTTAAAAATAGCTCCTCTGTGAAAGAACACACTCCCTCATCGGTTCAAAAATGCTTTTCATATTCAGTCCTCAAATTTGTCCCCTTTTTTATTAGCCCTCAGGATTATGATTACTGTCCAATTTCCAAAGCGTGCCAACCTCAACCCCGACGCTTTCCCATCTGATCCTCAAGGCAGAAACAAGCCTCTCCGCAGTAAGTTGCAAAGACCCGGAGTAATCATGTTTCCGTGTGCAGTGGTTCAGCGCTGCTCTCCGAGGTACAACATTTTCTTTTAACTGTGGTGTTTTAGCCCCCGTGTAAAGAACAAAAAACAAATGTGATGCATCTCTTAAAAAAAAGTGAGGCCCTGTGTTTTTTCTCTTGCTACAGCGGAATGTAAGACAATCATTATTTTTATTACACCGGGGAGTACAACTCACTGAGCATTGCACTTCTCCTGCTTTGAATGAATATTAACAGGAAGAAGGTTAACGCAGCACTTGTGTAGCCGTTTTTAAGCCCACTAAAATATATTTTTGAACATAGTTTTACTTTTGTATAAAACTGGAGCCGACTTTTGTTTTATCTCAGGGATACTTCCAATATTCCTGCAGCCATCAACCTGTACTTTGTTCTCGCTAAGCCCTATTAGTTGGATTAAATTTTAAATCTGTTACTTCTGTCCGTATAGAAAATTAATTGAAATTAGATGAGAAAAGGTACCATTTCGAACGGATGCTCCTTTTTTTCTTACCCTCCAGCAAAATATCTAAAATTGAAATCTGCTCAAGCTAGAAGCTAATTTAGATCAAGTTAAATGTTGGCCACGGCGAGTATAAGCAAGTAGTCTCAATGACTATTCAAACAATGGGAAGTCGTGATAAACACTGCAGAGCGCTCTGTCGCCAAGGGATATGAATTCAGGTCATTACTCTGCATGTTTGGTCCACATGGCCGGGGGAAACATCACATCGCATCATCTGGACCTAAGTGGACATGTTTGTTCTGACTAGTCCAGAGGATCATCAACCCTACTCGCCCCAGAGCCCACATCCCCCACCGCCAGCCACGGATACCCCTCGCTTCAACTCTCTTTAGACAAATCGGAGTGACTGGCCCGCTCCTGTCAATGTCATCACCTAGCAGAGTGAGATCATGTCTCATCCACCCACCCCGCCAGCACCAATCTCACTCCAGTGTGGGAGTGCTGCGGAGAGACACTTTCAGATTCAAAAGGGCAGAGACGGCGGCCTCCGTGCGGCGAAGAACCAGCCGAGGCCGATGTGAAGAACCGCTGCGGATCCTGTCACTCAGGGAATCAAAGAAAACATTGATGCTGATCTCAAACTTGAAGGGTTCGCCATGTTTTCTCGACCCTTACATCATCGTGGGATCACAATGTGAAAGCAGCCCATCGGAAAATAAAAGATTCACAACCGTAACCCCTCCCCGCCCCTTGGCATAAACTCATCTCTATGCTCAATTACAGTTTATGTCAAATGAAAGATGCCACTATTAATGTTTATGACTGATTAGGTATTGAAGTGTGCCTTATTGCTTCATGGGGCATTGAGCTCGATGTTTGTTTAAGGGCTGTTAAGACAAAGCATCGTCACGCCATTGCAGCGCATTTTAATTAGCACTTGATTGTTTGATTATGTCGTGAAGGACATTTTTGCATTGATTAAGGCACGGTCACATGACTCGACATAAGAACGACTCGATTGCCAATAGGAAAGCGTTCCAAAGTGAAAAGTTGAGCGATGAAGTGGACCATATTTGGGAGTGTTGGTGCCATCACGCTTTATTAATTAGCAATTTCATCACAGCCCAAGAACCTTGAGTACATTTTTAGCCAGCAGACTGATGATAATGCCTTTTGTCTTTGCAGATGCTCGAATAGAGAGTGAGATTTAACTGAAAAGACTGTCTTGCTTGAACGATTATATGGAGTGCACAGTGGGTAGGTCATTCAGCCAAGCAACTCGAATTACACTCATCTTAAACGTAGGCTCCCACCGTGGCTTGACAACGACTTTAACCCCAGTTTGCATTATGTCAGAGTCTATAATCAGACTCTGTTTCCGCTTGTATAAACCATGTCAATGGGTTACTGTAATTGTCAGATTGAAGTTGTTGTACCCGCATATATAACCTTCAAAGCTGCTACTCTCAGAACATTTCCTTTCAATTCCATGCTGAAAAAACTGTTTAAAATTTCCACCTATACCTCCTCCACACTGCAGCTCTCTGCAGCTGTGTAACGACTTTTCCTCTCCAGTCTTTTCTGGCTGCTTCACACTTAATCACATCACTTTGTATCTTCATAGCTCATTTGCCAGCACTTACTGAGACAGAGTCATATTTAAAGAAGGGTTAATTGAGTGTACATACCTCTGTGACCCGGTTGTCCACTCCCGACTCTCCACATCTTGACCAATGATTGATGGTGAGGATATACACTCGGCTTTTTCTGTGCATTGTTGTTTGCGAAGCTAAAGGCAAATATAGGACTTCAGAAGAGAGAACGGTGAGCTGTGAGGAAGGATTACTTCACTGGCCATCAAATAATCAATTTTTGTTACTCGGCAGCTGTAAGCTAATGGGAAGCCAGTTTGTATTTTAAGCATAATATTGAAACACTTGAAGACTATATAATCTAAACAATGTTATACTAGTACTTAATAAACTCTTAGTTTTCACTTGAGTTGTTAAGAAACCAGTACTAGTGTGAGATATGCCTCGGATATACCAAAAAATGCAGTATCTGTTAGCAGCTAGTACAGCAGTCAATGAACCAATTGATACCATGAGTTAGCCTACTACCACCCAAAAATAGACTTGTTTCTTTTTCACCAAAACAGTAGCCTACGCAACAAAGATATATTTTATGGCTTCCACTAGCAACTACTGTTTTAGAGCGGCACAGGAGATATAGCAACAACACAGCGGCGCTAGCTTAGAGAGTAACATGTAAGCTAGCAAAATGTCAGCAGTCAGTGCTTTCCTATCACACATTTAACACTGTATTTTTTTATATTTTAAATTTAAGATAATAATAACTGTGAAGAGTAAAAAAAGGAGAGCAGTTTCATGTTTAAAATCAAGGTTTCTCACATGCTCTACAGCGGGAACAGTACTTCAGGAGGAGCCGTTAGCTGAGCTGCCGCTAACATTAGCTAAACTTGTTTATAGGTACTCTGCTTGTTTTAAGGTTAGGATTCCTGCGGGTTAGTAAGACAGGTGACACAACAATTAAAGTAATCTTATTACATCTATACAGGGTTAGTGTAAGTGGTTATAATAATAATATATGTGTATTTTTTATTGTAATTGTAGTAATGGTAGGCCTACTGTTTCAGCAAGAATTTCAGTTATCAGAATCCATATTGGGAAGGAAAAAATGGTGTCCCTAGTTTTTTTATTCTTGCCCTGAGTCTATGTACGTTAGGTTCATTCATCATTGTCTGTTTATCTTAGTTTCATTTTTGTTTAAAATACTTGATGACTCTTGAATAGCAATTGCGAGTCGAAATTTTGAAGCCGAGAGAACAGGTGAAGAAGTAAAGGCGGACATATCAAGGGAAATATAAAGGAGATGGATGGCAGGCTTTAAATTACTGTGTCTATCACAGCTACCTTCTTTGGCAAGTCCATTTAAAATGGAACTCATTTCCAAATCAAAGTGTCGGATGTACTATATTCATTTCCATCCCTTAAGATATTCCCATTTTGCCAACAGCATGTTTATTGTAGCATATTTCAGATGAGGATGGGATATATTTGCCTTCCTACACAATCAGGTCTCTTGCTCATGACCTGTTATCTTTCATTTTCACCCACAGCATGGAAAATAATGGGCTCAAGGGCAGGTGGAGAGGCACGAGCTTCTGGAAATAGATTAAGACATGCCCTTCGCCTCCCACCCCCACTACCTACACTCCCCACTTCACTGGGATTCATTTTCCCTTTCATTTCCCAGGCCAGTTCTCCACTACGTCAAATCTCTGTGTGTTTTGTCTCTTCCATTCTGCTACTCCCCGACTGTTTCCCTGAAGGGCCGAAAGGTGGAATGGATGTCTAATTTTGTCAAGCAATTACAAACAGGCACACATTCATCAGTATGTACACAGAAAAAAACCTGTTACAGCCCTTTAGTGACCATTTTAAAGAGAAGACACCTGTTGTTAATATTTGTAGCTTCATAATATTAAATCTGAAACTTCAAAGGGTTGAAGGAAGGAAACTAAGGAGGGGGTATTATGCTGTTTCATATTTTAAAACATATATAATGTTACAATGTTGGATGTCCTGACTAAACGTGGGTGAAGTTTCAAATCTGTAGGTATAAGTATGTTGGGAGTAATCCCCAGGTTTCTCAGCCTCAGCAGGCTTCAGAGAGCTGGCCAATCAGAAGAAAGTGGGCTTGTCGGGGCGGGGTTTCTTAAAGGGACAGAGCAGACTGAGTTGTTGCAGGCAGAGGCTGTATGAGGGCCTGCACAGAGCACCAGTGTGATTAAAAAAATCGTTTTTTTTAACTGTAAATTATGCTAAGCTGCTTCACAGGTATCACAGAGTGAAATATGAAGCTTGATATTAGCATAATACCTCCCCTTTAAAGTCCTGCAAAAGCCGTCGTTAAAGTTAAAACAGCAATTGTGGTTTAAACTACAAGTCCCACCGGTTTATCAGTGCAGCCAAACAACCTCACACTGTTGTTAATGTCAACGCAATATCATGCTACTTGAACTTACGTTATTAGCGCTAGTGACAAAGACATTTCCTGCACGTCCTTCACAATAAAAGCCCAACTTCCTCTTTTGCCAGGTTTCAAAGCAGCAGCAGTAGGGTGTTCTGTTTGCCTTGGCAGTATCTGAAACCAGCTCTAAGGTGGTGTGACAAAGCAAAAAGAAAACAATGGCTAGTTTAAGTCCGATAAAATAACATTAAATGACATACACGCATCACTTCCTGTGAGTTTCAAGGCAATTGCGTCAATTTGGATGCAGTGCTGGAATTGTGCACTCTAAAAATAAGAGAGAGAATAAGACAATTTAAAACATGCTGACTTGAAATAGTATCATTCAAGTACTATAATTTAATGTTGGCATATTTTATGAAGCTCTGAAATGATTGCGGAGGAAAACATCATCTGAACATCAACACGCTCTTAGATATATTTGCAAGAAACACATAAACTTTTTTTTATGATGCCATTTATTGTTGATGTCACTGTCATGCAAATTCCAAGTCAAACACGCATCTTTCAACATGAATGCTTCTTTCCCCCTCATTATTGCAATGTGAATTTTAAATATTAACCAAGCACCCTGAGTTACACATGAGAGATAAAAGGGGAACAATAGTATCCCTCTCAGAGTTTGCCCATGCTCTCCTCCAGCTAAATGCTGAGCTGGTGACACACACTCGCAGATCATGAATTATTCATTAGCCTAGTTTTCATTCCTGCAAAAAAGTTGGGCTTGAGGTGATTATTATATCTACTGTCTGCAGGGTGAATAAACACTGTTGCTTCTGCTCACCCCCCGTTGTATAGTTTTTTGCTTGGAGAGGATGAATACATCAGCTGCAGTATGGAGGAGCTGGCAGCTGTGTTTACATTCTGTAGGGTGTTATTTTAATGTGTAAAGCTGGAGAAATGACCACTCAGCGTTGTTTCTTTTAGGTCTTTGCTTTGTCTTTTTGTTTACCTAACACATTTAGGATAATGTATCGCACATAAACATGAAGAGCTGTTTAATTATATTGATTTATACACCTAATCTAATTTAATTCGATACCCTAAGACTTATCCTGTTTTCCCATCGGAAAAACTAAAGGCCGGCATACATTAAAGGCTTAAGTAAGCATCTAATAGATCAGACCTTAAAGTAAGCATAACGCAGGGATCCATCCATTGTCTATACGGTTTATTCTGTTCAGGGTCGCGGGGGGTGGGGGGGCTGAAGCCAATCCCGTAATTTTTAGAGTCACCAATCAACCTAATAAGCTTTGGACTATGGGAGGAAGCCGAAAGGTTACATCCGAAACAGGATTCAAACCAGGAACCTTCTAGCTGTGAGACATTGCACAACTAACGCAGGGATGCTAACACTCATATTTAGAGACATATTTAACTAAATACATTCAGATTTTGTTCCTTTGTAACATACAGTACATTTGGGCCTTATATTATATATTTTCATTTTTGACAACTTTCTGTGCAATTTATGCATTATTTTAACATTCAAGGTCACCATTCATTCAGCACAAACTTAGCTGTTAGCCTGACTTAGCGTGGTTTATATTCAACAAAGTATATTATATATAGCTTAGCATAATTTACAGTAAAAAAAACCTCATCATTTTTCTATATATGTCTTAAAATGTGAACCGGCATAATACCCCCCTTTAGCCAAACAGGAAGTGGATGATTGATCGTCTCTTCTCTTACAAGCTCTATCTTCGAGGCAGAGACCCTTATTTTGAAAGGGTTCTCAACATACAAAATCACGATGCTGATTTATCTACCTTCCAATCATCATTACTGTTTCGATTAGTCTGACCTTTGTGACATCACAAAGTGCAGCGTGTAGAAAAAACTGTGTGAAACCTGGCGTTCACAGCAGCTGGCAGACCGAGCTGAGAAGCTTGGGGATTAAACCAACATACTTTTACCTACAGATCTGAAACTTCACGTTTAGTTTGGACATCCAACATTGTAACATTATATATATGTCTTAAAATGTGAAACAGCATAATACCCCCTCTTTAAAGTAGTTATTAACACTAGTGTAATAAATAAAACTGTGCCAGCTGTCTGTCACATTAAATTCAGATAAGATTTACTGTTAAAGTATGTGACCAAATGCATTCAAGTCTTATGTGACCTTAAGTGTTCTGCACCTAAATAAAACTTTGTTAAAGTTAGCAGCTGATTAATGGGGGAAAAAACACCCTGCATATGTTTCACAGCTCATACAAATCTTAATTACAGTCCTAAAATTAGAAAGGTGATCATTTCTGGATTAAACATATGCTCATAAGCAGAAGTGGCAAAAAAAACAAAACACATTGAAGGTGAAAAAGCAGCAGCAGACTATAAACAGAGTTTGTGTAATTGGGATCTTCTGGATAATGAGGCTGGTTTGGAAATGCAAAATATGCAATGTTTCAAAGACTACTTTTAATTTGAAATGCATTCTTCAAAACAAATGCGGCCTTAATTAGGCATGTTTATTCATTGTTTAATAAGTTATCTGAGCTAGACCAGGTTGTGTGACTTTTTCATACAGGAAGTAACATATGATTTAGCCAAATGACAATGCATTAAAATGATATGCTCAAAGTTTGCTTTCCCGTGCAGGCTGATAGTAAACCATTTATGGTAATGTGCTCGGTGGCTTCATGAGTGGCCAGCTCTGATAAAGCACTGTGTCTAATTAACACG
The DNA here is from genome assembly GCF_022749685.1 of Semicossyphus pulcher. NCBI lineage: Eukaryota > Metazoa > Chordata > Actinopteri > Labriformes > Labridae > Semicossyphus > Semicossyphus pulcher. The sequence goes on along the minus strand of NW_027211670.1, from coordinate 14,859,402 downwards.
CTGACAGCAGCACTGTCTGGGCAATCACACTCTTCCAGTTTATTAAAGTGGTTAAGGAAGTCACTCCGGCCCTTGGGGGACTGGTACAGTAATTTTCCCGCTGCAAGCCAGATGATACGCCCAGAGATGAAGCAAACCAAGTGTGACTGTCTCTCCCTCTCGCCTCCTTTCTCTCTCATCTCCTCTTTTTTCTCTGTATTTTCTCTGCCCTGCTCCTGCACACACTCTCTCCCTCCTTTCCCCCCCCCCCTCCATCCCCTCCTCACCCTCCATGCGAGTTTGGAAATGTAATATCACATTGCATGCGTTTTTCGTTTTTTCCCCCCCTCTAAAAATAGCCACCGCAGCAGGAAATGCTGACTTCTGCTTCCCACATCGCTTTAGTGTAAACAACGGCACGTTTTGATTGGTCAAGACAGGCTTCTGATAGCCACACAGGAGAGCTGCGTTTGATTGGTGTCTAGTCAGCAGCGGCAGCAGTAAACCGCCAAAACAGAAGCTTTGAAGCTGCAAACACTGTAATACTTGATACAAACTAGGCGCATTCAAATTCAATTTAGATTATGCTTCTTTCCTGATAATAATCGTTAGAGTCAGAGGTGCGTGCATTTGCTGCTTTATTGCGGTCTTTTAAGACGACATGAAAGAGGCTAAATTTAATCCGAGGTCCAACAGAGATATCGGCGTGAAAAACACCTTCAGCTGCATGTAGAGGAGACATATTGCTCCAATCCTGTTGTTGCAGAAGACAGGATATCAGCCGGCCTGATTATGTGCAATGGGAATTCAAACAGCGTCTGAGGTGAACTGATACCTCTCTGTTTCCTGCCAGCAGTCCCTTTGTAGGCACCAGTGTTTTAAACAAAGTGGTTGAAGCACAGCAGCGCAGGGACCTGGGGACTCAAACATATCTTTGCTTTTTTTTTTTAAAGGAAAAACCAATTCCAGAAAAAAATGTTATCTTTACGATAGCCTCCATAATCTCGCCACAATGCATCATTTTTCCTTTTGTAAAATTCATAGTGGCTCAGAGGCATCAGAGGAAATGTTTTTCCAATATGTATAGTATTTGATAGGACACACCAGCCAAATTATAGCCCTCTGAATTTCACTTCCTCCTCTGTTATCTGCACAAAGATTCAGCAATAGGATCATGCTGTGTTCACTGTAGAGCTCTACTGTATTGTGACAAAGCATTTTAATGTATTTACAGGCCACAAAAAGGCCTTCTGGGGTCGTCTGAGGCTGTTGTCGTCTCCTGCATATATACCCAGAAAGAGCTTTGGGCAGTTTTAGCGCTCGTCTAACTGATCAAAGGTCAACGCTTGGCAACAGTGACACCGACCTTAGGCGTGTGTGTGTCGTGCGAGGTGGCGAAGTCTAAGGCCTTCTGACACGAGCCCTAGTGACTCAGTCAGCCTTTCACCCTCACTGCACTCTGACTGAACTGTAAACTGTGTCATGGACTTTTTGGCTTACGTACAGTAGCATTGAAAGTGTTCACATCAGTGAGCAGCGAGTTTTTTTTTACAGTAGAGTTCACTCTGAAAGGTTAAGATGGTCATGGTTCAGAGGATTTCAGGATTATTCATGTACAAATGGATAAAAGTCGCCACAAGCAATGGGTAAAGTATGAAGTCATTGTAAAGCTGTCAGAGTGTGTGTACTTTTTCTGCTAGTATTTACTACTGTAACAAGAGATGGATATAAAATTATACTCATCCTGATTTACGTCCAAGTGTTTATTTTATAAAGTTTCTTTTGAATAAGTTATTTGATGCTGTAAATAGGATGATTGACAGCTCTGTTGACAAATACGGCTCCTGCAGCCGCCCTGTTCTGGATTAGCAGGGTAGAGGAGGATCGGCGAGAGGAGACGCAACTAAAACACGTCACTGAACTTTCCAAATCAGTGAATATCTGCTTCAGACCAACACATAAAGACAATCTGGTGCAGAGTGGGCCGACATGAGGGTTTTTAGCCGTTTATTCAGAAAGTTAAATGTGTGTTTTAGGTAGCAGAAGGGGCGGGACCTTAGTCCAGTGGCTCCACCAGGCGATCCCTACTGCGCAGAGTCTGGCTCCAAATGAGCAAGATGGCAGCGCCTGCTTCCGGGTGTAATTTGGCTTCACTTTTGTACAATATGAGTAGATGAAGACGCATCTTTATCCACATTGGTTTCTAAGAGCACTTTTAATGGAGGCACTAAGGTTAGCTTAGCATAAGGTTAGGGAAAAGGAAGAAATTTTGCTAGCCTGGCTCTTACCAAAGATAAAGTCGCAGTTTTACAGAGGCCCAGATTATTTCATGGCCGGATGCAGTGACCTCCTTCCCTGTAAAATCCCAAACGATGGTTTCAACACTTTTGTACAGCATCATCTTCCACCTCCATTAACCAGTTTTTAAGGAGAGACTCTATGCTTTGGATACAAGAACTGCACAATAAAGTTTATTTGTTCATATTGCTTCACAGCCCCCGAGCTAGCACTGCTTAAGAACCAGATTTACTGTGATTTTAATAGACCTTGTTTTTTCTTTTATAGCTCTAGTCCCACAGCCCAGTGGGTTACATCAAACAGATAAATGAATGGAGCTGATTTGATGCTCTAAACTTAGCCTGGGACAACCTTAATTCTCTATGCGCACATTCAGTGTCTCCCACGCAATTGTATATGTTTACACACAGCAGGAGGATGGTAAAAAAAAAATCACGGTATTTAAAATAATTACCAGCTAATTTTAAAAGCAGTATGGCAGAGTAACCCTGCTGAGCCTGTGATGTAATTAAGCTTCTTTTCTCCCCATGTGTTTTTAAAGGTTAGACTAATCAAAACAGTAATGATGATTGGGAGGAAGATAAATTAGCATTGTGATTTTGTATGTTGAGAACCCTTTCAAAATAAGGGCCTCTGCTTCGGAGATAGAGCTTATAAAAGAAGAGACGACCAATCATCCACTTCCTGTTGGTTAAAGAGGGGGTATTATGCTGTTTCACATGTTAAGATATATATATCATTTTACAATGTTGGCTGTCCATACTAAACGTGGCTGCGCTTTGTGACAGGCTTCGGAGAGCTGGCCAATCAGAAGAAAGTGGGCTTGTTGGGGCAGTGGTTTCTTAAAGGGACAGAGCTGATCGAGTTGTTTCAGGCAGAGGCTGTACGAGGGCCTGCACAGAGCACCAGTGTGAGAAAAATGATGAGTTTTTTTAACTGTAAATTAATGCTAAGCTACTCCACAGGTATCACAGAGTGAAATATGAAGTTTGAAATTAGCATAATACCCCACCTTTAATTATGCATATGCAGTCATGTTTGATGATATTAATGCAATACCTAGTATATGATATGGATAGTGATGTCACAGTTGAGCAAGTTTATGATGGATTTGTAGGAAATACAACCATAGGAGTGATTGATTTTGTCTCATATCCCTCCAAAATAAGACATTTTCCATTTACAGGAAGTTGCCAAATAAGCAGATTCTTCTTCATGGTATAAACACAGCTGTATTTATTAGTGTCCTTTATAAGTGGCAACAATTGACTGGAGCTGATGGAGTTTTTATATCTGCAGACAGTTGTCATGTAAATTCTTGATTTGTTTGGCTTTTATTGTGAAGGCGTGATATCTTTTTTACTGCAAATGGATGTGTCTGTGTTTCTTTTGTCTGCGAAGGTTCACATGGCTATTATCGCACGTTTCTCCAAGTAAATATGTGCAACAAGGGGATTCACGCTCACGCAGGCGTTTTCCCACTACCCCACTGGTAATCAGTCAACGCACAAAGCCAGTCATTGTGATTGTAATAGCTTCCAACCATGGCATTGTAGTGTTGTGTATCACATGCCCTCCTGACACCGCATCCCAAAGGTCTTTTTCAATCCGAGGAGATCCAATTCGACTTCTGGGGGGAAATGCAAATGCCTTCTACAAGTTAATGTCTGCTCAAACACGCAGGCAGAGGATTGGATGTCTGTGCTGTCAAGTGTTTCCTCAGTCAACAACCACAAGCAGACCAAGTAAACATGAAGAATCCTGTAACAGCCTCGCTCTTCTTCTTCCACCCCCATTCCTGCCCCCCCCCCTCGAGGCTGTCGTTTTCTCTTCTTCCCCCTGGAGTGGTAGTAACAGTGAATGAGGAGTCACGACTACCTCCACCAAACACAGGAGAGGGAAGCCTCCTTCATGCCTCATTGACTTTGTTTTCTCTGGCTAATTTTTCCTTTCTCCTCGCTGCCCGCCCTGAAAGCACACAGACACACACACACACACACACACACATCCGCGAACACACAAACATTCGATTCATCTCCCGCCCTCCCCTTTCCACGCCTCGCCGTTTTGATGGTGATTTTGACACGCAGGCTGTCATGCAGCAGTTCTCTGGGAGGTAGCGATTAACAGAGCTGTCGCCATATGGAGTGAGATCAGCCGTCAAAACCCTACATAATTGGCTCGGGGAGGGAAAAAATACTTACATAACATGGCTGACGAAAGGGGAGGGAGGAAAGCGGCGAGGGCGTACACCTTGGTTTCCGCGTCCGCCGCCGATATTAAACCGCCATTAAAACACTTGCAAGTGTTTCATTAGTAATGAGAAACTAAATGCATCATAAAACCCAGAGGAAGACGGGACACATCGAGCATTCTGCACAGTAGAAGAAGAAGAGAATCATTCCCCATAGCCCCGAAAGAGGAACTAGCGAAACAGAACGGAAACATTAGCCAGTCGTGTGTAGTGATAACCACACAGAGGGGCTAAAAGAAGAACAATTTATCAAATAAATGCAGGGAAAACTCGCATTTGATGAAGCCATTGTCATGTCTGCACCTAATATTGAAATGGACTTGAAGTCTGAGCCCGGGGTTTACATTGCTGACGGCCTAATTATATGGATTGGCTGCAGTAGAGCGTAGCCTATCAGCTCTGGGGAGAAATTAATTCTGGTACAGGGGAAGAGGGAGAGGGGCAGGCTGCAGTCGGCTCCACGCCTGTGAATTGATGGCTGCAGAGGGCCGGGTTGCTCTGTGTGTGTGTGTGTGTGTGTGCGCGCACAGGGTTCTGGTTCACTTAAAGCTACACACAGCTTTACTGTAGGGTGTATTCTTTGTGATTTAGAAACTGCGTGCAGCTCTGACAGATATGTGTTGAATTACAACAACAGCCATAAGCAAGATGTAAACGACATTGTTTTGATTCACTGCTGCTCCTGTGCCTCTCTGTATTCATGTGGCAGCTTCTTGTAGCCCAGCAGTGTACATACAGTAGGTATGTTTATCTCAAAACCAGTCGGGGGTCAAGTTGTTGCATTTTATCTTTTGGCATGCTGTGAATATTGCCTCAGAGGGACACTTAAAGGCATGAAGTGCAGACTGTTAGCTTGTTTAAGTGGTGGTATCTGAAGCAGATAAGGGTTCATTTTACGTTCAAACAGGTAAAGTTAGTGACTTTTCACTAGGAGAGTAGGCTATTGGATCACAAAGGCTTAATTTGGGTTGAAGATAATTTAAATTGAAGAAATGCTCCAGTCCAATACCAATATTTACTAGCGCCCCAAAAATGAACATGTTTCTTCTTCTCCAAAACAATAGCAAACACAGCAATAATATATTCTATGGCTGTCACTAGCAACTACTGTTTTTTAGCGTCAAAGAAGACCAATTTTCAGGTACATTTTCATGTGACAATAGCTAACAACAACAACAAGCTAGTGGAGAGTTTGTTAGCTAGCAACATTTCAGCATCACACATTTTAAAGCTGTATTTTATTTTTTAAATCTAAAGTTAAGACTCTTAAACTGAAAAAACACAAAATTATCTGATGAAAAACAGTTTCTGTGATGGTGGGCACAGGATGTCAGGAGAGGCTGCTAACCGCGCTCCTGCTAGCTTATAGCCTAGCTTGTTTCTAAATTCTCAGCTTGATTTTAAGTTCCTTAAGTGTACTAAGTCAGACCATAACACAATGATAGCAAGAATATGGCAGGTTAAGTAGTAGCTGCTGAAATATAATAATATGTTTTGTAATCTTTTTCTTTTTCCCAGCAGCAGCTGTCAACAGAATCTGTCATAAGAACATTAGCAAAGTCACAGATGATCAGATGTATTGTAAATTGTATAACAATGCAGTAAAATCTCGACTAGTTTGTTTTCAGCACTGTCTGAACCCCCTTTACACAACAACACACAACAAGCTAGCCAGCAGGCAGTGCAGGTATGCTAGTGGACGCATGATTGACAACTTCTTCCACCTAATGTTTCTTTGTGCACCAGTCAAACTGACATTTCTAGCACACTGTGCAGAAATCCTCTCAGCCACGTTTTACTCCCGGATTTAACATCTTTACTTACCTTGTGATCTGACGAGGATGATGAATTTGCACTCATGCATGGTGGAATTATTACTTGCAGTGGCTGGTCAGCCAGCTAGTCTAATGCTATATGTCATATACAGTATCTGCCGCAGGGCTCATCATGTAGCACCCTCTTAGTCTTTTCTTAGCTCTCCCATGTGGACCAAATACAGGCTGAGTGTGAGATAACAGGATTTTAGCAGTTGGCTGACATTCACTGCAAAGATTATGTTTTTTACACCCTGCATTTCAAGCTAAATTCATAGTATGGCGTTATTCGAAAAAGATCTTCCCTGGTTTAAATGGCGATACGAAAGCTGAGAGTAATTACAGTGAGAATGATTAGAGTGGAAGAGATGACAAAATAATAATGTCACTTTCTCAGCTGCTACTTTTACTGTCCGTTGTAAACCATGATGGAAATCTGAGCCCTGTCCATTATTTAAACGTGTTGGCGGTCAACATAAAAATAATGGTTGTGATTAAAACTTTTAAGCTGGTGTTGCTCTGTGAACCGTAGCACATAGCACATGTCTGCATAGCTTCAAATTAAACTCTCAACTCTGTGCACACAGCTTCTTTTCTCAGGGGTCCAGAAAAAAAAAAAAAAAGATAGATAAATATGTATGAAATCAAAAAAGTGCCCAAAAAATGAAATATGTGTTCTCGCCAGCCAGACGAGACTCTCGAGCTCTGTGCCAGCAGATGCCGTACGGATAAATTGGAGGAATATGAAGTCAGAAAAAAACATCCTGAATAGTTCCTGAGGGCAGTGAAAGCATCCTGCCTCAGCACCCTGTTAATTGGCTGAGTCTGGAGCTGTTGGGTTGGAAGCGTTGCACCGTCTGATCGCTGTCAACACAAATGAGCGCCTAATATGCTGTGTGTTGTATGTTGAATGGTGTGGCGGACACTCTGCGGTGCTCCAACTGCTTTTCAGATTAATAATCTTACTTACGCCCAGCCTGTTTTTCACAGTTCAGTAACCCTAAAACTACAGTATGTCGAACCTTTTTCCACAGTTTGGCAGCCGTTCCAAGGGCCTGTTATTTCCTGCAACATCTCAAGTACACAACTTCAAACAACACAGTGATTGACAGACTGTAGCACTCTACTGTAGACTCTCAAGCAGAACTTTCTCCTCTGCCCTTTGTCTTAAAGTGCTTCCATGTTATCACTCCAGTCAGTCCGACCAGTTTGTTATTTATGTGAGTCTGATGCTCCGTGGTGACAGGTGTCAGTGGCTCTGTGAGAAATCCTCTGCTGGCTCCTCTGTCTTACTTCTGCTTAGCTGTGGATGGCTGTCAGAGTTGGCAGCGTTGGTTGGCACCAAGAGAATGTCTTATAGAGCGACGGGGGACAGCAGCACATTAATAAACCTTTTATTCACAGTATTTTCCCACTGTATAGAAGCCTATAGCTTGGATTAAGTTGAAAACGTGAAGGGATATGCTTTGTATTAAATGTCATAATGTGTTTAAATAAGAATGACCGATGTGTTTGAAACAAGACATCCCTTTGGGCTCTGGGTAAATTATAATGGCAATTTTTCACAACTTTCTGACTTTTTATAGCATACATATAAAAACAAATCTATTAATACTCGGCACATTCATCTTTAATCATTAGTTGCAGCACGGAAGCCAACATGACTGACAGCCAGACCAGCCCACAGAAATTGCATGGCCCCTGAAAGCCCCACTAAATGGGTTGTCGCCAAATCTGACTTATTGATTAACACATTCAACATGCTCCCTCCTACATAAACACATACGTGTAATTACTCAGTGACCAGGGGTATAGGCCTATAAGCACAGGGAACACGCACCACATCATTATAATCTACACAAGGGGTTCAAATTGTAGTGCTTGTGTTCAGTGAAGAAAGTCTTGCCTATAATCTGAATGATCCTTCTTCTCATAAGTGGTAGTGGCAGCGCCTTCACTGGGGCTAGCTTTCTCCTGGTTAGCTGCCTGTTAGCCTCCCGGCTGTCGCTGGTTTCTTCAGTCTGGCTCAGTTTCAAGCTGACTGAAAAAATGCGGTCACCAAATTCTTGTTCGGGTCAAAAGCCCTTGCCACCTTCCTCGTATTCTTCCCCTTCCTTCTTTGGCATCCTGATTGATGCACAGGCCCTGGTGCGATGGATTTACTCCAACACACCCAGCCAACATGTGTATGTCGGCCCCACATGGGTTATGCTTGGGCTACATCGGTACCAAGCGGGGATAGGCCCAAAATGTGCATCTTATCTTGGGCCCACTTGGGTCAACTAAGTAGCTCCCACATGGACAAACCCATGTGGGCTCCCAATGTGGGTCCTGGTTGGGTCACTAATGGGAATTCTAAGCTTAATCCAAAAGACAACTGGACTTGGTTGAAGTTCTTGAAGACGTTTCACAGCAGAGCTAGAAATATAAGCCTCTGTAGGTCATTAGTATGCTATAGCTAAATTCCCAAATGGGAAATGAGTCAATAGGCTCAGAATGGTCAACACAAATGGGGCCTATTTTGGTTTAAGAGATTAGACATGTGTAAATACAATCAGTCCCATGTAGGATGATTAGCTCGCCTAGTAGTAAAGGTCATGTGTGGCCCGCTATAGTTGTGAGGTTTTGGCAAGTAAAGACTCATGCCATTTTAAGGAACACAATAAATGTTACATAAGCAACGTTAAGTAAAATCTAACTTTTGTTCTTTTAATGAATGGTGAGCATTTAGGTTTAAATAAGAGTTTGGCTTATATTCAGGATGAACAAGTTTATTGCTGGCCTCAATGGGCCCTCCCTAGAGGCGAGTCCCATTTCCCCATTATGTCCCCTTATGGGACTTTTTGGGACACTTATTTTGGTGCTACATATAATCACAACCACTTTTATTGTATAATGACATAATTTCTCAAATCTACATGAAGCTTCAGCATCAAAATGAGCTAACCTTAACCCTAACCCAAAATGCCATTTCAACCATCCCAACCAATCTTTTTAACATTTAATGGTGCTGCCAATTCAAGCATTGTACCCTCCAATGTCTCCCCATACAGACATTTGTCCCATCACAGCAAATCCCTGGGCTGCTCACTCAATGTAAACCCTGTTCCCTCAGCTCTATACCCTACCAAGTTCTCTTAAAGCGCCTGATCAAGTTTTGGACCACTAAAGTAGCATGACTGACATCAACCACAGCTTGTCTTGTGAAGGCATACTGCTGACATATTTAGGTGTGTTTTTAATCCTTTGTTGTTGTATGAATCTGTCTCAAACCACTGTAAACTTGTTTTTCCCCATTTCATTTTGTTCTCAACTCTCACCTCCAGTAATCATGTGAATAAAACATCATCTTTGAAAGCGATTATTGGTTCCCAGCAGGTGGACAGCCAGACCAATGATCTGTACACACTCATTGTTGACCTTCCTTCCGCTGGAAACAAACATGACAAGCTGAGGCTTTGACACAAGTTCCTCCGTCTGAAGAGAATAAAGACTCCCGGCTGGTTGGGACTAGTCCTGTCATGCCACAAAGGCCACATTATCCATTTACTAAAATCAGCATCAGTTTTGACAGCTTATTTACGGGAGCTTTGGTTCTGAATGAGGCCCTTTTTCATCATGAGAATGGTTGTTTTTGGTCTGGAGGCACCAAAGGAAAGATCAGTGAGCTGCCAATCTGAGGGCTGTTATGTCAGACGTTGTTGTGGTACAACTGGATTAAGGTATGCTTCACAATTTGTCAGTTCTTAAGCTCTGCTGGCTCTGAGATTGGCCTTTTCAGCCTGAGATTTAAGCTCTATAATGTGGTGTTCATATTATTGTTGTAACAATATGAACTAAATATGATTTAGTCTAATCAATGTTCAATCTTCAACCTTCCTTCTGTATTCATTTTTTCCTTTTCCGCATCCTTATAAATGTTTATGTCTGTAACATCCAGACCTTCCTACAAAGGTCGTCTCAGTTTTATTTGGAACAATAAAGTATAAGCCACAAATATAACCTGCTCTGCTGGGTATTACGTATTAGCATTGGTCACATTTAGCCCCCAAAATAAAAGTCCTTCCATTTGGATTTACTTGGTTGGTATGGCTGTTACAATGCACATAATATGGCTATACAGTTAACAGGCTTGCTGATTAACATAGTCTATTTTGACGTCAAATGCATTTCTGAATGGCAACATTATTCTCTCTTTTGGGGGAAATAAAAGCTTGATTCAGAGTATAGAAATTCTTAATTATGGCAGCATATTAGTGTTCATTTTTTCTTGGTTTTGTTGCGATGGGAAGCATTCTTCTTCCTCTGTGGTCACAGTTTAAGGTGACTGTGAATGTCAAGAGCAATTGTCGCCGCAATTTGCTGTCGTTCCCCCGCGTTGATTCATCCCCTGCCACTCTCCACCAAAGCCCTGTTTGTTTGCTATTCAAAGCACTTTATCTCGCGCTTCAGCTTGGGACTTTTCTTTCCCCCGCTTTGAGTTAAACCTGCTGTATCGTCTGCTGCTAATGTGCTGAATTCGGCGGCGTACAAACAAAACAACACGGAGAAATAACAGCATTTCACACCGTCCATGACGCCTGGATTCTCGTTGTTTTCTCAAGAGGAAGTATTTTGCAGTAATTTAGAGACAAACATCAAGTCGGTAAAATATATTTGCCTCCGGCCTTCATCGAGTGTGCCACCTCGAGCAGCAGAGGCAGAACTGATGTGTGGAGGAACGAGGACCCTGCATTGTATTCATCCCCAAATAGCTCTGAGCGAAACTTCTTTGATTAATATGTCTGTTAGGGAACGCTATGCACCGGAGAGAACCGCTTTTGGAAAACACAACCATCCTTCACGCACAACATTTTTTGTCCGTCAGGTTTAATGTTTCTATGCGTCGTCTGATGGAGGCCACGGAGGAGAAGAGAGAGGAATACTCTGAAGGAGCAATATGTTTTACAGGGACTTTGACAGCTCCTATGTGACATTAATCACTCTGTGCACTCATACTGATGACTTGCATTAAGATCAAACTCTGTGCTGGCCATTTCTGAAGGCATGCAATTAACAGAATACATTGTTATTACGCTCAATGTGGATCAGTTGTGGGAGAAGTCACATATTTATTGTAAAAAATGTATAAGTGTAGGAAAAACTTTAACGATTATTTATGTGCTAGTGTTTCCTGCTGTCAATCCATTTTTATTGCTGTCGGTCAAAGGTAGAGTCGGCTGTGGCTTGGAGGGAGAGTGGATCACCCTCCAATTGGAGAGTCCGCGGTTCGATCCCCAGCTCCTTCTTTTAATATATCAAAGTGTCCTTGGGTAAGACACTAAACCCCAAAGTACTTCCTAAGGCACAGCCATCGAGTATGAATGTCTATAAAGGCCGACGGTTCGATCCCCAGCTCCCTCAGTCTATATGTCGACATGTCCTTGGGCAAGACACTGAACCCCAAATTGTTTCCTAAGGCATAGCCATCGAGTATGAATGTGTATAAAGGTCGACGGTTCGATCCCCAGCTCCCCTCGTCCATAAGAAGAAGTGTCCTTGGGCAAGACACTGAACCCCAAATTGTTTCCTAAGGCATAGCCATTGGGTATGAATGTGTATGAAGGTCGGCGGTTCGATCCCCAGCTACCTCTTCCTATATGTCCAAATGTCCTTTGGGCAAGACACTGAACCCCAAATTGCTCCTGCAGTAATAGCCATGGAGTATGAATGTGTATGAAGGTCGACGGTTCGATCCCCAGCTCCCCTTGTCCATAAGAAGAAGTGTCCTTGGGCAAGACACTAAACCCCAAAGTACTTCCTAAGGCATAGCCATCGAGTATGAATGTGTATAAAGGTCGACGGTTTGATTCCCAGCTCCCCTTGTCCATAAGAAGAAGTGTCCATGGGCAAGACACTGAACCCCAAATTGCTCCTGCAGTAATAGCCATGGAGTATGAATGTGTATGAAGGTCGGCGGTTCGATCCCCAGCTCCCTCAGTCTATATGTCGAAGTGTCCATGGGCAATACACTGAACCCCAAATTGCTCCCAAAGGCATAGCCATTTGGTACGAATGTGTATGGTCAGCGGTTCGATCCCCAACTCCTTGTTTCTATATGTCAAAGTGTCCTTGGGCGAGACACTGAACCCCAAACTGCTTCTGAATGTGTATTTGTATGAATGACTAATCCGACATTATTCAACCAATGAGCAGCAAGAAAAACTTCCTTCCAACAGGCAGAAACCTCGAGCAGAACAAGACTCATGGGCAGACATCCATCTGCTGCTTCGTCTGAGAGAATCATGTCGCCACTGTGGTCAAAAATGATCTTCAGACCCCACACTTTTCGCTGCTTTTCTAGCATCCGAACACGCACTCACATTTCTCTCTCTCTCTCCCACGCACACATGGCAGGTGGTGAGGTGTAAAACAGGCCATGATTTGGCTGGAATTAGATGGCAGACACTCCCAGAAGGCCAGTAGGGAGGGAGAGCAGGGGGGTAAACAGGATTCCACTGATCCAGAGTCAAGGCCAACAGTGCGAGTCCCAGTGCATTATGAGTGCCAGTCGAGCATTTTTATGTATTTGGAGTGTATGTTTGTATGGCAGCATTTTTTCAGGTCTGTATTAACTAATCAAACTCACAACCCTTCCTCTGTTATTTGCTAAATCCATCTAAAATGGTCACAATATCAGTGTTGTGTCAGTGCTCTCTCCTTCTAGTAAGCTAATATTGTTGACAAGCTTGTTCCCAAAAGAGACCAAGCCCCAATCTTTAGCTTGTTTCTGCATGTGTGAGCCATGATTGGATCAGAGTTGTGTCTTTCTGCTGGGAGTGAGCAGTCTGAAAGGCATGTAATCCTGTTCCCACTGCTCCATTGAGAGCAGCAGGCGTTTGCGCGCGCGCGTGTGTGTGTAGCAGTGTGTTTTCTACCTATGTTTATTTTTGTAGAAGCTTTGGGGTGGTGATGCCAAGGCGAAATTTGCTGTGACTGTTTTTTGTGTGTTCCACCGTGTGTGTGTGAGAGAGAGAGAAAGAAGGAGAAGTGGAAGCCACCTCCAAGATATGGGTATTGAGCCAGAATGGGGTGACAGGGGAAATCTGCCTTGTTTGGGGAGGGTGGGGGGGAGCAAAACTCATCAGGGCTTTGCTTTGTCCGCTGGTTGCTCAGTCAGTGGGATTTATAATTGGGATTAACAGTTGTCCCCTGGTGAGTTTTTTCAAGCTAGTTATCATTAATGTAATCCAATTAGCGCATTCATTGTGTTTGCAGATTTGTCTCCAAATGACTCATTGCAGGTGTATTTAATGTCAACTTAATTATAACACCTAAATACATTCGTTTGATAGAGTTTATTCCATATGCCTTGCTCTGATTAGTCTGATATCGTTCATCTTTTTTCTGTGTACATGTAGCTCCTTTAAATATTACTTTTCATGTATCTGTGCTGGACATATACATTAAAATGTTAGTGAGAACTACAACACCGAGGTTGCTGTTGCTCTTTTTCAAAAGTCTGGATACAGTTGCAAGAAACTATAGTGGATCTGGCCAACGGAATCATGATTTGGCAACGCACTGATGGAAAACACTTGGTTACTGGAGATGGATGAAAAAGTCAGTCAGCTCAAAGGGATGCTCTTCACACAGCTCGGTGGCTACTATAGAAGACTTGTGTGTGAGTCAGTGCATACCATACCGTCGCAAAAATGTTCCCCTAAAAACTGTACTCATACCCAAAACCTTTTACATTTCAGCATCTTTGATACTGTTGAAAGCTAGCAAGCTAACTTCACTTTCTGCTAACAAGCTAGCAGTCAGTAAGAACAAATCAGAATCTCTATCATTCATCAGTTAGGCTCGTTGGACATTAAGGACTAAGCAGCAGCTTGTTCTGTCAGTCTGTGAAACAATAACGTCAGCTAACTTAGCTTAAGTGGAAACTGAGATCTGCAAAGAATACCAGTTAAGGTGATATCTGGTAATATCTGCTGTGTGACTTAATCCTAAGTAGACAACTTAGTACTCATGGTGTAAAAATGAAGTATTAGGGCCCGATCAGACAGAGCGTGTTTTGCAGGCTGTAAAACGTGAGGCGCACCGCACTGCCTGTTTTGTTGAAGCCTACGGTTAAAAAAAAAGAGCAGCTCGCTCAGCCTTTTTTTCCCACTGTTGTTAGGGCAACCACCGAATCATTAGCTGTCATTAACCTAACCGTTATATTGTAAACTGACAGAAGGCCACGCTTTTCTGCTTTGAATTGAAAGTTTTTTCAACGCGAAGCGCACAGAGCGGAAAAACGCGAGGCGCTCTCCAACTAAAAAGCAGCGCGCAAAAAGCGTCCCTCTCATTAAATACGATGACAAAAAAACACCCCCAGCTGCTAAAACGCGCTCTGTCTGATCGGGCCCTTAATCTTCCTTGATTGGTTGCTTGGTCAGCGTCCAAAAGCTTCAAAATATGAAGCTGTTGCTAACTGTCTAGCGCCTTTTATGGATGCTGCTGTGCTCTTGCTTATCTTTCAGATGTGGTGTTGAAGTCAAGTGACGTATGAGCAACGCTCATGCGTGGATGGATAAAACTGTTTATCCAGGAGACAAGGGTTCAACCCCCATGTGACACAAGGAGTCCATTTTTAAGCTAGCTTAAGTATGTATGCTAGCTATGTTTGGTGTGGTTCTTACTTAACATAGTTTAGTAACATACTGTGAGTAGTGTACTTAAATCGGTACTTTAAATCGTGATCTTGTTCTTTAACATAACCAAGTGTTTTTTCTGCTTTAAGTTCATAAAATGGAAATGTTAGTGGGCAAGTTTTATTTTGAAAATCTGTCTTGAGGTTGCCCATTTCTTATCGGTAAACTTACGTCTTTGTTTGAAAGTCTGACTGGATGTCTTACTGATATCTTGACCAGGTAGCATTGCATTCCTAAACTAATGCTAGCATGTACCGAGATAGTCATATTTTGAAGCTTAGGGCCACAGACCAAGCGGTTATATTTAATGTAGAGAGAATGTGTTGTAAGGTCATTTATTAGACTTACAGAAGGGTCTGCAGGTTCAGGTAGTATTGCAGTAAAGCAGGTTGTTTGTTTGGGGGATTTTCAGGAAGTCTGTTAGAATGCGCGTTCGACAAATTATGTCATGAAAGTGTCAGGGAACTTAGGTACGCCGTCTTTAGTACCTTGTTGGCCCGCAGTCAGGCGGCAGGTGGCACAAAACGTGGACAAACTTGACATCAAAGTTTCCTTGCGCTGTTGGCTTGCCAGTGACACACCTCCTACTGCTCCTCTCCTCCCACTGCAGCACACACATCAAACCAGCAAAACAACAAACAGGCTCGGGCGAGAGGAGAAGCAGAAAAAGCCACTGAAAAACACCACTTTGCAATGCACCCACACAAACAGTGAACCCTGCTGAATCTTACAGTACACAGCTGCCTGAAATACTTACACAGCCGAACCTTTTCCAAGTCACAGTTTATGTGTCAAATACAGAGCCAGGCAGCGCTAGCTAAGCCCACTTTTCTCTGCTACAAAATGTGGAGTAGGACTGCGCTTGCTTTTTCATATCAATAGAATCATCCGCTGAGATGGTGTAGGGGCTAATCACATCTTCCCTTCAGTAAGCCTAAGTCCTAAACCCCATCTCAGTCAATTTTTACACCGGCTCCTCTAATCCGCCTCCCTTTTGATCTTTCCTGCTGTTTGTATAAAATCAATAAAATATACAGCTGAAAAATGCCCTCCTCTTCCTTCATCTGGGCTGCTCTGAGCCACCAAAAAGGAGCTAGCTGCCATCCTTCTGATCTCAGGAGTCACAAAAAGGGTGAATTGTAAGAGTGGGTGCTCAGACCAACCCCCCTGTTATGCTCATGTATGCCCCCCCAATAGCTCCATATGCCAAGTGAGCTGCCAGGGGAGCGGACAGGCGAGCTCAGTGACTGCCAATCTGCAGATGCAGGAGCTGTCCGCTCATGCATATTAAACCCGCACCACCTGCTCGTCGTACATCACACCCTGCATTCTTGGTCCCAGGAATTTTAATCAACCGCGCTGACAGGAAGCCACTCTCTGCTCCACGTAGGTGAATCACTCTACGCTGAAACGGGGATGCATGTCGTTGTTGCATTTCTGCAGCGTCCCGGAGTTCCCTTGAGGAAGAAGAGAAGAGTGGCACAGGGAGGATGGGGGGGGGGTATAGCGAAGAGGGAAAAAAGAGGCTGCTGCGCCTTTAAAACCGGATCTCCAACGGCGCTCGGTTGTCTTTCCTGTCAAGTTCTCACGCTCTGCATCGCGTCCCTTCTCTCCTGCTGTCCGCTCAGGTGTGAATAATTGGCCGCATCTTGCTGGATTAAGCAAAGAGACGGAGACAGACGGAGAAAAAGCATCAATAACTTGTGATCAAGATCCTTATTGGCTCACACAGTTTGGTCTAGACTTGCAAACTTTTCCTTTTGCCGCTTTTCGTCCCCCCTCTTTTGATGACTATTTAATCTATTTGCATGTGCATCTGGAGATGAGTGCCGCATAAAACAGCATTTTGAGCAATTTCCAATTCAAATATGTTTGCCGAGCATAAAGTGGGAGCTGGTAAATACCCACGGAGGCTGAATAAAAAAGCTGTGAGCGGTTTGAACACAACTGCGCGCTGATCTTGGCATCGATAACGTCAGCTCATCTGCATAACATTCAGCGTCTTTTGTAAGTGTCACGGCAGCGAAGACGTCACCGCTAAGTAAGCGGAGCCACAATTAGGTGCTCGTCCGACTGCACCTCTCAGTCTATCTGCCAGTTTCTGCTGGCAAAGCATAATCTTCTAGAACCCTTAGGATTAAATTTTTATGCCATCTTTTTTAAATATAGTCTTGAATAAAAAAAAAAAGGCAGATGGGAGACAGGCGCTGCCAAGACAGGACCGAGTGTGGTATCAGCAGCGTGGTAACAGTAAGATGCACATTAACAGAGAAGCCAAATATGCCACGTCTGATGAATGGTTTGTTAGCGTTGCAGTGAAGAACAAAAGACTTTTCATGTGAATTAATGAAACATTTTGATGGACACATGCTGTGCACGAACACACACACCCCAGATCTCTGAATAAGTATTTTGTGAAAATAGGTAAAACTAATTATGTTGGTGTTATTTAATAGGATGAGCTGATTATTTATTTATGCTTTAATCTAGAAGAGATAGCACTTAAGGGCTATTTTCCCCTCATGAATAATCACAACCAGGTAATATTCCCGCATATTTTCTGTCTAAAGTCATCACACCGCGTTTCGTTTTGTTCTCTCCTGCACACTTATGTGTACACGTTGTGTGTTTTTCATTAGTTTCCGCGGGCCTCTTTCGCCGCGTCCCATTTGTAAACAGGGATGAATTATTAATTACCTCGTCCTTCCTCAAGCAACACCACAGGTATGTATATTTCAGCGAAAAAACTCAAGCAAGCTTTAATTTGTGCGCGTCCTGTCCTGGAATCCAAATCTAAATTTAATGTCATTGCTGTGGAGAAAAAAAAAGCACTGAGGCGACCTCGCTCATTAAATTTACATTCGATAGTTTCAACTTTAGTCCTCCGGTTACTGGTTTATTCTCTGTTATCTGCTCAGTTTTACAGGCATTACAGTACTCCACCCACGTTCCTCCAACGACTGTATATAAAGATGGACGACGTGTCTCCACCTCCTGTCGTTGTACAAAAGTGAAGCCATAATACCTCCGGAGGCAGGCACTTATTTTTAGTTGTATAAGTTGTATCTGTAGTCATTGATCTTTTCTTTGTTCAGCCATAGTAGATTACTGTTTACTCCCAACACTTGTAGAGACCGGAAATGACACCACTTAGCTCCGCCTACCCTCTCTGGCAGACCAACCACTGCTGGGTGATGGAAAACCGGGTCGGCTGCAGGAGCCGTATTTGTCAACAGAGCTGTCAATCATGGCATTAGAGAAAAATGAACACTTGGACATAAATAAGCATGATAAGAACTAACTACAATGACAGAAACCAGACATTTATTTGCCGTGTTTTTTTGATTTTATAGTTTGACTCATGTGCCATCTGTTAACATGGAGGAGGCGGGCTTTATGACCTATACTGCAGCCAGTCAGCAGGGGGCGATAGAGATGTTTTGGCTTCACGTTTCATGTTGTCCATCTTTTTATACAGTCTATGGATTCATCAGGTTTAAATGGAACAATAATTGTGGCATCACATCATAGTGGTTCAGCTGTTGGACGTTTAACACAAACTGTTGTGCTTTGGAACATTACGCCAAAAACACAAATGTTCCACAAAACATGGCAAGAGCAAAGACACAATGCAAGTGCTTTCAAATTAAGGCACTACATTACAGTCGAGCAAATTGGATGTTGTCATTGCCGAGATCATAAGCAGTAACATCATTCCGTCCCTCCTGGTGGTCTATTATGATAATTACCCCACAAATTACAATCAATGAATCAGGATAAATCATCTGTCTGCTCTCATATTTCTGCATATGGATTGCGAAGACAAATTAGCGCAGGAGAAATTGCCTCTAATAACATTGTTCTTCTGTGTTTGTGCATTCTTATCAACCTCATTAAGCGATTCCAGTCAATAACAGTGGACGGATTGCTTTTTGACCTTGATAGCGGGGGCGTCCGCGGGTCGAAAAAGCAGTCGAGTCACCGTTAAGATCCAAACTGTGGCTTTGTTAGCACCACTGAGTCAGAGAAATGTGCAACAGTGGAGGCAAATTATCTTGAAAGCCCTCGAGGCAGCTTGAGAAAAACACAGAGCTCTCAATACTGATAATAACCTAATAACCTAACAATTTGAATCATGTTAATTTCAGAGAACTTCAATCAATCCCAGTCATCCCTCTGTGCTCCCAGTGCCGTCTGAAGGGTGCTTCTGTGATGTCTCATCTGGAGCTCGAACAGCTATAGGTCTGAAAGGTCTTTAAAATTGCATTAAATTACTCAGACTATACAATAAGAGGGGTAATCAAGGAGTGAAATGAATGACGATCATGAAAAGATAATTGCGAGTTCCATTGTGATTTCTATAAAGCTCTGGTGAGGAGAAAGCTAGAGCTTTAACGTCCATGGTTACACGAATCCACAGTAGGCTTCTGAGTCTGTATTTCAAGGTTTAAGTACACGTTATCATTTAAGAAGTCTTATAAATTTTCAATCCAGAACTGAAATATTTTCGCAAACTAATCACAGGAAAAAGCAGCTAGTAGCCAGTTTACGCTAAGTGTTAGCATCGTCCACAGGCCTAGCATTGTAGTACGATTGACCGCCCTGCGTTGTCTATTTTTGTCTCCTAGTGATGGCTGTTCATGATCTATCTTCTGTGGCAGGTATTGCGAGTCACCAGAGGGAGTTTAGCTCCATAAAAACGCGCTACTAGCTAACACTAATGCTACACAGCAATCAGTTAACATTGCATTCATAGCTCTGAGAACAATTAGGGACGTCTCAGCTAACGTAGCATGTTTAAGCTAACTGCTATCCATGATTTGGATAGCTAACCTATCCAAATGAGTATATATTTTCAGATGATTGGGCTTTCTTCTTCCTCCAGACTCAAATATCATGTTTAAAGCTGCACTATGCAGATTGTCACATGTGCCATTGTTGTGGGCGGAGCCACAGATATGTCACTCAAAGTGACAGTCTTTAGAAATGGTCAAAATAGCGTATTGAGCTGTATTTGACCTAGGTTTTCTAAAAGTTATGAAACTTTATTTTCACACAGATTTTTTTGGACACTAAATTAGACTCTAAACTTTTATATTATATATGAATTCTTACTATTTCATGCCAAATTTCCAGAGGCTTTAAGGTCCTTTCTCCCATCTGCAGAAGTATGATAGACAGAATTTCAGTGCTTTTTCGTAAAGAACTGCTCAACCTATAATTACATACTCACTCCACTGATGTTTGCACTGCCCGTTTTATTGGATATTCTAGCACAGGCGATTTGGACTTACAGTGCAGTCTCTTGGCAGCAAAACGCTTGCACTATGTTGCGTGGGTTGTGGAGAGAAATTTCAAGGTCACTTTATGATCTGTTTGGGAGGAGGAGGAGGGGTTTGGAAATGCAGAGGCCTACATGTTGTGTGTGTACGGTGGGCATCCAAACTTTAATCAAGATCCAGCTGACATGGGGTCGACAGATAATGTCGATAATTAAAACTTTTCATTAAGGGGCTGAATTGTTCCCCTCAAGGTTCAATGCATGTTTGATGCCTATTGGGGTCTACTTTATTAACCTGCTGCTTTGGGCCTGTCACTGTGAAGACATTCAAAAGCCTTTTTAGTTCACCTGATAATGATGCCATTAGGTAATGACTAGACACAAAGGTGTGTCAGCGGCAAAGAAGAACGACAGTACTTTGAGCTCCTGAATGCAGCAAACAATGAAAATGGAATAAGAACGCATACCTTCATACTCCTTTGCCAGACATTTGGAAACGTTGCAGCACCATATTCACATGACGGCCATTTTCTCTGACGGTACACCCAGAGTGGGAAGCTCAAATGCTGTATAATCTTGTAGGCTACTGCTGTGTTCCAGGTTTGTAAGTCGTGTAAAAATCTTTATCACTTCGCCACTTGATTGATAAGCAACTGAAAAGCCAAAGGATAGTGAAAAACCAGAGGGACATTGTGTCATATTTCAAAAATATAAGCTAGCTAACATCACCTAAACTATGTTATCTAGCTAGCATTACCTAAAATATGTAAGCTAGCTAGCATTACCAAAAATATGTTAGCTAGCTAGCATTAACACTATCAAACACTAATGGTAGCTCAGTAGTGTTTTATTGCTAACCTTAGCTGTTGCCTTAAGGTAACTAAGGAGTAATCCAACTTTTCAGCAGTTTCTGATCAATCAGAGAGGTGAAATATCAATAATTTCTCAGATGCCATATGTTTCTATGATTGGCAAACTAACATGTTAGACAATGTTTGCTGGCTAACATTATGTAACATATGTTAGCTAGCTAGCATTACCATTAGCTTTAAATTTGCACTTTTCCTATCTTTTCTTTCAACACTATCAGTGATTGAATGCTAACGTTAGCTGTTTACTTAGGATAGCTAACAGATATTGCCAATGTCCCTCCAGATTTCTACTACTACTTCATTGTCTTTTTGACTTTATAATATATCTGAAAGTGGTGACATAACTATTTGTCATATTCCTTATGTTAATACCATTTTCAAACCTGGAACACAGCAGAACGACATTAAAGCAGCATTTGAACTGCCAACCCTGAGCATAATTTCAGAGGACAATGGCCGCCATACGAATGTGGTGAATTGTCTACCCGTAGGTGGAAAAAAATAACCATTGATGTTGAGCATACACAGCATGGGGATTGAAGTCCCAACCACCTGTTGGACTAGAGTGAAGGACAAGAAGAGTAACTGTGACAAATGTCCCATTGAATGCCTATCACGCCGCTGTCATGGCGTCCAAGGCCATGTGCTCTTTAACCCTGCTTACAGGCAGCTACTGCTACCTTTAACCAACAGTCCCACGGGTCAACGACTATTTGTTTATGTCAAGTCAGGGACAGAACGTCTCCCAGGGCTTGTTGTGTTGATGATCACGCAAGACATACAGCACAGTGTGTATGTGCATGTCTCTATGTGTGGGGGCGTGTGTATGCTGACTGTTGATACATATTGACCGTGGCTGTGTGTAAGTATTGGATATTCAAGGCTAAAAGAAATCTTTAGAGGACTCACTCTATCTTCCCCCGTAGCACATTTTGCCAATAGCTCTACATTTGAAGGTCCTTTATTGGCAAATATTGTTGTATTTGCTTTAAAATATGCTGAATGGGAGTTTCATAGAGAGTATCGTCATTCACTCAACAATAAACGGTGTAAGAAACCTCACACAACTGATGTACTAACCTCATTTCTGCCCTTTATGAATAAGTTGTTGGGGGTTTTTTTGTATCACCCTCAAGTTGATCACTTAATATGAGAGCAGTAGTTACCTTCTTATGCATAATTCAAATAGTAAGCAATTGTTTGAGCTTAGCTATTAGCTATTGTCTCCTCATTTAGAGGGCCAAAGATGCTATTCCAACATTTGTAAAATGTTTGTTGAAACCGGAGACATCAATGAAGTGGACGTCACCATTGGTTTGTGAAGCCCACTTTTTTCGAGTTTGGCATATTGGCGGTCGCCATCTTGGTTTTTTGGAACCAGAAGTGACCATATTTGGACCAGTTTGGACCGGTCTTGGTTGAAAGGTGGCAGTGGTAGCAACTTGACAATCCCAGGCGGCCAAGCCCAAAGCATAACCTGATTTTATTGACTATAAATGGGACCATTATTTACAAAATGAACATTACACTGTACTGAAGAAGACTAGCGAGTGAGGCCATTAGGAACATGCCTACTGAAGTTATAAATCAACTAAGAATTAAGGTCTTTTGCCACCAGTGGAGACACCCTGCAGATTTAAGGCAATTAAACCTACATTCTCCTCTTTATATATACAGTATTTGCTTGAAACTGAGTCTGCAGATAGCAATTATAGATCCTCCTCTCTTAAATATGGATCCCAGTAATGAACAATTTCTCCAGTCCTCCTCCAGCACTCAAGTTCTGCTTCAGAGGGGGGGAAAAACGTTCAAGTCATTTCCAAACCATTGTGAGAGATAACATTACCAGAGCGAATGTGTTGTCCATACCCAGCGCGCTGTATATTCCTCTGCATATGGTCCTGTCCAAAAGGCAGCAGTGCATGATGGGTAAGCAATCAGCAGGCTCTCTTAGGACTTTCCCTTTACGTAGTAAGGCTCTCTTTGATGTGTGCTGCAGTAAACACAGGCAGTTCTCTCCCCACCACAGTCTCCTGAGGGATGAGGCTCAGCACAAGAACACTAATGAGCACATTAGAAGGAAGCCATAGCAGGAAAATGCTACAGTTGTAAATGGAATTGTCTCTTGTGTTGTCTGTGCCAAGGATGCCCTGTCTACAGTCGGAGTGTGTGCATGCCTTTAGCAGCATGTATATACAGTGCGTGTATGTGCAAAGCGGATGTAAAGGTCTCCACAGGACGCTTACATGGAAGCTTTTTCGCTCCGGCTTCATGAAAGCGTAATAGACAATTTGAAAACTGGGCTTCAAGGGAGTCGAGCTGCAAGAAAGCGTAATACACCCACTGCTCTCAGCCACACTATAATTAACTGTTGAATGTAATCAAGCATTGGAGCTCAAAAAGTACGACTTAGACATATGCAACTGACAATAACAGTGGCGAACCACTACACATGGAGCATTTATTCCATTTAATATAATCACAAGCCTTAAAGAAGTGGTGCATAACGATCCCTTCTGCTTGACGGGAGCAGCGTAACGGCCCTGGGTACGTCAGAGTGTGTGCGCCGGTTAAGAATGCTCTTTGTGTAATGGATCTATGACTTGTCAAATTGACTTAAATATGTTTTAAAGAGGATTTCGTTGCATATGACCAAATTTTAAGCGGTTCGTAGCTGGAGGCGAGCGTTGACCACAAAACTCTTCAGACCCACGCTCCACAGCGCAGTATAATGAGCGCAGACGCTGGCCCAGTTTAAGTGCGCTTTGATTGGTCGTGTCTGTTTGCATTCATAGAGAATAATGTGCGGGACCGCATGTGACTTCCTCCTTATGATGTAAAAAAACAATGCGTCTGAGTCCTGTGGGTATTTTTCAGTGATAATTACCCGTTCTTGTAATGTTAGCATGCAGTCAGCTTTACAGTGAGCTTTTTTTTAATTCCACTCATGGGACTATTGTTGTGGAGTTACTGTAATGTGTCTTTATTACAATAACCTACATCAGAGATAAAGCCACCCTGCATTTCAAAATAAAATACAGCCAATACCTATTATTTTAAGCTCTTTAAATTTTTAATGATACCGATCAGAAGCGATTTAGAAGCAGCAACTGAGGAGCACTAGCCTCAGTATTCCTGTCAGACATCTCTGATCTCTCAAGCATCATCTGGATCTGTGATCCCCAGCCAGTAGATTCCTTGAAAGTTACCAAGGGAATCGGCAATCTGGATTGCCTTTGTGCAACGGGGAGAGTGAGAGACGTGAAAATGATTTCAAAGAGACCGGGATGAATCACACTCCCTCTGCAGCTGCCATTTATTAGCACATTTTCCACTGTAATATTTTTTTTTTTTACAGCCACCAGTCTGAGTTTCATAGAGTACGCTGGAGGCTTGCAATGTGAGGGTTGTATTTTGAAAAAGGTGTCATTAAAAGTGTTGGTAAATTAACCTAATGGCAACTTGTTGGCCGGGATTGTGATAATTAGTTATGACATGACATCTTAATATGGACTAAAAGCAGGGGACACATCTTTTATCAGCTATTACCTCTGTAATGAACATCAGGTTAATTGTCTTTAAAGGTGTGATATGCTTTCATTATTGGTATGAGATAGAAAAAAAGATCAGCTTTAATTGTTCGACTCAGCTCAGTTAGGTTCATCTGGTCTTTTAAAGTTCAGCGTCTTGATAGTCCGGAAATACACAAAAAAAATATCACACACCATTCTGCTCCGGTGCATTCAGGAAACGCACTAATTGCTTTATTAACTCGCTCCTCTTCTGACAGGGAAGTATTAAACGAACGAAGCATTTCCACAAGATCCTGTTTGACAGGTGCTCGTTCAAAAGTGCCCCGCTTGTGCTTGCTATGCTGCTGATTTTTTACCATTTCTTGCCTGTCACGGTGATGAAAAGGGAAACCTTAAGAAATTGACAGCCTGTATTGCTCAAGGCCTAACATATCTGAAGATGGCTTGTTTCTTGATGCGGCCAATGGGGCTAAAAGATTGGAGGTAATCCTTTAAGACTCAAGAAGGGTTTTTTTTTTTTTGCAGATTTTTGAGTGGTAATCAGAACGGGCTTTTTGTAGACTTTCCATTTGGGGAAGAATAGCGGAGCTTTTATTTTGTAGAGTGACAGGTGAGAGACTTAGCACTTTTTATTCAGTTTTAAGGGAACGGAGAGCGTGCTGACAAGTGTGCATTCACTTCCCCGGGTTTTACAGGTGTAATGATTCATGGGGTAGTGGTATTGGTGCCATCTTATAAAGTGCAGGAAATTGAAAGATCAGCTATTCTTGAAATTCCGTGCACTTATAAAGTATGCCATGATATTTGTAATTTAGGACTCTCATGTCAGCCTCTTCTGTGAAACTGGCATATTCACTGTCTGATGTGTTTCAATATGCAAAATGGGCTGCTTCAAAGGGCCTACGAGTAGAGTTGATCCAGTTCCGATAAAAGTATTGGAAATGCCTTTGATGCCGCCTTAAATGCAGTATCTGAGGCATTGCGAATACATCAGTCAATACCCTATCCGATACCATAAATTATTAGCCCCCTAAAAAACTATTTATTTATTCTTCTCCAGAACAGTAGCCTTCACAGCCATAGTAAATATTATGACTGCCTTTAGCAACACTGTTTTTCAAGTACAACACCAGCGCCCTGCTAGCTTAGGGTGTAACATTAATCAAAGCTAGCAAAATGTCAGAAATCAGTGTTTTAGCTTCGGACATTTTAAAGCTGTATTTTGAACATATATTTAAGTAAATTTAAATGGCAAAACACACAATTTACATGTTAATAAGCCATGAACAGGGTACACATGACATTGGGAAGGACTGTTAGCCAAATTGTTGTTAGCCAAGCTGCTGTTAGCCAAGCTGCTGTTTGCAAAGCTGCCGTTAGCCAAGCTGCCATTAGCCAGGCTGCCATTAGCCAGGCTGCTGTTAGTTAGCAAAACTGCAGTTGACCAAAACGCTGTTAACCAAACTGTCTTTAACCAAGCTGCCATTAGCCAAGCTGCCATTAGCCAAGCCGCTGTTAGTAAGCAAAGCTGCTGTTAGCCAAACTGTCATTAGCCAAGCTGCTGTTAGTTAGCAAAGCTGCTGTTAACCAAACTGTCGTTAGCCAAGCTACCATTAGCCAAGCTGCTGTTAGTTAGCAAAGCTGCTGTTAACCAAACTGTCGTTAGCCAAGCTGCCATTAGCCAAGCTGCCATTAGCCAAGCTGCTGTTAGTTAGCAAAGCTGCTGTTAACCAAACTGTCGTTAGCCAAGCTACCATTAGCCAAGCTGCTGTTAGTTAGCAAAGCTGCTGTTAACTAAACTGCCGTTAGCCAAGATGCCATTAGCCAAGCTGCTGTTAGTTAGCAAAGCTGCTTTTAGCCAAACTGCTGTTAGCCAAGTTGCCATTAGCCAAGCTGCTATGAGTTAGCAAAGCTGCTGTTAGCCAAACTGTTGTTAGCCAGGATGCCATTAGCCAAGCTGATGTTAGTTAGCAAAGCTGCCGCTAGTGTTAGCTTATCTTGTTTCTAGGTGCTCAGCTTGTTTAGGATAGGATTCCTTCAGTGTACAGAGCCAGGTCATACAACAATGACATTGGGACCCTGGGAGACCTTCTGTCCCTGACTTGACATTTCACTGGGCTAGTAGTATAAAGCTATAAAACACAAAAATAACATGGACTGTTTTTTTTTTACTGGTGTTTAAGGGTTACTTGGTAGAGGCCAATACTCCAGTCGAGGTCATGGAATCGGGAGAGAAAAAATAGTATTGGAACATCTCCACCTGGAGTTTTGTAAGAGCTTTCTCCCTCGTGATTAAATATAAGCAGGCTTCATACATCATCATCGATTCCCAAAGTGCTGTGTCACTGGTACAACACTGACCTTGTGTAGTTCACATCCTATCCCTCAGCGCTGTCAACAACATATGACGAATGAAACGATGCTGCTCTTGAACCACTTTTTTTATCCAGCGAGGAAAATGGTAAAAATGAATCAGCAGAAGCTTTCTTCGGCCAGTTCTTTGAAATAAGATAAGATGACAGGTGAAAATATGAAGTTTTAGTGGAGATAAGATTACATGCGATGCAGGTCCAAAAAGGGTGTTTGGTATCTGCATGACCTTGGCCTAATGTAAATGTATCAATGGTTAGGCTTACAGCACAAAATCAACTTCCTCCTTTGTCAGAAAAGCTTTGCTTCATGTGCTTAAACTTTAACCGCTGAGCTAACACAGCTGCCGCTGCCTTTGTACTTCAAACATGCTGTTCTTCACATGTGGTCACTGCTGCTGTAAGAGAAGAAAGATACAAGGGACTTAAAACACCATGACAATTATTACCAGGGACGTGTGTACCACAGGGGGACGTTGTGTTCTATTTTCTATTATTAAAGTTGCAGCTTGGAATAGATAACCTTTTGAACAATCCACCGTGGGAATTTGTAGAGTTAATAATACAAAACACAAGTAATCCGGAGTCTTTTAAAGGCAGGAGAGTGAAAGAGTCAGCATGGGTTTGAGACCTACTTTAATTTGCACAACTCTCCTGAGGCTGGAATATGAGAAGTGATACCAAAATTACTCTAACTAGCAATCAACAAGCGAGACGTGCAACAGATACAGATATTCAAAAAATGGAAAGAGACCAAATTAATCTGAAGGTGTCACACATGGCACACGCTAAGCGCTTTAAATGATATCTTACAAATTAGTCTTGGTTGCAGGGGCGTGTCCAGGGGGGTGGCCTGGACTCCAAAGCCTGAAATCTGATTGGCCACTCTAAACTGTGATCTGTACAGTTAGAGGGGAGACTTATGTTCAAATTGACTTTTTGAGATTTGTTATATAAATACTGTAAGCTTTGAGACATTTCAATGTAGCAACATTCTTTTTTAACACATTTCTTTTGTTGTTCCTTTTTTACATTGACTTCTTCTTTTTACGCCCTTAAAGACTAAAACATGTATGATTCTTATGTTGCCTTACACAATAAAAAACACAATAATAAACATCTGTATTATAAATTGTTAGTGTCTATTGACACCCCTGCATACATCAGTGCCCCAGTTGGGCCACCCCAGTCAAACAGTCTGGCTACACCCCTGCTCGGTCCCCTGGAGCACCACATATCTCTTCTTGTGTTCCCTCTGATCTCTCATCATCTCTTGGGCCTTACATCAAGAGCCCGGGATTTCTAGATCAATGGCCATAAACAAAACATAGATTGAACTGGACACTGGGGCACAACAAACGGATTACCAAGTTTTTTATTTTTTTTGGTCACTTGAGCCTTCAGCTCAAGCTAGAAAAGGACATTGGGCGACAGAAGTGGAAGCACACGGAGCAGATGGGCGACAAAGATGTGTCAGACGCCTGCAAAAGGATGATAGAAATAGACTCAGACTGACAATTAGAAGAGTATGGTGTGTGAACTTGCATGTGTGTACATAATATAAATGGATGAAAGCAGACTCAGATGTGTAATCCAATTGTATTGGCAAGGTGTTGCGTGTAATACCAGTCAATCCAATTTTCAAAGCTTGACTACATGATGGAGTGAAAGAGCTTCTGAGACAATTCCTGTGTGTGTTTGCCAACACACGTGTGTGTTCAATCTGCATACACTTGCATGCGGCTGCACATGTTAGCGCACAATATTTATACGTCACTGTGAGCACACGCCTGACAGCTGTGCATATTTCACAGGGTGGGGAACCCTGCATTGCAGTGCTGGTATATGGCAGCCATGCTCTCAATGTGAGAGCGGCTAAGGGTAAGACTGGAAGAGGAGAGTTAAAGCTTCATCATCGGGTTCATTTATCTCACGTTTCTGCCTCTCTGTAGTGTGAAAAAAATACCATTCTGCTATTTGGAGTTTATTCTGTGTTTACCAATTGCTAAAACAGCAAACCAGGAAATTCACAAAGGAATTGTGGTTGAACTACCTGTTTTGAAAGGAGATGAAAACAGGAAGTCTGTACATATGTTTGATAAAAGCGTTAAAATAAGACATACACTGAAAGCGCTGTACAATACAAATAACTTTTATAACACGTAGACATGTTTAAAAGTCATTACCGTGCGTTAAAACATGTCTTTGCTTTCTCTTTTGCATAAGGTCGGCTTCTGAAACCTTTAAACCAGAAATGCTAATTTTACTCAGTAATGAAGAAAGTAGTTCCTCAGGCTATCCTGCCTTTAGCCCACTGAATCTCACAAATCAACAAGGAAAAAGTCTTCTTTTCTAATCTAAGGAAAGTGGTCATTTAAAAAAAAGCAATCACATTTTATGCACATCAAAGAAATTAATAAAATGAGAAATGTCCCTGTCCGAATTAGCTGTGATTGCTGAAAGGCAAAGAAATTTCCTTTAGTTTCAATATTTTCTGTTCAATTGTAACTAAATCTGTCTTTTTTTTTTCTCTGTCTACAGCGGTGGCCCCCACACTTCCAAGCCTACGCTCAGAGGTCTTCAAGCCGTGTGTGGAAGACAAGGACCTGGCCTTTTGTCTAAATGAGGGAGAGTGCTCCATCATTGAAACCGTGGCAGGGGTTCACAGACACTGCAGGTGAGTGCTGTGAGCCGTGTGTGTGTGTGTGTGTGTGTGTGTCGGAGGCGTTTGGTTTCTCTCTCAGTATCGATGTTTCCTCTCCTTGCCCTTTCCATTCAAGCGCTGACCTTGGGGTCATTTTTATTCAGGCTGCTTTCTTCCCCCCTGGCCTCAGACTCTGTTGGTAGGGTGATGAAACACAGGAAAATCGCTCGGTGAATGCACCTAAACTGCACCAAAGATCTATAATCACGGACACAAGTCACCGAGAGATCAGAGTTGCTTTGACCACATTGGATGCAGCAGAATCTCTTATTGAAACTAAAAGCAAAAGAATGCAAACTAGGAAGCACATGAAGAGCAAATTTGATCTAACTTAGTCTTTAATGTAGCCTGACAAACTTTTAGTCGACATGAAATTCAATGAAATGGCCTTCCTTTTTGTATAAACCTTGGTATTAATGTTGTCTGATGTGACCTCTTTGGCATGAGATTTATTTTAATGGTAGGTAAAAAGAAGCGGCTCTTGCAAGAATATTCTTTGATCTCACTTAAAAGCAACTGATATTTTTTGCACTTTAATTCTTCCTTTTACTCTTTTCCTTTGTTTCGCCCAAGCAGTAACTCACGTCCTGATTGCACAACAGAATAAAAAGAGGTAACCCCTGTAAATATACACTTGTCTGACCTTGATCAGATTGAATCAATGAATGAATACCAACAGAGAACTTCTTTTTAAATGCTTGTTAAACAGTCAGTCTTAACTGAACAAAAACGTGAATAAGCAACTCTAGTGGGGAAAAAAACACTTCAGAATGTGGTACATGTTTTTTGACACATCTCTGCCTCTCTTGTGTCCACAGAAGAGTGTCAGATAAACACAGATTTTTAGTGTGAAACTGCATTTTTAATTGTTTTAGGCATTTTCTTTGTTGCTTGGCTGTGTAGACCTCTATAATCATTTTGGCTCTGGTTAAAAAAAACCTCATAAAGAGTTAACAGGGAAGGAATCCTAACTTACAAATAAGCAGAGCTCCGAGACACAAGCTTAGCCAACGCTAGCTGCTGCTCTACTTGCAAGCTCTTCGGACTTTCTCTGTTTGTAGATAAGTTTCAGAGAAAAACAGTTTTTTTTATGTGAAACTCCATTATTCAGTTAGAATTACTTGTTTGGTCTGCAACAATGTTGTCTTTGGTTAAAAACCGTATGAATAGTGAACAGAAAAGGAATCCTAATCTTAAAACAAGCAGAGCGCCTAAACAAAAGCTTAGCTAACGCTTGTTACTGCTCTGCTCGCAACCTCTTCTGACTTCCTCTGTTTGTAGACGAACATTAGAGAAAAACTGATTTTTTAACTGCATTAGTCATTTCTAATTACTTCTTTAGTCTGCAAAAATGTTGCCTTTGGTTAAAAACCTTGTGAATAGTGAACGGTAAAGGAATCCGAACCTTAAAACAAGCAGGACACCTACTAGCTAACGCTAGCTGCTGCTCTGCTAGCAACTTCTTCTGAATTTCTCTGTTTGAAGATGTGTCAGAGAAAAAAAACAATATTTTTATGTGAAACGTTCATTCAAGTTAATTACTTGAATAGTCTGCATTTCCTGTTTGGTTAAAAACCTCATGAAAACAGGGAAGGAATCCTAATTTTAAAACTAGCAGAGCACCTGGACACAAGGTTAGCTAATGCTAGCTGATTTTCTCTAGCAGTTGATCGCATAGTTTAAACGTAAAACTGCCTTTTTCAATGTTTTTACTGGTTTAAATTACCGAATGTGTTTGTTTAGGAGAGGAGGAGAACACCATGATAATTTTTCTCTAGTTAAAACCCTTTTGCTCAATGAACAGTGAAAGAGTAGTAATATAAAAACAAGCTGATAACCTAGACACAAGATAAGCTAACATTAGCCGCTGCTAGGCTGCAGCCCCTTCTGGATGTCCTGTGTCGTCAGAGTGACACTGCTTTATTTAGTTTAGCTCAGACTTTTCGTTACCTTTTTTGTTAGTGCTACACTGTTGTTGTCTCTTATTATCACGTGTTGAATGACCTCTTCTCTGCTTTGAAAATGTAGTTGCCTGCTTTGGACCAAGAATGAACTTACCTTAACAAGTTGACTTTTTTCATGGCTTATAAATTATGCTTTAAGATTGGTTCAAAGATTTTAGGCTGTATCTGAGACATTTCTCAGACTGGTATTAGCATTGGAACAACTCTAGTGTTTGAATTGCACTACAAACGTGAAACAGTATCCTTGAAAGTAGGCTTATAAAAGATATGCATGTGATCATGTGCATAGAATATTTATGGTCATACACATGCCATATGCATAACTGGCAGCAAGTTCATCCTTGGATCTTCGACTTCTTTGTATGTTCCTACTTGTTTCCCCTTTGCAGCCTGCTGCACTATCCACTTCTACTCTTCACTGCGGTGTATCACTTTAAAAATACATCAGTTTAAAAATACATGATAAGAAATTTTCTCTGAGGGAAGAGTTGTGCTGAATGGTGCTGAATTGAAAAACAGCTCATTAGTACACCTACCTGGAATTAAAGGGCCCAAATCTTCATCTTAAAAAAAAAAGAAGTGGTGCATTATAAATGAGCAAAAGTAAAGCCTCTTTGAAAAGTAAATGTTGGGGCAGAGAAAGTTGAAAAGTAGTCAGGAAATTGTGCATTAACAACTCACAGACCATTTTTGGTCATAATTAACAGTTGCATGACCTTTCATCAATCACAGGAAAGTAACCAAGTCATATATATATTTTTTAATAAGTTATTTGCAAAGTGTTTTGTTTGTTCCACACGTTGAGAAACATCCAGTTTCAGTTGTAACCAGAGAGGAAAAAGGACAATAATAGGGTTTTGAAAGGCAGCCCCCGACCCCCACCCCCACTGTTTAATAACATTCTAATATAATGATATATAATTTAGCTGAATGACAGAGACTAATTCAATGATATTAAGGACACTCAGTGTGTGCCTCGAGACATATCACGGTGGCCAGCCCAACAATTTGCATCATCCCACCTGTGTGGCAGCAGCATCAAGAAACCCCGAAGACTCGTAGCATCTAGCCTCAAGGCTATAATTAGCGACAGTTGAATGACTGCATATAGAACTCAGGAAAGATTGGAGGGCCTAACCCAGAGGCACTGTCTGCCCGTTCCTCTTGAGCTGAGTGCCTGTCGTGCGAAAGAATGATTACAGGTTTGTGAGTAGCTTTATTGAAAGGTTGGTCCTTCGGCTTGGGCAAAGTCCAGGAAATAATAGAGTAAAATATTAGCGTTTTACACACAAATCACCATGTCGTTGTTGTTTAATGTCATAACTGCTAGTTGGAACTCCAAGTGTGTGCGATTTTCAAGAGGTGCTTTTACAGTACAGTAATCGCAAAATTTGACAATGTGAAAGATGACTCGCAACTTTGAAATTAAACCTGCAGTCCACATTAAAGCTGCGTTAAATTATTTTTAACCACTAGGGGGCAGAAATTCCCCAAAACAAACTCAAAGCAGCAGAAACAGCAATTTTGGCAGTTTTATTGGATATGAACCTTTACCTTCTTTTCCCCTCAGTTCAGCACCAAATTAAACGTCCATCCCAGCCTGCAATAGTCTCATGTTTCTCCTCTAAGACACACATTTATCAGATGGCCGTTGATCTATTGGCTAGACATTGAAACCTAACTTGTTTTTAACTGCGTCATTTAACAAGATGAGGGATGTTAGCTAGTGAGCTAAAGTTAGCGTTAGCTCAGCTCCAGCTGCCCAAGCCAGAGCAGAGGTTGGAAAAACATGTGTTTTTGCTAGTTTTAATACCGGGTCTGATTATGTTGGAGAAAAGGAGACCTCTGTGATCATTTGGTTCCGTAACACACCTCTTGAAAGATAAGCACTTGAAGGAATCTTAACCTAAACACAAGCTTAGTAGCTACAAATAAGCTAGCAGCAAGTAAGCTAGCAGCTCCTCTTGAGGTCCTGTGTCTGCCAAAAGCGTTGGAGACACGCAAATATAGGTAAAAACCTGCACAATAAGTTAATAGTTTGCTAAATTGATGATTTGAATCGACAGCTGTTATCTACCTCGACATTAAGAGATTCTTTCTGTCTACCTGGCACACTCAAGTCCTTGACTCGATCATCTTCTGGTCCACCATATCCTAAAAACTAAATTTCTCCTCCTGCCGTTTTAATGTCTGAATCTCCTCACCAGACGTTTGTTTACTTCAAAGCTTCACCATTTCATGCTGAGCAGGTAGCGCACAGTCAGCTTGAGTGCTGAAAATGGCTGCCCACGGTTTTATTTTTTGGGAATCGACCATATGGACGGACAAACCAAAACAATGAGTTAGAGCTGCAAATAGTAGAGGAGTTGCTGCTGTGTTTTTACTACACTCCTACTGTGCACAGTGTTTATCTCTATTCTTCTTCCTGTCTGAGTTACCATGCAAGGAGATAAACCCACGTTTCTTTTCTACAACTAAAATGATAAAAAGGTTTACTTGAAGAAATATAAGTCAGATGATTACACCCGGGGTTCTTGCGCTGGAGATCCTGTTGTTGATCAATCATCACTCGGAGCAATGCCGGATCAGCGTCCCCCTGACAATAACTGCTGATCTCTTCAGTCTGTTTTAAAGTAGAGAAAAGTAAAGGGGTTTTTTTTAACGATTGCTTCCTTTTTATTTGACGTCATGTTCTCCTCCAGGCCACGGAGTAAAGAGCATAATAGATGGCTGGATGTTTTCCAACATTAGACAAGTAGAGATGTCAGACCAATCTTTAAACACTTGGATCATTGGATGAGAACACAGTTTAGAACTTGGGGAATCAATTTATTTTGTTATGAAACATTTCCTTCATTCTCCTCCTCCTTCACCCCCCCCTGCCTTTCTGCCGGATGCTCATGTTTGCCAATGCTAATAAGGCTCCCAAAATAAACATGCAAATGTGAGTTTAAGACCTACTTCCACATCAGTGCTTGGGCGCCTTTATACTCTAAGTACAATAAATGTACAAGAATTCAAAGGCTTAGTAAGTGGAGCTCAACACATGACTGTAGCATGTTATTAATATCATTAGAAAAAGACAGTAGAAATTACATCATTCTCAATCAGGGGTGCTTAAACCAAGCTGTCACTTCAGCTTCCAGCCAAATCCCCCAATATTTATTCCTTTGATTGGGATAAAATTGCGGAAAAATTATCAATTCAAAAACACATCTCCCTAAGAGGGCCAAAAATCGCAAAAGCAAATGAATTAGAATGGATTTTTGAAAAGTATGTATTATTTGAAGAAGCATTACATTTATAATGTGATTCGAACCACCTTAAAATTCATAAATCAACGAAAAGTAGATGTGTGTTTTTTTGTGTGTGTGTGTAAATTTGAGAATCTCATACAAAGGCTCCAAAGATGAATGAAAGCACAAATGTTTACAGATTTTTAGCTGAATAGCAGTTATTACCTCCATTGTACGCAAACTATTCAAGTTCGTATTGAAAAGCAATCCTTTATCTGTTCTGTGTCTGTTTAATTCATAATAATCTAAAAATATAAAACTGGTATGATTTGAAACACCAAACATCAGTTGTCAAACAGAGGCTCCATGTTTTGTGTGAATGCAGATTGGTATCAAACCAGCCTTCAGCAGGAGCAGACGCATGTTCTTGACACAATTCTAATACTGAAGGAGGGCCTAAGATGATGGCACACTTTTCCTTTGCTTTGAGATGTCAGACTCACTGAGCGAACAAAAGGAAGAATGCATATATTAAATGAAACTCTAAAAAAGCCAAAGGTGGAGGAATACATTATCAGGAGGTGTAGTGGAGCTGGCCGTCAAAGCCAATCTTGTCACCTGATTTCCTATTCTTGTGTTCAGCACCACAGCACTCAGAATATATTGTGGTGGTGACTGTGGAATAAAAATGCCACTAAAGCTTCTCCCCAAGGGGAAAATATGTCCTTGTGCCAGAGGTAGAGGATCGCTACGGGCCAATATATGGCATCTTAAATTAAATTAACACTTGTAAGAGATTACACGTGTTTCTGTGATCCTTCGAGAACTGTTGCCCGGGGTAAGAATTCACGTGTTGCGAAGATACAAAAAGAACCTGCGGCAGACTGTGAGGACACTCAGGATGTTGCTCTGCGAGGATGTAACCTATTTATCTGCGATGATATAGACGATATATTTGCCAAGATATAGCCGATATATCTGTGACGATATATACAGATATATATGTGCCAAGATATAGACGATATATCTGCGATGATATTGCCGCTATTTCAGCAACAAGTAGCCGATATATCTGCGATGATATAGCCAATGTGTCTGCCACGATACAGACGTTATATTTTCTCTAATACAGCTAAAATGTCTGTGATGATATAGCCGATGTATCTGCAACAAGTAGGTGATATATCTGCAACGATATAGACGATATATCTGCAATGATATAGACGATATATCTGCCAAAATATAGCCAATATATCTGCTAGGATATAGCCAGTATATCTGTGACGATATAGCCAATATATCTGCTGTAATATAGCCAGTATATCTGTGACGATATAGCCAATATATCTGCTAGGATATAGCCAATATATCTGTGACAATATAGTCAATATATCTGCTAGAATATAGCCAATATATCTGTGACGATATAGCCAAAATATCTGTGATGATATAGCCAATATATCTGCTAGTATATAGCCAGTATATCTGTGATGATATAGCCAATATATCTGCTAGGATATAGCCAATATATCTGTGACGATATAGTCAATATATCTGCTAGAATATAGCCAATATATCTGTGACGATATAGCCAATATATCTGTGATGATATAGCCAATATATCTGCTAGTATATAGCCAGTATATCTGTGACAATATAGACAGTATATCTGCCACGATACAGATGATATATTTTCTCTGATATAGCCAATATTTCTGTGATGACATAGCCGATATACCTACGACAAGTATGCAGCTGCAACGATATAGCTGATACATCTGCTATGATACAGCTGATACATCTGCTATGATATAGCTGATCTATCTGCAACAAGTAGCTGATATACAGTATGTGTAACAATAAAGCCAATATATCTGCGATAATTTAACTGATTTAAATGCAAAAACAATAAGATATATCTGAGACGATATAGCCAATATATCTGCAACAATAAAGTGGATATATCTGTGACGATATAAAAGGAATAAAAAGCTAAATTTGAGCAACTTGAGATCTGAGAATGGCGATGGAGTTGAGAGAAAATGTCAACCAATGAATTTACCTGCACTTAGAGCAGATGTCTGATTATAGTGATTAGCGAAATGCTAAATTGCTGTATGATAAAATCATCAATTGTCTGAATTATACGCTTAATTTAGACTATGACAACTGAATGCTAAACAGTATGAATTTAGGAATATATCTTTTAAGGAAGAAACATAGCATAAGACTCTTCTTTGCACCATGAACTTTTGTTATGATCAGGACAGACGTTGGCTGCGAGGGCAAATTATGCTAATGTTTGGCACCAGGATTGCATGCCCAGTACTCGCTACTGACACGAACAATATTGCTCCTTCTACTTTAGGGCAGCCAAGTTCATGGCAAAGTTCAAATGTGTGTGTTTTTTTTTTGCAACAGCTTAGCTTCGCGTGAATCACAGGAGGGTTATTCAGTGAAGCACAGCCAGAGACAGAATAGGACCTCAGCCTTTATTGATGATACATCTCAGCTCTAATTGTCTGCATTTCTCAATAAAAATTATTTCTCGCAGGTTGTAGTTTTTTCATAATATTGGACCTGTTCAGGGAAGCAGGTTCCGACTTTGATGTGTGGGCCAGGCAGTATCACTCTGACATGTGCTCAGCAAACCATAAGCATGCAGTTAGCCACGGTTGGAGGGTGTTGTGGAATATATTAGTTGGAATGAGGTTGCACAGCAGCTCTGGCCACCACCTGCAGCATTGTGTTGTGTTCTGGTGACACACTGTGAATGCTTCAGTCTGGGCATTCAATACAGCAAACACACGAGTGCGCCAGTTTTATCACAGCAATATTCTCTGTGCGGTGACATCATCCCATGCTGCAAAATCTTTATTTCATGACTTAAACGGAAAAGATTTCTCTTGGAAAAACGGTCTCCCTTCAGTGGAAATAGTTGCCTCCTTCTAACTGAATGTTTCCTAACTTGTATGGGCATTGTATCAACAACACGCTGCACAAAGGCTAAGCTTGTGTTGCTTGGATGATGCAAAGCGGCTGCAAGTAAGCTTTTATAGTTAAAACAGCCTGATGCCACCTTGCCAAAGAGAAACAAAAAGAGGGAAAACATGAATTGCATTGTGTGTATTGGTTATTATACTCAGTTGTTTGAGTGTTTTTTTCATTCTGATTGATATGTAAATCCATTATAATAATAATATAGAGATGTGAAATTACTATGCAGGACGTAAGTTGAGAAAAGGGTTGAATAGGAATTAAACAGGATGCATTTTGCATTTTGAAAAGGGATTTAAACAAAGTCGGTTTAACATCTTTAATTTCGTCCAGGAGAATATTTGAACACCTTTATTCTAAAGGTGTGATATTACTTAAAGAGGGGGTATCATGCTGTTTCACATTTTAAGACATCTATAATTTTGCAATGTTGGATGTCCAGACTAAACATGGGTGAAGTTTCAAATCTGTAGGTTAAAGTATGTTGGAGTAATCCCCAGGCTTCTCAGCTCGGTCTGCAGGCTGCTGTGAACGTCAGGTTTCAGACTGTGATGTCACAAAGTGGAGCCTCAGCAGGCTTCGGAGAGCTGGCCAATCAGAAGAAAGTGGGTTTGTAGGGGCGGGGTTTCTTAAAGGGACAGTGCTGACTGAGTCATTTCCAAACGGCAACATCTGGTGTTGAAAAATGAAGCCAATGCGGAAGTGCAAAAAACTGCAGTTCCTCAAGTGGCCACTTGAGGCTGGCTCCAGAAAATATAAAATAACATTACAGCAGGTGGGAAAATGCCCATTTTTACAGCAGAAATAAACGTGTTTACAGCCTGGTACAAAAAACAGGTTTGTTATTAATAGCTAATTTTATTGTTCAAGATAGCTGTATGGGGGGGAATTTTTTTTATAACACACTCGTTTTAATTATATTAAGCCTTAAATCATAGGGGCCGGATCACTTGATTGACAGGTGGATCCTGCTGGCTGTCTGCTAGACGTCAACACAGACACGCAGTCAC
The DNA here is from genome assembly GCF_022749685.1 of Semicossyphus pulcher. Lineage (NCBI taxonomy): Eukaryota > Metazoa > Chordata > Actinopteri > Labriformes > Labridae > Semicossyphus > Semicossyphus pulcher. The sequence goes on along the minus strand of NW_027211670.1, from coordinate 14,820,410 downwards.
TGAGTTTAACTTTGCCAGTTTGTGTTGTTGGAGCCTTTTGAGGATTTTTTCTGTCTCTCTTTGTGGGATTTATGGAACTTTATGGCCTTGCAAGAAGTCTGAGCTCCAGCTTTTCGGTAGCTGATTCATTATTTATACAGTCTATGGCTATTAACCGTTAGCTACGCTGAGGAACATATAGCGTAGCTTCATAGCCGTAGCTGGCTGATTCATGCGGCCCGCCCATAGAGCTCAGCCATAGGCTTTAGCTGGGTCGCGCTTCGCCTCTCTGCCCGTCTCTGGATTAGCCGGCTCTGGCATTTCCAATATGGCGACCCGCAGCGGCGGCGCAATTCAGGCTTCAAAACGCTTCTTCAGAAACCAATGGGTGACGTCACTGAGACTACGTCCATTATTTATACAGTCTATGGTCGTTTCAGCCAAAGGTATGTATGAGGGTCTGCACAAGAGCACCAGTATGGTAAAAATGATGAGTTTTTTAACTGTAAATTATGCTAAGCTACTCCACAGGTATCCCAGAGTGAAATATGAAGCTTGAAATTAGCATAATACCCCCCCCTTTAAATTGAGAATATAGACACCTGCACATTAAATAGGGTACATCTTTAAGATGGTCTTAACCATGCGATTATTATAAAGAGTTTTTGGTAAAACAAAGTGATCCCCGTGTTAAAATTAATCATTTTATCAGCAAATTTGGCACTAATTACAGGTTTAGTTAAAGCCAAAGCACACAGAACCTATAAAGGATAACAGAAACAGACATTAAACCAGCAGAAGACATGTGTTACCGCCTTTAATAATGAAGATTATAGAAGAAGAACTCAAACTCACCCATTGGTTTCCTTATGTCTGACCACGCCTTTGAAAATACGCACTTTTCTAATTCTCTCGCTTTTATTCTCCTCCGCATAGATGTCGAAAACACTTTCCTTTGTGTGTGTGTCTTTGCACATTAAAAGCCTGGCAAAGCTCAAGGTAGCTCGTGTCTACTATTACCATGGTAACTTCTTCCCTCATTAGTGAGAGGCCAGAAGCAGAAAAAAAAAAGTAGCTGTTGACTCATTTATAGTGTGTCTGCCGTGTTGGTTACATTCATGCGCTCTGTCATCACTTTGTGTTGTATTTTGTGCACAGATTCTGATTGATCAGACAAATAATCGCCACTTAATGATATGAATGACTGCTGGTTGGTGAATAATTCATGACAACATTTGCACATTTGATTGTTTGCTCCAAAGCTATGCTGACACAAGATATTAGATCATATTTAAATGAGCATTGATTTGTTTTATGTCTGTTCCTTCAAAAACCATCTGTCCAGATGGATCATTTGTAAAAACAGTATTTCATGAGCAAAATCTTTCCTGTGTATCTGTGTGTAAGTGTGGATTCGAATGCCTCAGGGGCCATGTTCATCCGCCCTGATGAGGAATCATATGAAGTCTGGCAAATGAATTAAAAACTGCCATTCTGTGCTCCCCCATGAGAAAAAAGAGCGGTTTCCGTTGGTAGTGTGCCGTATGAATAAGCTCAAGGATAGGCTGAGAGTGCCTGTGTGTGTTCGTCTGTGCCTCTGTGAGCCTGTTCGTGTGTTTTTTTCCCCAGGACCCAGGAGACGTTGACAGCAGTATTAACAGAATCTGATGTGACAAAATGAATCATATAAATGAAGACCACAACCTCTTAACTTTCCCTTCCTGTTTTTCTTCCTCTCATCTTCCCCTCTTTTTTCTACGGGGAGCCAGTTCAGCGATTAAATTGTCACTGCACCGTCAGACCTTGACAGGCTGCACTAATCCACGATGCTGTCGCTCCTCGGCTGATCCATCCTGCTAGGGAGGACGTTCTCCAGGCTTAAAGCCAATGGGCCATGTCCCCCACTTCCCCACCCAGCTGCTGTATGAAAGCAACACAATTATAAACGTGGGAGCAGACTTACCTGTTGGCTGCATCCCCCTGACAGATGAGGGTGGGTTGTTATACGCGCATCATGTAGACGCAAGGCCGTAAGAAAAAAGAAAAAAGGCAGCCGACGCACACTAAGTCCATGCCACGAAAATGTAATAATGTTTCGATCTTACATGGACCCCAGGTGAATCACTTGACAATGGTCCAAGTTATTACCTGATGAAGTAGGATCGAAACCTTTATTATGACATTTTTGGCATGAAACATCCCGTGTCTTGTTTTGGAGCCGAATACATTTGGCATATTAAGTTTCTAGTTCAAGTTAATTAATGAAAATAAAATAAAAGGTGATCCAAGTTTTGAATTAAAGTGCATCTCCTCCTTTAAATATTTGACGAATTTCTTTCTAAAGCACTCGGCTCTTTAGTCAAACATCATTTGTGTTTCAGTACCTCCTACTGTAAACTCATGACTAATTCCTCCATCCATGCCTTTGTCCTCGCTCTTTCAGCCTTATAATTTAAATTCTACAGCTTCGTCACAAAGCAGATGAAAGAATAACAGGTCCGTATTCAGCTAAGAAGGCGGCCTTGTTTTTCAAGCTACAGGACTTAATGAGCATGCGACAGACATGTTGTCAAGAAAATCCACCATGCCGGCAGACAATTAAGGCTTTCAAAGAGAGTTGGTCCATTATTTACTGTTTTACATAGCTTAGTTTAAAACACAACATAATTGCTTTTTTGATTTAATTGGTAACTAATCAATCTTTTTAATACTGTAGACCATTTCGACATTTTCTCGTAAGGAAAATACCTTAACTAAGGCAATCTGAATTTTTAAATTTTTTGCTAATTGTAAATTCTCTTTATTCTTAAAGACATACCTTTTCTAAATGGGAAGAACCAAAGAAACATGAACATAAACAAAATGTATCACAGCGTGGACTCAGTGCTAACGTTAGCAAGCTAGGCTTACAAGCTTGCACTTCCTGATTAGAGCTGCCATTTTTCAAGCAAAGCTAGTTAGAACTTGACAGAACCAACAAAAGCCTGTTATTCAGTATTGAAATAACATCAACAAAATGTTCTATCAGGTGGGACTCAGTGCTAACGTTACCATTTTTAAGGGGAAGCTAGTTAGCCTAGCTTGATAACTAGGCTAGTAAATCTTCCCAGGTAGCCTCTGTTTTTGTTTTAGTTAAACACAAACTGAAAAGCACAACAAACCCTCCAATAGTTGAATTGTAAAGAGTCGGAACGCTTAAATTACTTAGTTATTCAGTATTGCAATAACAACAAAATGTACAATCAAGTGGGACTCAGTGTTAACGTTACCAAACTAGGCTCCACTTTCTGATTGGAGCTACCATTTGTTAAGGGGAAGCTAATTAGCCTGGCTTGATAGCTAGACTAGCTAGTCTTTCCAGCTATCTTCTGTTTGTTTAGTTAAAGACTATCGTAAAAGCACAAGAAACCCCTCCTAAAGTAGCAGAGTCATATCACTAGCAGTTGATAGAACCAGCAAAAGCCTGTTATTTAGTGTTGAAATAACAACAACAAAACGTACCATCGAGTGCAAATGTTAGCAACCAAGGCTCAATAGCCTTCACATTTCAATTGGAGCTTCCATTTTTCAAGGGGAAACCAGTTAGCCTAGCTTGGCAAATTGGCTAGTTGGTGTTTCCAGCTAGCTTATGTTTTATTTATTTAAACACAGACTTAAAAGCACAAAAGCTCCTTTAAAATGTTGAATATTGTAAACTCTCAGAAGGTTTATAGCAATAGCAGTTGATAGCCAACATGTGTTTGTTGTTCAGGGGTAAAAGAAGTCTTGTATCAGCACTTTTTGGATTTACAGTATGACGCTCTCGAGTCGGAAGCATTCCGCAGAAGTTCTACAGTTATGTATTGCATAAGCAGGACACCCAGGTTTACCCACTTCCTGGTTGGGGTCTCTGTAGTGCGGCCCACTGCGCACATCAGTGTTGTCCTCATTTAGAATGATGTCACGCAATTAAAGGTCAGACTGTGAGAAAGTTTTCATAGTTTAAAAAATTAATTATACACAAAATAATTTATTTGTCTTTTTTTAACAAGAGTGTTTTCCCTGCTTAGAAGTTCTCACGCACATAAAGGTCACTTTTACAGGCTGTGGGACAGTTTTGACGGTGATTAACATTCATAGTTTGAAAATTCATAGTACAAAAAGGAATTTTCACTGAAAGGTGTTTGGTCACAATTTTTGTTGACATGTCTTTTATAATGTTGGTCCATGGAGAAATGTTGGCGTGTCTGCAAATTGCCGCAGGGACATTTTGGCAATGCTAAGTGTTGGCGCTGTATCCGGCTCTGTTAAAACATCCAGGGTCTCCTCGCAAAGCTGTCTCTCAAATGTCAGTCAAACATCTGCCATGGGAAATGCTCCCCCAGAGACCTGAAGCTGTTTCCGCAAATACATCCAAAAGCGGGTTTTTTTGGTCTTTTTTGAGAAATGGAAAAATATGCTGAATAGCCAGCGTATCATATCAGGAATATTCCAAACACAAGAAGCGAGAAGAACTCAAAAATTCAGTTTGATTTGACGGTTTTGCTGTAGAGAATTGAGCACAAGATGTTTCTTTATTCCCCACATCACCTCCGTAATAAACAGGTCAACTCTTACAAAGCCCTACACTACTTCTCACTATATGTTCCCACATGTACAAAGTCACATTTCCAGCACAATTCACTTTCCAAAGCTTCTGTAGATCACAGCCAAGGCGACGGACACACCTACACATACCATAAGCACATAAGCATCTCTCTCCACTTTCTCCTCCTCTCATCAAATGTATGCAAAGACTTTGCATAACGCCGCCACACAGCGTTTGAATGTAACCACCGCAGAGAGCTTGCATTGGATTTTAAGGCAGCGGCACACCCCCTGTTCGTTGCCCGCAGCACTTTACTTGTCATTTCATCATGAGCTCAGCCGGTGAAGGATAACAGCTGCTTCAAATTACTGATGTTTAGTCTAAACGATTTTCAGCAGTGGACACCAAATAGAGACCATGTCAAAGCCAAGTCATTATGTTTGAGCACAGAAAACACTTAGACCGCACACTTGGAAATCTCTATGCAGATGCGGCCTTGAGAGGACTTGTCTGTTTCTTTCATCCTTATGGCAGAGGACTAGACGGGAGGAAAAGAAGAAGGAAAGGAGACAGGTGCTAGGTGGTGAAGCTAATTTTTTGGTTAATAAGAAGTCAATGCAGGGTAAAAAAGTGGCTAAGCTACAATCTCAAGGGTGTCAGATGGCAGGATCTCTCAGATCAGGAGTTCAAATGCAGCGTAGGCCTTGAAGAATACTCCATAGAATCATTTGTACTCCAGCAGAGGGAGCTCCTCCGGTTACATCACTACAGGTAGAAACTTCATGAGGAAAGAGACATTTCTTAATACTCTGCTTTGGTTGCTCCTCTGTTGGAGCATCAACAGGGTCCTAAAGCTGAGCTGGAAGCTAAAACCTTACATTTCCTCTACCTTCATCCACCCTCACCCCCGTTCTTCGGTGACTTCCTCCTTTTTGTTCTCCGGTACAGTATGTCAGGCTTCATTCTGAGCTCCAGCGTGTTCATTTTCCACTCAGAAGGATGCTAAACGTCATAAGCAGATCACTTAGTCGGATAACACAAGGCAGATTGAGCTAAATCAGGAACGAAGATAGAGGGAAAAAATAGAAAGAGCTGGCACAGTGGGTGATGCTAAACCAGGGTGATATTTCATCATCGAATGATCTGACGCGGTTCCTAATTTTTCCTGATATCTCCGTTCTTCTTGACGTGTTTTCACAAGAGGGGTTTTCAGCGGAATCCGCTCAGGAGATCTGTCCACGTCTATTGATAGAGCGCTCCTGCATTGAATTAGAATTTAATTAAGTAAAGTAGCAAATGAAAGGAGACAGAGTGAGGCAGAAAGAAATCCCATTGTTCCACCTCAACCTGTCTCAGGCTGAGATCAATTACCAAGCGACTAGTTTAATCCATGTTCTCAGGAAAACAACAAGCAGACTGGGGATAAATATTCGTTCGTCAATACAGATGGATGTTGACTAACGGGGCAAGGATTGAAGGGGATTCACTGAATCTCCAAAGAGCTTTTACAAACATTAAAGCTAATTTGAATTCGACTTGAAACAAGACATGACGGCGTCTCCAAGTAGATTCTCTTATGTTTACCTGGAAGTGGTTAAAGCAAAATCAGGGACTCTTGGGATCAGTGAAGTCTAATTTAACTAATTAAAATTGGGTTGGATGGTTTGAACAGCAATTGGCGGCATCCACCGTTTAGTGATGCTAACATCTGATTGGTTTGATGTCTTGAATACATGATAGTGATTATTCAGACCCTTCCCACCAGCAGAAAGGACTGTTGATTCACACACGTCTGATGTGACCACAGTGAATTTAAATGAAGCACATCAGTCAGTCATGTTTGCGCCAACTATGAGGCTACGCCATCTTATCTATATGCAAATGTACGTTCAGAGAGCCCTTTATCGAAGCTATACACTCTATGCGTTTCTTTTGTGTGAGTCATGATAGAGTACTTGACAGACGTGGTGTTGTGTATTGAAGCATGACATCTAAGGGAGATACATGGTGCAGTGGTGCATTCCTATAGGAAGTCAAATGTAGAAAACAGCTTTACTTCATGCACTATTTAGCTTACTTTGACTATCCGGTTTTCTATTCTCACACGCCAGTTAACAATAACAACAGTGGCAGAGTTTACACTCAAAATTCTCTGTAACTTTTGAAACAACATGTCATTACTTTCAGGCAAAGGATAAGAAAAGAATGGCCTCTTTTTTGTAATCAATGACCATAAATCTTTAAGCTAGCAGCTTTTACTAGCTTTTGCTAGCTAACTTATGTAGGCGCAATGGACTTAATGCATCCGTTGAGCGGACTCTGTGCGAGTCATTTTGAAAACTTACATACATGATATGTTCAAGGCTAACGCTAGTAGCTATTAGCTAATTCAGGGGCTATGTGTCGAAGGATGAGTCATTCAAATGAGACGCTCTGATCTACGGAGGATTACTGTTTGTGACGCAAGGGGAAGAGCGGTAACTGCTGGTGATGCAAGGCGCGGCTCCTGTCGCCTAGCAACAGGTAGCTAGCTTGTTAACTACGTGACTAACGTCACATAACTTAACCGATTATTTTAAATATATTTGAGCCCCCTTTTGTTTTTTTAAGTTTGTATCACCAGCTATTTGGTTGAGTTGAAACCAAAAACCCCCGCCGCTTGAGAGTCCGCCATGTCTTTTGAACTGGTGCGCAATGACTCTCGGGAAAGGATGCACCCGACCGATCTTTTGTGGCCCGGGCAAAAGGAGGAGCCTTCGAGATGGGACAGCCTTCGACGCGGCGCTGTGATGCAATCGGCCTTGGAATACGTCTTTCGAAGGATGCAGCCCCCTGCATTGGAACACGGCTGATGATTTGCTGAAGTGTTAGAAAATGTAGCGCTATCTCCAGCAGGTATTTTAGGGAATGTTCAAACTTTGTGGCTTTTGAGAACCGGCAAACCTTAATTGCTGCTTTAAAATTGTGATTGATATAAAAGCATGTCATGCTGGAAGACCCACCTACACACATAGTAATACTTTGATGGTTTTAGTATTAGGGCTGATATGACTATGTGATTTGCTAACTGAGATAGACAGAGAAAACTCACTTAAATTACTGTTATATTAATTTCACTTGGAGCCTGACCTTAAAAATGTATTGGAGCTGGGAATTGATCCCCAATAATCCCTCTGTTACCTTTCATAAATTACCTTTAATGAATTGACATTGCAGCTAATGCTCGATGCTCTGCTCGACCTCTGCACAACCTTTGGTGTGGTAAATAATGATCTAAGGGAATACTTTGGGCATCTCTGGGAATGCCCCTTACTGGTTATCTGTCAGTGTGTTATTGGTTTATATTGGTGATTGTCTTATTTCTGCTTAATTTAGTCTGTGCAGTCGATGACAAGCTTTTTGTCATCGCTATGGAGATACTGCAGCATCTATCAACGTCTAACTGAATGAGTTTCCTGAAGCTTTATGAAGTCACTCTGTCTGCTGTCACGTCATCACAACACAAATAAAGATGTCTCTAGTCTATTTTAAGGCTTCATCAAAGTATGTTATGTTAATCTTCTTAATAAATTCAGGGCAATGCAAAAAACTATATTAAAAAAAAGCTAATTAGCCAGAATTTAAATACTTCCTGGTGTTTACATATAAAATCAAAGCATAAAAACTTAGAGAAAGATAATTAAAATTTTAAAGACCAACTTCCAAGTGCTTTATGTTTAAAAAAAGCAAGCTATATCTACAGTATCTAAACCGCAATATCAGGAACTGTGCGTCTACTTTTTAAGCCTGCACGACATAAAGTCTTTGATAGATGTCACCGGCTCTGCTGTATTCTCTTTTTCTCTGCATCAAGAAGTTCTTTCCCGTTGAAGAAGCTGTCTAAACTTGATAAGAAAATGGAGCGATGTTGTCGAACTCTTGCGTTTTTCCGAGCAGTTCAATGGAAATGAACATCTTACAGGAAAACATGACAGTGATTACATGTTTTGAAATGCCTTTGAGCTGCATGTTGATGGCGTCGGAGCTTTGTTGGTATTTTTTTTGCAAGTGTGCCAGTCTAGTGCTTGTCACTGCCGCTTCTATTCAGCTCAGCAGAACTCGGTGTATGAAAGGTCCTGCCATCTCTAATTAAGTGTTGTCATTGTGTCGAAAAGAAAAGTTGTATAATATTATGATGTTTAGAAAAAGGGGCATTGCAGAGCAGCTACTCAAACAGTCCTAAGTTGTATAATTAATCAAAACTACACTATGTCTGCCCTGATTTCATGTTTGATGGCGTCTAAAGTTGCTTCTGTTTAAAGTTTTTTCCCTTGAATAATTGAATAGATTAATTAAATTTGTATTGTATTAACACTGTTGAAGGAGTTAATCAGAGTTGCACGAGCCCGCTGGATACTTCAAATTACAAGTAATTAGGCGGCCTTGAATGCTTGATTGTAAAGTGATACTACACTGCATTTTGTGACACACACATGCACAAACAGGGAGAGACCGAAAAGGAGATTATTCCAATGCAATCTTTAAAAAAACAAAATGAACCCAATCTATGGAGTTAATTAGCATGGTAGGTTAAGAAAACTCATTAAAGTTCTACCAAAATGCAAGACACAAAACAACAGCTACTTTTTTCTTCTGTCTACTGTATTAGAAAGTGAGCAAGAAACCTTAAAGAGCAACTTGCAGGTTAAAGTTTTTACTAGATTAAAACGCAATTCTTGATTTCATATTATTTACAAGACAAGGGCAAAAAGTTTAAAGGAAAAAGTGTCCGTTTTCAGTAAAGCTGCTAAAATTGCGCCGTATTACGTAACAAGGGGGACTTGCGGTGTTCGACTCTGCCTTAGCTCAACATGCAGAAGCAGTTGTTAGTGAGTCTGAGCGAGTCACCAGTTCTTATGATGGTTAATTTTTGTGTTTGTGCCAGCTGCACAAATTCCAGCTTGACGGGACACCCGTCACTAACCGTTCTCCTGACAGGAAGAGGAGCGGAGCTAGCTTTCATGCCTGGGTGCGTTTTGCGTAGGTGAAGAGAAACAGGACTTCCGGACGGGACACACAAGCAGCTATCAAACAAAGTATCAAACAAACAAAGATATAACTGTCATCGCTCCCTCTCTGTCTCCCTCTCTGTCACACACCGCTGTGGCACCGTAAAACGTAGATTTACCGTTACAGAACGCAATACGAGATAACAACTGAACAACTGATACAAGCTGACACTCTCCCATTAGTAACTGTAATGGGTAAGTATTAATGCGCTCACTTGCTACTACTCATGATTTGTTATAGCCTTTGGTATCTGATCAACTTGACAATGTTGTGATGTGAGCACAGCGTTAGATATCGCTAGCTAACGCCGGTCACTCATCACGACGCCTGCCCAGTTCTCCCCTGGTTCTCGTCGCATTACAGCTCAATGTCTCTCCTGTGGACGTTGTTTCTCCTCATCCTGGCCTGTTCCTGGTCTCTTTGACGCCTAACAGGCTCATAATTATAAGCCTTTGGTCCGTCATATGCCTATTAATGAACAATTTCTTCATCTTAAATGACAAGACTGGGATTTAGATATTTATTAATGTTAAAGTGATAACCTCGAAGGTTTTAATTTAAATAAATGTCTGTTAAGTCACTATCGCCGAATGAGGTAACACAATGGTGATTGAGCCTAGTGTTAGGGACTGACTGTCTGGTGCAAAATTCACAGAAAAAATCACAAGCGTGGCCCAGTTAGTGACGCGTTTTCCATCACCCAGCAGTGGTTGGTCTGCCAGAGAGAGTAGGCGAAGCTAAGCGGCTGCTTTTCCGGTCTCTGCAAGTGTTGTGAGTAAACAGTAATCTACTATGGCTGAACAAACAAATAAAAGATGGATGACTACAGATACAACTTCAAAAATAAGTGAAAATCCAAAGAAATAGAAACAAATTGGAAGCTCAGATGAAGGCAAACAGTCTAAAAAGGAAAGCGACCGTCAGCGAGGAAAATCAAGAGTTACAAACTGGAGCCAACCGTGGACGTCACACATGTCTGGATATCTGGGAAGTGTGCTCCTGCAATTACAGTTTATCGCCATAGGTGCCGCCAAAGACAACGCATCTTTGAGATTATGACTTTAAGATCACTTTTAATAAATGCTAATGAAATTCAATTAAGCGACAATACTTCAGTCACCCTTAAAAGACAAAATTTAATCACCTCTCCTGCATTACGCAACCTTCCAGCTTCATATCGGTGGAATCACAAGAAAGCTTTGGATGTCCCAGTTACAAGATTAAAACATCTATTTCTCTGTGTTCGTGCATCTTTCTGTCATTTTTCTGTACTGTTCGTCAAAACAACTGTTTAAGTTGTAAACTGGAATATGCTGCATAATAGATTTCCATGCCCCAGAAGCTGCCATAAGTCTGTGCAGAAGGTTAAACTTTCTAATTGATGTCCCGAGCCACCCTAATCACTGCTTGTGTGAGAGAGCACAGACCTGGGAAAGAGTACGACAGAGCGAAAGACAGAGAGAGAGGGAGGAAGATTAGAGTGTCCTGACAAGGAAAGCCTTTCAAGTTCGAAGGTTTGAAGTGCTAATGACATGCAAATGTGTGCAAATGAGTGTGCACCCACCCCTAAAACTCTCGCCGAATACTTGAAGCCGAGTGCAATTCTGGGCTGGTGTTTGTCTATAAATAGTGAAAGTTTGGGGAAGTTTGAGTGTTTTTAACTGATAGTAACTTGTGAAGCAGAGAATAATTGGTATTAAGTTGTACTGAGTTATGCTGATGGTTATTACCCGCCTATATGAGGTGAACTTGATGAGGCTGAACTTAATTACACAAAACGCCAACTGTACGACGCACCTTTTCAGAGAGAGCAGTTTTACTACGTTTGAGAAGACGAATAAAGGGATGAAAGAACAGATCAATGATCCAATTACCTCAGCTGACACACAAATCCATAGACAGTGTGGAGAAAGATGGCATACAAATCCATTTTTGCAGCAGTTAATAATTTTAGTAAAAGTTTTCTTGTAAAACAGAACAATTAGCCAGTGTGTTGCAGAATGAGAGCTGAGATGAATAATGGCTCCAGACAAGAGAAGTGAGAGATGAGTGCGTACCGTCACGCTAGATCGAGAACAGCGGCTCCTTTTCAAACAGTGCGGCCGCACGAGGAAACTTTTTAAATACATCCTCAAAATGACTCGCACCACCAGATTCACATATTCATAGGCGATTAGAAAAAGTAGAACCAAGCACACGTAGCTGAGCTGATCCCCCTAGACTCCTGATATGTCACCGACATCAAGGCCGCTAATCTCACAGCCTCCTGTGTGATCACATAAGCATTAATATGCATGTAAATGCAGCGTGCATTAATATGCAGCAATAGAAACAAAACCTACAGAGGAATTTTCCACCGCAGGTGAGAAACATTGATCCCTCTTTCAAAGGACTCGTGCACTTTCTGATACCAAACGTTTCTTGCATTATCAGGATGGCTCAGACCAATCCACAGGTCAATTAGAGTGATTAAGATGGATGGATAAATGTGTAAAGCCTCCACACGACCAGATAATCTGTCCTAACCGTCGCTCCCAACCAGGCTTCTAATGGCCATTTTACATTTGATTGTTGGGAAGGATAAATCCACAGGAAGTGGAGTAATAAGGGCCGGGGTGTTGTCTGATTACGTGTGAAATCAAATGTGTTTACAGTTCTTTGAAGGCCACTTACGAGGGCACGTTTAGAAGCAGGTTCTTCCTTAAAGGCATTCATAAGTCCCTGTCTGAAACAGTTGAAAGTGACATCAAGCAAAGATTTCAACCCTTCCAATTTCGTTGTGTAAAACCTGCGTAATGACCAATGTTTCCGAGTCCGAGTAGGGACGTTGGTGACATCGGTGAAGTTGCACAATGTCAGATTGTTTGCTAGACACAAAAATCCCAGCAGAGGCGTAAAGAGCACTGACTTGTACACAAAGTAAAAGTTACTTAGTTACCTTCCTACCCCGATGATTTTTTATAATAGACACATTTTGCCAAGGTTACCGAACACATGCATCAACACATTCAAACCTGCGCCCTGTGTTTACATGATTTGTGTCAAAGATGATGAGAGATGCACCTTGTGTCAAAGAGTTTGTTTAACCAGAAACAACAGTTATATAGCTCTCTACATAGCCAGCCATACCGCTGCCTCGATCGGTTAGTTAGTCTTATTGTGTGGTGTTTTAAAGGGTTAGTTCAGTTCAGAACTAACGTGGGTTGTGGCGTGTAATGAGGCAGCGGTAGACCATCAGCAAGTCCCGTGTTCTGCGAGGTAAAATCACTGTTTTTGTTAATGGAGTCTGGTGGCTTTGAAGAGAGCGGTCTAATGGCTGTCTGGTTAAACAAAAAACTGCCTTCGGACTGTCTCAAAGATGGTGTTTCATCCGAATCTTTTCTGTCCCGTTCATGGTTCATTGACGTTATGCATCCAGCTCTCCTTTTTCACTTTGGACTCAGTGAAAATCAACCAGCACCGCTGTTTTGTCGCAATGCATGATACTTTGATCTGATTAGCCTGTTTTAGATGCGATGCATTTGATTGCCATCTGGTCCAAGTCAGTTTTTTTAGCTCGCGATATCCGTAGATAAATATTTAACTCAGCAACAGATGGATGTACAAATATAGCGAATTACTTTATTTAAAACACACTAAAGTAAAACTAAAATTACTGACTTTGTGAAATACTCAAAAAAGCTGCTCAATTACAGTAACGTGAGTGCTTGTCATTCGTGACTTCCACCTCCTAATTCCCAGGTAGAGAGGAGAGTTCAGACCCGGACTCCTCTCTCACCTCCGCACAGCCGGCCGTCCCTCGGCTTGAAGTGGGTGTAAATAACAGCTTGTCCTTTTCGGAATGTGTGGGAAAGAAAATTGTCAGACACAGCCCTCCCTAATCCCATATTTGAAAGGTGTTGGGGGAGGGGGGTGTCCAAAGGTATTCAACCATCCGACAAGCACTTCTCATGGGGTGTACTGGCCCGTTACAGCTTCGGTGCAGTGTCCAGCTTTGGTTCACATTTAGATAGCAGCCGAACATCACTTGTACAGCTTAAACATAAAGTGCCTTTGCAGGAAAATACTGGCAAAAGTGTGTGCTGAATTTTTTTGTCTCAGTAGATAATTGTGTGGAAAGTCAAAGCAGTAGTATTGCTGACATACTGTATCTATGTTGGTGATGCAATCACTGGCCTTTTTATTGAGTTATATCTCTTTCTAACTTGCTGGATTCTCAACTTCTTCACCAGCCTCTACCCCTACTTTGGCTCTCTGCCATTTCAAGCGTTAGCATACCGTCAGCTCATACAAGAAGTAGCTGGCCACGGTGTTATATGGTATTCTATACACAGAATATGTGTGGGTGTTGATGAGAACCGCTGGGAATCACTGTAGCTTCTTCCAGAGTTGAAGTTTCAGCTCATTGTTTTTTCAGAGTCCGAGTTGGATTGTAAGTGGTAGCAGCAGTGCTCGAAACCTATTTTCATATTAGACTAGAGCTTTAACAGATAACTAAAGATGTAGCAGGTACAATATTGTTTATATTCGCCTGTTTATCACTTAATGTTTATTAGGAGTCTAGAAGACTATAATCTGCATCTCTTCCTGAAGAAAGTTTAATTTATTTCCCATCATTGTGTTTAGCAAGAACTATAAATGTCACCCCATGCTGCTACTTTCCTTTAGCTTTTTCATTCCTGCTGATATAAAAAGCCAACTACAAAGATGCACACCACGAGATCTCTTTCAGATGATAATTTAATACAAGATTATTTAAGGTGCCTCTTAGAAACCTCCGGAAAAGAATGGTTCACAAAAAAAGAAATGGCAAAATGCTCTCAGCTTGATACGCTTGAACTTCTCTATCTGCAGGAAGGAAGGCCATACAAGAACCAATAGTGGTTCAATAATGTCTGTCTGCCCATCACTAAGGTCACTGTTAAATTAAAGTATGCTCCTGTAATTGCAGCTTGAATTGAGTCCCATTGAGGAGGTTTGGTGGTTATTACATTTTAAGCACTTAAGAATGAAATACTCTTCTTTCCTTTGACAAGATTAATAAAAAAAAAAAGAAGGACATTTTAAAAATCCAATATTGAGCGTGACTGGCTGCTTCATGCGCTGGACCGGACACTTACTGCCAGGAAATTGCAAATCAAAGTAAACAACAAATGGTAGGACAGCTTGGTTTGTGTGGTGCCACTTAACAGACCGCTCCAGTAAAGTGCACTGTACATGCGTCTTGTACTCTGCTGTGATACGAGTTTAATAAGTGTAATTGATATAGCACTATAACTTTTATTAAACGTTTAAGAGAGCCAAAGTTGTCTATTCTCTCTTTAAGTCCTTTTAGCAAATGTACAAATCTATAACCAGCGTGGAATGCAATTTTTTTAAGGATGCATTTGTGTGATTTTTGCCACTTTCATGCCGTCAAAAACGGCTTAATTGGACACGCTTAAAAATAATCCTCAGCTAACCAATTGAGTGTATTCGATTTTTCCATTTCAATAAGAGTTTCATACCAGACTTGCCGAAATAAGTCTTAATTCGTTCTAAATAAATCTCCCAAGTAGCACTTTTCCAGCCACTATTAAAAAAGCTCCTCTGCAACTCTGGAACCTGAAAAAGGACGGACCAGTTTGCAATCTTGAGTCCACTTATTTTGTCTCTATCTATCACCTCCATGAATCTGCCTCAGACTGCAATGTACAGTAACACTGAGACAGCCCTAATGAAAGTAACAAACGACCTGCTATTCTGACCAGGGCTCTGCATTCGTCCTTGTTTTCTTTGACTCAGGTGCAGCCTGGGATGCTGTTGTAGCTCTTTGGCATCTGTTCTCCTGTCCTAAGCTTGCTTTGCTGATACCCGTGTTCAGATTGGAATCAGAACTTTATCAGCAACATTTCTAGTTCAATTCTGTTCGGTAAGATATGATATTTCCCTTGTAGTTACATAGGCTGTATGATCACAGTACTCTTTTTAAATTCAAGGAAGATTGACTGATCAGCCATTCCCAAACTTGCCGCAGCCCAATTTGAAATCAAAAAAATATTGTTGGACCCACCTGAAACTTAATCATACAACCCTTATCAACACTTGAGACCAACATCAGGGACTTTAAGCAGTGACGGTTGAAGGGACAGCTATGGCATTAAAATAAAGTTCCATTTTCTGTTTTAGTGTAGTGTAGTTTCCATAGTGAGTACAACGTCATAGTGTAAGCAGTAATTATACGTTCTTTATCGTATTTGACACTATCATTTCGTTTATATTCGAATCAACCTTTAGTTGTTGCATGGATTATTAGTATATTTGTTAGAGATACCCGCTAATTTGACCATTTTTCCTGTTGTTACACACGTCATCCGTTGCCAGATCAAATCATTGCTTAGTGACTTTAGATTTCTACCACTACGGCAACCCATTGGAATGTTTCACGGGCGCTGTAGCCGTCCCTCAGCCGTCACTGCTTAAAGTCCCTAATAGGTATTTCCTTATGTATTTTTACTTTATAAACCAGGATATCCTTTGTCAAAGTGGGCCGATGGCAATGCAGTGCAATCTCCTCAAAAATGTCCCATGTTGTCCAGGTGGTTCCCTGTTGGTGAATGTGTATCCACACCGATGTCCCCTGTTAGATAGGTAAACAAGTTCACACACACGCAAGTCCTCCACAAAGACTCGGCCCTAATATCTACACGTACCAGAAAACACAAACATAATCCAGCCACTCTTCACTGTCTTTCTGTAAATGCACATATCGATCATGGACTTTCAGGATTACTCATGCCTGCTTTGGAAAGAAAGGGGAAAAAAAACAGCTCGGGGAACAAAAAGCCTTTGACAAAAGGAACCCCTCTATGTGGACAAGCTTCCCACCAATGTTGAGGAACCAGACACTGTCTCAGTACTTAAGCCCAGACTCCATTTATTCAGCGCAGCATACTACCCACCTTCACTCCCACCTTGTCAGCCAGTCTCTTTTATCTACTGCCATGCTGTGTAGCTTTCACTTCCCTCTACAGATGGCCCCAGTACTGCACAGTGCAGTGCGCGCATACAGTTTCCATGGTTATATGCACAGTCACTTGCTCTGGCCCAATTTGTTGCAGCTTGTTATACATTTGTCTTTTTTTTTTCTGCATGTCTGACTGTCATATTTCTTACAGGACAGACATGAATCACACTTTAGTGTTGAGGAAATGAGGAATGGATTATACTGGACACATGTAGCTTAGCATCCAATACATTTAGCAAATTAAAGTGATGACTGTTAACATCTGTGTCTTAAAATCCAGGGATGAGACAGAGATAAAAAAAATAATAATAATAATATAATTAAAGGCAAAGTTAAAGAGGATAACTTACTTATTTAACTTATTTTTGATGTATGTGATGTTGAAAGTGAAAGGTTAAAGGCTAGGAACCATTTGTCGGCCCTCCGAATGGCTCGATTCATAATTTTAGGATCACTGAAACATGGCTTAAGTAAAAATACATTATCAAATGTATCCCACACTTTGAGAGGTGTCTCTGTCAAAACAGAAAAAGAAACATCACCAACACATAAGGTGTTCAAGACAATAAAACTGACAGTAGTTATTTCTAATGTGAAAGGCTGTTTGTGAGACGAGATGATGAGGCAGGAATGAGCGAAACGAAAGAGAATAAAGTAGAAAAATCTGCTTTTGCTGTTTGTCACGGGGTGAGGTGACTTCACAGTCCAATTAAGGCAGTGCGGTTCTTTTCAAAAAATCAGCTCCAGTGACAAGCGCTAAGCAACATGTCAGGCAAGTGATGCAGTGTGATTTTAATACTGTGTGTATTTGCCACCAGTGTGAAATTAACAACTTTATAAAGAACTAATTAAAAATGTATGGACTTAAATATATATATATATATATACATACATATATATATATATACATACTGGAAAAGCTAAATTTAAAGGGGGGGTATTATGCTAATTTCAAGCTTCATATTTCAGCCTGTGATACCTGTGGAGTTGCTTAGCATAATTTATAGTTCAAAAATCATAATTTTTTTCACACTGCCTCATACAGCCTCTGCCTGAACGACCCAGTCAGCCATGTCCCTTTAAGAAACCCCGCCCTTACAAGCGCGCTTTCTTCTGATTGGCCAGGTCTCCGAAACCTGCTGAGGAAAAAACTGTGTGAAACCTGGCGTTCACAGCAGCCTGCAGACTGAGACTTTTTTAGTAGGGGATTACTCCACCATACTTTAAGCTACGGATTTGAAACTTCATCCTTGTTTAGTCTGGACATCCAAAATTGTAAAATTATATATATGTTTCAAAATGTAAAAACTGCATAATAACCCCCCTTTAAAGTAAAATGTTAATATCTTGTGAAATCTTGGTAAAAAAAAAAGGCATTTTTAAAGGCCGTTTTTTATGCTCTATGTAGTTGCTGACATTAGTCTCGAAGATGGAGAATGTGCTGTTTCTGTGTATGTCTATGAGTGTGCAATCTTGCCCCCCTTAGCAACACTAACTATCACCAGTTGCTCCTGGTGTTCACTGTTAGGGCTGGTTAGTTATGGTTCGGTCAATGGTTACCACAGGCCACTGACATTCCCTGTAGACTTCTGCTTGGATGGGTGTATGATTTGCTTATCACATCTTATATAAGCAATGATTCTGCCTCCTTATAACTCTCTCTCGCTAAGGAGTTTCAGTAATGAGGTCAGTTGTTTGTGTTGAGACAGCAGAAGAATGCCACAGGTCAAGGTGTGCGTTTTTTCCAGATATTTCTTCAAGTAGGTTCTTTAGTAAAATTCCTGGAGTTAATTTTTAATTATGCTCAAACACTTCTGCAGGTATACGTTATATGAACTGATTAATTATTTCTTTCATCAGTCTTTTACAGAGGGGGAGGCATTAACATTGGTACAGGGGGCTGGACACAAGAACACCCACAACTAATGCAATCTAATGCAACAGCAGTGAAATAAATACCACCTTTACGGAGCCTACAATGTTCAAAGGTTATAACGCTGAGCGTCAAATCACATGGCTGTTCTTTTGATGTTGTTGTAGAGCCTCATTAAAGTTAAGGAAATGCTTTACGATAGAATGCAATAACCACAAATATATTGAACATATAATGATGACATACAAACAGTAACAGTACAACTATGTATACCCATCAAACACAGGGAGATATTTGGAGTTATGTTTGTCTTAAGTTCAATGTAACTTCTATTTGAACTCTGTTTTGGTCACCACCCACTTCTGAGGGAATGTGGCTCAGATGAGAGATCAGGAAGTAAACAAAAGAAGTAAAGGGGTTGTATATAAAACCAAACCAATTAGTTATAAGTTGCTAAAATGTTCTCTAGAGGTTCTGAGAATGGAATTTTCAGGTTATATTTCTTTGTCAGTTCATTGTGACAAACTCTTAATTATTAAGGACAGTTTTCATAGTCTAATAAACAATGTACATTGTTTTCATTTGCATTGTCTGATCTTGTTTGCATATATAGTAGGATCTTCGTTTAAGCAATATCACATGAAGGGGAGTGATGTTGTACTGCATATCATCACAGCCGTGCTGATATACAGTATAACATCACAATCTCGAGTGTGATATTGCTTTTATACAACAGTTATAAGCGACAAATGGTTTTAAAAAGTAACAAACAGATTATTATTTTTTGCTCCACCACTCAACCAGTTCTGCAACTTACCTGAAACTGGACTGTTGTTGCCAAGCAACCCAAACATTCTGCTGCACTCTGTGTCTACAGGTTACCACAGAACAGCTGTTTTTTTTATCGTATACATGTATCGGTATCTTTTTATTTATGATGCAACCAGTGACATACACAGTCTGCTGTAATGTTAAGTAACAGTATTCAGAACACCTGGCTGAGGTGGAGTATTACACACAGTGAAAAGTCCCAGTGATGTTATACTCTACATCAGCACTCATGAAATGCCTCTTATCCAATCAGATAACTTGGCTTACTTATAGAGTTGATATCCCACACTCACCTGGCCTGCTGCACATATCAACCAGCATAGATTGGACCACAGTATCAACAAGATGAGCTCTATGTGCATAGCAAATGACTATACATCAATACAGCTTATGCTAATGTATGCTACAAGCTAATCCGATCATCAGAGGTTCGATCATCATTTAGGAGCTTTTAAATGTCGATATCCAAGTAAGTCTAATGTGTCATCTGGCTAATTCTAGTTTATTCTTGCATTGCCAATGTTGCACATGCAATTGTTACATGGATGTAATAAACTGTGACAATATAACTTCCTGTGTGCCTAAAAAAGAATATGTAGGTCTAACCTCATATGGAAGCGCAACTAGATGATGATATACAGTGTTATTTAAGCACCACCATGCGTTTCCTCCCTCATGACTCAAACAAACCATCAATACTAATGATGGACTACTTCAAATGTTAGATTATGAGCGCATTATTGGTGTTGATTAACTTTCTTAAAGCCTGTAAACTTTCATCACCGTGAAGTGTTCCCGCAGTAGCACTTCACCTGACTCGAAGGCAGATTGTAATCGTTCTGCCGTCAGAGAGGTACTGATGATAGCAATCAGGGAGAGTGGCAAGACTGTGGATCAGTTTCTGGACCTCATCTGAGAAAGGAGAAGGGAGATAGATAATTTAAACCAAAGTCAGAAAGGTCAGCACAGGAAGTGGAGGGGGAATTGAGGACAGGGCCGGTGAGTAGTTAAAGCGAAAGAGCTTCGAATACTGTCTAACTTCCCGTCAAGAAATGGTGACAGAACCCTCGGAGGACGGAGAGTGGGGAGCATGAGAGGATTGGGGTAAGGGGAGATATACAGAGAATTATTTGCTGAGGTTAGAAGCACAGGATTGGAATTAGACGAGGAGGGGTGGTGGTAGCAGCTGAAATAAATGTCGATAAGAAGGCAAGGAGCGAGTGGAAGTGAGAGAGGTCATCAGACAAGCCAGATTCGAGGCACTTTCTTCCAGCGACCTGAACTCGTGTTCACTCAATTTGCAAGGCTTCAGACAGCAAAGAGGCAGGCGGATTGACAGGGAAGTCTGGAAGAAAGTGAACAGAGAAGGTCAAAGGAGGTGGTGGGGCAGATAGGCTGTATGGATTTAGCCGAGTCGGTTCACAGAGGTGTCAAGTGGAGAGGAAGTGAGAGTAGGATGGACAAGAGTAAAGAAGGATGCTAGGTGGTGATAGTGTGAAGCATGAGATATATTGAACCTAAGCATCTCGGGAGTTAAATGGAGCAAAAAATAGGCCCTATATTGAATGTTACGATGCTGTGAAAGAGTCTGACAGAACAGTTTAGAGGAAAAATAAAATTTGCTACACCATCTTAATAGAAATCTATATCAGCCATCCATTTACCACTGCAGAAAGTCTACTAGAAAAGAGGAGTATTGATAAGACCGCAGAAAGGGGGGGGGGGCAGCAAGCAATTTAAGGATTCATATGTTATTTCTATACTCAAGCACAGCTCAATCAATGTTTGAGTTTCAAAGGCTTTTTCTCATCCAGCCTTATTTGCAGTGCTGCCGTGTTCCACGACTTCCTGTGCAGAGTACGCCATGAGATACTCGAGCAAGAAATATGCCTCTGAAAGAAGACTCCAAGTAATGATAGCACCACAGAGATAAATATATGTTTACTTCTTCTTCTTATCAGATCACGGTGCTGTTATGAACAAGATTTTGGTCCTTTGGAGGCAAATTAAACTCAAATGACTGATTTTATGTCCTTGTTTGCATTTAGAATCCGCCTTCCTTCATCCACTCGCTCCATCAGCATTCCTATTGTACACACCCGTGCAGTTTTTATTTATAACATGTGTATAATGCATACCGAACATATGTCTCAATCAGATGTTACCCTCTTAGTTTGAGCTGTTCCAAATGCATAAGACTCATATCAAAGCTCTCGAGCATCTGCTGCGTCTCGAACCGACCCATGACAGCACGGTTTCCAAGTCAGCCGTCACTCAACATGATGGAAACGCTTGTTACATAAGACCCTTCCTGCTGAACTATGTTGCAAGGACACCATGGGATTTGGTCGCATAAATATATGAATGGCTTCAACCCATGAATTACTTGGAAGTCCTTTTAAAACGAAATTCCATCTTATCAAAAAGTTTTTTCATTTCCAGCTTCTGTTAGTGCATACTGTCAAACCCAAACCCTGATGTCACTACTGCCTGCTTGGAATAATTACTTGATTGTCCATTATCCTACTCGCTGACAGAACTGAAATGCATTTGCATACCCCTCTAAAAAACACAACATCTGTAGCTGTGATGATACTTGGCTAACAAGTCCCCAGACGCGAAACAGTATGTACCTGCTGATGGTGTGTAATTATCCCTGAGTAATAACCTTGTGTCAGTCCTTACACAACAGTTGTTGTGTTTCCTGTAAGGATTATGTTCTAGTACATATTGTTTGGATTAAAAGGGCACTCAACCACTTTTACACATTAGCTTCAATTAAGTCGTACTCAGCCTGTGAAAACAGTTTGATAATGTCTCCTTTGCTCAAAATGGAGCCTAAGTTGGTATGAAAAAATGATGTCATCAGGATCATGGCTTGTACTTGAGCCAACAACCTTTTCAACAGAAAGCCAGTACAAGGCAGGAAGGGTCACATGACAGTCATTTTTCTATGATGTCATGCTAAGGGTTGGGAAGCTAAAACGCTATATGACAACGTCATAGCGTTGTGTTCTAGGATGTTACACATAAAAATGGGGAAGTGAACAAAAAGTTGTCATGTTGCCGGTTCTCAATTGATGGTCATCTGGTAGAACATCAGGCCATATTTCAGTGTGAAACATCTGGGCGTAACGTCAGAGGAAAATGGCCGCTGCGTGAATATGCTCACATTTAGGATATGTGACACCGATCTTTTTTGGAGCTTGATCCACAGCCTAACTGTTGAGATATTTTGTCCACTGCTGTTTCTGTCTTGATCTGTCCTTTGTATGTGATACTCTTACATAGCTCTCTCCTACAGCCATATAAGCAGTAAATATATGTTGACATTTATATAGGAAAGCCTGAGGGTTAGCATGGGACCATTCAATGAGATAAACCTGAAGTGAGGTGTCCTCAAGCGAGGCTTGACCCCTGCGGCAGGAGAGTAAATCAGAAATTTGCCTTCCTATATGGCGATCAATAATTATCACAGCACTATTTCACAGATGATATGTTTGATAGGTGGTGGTAACTGAACCCTCGCAGGAATATGATTTAAAAACAAAGGGTCTTTTTAGTTAGCAGTGTTGTTTTATACTGCTGGTCCTGTGTACCGTATATAACTGGTTTTACTCCAAAGGGAACAGATTACTGAAATCTAATGGGAAAATCACATATCCTTTGGCATGCGGTGTAATTGCAGGAAGTTACATGCATCCAAATGTGAAAGGTTAGATATAACAGAAAAGGCAATTAGCTTTCTTCAGCCATTTTTCAAAAATCCCCCTGAGACACGGTAAACAAACAGAAAGGCCAACTATTTTTTCCCGCACCAAGCTCTCGGTACATGCATATTTAAGGCTCAAGTGGAAAGCAAACAGTACACTGAGCTCACAGTCTCAGAAGACCATAAAAGACCCCCAAATTGTTCACTTTACATTTGTTGCTCTCTGTGGTGGAATGCTTTCTTATTGTCATCCTCACAAAGAATCCATAAAAGGACTCGGAGTTTATGGAGGGAATATAAAAAAATGTAGAAATCCTATTTGTTAGTCTTCCAGCCTCATGCGGCTCTTGTTTGCTGCTAACAGTCTTTACAGTGATGCACTGGGTTTATAGTTACTTTATCACCCTCCATTAGCACCAGTGTCCTGCATTACAGCCATGTCACTGACGGATCAATACGGTGCAGGGGATTTGGAATTGGCCGTGGAGAGCTCCTTGATTCTTCCTATAAAATTTGTGTGATGTGGAGAGGTTGACACTGTAAACTGTGGCTGCCCTAAAACCACTGAATAATATTTCACACCATAAAATGAGCCACCAAACCAGCCTCAATAGCCCACCTGCAGACCCTCACAATAGATACTGTAAAAACAGATTTGAATACTGGTGTATTTCTTTTCCAGTTGACTGCCATTAAGGCAGCTGTTAGACTTGCCATTCATTTGTGATTTTGGATAACTGATTCTGTACAGATATTGAGCTTTAAATTGTACATAATGTCTGCAGTTGTTCTGAGACAATTGATTGTGAAAAGCTGGCCACATTTCAAGGTTAAACATCTGCTATTGTCAGAGACAATAACTAATGTTAGCATTCAACCACTTTCTAGCTAGCATTACTGTTAGCTAGGTAGTGGCAGAATACTTACATTACCATAGTGTTACAGTTGCAATAGGAAAGGCACAAATTCCTAGCTAATGCTAATGCTTATGTTAGCTAGGTAGCAGTTGAATGCTAATATTAACAGTTGTCTGACCCGAAGCCTATCACATGTTATTTTAACTTGAAATATGGTCCAATTTTCCCTCTAGGTTTTTACTGTTCAACCACTACTCAACCACTTAGCTGACAATTTCATCAGCTAGGAATCTTTCATAGATGGGATTGTGTGTAAATTCCTAGCTTATGGTAAAGTAAGCTAGGTAGTGGTTGAAAGCTAGCATTAACAGATGTCTGAGAGTAGCTTTTGGGTTAACAAACATGTTGTTTTAACTTGAAATACGGCCTGATATCCCCACAGATTTTCACTGTTCCACCACTACTCAACCACTTACTAGCTGACATTTTCATTAGCGAGGAATGCATAGATGTGATCTTGTGTCTATTGAAAATTCCTAGATTGTGAAGCTAGGTAGTGGTTGAAAGCTACCATTAACAGATGTCTGAGTAGCTTATGGGCTATCAAATATGTCGTTTTAACTTTAGATTTAATATATCCCTGCAGATTTTTACTGTTCAAGCACTACTGCTAGCTAACATTTTCGTTAGCTTGGAATTTGTTACAGCTGTGATTGTGTGTCTATTGTAATTTACTGGCTTATGGAAAGTAAGCTAGGTAGTCTTTGAAAGCTAACATTAACAGATGTCTGAGGGTAGCTTAGGGGCTATCACATATGTTGTTTTCAATTGAAATATTGCCCAGTATCCCTACAGATTTTTACTGTTCAAGCACCATCGCTAGCTATCATTTTTGTTAGCTAGGAATTTGTTTAAGATTGATTGTGTGCCCATTCATCTTGTTTTCCTCTCACCACCCCACTCAACCCCCACCCTCTAAGCACTGACATGTTAAGCCAAGGCAGTATACTTGAATAAAAACTAAAAAAACAGACACAAACAAAACACAGTCTTCCAAGCTGCCCCCGTTACCCAGGAATCCCCTCAAAATTACAAGACATAAACCATCCGCATTAAGACACAAAGGAATTACATAAATATGCTAGTTTCCTCCACCGTCCATGATGATATTCACAGAAACAGCCAAGAGTATACATAGAAAAAAAAAAACACAATATCACGGCATATATATCATTCTTGCTTGTGTATTGTTCCTGCGTTGGAGCAAACAGTACAGAATTCTAAACACAACGCCAGCTTGCCAACATTCATTTCTGGTATTGACAGTGCAGTAAAACTGCAAGCAAAATCAGATTTTTATGCGTCCATATATCAACGAGCGTATCCTAGCGTGACTCTGAGAGAAAAGCCATATTGAAAAGAACCGCAGGCTAACCACAGCCTTGTGAAAACACTTCCAGTCATCCTAATTATTCTCATCCTTTGTGAGGTTATTCAGCAGGGTTTTCTTCTCTGTGCTTGAAAGTCTGGGATTGAGGTTAGGCACAGCTAAGTCTGACCCGGGTCAAACTTATTGAAAATTCAGCACCAGTTTGCTTAAGAAAGACATATCACAGGCCAGATTTCTCTCCTGTCAGAATCAGGGGCACAGTAGGGGTTGTCATTTCATTGAATTTAGGACAGGAAGGGAGATACTCATCTTAATCTCCTCCAAGGAAGTATTAAAGTAGAGCCAAGTTTCCAGCTGCATTGAAAATTGACCCAAAAATCTATGGCACCAAAGTCACATTTGTGACAGGATCCCTTTGTAGTACAACCGAGCGGAATTACCCGGTGACACATCGCTGCAACAATGCTGCCCTGCTTATTTCCCGTGACTGGTAATGACGGGACTTAGACACCAAAGTTGTGCTTGAGGGTGATCTTCAAAAACAAAAAAACTTGAATCTGCTGGAGAAAATACTCATCAAGGGAATATCTCCTCTCAAAACGCCCTTGCCAGAGTTCATCCTCCATTGTTATGTAATCTGGCAGGAGCCGTCCTCCTGGAACCCACTTATCCTTGTCCTATAGTCTGCCTCTCTGAGCCTCAGCCTGGGAATGAGACTGACAAGACACTCTGCTGTTAATGTAGCATGGAGTGCAGACTGCAGCTGGGAGTGCTATTCTCAGGCAAAGGAGTCCTCTTAAGTGTATGTCACCGACAAGATTTGTTGAGTATTTCAGTGAGCTATCCCATTGCTTAGTCGAGCAAAATAGAGTATCATCAGGATATAGGCTAATTGTGGCAGTGCAGTCATTCATCCACATTAATTCAATGACATTTGATTGTGCTGTTTGTTCAATGTGTAGTATACATAAAAAAAGCACAGTCTAGACTTTCATTTCGTGGATGTACTCTGTAAATTACATTTTAACGTCTAACCAGAAGCCACCTCTGCTTGACCACCGTCTGGATTTTATGAAACATCTCGTCTCTGAAATTGTCCCTCCTTGATTTTTTCTTTTCCCCATGACCCACTTTTTTCGCTGGAACCAGAGTTGCTAGACTTTCAAACCCAGACAAGGAAATAGCACCTTTTACCCTTTAGCTGACAGCTTGTTGGCCTTCACTGTAACCACCAAAACATGTTTCTGGACTATGTGGTGTGAAGCAGACGGCCATCATTGCACTTTCCAACCACGTTTTAATGCATGAGACAGGATGCACGCCGCTGAGTACAGGTTTATTAACATTTTATTTTGATTTAAAGGTGTTGCAAGATTTAGTATTAAGAAATACTTGCCATACTACTGCTTCTTTTCTTCTTCTCCTGCTTTAATAGCAATTTGTTGGTTTTTACAGCCAGCTAGCATCACCAGTTGTTGGTATGTGGAGTTGTAAGAAACTGGGGTACTTCATAAAGCTCCTTTTATTTAATAGACATAGAGGTAAAAAGCTCTTTTTATGACCTAGAACAAAAGTTAATGTGGCATGCAAGTCTATCAACCAATGAGACATCTCCAACCAGAGTAAGAGTTTCTTAAAAACATTTAAAGCTCCTGTGAGGAGTTTTTTCACTGGTTATGAAACAGACTGAAATGAATTCCGATGACTTAATATGAGCTGCAAAAGCAAACCAGACCATCAGCGACAAGATTGATTATTTCTATATAGTTATTTTTAATGTCTGAAACTGTAGGCTTGGGGGCAGGTGTCAGAAGAAAGATTTACAAAAAGACTATTTGACGTTCAACTGTAAAGATAAGTGACTCAACAAAAGGGTTAGACTTTGTGACATCACACAGTGCAGCCTCAGCTTTAGAGAAATGGCCAATCAGAAGTAAGTGGGCCTGTAGGGGCGAGGTTTCTTAAAGGGGCTTTAAGACTAATTTCTGCAACTATATAGAGCATAAAAAACAGCCCTTAAAAATGCCTTTATTACCAAGATTTAACAAGATATTAACATTTTACTTTAAAGAGGGGGTATTATGCAGTTTCACATTTTGAATCATAAATATCATTTTACAATGTTGGATGTCCAGACTAAACGTGGGTGAAGTTTCAAATCTGTAGGTTAATGTATGGTGGAGTAATCCCATGCTAAGAAAGTCTCAGTCTGCGGGGTGTTGTGAATGCCAGATTTCACACAGTGGTTTCTTAAGGGACATGGCTGACTGAGTTGTTTCAGGCAGAGGCTGTATGAGGGCCTGCACAGAGCACCAGTGTGAGAAAATGCTGAGTTTTTTTAAACTGTAAATTATGCTAAGCTACTCCACAGGTATCACAGTGAAATATGAAGCTTGAAATTAGCATAATGCCCCCCCTTTAACGTGTTGCAAGCAGGAAAAATGGGCAAGAGTAAAGGATGTGAGCGACTTCAACAAGGGCCAAATTGTTCTGCAGTGTTACCTCAGTACCTACCAAAAGCGGTCCAAGGTAGGAAAACCGGTGAAGTGGTGACAGGGTCATGGGCGGCCAAGGCTCATTGATCGATTGAAGGCTCGCGTGGGGAGCAAGGTTGGCCCATGTGGTCCAATTCCAACAGAAGAGCTACTGTAGGTGTTTTTGCTGTTTTGGCTGCAAAAGGGGAACTTACACAGTATTAGGCAAGTGGACGTAATGTTATGGCTGATTGGTGTATTTGTCTGTTTGTTAAAAAACTATTTTTTGTTTGTTAAAAAACTATTTTTTTATTTATATCTTTACATGTTCTCTCTTTGTTTGTTGAAGCGTCATAGTTGCTAGCAGAGGATTGAACCAAATGCGGTACAAGTAGGGGCGGGGGAAGGGTTGTTAGTTACAAGACTTTAAACATATCCACATAATATAAACTATACTACTAAAAAAAGATAAGTCATTTTTTTCCAACATTGTGCAGCCCTTTTGTAAATCTACTCTATTCATCAGTCATATACATCCCACGATGCATTCACAGCGCCGCCTCTGCAGTCTTCAAAAACGAGCGCCACGTTATCTGTGTGTTGGTTGTCCATGATTCTTTGAGTTGATAGAAGACATCCAAAGTGTGGAGCACAACATATTATAAAGACAGATGAACAGCCATATTAGTCACCCGTCTCCTCCTGCTTGCGTAAAAGGTTTAACCAGCTTTCTGCACCCTATGGGCAAACCTTGAACTGATCATTGAAAGTCTTTCAACATTTTAACTCACAGAATGCATCATATTGTGTAAGCAAGCAATACAACTATGTAGAAGTTTCTGGAGGAAAGACACTTCTAAAGCGATCAGCGGTGCAATGGTTAAATGGAGTCAACACCAGAATGAATAGACTCAATTATGGCAGCAGAAGAAACTTGAATATGTCATGACTGAACCATTACTGCAGTGAGACGGATGAGTAAAGCGTCGCCCTGACATGATGATTGCAGTTTAGGAGTCACTTTAAGAGTAATTTTCTCATCTATTTATTTTCTGGATGGCTTTTTAAATTTTTAAGGGCTGAATTTGTCTTAATGGCAGATTGATAGAGCCGTCATTAGTGCTTTAACATTAATACGATTATTTATATTGTATCAGAGTGAAATAGTGATAGTTTTAAAGCTCCTGTGAGGAGTTTATTTTCTGGTTACAAAACAGACCGAAATTAATTCTGATGACTTTATATGACCTACAAAAGATAACCAGACCATCAGCGACAACATTGATTATTTCTAGTTATTTTTAGTGCCCTGAAACTGCTGGCTGGGGGGGTAGGTGTCAGACCGAAGCGATTAACTGCACGCTGCCTTTGTTTACATTTTCCAGGGCAGATACTTAAAGTGAGTGATACATATGACTGTTAAAGAAAGCAGGGTGAGATTTCCTGTTAAAGACTACCACTTAAGCGTGTACAGGGCAAAATTAGCTCTGACATCAGAGGTACGGCTTTGTCCACAGGGAGTGCCAAAATCAACACAAACCAAAAGTTCCTCACATTGCACTTGTAAAATAGTGGGGACTTGCAGAAGGACCTACTCATGTAAAACAGTTTACTTATGTGCTATAGCTACGTCTCCTCTCGCCGTTAATCTGGAACAGATCAGCTGCGGGACACATTTTGGTCAACAGAGCTGTCAATCATCCTTTTTACAGCATCAAATAAATAATTAAAACTAAAAATGAACACTTGCTATAATGACAGAAAATGTTACGCGGCTACACTAAAGCATCTCGTTTTCCATAGTTAGCTAAGGTTAGCAAGCCCGTAACCAAGTGCCTCTCCCTATGTGTTGCATAAGACTTGGACGTCATACCTACGCTTCCATGGTTGAGTGAGTGAGTGACGTCCACGGTTGTCTCCGGTTGTAACTCTTGATTTTCCTCGCTGACGGTCGCTTTCCTTTTGAGACTGTTTGCCTTCATCTGAGCGTCGAATTTGTTTCTTTTTCTTTGGATTTTCACTTATTGTTGAAGTTGTATCTGTAGTCATCGATCTATTCTTTGTTTGTTCAGCCATAGTAGATTACTGTTTACTCGCAACACTTGCAGAGACCGGAAAAGCAGCCGCTTAGCTCCGCCTACCCTCTCTGGCAGACCAACCACTGCTGGGTCAGTCTCACTAACTGGGCGCGCTTGTGATATTTTCCACGACTGTTGCCACAGACACCCAGTCCGAAATAATACTATATACTGCAAATGCAAAGGCTTTCATCAGTGGGCCATAGGCTCAATCACCATTGTGTTACCTCATTCGGTGATGGATAGTGACTTAACAGACATTTATTCAAAGGAAAATCCTTTATGGGGGTTATTAGCATTTGACTCACCGCCAGGCCCTCCGTTAGCATTCCCCGCGACCAGCTCACACGGCCAGTCAGTTCTGCCTCCTACCTACCTAAACCACACCTATATAGAAGATATCATCCACTACAGCTCATCATAACAGAAACCATGTTTGAGAGAAATGTATTTAACATGTATTTAGATTTTATAGTTTGACTCATGTCCCATCTGCTAACATGGAGGAGGCGGGCTTTATGACCTATACTGCAGCCAGTCAGCAGGGGGCAATAGCGATTTGGTTGGTTTGAGTAAGTTTACTTACGCGCTATTTTAAATTAGCTGTGTATATTTATTACCAGTTTCACGCGTCACTTTCATGCAGCAGTGTCCATAATTATCACCCCGAGCAGCTAACACGGTCGCGTGTATCTGTATCGTTCTCAATCTAGCCTTTAGAAGTATTTAGCCGTGTACTCTTACATCAGCCTGGTTCACTTAAAAGCCCTTCATCCCCTGAAATATGCGCACAAAACTGAAATGCACACACCAGTTGCATCCATGAAACACATTCATATATATGCAAAGCCGACCAAGTGTTTATGTATTTTACATATAAAAGGTTCAGTGATTTATCAGGGCTGACTGTTGTTGCAAAATCAAAGCCAGACAAATGTCACTGAGTGTTCACTTGTTATGAATATTTCAACTGATACAAAATGGAATATTGGGTTGAAATTAGATTTTAGAGCGCGACTCCGGTCAGATGGAATTACTTTCCATTACTGTCTGGACAAGACAACAACAGAGCACACAATGTTACAGGCAGGAATTTAATCATCTTCTGTAGACAGAGGAAAAATGCTTTGCAACAATGCTGCCTTCTTGGGATAATTACAGCACTACAAAATAAAGAGTCTATTTTGTAAAATATAAAAAATATGAGGAAAATAAAGGTGCAGCAGTTAGACTGTATTGAAAAAGTACTGGTATGTTGTCATTAGCAGTGTCGTGTTAAGATTCTGTGAGCATTTTGAACTCCCGCTAACAATATTTTATGTTTTGTATGACGAAAATGCTAAGCTAAATGCTAAGTCACATGTAAGTCATTTTTACCCTTTATAGTTTTAGTCTAGTTTTAGTCGACGACAACTCAAAACATTTTAGTCCAGTTTTAGTCAATAAAAAGTCACATTTTAGTCAAAACGTTTCTCTCTTCAGCCTAATACAGGTTCAATCTGTTGTAAAGAGCCATTGGTTCATTCATTATTTCCTGACGATGTTCTCCACAGGCAACACAGATCATCAGCTGAGGTTCTATAGAAACTTCAGTAACGTAACATTACGCACATAAAGCCACAGAGCGAAGTGGTGCAGTCACAGTATCACATACTGCACATTCCTCTCCTGCCTTATTTGCTGTGAACCGTATACAATTTTTATATTGTATTTTATTTGTTTATTTAACAGGGACAATGCACAACTTCTTAGCTGTACCAGAGTTAGCTATAAGCTAATTTGCATCTGTAGTCCCTGGGCAGGAAACATTTTAACACTTCGCTTCTCATTCTCATTCTCGGCAGGCGATTATCATTAAATGACGACTATGGGCAGAGCCCAAAGAGCTGTGGTCCTGCCCCAGATTGTAGGGCAAACACATAATGAGAATACCACAAACAAGGGCCAAAACGGACAGAGACAACATCAGTTTGCAACAGCACGTTCAGTGCTCAGATTTCCCGACTTTCTCGAAGGCATTAGAAATGATCATTCTGACCTCCGTTCAACAAACGAGCATTTTAAAAGTAGTTTTCTTCTCCTCTTGAGGACAGACCTGACAAAGCTGTGTTTTAAATTTTTACAAATCAATCATAATGTTTAAATTTCGGAAAAGGTAAAACCCGTTAATTAAAGTAAATCACGAGAAAATGGATCATTTGTCTGTAAACAACGCAGCACGCGGAAGTCGTTTATGATAACCACGGGCTACACGCTAGGCATGCTCTGATCCTAGAGCCTTTATCATCAGACTATAGCCAATGGGATCCGAAAACAACAGTTGACATGACAACGCTGTCAATGAGCTCTATTGCGCCCCAATAACAATTGAAACTATAACTCCTTCTTCTGTTCCACTACAGTACCTTAAAATCAACTCCGCACCAAAAGCCGATGGACCAAACATGTAAAAATGTGTCCATTCTTGATTAATCAATCAATCAAATTTCAATCAAATTTTATTTGTATAGCGCCAAATCATAACCAGGGTTATCTCGAGACACTTTACAGAAAGAGCAGGTCTAGACCGACTCTTTGTTAAGTTATTTAAAGAGAGGCCCAACATGAATCCACCATGAGTAGCACTTAGCAATTCGGCACATTGGCAAGGAAAAACTTCCTTTTAACAGGCAGAAACCTCGAGCAGAACCAGACTCATGTTGAACAGCCATCTGCCTCGACTGGATGGGCCGAAAATGGGATAGAAGGAGATGCAGGACAGAGACAGACAAAGAGAGAAACAACAACATATGTTCTTGTTACCACAACAACATATGTCCTTGTGACATGAACAACAACAGACACATACTTATGGTGTAAGAGCTCTGTTGTCGCTGTCTACTTCTCTTCTTAGAGCGTGCCAAAGCTTACCTAGCTTCATTTCTCCGGTTGTGTGTGTAGATTCGAGAAGCACCCAGGTAATGTGCATCCAAACGCTGCAGATTTGATTGGCTGAGTAGCATCACGTCAGACTGATTTGCATCACATGCACTGGCCTGCAAGTTTCTTAGGTCAGTACCGTAAAGGCTAGAAATGTTGCGCCACTTAAAATTTAA
Source organism: Semicossyphus pulcher (assembly GCF_022749685.1). NCBI lineage: Eukaryota > Metazoa > Chordata > Actinopteri > Labriformes > Labridae > Semicossyphus > Semicossyphus pulcher. The sequence continues at coordinate 14,787,499 of NW_027211670.1, read as the reverse complement.
ATTCTTAGTCAATATTTAATAACTCTTAACGATTTATTGGGTATAGTTCCAAGCCGCCCGTCAGTGACCTCGGAGGGGAAGGCCCCAGATGGCAGGTCAACAAAAAGGAAGCTTTTTGGTCATTTTACTAACAAGGGGGATGGCGTCCCCCCTCATCCTCCTACAAATCGCCCACTGGGTATAGAACTCACGCTTCTCTATACGTTTGCTCTTTAAAATTCATTTCCACCGAGTTTCAATTGTGCCCTTTCAAAATAAAAACAGCGGGGGTGCACCAGACGGAGAAACACTCACACCTGAGAAGTGGTGCCCTGCAGCTCTTTATATTAGACCAATAAAGTTTGATCTGCGAGGTTCAGGGTGCAGGTGTCAAGAATGTTTCTGAGGAGCTATTCCATGAATGCTCTTAAGCGAGGTCAGGGGTTACAGTCGGTGAGAAAAATAACTACAGGCGCTATGAAACAGAACGGTATAGAATCGTGAAACAAAAGGCAGCATTTCAGCCAGGAGATTAAAAGTCTGTAAGTAGAAAAACACGATTTAAATATTTAACAACATTGCCGAAAATCCAGCCTCTTAATCCTCTTTCTATCAGTCATTACTTATCTCAATTAAAATGCAGTGAAATAAAGTTTCCAAATTGAAAAAAGTAGCTCTTCTCAGGGACTCCGGCAGGAGTTTGAGCTCCCTGTAAGAAACTCTAAACCTCCTCCGATGTGATAGGAGGCTCTCCTGAAAACGCCCTGACAATATAAGAAGATGTGAAGGGATTTATTATCATCTTAGCTTCAGGAGGCTTTCAGAAAACGAGGCTCTGGTGTAGTTTGTGGTTCGAAAATTGCCCAAAACTCCTCCTGTAAGACTCAGAAGCAGGTCCTTGGACAGAATCAGAAAGGATGAGACTAAAGCTTTTTTAGGTGTTACTCTGAACCCCATGGCTACACTTTTAGTGACGGGCTACATTGAAACGCTGCTATTAAATGAGGTAATATTATGCATGGGTTTTAAGAAGTGTGCCTTCACGTGTTTGTAGGAAAATACAGCCGTAGTGTGAGTGTAAAATGATTCAGCAGTGGTGTTTGATGGAGCTGTGAGAGCTGAGTAAAGCACTTCAGTGGGAGCTAAAAACTCAAACACACTACTCAACGCAGCCTTTTATGTAAAATAGAGCCGGGACGGCTGGAATTAGATCGGAAACAAACCTAATTTCGCAGTAAAAGGCGGCCTACCTTGACAAACAAAAATGCATCACGTGTGGAAATGTGTCCTGATTGATCGCTGGATGAAAAGAGACTTTTATTTTCTGATTTTATTCCTCATTTCATTAAATTTAAACACTCAGGACGAGAGGGGGGACGGAGATAGGAGTTAGTGTGTACATGCACAACGAATCCCTGTATGCAGAGCTTACAGGGAACATTGCCAAAACATGCAGACGCACTGCCAACAATGCTAAGAGGTGGCTTAAAAAATGCACCCGACTAGTACCCGGCCCTTACCCGTTTAAAGATGACAGCGGCCTGGCGTTTGTATCCTGTCTGGAACGATTCCTCTCACCAAGTCAAAAGGTTTTCTCTCTTTTTTTCCAGCTGAATTTGCATGGAGCCCCGACCCCCTCTGATAGCAGTTTGGGCCACAAATTAATGACACCAGCGAGTCCCCCCCCCCCCCCCCCCCGCCACCTCAAGACGCGGCGGAGGTTCAGTGACTCGTCTTTAAACATTCATGCGTTCCCGAAACAATTTTCTATGTCTAATCTGAGGACGTTAGCAGCGGCGTAAATTATTCATCAGCAGGTTTGTCTGCCAGTGGAAGGAAGGTTCAGAGAGGAGGGAAGAGATCTGTCGTGATGGGCATCAGCTCATGGACATAAACGTGCACAGAGTAGTTCGTGTGCACACAAGTCGAGCTGATCCAGATGCATGTGGAAGCCAGGATTCAGGGCTCGCATGATATCATGTGTTTTTCATGTAGGGATAGATTAATTATAAATCATAGTCATTCATGAGTTTTTTAAATAAATAATATGTTCTTTGCTGTTTGTCACAATTATTCTTCTCATGTCAATATCATTTATTCATTTCAATTTCACTATATCAGGGCCTAAAGGATCAGCCTGGCTTTATTCTGTATTTTTGCTTTTGTCAACAAATCCCCTATGAGAGGACCAAAACAAACATGTTGTTGCCACTTAAGCCCAAAGCTTCTTTCTTAAATAATACATCTCTGAAAAACGGGTATAAAAAAAGACATTGTATTTTGAAAGGATAAGTCATTATTTTGTTAAACAGGTCGGCACTGTACATGTTCCCAAACGTCACTCAAACAGGAGGAAATAGGACGTTTGCAGGGACTATTTTCAGGGGTGGATTAATACGCACGCCCTGTAAGCGGGTCTTATTTTCAACAAGTACCATCAGAAGACCAAAACAAACAATTTAGTCCCCACCTCAGTACTTTCCCTGCATGTCGTTGCCACTTGAGCCCAAGGCTTCTTTATGTAATCTCTAATCTCTAAAGCAGGTTAAAAAAAACATACTTTTATTTTGAAAATATAATTGACAATTTTCTTAAACAAGTGGCCAAACATTACCGGAGGAACAGAAGGAAATTGGACATTTGTAGGGGACTATTTTCAGTGGTGGATTAATACACAAGGCCATGTAAGCAGGTCTTATTTTTAAACAAATTCCGAAGGAATACCAAAACAAACAATTTAGTCCCAACCTCAATACTTTCCCTGCCCTGTCGTTGCCACGCAAGCCCAAGGCTTCTTAACAAAATCTTAACTCTCTAAAAGAAAAAAAGGTTATTAATACATTCTTTTATTTTCAAAAGCAAGGAGATAATATTGCATTTGTTGGGGACTACTTTCAGCAGTGGACTAATACACAAGGCCCTGGAAGCAGGTTCTTTTGTCAACATGAGAAGACCCATACACAGAATGTGACGTCTCTTAAAACAGTAGGAAATAGTTCATTTTTACGGGACTATTTTTAGCGGTGGATTAAAACACGAGGCCCTATAAGCATGTGTTTTTCTTTACACAAATCCCATGATAAGACCAAAACAAACAATTTGGTCCCATCCCTTCCGTATACTTTTCCTGACATGTCGTTGCCACTTAAGCCCAAGGCTTCATTCTGTGACCTTAATTCTTTAAAAAAAAATCAGGTCAAATATAAATAGTTTCATTCTCAAAAGATAGAAAAGATAGACGAGTAATTTCCCAGAACAGCTGGGCACTGCACATGTTTGCTAACGTCTCTCAAGCAGCAGGAAATACTGCATTTGTTGGGGACTATTTTAAGCGGTGGAGTAATTCACAAGGACTGGTTAGAAGGTCTTTTAGTAGGGTTTGTTGACAGTAAGAAAATGCTATTATATAAGTTAACATGTTTATGGTTACTTATATAACTTTAAAGTAGCAGTTTTTATTACGCCTTTTTACACATAATGTAACATTTTGTTGTTCCAGAAGGATCCTTTAACTAGTTCATGTAACGTAACTTTGGCCACTGCATTTTTAATTGCTTGATGAATTTATTTGACATATAAAATCATAACATTTAACCTTTCTACATCAAGTCAGTCAGACAATAATTGTTTCTCAGCCTCTAAATGTTGATTTGCTCCGCGCGTTGAATGCCCCTCTGGTCCCTCGCTGACACTTCGGGCACTGTGCCATGTGCGCCGAGGTGACTGAGGGCTTTGCATCCATAGCGGAGGCTGGCGAGGGGGATGTGTTTCCGTGCTGATAAGAGCTACCTGGGACACCCTCTGAACGTGGACTTGATGGAGGGGGCATTTGTGTCGCCTGCAGGATGAGATGAGCTATCTTGGGGCTTGTTTGTGTTCCCACAGCAGGACAAAATTAGCCAAATAAATCAGCGCTTCCTGAATATGGACATCACGTCAATGCTATCGCTATGTCAGGATAAAACTAAACATTTACAAGGTTTGACCCGAAGACGTGGAACAAATATTTTAGAGAGATACCACACAATCTCTCGACTCTCTCAAATGGTGTTGTACTTAATAAGGTTTCCTCTTATCTCCTTAATTTCCCTTCACATCCTCCAGCCTATATGTGCAGGGAGTCCTGATGTAGTGTTATTTTCTCTGCTTCTCGCCTTGAAAAACTTGAAACTGTATTGCATTAAAGCATATTTTACTCAATTTCAGTCCCAAAGTCATTTACAAACAATTTCCCAGGCACCTGTTCTCACAAATTACTTTCCAGGCAACATTATTTTTCTCTGCTGGTCTGTCATGGCCGTAATGCAGTCCGCTTGACTTAATCAGGTGCACAGACAATCAAGTTCAATGGGTGTTGAATATGCAACAGTGCATTTGCATAATTATTTCACAGAGTAGAATCTGTGCTGCGCCTCTGAATAGATACATGATGTGAACGATAGTGTAGCCATGCGTGGCACCTTCGCACATCAGTTCTGATAAATAGGTCAAGGATTTTTCAAGAATGGATACTGTAATTGTGTTTTGTGAAGTGTTTTCACTGTCTTGCACATAATGTCCAATTGTTAAACACAGGAAAGTCTCCTTTGTGATTTTCCAGCTTGTAAATGTCAAAATTATACAGTTTAAACTGTAGAGACGCACTCAGGTTAAATAAACAAAGGACCTTTTTGAACGGAAACCCGAACCTTTAAGAGTTGATAGGGTTAGCATGTTAATACACCTGCATAACATGGAGCAACATTGTTTGGAGTCATGCTACTTGTTACCCAGTGAATGTTAGCCCAATATCTGCTCTACTTTTTTGCTCACTTTTGGTCTCCACCGTCATGTCTTGAACTACTGAGAAAGAACACCCGTCTCTTTCGCTTGCTAGACGCTTCACTGTGTTCCTAGCTAACCGCTAACTTAGTCTGTCTGCTGCTGTCGTCTGGCAGATGGTAAATTAGCTTCACTGAGAGCAGTGACACTAAAACAAAAACACAAAGTTGCTGTCCATAAAACTAAGTTGAGTTTGTTTCTCACTATAAGCGGTGCCTTCATTGCTAACAAAAAATAACCTATAGATAGTGCAGCTTCAACAAAATGACCAGAAATTAGCCAAAAGTAGATTGTAACATGTTTGGCTAACACATTTTGCTACCTAGCATACTTAGCGATGATTCATATGCTGTCTATGTTTTCCTCGGAGGTTCATTAAACACAGGTTGAATGTTTTCTATCAGACTTGCCAAAGGTCATGTTTGGCTAACACATTATGCTACCTAGCATATGATTTTAAATGCTGCTTTGTTTGCTTTCTAGGTTCATGAAACAAACATTAGGCTACTTTTCACTGTACGCCTTTCTCTCATATTATATAACCAAAATGAAGTCCACTGGCTGTTTCTTGTTTAATTAAAGAAATTGAAAGTTACACTTGAAATATGTGGAGTTAGGATGTCAAATTTAATTCTATATATTACTTCAGTCTCTTCTCCATGTAATTAAATTCAGATGATGAATAGCACGAAGACGAACCTGCATATTATTAAAGCTTTTCATAGAGATAAAGTGAGACTCTTAGGGAGACACTTACTTGCCTATTATAAAAGAAAAGCACACCTTTATACAGAGTGCCAAGGTAAAGTAAAGTCTGTGTTTAATGAAGTCTTGTTGCTAAAGTGACATCTTTTTTTTTTTTTTCAGGGAAGTGTCAGACTAGTGTGTTTGAACTCTGCCCACCTCTTGTGTTAAGGACAGTTTGGGTGTCATCCAAATTAGCTCAAAGTATGAGCATTATTTGCTTGCATTACATTAAGCTAAGTTAACCCATAAATAATCGCCTCACTGCTTAAATGAGCTTTAATCTGCTTTCATGCCACCAATCCCATGGTTTCAAACCATGCCAGAGGGATCCACCAGTTTGCATCTATTAATCTGATCATTAGCAGCTCGGGAAACACCACATCGCTAATTTGCACAGAGCTCATTTCCATTCCCTGACATGTTATTTTGATCAAGCGCTTCACTTTTTTTTTTTACCTACCTAGCTAACCTGCTCATAATCTTTGGCATCTCTTTGATTGTGATCACATGTAATTACTGCACATTTCAAGATGGCTTTCAGCTTCTGGACAGGAATTGAATAGCAAATTATTTATTAGCACAAAAATATAAAAAGTGGTCGTTTGAAGACAGTGTTTTAGCAGGAATTAATTAGCATCGTCTACGGCTAACGCATGGAATTTAAAGGCAAAGAGATATTGAATTCCTTTGAACAGTCTGTTCAGCTAATTGTTGACTGAATTGTGTACTTGAGTCATGAAAACAAAAACAAATTGAATTATTGATTAACTTAATCATCAGCTAAAATGAGCCAATTACCTCCGACCTGTTTAATAGCCATTAATGGATACTTTTACCGTTGGATGTTTGGAGTTTCGTTGCCAAGTAGGGAATAAAACTGCACTCATGAACTGCTCCATATTTACAGCAGTGGCACAGTTAAAGAAAAATACCTGCTTTCTTTACTCAGCACGGATCTATTTTTGCTCACTGACCAATTAGGCGTTGCAACTGTTTCTCTTGGACAGTGAAGGCAGGTTTAGGTGCCTTAGGGATTTATGTATTAGCCGTGTAAACAGTGTTGCTGGCTATCTATTAGCAGCCTGGCAGTGTTGATGATGTGTACGGCGAGTGTGCGTGCGCGCGTGTGTGTGCATTGTCTGTGACTTTGTTGCATTACAGCAAGGCAGAAAGGTGAGACATGTCCATGTTATTTCTTTCAACCCCCCAATAAATAATTCAGTACAAGCTAGCATGTAACTTTTATGCAGAGAGGCATATATACGGTACATTTTAAATAAGTCAACTCGTTATTCTCTGGCTTGTTTGGTCAGTATACTTTAGCCAGTGTGTGCACACAAAGAGCAAAGCCTATACAATGTTTTGTGCCATGTTTATTTTTGTTGCTACGTGTTCCTGCATTCAAGCTAACACCACTTCTCCACTTTCTCCGTCTTCCTGACCTCTCGGCTGTAAAAACAATGATTAGAGAGACTTGTTCACACTATAAGGCTGGCTGCGAGATGAACATGTTGGAACATGTTCCGTAGGTGGGAGACGGGAATGTGTGAGTTTTCTTTTTTGTGCCTCAAATAGCGGCGCGAGCAAAGCTTTTGTGCTGCGGCTCCTGTAGGCCGTTGTGTGGTATCAGTGGAGCTCTGTGGTCGTGGTTTGTTCTTCACTTATATAAGATCACTGCTTTTATGTAGCATGGGATTTTAACAGTTAAAACATACTATCACTTTGCATTCCTTATTTTGTATAGGGTTTATAAAGTGATATCAATTGGATTATAATAAACCACTTTGTATTTTGCACTTTCCGTTTGACCTCGAAGCCGCGCAGACCTTTATAGGAAAGAAGAATATTGCTGCATGTTTATGTGAGGCCATTCTAAGGCGAAAAACAGAAAGGTTGACTCATTTAGAGCTTCTGACGCAAAATGAATGAATCACTTAAAATGCTCAGACTACCAGGCGCAACCCCAAATGTGCTGTCATTCATTTCCCTCTGAGCAAAGTAGTGAAACCGCATATAGCATTGTCAGCCTTTGAATTCCAATGCAGCCAAATCCTAGTACACTTCTTTTAATTTTTGAAGCTTTTAGTGCACACAGGTATTCTAGCTCAGGTATGTTTTTTTTAAGTGCTACAGATTTCAAAAGCGAGAGCCTAATGAAACGAGCCAAGAAGCCGACTTTGACCATGAACGCTGAATTTGTTTCCAGCAAACAGCCCTTTCAGTTTTTCAAAGTCTTTATCCTTGAATCGTTCTGTTTGACCCGGCCGAGGACGCTCCACTTCATTAGGGCTGCTGCTTTGAGGAATGCCACTATGTAAAATCAATTTGGAAGACAAGGCGAGCCTAATTACCCTGTTTTGGCTTATGCTTTAAGAAGCACTCGGGTTTTATTTTGAAGTGGACATGAAGGAGATGGATAAAAGATTTCTGATCGGTGTCTTAGATTGATTTTGGTTCGGCTCCATCATTTAATGTCTCAGAACATTGTGCAGCTGCTTGTGTGAATACTTACACTCAGACACACAGGAAAATATGTCTACATAAGGCCTTAAAGGGATTACACTTCATTTTATAGCTTATACTATCTAGCTTATATACACCTTAGAACTTATGTAACTTGGACTATAAGAATAGGCTATTCAAGGGAGGAAAGTATGTGCAATCTCTTTCAACAATACACTTCCAGTAAGCCCACTGTGCTTTCCACATTTCGCCTGCCGCATGAGAGAGTGATTTCAAAGTAAAAGGAGAGGGAAAGATCACAGACAAAGTCAACCCTGAAAAATGGAAACAGTGTCAAAGCATAGCCATCGCTAATGCTTCTTTTCTGAAGATCAAGGGTAGACGGACCACCAAGGAGCTTTGAAAGCGTAGGTTGTAACATGGCTGTTGTTATCAAACTGTAAAAATGTGGATTTTTAGTGATACTTCTTTGACGGCTCAAGGGGTAATAATGTTGGTACGTTGATATATCGTCCACCATTTTGCTCTACATTGAAATATCTCTAACTTTTGGATTCGTTACTGTAACATTTGGTGTAACATTTGGTGTAACATTTCAGCTCCACCAGTGGGTCAGAGTTATATTTGTTATTTAAGCATGCTAGCATGTCGATATTAGCACTTAGCCGAAAGCAGCGCTTTGTTTGACTCTTGTTTCAACATCTTCTGGACCATGACCCATTTTCTAAATTAGACTTACTCATGTATTTATGTTTTCAGCAGGATGAATCGTGAAACTTTTTATATTTAAAAAACACCTTAGCATTGTCATTTTGAGCTTGTTAGCATGCTAACATTAGCATTTAGCTGGACCATGATCTGTTTTCTAAATTAGACTTACTCATGTATTTATGTCTTCCACAGGATGAATCATGAAACTTTTTATCTTCAAAAAACATGTTAGCATTGTCATTTTGTGCTTGTTAGCATGCTAACATTAGCATTTAGCTGGACCATGACCTGTTTTCTAAATTAGACTTAGTCATGTATCCTTGTTTTCAGCAGGATGAATCGTGAAACTTTTCATCTTTAAAAACATGTTAGCATCGTCATTTTGAGCTTGTTAGCATGCTGACATTAGCATTTAGCTAAAAGCACTGCTGTGTTTGGCCCTTGTTTCAACTTTTTCTTGCCCATGAGGCCCATGACTCTTTTAATTGTGGCGTGCTTATGTATTTGCTCTGAGCAAACATTTGTAGACAAATGATCTCATATTGTGCAGCACTGTATACATGTTTTATATCCGTGTGTTCGTCCTGCAAGGCTCCCTTGATCCTGTCTGCAGATAAAGTGACAACACGTCAGTCCCCAAGTCCCTCCAACTATGCTCATGTCTCTTAACAATTACGTAATAATACTTTTAACAGCTTATCAAGCCAAACTTTACACACAGCTGTATGTGACACTGTCACTTTGTATTTAGGCCACCTATTCCCTCGAGCAGATGCTGCACAATAGAAGAAGAAATTTAGTTGAGGTTTGAAGCTCAGTGATGTCAGCTTCTTTTGGGGTAATCTCCACACGGATACATATCTGCTCGAGTGGTGCTTAACAACAGCTTTGGTGCATTGACTCAGCTGAAGTTAAGTGCTTATCTCAGTTCTGAATACACGCTAATGAAGTAGAAGGAAATCAGTTAGACTGAAGGGAAAGTGGGTACACCAAAAGACCGAATGATTACATTTCACCACACATTAACTTCTGGAAAGCAGTGAACAGAAATCACAAATTAGTGACACAATGTATAACTAAGTAAGTAGCCATTTATTAATTAACATATATTATCCAACTAATTAGCTTAGCATCCAAGAGTGTGCACGTTTTTTCTTCTGACCTTTTCAGAACGCTTATGTGCTTGAAGTCACTCAGAGAACGATTTAAGTCTGTCACACAAAGCAGTGGGAAAACTGTGGAATATAACCTCATTATATCAAATATTTCCCAAACCCCCACTTGTAAACACAGAGCCAGTTGAAGCAAATCAACTGTGAGAGGATGCATGTTTATATAATCTCAGCACGCCAACGCACAGCCAAAGTTGTGCTGCACGACTCCCAGGTGTTTGTTGCGTGCACAAGCTTGGATATTCAAGGAGATGGGTTTTTTTTCACCTTTTGGCACTATTTTATCACACATTTTTAAGCTACAGCAGCATAAACAAGGTCAGTATACAGTATAGTAGATGTGCTGTGCTTTACTTTTTACTCCAGACTTTAAAATCTCAAAAGCTATTGTATTAGTTAAGATGAGATTTGGTGTCGACATTCATTGTCCTCAGAAGATAGATCCTAATAACGTTTCTGTTGCTCCTCCAGCAGGTCAGAGTTGTACCGTATTGGTCTGAATATAAGACAGGTTTTTTCCCTTGAAATACATATGAAATATTGGGATCTTCTTATATTTGGAGTCTAGACTTTTAAATGTCAATATACGTTCACAACAGTAGACGGTGCTACTTATCCGTAACAAGTGTACCCCTCATGACTGAGGCTAGCCGTCACTCATAACTTCAGTGCCACAGGGATGAAAGACGGAGAGACACGGTGATCGTCCAGAACAAAGTGGCTCAAAAGTCAACTGAGGCGGAGTTATGATGCTTATTTTAAGATAAGGGTTATCAGTGTAGCAGAGTCATTAAACAACTGTCAAGCAGCCAGTAGTTTACAGTGTCACCGAGTGTAATGGCTGAAGACGGCGAGTCTTAAAAGTGCTAACAGTCTTAGCTAACAGATGCTAACAGAGAAAAATCCCCGCTTCCAAGACATTGCAGGAGCGTAAAGCACGTTTTACACTGCGGTTCCGACTCAGTGCCGTAATTAAGCTCAGCCGTCATGCAGCCTTTTCCCTCGCTTTAAAATTTGACAGTCTGCCGCAAAAACACGTACGAGTTGTGCTCGGCTGCCAGATCATGAGTCAAACTATAAAATCTAAATACACGTCCAAGACATTTTTCTGTCATTATAGCTAGTTATTATCATGCTAATTTATGTCGAAGTGTTCATTTTTCTGACAAATTTATTTTTGATTAGTTATTTGATGCTGTCCAAATTATTATTGACAGCTCTGTTGACAAATTCGGCTCCTGCGGCCAATCAGTTCCAGGTGAGCAGACTAGAGGACAATCCGCGAGTAGAAACGTAACTAAAACAATCACTACAGTCATTGAAGTTTCCATATCTGTGAACGTTAACCTCAGACCGACACAGAGAAGCTGTTCTGCTGTTAAACACGCTGGTGTGCGGGATCCTTGCTGTTTTTCGGTAAGTTAATTGTGTGTTTGGGTTAGCTGAAGTGGCTATGGCAGCTTCACTCGCCGATATCTACTGCGCAGTCTCTGGCTCCATATGACGTCACCATCGCCTATCACAGGGGCTATTTTGGCATCAATTTCGTACAATGGGAGCAGATGGAGACGCGTTGTCCATCTATATATACAGTCATTGGTATAAGCACATAGCTAAAAGCCCCACTGTGAATTACTCTTGTTGTAACTGCTTCTTGCGCGAGAGTTTTTTTTTTAAATGTGGCCTACTTTTTTTTGTTCTTATTATTTTTGAACAGCTGAAGAGAGACAGGAAATGTGGGGAGTAGTGAGCAGGGGATGACATGCACCAAATGATCGGCAGACCGGGAGCGGAAACTGCAATCAGTGCGTCGAGGACTGTAGCCTCCGCTGGCCGCCTGCTCTACCAAATGAGCTAAACTGGCGCCCCAAAACGTGGCATACTTTTACATTTAATTTTCAATATTTAAGCATGAATTTGTTGAAGAAAAACATTTTTTTACATTGTACAAAAAATATTTAATATCAGTGTGGTAAATCTGCAAAGCTGCCATTATAATGCTAACAGTGACAGAGCTAACATGCTAACGACTGTCAAACATGTTTTGGCACAATATTAATGCACATTTTAAGCTACAGAAGCCTCAACAAGTGCAGAATACAGTATAGTATATATATATAGTATGTTTTTGCACTAGAGGAAAAATGACCTACTGCGTCTTTGAAGACCAAAGCCTGTTTGTATTACACTTTGAAGCTTCACAAAAGTATTTTATCTCATGCCTGTGTTGTTAATTATAGACATGTGAGATCAGTCATGAGCTAAAAGTTCAGTATATACAAAGAAGAAGCTGTAATATAAAGAAAAAACCAGCTGCGGATCCAGCACCCACAAGGCCAGGCCTGCAGTCCAATTTACCACATCTTACTCAAAGTGCGCGTTTGCTCTTTTCCCTCAATTTGATGAGAACAGCAGTCATGATAGCAGCGCTGAATGTCAACGAGCGGGGGAAAGCCGTGTTCTTTTAGTTCCCGAGCGGAGGGCGCCGTCGGGGTACAGATGGGCCACGTGACAAGGTGCTGTGACTCATTTCCAGCTCACTGGCATTAACGAGCGGTGGCCTTTCTGCTGGCTGGCGCAGTGTGGGAGCAGGCGGGCTGGATGACAGTGCGATAAGAAGGAGGGAGTGAGAAGGCTCCTGCTGCTTTCATCAAAGACAAGTCAAGAGTGGAATACATTCACGACGCAGCTCTGCTCAGATAATTGCCTTGATAAAACGCCTTCTTTGTTATTTTGCTTACCTGTTTAACTGAGGCTGTCATGCGAGCAGTAACACGGTTGGATACTCTCTGAGATAATAATGCCTTTCAGTGACGGAGATTGTCATTAAGTCGCTTTTTTTGTCAAGTTGCCCTTTTTTTTAATACCTACTTCAACTTCTTTAACATCTCAGAAAACATACTTAAAGGGTTTTAACAGCTTGATACCTCAGGAGCTTAAAGACATTATTTTAAAGAGCTTTAACAGCTGTAAAACATAGAAATGTACGTTGAACGTGTTCTAATCCAAGGTCTTCAAATACCTACATTCTGTCTTAACTTTTACTATTAGGGAAAAGATCACAGGGTAGATTATAGCAATTCTGCAACGTTGGATACACACAGGACTTGAATCCTGATCTCCGAGTGTTTTTTTAGCCCTTCAATCGCCCCTGACCCCTTTTCTTTCCAACAATCTTTATGTATTAATATAATACTGCTGTGCGAATGGCTAACATTACCTTTAGTTAACAGCCTGCTCGGTCTCGAGTAGACGCTGTAGGGTGCCTTTTGTGTCCATTTGTGAGGCAGAGCGCCGACAAAGCGTTGGGAGTGAGAACAGGCTGATACGTCTGTGACTGGCGGCGAGCGTTCTGTTTATGCTTCCAGATCAGAAATAAGTCTGGCAGAGTTTCTAATTTTATAACTGTTTGTTCATTAAGAGGTCTGAAGGAATTTAGGTCCGTCTGATTGACCCTGAATATCAATGACGTACCTGTAAGATAACTTTAATTCTTTGTCTGTAAAGTTCTTTTTAGCTAACAAAAGTGATATGTAGTTGTTCAATCATCCATCCAAACTAGGGATGGACATTTCCAGTAATCTTAATATTCAAGTAATCTAATTACCTTATGAACAAGTAATCGAGTACTCGCAAATTAGATTAAAGATTAAAAAAAATATACGTCATACACGGACCTCCCGGCCCAGAAATAGTAGGCTATATGCCTGTAAGAGAACATTACCATCTTTGTAAACATATGTTTATTGGTTTTTACACACATTATGTATAAAATGTTTTCAGGATATAATTCTAAACTACAAACCCATCCCTAACAGAACATATGGCAGTGTACAAAACATAAATACATAGATAAAATAAAGCAATACGTATAAACAAGCACATACTTGCAGATAAAACGTGTGCCTAAATTGAGAGGATATAGTCAATTAAATTGGTTATAGGCAGAATTTACAGTCTTCAATATGACATACAAAATAATTAAAATACAACATAAATATATAGACAAGTTGACATTTTCTCACACTGACAGATTTGTTTATGTTAGCATCTTTTGTTTAGCCTCACTCTTCCAAAGCTTCAGTCCAAAGTCCAAAAATGTCTCCCAAATATGAGCAAACTCTGTGGGCTTCTTTCTCACTATATAGGTCAATTTTTCAAGAGCTCAACTTGTTGTTAATTCCTTCAACCAGCAGCCAAGAGAGGGGCCACACACACGTTTCCAACGGAGTGCAATTGAACGTCTTGCCTTTAACAAACATAGATCAATCATTACTTCCTCTCTCTTAGATAGAGTGCGATTATCAGGGAGAACACCCAACAAGCACAGCTTGGGGCTTCAAATCTTTTCCTGGTCACGGCTGACGTGGTGCATGTAACTGAGTTAAACTACTTTGGCTGAAAACAACGCATGCGCGGGTGCATGTGTAGTGTAATGTTACTCGAATAATGATGTCAACAACTTGAGTACTCGTCCCATCCCTAATTCATCCATCCATTATCTACACCGCTTATCCTCTTCAGGGTCATGTAGGGGCTGGAGCCTTTCCCAGCTGTCACTGGGCGAGAGGCCTGTCAATCACATTAACCAGAAACCTTTCACATTCAGGGGTTACCTACAGGTGATTCAGAATCACCAGTTCAGCTAACAAAATATCTTTGGACTGTGGAAGGAAGCACCCAGAGGGAACCCAGACATGCACGAGGAGAACCTGCAAACTCCACACAGAAAGGCCGAACTGGGACTCAAACTAGGAACGTTCTCGCTGTGAGGCGACAGGGCTAACCACTGCACCACCGTGCAGCCTTTGATCAATCATATAACTTATAAGTTATGACATATATTTCCTCCTTTTTTGGTGTTAACAATGCTTTATGGTCTCTTCTGTATTTTATCAAATGTGCGAGCCCACTTTCAACATTTAAAGTTTTAATGAGGTGAGAAAAAAAGCAGGAAATGGAAAGGAAATAAAAGAAGAAAGGACATTAATTGGTTAATTTTTTAATCATTATTATGTGTACACATAAAGCAGTGATATTTGTGGATCATCAAACAGCAGGAAGGTAAAGCGACTTCCAACAACACACTTCTTTGATTCCAATCCTGATGCCCTTCTCGGGCTGCACACATGAAAGAGAAAACATAAAAGCCCTAAATGCAAAGAAAAGACAGCGAGTCATTCAGAACTCCAGCAGCAGCTGCTTCCCAAACCGCCACAGAGCTGAAATAAAGTTAGATTTTCTATGATTCCATCAAGTTTTCACAACAACAATTTCCCAACAACTACTTCAGCAGAAGCGATATTTGGCTTCCCTCCAAGCGAGCGAGTTAGCCTTCAAGGACGTTGTAATCTGCTTGACTCTCCTCTTCAATTTAAACCTCGCTGTGGCGAACGCACCGCCGCTAACAAAGCCGAGGAAGTCCTCCAAAAACAAACGGTACAAAAAGGAGCGACGTCTCTTTTGAAAAGCTCTGGGTGCTAATAAGCTCAGACATCTGGCAGCGGCGTGTTCCAGGTGAACGTGTCTGTGCCAGAGAGGTGGACGAACAGCTGGATGAGCCCAGATAAAACACTGAAGGTTATCCTTGATCGCTCCACGATGTAATCTCATCATCAGCGCCACTTCAAAGCGAAAGGACAGGGCGAGGGATCTTGAGCCACCTCTTGCTAATTCAGCAGATGCGTAATCAGTTGTGCTGAAATCCAACGTGGTCGCTCGTGCGTCAGGGAAAGCTGCAAACAAGCCGCCGTATTTCTCTTCTTCTTCTTCTTCTTTGTGAGAAATGCTTCTTTGCCGGCTGCAATCAAATTGATTTTGCAGACTTGTTGTTATTTTAGTGGCAACAGAAGTGATTAGGATCCTTGTACACACACACACACACACGCTGGGAGCTTTGGGATGCTGCAAAGCTAATCAGCAGCGCATAAGAAAGTAATTAGTAGCCACAGCAGCATGTCACGTGCAAGATGAACCAGTCGGAGGAGGAAATATGTGCATAATATTGACAGCAATGGGCGAGAAAGAATGCAAAGTGCCTCCACTTTAAAACACAATCAGCTCTGCAACAAATATCTGCGTTTGAACGTGTGAAATTCCCGTCTCATTTGCCGTGTTTGAGTTGCAGCCCTCTTTTGTTATTTATATTTGTCCTCATTAATGTAACTACAAAGAGCGCGCCAAGTATCTGATGTGAATAGCAGCATCTTGGATTCCAAATGAGGGTTTCGGTCGATGCCAGGAGGATTACAATCGAGGCTTTTTAGCACGACACAATGCGCCGCTCGTGATTGGATGGAAGGATGTGAGAGAGGCGGCGTGGGGCATCCAGCACGACAGATTATTAAAGGCTTTACGGCTCGTTTGTAGCGACATTCCTTTAAAACATTTAGAGCATTACTTCAAGGTCAAACAAGGACGTGAATAATGAGACACTGTTTCATATTTTCTACTTACTATGTTGATTTTTATGCAGGAATAAATCAAGGCAAATTCCTACTTAACAATGAACCCAACTCTGTAATTACGTACATAGAAACATTCATTGTGAATTTCCTTATTCCCGTGCATATTTGATGCTGCAGAAGAAGAAGCTGGAAACTCTTTTCATGTGGGTGTCGTGTCTGATAATGAGGCGCAGCAATTAAACCAGGTGTTCACAGATTAAAAGCAGGTAACAAGGAACACGTCGTCCTTCTGAAGTGAGATCCAGCTGCATCTGAAGCTCGGTGTCTACCAAGTAAAACGCATCGCATCAAAGAACGTCTGACCTACACCAGCCGCTCCTTGTACATTTAAATAAGAAAGCTGCAATGTTCGAACATAAATCGACATTATTTAAAGCCCTGCTTGATTTGCCGCCACTTGTGCGTAATGTGGTAATAACGATGCAGTTTAATACGACAGCGAAATAACTTAAGCAGCTCTGTTTTGTCAGGAAGACAACAGACAAGGCGCTGGAGTGTCTGATTACAGAGCAGCTGAACAAACTCAGGTTGGTCTTTAGCTTGTCAGTCAAAAATAATGGCAACCATTATCACATTTGTTGCTGCCAACTGTGCACGGGTGAGTTTTTGACACAACAGGAAAGTCGGATACCTTTGCTGAAGCGTTGCAAGTCAGACGATGTGACATGTGGCAGCAACGTCTTATCTCATAACTGAGTGTGTTCGTGTTTTGCCAGTTGACAATTAAACCAGTAAATGACCATACGATAACTGAATATAACACTTTGGATGGACGACATGACAGCTCCATAAAAGTGAAGCCAAAACATCTCTATCTCCCCCTGCTGACTGGCTGCAGTATAGGTCACAAAGCCCGCCTCCTCCATGTTAACAGATGGGACATGAGTCAAACTTTAAAATCAACGTGAAATACATTTTTCTCAAACATGGTTTCTGTCATTAAAGCTACTTCTTATCCTGCTGATTTACGTCCAAGTGTTCATTTTTCTGAGAAGTTTATTTTTAATTAGTTATTTGATGCTGTAAAAAGGATGATTGACAGCTCTGTTGACCAATACGGCTCCAGCAGCCGATCTGTTCTGGATTAGCAGAGTAGAGGAGGAACGGCGAGACACACAAACGCCCCTTGAGGTCACTGAAAACAGATCTTTTGTAAAACTCCGGCCAGGGTGAAGACTTTTAGAAACTCTGTTTCCACGGAGACGTGTAGACGGAGTAAGCAGCGTTTTTGGCTCGTGACATCAGGCTGTGCGCCGTTATCTCCATGGTGACGCGTCACTAATGAGGCGACATTCCTTGCAAAATGACGGACGTGAAAAAAACAGTGATGCTTAACAGGACTTTTTACATGTTTACACATATATGTACTGTTACTCGTCTATTTTACTGAGGAACAAAGGCGTCGGACTTTTGACTGGCCGTGATTCTTCTTCTTCTTCTTTGCAGGACCGGTTATATCGGCACCTGTTGGTGTGGCATTCTCATGACAGCGTCTTTTGTCAATATTTCGGCATGTTCATTTCCTCACCTTTGCTTATTTCCGGATCTCTGTGAGTTGATTTGAAGGGTTCATTTTGAGCTCATACATTTACTCCTTCACTCCTTCATTTGTAATCATATAGAACGTTCTGCTCCGCGCTACCTTCCCCCTGCATGTAAACAGAACGTGCGTCTGTACCATCATCCATAATTCTCCGCTTGAACCGTGTTAGCAGGCAGAACAGCTAACTCTGTCGACAATGCTATCAGTGCATGTCAGCTGCCTATTGAGTTGCAAAATGTTTCTCCCTATCAGCATGATTTGTTGAGCATAGGAAAATCTAATTAGCCACCATCATTGGGGATGGAGCCTGACTGACATTGATGCACTCCACGTTGACGTTTCCCATCGTATAATTCCCAGGCTGCACCCACCCTTCAGTTTCATTTCTTTTGCCCATCACTTTCATGTTCATCCTTTTAGCTGTGATTCTGGAGTGTAACACAGATTTAACTAAAGGCTAAACGCGGAAGCATATCCTCTGACAGCCGCATAGCTGGTGCTCAGCTTGCACCAGACTCCTGCTTGATTTTGGGTTATTTTTGTTTGCGCTTTTTTGGACATTGAAATGAACGAGGAGAGAATAATCTTGTTCCGTTTGCAGCATTTTACACCCCTTAAAAATGTGATTTCACAGAAAACTGGCTCAAGAAGCAGCAACAAGGTGCTAAGTCACATTTCTTCTAAGAAAATAGAGATTTTTTGGCAGTTAGATATGTTTTTTCTGCCTCCTGTACACCAGGGGCGTGTCGAGAATTGTCAGCAGGGGTGGCCCTACTGGGGGACTGACTAAAGCAAGGGGGGCATGTATGTGTGCGCACAAATAGCATTTATTTAGCAATTCTGTCTCCTCTAATTATTTATACTTTAACTGCTAACATACAGCTGTTACATTCCTGTGTATAGGTCTTTTAATTTGAAAAGGGCAACGTATAAATCATCCGTGCTTAATCGCTTAAAGACTCAAATATTCACAGAAGTGCCAACAAAGGAAAATGTGCTACACTGAAACGCCGCAAAAGTGACTTGCAGCCTGTTGCAACTAAGCCCAACATGTTAGTTTGAACTTAAGCCCCGCCTCTGACCAGGGCAGAGAGCCAATCATAGTTTGCGGAGTGGCCAACAGATTTCAAAAGGGCCCATGCCACCCAAGGCCACCCCTTGGAAGCGCCCCTGCTGTACGCTAATTACTGTTAATAATATAGTCCAGCAAGTCAAAAAACGACCACCCATAACCGAGCTGCAAAGGATCAAGGGTAATTAAAGCAACAGAGGTCATCTATTCCTGTGCTGGAGCTGCATTCTCCCATACAGGCGGTACGTCTCTGCTCCGGCTGGTAATAACAGCAAAACAAGTGGAATTGAATTAGAATTTAATCAATACCAATTCATAGCTGTCCATGAGTTAGAAAATAGCCTGTAGTCACATGAAAAACTCCCCGATAGGTAAATCATAAAATATTGGTGTATTTGCAGAGAGTGTATAGTAAATATAGATCACTGTCCACACAGAAAATCCATATGGTTGACATCTGCAGTGAGACTGTGAGGTTATTTCTCCGGCTCAATTCTCTGCCAATTAGCATCCCGGCTATAACTTTGCTCTGTCGCCTCATTTTTCATTTCTAAATGTGAAATCCATTCTTTAAATCTTTTAGGGAGGATTTTGTTTTCGCACCGCCTAAGGACTACATTTGTTTGTGTTCCAGCTGGAGCCGAGGGCTCAGATTTGCGCTGTGTCAAAGCTTGGACCGGCTGGTGTGCTTAAAATAAACTGTTGACTGCATTACTGTTGATATTATTCCTGAAAAAGTGGGGACCTAGTGTTACAAATAAAATATGAAAAGCTGACAGGTCTCCCAGTTGGACTTTCTGCTAAGGCAGAATATATGTTTAAAGAGCAGGTAAAATGTGCCTGACAGCAGATATTAATCTGAGTGTTAGATGGAGTCATTAGTGCAGCATTACAGCCACTCATTCTGAATTTACCGACTTGACTGATTTAGATTGTTACAATTAGATCCAGATTGCGGCGTTTTTAGCATATTCAAAGTGCTAACCAATTGGGAGTATGCGGTGTTCCATTGTTTAGCTCTGTGTTGTGCATTAGTGAACAGTGCTACAAGTATGGCCATAGTGATTTGACTTTAGGCATGCGCTTAAATCATGCATTTAAATCTGTGTGAAATTAAACGTTCAAAACTAACAAAGCAGAAGCCTTTATGTCCTAAAAATACCGTTTCAATAGTTCACTGGGGGCTGAGTTACAAAATGCAGTCATATTTAGCAGTTAGCATACACATGCACTGTTAGCAAACGTGTCCCTATTAGTTCTGAAATCTGCGAATGGAAGTGATGGCTCTGTTCACTGGATGAGTCTCAAAATGCATTCATAGTTAGCGGTTAGCATACACGTGCACCGCTAGCAAATATGCCGCTATTTGTTCTGAAATCTGCGTATGGATTGCTAAATGATAGCTCTGTAGCTTTAGCTAGTGACATGTAGCGTTATGTTGTTAGATAGGCAATACCCCCCCCTGCCAAAAATAGACAACGTGGTCAACCCTCATCACCCCGTGGAGCCAGTTATTAACCGCAGCAATCAATACTTGGCCAGCGTGTAGACTGGAACTGAAATTCACAACGTGGTACATATCCGGGGGAAAAAACACAGCTAGTTCAAACCTAATATCAGGAAAGTTTACTGAATTAAATCAAGATATTTAGAATTTGGATGGAAACTAATTTCTGCTACTTTTAGATAGTTTTGTATTAAGTACATAAGATCCTAAAGTACATAGTTAGAAGGCTATTGTGGATTTGGTCTTCCAGTGTTGTGTATTTTGCATACAAGAAGCTAATTTGGATATTTCATTTTCTTTTTGTGGTTTCAGAAATTGCAATTATGAGTGATACTCATGCATAAATGTAGGACAGCAGAAATATGCATTTGACTGTCCATTACAAGAAAATAATGAATGCTTGCCAGCCAATCGGAATTCCCAGTTGCAAGAGTACAGTATAAAATTCACATTGGATGATTAATGGCTTTAAAACACAGACAGCTTCAGTTTTTTACTTGTTTTTCGATCACATTCATGTAGTTGTTTCAAACTGATCTTGTCACTGAAGCTCCAAAGCTCTCACTGTATTACTGCAACAATCCCATGGGTATGAATGTTAGCTAGCTCTAATAAACAAGCTAACAAAATCCATGGCCTCTTGAGCAGTGTGCTCTTTCCTTGTATGTATTATAATATTTGTGAGCATTTTTAGATGCATCCAGCCACTGTGAGGTATTATATGGACATAATTATAAAGACACCAGGCAGCAATATGAGCCGAGACGTCATTCATTAGGTCTGACAGCATGTTGCATAGCAGCGTCTGCCTGCAGGGGAAAGAAATGCAACCATCTATTGGAGGCTGTTTGGCGAAGGCAGTCAGATTGATCACAATGGGAGCAATCTCTCTTCCCCCCCGACGCTTGTTTGGGTTGTGTGTAAGCTGCTGCAGCCGTCTCTATCAGAGCACACTCCTCTAAAGCTCTCGCAGGCAGCTTGCAGGAGTAAACACAGCACATTGGAAGCACCAGAGTCACAGACAGTCACTTTAAGATGTGCCCTTTTTCCTCCAGCACTCACACACACACACCTTATAACACCGCGCCTGTGTGCGAGTACTTATAGAGGAGCCTAATCCATCTTTTACTGCTGATACTGTAGCTCAGCCAGGACAGTTCATCTGGGGACAAAGCTCTTTTTTTTTGGCTGTATGTGTGTTTGTTTGGCTGTATGTGTGTGCATTTGGGATTGTGATTGTGTATGCATAGGTCCTCTTGGAGACCATTAGCATTTGCAATGATTTGAACTCAATCATCCTGAATGTCGCGCACAGGATTAAGGTTGTAGAGGCAGATGTCGGCAGCATCCAAAACATTGGACACAAAAGGCGACTCTGTTTACAGAATGTAATTTTTAAAGAGCTAAAATAACTTGCACTGTCCTCTGTCAGCAGTGGGTGGGCCCTGAATGTGGGACAAAAAAAGAACAACAGCGCAGCTATTGGTAGACAGAAGAGTTAACCCGACTCAACCCCTTTTGATGAGCTCCTGATATGAATGCAGATCAGTGCAAACACCTGGAGCGCCGTGGCATCGTGGCTTTTGCTCTTCCGTTATGCACCACAGAGCACAATGATCCTCCAGATGCATAAAAACCAGAGCCTGATTTGTTCTATGTAGGGCAAGACAAGAAGCGGGGAAATGGGCGTAACTAATGTCATTGATGCTGGTGTGCTTAATCCTGAACACATGATGGTAGCATTTACTCGCAGCTCTTTGGGGCATTCACAGTTATTCCTCCTGTTTCTGATGTAAAGATTATTGCTGTCATTGTGGTCGTATCACAGCCTGTATAAAAAGATGGACGACATGACAGCTCCCTGAAAAGTGAAGCCAAAACATCTCTATCGCCCCCTGCTGACTGGCTGCAGTATAGGTCATAAAGCCTGCCTCCTCCATGTTAGCAGATGGGACATGAGTCAAACTACAACATCAAAATACACGTCAAATACATTTTTCTCAAACATGGTTTCTGTCATTATAGTTAGTTATTATCATGCCGATTTGTGTCCATGTGTTCATTTTCTGACACTAATGCTAATACACTTCCTGTGAGGATTTTCTTCCTGATTATAAAACTGTTACCCCCAAGTCTTAGCTCAGTTGGTAGAGGGCCCGTCCCATATACAGAAGCAGAGTCCTCGCCTCAGCGGTCCCGAGTTCAACTCCGGCCCTCTGCCCTTTGGTTGCTGTCATCCCTACTCTGTCTTCCCCTTATTTCCTGTCTTTCTTTGCTGTCCTATCAAATAAACGCAAAGAGCCCAATAAATAATCTGTGGGGATAAAAAATGCCCCTATGTGACCTTCAAAAGCATTTCTAGCCTGATGACCTTTGTTCGCATTTCAGAGGCAAAGTAAGTGGTATGCTAGGGAGTGAAAGGAAGCATGAGGACATTTTTACCTGGAGGATATACACCAATCAGCCATAACCATTATGACAACTGACAGGTGAAGTGAATACCATTGTTTATCTAGTTACAATGGCACCTTTGTGGGTGGAATGTGTAAGCAGCAAGTGAACATTTTGTCCTTGAAGTTGATGTGCTGGAAGCAGGAAAAATCGGCAAGCATAAGGATGTGTGCTTGGGATGGCTCGACGACTGGGTCAGAGCATCTCCAAAACTTCAGCTCTTGTGGGGTGCTCCTGGTCTGCAGTGGTCAGGACCTACCAATAGTGGTCCAAGGAAGGAAAACCTTGGGTCATGGGCGGCTAAGGCTCTTCATCCTTTGCATGTCGGGAGCGAAGGCTGGCCCGTGTGGTCCAATCCAACAGAAGAGATCAGGGTGCCAGTGCTGACCGTGTCCATTGCTGAAAGCGCCTACAATGGGAATGAGAGCATCAGAACTGGACCAAGTACACCCCTTCATGGAAACGGTATTCCCTAAAAGCAGTGGCCTCTTGATGCGCCCTGCCACACTGCAAAAATGGTTCAGGAATGGTTTGAGGAACACGACAACAAGTTTAAGGTGTTGACTCGGCCTCCAAATTCCCCATATCCAATTGAGCATCTATGGGATGTGCTGTACAAACAAGTCCGATCCATGGAGGCGCCACCTCGCAACTTACAGGACTTTAAGGATCTGCTCTTAACGTCTTGGTGCCAGATACCTCAGCACACCTTCAGAGGTCTAGTGGAGTCCACTGTCGAGTTGCCCCTGAGCAAGGCACCAAATCCTCAACTGCTCGGGGCGCAATCCATGTGCATGTGCAGCCCCCTCACTCTGACATCTCTCCATTAGTGCATCCTGTTTGTGCATGTGTGTATTCCGGGCCAATGTTTGTGTAACAGAGTGAAAACATTGAATTTCCCCTCTGGGATTAATAGTAGTATACCTTGCTTCCTTCCAACACAATCACTGTGTTCCAATCCAAGGGCTGCAGCCTTCAAAGGCCGTATTTGAAGGCGCCTCGAAAGGCTGTCCCAATTCAAAGGCTCCTTCAGATGCGGCCGACAAATGCGTCCTCCGCTTCCCGTGCTGCGAAGGATCCATCGGTTGCATCCTTCACGGCCCAACGTATCCCGAGATGCATTGCGCGCCAATTCAAACGAAATGGTGGACTTTTTATCTTTATCTTTAAAATAATAGGTTAACTTACTCGACGTTAGTTATGCTAGCTAGCTACCTGTTGCTAGGCGACAGGAGTGGTGTTTGGTGATGCAAGGGTAGACCAGACCGTCTTTATTTCAGTTCGGCTTTAACGGTCTACGCGGGCTATGGATGGAGCATCCTCCGTGGACCGCCTCCTTCGAAGGCTGCAGCCCCTGAATTGGGACACAGCTAATTTTAGGCAGGTGGTCATTATGTTATGGCTGATTGGTGTATGTATTTTAACAGTGGAACATAGTTAATCGACTAACCAATAGATTGCTTTATTTATACATGATTTTCTTTAATATCTTAACGGACAGTTCTTTTCGTCCTCTTTTGCCTCTTCCTCTTGAAAAAAACACAAACAAAAAAAAAGAGGCAACATTGTGACTATCTGCAGGGAGATAATAATTACAGCATAAAAAGCAAAGTTAAAATCCTCAATAAGGTGAGATGCAGGTTGATGTCTTTGCTCTTTAGCAGAGAGATAATAACAGTGTGTGGAAATGTTGATACTTTTTGTCAAGCGACAAAGACTGTAGTTTCCCTCTCCACAGTCTCTCATCATATAATCACAGTATAATCATGTTTTAATGGCAATGCATTCTCCTTTAAGACCAAATTGCTAGCTCAGAGGAAAGCATCCCTCTCAGCCTGTGAAATTAGGAGACGAAAGTCAAGTCGTTCTTACGTCGTTAACCTTTTATTTTGAAAGAAAAAGCAGCTAAATACAGTTTAACAAAGGCTGCAATATATTTGTATATTTATATTTTTATGCAGAAATGACTTCTTAGAGGGGTAATTTGCATTTAAAAGCATATAAAACAGATGCATGTTAAATGTTCCCCCTCAGCTCGCGCACATATTTAAATCCATTCAAGATTCAGATGCACTCCCTCCATGTTTCCTCTGTATTACATGCAATCTGTGATCTGCATCACAGGGTCACCGTCTCAAAGACAAAAGGCCCCCTCTTTCTACGATGTGTCCAGACAAGACTGTGATGTTACACACATCTTCACTTACCCATCGCCAGAGAGGGCGCTGAATTATTCAGGTCACTCTCTCACTCCCGCTGCGATGATGTAATCTTCACCACAGAAGATTCTTCACACCTGAGAGTAAAGTTCAAACCAGGCTGCAGCCAGGAAATAAAAGTTATCACACCCAGGTCTTCCTCCCTCTTTCCCCTGCCATCTTTCTTTATTACTGTTTGATAATCACATTTTACTCTCTCAAGGTGCAGTTCACACACCCCTGCTAAATTTGTAATGTACTGCATCATGGCCGAGGCAGCCAACTGTCTGTGTTGTGTCTGGCTGGCACCTGCTGTTGCCTGCAAAAGAAGAAGAGGAAGTGCAATGAATAATACAAGTCACCGAAATGTCTCTGGTGATTCGGGGAGACTTTGTTTTGATGACTCTCATAATGTCTTAACTGTTTTTTAGAACAGTCAGTGTAAATATTCAGTGTAGTTTTTATTAGCTTAGAAATCCCACTGTACGCATACATTTCACTGTGCATTAGAAGTGGAAATAGCCTCAGGTTTCAAGGGGAAGCTAATGCATACGTGCAGTAAACCTGGAATCTGTTCGTGGCCAGCAGGGGGCGACTGCACTGCCAGTTTGTGCGGAGCCAGATGAGAAAACAGTAAACATTTTTCAAATGAGTTTATGGTCCAAACTGATAGTTTCAAGTCTTCTTCAACACAGTATGATGTTCATTTTGTAAATAATTTTCCCATTTGGAGTTAAATTGATAAAGCAGGGTATGATTTAAGGAGTGAATGCTGCAGCGCCCTGGTGGTCCTTGAAGGTACTGCAGGTGGGTTGCGAGAGGTCATTCACAAAACAAGAGTAGGTCAAAACCTAGTATGTGACTGACCAAATTAGGTCACTGTGCGCTTTTGTGGGCAATGTGTTACAAGGACTGTCCTTATGAGGCCGATGACAACCTGCTTGAAAGCAGGTGCCAGGACAGTCCCACCTACTCCCCCGAACAAAATATCCAGAGCCATATAGACAGAGAGTAGCGTCAGTGGAGGTCCAATGTGCTCCATGATCCGCCATTGCGATGTCACAACTCTCTCTCTCTATGGCTCTGAAAGTACCGACACTCACTCACTCAGTCAGTCAGTCACATACAGACCCATGTGTAGGGCTGACAATACAATCTACACATATATTGAATGGATTATTAATTTGCACTCAATTGTCATTAGCCCAATTTTACATTGAATTTTCTATCAATGATATACAGATATATGGGGATGATCAGAGTTGTGGGAAACTTGGAAATGAGTTGGTTTCATTAGGAAGCATTTTCTCAAACTGAATTATAATTGTATATCCAACTGGCTCTTCATTTAGCATGATGTGTGGCTAAGACAAATGTCCAGAATTGAATGATAAATCATGTTTAATTCCAAATATGCTTTTAGACTTCAACAAATATCACTTCAATCAATATTTTTAGATTTCAAATCAGTCTATTATATATTCTTCAGTTTGGTATTGGCTGTTGTAGGGAGTAGCTTCCTGTAAATGGCAAATTGCTACCACAGTAAGTTGTCAGCAAGAATAGAGAACAGACACCAAGATGGCGACGGCCAAAATGCTAAAATAGTCTCCACAAACCAGTGGGTGACATCACGTTGTTTGTGATGTCACAGAGTCTATGAATGTACAATAAAAGCAACAGTACTTAAAATTGGCTTAGCCTTAAACCAGGACTGAGTCATTGTAAGGTAAACACACAGACCCATAACTACAGACTGTTTAACCGTTACAATGCACATAATCGCTTTGATTTAATTGACGATACCTTTGGCCCTTAAAGTATATTTGGAATTAAACATGAGGTTGTAAGCCCACAAGTGAAATTATGACCATTTTTCTTAGCCGCGCATCACGCTAAATGAAGAACAAGTAGGATAACAAAAACCCAAGTCATTTTAAGGTAATGCTCCCCAACGAAACCAACTCAAGGAGCAATTTGTCTTATTTCTAAGTTTCCCAGCTTGTCTTCTTTTGTTTATTGCGCATCCATTGTGCAACTTCTGTATTTTTTGATTTAATTACAACCCCTCAGAGCCCCAGAAACCTTTCACCTTAAACAAAATAAGTGCTCAAAGTGTGGATAACTTTAAATAAAGACGTCAGGATGTACACGTATATATTCACAGTTACACCTGAAGGTATCAGTCACAGCGCTGTGGCACAACTTGTTTAACACTGTTAACAAAAACACAACATAAATTAAAAAACACAGCTGGCTGCAAACAAAGGTGCTAGCCTCTTATCTTCATGGCTTCCACTCTATGGAATATAAGCTGTTGATTCTTTCAGCTGTGGCACCTCGGAAACAGACCATGTTAATTGATGGTGTTGTGCGAGTCATGTGCAAACACGCCAGATGATCATCGTCAACAGAGCTGATGGATGATAGCGTTATCTCCCCGCCGTATGTGCTTTGTTTGACTTCCGCTGTGCTTTTATTTACTGATAAGATGACAGAAGACATTAGGAAACGCGTCTGGAAATTAATGACTTTAGTTGGAAACTGCAAAGAAGGCACTCAAGTGTTCAATCTTTTAATTATAAATACAGGAAGACGAAATAATACAGTTTGCCAGAGGAAGGTTACTGCAGAGGTTAACAGAGAAAAATGTTGATTTTCAGCATTATATTTGGTTGGAGGTGCAAATCTCCTGCATATTTAACCTATATTGACTGCTGGTAACATTCATCCTTATTCCTTTAAAAGCTTAAAGTATTATTCTCTTCAAAAAACAGAATACAATCTCCAAGTCGGCCCGCATTTCTCTGCAATTGTACGCGCATGCATCCAGAGAGAGACACCCTAAAAGAAATCTCTGAAGATGAAGAAGAGGAATATTCCCCCCCCTGCAGCAGCCTCACCCCTTTCTCTCTCTCCCTCCCTGTGTCCGTCCCCCTCCTCTTTTCTTCCCCTCTGTTATCTCCTCTCCTTTGAAACAGCACCTGTTACAGCGCCGCAGCTCGGGGAGCTCCGTCGTGATGTAGTGTGCACTCCTCCGTGATACAGTGCCAGCTCCCGGTCTCACATTCAGCTCTGCAAACAAGCCGGGACGTCCTCATCCTCCCAGAGCTTAATGACTTCTTGTAGTGTTGTAGATAGGGAACACCGGACCAGAACAGCGTGTGCGCCGTGTCGCTCTTTGTGCTGTGAGCCTACTGAAATATCTTATTTCGCTATAGTTAGCTGGGGTGACACTCGATGGTGGGCCGATGTAAGCGCGTGTTTATCTCGATGAATGAAACGGCTCCTGCGGCAGCCTTGTTTACTGTCTTAGCTGATGAAAATGTAATGATCCCTGCAGCTAAATGGGGACATTGCTGCTCCAATTATATAAGAAAATGCAATATACTGTAAACACTATTTACAAGAGTAAGCTCCTAAAAAGAAGTGAAACCTTATCAAAGAAATGAGGACAGTATAACCTCAAGTTTATTCACCGTGTGTTCACTGCAACATTAAAGTGGCTCATTAGTCAGCGCCCTAATGAAGCTCTAATTAACTCTGTTTGCATTCACAATGTATAAGAGTGCAGATGCTTTGACTGACAAACAAGATCATAATCACAGCGTTAAAGCGCTTTGTATCATACGCCGTGCTTTCATGTCCTCGGTAACTGAAAGTCGTATTAATGCTCTGTTGTGGCAACATAATTATGCCGACCTTAAATGAGGCCAACTATTTATAATTCTAACAATTTGTCTGTTCGTACTGGGTGAAAAGCGCACAGTGCGCAACAACGTGGTGAAGAAAAATGGTAATAACCAAGCAAATTGAAACTGTATGTAAAACTAAGCAACGAAATGGCTAGCAAGCAAGAGTTGGGTTGATTGACGGGTGAGAATCTTCTACCACTGAACCATCTACCATCATAACATCGTGACTTTGGGCGTTGGTTGAGCTCGGTGGTTATAATCGCACTTCCCGTATTAGCTACAGTCCTCAAGGCGGCGGCGGCGGCGGCGCAGGGTTCCACTCTCATCCTCGGCCCTTCACCGCGTGTCACCTTCACCTCTCTTCCCCTGTTTTTTCGACACTATCCACTGTCCTCTCTCTCTCAATAAAGGCCAAAAATATATATAATAATTATGAATTTCAAAAAATAAATTTGCCGCTGCTGTGGCTCTGTAATAGAGCCGGTCGTCTTTCATTCAGAAGGTTGGCGGTTCAATCCCCAGCTCCCTCACTCTACATGTCAAAGTGTCCTTGGGCAAGACACTGAACCCCAAATTGCTCCCGGTGGCAAAGCCATCGGTGTGTGAATGTGATGACTGATTGACAGTTGGGCACTTTACGTGGCAGCCTCTGCCATCACTGAGTGTGAGGATGAATGTGACATGTAGGGTAAAAGCAGCTTTGAGTGGTCCCAAGACTAGAAAAGCGCTATATAAGTACAGTCCATTTACCATTTTACCTGTGACCTTGTCGCGCCTTATTGTGGCTGTGTTGTCATCAGATTTCAAAGCTGTTTGAGAAAGTAAAAGTGTGTGTTGTTCCTCTATTAGTGTCCACTAACAGTGTTTTTTGCGCTGGCAGCTCCTATTTTCTATACAAAACCAGTGTAGTTCAGCTTTTTCAGCTCTCAGCATCCTAAGACCTTTTTTGTTGCTGCGCTCTTAGCTGAAAATAGTTCAAATTTTGGAACACCCCCGCACTCGACAATGTCACTTCACATTGTTTTTACGTTTTATTTGTAAAATGTCCTTAAATAGAAGCAAATATTAAGCATACAGAGCGATTTAAAACAGACTTTTTGCCATTTGAAACACTTTGTCATGCTAGGATTTTATAATCAAAAGGCCTGTGTCCACTAATGCCGTTTTTTTGCACTGGCAGCTCCAACAACCTCAATTTTAGAGTGCTTCTCACCTGCACTTACTGTTGCTAGGTTACGAAAGTTGTCTGAATCAAGTTTATTGCCAGGTAAGTACAAGGAATTCAACTTGGTGTTTCTTTCCTTGTATGAAGCGCTCTTGAAATTGAGGTGGTTGGCGTTGCCAGCGCAAAAAATGCCGTTAGTGGACACAGGCCCTTATATTATAAAATCCTAGCATGTAAAAGTGTTTCAAATAGCAGCAGAGCAGTTTGTCAGTAATGTTACCCCATTCTGTTCATAGGTGGTTTAGCTGACTTTACTGATAGTCATCGACCAAGCAGAGGTGTCAGAGCGGCTTACAAACTACATCTGCCTCAAGCTGTCCATCATCACGCCCTTCTCCGCTTCCATCACAGTTACTTTTGTGTTTGAGAACAAAATAAAACTTGACTTACAACAACACAAATAAAAAACAGCACCCCAATCTCCCAAAAACACTTATTTCATCGTCCATTAGGATGTTTTTACGCTCGACATTGTCAAACACCAAATTGAAAAACATCGTCCAACCCTACAACAAACCAAAGAGGCAGCATATAATAAGAACCGGTATGCTAAGAACAATAGAATATAATATTCAGGGGGAAAAAGCAACCAGTAAGAACAATAAATATTTAACTATGCCCACACTATGTTCATATCCACATACAGTTCTTTTAATAGAAAGAGATCCTCAGTGACAGCCGTCTTCTAGCTTTACCTCTGTTTGGCCTCTTCCTCGGGTACCATGAAAGTTTGTAGCACTGTCACATCCTGGCAGCTGTATATCACTCTTGTATGTAAACATCTCACACTTAGAAATAGACATCCATCAAACTCGCTCAAAGAATAAATCATGTCCGCCCCACCTTTCCTGCTGCACTGCTGCAAGAGTCAGATAGAGAAATGGATGGCGCTTGCGATAACGCTGAAGATGGTCTTATTGGAGGAGTCTTTTGACCTTGTGTAATGTTTTTTTCCTCCTATTTTGTAGCTGTTCTTTTTTCCACGGTAGAAAAATCCGGGTGGATCGCAGCAGACTCATAGAGTATTCCGCCCTCGTACCCCATCAATAACAATGAGAGAAGTGTCAGCCGCTGATTCGGCTTTGATATTGAGAGTGAAGCAGGGATGACTGTGTGCGCCTCAATGCACACATGTGAGTGTGTGATGGGTGTGTTTGTTTATGTGTTTCCTATTATAAAATAAATTAGACCACTGGAGGTCTACTTTTTTCCTCCTCATGAAAAATGGATTCCAGTCAGTCATCCCAACCTTCCCAGTGGTGGGAATTAGTCTGCATTGGACAGGAAATGCAACTTAAATCAACTGAGTGCCCTCCTACTTTGTATTTCTACACTTGATAACATAAATGTGTATATAATGGACTGCAGCAGGTGCCATAGCTCAAAAATGTGCAAATTAAAATACCACAGCATTCACCGACCCCAAGAGTGAATGGGGTTTCAATAATTTATTTCAATATTTAGCAATTAACATAATACCATATTGCATCTGTGCGTTCCATGCATATGCAAATCTTGATTTTATTATGCCTGACTTGTAGGTCAAGTTATGGAAATGAAGGGTAACGCCTAATTCAGTAACACTTAACAACATCAACCGCACCAGTTGGTGTGCAAAAATGAAATGTGGCAGCGATTCAAAAGACTTGGTGCAGTGCGATGAATGTGTCTATTGAGAAGAACCCCTGCTGCCAAATAATGATTGCCTTTGATAGGGAGACTGGAGAAAGTCTTTTCCAAAAAGTCAGGTAATTAAGGCATCGCACATTCAGTCCAATATTATCTGCGTTTCAAATCATTTGTAGATACTTTCTTTTAACTTCCCAATCATCATGTTACACCAGATCAAGTGCCAAGTGTTTTTTTGTAGTGTTCAGTTTCTCCTCCTCGTAAGTTTACTACTGTTTCAAAGAAATGTGTTTACTCCAGAGTCAAAAGTTCTTCATTTAGTTTTGGCAAATACAGCTAGCATGTGAAAGATAGCAAAAGCTATGTGCTAAAGTTCACAGTTAGGCACCTTTAGTCATAAAAATGGAGCCCAGGTAAACACTTATTTGCCAGTAGAAAGATGATTAGAATGAGACCAGTCCCAAGTCTGTAGGGTAAATATGCCACAGTCAGGAGCTGTAGCTTAGCTTAGCATAAAGACTGGAGACAGGAGGAAACAGCTAGCCTACCTCCTTCCAAAGGTAGCAAAACAGTACAAAAACAGATGTGTAAAGACTACATGTGTCTGATTATTTTTAGTATAGTTTTTGAAAGGCATGTCTTCATTGAAAGTTGAGCATTGAAAGTTATCAATTTAGTTTTGGCAAACCAAGCTAGCTTGTAAAATGCCAAGCAATGTGCTAAAATTCAGGGTGAGACAGCTTTAGCGATAAATATGTCCCCTAGGTGAATCAAGGAAGGCTGTTAAAAACTTTTCGTGTTGATACAGAGGCAGTAGTTCTCAAAGACATAGTTTGGAAAATGAATACCTATTTGCTTTCTTGCCGGGAGTTAGATGTTTTAAATGAGACCACTCAGTCTGGAGCCATTTAGCCTAGCTTAACATTAAGACTGCAAACAGGAGGAAACAGCTAGCCTGGCTCTGTCCAATAGTATCAAAACAGTTAAAAAAACACCTGATGTGTTGAAACTACATGTGTGGGATTATGTCTTGGGCACAGTCCTAAACCCTGTTTCCAATCCCTATGCTAGCTAAGCTAAAGTTATGCAAGGCCTTGTTTTTGATTAGATTAAGTGCCCATTCTTTGTAGCGTACAGTGTCTTTTCCTCATAAGCTTACTAGTGTTTGAAAGGCATGTGTTTATTCCAGCAATAAAAGTTATTAATTTAGTTTTGGCAAACTAAGCCAGCATGTAAAATGGCAAAAGCAATGTGCTAAAGTTCACAGTGAGACAGCTTTTTTTTCATAAATATATCATCAAGGTAAATCAAGACAGGCTGTTGAAAAGCTTTTCATGTTGATATAGAGGCAGTAGTTCTTAAGTTAGATGATTAAAATGAGACCACTCTGAAGTCTGGTTTGTAAATATGAAGCTACAGTCTGGAGTAGCCTAGCTTAGCATTAAGACTTGAAACAGGGGGAAACAGCTCGCTTGGCTCTGTCCAATTAATGCTTACAAAACAGTACAATAACAGGTGTGTTAAAACTAAATGTGTGGGATCATTTCTTGGATGAGCACAGTTTTAAATCCCCATTTCCAATTTTTATGTTAGCTAAGCTAACATTATGCTAGGCTTTGTTTTTGATTGGATCAAGTGCCAAGTCTTTGTAGCGTAGGCTACAGTGTCCCCTCTTATTAAGCTTTTCATGTTGATTATGAGTCAGTTACTGTGCTTCCCTCTTTCTTTAGGAATGGCATAACAATATATTGAACTTTACATGCTTTGTTTTAATAAATGATGGCTTTTTGTATAGCTTAAGGTCTCCTTTGAAAACTATTTGAAAGCATTCAATCAGAAAAATGTATTCTTTGATAACTGAAGCTCAGAATGTCAACACATTTGAAAGATTAGCCAAATTAAAGTGTGTAAAGCTTGTACACGCAAGATGAATCGTGTGTTTTTCAGAAAATGTTTGTCCTTTTCTTTAAAACCCTTTTGCAATAGAAGTGTAGAAGAATAATGTGGGAGTCATACCAATTTGACCAGAGCCAATGCAATATGTTTGTTCATTTTACTACAAAAACAACAACAAAAAAAGAATCTGTTTTAGAATTCTGTTTTAATCAGGACATATTTTCTTTTTGTCAGATGCTTCTACATCAATCACTGATGTGATCACAACAAGATGTATTTAGATTTTAGTTGACCCTGAGGATCCATTGAGCAACCGAGCTCAACCTCAGTTTTAACGCCAGCATGGATGGCGAGTCTTCAAGAAAATAGTTTGACATTTTGTAAATATAGTGTTTTTGCTATCTCGGCTAGATTGATACCACTCTCAAGTCTGTAGGGTAAATAAGAAGCTACATCCAGGAGTTGTTTAGCTTAGCTTAGCATAAAGACAGGAAACACGGAAAAGCCTCTGTCCAAAGCTAAAATAACAAAAATAGGTGTGTAAAAGCTAAAAGTGTGTAATTTCTTCTTGGCTGCACACAGTTTTGAATCTATGTTTCCAATCTTAATAAGCTAACGTCATGCTAGGCTAGGCTAACAAGCTTCATACAGTATACACAGCACAGGTTTCTGTTTACAAAATGTCAAATTGTTGATTAAAAATGCTCAGGAAAAAATAATTAAGCTTGAACTGACAATAATGGTCTTCGAACGAAGCTAATGTCATTGTAATTGATTAAAACCTGATGCTGGTTAATGTAAGGGATTAATTCCCTTTTGAATTCCGTATTTCACATTTTATCAAGCTATCAGAGACCAGCAGACATTGTGCTTTCAAAATATGAGACTTAATCTACTCGGCAAGAGCTAAACCCTGTGGGAGCAGTTCTCACTTCCAATAAGCTCCCTCCCATCTGCCTCATCTGTAACAGCTCGTATGCTGTTATTTTATAGGACATGTGGAAGCTAATATGCTCGGGCGTCAGTCGGTAAATGAAAAGTTTGGTTGACATGATCACATCCCCGTCCCTTCCCCTCCTCCTTCAACCTCTTTTCCCTCCTCTCGCTCTCAAACTATCCTCCATTTTTCTTAGCGCTAATTAGCAGGCAGGATGGTGATTAGCTAAGAGGCAGCACTCCCCACCCCTCCGTCATCCTCCAGACTCGGAGGTGTGTTTTCCCTGCGACTGGAACATGTGTTAAAAGCAGCTGGGTAGTCACAGACAGCTCTAGAGCTGTGGGGGAAAACATGCTCCGAGTCTATAGCTGCTGCTTGTACACACTAGCGTCTGCAGGGTATAAACACACACTGGAAAATGCTGTCATATTTGCCCCAATCCAAACACAAAAACACACACATCTGGGTTCTTTTTTCAGACATTCCCCCCTTTTGTTCTCCCATTTTCCCTCATTCGAAATCCACACCCAAACACACACTCAAAAGCGCGTCATTATCTCACATTGTTTGTCACCCATTCAGGCATTCGACGCCACGTTCGCACAAACACATTTACAAAGCATTGTTTGCATCTCATTGAGGGATGGCTGAGCTTGTTTCACAGTGCTACAAAGATGCTAAAAGGGGGGGGGGGAGATAGATGGAGACATAGACAAACAGAAAAGCAAGCCCAGACGTAAACAGATAGCCAGACAGGCTTTCTGCCTTCGGGTTTGTGATTCAGAATACTAACAAGGCATCTCAGCTCACAACCAGGGAGGGAAGGTGTGATGTAGGCCGGCGCCGAGCAATGGGAGGGGAGGGATGATTTACCCTTGAAATCTGAGTGGTTGTCTCGAGTTCCTCCCTGAAATTTACAGTTCATGATTGGCTGTTTGCCTCGGCTCGGCGCACTAACAAAAAAGGGACAGTGCTTGCTTTTTATACCAAATAGACCAACATAGGGTAGAAAAGAATCTAAGATGAATGCTTCTCCTGTGGAAGTTTAACCCTCTTCCGTTGTGGCGCTAACTTAATTTCTCCCGTACAAAGGCGCTTTTAATTTGGTAATTAATCTGAAATCTTTGCATTAGTCATCTGGGCAGCTTTACGCATCATAAGACATATTCTTTTGCATATTCCATCCAAGTGTGCGGCCGATTAAATGGTCTTCATCTCTATGCTGATAACTTTTAAATGGACATTCTGTATTCTGTACGCGTTGTGAAAGATGACCATAACAATCCAACGGATGTGTTTCAGCACATAAAGTAATTATAATTGATAATGTATTGTGTAAATGATACATTAAACCAATCCTGGCTTTCAAATGCACAGTGGTCAGGACATGAAGACAATGACCTAATATGCAAC
The DNA here is from genome assembly GCF_022749685.1 of Semicossyphus pulcher. Taxonomy (NCBI): domain Eukaryota; kingdom Metazoa; phylum Chordata; class Actinopteri; order Labriformes; family Labridae; genus Semicossyphus; species Semicossyphus pulcher. The sequence continues at coordinate 14,751,573 of NW_027211670.1, read as the reverse complement.
CATCATCTGCATAAAAGCGACATTAGACGATTGTACAAATTGATTTAAGCCTAAATACTTGGTTTTGCCAAAGCTTAGCTTCTCTCTGTGACAATACAACATGATATCAGAATACAGGGGTATTTTAGTTGTCTCTTTTTCAGCCTGTTTAAGAACAAGAAGTCTGGCGGTGGGAGACACAATGACAGAGGAGAATAAAGGTCTTTATCCCCTCCTTCGGTTGCCTTCTCAGAGAATTATAGAGGTTTTTGTGCTTATTACTTTTGGGCGGGATTTGACATAAAAGTTTGAAGTTTAAGATTTGATTCAAGGGTATTTTCACACATCGGTTGAACGCTAATGGGTCCAACAATTTAGAGCAGTTACAGAGCTTTTAGTGGCACATAACGGTTTCAACAATCACGCCCCGCAGCTTGACGGGGTGCTGATCGCTATGAGCAGCAGTGAGATCTCAAAGGCTTTCACTTACAAGAACACCTGTCTTTTTAAGGTGACAATAATCAGCACTTTTTTATAATTACAATGGATCAAATGTCTATGTTAAATGGGATGGGAAAGGGATCGCTTGTAATGATGAACCCACAGAGAATTTCTGCGCAGCTGTACTTTGAATTTTAGCCTCTTTTAGCTCCTTGTTTTGGTTTTCTGGTCGACAAATTTGGTTCCAGTTTGTTTTTTTGTTGGTTGTTTAAAGCAGCAACACACGGCTGCATCCAGGACAAAAGCAAAAAGACAGAATAAAGGTCTAGCTTGGTGAACATAGTGCACGTAGAGCTAAAAACAACTTAAAGCATAGTGGACACAGGACTCACAAGGTCACCAGAAACATGACCCCGTGCTCCGTGACACCGTTAACTTAAAGGACGCTAATTTGTCAGTGTTGTGTTCACAGATGGCTTCTGCTGCCTTCAAGTGTCCAAAACTATAATCGATGCAGGTTAGCAGCTCCCCCGTTGAGTGATTTATGGATTTTGTTCTTAGAGGTGGTCTCTGTTGGGGGAAACACAGTTTTTCTGACTAAACAAGCACAAGCTTCAGAGGCAGGGGCATTTTCTTTCGGAGCCACAAAATCACCAAGCAAGTGCAAACGGAACAAAAAGTTCTCAATCTTGTCAAACGCAGCAGCTTGGGCCGTGGCCTTCGCAAGTACCACTCTAGCGTCCTTCCGTGCAGGACAGGGCTCAGCAGTTAATAAGCTATGATTAATATGCAATGTGCGGTTAGCTATAATACATAAGCAACATCTGGTAACTTTTCTAAATACAGCTTGCTGTGAAGGTTCTCAGTCATGCAGGTCACTGTAATTGGAAGCTGAATCAAAAAGGCAACCGGGCTTGGTCGAAGTTCTTGAAGACGTTTCCGCTGCAGTTTGAAGCTCAATCATTAACACGTGGTTGATGTTGCAGAACAGTCGCAGCTTGGTTATGTAAAGGCACCAAAACTACCCTAAGTCAGGGGGTTCCAAAACTGGAGGAGGTTAAAGCAGATAATGTTGGGCACAGCGCTGCACATGCACTAACAAGCCTATTTCAACACTGTATTATTGTCTTTTAATTTAAGAAAGACTGGAAGCAGAACACAAGTATACATCTCCATTTATAGACTGCAGCACTGATTGGACTTACGATAGACACACAGGTGATGTCTGTGTGCGTCTGTATGCACAAAGAGCAGCAGACACCTCACTGTTGCTGTCACGTGCAGACTTATATATACCTATAGAGATGAGTGGGCACTATTTATGGAGAGGGGCAAGTCCATTTGCCTACCTACGTGCACATGTCCCTGTGTTTCTCGTGCTGCTGTAAATTGAACTGCTGCTACTGATGCTGTCTGTTGAAACGCCCTCGGGTGTCATGTGGCAACAAAGAAAAAACTGATGACACATTTTTAATTGATTGGTTTTATTAAATAATTAACTACTTTTTTTTATGTTTTGACAATAATAGATAAAATGTGCAATTTTAAATCATTTAAAATGTTTATATGTTTTTTGGAAGGCATCTCGCGACCCCGTCGGTGTCTTGTGACCCCCACTTTGGGAACCCCTGCCCTATGTAACTGGCTTACTCATTAAGAAGTCAACTTCTTAAAGGCTTTAAAGACAGGGCATTATGCTGGTTCACGTTTTAACACATATATATAATGTTACAATTTTGGATGTCTGTACTAAACGTGGGTTTCAGATCTGTAGGTAAAAGTATGTTGGAGTAATCCCCAGGCTTCTCAGCTAAGTCTGCAGGCTGCTGTGAACACCAGGTTTCACACAGTGTTTTCTACACGGCTGCACTTTGTGACATCGCAAAGTGTTTTTAGAAGAAAGCGGGCTAGTAGGGGCGTGGTTTTTTAAAGCGACAGAGCCTGACTGAGTCGTTTCAGGCAGAGGTCTGTATGAGGGCCTGCACAGAGCACCATTGTGAGATAAATTTTGAGTTTTTTTAACTGTAAATTATGCTAAGCTACTTCACAGGTATCACAGAGTGAAATGTGAAGCTTAAAATATGAAGCTTGAAATTAGCATAATACCCCCCCTTTAAATGTCACTCTTTGTTCCACACGAAATTCGTCATTCCTTGACACGTGTTTTCTTTAGTCCATCCAATGCCCCAGACCAACACTTTAAGTAGACTTTCGTGCTCCTTATGTTTGTGAAGTCTTGAAGACAGTATACCTGCAGCTTCTATTGATGCATTGGGCCAGTGACCAAGCTGCCATGTTTGCGATTGGGGAGAGAGAATGGGCCGGAGCAAAATGAACCCAGGTGAAAATGCAGATGCAGCTGCATTAGCAATACCATCAGCTTTGAGCCAGCATGAAATTGTGTTTGTTTTCATCAGCTCAGAGGTTCCATACTGCACTACAGAGACAACAGGAGAGATTATAAACTGCACATATTGAGCTGAGACACAGTGGTCGAATGGAGCTCAACCTGCAGCTTGAGATGTGTGAAACAAAGAAGAAAAGATGACAGTCACAGTCACAATCACAGCTTTCACTCGTTCCTCGGCCTTAAACCAGCAACTTGTGATCTCCGCTGCTGCTCTGTTGTTGTTGGCACTGTTGTTGTTTTATTTCTCTCCAAGCTATCAGGTCAAAGCCGAGCTGAGTAAGACCGAGTGGTCCACTTCTGCCTGTCACTCATCCGCTGCATTATCCCGCGTGTGGGTTTCAGTGACACTGCTGGAAATGCGCTGGACAGATATTGATGGATAATGTGTGAGTGTAAATCCCGGCAGTTTGCCTACGATATGTCATCGACTGATGCAACGGAGGCAATGTAGACAATGCTGACATATCGCTCACTCATGTGCAAGTTTATGTTGAAACAGACACATCAAAGCAAATCCCACCAATTGTCTCCCTTAAGCCGTGAGAGAGCAGAGGGACGGATCATCCCACTGACTGCGCGCACAGTATGGCCACTGCTGAAGATGGGAATAAAAAGTGACTAAGTCCTCTTTGAGACAGAAAAGTATTGAGGATTGTGCCAAATGAGGGACGAGGAACAACTCCAAAAAGTTTTATTTGTGCCCTGAACTTTTTGTTAAATTGTCTTTTATTTTGAAAGTACAGGCCTTTAATTCTTCGACTCAAAAGAACACGTTTTTTTTAACGTATAACAACCAAAGAGTTTGCATTTTAAAGGGTATCAAATGCCAAACTTCATACTTCCGTGGATATATTTATGACAGTTGCTGGGGGATCTGCAGGCTTCAGGGATATTTATTTGATCATGAAGGCAAATAACTCTTCAGTGCCAGGACTTTGTTTATACGCATGTTCCAACTATGGCAGCTTCCCTCCTCACTGTAAATCCTGCGTCGCCCGCTTCACGCCAAGTTCTCTCCATCCCAGTTCCCCCATTTTCCTCCACTGGGACCTGGCATTCCTGTCAGTCATGTGCTATCAGTGAGGCTACAGGCCCTGCTTAGGAATGCCCAACTATCTTCCCTTCCCTCCTTTTCTCCTCACAACACCCCTCTCGACGCTTTCTGTGTATCTCCCTCCTCCACCTCGGTCCTCGGCGAGCACTTTACACTCCATTCAGTCGTAGTTTTTACGTTTCCTGTCCTTAACTTTCCTTATCTGAAAGGCTCGCCAGCTGATATCTCATGCCGTACTATCTCCTTGCATGGCTTGTCTTACTTTTAATCTAACATTTTGCTTTTTCTTTCTCTCTCTCTTGCAGGTGTAAGGAGGGCTACCATGGACTCCGCTGCGACCAGTTTGTACCCAAGACAGATGCTATCCTGTCAGACCCAAGTACGCTCCATTTTCTTTTTTCATCCCATCCTCCAGTACTGGTGTATTGATCTTCAACATAAAAAACAAATTCAAACCAAGTGCGTTACATACCCTTGAGCGAATCTCTGACTGTACGGTATCAGTCAACAAGATAAATATAAATCAAGTGCCTTATATTAACTCCTGCAGCACAGGATTGAGCTGTCCTCTGGGCCCGTAGAGTGAATAAAAAACGACCAACCGTGATTATAACGTCCACCAGATTGAGTCAGACTGGAGGACGTCGCTTTCAATCTCTCTTGTTTTCATATCAATTCATTCATCAAGAAATAAATTAAATAAAAACCATTTGATGGTATTTTTATAATCCAGGTAAGGGAGAATTAAAAACAGGCTGGTTGTAGAGAGAAACCTGGGCCTCGTCTCTGCCTGAGGCGCTTTCTTTCTGCTATAACAACCTGCTTGCTGTGCATTATCAACCGTATTACACAGCTGCTTACTAAATTTGATACAAAATATTGATTTGGAAATGATTTTATTTCTCCCGTAGAATAATAGTCCGTCTTATTCTACAGTTTGAACTGTGTCCATAGCAACGGTCAAATCTGACATTTAGCCTACCTATCGCCCATTCTACATTCCTACAACACCCAGCATGCATTGCGCCCCTCCCTCTGAAAGGAACGGCCCAGTGAGAGACGCTGGAATGAAATATTACCGCTTTCCAGTCAAGGACATTTATCGCTGCAAGCAATGGCTCTGAAAAGAATATACAATGAGAATATACCGGTGGATCGTCTAGAAAATCTTCAGGTCTGCAGTCTACATTCCAAACCTGACGTTTTTGAATGAGACATGACATCAGAGGCGGTGTCCTAGATTCAGGAAGTGTAGTTTAGCAAGCTCCCTGGCCTCCACCAGATGACGCTTTTAACGTAGTCTGGCGGAGGTTTTCCAGGGCCCATTGGAGAAGCAGAAATGTCATTCTCAAAAGGCACTGAGCAAAATTTTGTTTCAATTTTTTGTTTACCAAAACGTCATTAGCTCCCCATTATAGCATGATAGGACAGGGGTTGTAAATCAGAGTGAGACAACTTCTGTTGACTTTATCTTCATAAACTAGTTTTAAAGCAATGCAGCGTTCTTTTTAGTGCCTACGTCATGAATTTGTCAATTTTGTCCAGTTTTATGTCGTGCAGCTCTTCTTTTTCAGCCTCAATAAATGGGCTGAAGTTAAATCTAATCTCTTCCTGCAGATTGATACGACAGACGTAGCCCTGTGATAAGAGCTGTTTCTGTGGCAGCAGTCTGTTATTCATAGCAGCGGTCTGTTATACATAAATAACAGGTGCCATTATTGATCAATCACAATCGAGTATTCAACACAGCCGTGTAATATGATCTAGATAACGTACAGTCAGTAAATCTTTCTCGAGGGAATGTTAACACCTGTCTTACAATTTTTAATAAATGGAACATAGACGTTTATTCGCTGCATTAAAGTTTTTTTTATTCCACAACAGGTGCTGATATATTGATTATTAGTGTTATAAAGAAGAGATTTTTATTTTAATCCTTATTTCGCAATTATTAGTGCAATAAAAAAACATATTTAGTGACTAGACACAGTCAAATGTGCACCCTGAGACTGTGTTTCTTTATCAGCCTCTGTAGGCATAATGCTCCCATGCAGATATAAGAATAAAACCCTGTTCATAAAACCTCCTGTATCTTTTCTGACAGCCTTTAATCTTGATTCGCTTTAGTCACACAGAAGGAAAAAGGATTTCCGATTCCTGTTCATGAAAAACAATTCCCCCCTTAGTCTTTGAATCCCTGTGACAGCTGCGTGGTGAGTTAAAAAATAAAAGTAAAAGTCAGAGGTACAAGGGAGAGAAATTGGAGGCCGGGGGCCTTTCCCACGAGACGGCGGCTTTACAAATACACACTGTTTTATGGAGCGACTTTGCTCCTCTGTGTCGGAAAGAAAACTTGCCTTCTGTTTGATGCCATAAAGCCCACTGTGAGTCCATTAATGGGGTCACAAGTCAGTGTCAAGAAGCATGTTTCATTTTTCACAACAGGATTTATTTTGTTTTCTAGGGGCCGAAATCAATTTGTGTCCGGATCGGGAGATTTTTATAGTTTTGTCCGAGATAAACTCTGTCCTACTGTGTATAGCTAAAAATAAAGGGCATAATAGAAAGAAAAACAATAGATACCATCACAATTATAATACATTTCATTCATAAAAAAATATACAAGCCTTGGAGAGTAAATATAAACATAAAGCGGCATTTTTTATTGTGTTAAATGCATTATCTAATGCTCTTCAGTAAAATATACTGTAAAAACAATGGTTACTATACTAAATTCAGATCATTTTTCCCGTAGTTTATGAGCTTACCGAAAGCATTTCAACAAAATACTTCTTGGAAAGAGATCATCTCGCAACATAACAGGATGGATTGAAGCAGAAAATTAAAATGGATGGATTTTGTCAGTGGATTAAACATGCAATATACCTTTTAGATCACCAAAAAGCTGTGTTTTTAAGGGACACGCATCTTTTAACACTCGCTGAAGGTAAGCCTATAAAAAGAGTTTTATCAGCATGCGGGTAAACACAATGCTCCAGAGTAGGAGTCCCCTAGAAAACAGCATTAACTCCGGAGCTACAAAGCTATATTTGCACTGCTGCTGCTTAAAGAGTCGCTTAAGGCAGGGATTCCCAACTTTTTTATTTTATCTTGTGACCACTTAAAACAGAGCTATAGGTGTAAACAATGAGCCAAATAATGTTTTCCCCCCCATTTGCTCTATTTTTGCTCAAATTTCTCGTCTCTAGCTTAAAAAAAATGCTGAATGTGAGCCAAAAGCAGTTGGAAGAGAGGGATGTATATGCATAAAGTAATAAATATACAAGAGAAAATCTCATGTCACAGTTATGACTCAATGTAAACATCTACACAATATTTCTGTGCCGTTTGGGGTGAGAGAAAACACGTTGTAGGTGGAGAAGTTGCTACAGGAAGAAGGTGGATGAGCGTTGCTGTGTCATATGAAAAAACGCCCTCCATCACATATGCTCCATTAAATTATGCAGTATGTTGTTTGTACGCTTTCAGTGTATAGGCCTACACTGCAAATACACGTAGCTTGCAGATATACAATATGATAGATCTAAAGTGCATGATGACCCCATCCTGAATCTCTTTAATCTATAAATAAAGTCACTGACAGCTGTGATACAAAACTGCATGCAAATAATCGTGTATCGCCGCTCCTCGCATGCACCTGTTCACCACAGACAACAGCGTTTGGCCAAATTTGCTCCCCCAACTGAGGAGATAAGTGTGCCCTGGAAGATTTGCAAGAGGAATGAAGCCTATTTTGATCTCTGTTGATACAGAGTAATCTAAAATTTACCCAGATTACCAAGGGTTTGGAGGATTATCCGCTTTTCAGAGGCAAATCATGTAATAACATACACACAAACATGCACATACCGACAACAACTACGAGTGGGCCGAGCTCCGGTGAAATCTAGTTCATTGTGAGTTTACGTGTTTGCATGCAGAGTTTGTTCAACATTTTCTTGCATTGATGTGGCAGCTTTAGACTCAAATCACACCCCGGGGAGAGAAAAGTTTCATCTGCTGTGCTCACTTAACTTTTTTTCTCTCCCTGAAATCAATCTCTGTGCAAGCTTACAGTCACCAATCATCCATCGCTCCTCATCCTTTGTCTTGTTATTGACTCGGCCACAAAGCAGCCACTCAAAAGAGCAGTCCACACCAGGCTGCCACTCGGTCATACACACACACACACACACACACACACACACGCATCTTTGCACAGGTAGAAAAGAGAAGCGGAGACGTGTCGCGCGCATCTCAAAAGCCCAGGGACAAAAGGGAAAGAGAGGCTCCCTGCCAGGTACTCCAGCTGCACTGCTGTGAGCTCGGCTGTGGAAATGAAGTGGGGAGAAGGTGCTGCAGTCTTACATATCAGTGCACAGTGGGAGAGTGGAAGGGTCTTTAATTGGAGGAGTGGGAGAGTTGGAAGGCTACAGTTTAGTTTATACCTGGTAAAGAAGTTCAGGCCAAGCCACTTAAACACCATATCCACACGGTGGCCATCTTCCTGTTGTGTCGTGCTGGGAAGGTTGGAAAGCTCAAATGCTGGTAATGGCTCATCATTTCACCGCTTCCCGATTAATTAGCGCCTGAAAAGACAATGGATAGTGAAATTCTGGAGGGAAGTTGGGCGTAATTTCAAAGTAAAACAACGGATTCGATAACCTGTTAGCTAACAGCTAATGTGAGCACTCACACAATTCCTTGCTAGCATAAAGTTAGCTACAAGCTTGGAATTTACGCCTTTCCTATTGTATAGTGTAAAACTTCCAAGCCAGTAGTTTAAGCTTTCAACCACTTCCTCCCTAACGGTAATATTGGCTAATAACCCATTAGCTACAGCTAGACAGCAGCTGATGTTAGCATTCAAACAATTTATTGCTAGCTTTACGCTGGCTTCTTTTAAAATAATAGATGTAGCTAGGAATTAACACCTTTTCTACTGTCTCTAGTAACACTACCAAGCAGTAATTTAAGCTGTCAGACACTTCCTTGCTAAAGTTAATGTTAGCTAAGAAGGGCTGCATGCTAACGTAATATGTTGTTCAACATTAGCCAATGTTATCGAATGTGTTTAACTTTAAATAGATTTACCTTCACAGTTTCACTGACACAGACGTTAACGGTGAAATGATAATGACATGTCATAAACACTGCATTTTAAACAATACATTTGATGATTAGCTACTGTTCAAAAACAGCTGATGTTAGCACTGAAACACTTCCTCGCTAGTTAGCTAGGAAGGAAATTCCTATTAAACATAGCAGCTAGCTAGGAATGTATGCCTTTGGCTAAGAAGGGGCTGAATGCTAACATTAGCTGTTGTCTTATAATAGCTAATGGGCTATCAACTAGTTGTTTTAACTTGAAATACAGACAAATTGATAAAAGTCAGAGGAAAATGGCCGCAGTGTGATTATGGTTGGTGGTGTTCATTCTGGCCGTTTGCACCTGCAAGATGATTCTTGGTGAAAGATTAAAGAGGAAGGTGAGCCAGCTGTGGTTTCACCCCGCTGAATTACAATGAGGAAGAAAGCAAGCCTCTAATTTGAACTATTAATCTCCTGTAGATATTAGGCCTTGAGTAAGTAGCTACAGCGAATATTCGGTTCAATATCACACACACACACACAAACACAGACACATTGACTCCGCGGTTCCCTGCTCACCCAAGTGGAGGAGGGGATTAAGGATTTGATTCACTCCCGCCATTGTCTCTCCCACTCGCCAGATTTCTGCCTCTTAATCGGGCCAAGAGCATCTGACATGATGCACAGGTATTCTCCCAGCTTTCTCAAGGCTCCGTAAGCGATTCCCTGAGGTGCCTTGACTTGCCAGTGCGAAGGATTGGCAGCCTGCACGTATTATGATTGGTGAATGTCTCTAGACGCGGCAATTCCAGAGGAAAGGATGTGCATCAGTGTTGTAATGACATCATCTGTGCTGGCTGTGACAGTCGGGGCGATTTAGAGAGGGAAAGTGTTTGCTGTTGCCATGGCCAATCACAGGGAAATGCATGAATGGATGATACAGATCAGGCGACATCAGCAGGATACTGAATTCTCTTCTTTGGCTTTGGAGAGTGTTTGTGCCACTGTGACAGTAAACACCTAGCAACAAAAGTGAAGACCATATCATGCAGTAATTTCTCAAGTAGGTAAAAGGCAAAATAGGGACAAAGGGGAGGAGAAAACTGATGTGCTCCTATAGCCCCTGGAAACCCACAATAGCCTTCTCACTTAGGGTTTATTTTCATAAAAGTAAGCATCTAATAAGTATTAGAAATTAGTTTCGAGCCAAAACTGAAATATTGTCATTTAAGTTTCTGAATTTCCTAATACTGTGTTTAAATTGGGCGTGGAAACGTTACACGGCAGCTAACTGACTGTTTAAACCTTGCGTTAGCTTCGTCCTTTAGCCAAGTATTAATGGCCGCCGGTGTTGAGTGTCGACTACAGGGGCTATATTTTCAGCTACCGGCATTTTGTTAACGTGGTTGATAACTATTCCCTGTGGTCACTTTTGAGCATCGACAAGGGGGGGTTAGCTCTGTATTAATGCAGTGCTAGCTAACTTAAAACAGCCATCATTTATCAGGTACATTAGCTAATGTTGCATGTGTATGCTAACTGCTTACTATGATACGGATAGAAAAGCTTTTATAACTCGTTTAGTGACCAACTGAAAATATTGAATTATTTTAGCTGAGAAATTTTTGATTTTTGTGGGTGCTAATAAAACTCTCAACTCTCATATTTCTTTTTACTATTTCAAGCCAATTTTCCTCAGACTTGAACAGTTTGTTCTACTTTGAGACAATGTCTCAATTTGTGTTTAATAATGCTGACATTTGTAAAATAATCCTCAAGGCCACCGGACAGAAATTAGGAAACGATGCACCTGCTTCTTATCAAACCACATAAAAAAAATCATTTTTTCATTGATTAATTTGAAGATTTCAGGCCTGCTTTTTTTCTTGTGATCACTGTAAGTGTATCCCCATGCCTCATTAATAATCTGCCAGACAGTCAGAGTGTCACTAACATACCTAGCCTTGTATTTAAAGGTCCAGTTCACTGATTTTCAACCTCAGTCCTATCATGCTATTATGAGGAGCTAATGCCATTATGGTAGGAAAAAATGTAATTTTCCTCTGTGCCTTTGGAGGACGCTATCCGCTTCTCCAATGGGTCCTGGAAAACCACCACCAGACTACATAAGACGCGTCATCTGGCGAAGGCCAGGGAGCTCGTTAAACTACACTTCCTCAATCTAGGATGCCCACCTCTGATGTCATGTCTCCTTCAAAATCGTCAGGTTTGAAATGTAGACTGTAGACCCGAAGATTTTTAGGCGATCCACCTGTTTATTCTTCAGATTCTGTTCCGCTCTGAGCCGTTGCCTGCAGCGAAAAAGTAGTATTTCACTCCAGCGTCTCTCACTGGGCCGTTCCTTTCAGAGGGAGGGGCGCAATGCACGCTGGGTGTTGTAGGAATGCAGAATGGGTGAAACCACGAGCTGTTTGTACAACTTTCTCCACAGCTATGGCGCCAATTTCAAATATCATTGCTTTTTCAATTACAGAGACCACCAGCTTTGACTGACAGTGGATTCTTCCAAGGGCAAATTGCTCCTTTAATAAGATATTTTAACATTTGCAGATGTAAATGCTCCCTGAAACCTTCCTATAATGTCACAAGTTTGCTACTGTGCTTCTAATTTGCTCACTCACATTAAATACGACCTATTTCCTCCAGTCACACTGTGTTACATAGTTAGATAAACCAATTATTATTACATCCATTTATCCAAAATGTTGTTTGTCTTTGCACATGTGAATCTCGCTCCAGTCCTCTGGGGTGTTGTTATTTTTCCTCAAACTCACAAAGCCACAGCACTGACACATTTTCCCATGGCACCATCAAAATGCATCCGGGAACAGATGTTTTTTGTTTTTTTGTTTTTTTCAGTTGGCAACAATTTTTTGCGAGTGCCCACCACATAATCTGTCAGGAGCTTGGCAAGCGGCATTCTATTTAAGACTCAGACCACCTCTGTCAGAAAAGCAATTACGAGTGAGGGTTTCATTTTAATTTAAATGAGATTACATTACAGTGACATGAAAAAGGGCCACTGTCTGGATGGAAAGAACACGAGTGCTCCTTTTTATCTGTTTCCCCAGCATTGGGATTCGGGGGGGGGACTTAACTGCATGAAGAAAGATTGTGAGAGTGTGTGTCAAAGTGTGTGTGCGCGACAGAAAAAGACATGCAGACAAAAGCGCTGTGTGTCTACGGGTGAGCACGGGTGCATCTTAAAGGGAACAGCTTGTGAATATTGAAAAGCTACACTCGGAGATGGAAGGGAACAATTACTGCAACGCCTTGGGCTCGAATCGAAAGGCCTGTGCAAAGCGACGTCAGTGACATAAAGCTATGTGATATGTCATTTTCAACTTCTATTTTTTTTACCACCCTTCCTCTAATCCCCTCAGTCGCCCCCCCTTATCTTTTGTTGTTCTCTTTATTCATTCAGATCCACTGCAGGCTGTTTGAATTCAGAGTGGAGAAAGCATAGCGAGCATCATCACCTGGTGCACAAGAGAGGAGCGGGGGGGGGGGGCATGTCAGAGGAAGCCGTCAAACCAACTTTACGGTGTACTTCTTGCATGTGTGTCTCCCTGAGGTGAATTCTGACAAACATAGAGATCATGTTGTAACTGTTTTATCTCTCCTCTCTCTGTGTCTCCCTTTTTTTTCATCTCCTACCTGCCGTTGAACGCGCCAGCGGACGAGCTTGGGATCGAGTTCATGGGTAAGACAACTTTTTCATTAACTTTATTTATTTTATTTTCATACGCAGCACTGTCTGTGAAGAGCTACATACAAAAGCACACACAATCACAAGCACAAGGCCACTCACCTTGGAAAAAAATTAATGCGGGGCCCAGTCGCCATGGAAACACCGAGGTGTTGAATTAGGTGTATTCTGTCTGCGTGAAGAACAGTGCCGTTACAGAGGAGTGATGTAATGAGGAAGGAGCAATAAAGACGGACGGCTGCGGCTATTTTTTTGAATGTATGTTTGGGGCTCTGGAGCTGCTCTAAATCTGGATTTTCAAAATAAAAGCATACACGAACAATTTGTTTAACTACAGCAGCCATTCCTAAACCAACTGCCCACTTTAAAATCTATAAAACCCACCCAAACCTCGAAATAACAACTTTGATCAATACTTGAGACTAAATTTACGTATTTCCCGATATTTTTTATTTAATAAACTAAGAAAAAATTGAAGCGAAAGTGGGCCTAGTGCACTGCGGTGCAAATAAATAATCCAATCATATACACTAACTATTTAAGCATCAAAATAAGTGCAAAAGTTAATTGCAAAATTGATTGAATTTGTTGTAAATTACCTCCCGCAGCCCCGCTGCAGTACCTTTACCAGCCACCAGGGGGCAACACTTTTGGGAATAACTGAACTATTGCATAAAAACCAATTAAAAAAACGATCTGAACCTCTTTTGATATTAGGAACATTTCCAGCTTCAAGGTGGTTAAAAAAAATCTTTAAAAAATAAATTACCTAACCCTCTCGCTTTAATAACGACACACTGTTCTTTGTCCAGAGGGAAACTACAGTCTTATTCCACACACACACACACACACACACACACACACACACACACACACACACACACGCACACAGCCTCTATCTACCACCCTCGTGATGTTTTTCATCTCCTCTATGCCATCTTCTCCGGCTCCCTTTTGTGCATACATAAAAAAACCAACATTGCACGCTGTGAAGTTTTCCATTAACATCATACTTCATACACTGCTGTCATGTCACACACTTGCTGCGGGGAAATACGAGGAAGGTGGGGGAGGAGGCTCTTTGAAAAGGGGAAGCCTACCCTGCTGCACACAACATCCCTCACTTCAGTGATTTTAATCCGGGGACTAAATTAGTTGAGAACGCTGCTGCAGGTGGGCGGATGCATTAGAGAAAATGAGAATGGGGAGGGATCGATTGATAGCCGGACGGATGACAGACGCAGTTTTTTGGGCTCTGATGTAAGTGCTCATTGTGCTTTCTCATTGTGTTCCATTAAGACTTCCTCTTCTGCCTTAGCAATGGATCTTTTCATAGTTGTTATATAAGTCTGATGTGTGACAGTCTGAGCTTGAGACAGTCCGTCAGACTGCAGCAAAGCTCTGTTTGAAGTGGGATTGAGTGCTCCAAATATGATCTCGATTTCTGATTTCCTTTCATTCTTTAGCCCAGCAGCTGCAGCTCTGTGCGTCTCACTAGTTTCCCGTCATGTTTTCCACCCCGTTTAGTCATGGATACTTAAAGCATGCTCTTCCTTATAGCGTTTTTTTATTTAGTGTATAGCATAGCCGGCCATATGGGATTCTGTTGTCCATGTATGAATACGTCATGGGGCTACTAAGTTGGTTCCGTTTCCCAACATGCTCTTGCATCTAATTTCCACAATGCCTCTTGGCTCGGGGCACGAAAGGCCCGTAATGGTTTTATGTGCAGACTGCATGTTGGTTTTTCCTTGCAGACATTCAGCGGAGCTTTGTAGACAGATGTTTTTTTTATGTTCAGATTTTGCAAAAGCCTATTTCATCTTTCAAAAAAAAAAAAAGACAGACAGAAGGGCTCGTCTCAAGTGGTGGTCCGTATGAGCTCTTGCTGTACATCTGAAAAGATGCAAACGTCGAGAGGTCGTTTCACTGATGGGGCAGGATGGAGGGCTGACATATCGCTCTATAAAGAGCAGAGGCAACTTCCTGATGCTCATTCATATAGTGCACTTTGAATATATTCACTGTTGCGTACCCAACAAATTAAAGGGTGAGTCAAGAATCTGTGAATTAAGACATTTTAACAGCTTCATGTATAATATTACTAGTGTCATATATGTGATCATTTCTATTATGCACAATAGAGCTTGACAGAAACATCTCTGAGATGATGTTATCGGACATATCGCAGTATTATAGTTCACATAGAGCTTGACATTTTTCATATGACTTCTTATGTTCAACCAACAGTCCAAAACGCAAAGACTCACTTATTTACTGTCATAAAGGATAAATAAAAGCAGCAAATCCTCAAATGCTTAAAGAGGGGGTATTATGCTGTTTCATATTTTAAGACATATATATATTGTTACAATGTTGGATGTCCAAACTAAACGTGGGTGAAGTTTTAAATCTGTAGGTAAAAGTAAATTGGAATAATCCCCAGGCTTCTCAGCTCAGTCTGCAGGCTGCTGTGAACGCCAGGTTTCATACAGTTTTTTTCTACACGCTGCGCTTTGTGATGTCACAAAGAGCTGGCCAACCAGAAGAAAGCGGGCTTGTAGGGGCGGGGTTTCTTTAAGGGACAGAGCTGACTGAGTCGTTTCAGGCAGAGGCTGTATGAGGGCCTGCACAGAGCACCAGTGTGAGAAAAATGATGAGTTGTTTTTACTGTAAATTATGCTAAGCTACTCCACAGGTATCACAGAGTGAGATATGTAGCTTGAAATTAGCATAATACCCTCCTTTAACATATTCTATCCATGAAGTACTTGACTAACTAGTCCAGCTCTGATATGTGATGTAGTTAAGTAATGATAGATAGAAGGTTTACGATAAAACTGAGCCATATCATGTATTAAACCTAACTTTCATCCTTATTAACAATTTATTCTGCTGCTGGAAAACAAACTACCCGAAACATTTCACAATGGCAACTCTGTTATGAGCATTGCAAATAAGTGCTAGTGAAAATTGATATTTAAGTATATGAAAAAATCCAAATCCAAAAATTCTATTATCCTAAAATATCATAATTGGTGTCACAAATTCAGAACCAGTCAGACTGTAATGCACAATAAAGTCTAAACTGGTTAGTCACGCACCAAATTGCTCTTTTCTAAATGGTAATGTGCCAGCAAAAGCAACTTAACATTAAAGTGTGAAGATTTAAACCGAGTATTTACCTCCAAAAAACACCAAAATCATCCACATAGCAATTTGTCTGTTTTCTAGTATTAAAAATGCAATAGTGTGACACAGCTGGCCTCCCCTGCAGCTTTTATTTTGACTGACTCTCTCCTGCCTCCTCCTCACAGGAGCTGAGTGGGCAGTTTGAACCTCTGATGTATAAATATATATACTGCATATATCCACATATTTTATCTCCAGGAGTTGTTCATAACTTATCTTTATCTTTAGCCAGAAGCGCTCTCATATTTAAAAGGTTTTCCCTCCAGTTTGAACTCAGTTACACCACACTTTGCCTTAGATGTGTCGACGCAGCAGTGATGTAATGCAGGGGGGGGTGAAGAAAGTGATGCAAACACACTTTAATGTAAGCTTTTGCCACAAGAAGTGCTCCAAACAGTCACCGATGCCCTTAAAACAAGAGTTGGAGGAAGTTGACAAACCTGTGCGGACAGGAAGTCCTCCCAGGACAGTTCTCCGTTGACAGCATCAAAAGCCACAAACAAGCCCGCAAAGGTCACAACCAGGTTGCGGTGATGTTTTCTGCACTTTACCCTGCAGTCGTCAAGGCGGTGAGATCAGACACACGGGGATTTATTGTTTTTGAGTGATTGAGTAATGTCTCAGGAGGTTGTGTTCAAGGTCGTGATCTCCTGTGGGACAGAGAAGTTGCTAGAAATGTCTTTGGTTGATGTCAGAGGATTTGTAAGGAAGACGCAGGTGTGTTCACTTTGACCACAAGATGACTAGAGATGCTCCAATACCTTTACTTGAGTAAAAGCCGATTCTGGGAACCCTTTCGATACTACAGCGATAAAAAAGACATCTCCATATTAGTAACCCAGTATGTGAGTGCTATAATTGCATATAAAATCGTTGTATGACCTGGCTCAGAAAACGGAAGACATCCTAACCGAGAACAAGCTAAGCATCATGAAGCAAGTTAAGCAAACGTCAGCGGCAGCTGGGCTAGCAGCCTCTCCTGATGTCTTGTGCCAAACTTATGTTATGTGAAACTGCTTTATTTTGTGTTTTTACCGGACTTAAGACGCTTTACTTTAACTTTAAAAAGAAAATACAGCCTTAAAATGTGTAATAGGAAAACACTGCTGGCTGATGCTTTGCTAGCTAACGTTACACTCCAGCTAGCACTGACTGATGTTGTTAGCTAACGTCAGATTATAGTTTACTTTAAATCAGTTCTTCTTTTCTGTTCTTAAACAGAAATTGCTAGTGAACCCCATTAAATACACTACTCCAAGTAACTATAGGAACACATAAGGCGTAAATGTATTTTATTGGCCAAATATTATGGCTTAAAAATTCAGTGTAAGACAGGAGACAAACAGCAATCCAGTAGACCCTGTGGACCAGTGTAAAAATTTGTTCCTTACATTTTTGCAGTAGTATATTTTATTGCTGTGAGGCTACTGTTTTGTAGAAGAAGAAATAAGTATATTTTTGGGAGGCTAATAAGATTAGCATATGTAAGGCTGTATTGGAGACATTTTGATACTGGTATTGGTATCGGAAGAACTCTACTTGTCACAATGTGTTTTTGATAAGCCTGTGTCCGTTTACCGCCTTGCCCACACACTTTGCACTCTGCTCAGCAGTGCAGCTCCACAATCCAGCTGCTGGGTCCGACAGATATCTGCTGGGATCAACTGCTTCTCGTCCCAGCTGCTTCTGACCTTAAGCCTCAGCGGCTGATGTGTGGGGGTCTGACAAGAAGCTCCGGGAGCATTCATTTGCTGCTAATTCCCTGTCGCCATCAGTCTCTGAAGGCCGACACACATACAGTACACGCACAAACACACACACATACAGAGTCGGTGTGGCCCCTGCTGTGCAGACAGTCCATTGGTATTGCCTGCTGGGTTTGTCTGAACGAAATGATTATCACACTTCAGTTAGCACATGTCACTAAGCCCTGCCTGTGTCTGCCATGTCCCTATCTCATGCTCAAACGCTGACATTTACTGACAGCCGCACTGGTCGCTTTATGCTAATGCAGAGGGTGGGTGGATGTGTGGCAGTGTGTGTAAGTCCATCCATGGTTTCGTGTGAGTTCTGCATGTTAATTAATGATACATGTCTTTCATGCCCACAGCCACGGCCCATATTGTCCGTGTCATAATAAAAATTCACTGGCCTGAACTGTATTCTCTCTCCCCCACAGAGAGCGGCGACACCTACCAGAGGCAGGTGCTGTCCATCTTCAGCATCGCCTCGGGGATCTGTCTGCTCGGAGTGGCATGTATGGCTCTCTACCGCCGCAACAAGTGAGTGATGCCAGCCAGCACCACATTAGTAGCGTATGCCCCCGGCTGTGCAGAAAGAGCACTTTACTATCATGGCGTGGAGCCTGATGAAATTCTAAGTGTGAGTCAGCTAGATGGTGTTTTAGCAGGGCATCATGTCTGAATTGTGTTGGATGCTTTTGGGACAGATGCTCATATAAGATTTATTAGTAAAGTGGTTTTAGTTGGCAGGTGTGTCACAAAATGCTCACACAGAACAAAATGCACAGATAGGGCAGGAGCTAAAAAACAGTAGAGCGTGTGCACCGAAGCAGAGCGCCAAAGTCAATTATTCACACCGGGGAAGAAGAAAGGAAAGGAGTGTAGACAAAGGAAGTAATGACGGAGTGTAAAGGGGGAATTAATGAAGGTTGTGTTGATTGAACTGGTCGTGATAAACAAGAATGGGTTTTATTTTTAGTCCTGTAGAACTCGGTCAACATGCTGGAGTCCTCCCTAAACAGTAGAATTAATGTACCGGAAATTGTCCAAACCAAATGTCCTTGTAAATTGAATCTCTTTTCCTGAAATGTTGTTTGACTGTTAGCTTTGACAGTTAGCTTCTCCTGCTAATGCTAACGTGGGGTCTGCTCTTCAGCAAAGACCTTTAAGCTGCTTTTTCGCTGGTTGTGAAGCAGACTGAAATTAATTCTGATTACTCTCTATGACCTACAAAAACAAACCAGACCATCAGCAACAAGATCGTTTATTTCTATGAAGATATTTTTAATGCGTGAACTGCTGGCGGTGGGGTAGGTGTCAGACGAAGCGATTAACCGCACGCTGCCTTTGTTTACATTTTCCATGGCAGAAATGTAAAGTGAGTGACACATATGACTGTTAAAGAAAGCAGGATTAGATTTGTTGCTAAAAACCACCGCTTAAGCATGTACAGGACAAAGAGAAGGAGGTACGGCTTTGTCCACAGGGGGCGCCAAAATCAACACAAACCCAAAGTTCCTCACAGCAGCTTTAACTTTCCCTCGTAGCAGCACTTCACAGAGAAGCTGCATTCTTGGGGGTGTTTGAAGACTTTACGGAGGAGTTAGAGAAAAAAATAGTTGCTTATACATTTTTAACGACTCAAAGAAACTTAATTAGATGTGGTTTTAGTAATTAGGCGGGACACAGAAATGGGGCAGCTTGCCAAATATCTACACTCAGACGCTAATTATCATGGATTATGGACTATGAAATGAACCTTTTTGGCGAAACGTACTGTACCATATTCCGCAGTACAGCACAGAATCATGAATATATGTATTTTACGGCTTTTACTGTTAATAAACTGCGCTTTTATATGATATTTTTTCAAGAGATCTTTCCATGTCCATTACTCAGCAAACATTAAACAGGCCTCGGCTGCACAGAGAACGTAGCAACCTAGTATTTAAAAGATGAGCATTTAATGGTGAATTAACATTTAATCCAAAAGTCTTAAGCATCAATTAAAATTTAATCCAATCAAAGTTTAATCCAAAATGAAGGAGCACTCTAATATTTTATATTTAGCCGAGCTGAAAGATTTTGCTTTGCTTTCTCACATTTTGTTTGCTCATTAGAGCTTTGTTATGGTATTGATTGGAACAGACTGGAGGGATTACCGCATGTGACAAAAAGTTAGAGCTGTTTATGAAGAAGGAACATTTAAATGTCCGGGCGAGCACCAGATGCACATGAATACATTAACTCTTACTGCTAATGTGACACATTAGCTTCAATTATACATGCACACAGATTATCTGTACATTAAGACATACATCAAAAGCAGAAATCTTCCATGCAGTCTCCCTCTGGAGGCTTGAGATCCACACTCCGGTGTCACGGGAGGTATTTCTGGAAAATCTCCTTCTATCTTCCTTTTCCCAGAATATTATCACAAAGGCATGTAATGGACATTTCACGGTACATTGCCTTGATTAAATTATCACTTGTGCAACACATCTTCTCCTCCAATGCTGTTTTTGTGGTCGGTTTGAGCGCTTTTTCACCTCCATCAAGCCTTCAGTTACAGCTCGGGAGGAAAATTTCCACATGTGAGCTGCAAATTGACTGGCGCTCATTTTGTCACTCTGACCTTTCAAGGCGCTCGTACATTAACAATGTTTGACAAACGCTGTCAAATCTCACGGTTCCGCCGTTTGACAAATGAAATGACTGTGAAACTAAGTAATATAAAATGTAGATCTGAACATTGTCACTTTTTAATTTACACGCTTGTCCAGAAGGAATAGTTGCGGTGACATCCTGCGAGGCTCGTGTTCTATATATAATGAACGGACCTGTTTTTACACACTACAGGAAATCGTCTGAAAGGAAGGAAGAAAAACAGGTCAATATGTATGATCACCTACTTTGCTCATACACATGTGTACAAAGAGCTGGCCAAGTGCCTAATAGAAATCAATAAGTGGGAAAAACACTGTCATAAGAGTGTTTTCTTATTAGAGAGAAGGAAGGAAATAACCTGACCACAGCAAAAAGCTAATATAGAGACACTTTAAGTATACCTCATATAATCGTCTTTCCAGTTTTTTATACTGTTTTCTGTGTCATAGATACATATACAGTACAGTATGTATACATATATAGATATATAGATATATATAGATATATATATATGTATACATACTGTGTATATATATATATATATATATATGTATATATATATATTCAACACAACCTTTTTTCTAGATTAACATAACAATACTATGACGTTACAAAATAGCCTCACACGATTGAGGGAAAAAACTAAACTAAAAAAAGAGTAAATTAAACAAAAACCATGGACAAAATAATAATATTAAAGGTATAATCTCGAAGTCTGTTAAGTCACTATCTATCGCTGAATGAGGTAACACAATGGTGATTGAGCCTATGGCTGATAAAAGCCTTTGCATTTGCAGTATTACAGACTGGGTGTCTGTGGCGACTTTCACAGAAAAAAATCTCAAGCAGCGTCCAGTTAGTGACGTGTTTTCCATCACCCAGCAGTGGTTAGTCTGCCAGAGAGGGTAGGCAGAGCTAAGCGGCTGCTTTTCCGGTCTCTGCAAGTGCTGCGAGTAAACAGTAATCTACCATGGCTGAACAAACAAAGAAAAGATCGATGACTTCAGATACAACTTCAACAATAAGTGAAAATCCAAAGAAAAAGAAACAAATCCGACGCTCAGATGAAGGCAAACAGTCTAAAAAGGAAAACGACCGTCAGCGAGGAAAATCAAGAGTTACAACCGGAGCCGTGTCACACATGCGACACTGTCTGGATATCTGGGAAATGTGCTCCCACAATTATCGTTTATTGCCATAGGTGCCGCCAAAGAGAACGAAACTTTAACACTTTAATGTAACGCCTTCAGTTACACAATAATTTCAAAAATAGTACCGATACAATATCTGATTTATTCTTTACTTTTTAGTAGATGTAAATGGCTTTCCTTTGTCTTTGTAACAAATATTAGATAGTAGTCGTAGCTTTGGTCATTTTGCCTTTATTAGAAAGAACAGCTGAAGAGAGACAGGACACGTGGGTAGGAGAGAGTGGGGGGTGACATGCAGCCAAGGGCGGAGGGCGGGAGTCGAACGAGGACTGTAGCCTCTGTATATGGGGCGCCTGCTCTACCCACTGAGCTAAACCTGTGCGCCTATTTTGGTCAGTATTTAACAATTTTCCTCCCCTACAAAAAAACTGGTAGAAGTTATATATAGATTACAAATGAGGGATAAAATGAAAAGGAACAAGTGAACGAAAAGATGTAGGCAGAAGCTTATAATAGCTTCCCTTTTATACAAAACATATGCATAAAGGCAACCCTCTCACTAATTAGTTCAAGTTAAGTTTGATTATAGATTCTGCTTCAAGTATGAATATTTAGCGTCTTTATTGAAGTCGTATTCACCCACTGTCTCTCTTTCCTCCACAGGAGACACAGAGAAAAACTCCAGGCCCATTTCTCAGACAGCCGCAGCCTGAGGGACTGCAGTGTCAACGCCTCTGGCCTCATGTCCAAGTCGACTCCTCGCCTTCAATACAGCCTTCAACTCCAAAAGGTAACTCTCTCCCTATTATTGCCTCTATCATCTTTGTAATCAGCTCCATCTTAATACGTAGAGTACTCCTGTGAAAAACAGAGTTTAGAGTGCCTGACAGGATGATGTACGATGTGTGTCTTAATAATCTCTCTACTGGCTGAAGCCTTTTGTTCACACTCATATCTGACACGGGCTGAGAGACAGTGGGGAATTATAGTTTCAAATAAATGCATCGAGTGTTATACAGGAAAAATCTGCTTGTCACGTTCGCAGTGACAGATTCCTGTGACAAACTGCAGATTGGAAATTCTAATCTGTGGCGTGTCACGGCTGCTGAATTCACCATGCCAGCACAGCAACAATACTGTGTAGTAGACAAATAATGTTAAACGGCACTTTTTCTTGCCCTGGTGCTACTTTACTACTAAGAAAGTATGTTGTGCAGGAGCATTTACTTGCTGTATGGATTATTTTGTCATTTTTGTTTGTTGCTTTCGAGTAAGTTTAAGAGTAGAGCCTGAAAGTTGCAGCAGGATGAAAACTTTGAGCAAAATGGACCCATCAGTCATGGACGCATTGGTTTATAAAGAAACATAACACATTTTGGAGATAAACCAGTGCGAATTCACAAAGAGCCACTCCTGGCTAAGTAAAAAAGAAATCGCAGGTTGCGAGCACAAAAGAAAGAGCAGCTAAAAATGAATTACAAGCCTCCACAGTCAGTGCAGGAGAGCAAACTGACCCGGGCATTCAAAGCAGAGAAGGTGGATGATGTAGATGGCACTGATATGGCTGATGTCTCCACAGAATCCCTGGGTAATTGCAGCCTAATGCACACTCATAAAGGTCTTAACAAAAGAGTGCAATCGCCATGACGCATTAGCACTTTCCTGAATGCGCCCTCGTTCTTTTGCTGTAATGGTCACGTGTCGTGCTCATTTGTTTTCTTTGACACTTTTTTTCCCTTTTAATGAGATGTTATTTCATTTTTTAAAATGTGTTCAGTTGACTGTCTCATTTTATCATATGTATCGATGCTAATAATGATAATGTGCATCTGCTATACTGGTATATTGCACTTGCGAATATGCACCAGTTTTAATGCACCTGCTAATGTGCACCTGGTTAATTGCACCTTTTTCAATGCACCAGCTAATATACACCTGTTCAAATGCAACTGCTAAAATGCATCTATTGTAATACACCTGCTAATATGCACCTGTTCAAATGCACCTGCTAATGTGCATCTACAAGTAATGAGGCTGCTAATATACACCTGTTTGAATGCACCTCCAAATATGCATCTGCTAATGTGCACCTGCCAGTGCACCTGCTAATGTGCCTCTACTATAATACACCTGCTAATATGCAGCTGTTTTAATGCAACTGCAAATATGCACCTGCTAATGTGCCTCTACTAATATGCACCTGTTTTAAGCAACTGCAAATATGCTCCTGGTTTATTGCACCTGTTTTAATGAAACTGCAATTATCCACCTGGTTTATTGCACCTGTTTCAAAGCACCTGCTATGCACCTGCTAGTATACATCCGTGGCCATTAACAACAAACGTCTCAAACTGATTCCAGGTAAGAAAAAAAACTAAGCCGTACCACAGCCCAGCTTAAATACGTTAAGAATGTTTCACAGTTGCCAAGGTGACGGAACACCGACTCAAGATTTTTTTGTAACATTAGTGTTTATTGGAAATTGTTGTTTTGTTACATTAAAAATGTAAGCTCATAATATCTGAAAATCAAAGGAAAAGAAGGCCAAATTGGACTGACGAAGAAAAGCTCAGACTACATGAATATGCAAGGAGGAAACATGTTCTAAAAAGTACATTTGTTTCCAAACTGAAACAACGAATGTGGGAAGAAATAACGGATAAAATAAACTCAAGAAATATTGCCGTTAAAAGGACTAAAGACAAAGTATCTACAAAATATGACAACCTAACAACACTGGCAAGACAGGAGATGAGACAGGTGAGGAATTTTATTGAATTGTGCAGTTTTGCACGTCAAGTAGTGGTGTACGGAAGGAGACAACACAAAGTGATGTGGTTTGAGATTCATGTAGCGGGACGCAGAAGTTGACGATCGTGCATCGATGCAGTGACAGAACGTAAAGTTTGGGTGAATTTTGTACTAATTTTCTAGGAAAACCTAAAGTGAATTTTTAAGGAAAATCTTAAATTAAGATGCTTCATGCAACCGGCCACTGCTAATCTATGCCTATTAACATGAGCCTGTTTTAATGCAGTTTTATTGCACTTGCTAATAAGAACTAATGCACCTGCTACAGTGCACCTTCTAGAATACCTCCTGCTAATGTGCAACTGCTAATATGCACTTGTTTATGCACGTGATTATTATTCTCTCCAGCACTTTTTATCCCTTCTTAATGAGATTTCTTTGACATTTTCAGCTTACAGCCTCGTTCCTACAGCATATATGTAGGTGCTACTTTACAGCTGCAAATACACACCTGTTTTTGTGCACCTTCAAATACGCACCTACTCTTTATAGATGTGGAAATCCCTAGGTGTTACTAACCCACACACAAATAAATCCTCCACATTTCCTGCAATTTTTATGACTCTCTCATTAATATGTATGAGTAGACGCAGGTTGTGAGCATACTTTATTGATAACAAACAAGAAGGTTTTGCGCCATGTTTGTTTTAGGATCTGTTGACTTTTTTGTTGCCTGAAACTCCTCATTTAGGATCAGCCTTGTTCTGTCATTTTTTTGTGTTAGTGCTTTGCCTAATGCACTCAGTATTGAGGCTCTTTAATAATGCAACAGTGTCTAGTGTCACACGCTGAAACAAACACCCCCCGAGCTAGCCCCGCCCACGGAACTGCAGTTGGCACAATCTGAAAGCTTTTTGAGGGTGTCACCGAAAATTACGGCTGTGAGCGGTTGACATCTGAGAAGTGTTACAACATTTGATGTAAAGTAGCTGTGTTAAAGTCAAATAACGAAATATGACTTTTAAATAGGCCAGGTCACATCGCATTAAAGCACTGCTGCTCAAAAATCTCTATTTTAAAGTCTGCAAAGTTCCCACTCACACTAGCCCAGTCCAGCACATTGGAACCCGGTTTAAAGTCTGTTAGAAGCAGCACACCTGTCGTCCCATAGCACAATAGCCGGCTATTATATGAACACCTTGACTGTGAGAATGTGGTGACAGGAATATGTGAAGGCTCAGCATGTAGCGCGGCCCTGTGTTCAGCCAAGAAATGCTGCTTTGAGAGCTGGACCCGGGGAGGAAGCCAGGAGGAAGACAAAAATAAAAGACAGTAATAATAACACGACACAGAAACACAGGCTGTAATAGAACAGTGTGAAGGAAGCTTAAGGTGGGATGTGAGAGATCAGCGGCTGGAGGCACCCAGGGAGGGGGCAGACCGAGGAAAGATTAACAAGTGAAACCTATTTTTCTTCAGGTTTGACATCGCGACCCCAGACCTCCGCTTCCTCTCCACCCACTCCCTCAGCTTATAACCATGTAAGGTTACAAAATTGGGAGGATAAGCCCCCCCTTTAAAAAATGCTGAGCCCCCACTGAGTAACATACGTTACTTCAGCGGTTTCTATACGAGGAGTTGTCAAATATTGGGTGAAACACATTAAGTTGGTGCTAATCAGCTCATTATGGACCACCTCACTTTACTCTGGGTGCTGCTGCTAAAGCTACTAGCCGTGGGTGGTGCAGTCCTACAAGTTCTCTTGGTTTTCTTGAAAGGATAAGAAAGGAAGAACGGAGCTGACAGTTCCTAAAGCAGCTAATAACATTTCGTACATGCTGCATCAGAACACAGTGTTTTCTACTGTGTGCTTTCGAGGGAGGAAGGAGGAGGATGAGCATACTGAGCCGGAAACAAAAGGCTGGCTCTGTCGAGGAAGGTGCAAGGGGGAGGATGAAGTCCGTTTTTGTCAATGTCTTCCATACCAACCCCTCTGGTGTCTTTAACAAAAATATGCCAACTGTCTTAACCCGGGCGTTACGGAGCTATAAGATATTTCCCCTCAAGGTGTGCTGAGCCTTTCGCAGTATATGCTGACATCATTGTTATTACGCAATGATTTTTGCAGAAATGTTCCAAATCTGAGCCAGGTAAGAACTTACTAAACCCTTGGTGGCTTTTTGAAATAGGCACCTGGACACCTGCACTGCCTTCATACTATGTGTACCTTTAAAATCTCTGTGCACCTGCCCTAGCAATGCGGTATTTGTATTTATTTCTATGCATCTGTTCCATCTGTGTTTCCAATGCATATTTGTACATCTGGATATATCAGTGTGCATATGTTCCCTCCATCTGTAGTCTTAGTTTAAATAGCCATGTGAATTGCTCTTAACTGTAAATGTGCAGACCTTTAGGGAGTTAAATATAGTCATATAGATAGTGTGCCTCATTTCACTTTCCAGGGAGATGGAAGCCAAAAGAGAAATATAATCGTAATCGCATAGTTAAACACCTCCCGCCTCCTCTGGGAGTTGAATCAACACCTCGCTGGCGATGGAGTTGTTTCTCAAATAAAAAAGGAGATAGGGTATACACCCATGAGACGCACAGCGCTGAAAGAGACATGCAGCCACATGAAGGAATAGGGGCACACGGAGCGGGAAGACGAGACAGAAAAACTCAATTCCCATAAGAAGGAAGTTCGAGGTTTGCTAACTAACTGGTCGAGCCGTACTCTGAGAAGAGACTGAGTCACCCTCAGGAGAGATGCAAAGCTACATGTGAGCAAACTGTGTGAATAATTCATGGGGTTAGAGAATGTTAAGGGGCCACAGTGTACCAAAATCCACAGAATGACCTCAGAATATTTTAATGAAGTCTCTGGTGTGCCACAAGGCTGTGTACTGCTTCAAAGTCAGCTTCACAATTCTCTGCGGTCAAATGTTTCTCAAAGACACAATGGCCATGTTTCCACCAAAAGTATTCAGAACTTTTAGTCCCAGGAACTATTTTTCAAGGGATCAAAAGGTTCCTCCAGCCCATTGTTGTCTGTATTTCCAACAAAGTTAAAGCAAATAAGTGAAATAGCTCCGAGTACTCCACCAATCAGAAATGCTTAGCAATGTAAGCCCCACCACAAAATTTCCCAACCTTTCAGAAGATACTTTACCCTGAGCAGGGACCTTTTGGGTGGTAAAATAAAGTCTGCTGACATGTGAAAGACTGTTCTGAATTACTTGACCAATCAGAAATGTTCAGCACTGCAAGTCCAACCCCAAAAGTTCCTGTCCTTTAAGAAAGTACTTCCCCCCAAGCAGCAGTGAAAGAGTCTTCTAAATGCACTGTGTACTTGACCAGTCGGAAAGGTTCAGCAATGTAAGTCCCACCCCAAAAGTTCCTGGCCTTTAAGAAAGTATTTCCCCTCTCACCCAAGCAGGGACCTTTTGGGTAGTAAAATACAGTCTGCTGACATGTGAAAGACTGTTCTGAATGCGAGTACTCTACCAATCAGAAATATTCAACAATGCAAGTCCCACCCCCAGAAGTTCCTGATCTTTCAGAAAGTACTTGCCCCCGAGAAGCGATCTTTTTGGTAGTAACATGTAGTCTGCTAATGTGCATAAGAGTCTTCTGAATGCACCGGGTACTTAACCAATCAGAAATGTATAGCGCTATAAGTCCCACCTCAACAGTTCCTGACCTATAAGAAAGTACTACCTCCCCCACGAGCAGGGACCTTTTAGGAGGTAAAATGAAGTCAGCTCACGTGTGAAAGAGTCTTCTGAACGCCCCGAGTACTTGATCAATCAGAAATGTGTAGCGCTTTAAGTCCCACCCAAAAAGTTCCTGACCTTTAAGAAAGTACTTCTTCCCCCCCAAGCAGGGACATTTTGGGAGGTCAAATAAAGTCTGCTGTCATGTGAAAAACTGTTCTGAATGCTCTGGGTTCTCTACCAATAAGAAAGGTTCAGCAAAGTCCCACCTCAAAGGTTCCCGATCTTTCAGAAAGTGCTTCCCCCCGAGCAAGGAAATTTTGGTTGTTCAAATAAACTTTATGCAGACCCATGTCCCTGCAGTTAAAACTCACCTAGTTAATCTTGAAGTCCCTGGTTCCGACGGAGAGTTCCTGCAGTGGAAACAAGCTAAACATCTTCCTTCTACTAGACTTAACCAAGTAGGCACCAATTCGTTAGTACCGGGTTAAATGTATCTACCTTTGGAAAGGTAATCAGAGCATAGGCTTCCTGTTCTCCTTTTGAGTATTTTCAAATTAAAAGAAGCTTTAAAACATGTCTTACAAAATGAAGTTCGTGTGCATGAAATTGTGTCTTTTGAAGTCTTGTTTTTTTTTTTTATCACAGCCTCTGAAAAAAACACACAGGGCACAATGCCATTAGAGAATTAGCCAGGGTGCCAGTATAAACAGAAAATGGAGGAGGGAAATTAGTCACTTGTATAGCGAGTGTTATGACAGCAGTGGGGATATGATATGAAAGCTTCTGTAGGTAACGGCATGACTAATAAAAGGACAGGGCCGGTGCAGCTTGAAAATTAATAATGTTGTCAACTGTTACAAACTCTATGCTAATGTGCACGTCAGGGCTTAATTCTGAAACAGCTGATTAACGCTTTGATAGCAGGTAGAGCTGAAATTGCATTTACTATCAGATGTTGTCACATGGACACAGTTTGAGCAGTAAAGTGGAGCTGGTTTGTCCTTCATGAAGAATGGTCAAATATCCCATTATGCACAGTTCAGGACCTGTGATTGGAGCGTAATCCGAGGAGGATTAATGCTGCTCTGAATGCATAGGTTTGCCTTTCTCCTTGGTATGTATTTCATAGTCAAGGTATTGATAGATTTTTCTCTTATCCTGTATTTTCTCTTCGCCTCCCCTTGAAATAAATCCACCTTGCGTTGTGTTTATCCAAGGCTTTCACAAGTGGCATAAAAACAAGGCAACAGCAAGATAGGAGGGAACAAGGGGAATGGGTTACGCCATGCAGGTCTGCCATTGTCTGCCACAAGCTATTTATTTCATCCCCGGACACAGATATCATCCTCCAGGAAAGTTTGCCACGGCAATTGTTCCAGAAAGTGAGGCGCAGTGCGCCCGCAGGGCACAAGAGAGGGTGGCCGAAATGATCCTATTTTCTTGCACAACTAGTGAACAGCAGTAACAGCCCCCTCTGGGAGTCAGGGGTGTAAGGGAGAAAAAACGAGGCTTATCAGAATGAGAATCATGAACCACATGCAATAGCTTTAATGATGTGCAATCAGACGGACAGGGCAGGAAGTACTGTAAGTGGAAAAACAGAATTATCTCCTGACTTAGCGTCTCGTATGGGGGGGGGTTCTTGGGGCATTTCTGGTCGCTCTGTCTGGGGCCTGTTGTAAGATAATGCTGTTAATTTTGATAAGAATAAAAGGAGAGAATTGAGGGAGGTGTGGCTTCTTTAGGAAACCATTAATGTAATCTTGTGTAGGATTAATTCTTTAGTGAGGCGGGAGTGCTGTGGGGGTTATGGCGGAGTTTATTCACAAAGCGTCCCCTCCTAATCTGCAGTTTAAAATGTAAAGTGTAATTAAAGACACTCTGACTCAGGCGAGAGAACATCCCCAACCTGACTGGGGACTTCAACATGAGTGGAGACTTGCTGCTAAGCCAAATACAGTATCCCCAGTATTATGTGGAGCTTATATCCTGTGTTGACTTACATAATCGCTTGCACCTGAGCATGTTGTTTTTAATCTTGATTATTGTAACAAATTAATCCGAGCTCAACTGTAATAAAGGCTAGCATTTCTGTGTCATCTTGCTGATGCGCTATTCCTCTTCATTTTCGCAGAGCTGCACTTCTCACGGATCCTCTCTTAAGGGCAGCAGCGTGGCACCAGGCACATCAACAGCAGCCCCACCTATTCTCAGCAGAGCGCTGTCTAAAGGGAAACGCTTCAGGTGAGGATGTGATCTTATTTCCAGCCCTGTTTCATAACACTCACTTTCACTTTAGCCGCATATAAAAGGCAGCCGAGGGAGAAGCGTAATCATCCTGCAGTACGGTGGAATATAAAGACTTTAAAAATATTAAGCAGATCGTTTGTAATTTCTTTACAAAGATTTACGGTGATTAAAAGTGGACGTTGATGATATATGTCTTGGATTCAGTGCCAACACCATAAGCTTTGCCTGTGTGCATTCCCCTTGGTCAGCATAAGTTAATTTAATGAAATGAAAATAAGAGTCTGTGGAAATAGCCGGGAAAATAGACGTCTTTATTTACATGACATGTCCAGTTAATGTGCAAAGTGATTAAATGTGTACTCAGGCACATTCTGAAATGACTGCTCGCACACTGATAGGGAAAAAGCATATAGGGAAGAGAGGAGCGATCCTCAGAGGAGAAGTGAATTTTAATGCGCCGAGTTAAATATTGATTCGACAAAATTCCTTTTCATGCCACCCGTCAGATGACGGAAGATTTCAGCTAAATTAACAACAGTTTTGCTACGAGGGAGCTCAGAAGCGGCTGTGCTGTGTGATCACAGCGGTCGGCATCACATGCTGTCATTTCAAATCCTCAGCAGAACACAAGCATGTGGGTATAGACGGCAACAATGGCACTATCTTGGGTGTTTACAGGAAAGCTTCATTTGCACTGATGCTCTGATTTGACATGGATGCAGGCACACGTTGACAATTAATGACATTCAGCCGCACAATGTGCAAAATCTCATTTCACAATCATGTTGTTCCCATAGCTCCAATTACATTCATTGTCGGTAAGTCGCATAAAATGGGAGATTGCTGATAAATATGTTCTTCTCTCTCCTGATGTGATAGTGTTGAGTAGCAAGGAAGCAATACAGAATAAAGGTGTTGTACCTGAGCTGATCTAAAAGTCTCACGTTGTGTATTAGACAATCATTTATTGTTATGTAGTGAGGCCAGACATTTGATGACAAGAGGCAGAGAAAATGAGTACAGGCAGAAGGAGTTTTCAGATGTGTGCGTGACTGCGATGACAACTTCAGTGCAAACCCCACAGAGGCAGTCGCTCTCTGTTTTAATGGACCGGTGCTGTGTCAAAAAGGAAAGTTTTTCAAAAAAAAAGCTTGTCATGTGTGGCTGCGGGGACCGTGCCAACTCGTCCGGGCTTTTTATTCTCCACAGTGTCGTGCAGGTGCTTCATGGAGGGCAGCTGACAGTCAATCATCTGTTCAGCTTGTTCTCTGGGTAGGGGTAGGCAGGGGGGGAACTAGACTGTGATGGATGATGGTGAGATGCTTTCAGCTATTGACCTGAGAAACTGGACCACATTGTGAGCTATCAAGAGAAATGCCTCATAAAAACATGTCAATACAGCCCATCAATATTGCTGCAAAAGGTTACCTGTGTATCGTGGGCTTTATGAGCACGGACAAATTGATTTACCTGTTTGACTGCAGAGTACATTTGTTGAACTGGTGTTTGGCTAAAACAATAAAAAACATCATGTAAATCACTAAAAATAAAGCCATGAGATAAAGATAAAAACCCTGTGGCCTGCCCTTTAACCAGAATGCCACTGCTTCACTGTTAGTCTGTATACAGGTGAAGCTGTGTTTTCAGCTAAATGCTAACTTAAGATAGCTAACACTAGACTGATAATGCGTAAATGCTGATGTTTAGCAAGTTTTATGTTCCCCAACATTCTTCAACATTAACCATGCTAATTGTTCAACAGGAACTGAAATTAGTCTTAACCTTGGCAGAGCTGCGTTTAAGCTAAGTGTTAACTTTAGCATGCTGACAATTAGCTAATGTAATTGTTACCAACGTTTACAAACATTAGCCTTGGTTAATGTCCAACAGCCAGGGACATTAGTCCGTGCCTAGGCACAGCTGTGTTTTGAGCTAGTGGCTAATTTTAGCCTGCTAACATGCTAATTGTAACAATGCTAACATGCTGATAATTTTGAGGTTTGGTCACGCCAACATTTGCCAACAATAGCTAATATTGTTCCACAGCCATGGACATAAGTATGTACCTAAGCACAGCTGCATTTGGGCTAAATGCAAACTTAAGCATGCTCACAAGGCCAATGCTTGCATGCTGATGTTTAGCAGGTTTAATGTTAATCAACATTTGCTAACATTAGCCGTGGTTAATGTACCACAGCCACAGCCTTTAGTCCGTCCCTGGGCAAAGCTGTGTTTTAAGCTAAATTCTGACTCTAGCATGCTAGACAATGCTCACATGCTGATGCATAGCAAGTTTAATGTTCACAATCTTTTTTTTAACATCTAAGTATGTTAACTTGTTCATACCAGCACTAGTGTAAAAACACAAAGTACCTTTAAGGCTTATGGGCAAAGTAGTTTTGCTGGTATTTGGTGATTGACAACAAATAAAATGTTTGACTTTGTGACTATAAAAGGTCAGGGCATGACCAGAGTTAAAATAATAATTTTTCCTGAGGTGGACACGGCTGTCTGTACCAAATGTCAGAACACTCCATCCAATGGTTTTTGCAATAGGCTCTTTCAGACCTAAAGCCATGACTTAAGCATTTCTCAGTTGACATGCTAACCTTCTCTCTGTGTAGCATAGCGCTTGTCGTACAAATGTCAGTGGGGAAAAAGGAACAAATCAATCATTGTTGAACCAAATCATTTCCACTTTTGATGCATTTTGAATTAACTGACCAGAACAGCTCCCTCTGAGTTCCTGCCTATTCTCAAGCTTATTTCTGAGTTGCTTTGCCAGCAAAATCTGACGGGCAGAAACACACAGTCCACGTCTATGTATAATCATCGCACATGCAGTAGTCGATCATCGTTTTCATTGCTGTTATTGTGGAATTTGATCAATCGCCAAGGTACAGTTGTGATGTTTGGATTATGAGGAAATTGTAGAATCAGAGACTGATCAATACGTTCAAAACGAGTCAGTGAGCTCAAGTTTTTCACATTGCTGAGTGGGCAGATAAGCTAGTTTTTCTGTACTGAGTATCCTGCTACATCTGTGGAGTGGGACATACTGTTTTATACCTAGTCAGAAAAGACTTGAAGACATGTGACGAATGAAAATCTCTCCACTACGTCAAACAAAGGCGTAACAATAGAAATGTGTTTGATTACAGACAGGCTTACCTATTTAACAGCAGGGGGGGCAGGCTTTTTGTGGAATTGTGGCACCTGGAGATAAGCAGCTTACTTTGAATATTAGACCTTTAACATTTAATAATTGCAACAGTCTGGTGCGTGCGTTCATAAAAGCATATTTTCATCTTTCCAGCTCTCTGTTAATCCTAATTGAAAATCAGCTCGCTAATAGCCAACAAAAGTGACATAATTCAGCTTTATTCATATTAACTTTTTACATCACCCGTCGATATAAAAGCAAATGCTGGCAATAACCGGAGCCGTCATTAGCCATGCTTATTGTTCCACAGCCACAGACATTTGGAAATAATTAAAGCTTTTTTAACATTGTGTTTCAGGCAGCTATAAATTAATAACTAGCTGTCTACTGGACTATTTATTTTACAGCATGAATTAAAATGGATGAGAGCGAGATAATGTTAAAGTTTTAGCATCTTGATTACTTTTTAAACACAGTCCCATCCTTCATTCATACGCTGTTTTTCCAAACTGTGGCTGCCACAATGACAAATTATTCAACAGCCAAAATCAAGCTGGACTGTTTGTCGCTGATTTGTGCTTCAATACAAACAACGTTTTTACCCAGCGATATTAATCTGTCATAAGTTATTTTTGTGGTTCACTTCATCTAATACCATGAAGTGACCTATTGCGCATAGAAGAAACAGAGGCAGGTGATTAAAGACGGAGCCGCAGGGCAGTGCGAATTTATTTGATGTCTTCAAATAAACGCAAAATTATTTGGGTCTATATTTCCTTGTCCCACACATGCTGTTTGTTCTTGTATGATATACTCACACAGCAGCTTGCAATATAGCTCGGTATAACTTTGATTCACATTTCATGTCACTGCTTTATTGCAGCAGATGTGTTGGGATCTGCTTTGAAGTCGACCACCTACTGCTCACAGAACAATTTAAAAAACAGTACACCCAGGCAGGAAGCGCAGTTTCTGAAGACTGCAGCTTCAATCCTTCACAGCAGCAGGGTATCAATACTGTTCATTTTCATGTAGGTGTTAGAAATGTGCCCTTATACCAACATGTATTTACAACAAAACGCTTCTTAGCTTCAGTATAAAGGACATAAGTCACAAAAAGACCTTGAAGTGTTTAACATTTTTTCCAGAAGCATTTGCTCTATGGCATTGTTGTTTATTGTTCAATGCCAGATAATGAATCACTTTAATGTCTGTCATCTTCTGACTTCTCTTAAAGAGTTACAAATAGGTTGACGATTGTGTACCAAGAAAAATATCTTGACAAGTACTGGATGCACTGCAGTGAAGAATATTCAAGATCCGCAAAAGATAAATTATTTTGTGATCCCCTCACTTGTACGTGCTAGGGATAGCCTAATGTAGCGCCATCATTAGGTCCAAATTCAATTTCCCTAGTCGGCTACTGTAGTTTATGGCCACAAATAATGTCACTCCTATCACCATAGCTGTAGAAAGTTTTCAGTGCTAATTAACACATTTTAGCAAGCTTACAGGCTAAACCCGGGAAATCGTGAGCATTATAGCATCGGCCTTGTCAGCATTCTTATTTAATGTAGAGTTTTTCATCCTAACCATCAGTATTAGCATCGTCACTGTGAGCATCTTACAGTAGCATGCTGATGTTAGCATGTAGCTCAAAACACCACTGAGCTCGAAGTCTTGTTAGTAGTTTAAGGGTGAACCTAGTAAATATTACCTGCTAATCATCAGTGTGTTACATTTTCATTATGAGAATCTTACTTAAGCAAACTGATGTTATAGCGCAAACACCACATTGCTTAAAGTATTGTTTGTGCTTTTTTAATGGTTAAGCTAGAAACCTCTTCTGCTATTTATCAGTATGTTAGCACTGTCACTGAAGGAATCCTCTGGTAGTATGCTAATGTTAGCATGTAGCTCAAAACACCACTTTGTCTTTGTAGTCTGGTTTACTGGCTGACCGAGTAAATATTACCTGCTAATCATCATGATAAGTATGTTAGCTTTGTATCTGTTATCAATCTACAGTATAATGCTAATATTAGCATTTAGCTTCAAATCAGTGCGTTTTGTTTGTCTCTTTTAGTGTTATGCTTAGTCATTATAACCTGCTAACCATCAGTTTATTAGCACTGTTAATGTTAGCATCATAAAGAAGAATACCAATGTTAGCTTAGCAGCCTCACAGCCTTCCTTCTCTCCTCTTTGAACGATCCTTTAAAAAATAATTAGTTTCTTTTCTTTACTCATAAATCTGTTACCCCAGTCTGATGTCTAGACTTCAATAACAAGGTGGTGCGTTCACAGAGTCAATTGAAAGTAGAATATGATTTTCACTCACACATGATACAGAAGATCAATCCATTACAGTTAGTTTACATGAGTGAACTCAGGAAATGAGACACATTTCATAGAATAAATTAATAAGTGAGTGCTGCTTGATATAATGCAGCTTTGTAAAATAATGCTTTAACTCTTATTGTTTGCCCTTCTTGTTACAGGAGCAGTTCCCTTTCTCTCAGTCCTGCCCAACAGCGGAGGGAGACTAACTACTTCAGGACCCCACCCATTTCAAGAGGGAAACACAAAATCACGACTAATCTCATCGATGGATCCAGAGCGGCCGGCCACGTCTACAAACACTTGCAGGAGGATGAGTCAACAGACATGGAGTCAATAAGGAGGTGAAACTTTTTGAAGATGGTCTTCTTGTTAGTTTTGTAGTGTTTGTTTGATCCTCAAAGAGCTAATTCTCTTTGCCTCTCTCTACACTGAGGTCAAATTGCCACATCAGTGATACAGCCCCCCGGACTAACTGAGGTTAAGTTGGAGTGGCAGAGGGATAATTTCTGGGGGGAAATGAGTTTATGACCGAAATGCTCACAGTTCAGAATCCGTGAACTGGCTTATGAAATCTGATCCCGGGGAAATAAATGAGATCTGCCGTGCCCTGCTTCAACTGAGACTGTCACAATTAATTTGGGAAACACTCTTGATCCCAACCGCTCAGCAGTGTCATGGTGCCGGGGAAGTCCGAGATACGCGTCTGTGTGTAATCTCCCCTGCTCTCGCCACTGGGCTGATGCTGTGAATGAAAGTGTGGTTAATATGCGTGGTTTTTATTAGGGTTTAAAATACAGCAGCAGCCTTAAAGCTAATTACCAGAACCTATACACGAGTTCACAGGAAATTCAAGATTTCCAGAAAGGCTCTTATTGTGGTTAATTCTCCAGCTTTATATAGAAGCTTCATGGTTCACGTTTCAAATAAATAATTACATTTACCGTCAAAAAAATGGAGCCGAATTCAGCCCTCTAAAACAAGCCTACAAATTGAGCAGGATTAATTTCAGGCACTGACACATCTTGGATTCTCCTCATGCTCTTCCCGATGCCGAGCGAGGACAGAGACTTGCCCTATTTTCACGCCTATCATAAGTGAAGTACAGCTGCTGGCGCTGTTTCAGGAGGCTTTAAAAGCAGGGAGGACTTTTGGCAAGAGCCCTCTCTCACCAGTTGGCTATCAGTGGGCTTAAAAATAACTTACACATTTGATGAATACAGTCTGATGATCCGCGCTGGCGTTAGATCAGAAAAGGTAGCGTGACGTGAAATCATCTCTGACATGTTTGTTCTTAAAGAGGAACGAACGATGCTGAAACAAAGCTGCGCATTATATCACATCAGTTAAAACTTCTCCTTCAGGCTGTAAGTCAACTTCATTAATATTGCACCTTCCATACAATCTCGCAGCCTAAAGAGTTTCACATACAAACTGACAACAAATGACAACAGTAAAACGTTTGAAATCATTAGCATATTGGTCTAAATATAAGATGACCCCGCTTTTCAAGACTTTAAATAAAATCACGTTTTCAACATCTTTTAGATTAAAGTGTCACATGTAAATGAAATAAAATGCCTTTTTAAAATGTCAGTAAATCGTCCGCCATCAAGCTGAGGTCTTTTTGTAGAGCAGTCTTGAAACAGCTGGATGACAGCTCTGGTAACAGGCACACCTTTGTTCCTGCCGCCGCTTTGAGGACCACGGTACGATTTTCTCTGTTAGCATCTGTTAGCTTGGACTGTTAGCATTTTCAAGACGATCTTTTTGGGCTTGCCATTTTAGGGTTGCCGCTTATAACTATTTTTCTTTTGATTAATCTATCAACTATTTTACAGATTAGA
Source organism: Semicossyphus pulcher (assembly GCF_022749685.1). Classification (NCBI taxonomy): domain Eukaryota; kingdom Metazoa; phylum Chordata; class Actinopteri; order Labriformes; family Labridae; genus Semicossyphus; species Semicossyphus pulcher. Next base: position 14,714,046 of record NW_027211670.1, on the reverse strand, counting down.
CGGCTGATCTAAATGATTAATTTCCCTCAATTATTACACAATTATTCAAACGTTATTGTTTTTTTAGCATTCCCAACACAATGAAATGTGCTCAACATAATGCCAGAAAAAAATATATTTATTATTATTTTTTTATTTAACCCTTATTTTACACACTGAGATCAATTATTTCATTTTCAAGGGAGACCTGGCCAAGACAGCAGCATAATAGTTACAGACACAACTAACAAGATGTGATACATGTGTCAAAACATCCAAACATTATGATGCTAATCGAGTGGATCACCATTGTACTTATACGAGCTTTAAAATCAGGAGGTGGGACAGATTCTCTGAGCTTCCAGTCATTCTGAAAGTAACTACTTGCGGAAGCCCTAAATGTGAGAAGCACGAACACACACACACCCCGAAACATTTTCCAAAACACATATTCAGTGGAATTTCTCAGGAAGCAGGCAGACGACTTTATGTCTTTATGAGTGTATTAAAGCGCTACGAGGACAAAAGATATTAAAAAGTTCTCCCTACTAATGAATAGACAACACTCACGGTGGTTTGGCCTTTTCTGGCGGTCCATCATCCAGAATAGCGCCTGTGTGTGTTTCCTCTTCAGGTGCTCGTGATGCTAGCTGTGGTATCCCAGGGAAACTTTGCACAGGGTACAAACTACCTTTCTGTTTTGTGATCATTTGAGGTACTCCCGTACTTTTGAAGCCTTGGGCCTTAGGAAACTTTCACTCCGAACCGAGTCGGACCCTGCTGCAACAGACTCTTAAAACTGCATTGCGTTGACTGGAGTTGCGACTGACATCCATGACGCAGAAGAAAAACCTTGCACTGGGTTAAAATATTGGTGTCGACGTCATCGATGACAACGACTACTCGCGGCAACCATTATCTTGCAATTAGCATCATTACTCCGTCTCAGTTGTTGGTTAACTTGGCCAAACAATCACCATGTCTCTCCGTGTTTCATCCCCCCATGGCGCTGTAGCTGTGAGTGACAGCTGGCCTCAGTCATGAGGGGTACACTCGGTTAAGTGGCGCCGTCTACTGTTGTGAACGCCTTTAAAAGTCTAGACCCCGAATATAGGACGACTCCACTTTTTCAGTCTTATATTCAGACCGATATGGCAAATAAAATCAGCAAAAAGTTAAATAAGACAAAATAAACAGCAATATTACTCCAAATTAAAAGCTTAATTAATAAAGCGAGCTTTTATTTTGGAGTTATGTAATAATGTTATGCATAAATAGGATCATTTTGGGAGAGATTTCCTGGGTGGAATATCATAAAATGTCAAGCACTTCCTCTGCCGTTTCCTCTTACACATAGTTAGCTATAGTTATACAGTAAAACTGTGTAACTATAACATTGAATAATTTAAGGCTGCATTAACAGATGAAGAAAAGAAGCATCTTTAAGGCAGCCCTATTTAGGATATGACTCAGAAACAGCCTCATTTGCTGTCAGTGTTTGCAACTTGAGCGATGGCACTGTTATCAAAAACGCCTGTCATTAAAGCAGCAGTGTCCCCGGTGCATTCAAGGCACTTAAAAGTGCCGCGCAATGTCCCCATTAGCATGCCAACCTGATTGTGCGTAACAGTGACTTGTAAGATACACTGCGCTGCTGCCAAACTCTTTATGTGACCTATTTCCATAATTTACATTTTTAAACAAAGCTCCGTGGAGCTCAGCACTTCTTTCAAACGCTTGAGATCCTCCTGGAGCATAACAGCTTCCCTCTTAACCCCCCCCCACACACATGTACTCATTCATGTGCCCAAATGCGCACACACACACACACACACACACACACACACACACACACACACACATAGAGAATACGACAAACAAACTAAGAAATAAACTTATTAGAATTACTTTTTTAATCACAAAAATCAGCGCTATAGGGAATTAAAGCTCACATTTTTAAAGTGTAGGAGCAGAAATACGAGGTTATTGTCTTCTTGGGGATAAAATCCGTTTATTCAGTTAAACAATTTAGATCTCATTAGTTTGATAATTCCCTCACAGATCCATCAGTCGGGTGTATTCCACTGGCCTTCAGGAGGACGGGATGGCGTCTTTTTCTCCACTTACCAGCCGTACAACAACAGGCTATCAAGCTAACAGCCCCCCTCTCTCTCTCTCGCTTTCCTCCTCTTCCTCCTCCAGCCCCCACCTCCTCCCTTGTTGCCATGGATACCACCCTCTCATCTGTGGAAACGGGAGGTGGAAAGGAGAGCGAGGGAACGAGGAGAGAGTGAAAGGGGGGTGTCGGAAAGTGAGGAAAGGAGGAAGATTGTGCGGAGATGATGAGAAAAAGATGGAGGCGCGCCGAGTGGAGAAGGAGACGAGAGAGTCCTCTTCCATGTTTCCCATTTTCATGACGATAAATCCCCCACAGAGCATTGTCGGTTTCATTATCCAGTGTCAAAACAGATATTTACCCATCGCAGATAAGGACCGAATTGAAGGCAAATTTGCTACGGGAGTTATTTTTAGATCTGTTTTTGATCTGCCGGATTTACCTCCAGCTCGCATTCGCCCTCCTAATACCGAGGGAGGAGTGGGAAAGTAATTCAATTATTTAAACTTGGTTATGCTACAAACAGTCTCTGAAGGCTGACAATAACACTGGCAGTCTCCTAAGGCTGTGCCGGGGTTGATGCTAAATGTGAAGTGAGTCTTTAGTAACAATATTAACTCTTGAGTACATTTGACACGTATACAAACTCACCCACTTGACTCTGGATGAGTTTCTCTGCTGTTATGTAATAGTTACACGCTGAACACACTGTACTTTAATACTTCAATCAGACCAAACCATCATCTAAACATACAGCTATATGTGCAGCACATTAAACCCAAACGTCACGTTAAAAGCCCCTCAGACGAGGTCTTCTCTGCGGTTATTAGAGCGCACATGTGCATGCACGTGTACGCAGAGGTAAATATATAATTTCCCCGCACACAGGCCAGGGTCAGGAATCAGCAGCTGTGGCGCTAAAGCCTTAAATCTTCACTAAAGCAGACATGAGAAAGGGGATTTTTTTTCAGCTGAACAATCATACACTAACAATAGAATCTGCTCGTGCCAAGGATTATAAATAATTACACACAATTAGGAAAGAACAATATCTAAATAATTTTGTTTTAGCAATGAGGGGACAGAAATGGTAAAAGAAGCAGATATGTTCTTTAGTACTCGCTCTCTTTGATTCCTCGTAGGGAACGCAAAGGTCACACTATAAGTCACTAACTCTCACCCATTTCTTTTCTCTCTGCTGCCTAAAGGTGTGATTCGGCCGGTGGAAGAGTCAGCGCCCTCCTCAGCAGGACCTCGCTCTCTCACTTCGCAGCCAGAAAAGGATGGACCGAGGTCCCCTGCACCCGCCTGGATAAAGGAGCGGCCTTCCTCCCGCCTTCCCTGCGCACCCGCTCCGTGCCCATCATCCCGTCGCTCCAAGCGTGCGACCTCGAGGCGGCGAACGTGGACGCGAGCGACCGCACCCAAGCAGGGCTCCTCAAGTGGCATCCCGTGCTGGCTGGAAAGACCGCTGCGGTGCCCGTCAGCAACTCACCCACCTGTGAGACTGTCGTGCTGGCGCCCAACACCGCCGTCACACTGGGGTCGGAGAAGAACCTCACACACTGCTCCATTGAAATCACAGTGGAACTCGCGCAGGAATTAAAACAGAGGAGCCTTTCCATCCCCGTGAAAATGTCCGGGTCTCACAGCGATGGTGGCACAAACACTCTGGAGGCTCGGGAGGGGAAGAGCGCCCAGAATCCAGCCAGAGTCCTGCACACAAGCGGCGGGAGCAGAGGTTTGAAGGCAGCAGGCCAAAGAGAAGCGCAGGGACAGTGCCAAGGTCAGACATCCCTCGTGTTCGGAGGCGCAAACTGCTCCTTGGCCACCAAAGGACCCAGCTGCAGAGGAACGGGAAACGCTTATGCCAAGCCGTCTGCAAGCTGATTGGATTAACTGTGTAAAGCTTCAAAGACACTGTTTCCAATAACTGTATACCTTCGCTGGATGGTTAGCAGGTGGGACCATCTGGGCGGCCACACGGACCAATAACAGATGGCCGTCGATTTCTTTTTTTCCAGAAGGAACACGAACAGATTGAACTGCAGAGGAAAAAAAAATATTGACACAGCAAAGGACGTCCAATTATGAAGATAAAGAGACAAACAAACAAACACACATTGTGAATAAATGTGACTCAATAAGGAAAAACAAAAACCGAGTGGGAGCTTGACTTAAACAGTGTATTGAAAAAAATGCCACTATTTAAAAGGAGCTTCTACTTAGGAACCAAAATAGTGTGTCATCTCTATGTTGTTTCTCTATTGTAAAGAAATGAAATTATATATGTCATATAATATATGTCATATAGACGTATATATATTTGACTACAATTGTGACAAAATAAAGACTAAGATAACAGTGTTAAATGAGGGCTTTGTTACTCTCAATCCATTTAACTGTGACCAGATGAGTGTTTGTAACGTGTTCGCTGTGTCTCAATTCAGGGGCTGCATCCTTCGAAGGACGCAGGCTAGGAAGGATGGTCCAGTCTACGGAGGATTTCCTGGTTGCTTTCCCGCCCTTACCCTTGTGCCAAAAAGAGCTGCTCCTGTCGCCTAGCAACAGAAGAGCTAACATAATTAATGTCACGTAACTTTTTTTCGGCTTTATTTGATAGGACAGCTGAAGAGAGGCAGGAAATGGGGGGAGTAGAGAGTCGGGGGTGACGTGCACCAAATGATCGGCAGTTGAATCTTAGTGCGTCATGTGGCGCCTGCTCTAGCTTAGCTAAACCAGCACTCCAACGTCAGGCAACGTTTATTATTTTAAAGATAATTTTAAGTGTCTAGGGAGCTGCACGATGGCGCTGTCACCTCACGCCAAAAGGTTCCTGGTTCGAATCCCTGTTCGGACGTAGGGGACCTTTCTGTGTGCATGTTCTCCCTGTGCATGCGTTGCTTCCCTCCAGGTACTCTGGCTTCCACAGTCCAAAGATACGCTCGTTAGGTTCATTGATGACTCTAAATTGCTCGTTGGTGTGAGCGTGAAAGGTTGTTTGTCTCTGCGTCAGCCCTGTGATTGACTGCTGATCAGTCCAGTTTGTACCCCGCGTCTCGGCCGATGACAGCTGGGATAAGCTCCAGCCGCCAACGCGACCCTGAGCAGGATAAGCGGTATAGATAACGGATGAAGTCTCAAGGCCCTTTAGTTTTTTTAACATTTGTATCACAAGTTATTCGAATGAGTTGAAACCAAAAACTTTCACATTTCAAAGTGTATTCCTCGTCCACCATCTTGTTTGAATTGGCGCAATGAATCTCGGAAGGTGCATCCTTCGCGGCCCCCGAAAAGGAGGGCGTATTTGTTGGCTGCATCCGAAGGAGCATTCGTTGCGCCGCTGTGACGCAGTCGACCTTGACATACGTGCTTCAAAGGATGCAGCCCCTGAACTGAGACACAACTGTTGTTTTAAATCCACAGAAACCACATCCAACACATTGTGCCAAGGTCGGGACATATTTAATGAGAGGTTGCCTTTCTCTCCGTCGCTACAGACACCTGTGGCACGCACCACTTCCTTTATTTTCAGGGTGGGTTTAATTTGGCTGCCCCCCAAAACCCCAACTCTCAAAACAGCCGCATTAATTAAGTACACCTCATTATTTCTGTTTCAGATACAGGAAGTGGTTCTCCAGGTGTGTGCGTGTGTGTGTTTGTGAGGGTCCACTGGAGTTAACGAGGGTAAAGGCAGAGAGGAAAGAAAGCGGAGAACGCTCCCTTGAAATCATCTTTCATTCTGAAGCTTGTTTCTCACACACGTCCCAGTTCGAAGGTAGGAAACAATCGAGGATAATTGTTAAATCTTTGACGAGCACTAAATCTGTGTATGCAAAGTAAAAGGTATTTCAGTCCAAACTTATTTCCCATGATGCACTTTATTCTGTTTCCATAGGCTATAAACACAAAAGCAGATCAACTTCACTGTTTTGAATTATAACAATGGCCATGAGGTTTGTGGAAATGAAGCACAGCGGCACACAAGCCGAGTACAATTCTTTATTTATGCCTCATTTACGTCACATTCAGTACTCCTCAGTTCCCCTCCCTTTTACTTCTGCAGTGTCTGCTGGCAAGGTAAGTTGCAGACGGGTATTACAGAGATTTCTTCATCACTGCTCTGCGGAATAAAAGTATCTGGAGTCTATAAGAAGGTTTTTGTGAAGATTAAAATGAACTTCATTGATCCTCGAGGGGAAATATAGCAAAGACGGCTGCAAGGGGAAGATAAAATTAGCATAAATAGAAAATATGGTTCTAAATACATACAGTGACTGTTGACAAGGCAGAATACAGCATATGTTCACCTTATATTCATATAGGTGAAGATAAAGATAATGAATGCAGGTTCTTTCATGCAAGGTTGATGAGTATGAAAATGACACAATGATACAGTATGCTTTGCCCTTCAGAATCAACGGATTTTGAGATATCAGACTGACATGACGCCTGGATCCCACAGGATCTGTGCGTCTTCCGTCTGCGCGGCGGTTCTGGTCCGTCAGACGGCACGAGCCCTCCGCCCACAGGAAGCGTGTCTGATCTGCAGCGCAGCGGAGCGCTGGCCCAAGCAGCTGGATACGCAAGATCACAAGAGAACTCCATTATCGCGCGGGAATTGCGAAATCACGTGATAACATCGATGTTAAACAGAGCAAACAACAGTTCAGTTTGCACCTCCGAGGTTGATTATCTGCTCATTTGGTTACAGTGATTTTTGTACGTCTACCATGGCTGAGTACACTACTTAATTAAAAGTGTTCTTTTTTCAAGATTTCAGTGTGTTGTTGTTGTACATGGTGTTTTATTTTGAAATGACCGGATGCTGTATGCTGTTTTCGCGTGTGACTTCCTGTTTGGAACGATCTGCTCTGTTCAGCTTGATGCGTGCTTGAAGCGGCCTTCGTCAAAAAAAGACCGGGCTTGTATCTTTAGCGGAGCAGAGCAGAGAGGCGCTCCGGAGAAGGACCACTGCGCTTGCAGTGGAATCACGAGCATTGACTTGAAAGGGCGTGATCGACTCCAGAGGTCGCGGCGCACACGGAACGCGCCAGAGACGGATTCCTGTCGAGTTTGAGGGTAAACACCCAACTCTATGTGGCGTTGCGTGGTAGCTAGACGGATGGAGGAAGAACGAGGACGAGGCGATGTGCATTGCTAGCTCAACAGTGCCCAGATTATTTTTTTCCTTGCCGCAGCCAAGGTTGAGGCATCCAGGGAGAAACAACAAACAGGTTAAGCTAGCTTAGCTCTCGCTCGCTCAACATGCGTCTTCTTCTCCCGTAAAAAGTAGCTTTATAACAATTACTCCCTCTTCCCTCCCCCAATTACCCACTACGTTGGACACCTCCCTCCAAAGCTGCAAAACAACAGCAAACATAAACAGGAACTTATACCCAGCGTTACAATATCATGATGATTCAAATGTGCACATTTGCATCATTGGCTGTTTCTGATGTTTATAAATGTGAGCAAATCAGCAGCACCATTTACATTAAAAGCTCATTTGTATGCAACCTCATCACTAACTGGGAAAACATGCAAACTTTAAATTAAAATTGTGAAAGTCTTTTTTCCATTAAAGCAGGAGGTAAAAACATTTTGTCCAACTCAACAGTAGCATGTACACGTTTAAACATGTTGCATATCAATGTTGCAGATTTCCTTCATTTGACTTACAAAGCAAAATGTATAACAGATAATGCCCCGTGTTCCCTGCATTTTGTTTCTCATAATGAACGCAGTTTTGCAAAGGTAAGACACCAAGACGACAACTGTGTCTTAATTCAGGGGGCAGTGTCCTTCAAAGGACGCGGTCAACAGAGGATGAGTCATTAATAACATGCGTGGACCACTGAGGCCGAACTGAAATGAGACGATCTGCTCTACGGATGCTGCACCTGTCGCCAAGCAACAGGTACCACCATCTTGTTTGAAGTGGCGCGCTATGAATCTCTGGATACGTTGGTCCACAATGGATGCACCGGATGGATCTTTCGTGGCCCGGGCACGCAATTGTCGACTGCATCTTAAGGAGCCTTCCAAGTGGCGCGACGCAATCTTCCTTCAAATACGTCCTTCAAAGGATGCAGCCCCTGAATTAGGAGATAGCTAGCGTATTCAGATGAAAGGTTTTGGTCCTGGCCTAAGAAATGATAAAGGCTACAAGTTGCTCTACCCAACAAGTGACCATATCATACAGTGAGGGGCCTTACAGTGTAGGCCGCTGTACTGGATCCCATAGCTCTCAGAAGCAGTGCTCGAAAAGTGGCTCCATGTTGCTTGACAACTAAATTTGCTCCAAATACAAATTTCCTTTCCCTAATGCGTCTCCATTTCTTCACAAAAAATGTAGCAAATCAAAAAGTGCAGCTGAATCTGCAGCTCCCCTCTGCCTTACAGAGCTATATAACTAGATTCAGCTCATTGTTTAGCCGCCCGGCCAACACTACTCTCGTGGCATCGTTTTCTGCAACAGCAGGCAGCTGCTTTCAGTGAAAAGCCCTAAAAAACCCATTGCACACCTCCTGCCCAGCACCAAAAGGCAGGCAGACCCAGTTAGAGGCTAGCTCGTGAACACAGAGGAGCATTTAGCTACTAAAGAGCCAGATATTACCCTCGGGAGTAGGTAGAGGATAAAAACAGCTTAAATGTGAGTGAATATTAGAGTTGAATTCATCACTTGGCCATTAAAAACAACTAAAACGAATAAATATGGTGCTCCATAACTGTTAGATGTGTGATTAAGCAGCTGCTAGCTAACAATTTTAGCATAACAACTGAAGAAGTGATAATATGTTGATTTTGTCTTGGAATCTTCTCATCACTGCCCCCTAGTGGCTGAAAAAAAGAAATTGAAGGTTTAACTTCTTGACTGTTTGACATTAAATTCACTTCTTTTTCACATTTGAAGGCGCCAACGAAACACTGGATATTCATCCTTCACTGCCCTGTTTTGCAGTGAGATTGAAACAATGATACTATGATAGATCCCTGCCTGAGAAGTCTCCTCCTTGCATGGCGCTAATGAGAAGCCGTGCGGATTTGAAAGGTAAGGGGTCTTTGATCACAGCGAGTGCTAAACAGTGGAAGCACCGTTTGAAGCTACGCTCCAAAGATTCCCAGTCTTGCTCTTTGCTGACTGGATTCTTCAGCTGAAAAAACAGAGCCAAGGAACCAGAGAAAACTACAGTGACATTCTGAACTTACTGTAATCGAGACAAATGGAAGGAGAGCAGTGAATGAGGTACAGCCAAGGTTCAGTTGAACGGCTAATTATTAGCCGTCATTGGAAATTAAAGCTTTCGTAAGACGACACTTTTTCAAGCATGTGAGAGGATTTACACATTAAAGTCAATGTCATTTGAAAAAAAGGCTTCAGTCGCCATTTTTGGTCCACTGCTGTGCAACACACAGGCAAGGACAACAACGAAGATTAAAAACCAAGTGCTCTCATTACCTGGAATGAGCAGGGATTGTAGAGGGCGGGCCTTGTAGCCGTTAGCTTAATTCTCACTGGTGTTGACTCTTTTATGTTTCCGAGAAATGTCACACACACGCTGGTCTCCCTCGCTCGGTGTGAGAGGAATACTAATGCGCCAGAGGTGCAGGAGGGACAGTGAGGTTCCCCACCAGATGGCATGGAGATTATGAGGACAGCAGGCCAGCATGTGTAACGCTGCACAACCAGTGTGGATGTCTGCTAACATCTCTCGGCAGCTCGCCTCCACGTGGGATATCAGATGATATTTAACAGATTCAGTGGCCGTGTTAATGCAGGTGGCAATTTCTGTCCTGAGATGAATTATTGTTTGATTTTAGGTGACACCTCCTGCACTCAGTAAGGCAGACTTTATTAGTTAAAGAAGGATCCCCAGCAGGAACACGAAAATGGTGAGTTATTCTGTGCCCAATGCATTGGCGCTTCTGCTTCTAACAATAATTAATGTTAAATGTGGTCCAAGTTAGACATTGTGTTTTGTTTTTCATGCCATCTGCCTTATCCACCATATTTCTCGTCTTAATCAAAAATAGAAAGTTGCACATGCGACTCCACCAGCTGTACCGTCCAGTGTGGGAGGAGAGGTGGGATTCCGTGGGCAAGTACAGAATATGTAGCTTTCTCAGAGCTGTTCCTCTAGTATTGAATATAATAATCATGAATAATATTAAAAATAATGGCAGAAAACCAATGGTACAGACCTTGCTAGTTATGATAGATTTTGGGATGACAATGTTGGTTGATTTGTTGGTCACGGGGATGGTCTGGCCGCACTAATGCAAAATGATATCCCATCAACTATTAAATAGATTGCATTATTATGCGGCTGTGTTAAATACTTGATTCTGATTGGTTCATTCCAGCGTTCTGAGGTCTGCTATTCCGCAAAAACAATCTGGAAGACTAACTGTAATCGTATCAATCTGCGGAAAGTGAGGGAAAAAATAAAAGAGACGGAAACAGCATGGAGGAAGCAATAAAGATTTGACCAGTGGTTCTCAACTGGTCTCACCTCAGGACCCACCACCACTTCCTTAGTGACAAATCATACAGTATGTAACGTAACATCGCAGTAAGTGACACAAAACACAACAGTATAATAGTCAAGCAATATGGTGGCAGTGCATGAGGGGAAAATATTCCCTCTACAGAAATATGGTAAAAAAAAAGTGCAACATAAATGCAACTACTGTAGGGCTCATCAAGTTTGAAGAATGTAACTGCAGCTGGGATTACCCAATCAGTGAATACATGTAATCTGACTAAACTACGGCACTACTGCACGCACGTCATAGGAAACCCACGTCCACGCCGTATCGACTTTTTTCCAAGCGCACATCTGCGACCCAGTAAAAACAGCTCAGCAACCCACTTTTGGGTCCCGACCCACAAGCTGAGAACCACTGGGTTAGATGCAAAAACTACTCCATCTTTCTATTTAATGTGAGTAATAACAGCTAGCTTAGCTAATTTTAATGCAAGTGAAAACAGCAAGGTTAGCTAATTTTAATGTGAGTAAAAACAGCTAGCTTAGCTAATTTTAATGTGAGTAAAAACAGCTAGCTTAGCTCATTTTAATGTGAGTAAAAACAGCTAGCTTAGCTAATTTTAATGCAAGTGAAAACAGCAAGGTTAGCTAATTTTAATGTGAGTAAAAACAGCTAGCTTAGCTAATTTTAATGCAAGTGAAAACAGCAAGGTTAGCTAATTTTAATGCGAGTAATAACAGCTAGGTGAGCTCATTTTAATGTGAGTAATAACAGCTAGCTTAGCTCGTTTTAATGTGAGTGAAAACAGCTAGCTTAGCTCGTTTTGATGTGAGTAATAACAGCTAGCTTAGCTCGTTTCATCGTTTCAATGTGATTAGTAACAGCTAGCTTAGCTCGTTTTAATGTCAGATTTAACAGCTAGGTTAGCTCGTTTTGATGTGAGTAATAACAGCTAGCTTAGCTCGTTTCATCGTTTCAATGTGAGTAGTAACAGCTAGCTTAGCTCGTTTTAATGTCAGATTTAACAGCAAGGTTAGCTCGTTTTAATGTGAGTAATAACAGCTAGGTTAGCTCGTTTCATCGTTTCAATGTGAGTAGTAACAGCTAGCTTAGCTCGTTTTAATGTCAGATTTAACAGCAAGGTTAGCTCGTTTTAATGTGAGTAATAACAGCTAGGTTAGCTCGTTTCATCGTTTCAATGTGAGTAGTAACAGCTAGCTTAGCTCGTTTTAATGTCAGATTTAACAGCTAGGTTAGCTCGTTTTAATGTGAGTAATAACAGCTAGCTTAGCTCGTTTCATCGTTTCAATGTGAGTAGTAACAGCTAGCTTAGCTCGTTTTAATGTCAGATTTAACAGCAAGGTTAGCTCGTTTTAATGTGAGTAATAACAGCTAGGTTAGCTCGTTTCATCGTTTCAATGTGAGTAGTAACAGCTAGCTTAGCTCGTTTTAATGTCAGATTTAACAGCTAGGTTAGCTCGTTTTAATGTGAGTAATAACAGCTAGGTTAGCTCATCTTAGTGTGAGTAATAACAGCTTTCGTGTCACCCTCAGAATAGGATTAAACAACTTATGTGATCCATTAACTTTCATTAATTGCCATCATCAAAAATTTTAATTGTTGGTAGCACTTTGAAAAACTAATGGGAAAACACTTTTTTCACCCTGTAAACAGCCTATCTGCAAACAGAGATTCCCCTCAGCCTCAGCTGCATTTTGTCTTAGGGGGTCTTTAATTAATGCACTGCAATAACAGATGGTGAAGCCTTATGCCAAAATCATTTGAATCAATCATTCACCCTCAGTTTACACTTAGATCCCAAGGTTTACAAGCAGATTTTCGAAAAATGTTCACATTTATTTAAAAGAACATCACAGTGACATATGTATTCAGACAGCTCGCTCAGTACTTACTTGAAGCACCTTTGGCAGTGAATGAAGCTGGGTACAATGGATCTGGATTTGGGGATTTCTTGCCAATTTCTGCAGATCCTCTAAAGCTCTTTCAGGTCGGACGGGGACTGCAGGTGGACAGCCTTTTGAAATCTCTCCAGATATGTGCCACAGGGTTCACATCCGGTGTCTGGCTGGGCCAAACAAGGACACAGAGTAGCTCTACGTAGAGTCACGTTTTTTTTTTGTTTACTGTTGAAAGACTCTACTCAAGATTTTAAATTGACTAAGCTAAAATTCACCATGCTCATTCACAATATCATCACAAGTTTCAGCTTTTCACACAGAAGTGAGGGAGAGCAGATGACAGACAAAGCTTTCACACCTGTGTGAGTCACGAAACTTCTCGTGCCTGCATTGTCTGGCGTTTTCTCGCTGCTGCTTTTAACCTCATATGTTTCACCTTTTTTTTTTTAAACCCCGGAACAGTGATGATTTTGACAGCTCCCTATTAGCCTATAAAATTTTAATGTAGCGGCCCTGGATATGTCTCTCTGTGACATCCTTTCACACACTTCTAGTCAATTATCTATGCGTAAAAGGGGCTCATTCTTCCATTAAGAACACTTGATACGTGTCATATCTTATAGTGTTTTTAGAGGGGTTGATAAAACATTAAAAAGTGGTTTATCAATGGAGTTATGCAACAGTATCTAAAAATATTCCATCTGCTCCCTTTTGATGCACTGTTGCTCAGACATTGTGGGCTGGAATCAATAAACAATGTTTTCTAATAACAAAGAATATGATTTTTTTTTAACAGTGCTGACATCACTGGCTGCAGTCTGACAATGAAACATGAATCTCTCAGAAGATCATCTTACGCAGAAGAAGCTGCAAGTCGTTTACTTATATAACGCTGACACTTTTTATAAAGCATTTAGTACAAAACATGTTTATACATTTAGACAGAAATACCCTGAATGCATCACAAATGACTTTCAGGCACCCTGCCGGTCGTATCGGCTTCCACTGGTGCGTCAAACTTGACAAAAAAAAACCAGCATGATTATTTTTCCGCGAGGTTTCTGAATCCACAGAGTGCTATTCACTCTGCTCTCTGCATTGAAGCATACTCAGATCATTAAGCACACTATGAGGGACCATGTCTCCATATATTTAACAATGTTTGACATCAGCGTGGCCGGCTCGGACATATGGACAGGGGAGTGCTATTTACAGCATCCAAAAACACCCTGTTATCATCACCGACGTCAAGAGTAATGTCTGAAGTGTCTGGGTTTGTTTCTAGATCATTAGCATCTACTGATACATACATTACATCATCAAATGATGCGAAAAGCAACTCATATCTTAATCAATTCTTAACTTATTCACCTGTTTAACTTGTGGCTAACGTTCCCCATGCTTAATGACTCATTTGGTTACATATACGCTTTACATTTTCACAACAGTAGAGTGAGCAGATGACAGAAAAAGCTATGACTATGCATGCCTGCACAGTCGGGCCCTTTCTCGCTGCTGCTTTTTAACATAATAAGTTTCACCCTTTTACTCTTGAACAGTTAAGATTCTGACAGCTGCCTATTAACCTATTAAACTCTAATGTAGCTGCCCTGGATACATCTATCGAAAGCCCCTTTCACACATGCACTCCTGACAATTTCGAGAAAATGTCATAACAGTCTGCCCCGGACATGTTCCAGAGTTGCCCTTTCACACATGTCCTTCACAGCGGCAGATTTTCCCTGTCGGATTAGGGGAGTCTCATGAGGCGGGACGTGACGTAAAAAAGTTCACTGCTGTTCCCGCAACTGGCGAACAATTTCGGCGTCTGGCCCCTCACAGCCGGAAGCTCCCGACTCTCCTCATCCCTGTAGTTTGCAGACATTTGTTGTCTTTTGAATGATCCTTGTTTTTAATCATCCTGTTAACTGGGGATAGACCGATTATTATCGGCACCGAAATTCGGCATTTTGACACATATCGGCATCAGCCTTTTTTTTTTTTTTAATCCGACGGCCGATAAGAGATCAATTTAATACCGGGTTATTTTGGCTCTGATGCAGCTGCGTCTCTCTGTCTGCAGTCACTACTCTGTCTCCAGTATTGTCCCACCCACAGCACTGATTGGTTACACGCAGAGCCATGGCATAGGTAACAGCCAATCAGCAGTGAAAGCTGTGCATGCAGAGTGCTCACACACACGGCGGAGAGGAGAAAAATCTCATTTCTTTGCAAATTTTATTTAACTTTGTTTTATTTACTTTATAATACTTTATTTATTTATTTATTTACATTTTCAGTTAACTTTATAAGAGATGCTGCTGACCCTTGGAACTCCCTGCGCTTTTTGTTTGTTTGTTTAATAAACATATGCTTAAAGACATTTAAACAAAGTTAAGTGTTGGAGTTTCTATTATTCAAAATTTTGACGCCAATATTTTCACTTTTACTGCATATGAATATCGGCTCCAAATATCGGTTATTGGCCTCCTTGACTACTAATAATCGGTATCGGCCCTGAAAAAACCATATCAGTCTATCTCTACGGTTAAGTGCCACTCTTCTGGTTTTGCAACGGTCGCATGATATAAATCGCATCACCCAACCCACTTGCGAGTGGTGACTGTTCCTGACTATCACCTGCTGCGTTCACACATCAGCTCACCTGGACTTCTTGTGGACATTTTACTCGGAGGCTGGCAGGAAAAAGTCTGCATAAAGTTGGGGTGACAAATTCGCCCGCTTGTGTTCACACATGCAGCCCACCCGGACAATGCCAGGACCATTTCAGGAGTTCAGTGCATGTGTGAAAGGGGACCATGATTATTAAGAACACCTGCAGTAGGTCCTGTCATAAAGTTTTATATTTAGATTGAGAGGGATTATTAAAACAATTTCCAGTGCTTTATGAATCGAGTTATGCAACAGTACCTAAAAATATTCCATCTGCTCCCTTTTGCTGCACTGTTGCTCAGACATTGTGGGCTGGAATCAATAAACAATGTTTTCTAATAACAAAGAATATGATTTTTTTTACATTGCTGACATCACTGGCGGCAGTCTGACAAAGCAAGTGATCACAATAATACATAATTGTGTAGAACAAACAGCAAGACCTCACTTATATAACGCTGACACTTTTTTTCTAATGTATTTAGACCAACACTAATGTATTAAGGCCCTGAATGCATCACAAATGTGTGATTTTTATTTTCCACAAGGTTTCTGAAACCACAGAAACTCTCTGCATTGAAGCATACTCAGATCATTAAGCACACTATGAGGAACCATATCTCCATATATTTAACAATGTTTGACATCAGTGTGGCTTAATGGCCGGCCTAGACCTGTGGAGACGGAAGAACTAGTTACAGTGTCAAAAAAAAAAAGGCTCGGTTGACAGTCTAAAATTTCCTGCTTGCAAAGTGTTAAACATGGTGCTAAAGAAAGCTGCTACAAGAGTAATGTCTGAAGTGTCTGGGCTGTTTCTGGACCATTAGGATCTACTGATACATACATTAATCATCAAATGATCCGGAAAGCAGCTCATATCTTAATCAATTCTTAACTTATTTACCTGTTTAGCTTGTGGCTATCTTTCCCCATGCTTAATGACTCATTTGGTTACATTTATAAGCCAGACTGATGTGATATAATCAAGGGAAAAAAAGAAGGCTCACCTCAGCGCTGTTGCAAAATGTTCATGTCGATGAAATATAAAACAATACTGGCCCCTCTCTATCATCACTGTGAATGTTAACATGTAAAAGGTCAGAGACTGTTGACCCGTGCTGTGAGATAACAATGCTCCCCTTTACTGTGTAGTTCATTGTGTATTATCTAGATTTAATGGCATGTCATCTCTGACCCAACAGGCCAAAACACACAGCATAATGAGGACCAGATGCCTTACAGGGATTACAGTCAAAAGGGCTCCGTCTGGCTTACAGTAATAACGCTGGTGCAGTCTGCCGGGTGAAAATGGGTCAGAGGGTATGTCACCTCCAACAGCCATGACACTATAGAAAGTAGAATAAATGACACACAGCAGAAAGAGTAGGAGATAATGAAATATACAGGTTGGCCCTGCGATTAAGGATAGCATGGATCAATACTCAAATCTTTCCCCGATGAGCTTTGTTATATTGATTGAACAAGTGCACTACTTTAGGATGTTTTAGAAAGAGAACAAAGATTGATTCATGCTCTGGCAGCAAAATACTTTACTATCTTTAAATCTGACATGATGTTATATAAAATAAATCTGACATTATTATTATTATTATTATATAAAGTGATCTCTTTTTATTGGTTAGGGGGAATATTTATGGCCATACTCAAACTTATTGATAATGCCCGACACGGTATCAATAATGAGAACCTTGAAGGGTAGCCCGTTATCCCTCTTATACCACTGGTACAAAATACAAAATAAGACAGTTTCTTTGTTTTAATGCGTTTTGCAATCAAAATCGTAAGTTTCTAACGAGGCGTTACTCCGTTTCCCTAAGATGCCTTAGGCGGGTTTGACTAATGCCTTGAAAAGTCATTCCCATGCCATAAGTTTGTATTGAAATGGAAAGGTTGTTCACTACTCCATAAAATATAACGGATCTTAGCTACCACTATGACAGGTATTTATAATCCACTCAGCTCATAGAACGCTGTGACTTAGCTTGTAGCTTGTAAGCTAATAGTGAGCTAGCAAGATTAGAGGTCAGAAACAGAGTAATTATGATTTGACAGTATGTTTAACAAAGAGACTAGCTAGCTAACCAGCCAGCTAACCAGCCATGTCATAGTTCATAATTCAACATCAGAATAATTGTCCGTGTTTAGTGTCGGATAGAACTACTTAGAAAGTGTCCATTATCAGGAATTACTCAACACCCTGCAGCCAATCAGAATGGAGTTTTCATCCAGCATATGGTATATTTGAGATTAACCTACATGTGCTTGCCACAAATAAGCACCCTCTTTGAACACACAGACAACATATTTTTCTGTGTTGAAGCAAAAAGCTCAAATCTCTCAAGACTCCGAGAAAGCTTTGCTTTTACAACAATCCTCTGAACTCTGCTAAACTGCTGACGAGCAGGAACGGCAGGCCTGTTCTTATAAGGATTCCCCACAACACGTATAAACCCTGAGGGGGGGTTAGGATTGCCAGGGCATCCAAAGGCCACAGGCCCCATGATCCTCCGGGGCTCCCAAGTCACCATGCGAGACAGATTGTGGCACTGACCTTTGACTCTGTTTTGGTTTCAGACATGATCAGTTGTTTCCCTTCGCACCAGCTGTCAAGATGCACACTTTGGTATTCTGCTGCGTTCAAAGCATAACAAGTTAATATGACCATTGAGACAAAAAGGGTAGAAAACATATTTTAAATTCTGTTTGTCTGTTGG
The DNA here is from genome assembly GCF_022749685.1 of Semicossyphus pulcher. Taxonomy (NCBI): domain Eukaryota; kingdom Metazoa; phylum Chordata; class Actinopteri; order Labriformes; family Labridae; genus Semicossyphus; species Semicossyphus pulcher. The sequence goes on along the minus strand of NW_027211670.1, from coordinate 14,696,130 downwards.
ATTTAATGAGCAATCATTAGAGGTCAAGACTGCTTTAGTTTAATTTCTGTTTAGATGATTAAAACTGTCTTATTGAAATATTGAACTCAACACCTCCAAATGTTTCCATTCCAACAATTATGGTGTATTAGTACAATAATACTTGAACAATGCATCTAACCTTTGACCACAACATCTAATGTGTTTGCATAATGGCAAGATATTCAAAAATTAGATAGCAATAGTTCAACATTTTGGAAGATGAGCTTATTTGAGTTTTTGTGAATGCTTGGAGATAGATGTCACTCTCATATCTCTCGGGTCAAAATAAGGCTACAACCAGCGAAAAGGTAGCTTACAGTTAGCTTAGTGCAAACATGAAACAGTGGCTGTGTCCCAATCCAGGGGATGCATCCTTTGAAGGGCGTACTTGAAGGCCGATTGCGTCACAGCGGCACATCGCAAACTGTCCCAATTCGAAGGCTCCTTCAGACGTGACCGACAAATGCGTTCTCCTTTTCTAGGGCCACAAAGGATACACCAGGTGCATCCTTCGCCAGCCCAACGTATCCTGAGATTAACTGCGCGCAAGTTAAACGAGATGGCGGACTCTTACCCAGCAGAGGAATACACTTTTACGTATAAAAGTTTTTGGTTTCAACTCATTGAATGGCTAGCAATAAATGTTTGGATACTAAAGGGCTCTTGAAACTAATTGTCTTTAAAATAATAGGTTAAGTTACGTGACGTTAGTTATGCTAGCTAGTTAGCCCGCTAGCTACCTGTTGCTAGGCATCAGGAGCAGCATTTGGTGACACAAGGGTAAGGGCGGGAACAGCTGGTGACGCAAACAGGAAATTCTCCGTAGACCTGACCATCTCATTTCATTTCATCTTTAGCGGTCTACACAGGCCATGAATGGTGCATCCTTCGTAGACCGCCTCCTTCCAAGGCTGCAGCCCCTGCATTGAGACACAGCTAGTAACTTCCTGTAGTCTCCGCAACCTCAACAAGTCCAAGCTTAGCAAACTGGTTATAAAATTTGATGAGCAAACTTTTTAAGGTGTTGGTAGGCTGATTGTTCTACCTTTGTACAGGACCAAGCTAGTTGTTTCCTGATACTTACAGCTGTTATCCTACGCTATGCTAACAGGTTGCTAAGTAATATTAAAAGCGCGCTGTATCAAAATTGTACATCAAACTTTCGGTGAAATATAATAGCTGTGAGCCTAGTTAGGTTACCCTACAGACGGAGTAGGAGACTTATGAAAAGCCACAAAAAGTATGCTACATTTTGGAGGTATCCAGCTGGAAATTAGCTTTGTGTATTGTGTCTCATTGTTAAACGTATCCAACTACCTTTCTTTCTCTGCTTTTCTTGTGCTACTAGCTTTTTAGCTTTAGCTCGTGAAAGGTCAGGCTATGTGCAACGATTGCACAAGCAGACGACGTGGAGCTGGGTTTGTAGACAGGCAGGTCTGAGACATCGATTTTTTTCGAGCAATTGAATTATTGATTGCTGTCTGGATGTGCAACAAATATAACAAAAATTGCTTCATAGATATATTGCCTACAGGTAGCTTTTACCTCACCTGCCCTGAATAGCCTTGATTATCAACCAGCTTATAATTACTTCGGTCTATTTCAAGCTGAATCACTTAACACCTTGTCAGTTCGTCCTCCTTTGAGACGAGGGGAGAGCATTTCCTGCTCTCTTTGTGATAACCATCCAGCAACCTAACCTCCACCAACCATCTGCTCATGCCTCCTCAGCCAGTTATCTCCATTCCCCAGTCAAGGGTCATCTGCTTTCTTCAGCTCTCATCTGCAGTTAACCAGCACCTCCAATCTCTTCGGTCCACCCTCGACTGCTGCCTGCTGATATTCAATACAGCAGCCAGCCAGTCGCAAGTGTGAGGACTTGGAACATTTGGTGACTCTAAGAGGTAGTACAAAAACACTCATTTTGCATTTTGGTCTGATTAAAGACGTTTGGTTGTAACAAAACTATAGATGGCAGAGTGACTGTAGTCTGCTTGGTTAAAACCTCTGTAGCCACAAAGGGAGTAAAAGCTGAGTCATTTGCATTCAGATATTTCATTCCAGCAGTGGTTCTCAAACTTCAGAGGCAGACAATTTCAAAATACAATATAAAGTGCAAACACAACTAGCTGCTTTTGAATTGTTGTTGTTAAAATAAGCAAAAGGTTCAGGTAAGAAAAAGAGCCCTAAAAGAATTGGAGCACATTTGTTTATATGTCATCTTACAAATTATATTCAGGCAACTTCAAACCTCAAATATTCAATATTCTTTTCCCTGAAATCCCCCACTGTTCAGAGACAGAATTTAAGGGATTAAAACAAAGATGAAAACCTTAGTCATAATTTGGATCTGGAATCAGTTTGTGGCTGAGATTTTAATTTTATCACTTAATAAACTGAATAATTCAGCCTGTTTTCCAGACTCAATTCACTTTGGGGTGCATACTATTAAAATAAAAATATATCTGGTAAGTTATCAATAAAAAAGTAATCGTTATTAAGAAATAAATCCTTCAAAGAGATACAATATTCAACCATTATCAGTATTATATCAAATGCACTTTTTACTTACTACTACTTACTACTAAGACTTTGCCTTAGGAACAGAAAGGAATGACTGCACTGAGTTCAGCAGCGAGGACCAGATTTCCAAGCACTTTCAGAAAAATATGGACTCAGCTGAATTGGTTTTATGTGGCTGGGTGGTCGATTACACTCATGATGCTTAATGTAGGTCAGATAAAGGTCTAGAGAGGTCTAAGGAGGGATCATTTTATTCCCACAAGGTGGGACTTGAAAAAGAAAAAGTAAGTGCAAGAACATGTTTCTGCCACCTTTTAGCTTGCTGGAGCGGCTCGTGTTTTACCGGGCCAAGCCCGAGAGAGCGGAGAGGGAAGATCATGCAGGATGAGATAGTAAAAAGGTTTAAGAACTATTGAAAGGTCTGGACTCTTATTGCTGTAGGTCAGCCAGGGGGGAAGAGCTTGATGGCCACTTTTCAACTCCCTTTATGAGTTTTAAGAGTGTATGTCAACATAACAACCCCTCTGCCGCTCTCATCAAGTAGTTGTGAAAGAACTCCATCAGATGAGCATCACACTCGACCCTCCTGAGAGGGATTAATGTGACAGATTTTGTTCCCTTGGAGCAGGTAATATTTGTGAAGATGAATGGTTGGATCACTTTCAGAGGAAAGAAGAAGCACAATTCACTATTTTCCTGTAAAGACATGCTCAGGGTGGGAAGCTTTTAAAGTGTTCTACTACTTACTTCAAATCCAGAGTGACATCAGGCCTTATGTAAAGGTAAAACAACATATGTCATAGCTCACTAGCTACTGTTAACTAAGAGCTAACATCAGTGTTCAACCACTTCCTAGCTGATGTTAGGAATTTACACCTCTCTTATTGATCTTAAAACAATAGACGGTGAGGTTGGCATTCAGGTACTTCTAAGTAACATGGAAGTGGCTGAATGCTAATGTCAGCTGTCGTATTACCGACTCAAAATATCTGATAACTCATTAGCCACCATTAGATAACAGTCACATTAGCATTCAACCACTTCCTAGCTTATGTTAATGTAAGCTAGCAATATACTCCTTTTCTACTGTATAAAAATGTAAATGTTAAGGTTAGCATTGAAATAATTTCTACCTCATATGAAAGTGGCTGAATATTAGCATTCAGCCACTTTCATACGCGCTAGAAATTAGCTGTCACAATACTGACTCAGACATCAGGCCATATTTTAAGTTATAACATATTTAATAGCACACCAGTTACGATAAAATTACAGCTAACATTAGCATCCAACTACTTCCTAGCTCATATAAATGTAAGCTAGCAATATACTCCTTTCCTACCGATATTATAACAATGTCAAATGTTGCGCTTAGCATTTCAAACAACCAGTAGCTAAAATTGAAGTGGCTGAACGGTTACGTTAGGGACGTCAGGCTGAATTTCAAGTTATAACAACACATTTAATATCTTACTAGCTACGATTAGATTACAGCTAACATTAGCATTTAGATACTTTCTACCTAATATTAATGTAAGCTAGCGATATACTCCTTTCCCGTTGATATTGTGATATTGTAACAGTGTCAAATGTTGAAGTTGGCATTCAAACAATTACTAGCTAACATGAAATTGCTGAATGCTAACATTAGTTGTTGTATTAATTTAAAATACAGATGGACAGCAGGCCATAGATCAAGTATAACATATTTAACTAAACCACTAGCTACCGTTAGATAAGGGATGGGCAACTTTAATGGTCGAGAGGGCCACATTCATTTTATTGTCACTACCAGAGGGCCGAATTGTCACAGTGCGCTTTAAACCGTAGGATCTTACACATACTCTAAATAAGTGTCAGGAAAGGGGGGGACGCAGGTGCAGACCCAGGGGTGTCTCAAAGTTATCCCAGAGGGATAACCACAAAATCGCAGTAGCAATAGATTGGAAAGGGGAGGAAAAAGACAACGAAACTGTATAGAGCCGCTACAGGCTTCCTTAATGAAATAAAGCACTAAAATGATTAACTAAATCACCACGGCCAAGCAGCTGATTAAAAACCAAAATTGTCCAGGAGACCCAGAAAACTCTAAGCTAAAGGCAAAGGCAAAGGCTGCCCGGGAGGCCTTTAATAACCCAAAAGGCTGGAGTCACACAAACTCTCCAGCACCCTAAATTATTCCCTGGGAAACAGGCAATTGACCACAAATACACACAAAGTTCTGAGTTGGTGTTTGCAGATACACCGACAACTAGAGAAGCCACATGGAGAACCTCTCACTACCTCTGAAGGTGAGATAATGAGTCAGCACAGGGCACTGGAGACTCAGGGTATATGAAGACTTCCCACACCTGGGCTTAATCAAAGCCAATCAGTGACACACACACCTGATTGCAGCGAGTTGATTCTTTTTACCACTCTCACAGGGCCGAAAGGTTGAGTGCCCTCACAATAAGCCGATTATAGCTATAAATAATTTAATCAAAGAGACAAATATATATCTGTAATCAAAGTTTATTATGCAGACATTTCTCAAATGCAAATAGTAGTGCATCATTTAATGAGCTTAAATCATGAAAGCCAATTAAAGCAACTTTTTCAATGCAATATACATATATACATATATATATATATGGCTAATGCATATACAGCCTGTTTCCTTTTTTTGACTTGATGTGCTTCATTGTTGAGAAGCTGCTCTCTCAGATGTAGGTGCTCCCAAAAATGCTGGCCTTTGAGAGTGCAAAATCCCTGAGAAGTGGAAAGTGGGACTCGGGGAGTAGTCTCCAAAATGAAATTCCCCTCTCACTGCGCTTTGCTTGAAAGAAGACGTCCGACTGAAGTTCACACAGTTCAAACTGCAACTCTGGGGGTTGTTCATCGACGACAGCAGAGAGAGGGTCTCTTGGATAACGTGATTCGTGGCTGCATGGGTTAATTCAGTCATGTTTTAACATGAGATATGACTCGATGTCCCTCCTGATCTTCACTGTCTATTGTATTTTTTAGTTGATGATCAATCGGAATCTGTGAAATTTTAAGGATTTGATATATTTTCCACTTATATCCGACTTAAAAGCCGAGCAGTACAACGTTGTAACATGGTTTGAGCTTCCCTTTCTTTTATAGACAAAGGAAAAATGCTTAAGCAGTGGTCATATTGATGGATGTAAAAGCCCTGCAGTGTTCCCAGGACTCCAGACCTCACCGTAGTTTAACAAAGCAAATGCTTTTGTGAGCTGCCTCATAGTTTCCCACGTGGCTGAATGAGATGTTACATGTATTACAGGAGAAATTGCTGTTTGTCAGCAAGGGAAATTACATACCGTGTCACTCTTTTTTTTTTTCTTTTGTAAAAATATCCTCAAAACCCTCCTTGAGTGTTCCAATAACCACCCAGCACTAGGACAAAAGGGAGTGTGACAAAAAAAAAAAGAGACAGAGAAATCAAGATGTACCGGCTGGATATGTTGCTCTCATAAATAAAGCAAGAAGCCAAACCAAGTCCCTGTTGTGTGAATTGCCTGAGCTCTTTTTTCTTTTCTTTTTTTAAACTTAGGAAGCCACTTCCACGGCAAATCAATCAGTCCAGGAGAGCGAACAGCGGATGCCACTGTGCATGAACTGAGGGCAATCGGGTATAACTCAGACGGCATGAAGAAATACAAGCTGTAGCACTGCGTCCTGCGGAGCCTCCTCCTTTACCCAGAGTGAGGTGCACTACCAAGAACACAGCAGCACAGGTTACACCACTTTGTAGGGTTGATAATACATTGTGCGCAGGCCTCATTACCTCAGCCATACAGCTGGAAGTTGACAGAGCCATTATCCAGCTAAATATAATCCCCTTTAGGCAGGGGCGTGGATTTTTAGTACGAAGTGTTCTGGTTTCGGTTTGTACTACGCTTGTAGTCCGAGTAGTGTTGACCAATCACGTATCAGCAGGCTTCGGCATATGCAGGAAAAACAGCCCTCCTGGACAGCAAAAGCAGGCGGGACGTAATGCACCGTAATGCCATCCCGGCTCCCATCAGCCTCATCTGACAATGATTTAGCTTCTTATTGATCTCTATAAACAGACATCTGAAGCAAGGTCGGATAACAATCTACTCTAGATCAAAAATTCAACGCCGTGTCACGAAAGCTGTTCAGCGTATCGATTTCCCGACTTCATTGAATGCATCAGAAATGATCAGCGCTCAACGGGCAGAGTCATCATAAAGTACCGCTAGCTGCACGGCTAACAGAAGCAACAGTTAGCAGTGGTTACTTTAGCAAAGCTATCTCTTGATCGGGAGCCGTTTCTTGGCAAACGTTGCGTGGTTTCTTTGCTCATGTTATAAAGTTGTGTTTTTGCACAGCAGTCAGCGGAACATGAACAACATAGACACTCACATTGTTACACTGTTGCACCTAGCGCCCCCTACAGGCCTGGAGCACTTCCGTTCTGTGGATTGGATTTCTTATTTCTGGATTTGCAGTGCGTTTGATGTTCATGTATTTGTTTTAGCTTTTTGCAGCATGTTTTTTCATTTGCAGCGTGTTTCCGTCGTTGCATTTGTTTTGGACTTTTGCATGTGTGTTACATCGTTTCTGAATTTGCAGTCTGTTTCTTATAATGGAAATCGTTTTGCCGTTGAAGCGCGATTGCCCTTGTCGGCCACTGTAGGTAAGACCCGTTAATTAGTAAATCACAAGAAAAGCGGTTTGTTTTTGGGGAGATTTAATGAACCATGAAATGACGCCACTCAAGTTGCTAACTGGACTGTAAACAAAGCAGCACACGGAAAAGGAAGTCTTGGCTGGAAGCCGTTTATCTCTAACCGCTGGCTAAACCGGACAGGCCCGAGACCTTCAATGTTGTCCGCAGGGGGCTATATCATCATCAGACTATAGCCAATGGTTTCTGTGATTGAGCAGAACATAACCATTTATGTATGTCAAAGACACTCCAAAAATCAATTGGACCTTTGATTTCAGCATTGAAATTAGGTTTTAGTATCATTTTTTCCCCTCTTACATATGCCTGAAATGCTTCCAATGTGATATTTATGAATATGCAGGCTTGAGTGTCTTTGAAGCCAATCTCAGAGGTGACCGATTCCGCTCTTCTTTTTGACACCATAAGGTGTCTTTTTCCCCCTCCATCTGCGCCTCTGCATCACCATGGGTGATGTGAATGTCCTCCTGCAGTGCAGTGACAACAGGAAATTCATCAGGTGGGTTATGACGAGGGGTAGGAGCTGGAACCAAAGCAGTGCTGTTTACGCAGCTATTTACGTTCATGTTTGGAGGAGGCACCAGAAGCTCTGCAGGACTCCATCACCACCTCCTGAGGGTCAAGCTTCTTGTTCCCGTGCACCTCCTCCTCCTGCTGCTTTATCAGAATCCAGGCTTATTTTCTGAACCCCGTTAATGATCTGTGGATGTTGAAAACAAGCAAGGCTGGTCTCTGGTGTGTTCAGAAACCTCCTGGCTTCCAATCCAACATCTCCTCTTCACCTCCCACACCAAGAGACGGCTCGGCCTCAGCTTCATCAAAGTCTTCAAGTGCAAACTTGCCAGAGATTAAGTATTTTTGATCTGCTTCACCAGCTTGTCCGTCATATCCTCAACAGTCATCCCAGATGGGATCCTGTTTTTCCTCTAATGCCTGGTAAGTTCTGCCACCAGGGCCATGTGAGTCGTGTAAGAACAGACGTGCCAGCTAAACTGTCTGTTCATACATGTTCACACAGTCATCTGTATGTGGGTGTGAAGACTAACACCCTGATGGTTGCGTGGATACCTCTGCTCCGTCAATGAACTCCATGGAAATGTATTTGCTGTATATCCAGCGCCATGTCGCAGGCTTACTCACTTTTAATTTGTAGTACTTAATACTGTGTTGGTATTTTTAAAGTGTATTTTCTTCTGTTTCTCTTCTAATTTTTTTCATTTTATTCATATTAGATGGATTTTTAAAGGAGGTCTGAATGGGGTGAGTATACTACCTAAAGTAGATAGCTGTGAGCAAGGCCCCTGTTTGGAGAAGCCTGCCAAGTGAGCAGACATGCGAATCGCTACTGAAGCAAAACATGCTTACCGACCAAAACAAGGTCCATCTAGAGAAACGGATCCAAGTTTAATCGTGATATTTTGCATATTTCTTACCGCTTCACCTTACCTTAAGACAACCCTTTTCTTTTGGCACTACTTTTTCTCAACTGTATTGTTATGCCACAAAACTGTATCAGACAAGTTGTCGGCGTCGCTGCGTGTTCAGACAGATATTACACTACACTTTTCAAAAGATTTTAAAGATGGAGCCTGCTTGTGTTCTTCCAGGCTGTTCAAACAAATACAAGAGTCCTGGTCCTCGTATAGATTTCACCGTGTTCTTTTGGTTGATACTGGCCCCAGACTGCTGTGAGTAGCATCGAATACAAACAGACGCCACTTCTCAGAAGACCAAGTATTTCTTTGAATTGCTCTTATCTTGTGGCGCCAATAGAGGCTGGTGTTTTGTCTGGGATTGTAAGAGAGGTTTGAGCTCTTATTTACCACCTAAAAACGCACTGAAAACATTTCAGTATTAAAATGATGCTCCTGTACCCCAACCTGAAGAAAAGTTTTTTGAAAAGTTCAATGAACCAGTTTTCTCCAGCATGTTGTTGTGTCTGGACAATCATACACTTCCAAGATTGAGAGTTGAATAATTTATTGCCATAACAGCTTAACACCTATGGGCAATTTAGAGTCACCAGTTAACCTGACAAGCATGTCTTTGGACCTTGGGAGAAAGCCGGAGCACCCAAAGAGAACCCACGCATGCCCGGGGAGAACATGCAAACTCCACACAAAGAAGCCCACTATGTCAGACCCTAGATTCGAACCAGGAACCTTCTAGCTGTGAGACGACAACACTGACCACCACACCACTGTGCAGCCCCTCACCTAATCATAAAGAACAGAAAGTAGTAAAGTAAACATAAAGTAAAACATAAAGCAGATGGGTAAAATAAAAACCAAATTAGGCCCACCCCACATGGAAAACTATAAACCATTCATACAGTTTAGCTTAATGCTGCTTAATGAGTATACTTTTGGTATTTTTGAGTGTCTCTGTTTAAAGATGGTCTTTGTAGTGAGCTATGAATGGCCTCATGAGCTTTACAGGCCAAACACTGACTTATGGCTAATGAATTTGACCCTTACATTTGAATATTACAACCAAAGACATGGTCCTATAATTTGAAGTCACATTGAGATGTACAGATCAAACATAAAATCAGCTTATACAGAAGAAAGTTTATTTTTCTCACTTAATGACACGCAAGATTTGCTTATTAACAGAAATACTGTACCAAATGTAGAATATTCATTTAATTCAGTAATTAGAGACAGGGCTGTGTGTTTTATTTGAGCTAAAATGATGATACAGCAGTAAGTGCACCCTAGTTTCACATTTCATGTGCTGGATGAAACAGATTCACAAGAGACCTTCTGCTGTCTTTGAAGTAGTCCGGCTACTGGCTCAGACTTTGGAATAAATAAATAACACTGGAGGGAGAAAACCGTTAAAGATACTCCCTGCAGAATCAATTCCTGGTTTACAGAGTCAGAATTTCAGCTTAAAAGCCTGTTTAGTCAGTTTGGAGACAAGTGACATGTGAAACTTGCCCATTAAATTCTTCTGAAATCTTTAAAACACTGGCTGTGAAGTTTCATCTCAGTCCCTAAAGTTTGAGGATTTGAATTTAAAATGTCCAAGATATTTTTATTGTGAAGCTTTAAAAAGCGAGTATGTATATTTACTTTAGTGTGTGCTTTAAAAATCTGGGTGCACGTCAATCATAAATGCAAACTAAAACAGGCAGAAAAAGATGAGAGTAACCCGTCAGATTATCTTCTAAATGTATTCTGAATATGAACCGTTTCTTCACTCTTGTGACAGAATAAGTTATTGATCATGTTTAGTATTCAAGCACCAATTCCAGGTATTCATCCAAACACTATCAGTATCCTGCCATTACTATCACTGTAGGGGATGTTGACAAACATGAAAGGGAGCAGCACGAGTCTAATTTTCCACAGGAAACGCCATTCCTGTCCTGCAGTGACACAGATGAGAAACGAATCAAAGCATGTGTGTTATGCAAAGTAAGTGCTAGGTGCTATATTATACCGAGGTAGCTTGGTTAAACTTGAAAAAGGAGAGCCAAACAGACACTGAGTGACTTTCAGAGCACTAAATTATGCTAATCTACGTTAGCTTAAAGCAGGAGGCTTACTAGCTTAATATGATTGTAAGCTAGTAAACTGTTACCTTCAATAGTTCAGTGGGGATTACATTTGTACATCTAAGTGTAGACTTGCTCTGTTTAAGTGTAGGCCTACTCATGTCCAGTAATTTTAAATTAGCCTTTTTGTTTCTTCAGTTGAGTCCTCTTTTATGTTCTTCTTCTTTTATCCTAGTTGTGTTGACAGCAATACAATACAAAAGCTAACAGCTAAACATTGTTACCTTTGCCTCAGAGTTATGGTTCCAGCTGTTCATGGTTACATTCGATAAAGGCGAGTCAAACAGATGATAAGACAATTGCTGAACACTAAGTCATGCTAATGTATACGTTAGCTTTAAGCAGGTAGCTCAGACAAATTGGCACTCTTAGGTCTGTAAGCTTTGATTTATAGCTTGAGATCTCTGCTGCTACTGTTGCATTTGCTAGGTAACAGCCCAACTGTTATTTAGCTAGTGTATGCTAGTTAGCTTCAATATTTCTGTTGAGATTTTATTTGTAAATTCAAGTTTTATAGCTTGAGAGTTCTGCTGCTACTGTTGCCTTTGCTAGATAACAGCCCAACTGTTATTTAGCTAGTGTATGCTAGTTAGCGTCACATTTCAGTTGAGATTTTAAGTTTAATAGCTTGAGAGTTCTGCTGCTCCTGCTTTTGCCGTTGCTGCTGCTTGGTAACAGCCCAGCTGCTATTTAGCTAGTGTAAGCTTGTGAGCTGTTAGCTTCAATATTTCGGGATCTTATTTGTAAACGTAAGTGTCAAAACTTACTTGTCCAGTAGTTTTCAATTAGCCTTCTTGTTTCTTCAGTTGAGTCCCCCCTTATCTTCCTCTTCTTTTCTTTCTTAGCGATAAGAAAAGCGATACAACAATAATACTATTGCTAAAAGCTTAATGTCTTGATCTTTGCTACCAGGGTCCATTTCCAGCTGTTCCACACTTTCTCCTCGACATCCCCTCTCTTTTTCTTTCTGGCTTGTTGTGCTGTATTCAAGCTCTCACTGTTTTTGTCAATGTGTATCCTTTCTTTGAACAGAAAAATAATTCAGGAGCAATTCTTAAGCATCACCGTATTCTTCAAATAGGTTTAAAGAAATGTTGAAGTCTCTCATTGTTGCAGTTAAATGTAAGCTGGTAAATTAGTTGCGTTAATTGTTAACAAAGCTCTGACTGCAATCCCTGTTACTGACCTTACTACACCCATCACTCACTGAATGCAGTGCTAAGTGTATACATCTATCTGGACATTGCTTATCAGAGAAATGTCCACAAATAGATTTCCGTTGGTAGCATGTTGCATTTAATGGTCGCAGGGGAATGGCCCGCATGATGGCCTGCACATATAAAATTCCATGTGATGTTGGAGTGACCTTGCCTTATCCTCTGCGCATGGCTTGCATTTGGGATATCAGCAAGGCCACATGGTGGACTCTGGAAAATAGAAAAAGCTGGAGCAGCTTCAGGGGGCGAGTTTGTTATCAATACTCTCAGACTGCAGGACTTTGCAGAGACCATCAAGATAAAATCACAGCAAATTTGTATGTAAATTTCAGTCCGCATGATTCCAATTTACGCATTTGTCAGGACGTTAATGTACAACCATTTTCAGGTTAATTCAGTGCATTTGAAGGTAAACTCTATGCTCATAGGGATTGTAAAGGAGCGTCATATATGCTAAACATAAACCAATGTACTTACTGGCAGCCACTCTCAGTAAACATCCTCACATGTCTGACTGCTGCATGACTAATTTATACTCTGATCAGTATTCAGCATCAGTAGATCTGCTCAAGGAAATATGTTGCTCTCTGATCTAATCTAAAAAATAACACAACTCCTTTAAATATATGTAGGATGTGTATATTTGCGAGCAGGGATATGTTCTGATCCTAAACACCAAACGTCACGTTGAACACGCTGTTTTATTTATTCACAATAAATCTGTTCATATGAGCCATTCCTGCAGATGAGGTACAGATAACCATAGCAACAAGTCGATGGAATGAAGATATAAGATCCAATGAGAGGTGTAAAATACGCCTACTCAAACAACATACCAAAGCACAATTTTTGAAGTGTTTTTATTCCTTTTTGTGCAACATCTCAGAAAGAAAAATACACTTTTGACCTCATTTCTACAAAATTAAATGTTTATGTGTGATTCTTTAATAAATTGTGCTGCAGCTCATAATTCATTATCTCATTAAGTAAAAATGTAAGCTTGATATTTTGGGACAAGTACTTTTCAACTCTCCGATCCAGAGTAAAATGAGACCATACACACTATTTCACTTCTGTCTATCAAGTATTTAGCTGGAGCCGACATCCAATTAGCTTAGCTTAGCATTGAGACTGGGAATAAGGGGGAAACAGCCCTCCTGATTTAGAATTTGTGGGTTTATGGAGGATAATGTGCTGAAACAACTACTTTTAGGGAGCCGACATCTAACTCTTGGCAAAACAGTGACTAAGCTTATTTCACAAACTTTGGGAACTTGTCCGGATGTTCTGATACATTTGTCAAGTCAAATTTATTTATAGAGCTAATTCTAAAAACATCTGCTGACCTGTGACAGCTGTATGTTTCAGTGTTCTGTTTGTTACTTTTCCCCTTCTGCCGTGTCTTCCCAGCTCTTCCCAGGTGTTTGCTCAATGAGGTGCACCTGGTGTAAGAGGCTTAAAAACCCTCAGTCATTACATTTGAAGACAGAGGCCTCTGGAGTGGGGACTGCTGTGGTTCTGCCTCCAAGCAGGGATTTTGTGGATTTTGTTTGTCTTCAGTTAATGATTTGGTTGATTGTGTGTCCTTTAATAAATCCCATGTATGTGAGTGTTTTAAGGTGTTTCACATGGTTATTTTTGGGCTACATTGTCAATAGTTCTTACGCCCATAGGGCGCCTTACTGGGAATCTACACTGACACTGTAGTGTCAGACAAACGTACGCGACACCTAAGTGTCACGGCAGCATCTATTTTGCAATCTACACCAGCTGCGACCACAGCAATGAGTCTCAAAGTCAGCCAATGGTAGTTGCTATTCCTGGCCATAAATAGGGGTGGCAGTGACGCCAAAAAGTGTGCAGTCTGCCTGAAACAGTAGAAGAAGAACCGACTTGTAGACTTATTTCTTTATTGTGCATAAACTCTGTATTTATGTATGGTGTAGAATCAAATGAGAATAAATTAATAGGATTGGTATACCCATATGTACATATTCATTGTTCTATTTTTATTCATCTTTCTATTAATCTTGCCTGCTCATCTAGTCTATCAACAACTTCAATAGGAAACTGAAATCGACCAAAATGACCAAAATGAAGAGATCACATCTTTTAACATGGATTCCTAGGTTCCTATGGATTCCTTCCTGTGTGCATGTATTTACATAGCAGCCAATGACTGTCTACGCTTCACTGACGCGCAGCAGCGGGGAAAAATGTGACGCGATGCGTGTTACGCTTGCCTCTCGCACAGCATACACGGCTAGTGGTTGCAGCAGTGAATAACATTGGAGCATTGGAGCGGTTCTGTCCCGGCAGACGCGTGTCAAAAATACGCTTCAAATACGTTGCCCGTGAAGATTCCCCTTTAGGGTGGGGCGTAACAGACCCAAGTAATAATTCTGACTGAAATGATAACTTAACTCAAAGTACGTACTAAAGTTTTCACTCTGTATCATCTGGAGTTTCTAGTGTTTCCCCCAAAGACAAAAGTAGGACTACTTTACTTGAATAATAGATCTCTTTGGGTTAAATATTGCTACAGACATTTGGGATAACTTACAAAATGTAAAACATAGGTCTAGTTGTTTAAGGATGCCAAAATCCTTTAAGTGACTCAAACGCAGTTTGAAAAAGGGCTTTTAAAATAGCAAAAGATGGGTAAATGTGACTCTTTATTCTTTATGGCACATTTAAACTAGCTCAGACAGCTTGGAAATACTGATTTACTTCAACTTAATGAACAATCAAAATGTGTTAAAAAAAAGTTATAAATGAAACGAGGGGTTCTTTTTTTTTTGCCATCAACGTTACGTTGAAAAAAGCTACCGCTAATGACAGAATTTATTTGTTTGTCACATTTGAACGCAGCGTCAAAAGTGACACCCATTTTTCTGGTGTGTTGACAGAAAGCCCAAGAGAATTGACTTCACACCTATGGGTATTTTAAAGTGACAGGGAAGCTTAGCAGCAGTGACAGTGAATTTAAGTGGTCTTACTTCCATTTCTGTCACAGTTTTTGGTGACCTGGCGCAGTTAAAAACTATAAAATGGATGATGTCACTGAAGGCAATGGGGAAATCCATTGACAGACACCCCGAAACTCAAAGAGAACTTGGTATTGTTAGCAAAAATAGGCCATGATTCTCCTTTTAAATCTTTCCTGTTTGCTAAAACCCCTTTACTGGCTGTACGCCGAATGAAAGGCTCTGTGGGTATTCAGACTTTTAACTCATCTGCCTGAATACAAAAGGTGCAAAAAAAAAAAAGACAAGTGAAGAACATTTAGAGGTAAAGCTCACAGCATGGCCCGCAGTGCTGCCTCTCTATTTAGGCTGAAGTCCCTTTACTGTGTCAGGTGTTGAAATGCCCTTGTCACATTAAGTGGCAGATCTCCGGACACTTAACATTCCTCCCCACCCCCCTCGGCAGATGCAGCGTTTTTAATGACATTGTCTGCTTCCTGTCAAGTCAGCTGGGGGGCTGATATGAGGAAAGTCACCTGTGGAAGGACGGCGGAGGGAAGAAAATGTCTTGAAGGGCAGTACAGGAACTCTGCTGGAGTCTGACTTCAGTGTGAGTGCTGCACTAACTGTACTGCACACACTTAAACATTAAAATTTAGAGCTGTGCGTTATGCTAACGGTGTGTTTTCTCTAACGTTAGCTCAGTGTTCTTTTAACCAGGCTCACAGGAATTAATCCATCGCATGATTGAATGGTTTATGAAGACGTCCAAAGGGAAATATAAAAATCTTTTCATCTCAGATATAAAAGGAGAAACTGTTCAGATGGGAAGGTACTTAACTAGAAAATTGGCAAGCAAGACAGAGAGTTGGGGTTGAATAGCGTATGTGTGTGTGGCTATGTGCGTGGAAGCTCGCTGCTTCACAATTCAGGTGTGCTTTGCTTGCTTAAACTCTGGTCAGCTTAATCTTCAATTCAGACGAATCTTCTCCCCTCAGGCACTTGTCTCACCTCTTTCTGTCATTTCTTTTTCTCTTTAATTTCCTCTTGCTGGTCATTTTTCACAGAGAATTTTCTACAAGCTTGGAAAACGCCTGCCAAGGTAGGGCTGAAAAACTGGACGGGAGGGATGACAAGATGAGAGAGACGCTGTTGGGGAAAATCCTGTATATAAAAGAGTGGACACGTCTGCGTGTATTTTGAGTTCTCTCCACCTGAATGTATGGTTTCTCACACACCACTGACCTGCTTTGGGTACGGATTATGAAGACTCCTCTGTGAAGTATAAAGTGGTACAACTGTGTGCTTGGTGTGCTGAGGAAATTGTGAATTACTTGACATGGTCAGTATTCATCAGTGTGGTCCTTCTTTTAATTTGACACGGACAGAGCTTTACGTGGACAACATTGACATGACTGTCAATGACAACACACTCCAAGCTCTTGAATTGTATGTACAAAGTAAGCCGTTAGAGTACTCTGACTACTTTTTGTTGTAATGAGTAGGATGAGATAAGATAGACTTTATTGATGTCCCGTTGGGGTAAATTCACTCGTTACAGCAGCTCAAAGTAAAGAACAGGGTAAAACAAGTGATGGGTAAAAATAAAGGGCAAGACGAAAAGACAATAAAATACAATAACATTAATAATAATAAATATAATCTATGTACAACCTTTCACTTATTGTGGTTGTTTAAGCTTATGTACAAAAAAATTGCAAGTCAGAAACACACGGTGTGTATCATGGTGATATGTTTGATGATAAGTAAAGTGACATATTGCAGAATATATAGCAATTGCACATGAGAAGTAATAACCTAAAAGCTAGTTACCTTAGTTCTGCAAGTCAAGTTGTCCGTACTTTTCACATAAAGTATTTCTTTGTGGACATAAAATGTCCATATTTTGCCCGAAACACTGTTTCTGTTGTTCACCTACTTATTGTACAAGAGGAAGGTAAACACAGTTGTGTCAGTGCGCATAGCTAGCTAATTCAACTAGGAGATGGCAGAGAAGACAGCATTTACTTTGTGGAAATATTCCCATTATTTATCATTTTTGGGTGAAAGGGACAAGAACATCACGGTGAAAGCAAGCTGTGCCTGGAGGATAAGTGCTCGTCAGCTGCGAAGAGCTCTACTAAAATTTGAAGCATCTACAGCTAAATGCAGCTCCGTTGTAAAGGTTATATTGCCTCTGTCATTCCTGTTATAAGGCAGCAGATTTAGAGATTATGGGCCATAAACGTGGCTATGCAATGACGGTAGAGTCAATATGTTCAAAGGTAGACGTAGAGTAGGTGACGCGCTGTCCTGACGTCAAAAACCAGTTCCAAAAACTAAAGTCAAAAATTTACCTCAGAATTCGACCTCAAAATGTGACCTCAACAACCCCCCCGGCCCGGCCCGGAAAAATGGGGGGCAAAAACTGAAGTCAAAAATCGACGTCAAAGTGTGACCTTGAGAACCACCCCCGGCCCTGTCGTGAAAAATCAGGGTCAAAAACTGAAGTCAAAAATCAACCTCAAAATGTGACCTCGAAAACCACCATATGTCGTGACAAGTGGGGGTCAAAAACTGAAGTAAAAAAACGACCTGAAAATGTGACCTCGAGAACCACCCCCGGCCCTGTCGTGAAAAATCAGGGTCAAAAACTGAAGTCAAAAATCGACCTCAAAATGTGACCTCGAAAACCACCATATGTCGTGACAAATGGGGGTCAAAAACGGATGTCAAAAATCGACCTCAAAATGTGACACCGAGAACCAGTCGTGAAAAATCGGCTTCAAAAACTGAAGTCAAAATCAACCAAAAATCGACCTAAAAATGAGACACCGAGAACCACCCCGGCCCTGTAGTGACAAATGGGGGTCAAAAACTGAAGTCAAATATCAACCACAAATCGACCTCAAAATGTGACCTCGAGAACCACCCCAGCCCTGTCTTGACAAATGGGGGTCAAAAACTGAAGTCAAAAATCGACCTCAAAATGTGACCTCGAGAACAACCCCAGCCCTGTAATGACAAATGGGGTCAAAAACTGAAGTCAAAAATCAACCACAAATCGACCTAAAAATGTGACCTCGAGAACCACCCCGGCCCTGTCGTGACAAATGGGGGTCAAAAACTGAAGTCAAAAATCGACCTCAAAATGTGACCTCGAGAACCACCCCGGCCCTATTGTGACAAATGGGGGTCAAATACTGAAGTCAAAAATCGACCTCAAAATGTGACCTTAAGAACCACCCCGGCCCTGTTGTGAAAAATGGGGGTCAAAAACTGAAATCAAAAATCAAACAAAAATTGATCCTAAAATGTGACCTTGAGAACCACCCCGGCCCTGTCGTGAAAAATGGGGGTGAAAAACTGAAGTCAGACATCGACCAGAAATCGACCTGAAATCGACCTGAAATCTGAATTTGACAACCACCCCAGCCCTGTCGTGAAAAATCGGGGTCAAATACTGAAGTCAGAAATTGACCTGAAATCTGTATTTGAGAATCTGAATTTGAGAAACCACCCCCCCTGTCATCAAAAAACAGGGTCAAAAACTGAAGTCAAGAAATGACCAAAAATCAACCTGAAATCTGTATTTGAGAACCAACCCCCCTGTCATCAAAAAAACAGGGTCAAAAACTGAAGTCAGAAATCGACCTGAAATATGAATTTGAGTAACCACCCCCCCTGTCGTCAAAAAACCGGGTCAAAAACTGAAGTCAGAAAATGACCAAAAATCGACCTGAAATCTGTATTTGAGAACCACCCCGGCCCTGTCGTGAAAAATCGGGGTCAAAAACTGAAGTCTGAAATCGACCTGAAATCTGAATTTGAGAAAACCATCCCCCCTGTCGTCAAAAAACAGGGTCAAAAACTGAAGTCAGAAATCGACCTGAAATCTGAATTTGAGAAAACCATCCCCCCTGTCGTCAAAAGACGGGGTCAAAAACTGAAGTCAGAAAATGACCAAAAATCGACCTGAAATCTGTATTTGAGAACCACCCCCCCTGTCGTCAAAAATCGGGGTCAAAAACTGAAGTCAGAAATCGACCTGGAATTTGAATTTTTTAGAAACCTCCCCCGTCGTCAAAAAACAGGGTCAAAAACTTAAGTCAGAAAATGACCAAAAATCGACCTGAAATCTGTATTTGAGAACCACCCCGGCCCTGTCGTGAAAAATCAGGTTCAAAAACTGAAGTCAGAAATCAACCTGAAATCTGAATTTGAGAAACCATCCCCCCTGTCGTCAAAAAACAGGGTCAAAAACTGAAGTCAGAAAATGACCAAAAATCGACCTGAAATCTGTATTTGAGAACCACCCCGGCCCTGTCGTGAAAAATCGGGGTCAAAAACTGAAGTAAGAAATCGACCTGAAATCTGAATGTGAGAAACCATCCCCCCTGTCGTCAAAAAACAGGGTCAAAAACTGAAGTCAGACATCGACCAGAAATCGACCTGAAATCTGAATTTGAGTAACCACCCCCACCTGTCGTCAAAAAACAAGGTCAAAAACTGAAGTCAGAAAATGACCAAAAATCGACCTGAAATCTGTATTTGAGAAACACCCCGACCCTGTTGTGAAAAATCGGGGTCAAAAACTGAAGTCAGAAATCGGCCTGAAATCTGAATTTGAATAACCACCCCGGCCCTGTCGTGAAAAATCAGGGTCAAAAACTGAAGTCAGAAATCGACCTGAAATCTGAATTTGAGTAACCACCCCCCCTGTCGTCAAAAAACAGGGTCAAAAACTGAAGTCAGAAAATGACCAAAAATCGACCTGAAATCTGTATTTGAGAACCACCCCGGCCCTGTCGTGAAAAATCGGGGTCAAAAACTGAAGTCTGAAATCGACCTGAAATCTGAATTTGAGAAAACCATCCCCCGTCGTCAAAAAACAGGGTCAAAAACTGAAGTCAGAAATCGACCTGAAATCTGAATTTGAGAAAACCATCCCCCCTGTCGTCAAAAGACGGGGTCAAAAACTGAAGTCAGAAAATGACCAAAAATCGACCTGAAATCTGTATTTGAGAACCACCCCCCCTGTCGTCAAAAAACAGGGTCAAAAACTGAAGTCAGAAAATGACCAAAAATCGACCTGAAATCTGTATTTGAGAACCACCCCGGCCCTGTTGTGAAAAATCGGGTTCAAAAACTGAAGTCAGAAATCAACCTGAAATCTGAATTTGAGAAACCATCCCCCCTGTCGTCAAAAAACAGGGTCAAAAACTGAAGTCAGAAAATGACCAAAAATCGACCTGAAATCTGTATTTGAGAACCACCCCGGCCCTGTCGTGAAAAATCGGGGTCAAAAACTGAAGTCAGAAATCAACCTGAAATCTGAATTTGAGAAACACCCCGTCCCTGTCGTGAAAAATTGGGGTAAAAAACTGAAGTCGAAAATCGACCAAAAATCGACCTGAAATCTGTATTTGAGAACCACCCCGGCCCTGTCATAAAAAATAGGGGTCAAAAACTGAAGTCAGAAAATGACCAAAAATCGACCTGAAATCTGTATTTGAGAACCACCCTGTCGTGAAAAATCGGGGTCAAAAACTGAAGTCAGAAATCGACCTGAAATTTGAATTTGAGTAACCACCCCCCCTGTCGTCAAAAAACAGGGTCAAAAACTGAAGTCAGAAATCGACCTGAAATCTGAATTTGAGTAACCACCCCCCCTGTCGTCAAAAAACAAGGTCAAAAACTGAAGTCAGAAAATGACCAAAAATCGACCTGAAATCTGTATTTGAGAACCACCCCGGCCCTGTCGTGAAAAATCGGGGTCAAATACTGAAGTCAGAAATCGACCTGAAAACTGAATTTGAGTAGCCACCCCCCCTGTCGTCAAAAAACAGGGTCAAAAACTGAAGTCAGAAATCGACCAAAAATCGACCTGAAATCTGAATGTGAGAAACAACCCCCCCTGTCGTCAAAAAACAGGGTCAAAAACTGAAGTCAGAAATCGACCTGAAATTTGAATTTTTTAGAAACCATCCCCCCTGTCGTCAAAAGACGGGGTCAAAAACTGAAGTCAGACATCGACCAGAAATCGACCTGAAATCGACCTGAAATCTGAATTTGAGAAACCACCCCCACCTGTCGTCAAAAAACAGGGTCAAAAACTGAAGTCAGAAAATGACCAAAAATCGACCTGAAATCTGTATTTGAGAAACACCCCGACCCTGTTGTGAAAAATCGGGGTCAAAAACTGAAGTCAGAAATCGGCCTGAAATCTGAATTTGAATAACCACCCCGGCCCTGTCGTGAAAAATCGGGGTCAAAAACTGAAGTCAGAAATCGACCTGAAATCTGAATTTGAGTAACCACCCCCCCTGTCGTCAAAAAACAGGGTCAAAAACTGAAGTCAGAAATCGACCTGAAATTTGAATTTTTTAGAAACAACCCCCCCTGTCGTCAAAAGACGGGGTCAAAAACTGAAGTCAGACATCGACCAGAAATCGACCTGAAATCTGAATTTGAGTAACCACCCCCACCTGTCGTCAAAAAACAGGGTCAAAAACTGAAGTCAGAAATCGACCTGAAATTTGAATTTTTTAGAAACCATCCCCCCTGTCGTCAAAAGACGGGGTCAAAAACTGAAGTCAGACATCGACCAGAAATCGACCTGAAATCGACCTGAAATCTGAATTTGAGTAACCACCCCCACCTGTCGTCAAAAAACAGGGTCAAAAACTGAAGTCAGAAAATGACCAAAAATCGACCTGAAATCTGTATTTGAGAACCACCCCGACCCTGTTGTGAAAAATCGGGGTCAAAAACTGAAGTCAGAAATCGACCTGGAATTTGAATTTTTTAGAAACCTCCCCCCTGTCGTCAAAAAACAGGGTCAAAAACTTAAGTCAGAAAATGACCAAAAATCGACCTGAAATCTGTATTTGAGAACCACCCCGGCCCTGTCGTGAAAAATCGGGTTCAAAAACTGAAGTCAGAAATCAACCTGAAATCTGAATTTGAGAAACCATCCCCCCTGTCGTCAAAAAACAGGGTCAAAAACTGAAGTCAGAAAATGACCAAAAATCGACCTGAAATCTGTATTTGAGAACCACCCCGGCCCTGTCGTGAAAAATCGGGGTCAAAAACTGAAGTAAGAAATCAACCTGAAATCTGAATGTGAGAAACCATCCCCCCTGTCGTCAAAAAACAGGGTCAAAAACTGAAGTCAGAAATCGACCTGAAATTTGAATTTTTTAGAAACAACCCCCCCTGTCGTCAAAAGACGGGGTCAAAAACTGAAGTCAGACATCGACCAGAAATCGACCTGAAATCTGAATTTGAGTAACCACCCACACCTGTCGTCAAAAAAACAGGGTCAAAAACTGAAGTCAGAAAATGACCAAAAATCGACCTGAAATCTGTATTTGAGAACCACCCCGGCCCTGTCGTGAAAAATCGGGGTCAAAAACTGAAGTCAGAAATCAACCTGAAATCTGAATTTGAGAAACCATCCCCCCTGTCGTCAAAAAACAGAGTCAAAAACTGAAGTCAGAAAATGACCAAAAATCAACCTGAAATCTGTATTTGAGAACCACCCCCCCTGTCGTCAAAAAACAAGGTCAAAAACTGAAGTCAGAAATCGACCAAAGATCGACCTGAAATCTGTATTTGAGAACCACCCCGGCCCTGTCGTGAATCATTGGGGTCAAAAACTGAAGTCAGGAATCGACCTGAAATCTGATTGTGAGAAACAACCCCCCGTGTCGTCAAAAAACAGGGTCAAAAACTGAAGTCAGAAATCGACCTGAAATTTGAATTTTTTAGAAACAACCCCCCCTGTCGTCAAAAGACGGGGTCAAAAACTGAAGTCAGACATCGACCAGAAATCGACCTGAAATCTGAATTTGAGTAACCACCCCCACCTGTCGTGAAAAATCGGGGTCAAAAACTGAAGTCAGAAATCAACCTGAAATCTGAATTTGAGAAACCATCCCCCCTGTCGTCAAAAAACAGAGTCAAAAACTGAAGTCAGAAAATGACCAAAAATCAACCTGAAATCTGTATTTGAGAACCACCCCGGCCATGTCGTGAAAAATCGGGGTCAAAAACTGAAGTCAGAAATCGACCTGAAATCTGAATGTGAGAAACCACCCCCCCTGTCGTCAAAAGACGGGGTCAAAAACTGAAGTCAGAAATCGACCTGAAATCTGAATTTGAGAAACCATCCCCCCTGTCGTCAAAAAACAGGGTCAAAAAGTGAAGTCAGAAAATGACCAAAAATCGACCTGAAATCTGTATTTGAGAACCACCCCGGCCCTGTCGTGAAAAATCAGGGTCAAAAATTGAAGTCAGAAATCAACCTGAAATCTGAATTTGAGAAACACCCCGGCCCTGTCGTGAAAAATTGGGGTAAAAAACTGAAGTCGAAAATCGACCAAAAATCGACCTGAAATCTGTATTTGAGAACCACCCCGGCCCTGTCATAAAAAATAGGGGTCAAAAACTGAAGTCAGAAAATGACCAAAAATCGACCTGAAATCTGTATTTGAGAACCACCCTGTCGTGAAAAATCGGGGTCAAAAACTGAAGTCAGAAATCGACCTGAAATTTGAATTTGAGTAACCACCCCCCCTGTCGTCAAAAAACAGGGTCAAAAACTGAAGTCAGAAATCGACCTGAAATCTGAATTTGAGTAACCACCCCCCCTGTCGTCAAAAAACAAGGTCAAAAACTGAAGTCAGAAAATGACCAAAAATCGACCTGAAATCTGTATTTGAGAACCACCCCGGCCCTGTCGTGAAAAATCGGGGTCAAAAACTGAAGTCAGAAATCGACCTGAAAACTGAATTTGAGTAGCCACCCCCCCTGTCGTCAAAAAACAGGGTCAAAAACTGAAGTCAGAAATCGACCAAAAATCGACCTGAAATCTGAATGTGAGAAACAACCCCCCCTGTCGTCAAAAAACAGGGTCAAAAACTGAAGTCAGAAATCGACCTGAAATCTGAATTTGAGTAGCCACCCCCCCTGTCGTCAAAAAACAGGGTCAAAAACTGAAGTCAGAAATCGACCAAAAATCGACCTGAAATCTGTATTTGAGAACCACCCCCCCTGTCGTCAAAAAACAAGGTCAAAAACTGAAGTCAGAAATCGACCAAAGATCGACCTGAAATCTGTATTTGAGAACCACCCCGGCCCTGTCGTGAAAAATCGGGGTCAAAAACTGAAGTCAGAAATCGACCTGAAAACTGAATTTGAGTAGCCACCCCCCCTGTCGTCAAAAAACAGGGTCAAAAACTGAAGTCAGAAATCGACCTGAAATTTGAATTTGAGTAACCACCCCCCCTGTCGTGAAAAATCGGGGTCAAAAACTAAAGTCAGGAATCGACCTGAAATCTGAATGTGAGAAACAACCCCCCCTGTCGTCAAAAAACAGGGTCAAAAACTGAAGTCAGAAAATGACCAAAAATCGACCTGAAATCTGTATTTGAGAACCACCCCCCCTGTCGTCAAAAAACAGGGTCAAAAACTGAAGTCAGAAAATGACCAAAAATCGACCTGAAATCTGTATTTGAGAAACACCCCGACCCTGTTGTGAAAAATCGGGGTCAAAAACTGAAGTCAGAAATCGGCCTGAAATCTGAATTTGAATAACCACCCCGGCCCTGTCGTGAAAAATCGGGGTCAAAAACTGAAGTCAGAAATCGACCTGAAATCTGAATTTGAGTAACCACCCCCCCTGTCGTCAAAAAACAGGGTCAAAAACTGAAGTCAAAAAATGACCAAAAATCGACCTGAAATCTGTATTTGAGAACCACCCCGGCCCTGTCGTGAAAAATCGGGGTCAAAAACTGAAGTCTGAAATCGACCTGAAATCTGAATTTGAGAAAACCATCCCCCCTGTCGTCAAAAAACAGGGTCAAAAACTGAAGTCAGAAATCGACCTGAAATCTGAATTTGAGAAAACCATCCCCCCTGTCGTCAAAAGACGGGGTCAAAAACTGAAGTCAGAAAATGACCAAAAATCGACCTGAAATCTGTATTTGAGAACCACCCCCCCTGTCGTCAAAAAACAGGGTCAAAAACTGAAGTCAGAAAATGACCAAAAATCGACCTGAAATCTGAATTTGAGAACCACCCCGGCCCTGTCGTGAAAAATCGGGTTCAAAAACTGAAGTCAGAAATCAACCTGAAATCTGAATTTGAGAAACCATCCCCCCTGTCGTCAAAAAACAGGGTCAAAAACTGAAGTCAGAAATCGACCTGAAATTTGAATTTTTTAGAAACAACCCCCCCTGTCGTCAAAAGACGGGGTCAAAAACTGAAGTCAGACATCGACCAGAAATCGACCTGAAATCTGAATTTGAGTAACCACCCCCACCTGTCGTCAAAAAAACAGGGTCAAAAACTGAAGTCAGAAAATGACCAAAAATCGACCTGAAATCTGTATTTGAGAACCACCCCGGCCCTGTCGTGAAAAATCGGGGTCAAAAACTGAAGTCAGAAATCAACCTGAAATCTGAATTTGAGAAACCATCCCCCCTGTCAGAAAAAAACAGAGTCAAAAACTGAAGTCAGAAATCGACCAAAAATCGACCTGAAATCTGAATGTGAGAAACAACCCCCCCTGTCGTCAAAAAACAGGGTCAAAAACTGAAGTCAGAAATCGACCTGAAATCTGAATTTGAGTAGCCACCCCCCCTGTCGTCAAAAAACAGGGTCAAAAACTGAAGTCAGAAATCGACCAAAAATCGACCTGAAATCTGTATTTGAGAACCACCCCCCCTGTCGTCAAAAAACAAGGTCAAAAACTGAAGTCAGAAATCGACCAAAGATCGACCTGAAATCTGTATTTGAGAACCACCCCGGCCCTGTCGTGAATCATTGGGGTCAAAAACTGAAGTCAGGAATCGACCTGAAATCTGATTGTGAGAAACAACCCCCCGTGTCGTCAAAAAACAGGGTCAAAAACTGAAGTCAGAAATCGACCTGAAATTTGAATTTTTTAGAAACAACCCCCCCTGTCGTCAAAAGACGGGGTCAAAAACTGAAGTCAGACATCGACCAGAAATCGACCTGAAATCTGAATTTGAGTAACCACCCCCACCTGTCGTCAAAAAAACAGGGTCAAAAACTGAAGTCAGAAAATGACCAAAAATCGACCTGAAATCTGTATTTGAGAACCACCCCGGCCCTGTCGTGAAAAATCGGGGTCAAAAACTGAAGTCAGAAATCAACCTGAAATCTGAATTTGAGAAACCATCCCCCCTGTCGTCAAAAAACAGAGTCAGAAAATGACCAAAAATCAACCTGAAATCTGTATTTGAGAACCATCCCGGCCATGTCGTGAAAAATCGGGGTCAAAAACTGAAGTCAGAATTCGACCTGAAATCTGAATGTGAGAAACCACCCCCCCTGTCGTCAAAAAACAGGGTCAAAAACTGAAGTCAGAAATCGACCTGACATCTGAATGTGAGAAACCATCCCCCCTGTCGTCAAAAGACGGGGTCAAAAACTGAAGTCAGAAATCGACCTGAAATCTGAATTTGAGAAACCATCCCCCCTGTCGTCAAAAAACAGGGTCAAAAAGTGAAGTCAGAAAATGACCAAAAATCGACCTGAAATCTGTATTTGAGAACCACCCCGGCCCTGTCGTGAAAAATCAGGGTCAAAAATTGAAGTCAGAAATCAACCTGAAATCTGAATTTGAGAAACACCCCGGCCCTGTCGTGAAAAATTGGGGTAAAAAACTGAAGTCGAAAATCGACCAAAAATCGACCTGAAATCTGTATTTGAGAACCACCCCGGCCCTGTCATAAAAAATAGGGGTCAAAAACTGAAGTCAGAAAATGACCAAAAATCGACCTGAAATCTGTATTTGAGAACCACCCTGTCGTGAAAAATCGGGGTCAAAAACTGAAGTCAGAAATCGACCTGAAATTTGAATTTGAGTAACCACCCCCCCTGTCGTCAAAAAACAGGGTCAAAAACTGAAGTCAGAAATCGACCTGAAATCTGAATTTGAGTAACCACCCCCCCTGTCGTCAAAAAACAAGGTCAAAAACTGAAGTCAGAAAATGACCAAAAATCGACCTGAAATCTGTATTTGAGAACCACCCCGGCCCTGTCGTGAAAAATCGGGGTCAAAAACTGAAGTCAGAAATCGACCTGAAAACTGAATTTGAGTAGCCACCCCCCCTGTCGTCAAAAAACAGGGTCAAAAACTGAAGTCAGAAATCGACCAAAAATCGACCTGAAATCTGAATGTGAGAAACAACCCCCCCTGTCGTCAAAAAACAGGGTCAAAAACTGAAGTCAGAAATCGACCTGAAATCTGAATTTGAGTAGCCACCCCCCCTGTCGTCAAAAAACAGGGTCAAAAACTGAAGTCAGAAATCGACCAAAAATCGACCTGAAATCTGTATTTGAGAACCACCCCCCCTGTCGTCAAAAAACAAGGTCAAAAACTGAAGTCAGAAATCGACCAAAGATCGACCTGAAATCTGTATTTGAGAACCACCCCCCCTGTCCTGAAAAATCGGGGTAAAAAACTGAAGTCAGAAATCAACCTGAAATCTGAATTTTATTAACCACCCCCCCGTCGTCAAAAAACAAGGTCAAAAACTGAAGTCAGAAATCGACCAAAAATCGACCTGAAATCTGTATTTGAGAACCACCCCGGCCCTGTCGCGAAAAATCGGGGTCAAAAACTGAAGTCAGAAATCGACCTGAAATTTGAATTTGAGTAACCACCCCCCCTGTCGTGAAAAATCGGGGTCAAAAACTGAAGTCAGAAATCGGCCTGAAATCTGAATTTGAATAACCACCCCGGCCCTGTCGTGAAAAATCGGGGTCAAAAACTGAAGTCAGAAATCGACCTGAAATCTGAATTTGAGTAACCACCCCCCCTGTCGTCAAAAAACAAGGTCAAAAACTGAAGTCAGAAAATGACCAAAAATCGACCTGAAATCTGTATTTGAGAACCACCCCCCCGTCGTCAAAAAACAAGGGTCAAAAACTGAAGTCAGAAATCGACCTGAAATCTGAATTTGAGTAGCCACCCCCCCTGTCGTCAAAAAACAGGGTCAAAAACTGAAGTCAGAAAATGACCAAAAATCGACCTGAAATCTGTATTTGAGAACCACCCCGGCCCTGTCGTGAAAAATCGGGGTCAAAAACTGAAGTCTGAAATCGACCTGAAATCTGAATTTGAGAGACCATCCCCCCTGTCGTCAAAAAACAGGGTCAAAAACTGAAGTCAGAAATCGACCTGAAATCTGAATTTGAGAAAACCATCCCCCCTGTCGTCAAAAGACGGGGTCAAAAACTGAAGTCAGAAAATGACCAAAAATCGACCTGAAATCTGTATTTGAGAACCACCCCCCCTGTCGTCAAAAAACAGGGTCAAAAACTGAAGTCAGAAAATGACCAAAAATCGACCTGAAATCTGTATTTGAGAAACACCCCGACCCTGTTGTGAAAAATCGGGGTCAAAAACTGAAGTCAGAAATCGGCCTGAAATCTGAATTTGAATAACCACCCCGGCCCTGTCGTGAAAAATCGGGGTCAAAAACTGAAGTCAGAAATCGACCTGAAATCTGAATTTGAGTAACCACCCCCCCTGTCGTCAAAAAACAGGGTCAAAAACTTAAGTCAGAAAATGACCAAAAATCGACCTGAAATCTGTATTTGAGAACCACCCCGGCCCTGTCGTGAAAAATCGGGGTCAAAAACTGAAGTCAGAAATCGACCTGGAATTTGAATTTTTTAGAAACCTCCCCCCTGTCGTCAAAAAACAGGGTCAAAAACTTAAGTCAGAAAATGACCAAAAATCGACCTGAAATCTGTATTTGAGAACCACCCCGGCCCTGTCGTGAAAAATCGGGTTCAAAAACTGAAGTCAGAAATCAACCTGAAATCTGAATTTGAGAAACCATCCCCCCTGTTGTCAAAAAACAGGGTCAAAAACTGAAGTCAGAAAATGACCAAAAATCGACCTGAAATCTGTATTTGAGAACCACCCCGGCCCTGTCGTGAAAAATCGGGGTCAAAAACTGAAGTAAGAAATCAACCTGAAATCTGAATGTGAGAAACCATCCCCCCTGTCGTCAAAAAACAGGGTCAAAAACTGAAGTCAGAAATCGACCTGAAATTTGAATTTTTTAGAAACAACCCCCCCTGTCGTCAAAAGACGGGGTCAAAAACTGAAGTCAGACATCGACCAGAAATCGACCTGAAATCTGAATTTGAGTAACCACCCACACCTGTCGTCAAAAAAACAGGGTCAAAAACTGAAGTCAGAAAATGACCAAAAATCGACCTGAAATCTGTATTTGAGAACCACCCCGGCCCTGTCGTGAAAAATCGGGGTCAAAAACTGAAGTCAGAAATCGACCTGAAATCTGAATTTGAGAAACCATCCCCCCTGTCGTCAAAAAACAGAGTCAAAAACTGAAGTCAGAAAATGACCAAAAATCAACCTGAAATCTGTATTTGAGAACCACCCCCCCTGTCGTCAAAAAACAAGGTCAAAAACTGAAGTCAGAAATCGACCAAAGATCGACCTGAAATCTGTATTTGAGAACCACCCCGGCCCTGTCGTGAATCATTGGGGTCAAAAACTGAAGTCAGGAATCGACCTGAAATCTGATTGTGAGAAACAACCCCCCGTGTCGTCAAAAAACAGGGTCAAAAACTGAAGTCAGAAATCGACCTGAAATTTGAATTTTTTAGAAACAACCCCCCCTGTCGTCAAAAGACGGGGTCAAAAACTGAAGTCAGACATCGACCAGAAATCGACCTGAAATCTGAATTTGAGTAACCACCCCCACCTGTCGTCAAAAAAACAGGGTCAAAAACTGAATTCAGAAAATGACCAAAAATCGACCTGAAATCTGTATTTGAGAACCACCCCGGCCCTGTCGTGAAAAATCGGGGTCAAAAACTGAAGTCAGAAATCAACCTGAAATCTGAATATGAGAAACCATCCCCCCTGTCGTCAAAAAACAGAGTCAAAAACTGAAGTCAGAAAATGACCAAAAATCAACCTGAAATCTGTATTTGAGAACCACCCCGGCCATGTCGTGAAAAATCGGGGTCAAAAACTGAAGTCAGAAATCGACCTGAAATCTGAATGTGAGAAACCACCCCCCCTGTCGTCAAAAGACGGGGTCAAAAACTGAAGTCAGAAATCGACCTGAAATCTGAATTTGAGAAACCATCCCCCCTGTCGTCAAAAAACAGGGTCAAAAAGTGAAGTCAGAAAATGACCAAAAATCGACCTGAAATCTGTATTTGAGAACCACCCCGGCCCTGTCGTGAAAAATCAGGGTCAAAAATTGAAGTCAGAAATCAACCTGAAATCTGAATTTGAGAAACACCCCGGCCCTGTCGTGAAAAATTGGGGTAAAAAACTGAAGTCGAAAATCGACCAAAAATCGACCTGAAATCTGTATTTGAGAACCACCCCGGCCCTGTCATAAAAAATAGGGGTCAAAAACTGAAGTCAGAAAATGACCAAAAATCGACCTGAAATCTGTATTTGAGAACCACCCTGTCGTGAAAAATCGGGGTCAAAAACTGAAGTCAGAAATCGACCTGAAATTTGAATTTGAGTAACCACCCCCCCTGTCGTCAAAAAACAGGGTCAAAAACTGAAGTCAGAAATCGACCTGAAATCTGAATTTGAGTAACCACCCCCCCTGTCGTCAAAAAACAAGGTCAAAAACTGAAGTCAGAAAATGACCAAAAATCGACCTGAAATCTGTATTTGAGAACCACCCCGGCCCTGTCGTGAAAAATCGGGGTCAAAAACTGAAGTCAGAAATCGACCTGAAAACTGAATTTGAGTAGCCACCCCCCCTGTCGTCAAAAAACAGGGTCAAAAACTGAAGTCAGAAATCGACCAAAAATCGACCTGAAATCTGAATGTGAGAAACAACCCCCCCTGTCGTCAAAAAACAGGGTCAAAAACTGAAGTCAGAAATCGACCTGAAATCTGAATTTGAGTAGCCACCCCCCCTGTCGTCAAAAAACAGGGTCAAAAACTGAAGTCAGAAATCGACCAAAAATCGACCTGAAATCTGTATTTGAGTAACCACCCCCCCCTGTCGTCAAAAAACAGGGTCAAAAACTGAAGTCAGAAATCGACCTGAAATCTGAATTTGAGTAACCACCCCCCCTGTCGTCAAAAAACAAGGTCAAAAACTGAAGTCAGAAAATGACCAAAAATCGACCTGAAATCTGTATTTGAGAACCACCCCCCCTGTCGTCAAAAAACAAGGGTCAAAAACTGAAGTCAGAAATCGACCTGAAATCTGAATTTGAGTAGCCACCCCCCCTGTCGTCAAAAAACAGGGTCAAAAACTGAAGTCAGAAATCGACCAAAAATCGACCTGAAATCTGTATTTGAGAACCACCCCGGCCCTGTCGTGAAAAATCGGGGTCAAAAACTGAAGTAAGAAATCGACCTGAAATCTGAATGTGAGAAACCATCCCCCCTGTCGTCAAAAAACAGGGTCAAAAACTGAAGTCAGAAATCGACCTGAAATTTGAATTTTTTAGAAACCATCCCCCCTGTCGTCAAAAGAGGGGGTCAAAAACTGAAGTCAGACATCGACCAGAAATCGACCTGAAATCGAACTGAAATCTGAATTTGAGTAACCACCCCCACCTGTCGTCAAAAAACAGGGTCAAAAACTGAAGTCAGAAAATGACCAAAAATCGACCTGAAATCTGTATTTGAGAACCACCCCGACCCTGTTGTGAAAAATCGGGGTCAAAAACTGAAGTCAGAAATCGGCCTGAAATCTGAATTTGAATAACCACCCCGGCCCTGTCGTGAAAAATCGGGGTCAAAAACTGAAGTCAGAAATTGACCTGAAATCTGAATTTGAGTAACCACCCCCCCTGTCGTCAAAAAACAGGGTCAAAAACTGAAGTCAGAAAATGACCAAAAATCGACCTGAAATCTGTATTTGAGAACCACCCCGGCCCTGTCGTGAAAAATCGGGGTCAAAAACTGAAGTCTGAAATCGACCTGAAATCTGAATTTGAGAAAACCATCCCCCCTGTCGTCAAAAAACAGGGTCAAAAACTGAAGTCAGAAATCGACCTGAAATCTGAATTTGAGAAAACCATCCCCCCTGTCGTCAAAAGACGGGGTCAAAAACTGAAGTCAGAAAATGACCAAAAATCGACCTGAAATCTGTATTTGAGAACCACCTCCCCTGTCGTCAAAAAACAGGGTCAAAAACTGAAGTCAGAAAATGACCAAAAATCGACCTGAAATCTGTATTTGAGAAACACCCCGACCCTGTTGTGAAAAATCGGGGTCAAAAACTGAAGTCAGAAATCGGCCTGAAATCTGAATTTGAATAACCACCCCGGCCCTGTCGTGAAAAATCGGGGTCAAAAACTGAAGTCAGAAATCGACCTGAAATCTGAATTTGAGTAACCACCCCCCCTGTCGTCAAAAAACAGGGTCAAAAACTGAAGTCAGAAAATGACCAAAAATCGACCTGAAATCTGTATTTGAGAACCACCCCGGCCCTGTCGTGAAAAATCGGGGTCAAAAACTGAAGTCTGAAATTGACCTGAAATCTGAATTTGAGAAAACCATCCCCCCTGTCGTCAAAAGACGGGGTCAAAAACTGAAGTCAGACATCGACCTGAAATCTGAATTTGAGTAACCACCCCCCCTGTCGTCAAAAAACAGGGTCAAAAACTGAAGTCAGAAATCGACCAAAAATCGACCTGAAATCTGTATTTGAGAACCACCCCCCCTGTCGCGAAAAACAAGGTCAAAAACTGAAGTCAGAAATCGACCAAAGATCGACCTGAAATCTGTATTTGAGAACCACCCCGGCCCTGTCGTGAAAAATCGGGGTCAAAAACTGAAGTCTGAAATCGACCTGAAATCTGAATTTGAGAAAACCATCCCCCCTGTCGTCAAAAAACAGGGTCAAAAACTGAAGTCAGAAATCGACCTGAAATCTGAATTTGAGAAAACCATCCCCCCTGTCGTCAAAAGACGGGGTCAAAAACTGAAGTCAGAAAATGACCAAAAATCGACCTGAAATCTGTATTTGAGAACCACCCCGGCCCTGTCGTGAAAAATCGGGGTCAAAAACTGAAGTCTGAAATCGACCTGAAATCTGAATTTGAGAAAACCATCCCCCCTGTCGTCAAAAAACAGGGTCAAAAACTGAAGTCAGAAATCGACCTGAAATCTGAATTTGAGAAAACCATCCCCCCTGTCGTCAAAAGACGGGGTCAAAAACTGAAGTCAGAAAATGACCAAAAATCGACCTGAAATCTGTATTTGAGAACCACCTCCCCTGTCGTCAAAAAACAAGGTCAAAAACTGAAGTCAGAAATCGACCAAAGATCGACCTGAAATCTGTATTTGAGAACCACCCCGGCCCTGTCGTGAATCATTGGGGTCAAAAACTGAAGTCAGGAATCGACCTGAAATCTGATTGTGAGAAACAACCCCCCGTGTCGTCAAAAAACAGGGTCAAAAACTG
Organism: Semicossyphus pulcher; assembly: GCF_022749685.1. Lineage (NCBI taxonomy): Eukaryota > Metazoa > Chordata > Actinopteri > Labriformes > Labridae > Semicossyphus > Semicossyphus pulcher. Next base: position 14,662,648 of record NW_027211670.1, on the reverse strand, counting down.
AAGTCAGAAATCGACCAAAAATCGACCTGAAATCTGTATTTGAGAACCACCCCCCCTGTCCTGAAAAATCGGGGTCAAAAACTGAAGTCAGAAATCGACCTGAAATTTGAATTTGAGTAACCACCCCCCCTGTCGTGAAAAATCGGGGTCAAAAACTGAAGTCAGAAATCGGCCTGAAATCTGAATTTGAATAACCACCCCGGCCCTGTCGTGAAAAATCGGGGTCAAAAACTGAAGTCAGAAATCGACCTGAAATCTGAATTTGAGTAACCACCCCCCCTGTCGTCAAAAAACAAGGTCAAAAACTGAAGTCAGAAAATGACCAAAAATCGACCTGAAATCTGTATTTGAGAACCACCCCCCCGTCGTCAAAAAACAAGGGTCAAAAACTGAAGTCAGAAATCGACCTGAAATCTGAATTTGAGTAGCCACCCCCCCTGTCGTCAAAAAACAGGGTCAAAAACTGAAGTCAGAAAATGACCAAAAATCGACCTGAAATCTGTATTTGAGAACCACCCCGGCCCTGTCGTGAAAAATCGGGGTCAAAAACTGAAGTCTGAAATCGACCTGAAATCTGAATTTGAGAGACCATCCCCCCTGTCGTCAAAAAACAGGGTCAAAAACTGAAGTCAGAAATCGACCTGAAATCTGAATTTGAGAAAACCATCCCCCCTGTCGTCAAAAGACGGGGTCAAAAACTGAAGTCAGAAAATGACCAAAAATCGACCTGAAATCTGTATTTGAGAACCACCCCCCCTGTCGTCAAAAAACAGGGTCAAAAACTGAAGTCAGAAAATGACCAAAAATCGACCTGAAATCTGTATTTGAGAAACACCCCGACCCTGTTGTGAAAAATCGGGGTCAAAAACTGAAGTCAGAAATCGGCCTGAAATCTGAATTTGAATAACCACCCCGGCCCTGTCGTGAAAAATCGGGGTCAAAAACTGAAGTCAGAAATCGACCTGAAATCTGAATTTGAGTAACCACCCCCCCTGTCGTCAAAAAACAGGGTCAAAAACTTAAGTCAGAAAATGACCAAAAATCGACCTGAAATCTGTATTTGAGAACCACCCCGGCCCTGTCGTGAAAAATCGGGGTCAAAAACTGAAGTCAGAAATCGACCTGGAATTTGAATTTTTTAGAAACCTCCCCCCTGTCGTCAAAAAACAGGGTCAAAAACTTAAGTCAGAAAATGACCAAAAATCGACCTGAAATCTGTATTTGAGAACCACCCCGGCCCTGTCGTGAAAAATCGGGTTCAAAAACTGAAGTCAGAAATCAACCTGAAATCTGAATTTGAGAAACCATCCCCCCTGTTGTCAAAAAACAGGGTCAAAAACTGAAGTCAGAAAATGACCAAAAATCGACCTGAAATCTGTATTTGAGAACCACCCCGGCCCTGTCGTGAAAAATCGGGGTCAAAAACTGAAGTAAGAAATCAACCTGAAATCTGAATGTGAGAAACCATCCCCCCTGTCGTCAAAAAACAGGGTCAAAAACTGAAGTCAGAAATCGACCTGAAATTTGAATTTTTTAGAAACAACCCCCCCTGTCGTCAAAAGACGGGGTCAAAAACTGAAGTCAGACATCGACCAGAAATCGACCTGAAATCTGAATTTGAGTAACCACCCACACCTGTCGTCAAAAAAACAGGGTCAAAAACTGAAGTCAGAAAATGACCAAAAATCGACCTGAAATCTGTATTTGAGAACCACCCCGGCCCTGTCGTGAAAAATCGGGGTCAAAAACTGAAGTCAGAAATCGACCTGAAATCTGAATTTGAGAAACCATCCCCCCTGTCGTCAAAAAACAGAGTCAAAAACTGAAGTCAGAAAATGACCAAAAATCAACCTGAAATCTGTATTTGAGAACCACCCCCCCTGTCGTCAAAAAACAAGGTCAAAAACTGAAGTCAGAAATCGACCAAAGATCGACCTGAAATCTGTATTTGAGAACCACCCCGGCCCTGTCGTGAATCATTGGGGTCAAAAACTGAAGTCAGGAATCGACCTGAAATCTGATTGTGAGAAACAACCCCCCGTGTCGTCAAAAAACAGGGTCAAAAACTGAAGTCAGAAATCGACCTGAAATTTGAATTTTTTAGAAACAACCCCCCCTGTCGTCAAAAGACGGGGTCAAAAACTGAAGTCAGACATCGACCAGAAATCGACCTGAAATCTGAATTTGAGTAACCACCCCCACCTGTCGTCAAAAAAACAGGGTCAAAAACTGAATTCAGAAAATGACCAAAAATCGACCTGAAATCTGTATTTGAGAACCACCCCGGCCCTGTCGTGAAAAATCGGGGTCAAAAACTGAAGTCAGAAATCAACCTGAAATCTGAATATGAGAAACCATCCCCCCTGTCGTCAAAAAACAGAGTCAAAAACTGAAGTCAGAAAATGACCAAAAATCAACCTGAAATCTGTATTTGAGAACCACCCCGGCCATGTCGTGAAAAATCGGGGTCAAAAACTGAAGTCAGAAATCGACCTGAAATCTGAATGTGAGAAACCACCCCCCCTGTCGTCAAAAGACGGGGTCAAAAACTGAAGTCAGAAATCGACCTGAAATCTGAATTTGAGAAACCATCCCCCCTGTCGTCAAAAAACAGGGTCAAAAAGTGAAGTCAGAAAATGACCAAAAATCGACCTGAAATCTGTATTTGAGAACCACCCCGGCCCTGTCGTGAAAAATCAGGGTCAAAAATTGAAGTCAGAAATCAACCTGAAATCTGAATTTGAGAAACACCCCGGCCCTGTCGTGAAAAATTGGGGTAAAAAACTGAAGTCGAAAATCGACCAAAAATCGACCTGAAATCTGTATTTGAGAACCACCCCGGCCCTGTCATAAAAAATAGGGGTCAAAAACTGAAGTCAGAAAATGACCAAAAATCGACCTGAAATCTGTATTTGAGAACCACCCTGTCGTGAAAAATCGGGGTCAAAAACTGAAGTCAGAAATCGACCTGAAATTTGAATTTGAGTAACCACCCCCCCTGTCGTCAAAAAACAGGGTCAAAAACTGAAGTCAGAAATCGACCTGAAATCTGAATTTGAGTAACCACCCCCCCTGTCGTCAAAAAACAAGGTCAAAAACTGAAGTCAGAAAATGACCAAAAATCGACCTGAAATCTGTATTTGAGAACCACCCCGGCCCTGTCGTGAAAAATCGGGGTCAAAAACTGAAGTCAGAAATCGACCTGAAAACTGAATTTGAGTAGCCACCCCCCCTGTCGTCAAAAAACAGGGTCAAAAACTGAAGTCAGAAATCGACCAAAAATCGACCTGAAATCTGAATGTGAGAAACAACCCCCCCTGTCGTCAAAAAACAGGGTCAAAAACTGAAGTCAGAAATCGACCTGAAATCTGAATTTGAGTAGCCACCCCCCCTGTCGTCAAAAAACAGGGTCAAAAACTGAAGTCAGAAATCGACCAAAAATCGACCTGAAATCTGTATTTGAGTAACCACCCCCCCTGTCGTCAAAAAACAGGGTCAAAAACTGAAGTCAGAAATCGACCTGAAATCTGAATTTGAGTAACCACCCCCCCTGTCGTCAAAAAACAAGGTCAAAAACTGAAGTCAGAAAATGACCAAAAATCGACCTGAAATCTGTATTTGAGAACCACCCCCCCTGTCGTCAAAAAACAAGGGTCAAAAACTGAAGTCAGAAATCGACCTGAAATCTGAATTTGAGTAGCCACCCCCCCTGTCGTCAAAAAACAGGGTCAAAAACTGAAGTCAGAAATCGACCAAAAATCGACCTGAAATCTGTATTTGAGAACCACCCCGGCCCTGTCGTGAAAAATCGGGGTCAAAAACTGAAGTAAGAAATCGACCTGAAATCTGAATGTGAGAAACCATCCCCCCTGTCGTCAAAAAACAGGGTCAAAAACTGAAGTCAGAAATCGACCTGAAATTTGAATTTTTTAGAAACCATCCCCCCTGTCGTCAAAAGAGGGGGTCAAAAACTGAAGTCAGACATCGACCAGAAATCGACCTGAAATCGAACTGAAATCTGAATTTGAGTAACCACCCCCACCTGTCGTCAAAAAACAGGGTCAAAAACTGAAGTCAGAAAATGACCAAAAATCGACCTGAAATCTGTATTTGAGAACCACCCCGACCCTGTTGTGAAAAATCGGGGTCAAAAACTGAAGTCAGAAATCGGCCTGAAATCTGAATTTGAATAACCACCCCGGCCCTGTCGTGAAAAATCGGGGTCAAAAACTGAAGTCAGAAATTGACCTGAAATCTGAATTTGAGTAACCACCCCCCCTGTCGTCAAAAAACAGGGTCAAAAACTGAAGTCAGAAAATGACCAAAAATCGACCTGAAATCTGTATTTGAGAACCACCCCGGCCCTGTCGTGAAAAATCGGGGTCAAAAACTGAAGTCTGAAATCGACCTGAAATCTGAATTTGAGAAAACCATCCCCCCTGTCGTCAAAAAACAGGGTCAAAAACTGAAGTCAGAAATCGACCTGAAATCTGAATTTGAGAAAACCATCCCCCCTGTCGTCAAAAGACGGGGTCAAAAACTGAAGTCAGAAAATGACCAAAAATCGACCTGAAATCTGTATTTGAGAACCACCTCCCCTGTCGTCAAAAAACAGGGTCAAAAACTGAAGTCAGAAAATGACCAAAAATCGACCTGAAATCTGTATTTGAGAAACACCCCGACCCTGTTGTGAAAAATCGGGGTCAAAAACTGAAGTCAGAAATCGGCCTGAAATCTGAATTTGAATAACCACCCCGGCCCTGTCGTGAAAAATCGGGGTCAAAAACTGAAGTCAGAAATCGACCTGAAATCTGAATTTGAGTAACCACCCCCCCTGTCGTCAAAAAACAGGGTCAAAAACTGAAGTCAGAAAATGACCAAAAATCGACCTGAAATCTGTATTTGAGAACCACCCCGGCCCTGTCGTGAAAAATCGGGGTCAAAAACTGAAGTCTGAAATTGACCTGAAATCTGAATTTGAGAAAACCATCCCCCCTGTCGTCAAAAGACGGGGTCAAAAACTGAAGTCAGACATCGACCTGAAATCTGAATTTGAGTAACCACCCCCCCTGTCGTCAAAAAACAGGGTCAAAAACTGAAGTCAGAAATCGACCAAAAATCGACCTGAAATCTGTATTTGAGAACCACCCCCCCTGTCGCGAAAAACAAGGTCAAAAACTGAAGTCAGAAATCGACCAAAGATCGACCTGAAATCTGTATTTGAGAACCACCCCGGCCCTGTCGTGAAAAATCGGGGTCAAAAACTGAAGTCTGAAATCGACCTGAAATCTGAATTTGAGAAAACCATCCCCCCTGTCGTCAAAAAACAGGGTCAAAAACTGAAGTCAGAAATCGACCTGAAATCTGAATTTGAGAAAACCATCCCCCCTGTCGTCAAAAGACGGGGTCAAAAACTGAAGTCAGAAAATGACCAAAAATCGACCTGAAATCTGTATTTGAGAACCACCCCGGCCCTGTCGTGAAAAATCGGGGTCAAAAACTGAAGTCTGAAATCGACCTGAAATCTGAATTTGAGAAAACCATCCCCCCTGTCGTCAAAAAACAGGGTCAAAAACTGAAGTCAGAAATCGACCTGAAATCTGAATTTGAGAAAACCATCCCCCCTGTCGTCAAAAGACGGGGTCAAAAACTGAAGTCAGAAAATGACCAAAAATCGACCTGAAATCTGTATTTGAGAACCACCTCCCCTGTCGTCAAAAAACAAGGTCAAAAACTGAAGTCAGAAATCGACCAAAGATCGACCTGAAATCTGTATTTGAGAACCACCCCGGCCCTGTCGTGAATCATTGGGGTCAAAAACTGAAGTCAGGAATCGACCTGAAATCTGATTGTGAGAAACAACCCCCCGTGTCGTCAAAAAACAGGGTCAAAAACTGAAGTCAGAAATCGACCAAAAATCGACCTGAAATCTGTATTTGAGAACCACCCCCCCCTGTCCTGAAAAATCGGGGTAAAAAACTGAAGTCAGAAATCGACCTGAAATCTGAATTTGAGTAACCACCCCCCCGTCGTCAAAAAACAAGGTCAAAAACTGAAGTCAGAAATCGACCAAAAATCGACCTGAAATCTGTATTTGAGAACCACCCCGGCCCTGTCGCGAAAAATCGGGGTCAAAAACTGAAGTCAGAAATCGACCTGAAATTTGAATTTGAGTAACCACCCCCCCTGTCGTCAAAAAACAGGGTCAAAAACTGAAGTCAGAAATCGACCAAAAATCGACCTGAAACCTGTATTTGAGAACCACCCGGGCCCTGTCGCGAAAAATCGGGGTCAAAAACTGAAGTCAGAAATCGACCTGAAATTTGAATTTGAGTAACCACCCCCCCTGTCGTCAAAAAACAGGGTCAAAAACTGAAGTCAGAAATCGACCTGAAATCTGAATTTGAGAAAGCCATCCCCCCTGTCGTCAAAAGACGGGGTCAAAAACTGAAGTCAGAAAATCGACCAAAAATCGACCTGAAATCTGTATTTGAGAACCACCCCCCCTGTCGTCAAAAAACAGGGTCAAAGACTGAAGTCAGAAAATGACCAAAAATCGACCTGAAATCTGTATTTGAGAACCACCCCGGCCCTGTCGTGAAAAATCGGGGTCAAAAACTGAAGTCAGAAATCGACCTGGAATTTGAATTTTTTAGAAACCTCCCCCCTGTCGTCAAAAAACAGGGTCAAAAACTTAAGTCAGAAAATGACCAAAAATCGACCTGAAATCTGTATTTGAGAACCACCCCGGCCCTGTCGTGAAAAATCGGGTTCAAAAACTGAAGTCAGAAATCAACCTGAAATCTGAATTTGAGAAACCATCCCCCCTGTCGTCAAAAAACAGGGTCAAAAACTGAAGTCAGAAAATGACCAAAAATCGACCTGAAATCTGTATTTGAGAACCACCCCGGCCCTGTCGTGAAAAATCGGGGTCAAAAACTGAAGTCAGAAATCAACCTGAAATCTGAATGTGAGAAACCATCCCCCCTGTCGTCAAAAAACAGGGTCAAAAACTGAAGTCAGAAATCGACCTGAAATTTGAATTTTTTAGAAACAACCCCCCCTGTCGTCAAAAGACGGGGTCAAAAACTGAAGTCAGACATCGACCAGAAATCGACCTGAAATCTGAATTTGAGTAACCACCCCCACCTGTCGTCAAAAAACAGGGTCAAAAACTTAAGTCAGAAAATGACCAAAAATCGACCTGAAATCTGTATTTGAGAACCACCCCGGCCCTGTCGTGAAAAATCGGGGTCAAAAACTGAAGTCAGAAATCAACCTGAAATCTGAATTTGAGAAACCATCCCCCCTGTCGTCAAAAAACAGAGTCAAAAACTGAAGTCAGAAATCGACCAAAAATCGACCTGAAATCTGAATTTGAGAACCACCTGTCGTAAAAAAAAGGGGTCAAAAACTGAAGTCAGAAATCGACCTGAAATCTGAATTTGAGAAACACCCGGCCCTGTCGTCCAAAAACTGAAGTCAGAAAATGACCAAAAATCAACCTGAAATCTGTATTTGAGAACCACCCCGGCCATGTCGTGAAAAATCGGGGTCAAAAACTGAAGTCAGAAATCGACCTGAAATCTGAATGTGAGAAACCACCCCCCCTGTCGTCAAAAAACAGGGTCAAAAACTGAAGTCAGAAATCGACCTGAAATCTGAATGTGAGAAACCATCCCCCCTGTCGTCAAAAGACGGGGTCAAAAACTGAAGTCAGAAATCGACCTGAAATCTGAATTTGAGAAACCATTCCCCCTGTCGTCAAAAAACAGGGTCAAAAAGTGAAGTCAGAAAATGACCAAAAATCGACCTGAAATCTGTATTTGAGAACCACCCCGGCCCTGTCGTGAAAAATCAGGGTCAAAAATTGAAGTCAGAAATCAACCTGAAATCTGAATTTGAGAAACACCCCGGCCCTGTCGTGAAAAATTGGGGTGAAAAACTGAAGTCGAAAATCGACCAAAAATCGACCTGAAATCTGTATTTGAGAACCACCCCGGCCCTGTCATAAAAAATAGGGGTCAAAAACTGAAGTCAGAAAATGACCAAAAATCGACCTGAAATCTGTATTTGAGAACCACCCTGTCGTGAAAAATCGGGGTCAAAAACTGAAGTCAGAAAATGACCAAAAATCGACCTGAAATCTGTATTTGAGAACCACCCTGTCGTGAAAAATCGGGGTCAAAAACTGAAGTCAGAAATCGACCTGAAATTTGAATTTGAGTAACCACCCCCCCTGTCGTCAAAAAACAGGGTCAAAAACTGAAGTCAGAAATCGACCTGAAATCTGAATTTGAGTAACCACCCCCCCTGTCGTCAAAAAACAAGGTCAAAAACTGAAGTCAGAAAATGACCAAAAATCGACCTGAAATCTGTATTTGAGAACCACCCTGTCGTGAAAAATCGGGGTCAAAAACTGAAGTCAGAAATCGACCTGAAAACTGAATTTGAGTAGCCACCCCCCCTGTCGTGAAAAATCGGGGTCAAAAACTAAAGTCAGGAATCGACCTGAAATCTGAATGTGAGAAACCATCCCCCCTGTCGTCAAAAAACAGGGTCAAAAACTGAAGTCAGAAATCGACCTGAAATTTGAATTTTTTAGAAACAACCCCCCCTGTCGTCAAAAGACGGGGTCAAAAACTGAAGTCAGACATCGACCAGAAATCGACCTGAAATCTGAATTTGAGTAACCACCCCCACCTGTCGTCAAAAAAACAGGGTCAAAAACTGAAGTCAGAAAATGACCAAAAATCGACCTGAAATCTGTATTTGAGAACCACCCCGGCCCTGTCGTGAAAAATCGGGGTCAAAAACTGAAGTCAGAAATCAACCTGAAATCTGAATTTGAGAAACCATCCCCCCTGTCAGAAAAAAACAGAGTCAAAAACTGAAGTCAGAAATCGACCAAAAATCGACCTGAAATCTGAATGTGAGAAACAACCCCCCCTGTCGTCAAAAAACAGGGTCAAAAACTGAAGTCAGAAATCGACCTGAAATCTGAATTTGAGTAGCCACCCCCCCTGTCGTCAAAAAACAGGGTCAAAAACTGAAGTCAGAAATCGACCAAAAATCGACCTGAAATCTGTATTTGAGAACCACCCCCCCTGTCGTCAAAAAACAAGGTCAAAAACTGAAGTCAGAAATCGACCAAAGATCGACCTGAAATCTGTATTTGAGAACCACCCCGGCCCTGTCGTGAATCATTGGGGTCAAAAACTGAAGTCAGGAATCGACCTGAAATCTGATTGTGAGAAACAACCCCCCGTGTCGTCAAAAAACAGGGTCAAAAACTGAAGTCAGAAATCGACCTGAAATTTGAATTTTTTAGAAACAACCCCCCCTGTCGTCAAAAGACGGGGTCAAAAACTGAAGTCAGACATCGACCAGAAATCGACCTGAAATCTGAATTTGAGTAACCACCCCCACCTGTCGTCAAAAAAACAGGGTCAAAAACTGAAGTCAGAAAATGACCAAAAATCGACCTGAAATCTGTATTTGAGAACCACCCCGGCCCTGTCGTGAAAAATCGGGGTCAAAAACTGAAGTCAGAAATCAACCTGAAATCTGAATTTGAGAAACCATCCCCCCTGTCGTCAAAAAACAGAGTCAAAAACTGAAGTCAGAAAATGACCAAAAATCAACCTGAAATCTGTATTTGAGAACCACCCCGGCCATGTCGTGAAAAATCGGGGTCAAAAACTGAAGTCAGAAATCGACCTGAAATCTGAATGTGAGAAACCACCCCCCCTGTCGTCAAAAAACAGGGTCAAAAACTGAAGTCAGAAATCGACCTGAAATCTGAATGTGAGAAACCATCCCCCCTGTCGTCAAAAGACGGGGTCAAAAACTGAAGTCAGAAATCGACCTGAAATCTGAATTTGAGAAACCATCCCCCCTGTCGTCAAAAAACAGGGTCAAAAAGTGAAGTCAGAAAATGACCAAAAATCGACCTGAAATCTGTATTTGAGAACCACCCCGGCCCTGTCGTGAAAAATCAGGGTCAAAAATTGAAGTCAGAAATCAACCTGAAATCTGAATTTGAGAAACACCCCGGCCCTGTCGTGAAAAATTGGGGTAAATAACTGAAGTCGAAAATCGACCAAAAATCGACCTGAAATCTGTATTTGAGAACCACCCCGGCCCTGTCATAAAAAATAGGGGTCAAAAACTGAAGTCAGAAAATGACCAAAAATCGACCTGAAATCTGTATTTGAGAACCACCCTGTCGTGAAAAATCGGGGTCAAAAACTGAAGTCAGAAATCGACCTGAAATTTGAATTTGAGTAACCACCCCCCCTGTCGTCAAAAAACAGGGTCAAAAACTGAAGTCAGAAATCGACCTGAAATCTGAATTTGAGTAACCACCCCCCCTGTCGTCAAAAAACAAGGTCAAAAACTGAAGTCAGAAAATGACCAAAAATCGACCTGAAATCTGTATTTGAGAACCACCCCGGCCCTGTCGTGAAAAATCGGGGTCAAAAACTGAAGTCAGAAATCGACCTGAAAACTGAATTTGAGTAGCCACCCCCCCTGTCGTCAAAAAACAGGGTCAAAAACTGAAGTCAGAAATCGACCAAAAATCGACCTGAAATCTGAATGTGAGAAACAACCCCCCCTGTCGTCAAAAAACAGGGTCAAAAACTGAAGTCAGAAATCGACCTGAAATCTGAATTTGAGTAGCCACCCCCCCTGTCGTCAAAAAACAGGGTCAAAAACTGAAGTCAGAAATCGACCAAAAATCGACCTGAAATCTGTATTTGAGAACCACCCCCCCTGTCGTCAAAAAACAAGGTCAAAAACTGAAGTCAGAAATCGACCAAAGATCGACCTGAAATCTGTATTTGAGAACCACCCCGGCCCTGTCGTGAAAATCGGGGTCAAAAACTGAAGTCTGAAATCGACCTGAAATCTGAATTTGAGAAAACCATCCCCCCTGTCGTCAAAAGACGGGGTCAAAAACTGAAGTCAGAAAATGACCAAAAATCGACCTGAAATCTGTATTTGAGAACCACCCCCCCTGTCGTCAAAAAACAGGGTCAAAAACTGAAGTCAGAAAATGACCAAAAATCGACCTGAAATCTGTATTTGAGAAACACCCCGACCCTGTTGTGAAAAATCGGGGTCAAAAACTGAAGTCAGAAATAGGCCTGAAATCTGAATTTGAGTAACCACCCCCCCTGTCGTCAAAAAACAGGGTCAAAAACTGAAGTCAGAAAATGACCAAAAATCGACCTGAAATCTGTATTTGAGAACCACCCCGGCCCTGTCGTGAAAAATCGGGGTCAAAAACTGAAGTCTGAAATCGACCTGAAATCTGAATTTGAGAAAACCATCCCCCCTGTCGTCAAAAAACAGGGTCAAAAACTGAAGTCAGAAATCGACCTGAAATCTGAATTTCAGAAAACCATCCCCCCTGTCGTCAAAAGACGGGGTCAAAAACTGAAGTCAGAAAATGACCAAAAATCGACCTGAAATCTGTATTTGAGAACCACCCCCCCTGTCGTCAAAAAACAGGGTCAAAAACTTAAGTCAGAAAATGACCAAAAATCGACCTGAAATCTGTATTTGAGAACCACCCCGGCCCTGTCGTGAAAAATCGGGTTCAAAAACTGAAGTCAGAAATCAACCTGAAATCTGAATTTGAGAAACCATCCCCCCTGTCGTCAAAAAACAGGGTCAAAAACTGAAGTCAGAAAATGACCAAAAATCGACCTGAAATCTGTATTTGAGAACCACCCCGGCCCTGTCGTGAAAAATCGGGGTCAAAAACTGAAGTAAGAAATCAACCTGAAATCTGAATGTGAGAAACCATCCCCCCTGTCGTCAAAAAACAGGGTCAAAAACTGAAGTCAGAAATCGACCTGAAATTTGAATTTTTTAGAAACAACCCCCCCTGTCGTCAAAAGACGGGGTCAAAAACTGAAGTCAGACATCGACCAGAAATCGACCTGAAATCTGAATTTGAGTAACCACCCCCACCTGTCGTCAAAAAAACAGGGTCAAAAACTGAAGTCAGAAAATGACCAAAAATCGACCTGAAATCTGTATTTGAGAACCACCCCGGCCCTGTCGTGAAAAATCGGGGTCAAAAACTGAAGTCAGAAATCGACCTGAAATCTGAATGTGAGAAACCATCCCCCCTGTCGTCAAAAAACAGAGTCAAAAACTGAAGTCAGAAAATGACCAAAAATCAACCTGAAATCTGTATTTGAGAACCACCCCGGCCATGTCGTGAAAAATCGGGGTCAAAAACTGAAGTCAGAAATCGACCTGAAATCTGAATGTGAGAAACCACCCCCCCTGTCGTCAAAAAACAGGGTCAAAAACTGAAGTCAGAAATCGACCTGAAATCTGAATGTGAGAAACCATCCCCCCTGTCGTCAAAAGACGGGGTCAAAAACTGAAGTCAGAAATCGACCTGAAATCTGAATTTGAGAAACCATCCCCCCTGTCGTCAAAAAACAGGGTCAAAAAGTGAAGTCAGAAAATGACCAAAAATCGACCTGAAATCTGTATTTGAGAACCACCCCGGCCCTGTCGTGAAAAATCAGGGTCAAAAATTGAAGTCAGAAATCAACCTGAAATCTGAATTTGAGAAACACCCCGGCCCTGTCGTGAAAAATTGGGGTAAATAACTGAAGTCGAAAATCGACCAAAAATCGACCTGAAATCTGTATTTGAGAACCACCCCGGCCCTGTCATAAAAAATAGGGGTCAAAAACTGAAGTCAGAAAATGACCAAAAATCGACCTGAAATCTGTATTTGAGAACCACCCTGTCGTGAAAAATCGGGGTCAAAAACTGAAGTCAGAAATCGACCTGAAATTTGAATTTGAGTAACCACCCCCCCTGTCGTCAAAAAACAGGGTCAAAAACTGAAGTCAGAAATCGACCTGAAATCTGAATTTGAGTAACCACCCCCCCTGTCGTCAAAAAACAAGGTCAAAAACTGAAGTCAGAAAATGACCAAAAATCGACCTGAAATCTGTATTTGAGAACCACCCCGGCCCTGTCGTGAAAAATCGGGGTCAAAAACTGAAGTCAGAAATCGACCTGAAAACTGAATTTGAGTAGCCACCCCCCCTGTCGTCAAAAAACAGGGTCAAAAACTGAAGTCAGAAATCGACCAAAAATCGACCTGAAATCTGAATGTGAGAAACAACCCCCCCTGTCGTCAAAAAACAGGGTCAAAAACTGAAGTCAGAAATCGACCTGAAATCTGAATTTGAGTAGCCACCCCCCCTGTCGTCAAAAAACAGGGTCAAAAACTGAAGTCAGAAATCGACCAAAAATCGACCTGAAATCTGTATTTGAGAACCACCCCCCCTGTCGTCAAAAAACAAGGTCAAAAACTGAAGTCAGAAATCGACCAAAGATCGACCTGAAATCTGTATTTGAGAACCACCCCGGCCCTGTCGTGAAAATCGGGGTCAAAAACTGAAGTCTGAAATCGACCTGAAATCTGAATTTGAGAAAACCATCCCCCCTGTCGTCAAAAAACAGGGTCAAAAACTGAAGTCAGAAATCGACCTGAAATCTGAATTTGAGAAAACCATCCCCCCTGTCGTCAAAAGACGGGGTCAAAAACTGAAGTCAGAAAATGACCAAAAATCGACCTGAAATCTGTATTTGAGAACCACCCCCCCTGTCGTCAAAAAACAGGGTCAAAAACTGTAGTCAGAAAATGACCAAAAATCGACCTGAAATCTGTATTTGAGAAACACCCCGACCCTGTTGTGAAAAATCGGGGTCAAAAACTGAAGTCAGAAATAGGCCTGAAATCTGAATTTGAGTAACCACCCCCCCTGTCGTCAAAAAACAGGGTCAAAAACTGAAGTCAGAAAATGACCAAAAATCGACCTGAAATCTGTATTTGAGAACCACCCCGGCCCTGTCGTGAAAAATCGGGGTCAAAAACTGAAGTCTGAAATCGACCTGAAATCTGAATTTGAGAAAACCATCCCCCCTGTCGTCAAAAAACAGGGTCAAAAACTGAAGTCAGAAATCGACCTGAAATCTGAATTTGAGAAAACCATCCCCCCTGTCGTCAAAAGACGGGGTCAAAAACTGAAGTCAGAAAATGACCAAAAATCGACCTGAAATCTGTATTTGAGAACCACCCCCCCTGTCGTCAAAAAACAGGGTCAAAAACTTAAGTCAGAAAATGACCAAAAATCGACCTGAAATCTGTATTTGAGAACCACCCCGGCCCTGTCGTGAAAAATCGGGTTCAAAAACTGAAGTCAGAAATCAACCTGAAATCTGAATTTGAGAAACCATCCCCCCTGTCGTCAAAAAACAGGGTCAAAAACTGAAGTCAGAAATCGACCTGAAATTTGAATTTTTTAGAAACAACCCCCCCTGTCGTCAAAAGACGGGGTCAAAAACTGAAGTCAGACATCGACCAGAAATCGACCTGAAATCTGAATTTGAGTAACCACCCCCACCTGTCGTCAAAAAAACAGGGTCAAAAACTGAAGTCAGAAAATGACCAAAAATCGACCTGAAATCTGTATTTGAGAACCACCCCGGCCCTGTCGTGAAAAATCGGGGTCAAAAACTGAAGTCAGAAATCGACCTGAAATCTGAATGTGAGAAACCATCCCCCCTGTCGTCAAAAAACAGAGTCAAAAACTGAAGTCAGAAAATGACCAAAAATCAACCTGAAATCTGTATTTGAGAACCACCCCGGCCATGTCGTGAAAAATCGGGGTCAAAAACTGAAGTCAGAAATCGACCTGAAATCTGAATGTGAGAAACCACCCCCCCTGTCGTCAAAAAACAGGGTCAAAAACTGAAGTCAGAAATCGACCTGAAATCTGAATGTGAGAAACCATCCCCCCTGTCGTCAAAAGACGGGGTCAAAAACTGAAGTCAGAAATCGACCTGAAATCTGAATTTGAGAAACCATCCCCCCTGTCGTGAAAAATTGGGGTAAATAACTGAAGTCGAAAATCGACCAAAAATCGACCTGAAATCTGTATTTGAGAACCACCCCGGCCCTGTCATAAAAAATAGGGGTCAAAAACTGAAGTCAGAAAATGACCAAAAATCGACCTGAAATCTGTATTTGAGAACCACCCTGTCGTGAAAAATCGGGGTCAAAAACTGAAGTCAGAAATCGACCTGAAATTTGAATTTGAGTAACCACCCCCCCTGTCGTCAAAAAACAGGGTCAAAAACTGAAGTCAGAAATCGACCTGAAATCTGAATTTGAGTAACCACCCCCCCTGTCGTCAAAAAACAAGGTCAAAAACTGAAGTCAGAAAATGACCAAAAATCGACCTGAAATCTGTATTTGAGAACCACCCCGGCCCTGTCGTGAAAAATCGGGGTCAAAAACTGAAGTCAGAAATCGACCTGAAAACTGAATTTGAGTAGCCACCCCCCCTGTCGTCAAAAAACAGGGTCAAAAACTGAAGTCAGAAATCGACCAAAAATCGACCTGAAATCTGAATGTGAGAAACAACCCCCCCTGTCGTCAAAAAACAGGGTCAAAAACTGAAGTCAGAAATCGACCTGAAATCTGAATTTGAGTAGCCACCCCCCCTGTCGTCAAAAAACAGGGTCAAAAACTGAAGTCAGAAATCGACCAAAAATCGACCTGAAATCTGTATTTGAGAACCACCCCCCCTGTCGTCAAAAAACAAGGTCAAAAACTGAAGTCAGAAATCGACCAAAGATCGACCTGAAATCTGTATTTGAGAACCACCCCGGCCCTGTCGTGAAAATCGGGGTCAAAAACTGAAGTCTGAAATCGACCTGAAATCTGAATTTGAGAAAACCATCCCCCCTGTCGTCAAAAAACAGGGTCAAAAACTGAAGTCAGAAATCGACCTGAAATCTGAATTTGAGAAAACCATCCCCCCTGTCGTCAAAAGACGGGGTCAAAAACTGAAGTCAGAAAATGACCAAAAATCGACCTGAAATCTGTATTTGAGAACCACCCCCCCTGTCGTCAAAAAACAGGGTCAAAAACTGTAGTCAGAAAATGACCAAAAATCGACCTGAAATCTGTATTTGAGAAACACCCCGACCCTGTTGTGAAAAATCGGGGTCAAAAACTGAAGTCAGAAATAGGCCTGAAATCTGAATTTGAGTAACCACCCCCCCTGTCGTCAAAAAACAGGGTCAAAAACTGAAGTCAGAAAATGACCAAAAATCGACCTGAAATCTGTATTTGAGAACCACCCCGGCCCTGTCGTGAAAAATCGGGGTCAAAAACTGAAGTCTGAAATCGACCTGAAATCTGAATTTGAGAAAACCATCCCCCCTGTCGTCAAAAAACAGGGTCAAAAACTGAAGTCAGAAATCGACCTGAAATCTGAATTTGAGAAAACCATCCCCCCTGTCGTCAAAAGACGGGGTCAAAAACTGAAGTCAGAAAATGACCAAAAATCGACCTGAAATCTGTATTTGAGAACCACCCCCCCTGTCGTCAAAAAACAGGGTCAAAAACTTAAGTCAGAAAATGACCAAAAATCGACCTGAAATCTGTATTTGAGAACCACCCCGGCCCTGTCGTGAAAAATCGGGTTCAAAAACTGAAGTCAGAAATCAACCTGAAATCTGAATTTGAGAAACCATCCCCCCTGTCGTCAAAAAACAGGGTCAAAAACTGAAGTCAGAAAATGACCAAAAATCGACCTGAAATCTGTATTTGAGAACCACCCCGGCCCTGTCGTGAAAAATCGGGGTCAAAAACTGAAGTAAGAAATCAACCTGAAATCTGAATGTGAGAAACCATCCCCCCTGTCGTCAAAAAACAGGGTCAAAAACTGAAGTCAGAAATCGACCTGAAATTTGAATTTTTTAGAAACAACCCCCCCTGTCGTCAAAAGACGGGGTCAAAAACTGAAGTCAGACATCGACCAGAAATCGACCTGAAATCTGAATTTGAGTAACCACCCCCACCTGTCGTCAAAAAAACAGGGTCAAAAACTGAAGTCAGAAAATGACCAAAAATCGACCTGAAATCTGTATTTGAGAACCACCCCGGCCCTGTCGTGAAAAATCGGGGTCAAAAACTGAAGTCAGAAATCAACCTGAAATCTGAATTTGAGAAACCATCCCCCCTGTCGTCAAAAAACAGAGTCAAAAACTGAAGTCAGAAATCGACCAAAAATCGACCTGAAATCTGAATTTGAGAACCACCTGTCGTAAAAAAAAGGGGTCAAAAACTGAAGTAAGAAATCGACCTGAAATCTGAATTTGAGAAACACCCGGCCCTGTCGTCCAAAAACTGAAGTCAGAAAATGACCAAAAATCAACCTGAAATCTGTATTTGAGAACCACCCCGGCCATGTCGTGAAAAATCGGGGTCAAAAACTGAAGTCAGAAATCGACCTGAAATCTGAATGTGAGAAACCACCCCCCCGTCGTCAAAAAACAGGGTCAAAAACTGAAGTCAGAAATCGACCTGAAATCTGAATGTGAGAAACCATCCCCCCTGTCGTCAAAAGACGGGGTCAAAAACTGAAGTCAGAAATCAACCTGAAATCTGAATTTGAGAACCACCCCGGCCCTGTCATAAAAAATAGGGGTCAAAAACTGAAGTCAGAAAATGACCAAAAATCGACCTGAAATCTGTATTTGAGAACCACCCTGTCGTGAAAAATCGGGGTCAAAAACTGAAGTCAGAAATCGACCTGAAATTTGAATTTGAGTAACCACCCCCCCTGTCGTCAAAAAACAGGGTCAAAAACTGAAGTCAGAAATCGACCTGAAATCTGAATTTGAGTAACCACCCCCCCTGTCGTCAAAAAACAAGGTCAAAAACTGAAGTCAGAAAATGACCAAAAATCGACCTGAAATCTGTATTTGAGAACCACCCCGGCCCTGTCGTGAAAAATCGGGGTCAAAAACTGAAGTCAGAAATCGACCTGAAATCTGTATTTGAGAACCACCCCGGCCCTGTCATAAAAAATAGGGGTCAAAAACTGAAGTCAGAAAATGACCAAAAATCGACCTGAAATCTGTATTTGAGAACCACCCTGTCGTGAAAAATCGGGGTCAAAAACTGAAGTCAGAAATCGACCTGAAATTTGAATTTGAGTAACCACCCCCCCTGTCGTCAAAAAACAGGGTCAAAAACTGAAGTCAGAAATCGACCTGAAATCTGAATTTGAGTAACCACCCCCCCTGTCGTCAAAAAACAAGGTCAAAAACTGAAGTCAGAAAATGACCAAAAATCGACCTGAAATCTGTATTTGAGAACCACCCCGGCCCTGTCGTGAAAAATCGGGGTCAAAAACTGAAGTCAGAAATCGACCTGAAAACTGAATTTGAGTAGCCACCCCCCCTGTCGTCAAAAAACAAGGTCAAAAACTGAAGTCAGAAATCGACCAAAGATCGACCTGAAATCTGTATTTGAGAACCACCCCGGCCCTGTCGTGAATCATTGGGGTCAAAAACTGAAGTCAGGAATCGACCTGAAATCTGATTGTGAGAAACAACCCCCCGTGTCGTCAAAAAACAGGGTCAAAAACTGAAGTCAGAAATCGACCAAAAATCGACCTGAAATCTGTATTTGAGAACCACCCCCCCTGTCCTGAAAAATCGGGGTAAAAAACTGAAGTCTGAAATCGACCTAAAAACTGAATTTGAGTAGCCACCCCCCCTGTCGTCAAAAAACAGGGTCAAAAACTGAAGTCAGAAATCTACCTGAAATCTGAATTTGAGTAGCCACCCCCCCGTCGTCAAAAAACAGGGTCAAAAACTGAAGTCAGAAATCGACCAAAAATCGACCTGAAATCTGTATGTGAGAACCACCCCGGCCCTGTCGTGAATCATTGGGGTCAAAAACTGACGTCAGGAATCGACCTGAAATCTGAATTTCAGTAACCACCCCCCCGTCGTCAAAAAACAGGGTCAAAAACTGAAGTCAGAAATCGACGTGAAATCTGAATGTGAGAAACAACCCCCCCTGTCGTCAAAAAACAGGGTCAAAAACTGAAGTCAGAAATCGACCAAAAATCGACCTGAAATCTGTATTTGAGAACCACCCCGGCCCTGTCGTGAAAAATCAGGGTCAAAAACTGAAGTCAGAAATCGACCTGAAATCTGAATTTCAGTAACCACCCCCCCGTCGTCAAAAAACAGGTTCAAAAACTGAAGTCAGAAATCGACCAAAAATCGACCTGAAATCTGTATTTGAGAACCACCCCGGCCCTGTCGTGAAAAATCAGGGTCAAAAACTGAAGTCAGAAATCGACCTGAAATCTGAATTTCAGTAACCACCCCCCCGTGTCGTCAAAAAACAGGGTCAAAAACTGAAGTCAGAAATCGACCAAAAATCGACCTGAAATCTGTATTTGAGAACCACCCCCCCTGTCCTGAAAAATCGGGGTAAAAAACTGAAGTCAGAAATCGACCTGAAATCTGAATTTGAGTAACCACCCCCCCTGTCGTCAAAAAACAAGGTCAAAAACTGAAGTCAGAAATCGACCAAAAATCGACCTGAAATCTGTATTTGAGAACCACCCTGTCGTGAAAAATCGGGGTCAAAAACTGAAGTCAGAAATCGACCTGAAATCTGAATTTGAGTAACCACCCCCCCCGTCGTCAAAAAACAGGGTCAAAAACTGAAGTCAGAAATCGACCAAAAATCGACCTGAAATCTGAATTTTAGTAACCACCCCCCCTGTCGTCAAAAAACAGGGTCAAAAACTGAAGTCAGAAATCGACCTGAAATCTGAATTTGAGTAACCACCCCCCCTGTCGTCAAAAAACAGGGTCAAAAACTGAAGTCAGAAATCGACCAAAAATCGACCTGAAACCTGTATTTGAGAACCACCCGGGCCCTGTCGCGAAAAATCGGGGTCAAAAACTGAAGTCAGAAATCGACCTGAAATTTGAATTTGAGTAACCACCCCCCCTGTCGTCAAAAAACAGGGTCAAAAACTGAAGTCAGAAATCGACCTGAAATCTGAATTTGAGAAAGCCATCCCCCCTGTCGTCAAAAGACGGGGTCAAAAACTGAAGTCAGAAAATCGACCAAAAATCGACCTGAAATCTGTATTTGAGAACCACCCCCCCTGTCGTCAAAAAACAGGGTCAAAGACTGAAGTCAGAAAATGACCAAAAATCGACCTGAAATCTGTATTTGAGAACCACCCCGGCCCTGTCGTGAAAAATCGGGGTCAAAAACTGAAGTCAGAAATCGACCTGGAATTTGAATTTTTTAGAAACCTCCCCCCTGTCGTCAAAAAACAGGGTCAAAAACTTAAGTCAGAAAATGACCAAAAATCGACCTGAAATCTGTATTTGAGAACCACCCCGGCCCTGTCGTGAAAAATCGGGTTCAAAAACTGAAGTCAGAAATCAACCTGAAATCTGAATTTGAGAAACCATCCCCCCTGTCGTCAAAAAACAGGGTCAAAAACTGAAGTCAGAAAATGACCAAAAATCGACCTGAAATCTGTATTTGAGAACCACCCCGGCCCTGTCGTGAAAAATCGGGGTCAAAAACTGAAGTAAGAAATCAACCTGAAATCTGAATGTGAGAAACCATCCCCCCTGTCGTCAAAAAACAGGGTCAAAAACTGAAGTCAGAAATCGACCTGAAATTTGAATTTTTTAGAAACAACCCCCCCTGTCGTCAAAAGACGGGGTCAAAAACTGAAGTCAGACATCGACCAGAAATCGACCTGAAATCTGAATTTGAGTAACCACCCCCACCTGTCGTCAAAAAACAGGGTCAAAAACTGAAGTCAGAAAATGACCAAAAATCGACCTGAAATCTGTATTTGAGAACCACCCCGGCCCTGTCGTGAAAAATCGGGGTCAAAAACTGAAGTCAGAAATCAACCTGAAATCTGAATTTGAGAAACCATCCCCCCTGTCGTCAAAAAACAGAGTCAAAAACTGAAGTCAGAAATCGACCAAAAATCGACCTGAAATCTGAATTTGAGAACCACCTGTCGTAAAAAAAAGGGGTCAAAAACTGAAGTCAGAAATCGACCTGAAATCTGAATTTGAGAAACACCCGGCCCTGTCGTCCAAAAACTGAAGTCAGAAAATGACCAAAAATCAACCTGAAATCTGTATTTGAGAACCACCCCGGCCATGTCGTGAAAAATCGGGGTCAAAAACTGAAGTCAGAAATCGACCTGAAATCTGAATGTGAGAAACCACCCCCCCTGTCGTCAAAAAACAGGGTCAAAAACTGAAGTCAGAAATCGACCTGAAATCTGAATGTGAGAAACCATCCCCCCTGTCGTCAAAAGACGGGGTCAAAAACTGAAGTCAGAAATCGACCTGAAATCTGAATTTGAGAAACCATTCCCCCTGTCGTCAAAAAACAGGGTCAAAAAGTGAAGTCAGAAAATGACCAAAAATCGACCTGAAATCTGTATTTGAGAACCACCCCGGCCCTGTCGTGAAAAATCAGGGTCAAAAATTGAAGTCAGAAATCAACCTGAAATCTGAATTTGAGAAACACCCCGGCCCTGTCGTGAAAAATTGGGGTGAAAAACTGAAGTCGAAAATCGACCAAAAATCGACCTGAAATCTGTATTTGAGAACCACCCCGGCCCTGTCATAAAAAATAGGGGTCAAAAACTGAAGTCAGAAAATGACCAAAAATCGACCTGAAATCTGTATTTGAGAACCACCCTGTCGTGAAAAATCGGGGTCAAAAACTGAAGTCAGAAATCGACCTGAAATTTGAATTTGAGTAACCACCCCCCCTGTCGTCAAAAAACAGGGTCAAAAACTGAAGTCAGAAATCGACCTGAAATCTGAATTTGAGTAACCACCCCCCCTGTCGTCAAAAAACAAGGTCAAAAACTGAAGTCAGAAAATGACCAAAAATCGACCTGAAATCTGTATTTGAGAACCACCCTGTCGTGAAAAATCGGGGTCAAAAACTGAAGTCAGAAATCGACCTGAAAACTGAATTTGAGTAGCCACCCCCCCTGTCGTGAAAAATCGGGGTCAAAAACTAAAGTCAGGAATCGACCTGAAATCTGAATGTGAGAAACCATCCCCCCTGTCGTCAAAAAACAGGGTCAAAAACTGAAGTCAGAAATCGACCTGAAATTTGAATTTTTTAGAAACAACCCCCCCTGTCGTCAAAAGACGGGGTCAAAAACTGAAGTCAGACATCGACCAGAAATCGACCTGAAATCTGAATTTGAGTAACCACCCCCACCTGTCGTCAAAAAAACAGGGTCAAAAACTGAAGTCAGAAAATGACCAAAAATCGACCTGAAATCTGTATTTGAGAACCACCCCGGCCCTGTCGTGAAAAATCGGGGTCAAAAACTGAAGTCAGAAATCAACCTGAAATCTGAATTTGAGAAACCATCCCCCCTGTCAGAAAAAAACAGAGTCAAAAACTGAAGTCAGAAATCGACCAAAAATCGACCTGAAATCTGAATGTGAGAAACAACCCCCCCTGTCGTCAAAAAACAGGGTCAAAAACTGAAGTCAGAAATCGACCTGAAATCTGAATTTGAGTAGCCACCCCCCCTGTCGTCAAAAAACAGGGTCAAAAACTGAAGTCAGAAATCGACCAAAAATCGACCTGAAATCTGTATTTGAGAACCACCCCCCCTGTCGTCAAAAAACAAGGTCAAAAACTGAAGTCAGAAATCGACCAAAGATCGACCTGAAATCTGTATTTGAGAACCACCCCGGCCCTGTCGTGAATCATTGGGGTCAAAAACTGAAGTCAGGAATCGACCTGAAATCTGATTGTGAGAAACAACCCCCCGTGTCGTCAAAAAACAGGGTCAAAAACTGAAGTCAGAAATCGACCTGAAATTTGAATTTTTTAGAAACAACCCCCCCTGTCGTCAAAAGACGGGGTCAAAAACTGAAGTCAGACATCGACCAGAAATCGACCTGAAATCTGAATTTGAGTAACCACCCCCACCTGTCGTCAAAAAAACAGGGTCAAAAACTGAAGTCAGAAAATGACCAAAAATCGACCTGAAATCTGTATTTGAGAACCACCCCGGCCCTGTCGTGAAAAATCGGGGTCAAAAACTGAAGTCAGAAATCAACCTGAAATCTGAATTTGAGAAACCATCCCCCCTGTCGTCAAAAAACAGAGTCAAAAACTGAAGTCAGAAAATGACCAAAAATCAACCTGAAATCTGTATTTGAGAACCACCCCGGCCATGTCGTGAAAAATCGGGGTCAAAAACTGAAGTCAGAAATCGACCTGAAATCTGAATGTGAGAAACCACCCCCCCTGTCGTCAAAAAACAGGGTCAAAAACTGAAGTCAGAAATCGACCTGAAATCTGAATGTGAGAAACCATCCCCCCTGTCGTCAAAAGACGGGGTCAAAAACTGAAGTCAGAAATCGACCTGAAATCTGAATTTGAGAAACCATCCCCCCTGTCGTCAAAAAACAGGGTCAAAAAGTGAAGTCAGAAAATGACCAAAAATCGACCTGAAATCTGTATTTGAGAACCACCCCGGCCCTGTCGTGAAAAATCAGGGTCAAAAATTGAAGTCAGAAATCAACCTGAAATCTGAATTTGAGAAACACCCCGGCCCTGTCGTGAAAAATTGGGGTAAATAACTGAAGTCGAAAATCGACCAAAAATCGACCTGAAATCTGTATTTGAGAACCACCCCGGCCCTGTCATAAAAAATAGGGGTCAAAAACTGAAGTCAGAAAATGACCAAAAATCGACCTGAAATCTGTATTTGAGAACCACCCTGTCGTGAAAAATCGGGGTCAAAAACTGAAGTCAGAAATCGACCTGAAATTTGAATTTGAGTAACCACCCCCCCTGTCGTCAAAAAACAGGGTCAAAAACTGAAGTCAGAAATCGACCTGAAATCTGAATTTGAGTAACCACCCCCCCTGTCGTCAAAAAACAAGGTCAAAAACTGAAGTCAGAAAATGACCAAAAATCGACCTGAAATCTGTATTTGAGAACCACCCCGGCCCTGTCGTGAAAAATCGGGGTCAAAAACTGAAGTCAGAAATCGACCTGAAAACTGAATTTGAGTAGCCACCCCCCCTGTCGTCAAAAAACAGGGTCAAAAACTGAAGTCAGAAATCGACCAAAAATCGACCTGAAATCTGAATGTGAGAAACAACCCCCCCTGTCGTCAAAAAACAGGGTCAAAAACTGAAGTCAGAAATCGACCTGAAATCTGAATTTGAGTAGCCACCCCCCCTGTCGTCAAAAAACAGGGTCAAAAACTGAAGTCAGAAATCGACCAAAAATCGACCTGAAATCTGTATTTGAGAACCACCCCCCCTGTCGTCAAAAAACAAGGTCAAAAACTGAAGTCAGAAATCGACCAAAGATCGACCTGAAATCTGTATTTGAGAACCACCCCGGCCCTGTCGTGAAAATCGGGGTCAAAAACTGAAGTCTGAAATCGACCTGAAATCTGAATTTGAGAAAACCATCCCCCCTGTCGTCAAAAGACGGGGTCAAAAACTGAAGTCAGAAAATGACCAAAAATCGACCTGAAATCTGTATTTGAGAACCACCCCCCCTGTCGTCAAAAAACAGGGTCAAAAACTGAAGTCAGAAAATGACCAAAAATCGACCTGAAATCTGTATTTGAGAAACACCCCGACCCTGTTGTGAAAAATCGGGGTCAAAAACTGAAGTCAGAAATAGGCCTGAAATCTGAATTTGAGTAACCACCCCCCCTGTCGTCAAAAAACAGGGTCAAAAACTGAAGTCAGAAAATGACCAAAAATCGACCTGAAATCTGTATTTGAGAACCACCCCGGCCCTGTCGTGAAAAATCGGGGTCAAAAACTGAAGTCTGAAATCGACCTGAAATCTGAATTTGAGAAAACCATCCCCCCTGTCGTCAAAAAACAGGGTCAAAAACTGAAGTCAGAAATCGACCTGAAATCTGAATTTCAGAAAACCATCCCCCCTGTCGTCAAAAGACGGGGTCAAAAACTGAAGTCAGAAAATGACCAAAAATCGACCTGAAATCTGTATTTGAGAACCACCCCCCCTGTCGTCAAAAAACAGGGTCAAAAACTTAAGTCAGAAAATGACCAAAAATCGACCTGAAATCTGTATTTGAGAACCACCCCGGCCCTGTCGTGAAAAATCGGGTTCAAAAACTGAAGTCAGAAATCAACCTGAAATCTGAATTTGAGAAACCATCCCCCCTGTCGTCAAAAAACAGGGTCAAAAACTGAAGTCAGAAAATGACCAAAAATCGACCTGAAATCTGTATTTGAGAACCACCCCGGCCCTGTCGTGAAAAATCGGGGTCAAAAACTGAAGTAAGAAATCAACCTGAAATCTGAATGTGAGAAACCATCCCCCCTGTCGTCAAAAAACAGGGTCAAAAACTGAAGTCAGAAATCGACCTGAAATTTGAATTTTTTAGAAACAACCCCCCCTGTCGTCAAAAGACGGGGTCAAAAACTGAAGTCAGACATCGACCAGAAATCGACCTGAAATCTGAATTTGAGTAACCACCCCCACCTGTCGTCAAAAAAACAGGGTCAAAAACTGAAGTCAGAAAATGACCAAAAATCGACCTGAAATCTGTATTTGAGAACCACCCCGGCCCTGTCGTGAAAAATCGGGGTCAAAAACTGAAGTCAGAAATCGACCTGAAATCTGAATGTGAGAAACCATCCCCCCTGTCGTCAAAAAACAGAGTCAAAAACTGAAGTCAGAAAATGACCAAAAATCAACCTGAAATCTGTATTTGAGAACCACCCCGGCCATGTCGTGAAAAATCGGGGTCAAAAACTGAAGTCAGAAATCGACCTGAAATCTGAATGTGAGAAACCACCCCCCCTGTCGTCAAAAAACAGGGTCAAAAACTGAAGTCAGAAATCGACCTGAAATCTGAATGTGAGAAACCATCCCCCCTGTCGTCAAAAGACGGGGTCAAAAACTGAAGTCAGAAATCGACCTGAAATCTGAATTTGAGAAACCATCCCCCCTGTCGTCAAAAAACAGGGTCAAAAAGTGAAGTCAGAAAATGACCAAAAATCGACCTGAAATCTGTATTTGAGAACCACCCCGGCCCTGTCGTGAAAAATCAGGGTCAAAAATTGAAGTCAGAAATCAACCTGAAATCTGAATTTGAGAAACACCCCGGCCCTGTCGTGAAAAATTGGGGTAAATAACTGAAGTCGAAAATCGACCAAAAATCGACCTGAAATCTGTATTTGAGAACCACCCCGGCCCTGTCATAAAAAATAGGGGTCAAAAACTGAAGTCAGAAAATGACCAAAAATCGACCTGAAATCTGTATTTGAGAACCACCCTGTCGTGAAAAATCGGGGTCAAAAACTGAAGTCAGAAATCGACCTGAAATTTGAATTTGAGTAACCACCCCCCCTGTCGTCAAAAAACAGGGTCAAAAACTGAAGTCAGAAATCGACCTGAAATCTGAATTTGAGTAACCACCCCCCCTGTCGTCAAAAAACAAGGTCAAAAACTGAAGTCAGAAAATGACCAAAAATCGACCTGAAATCTGTATTTGAGAACCACCCCGGCCCTGTCGTGAAAAATCGGGGTCAAAAACTGAAGTCAGAAATCGACCTGAAAACTGAATTTGAGTAGCCACCCCCCCTGTCGTCAAAAAACAGGGTCAAAAACTGAAGTCAGAAATCGACCAAAAATCGACCTGAAATCTGAATGTGAGAAACAACCCCCCCTGTCGTCAAAAAACAGGGTCAAAAACTGAAGTCAGAAATCGACCTGAAATCTGAATTTGAGTAGCCACCCCCCCTGTCGTCAAAAAACAGGGTCAAAAACTGAAGTCAGAAATCGACCAAAAATCGACCTGAAATCTGTATTTGAGAACCACCCCCCCTGTCGTCAAAAAACAAGGTCAAAAACTGAAGTCAGAAATCGACCAAAGATCGACCTGAAATCTGTATTTGAGAACCACCCCGGCCCTGTCGTGAAAATCGGGGTCAAAAACTGAAGTCTGAAATCGACCTGAAATCTGAATTTGAGAAAACCATCCCCCCTGTCGTCAAAAAACAGGGTCAAAAACTGAAGTCAGAAATCGACCTGAAATCTGAATTTGAGAAAACCATCCCCCCTGTCGTCAAAAGACGGGGTCAAAAACTGAAGTCAGAAAATGACCAAAAATCGACCTGAAATCTGTATTTGAGAACCACCCCCCCTGTCGTCAAAAAACAGGGTCAAAAACTGTAGTCAGAAAATGACCAAAAATCGACCTGAAATCTGTATTTGAGAAACACCCCGACCCTGTTGTGAAAAATCGGGGTCAAAAACTGAAGTCAGAAATAGGCCTGAAATCTGAATTTGAGTAACCACCCCCCCTGTCGTCAAAAAACAGGGTCAAAAACTGAAGTCAGAAAATGACCAAAAATCGACCTGAAATCTGTATTTGAGAACCACCCCGGCCCTGTCGTGAAAAATCGGGGTCAAAAACTGAAGTCTGAAATCGACCTGAAATCTGAATTTGAGAAAACCATCCCCCCTGTCGTCAAAAAACAGGGTCAAAAACTGAAGTCAGAAATCGACCTGAAATCTGAATTTGAGAAAACCATCCCCCCTGTCGTCAAAAGACGGGGTCAAAAACTGAAGTCAGAAAATGACCAAAAATCGACCTGAAATCTGTATTTGAGAACCACCCCCCCTGTCGTCAAAAAACAGGGTCAAAAACTTAAGTCAGAAAATGACCAAAAATCGACCTGAAATCTGTATTTGAGAACCACCCCGGCCCTGTCGTGAAAAATCGGGTTCAAAAACTGAAGTCAGAAATCAACCTGAAATCTGAATTTGAGAAACCATCCCCCCTGTCGTCAAAAAACAGGGTCAAAAACTGAAGTCAGAAAATGACCAAAAATCGACCTGAAATCTGTATTTGAGAACCACCCCGGCCCTGTCGTGAAAAATCGGGGTCAAAAACTGAAGTAAGAAATCAACCTGAAATCTGAATGTGAGAAACCATCCCCCCTGTCGTCAAAAAACAGGGTCAAAAACTGAAGTCAGAAATCGACCTGAAATTTGAATTTTTTAGAAACAACCCCCCCTGTCGTCAAAAGACGGGGTCAAAAACTGAAGTCAGACATCGACCAGAAATCGACCTGAAATCTGAATTTGAGTAACCACCCCCACCTGTCGTCAAAAAAACAGGGTCAAAAACTGAAGTCAGAAAATGACCAAAAATCGACCTGAAATCTGTATTTGAGAACCACCCCGGCCCTGTCGTGAAAAATCGGGGTCAAAAACTGAAGTCAGAAATCAACCTGAAATCTGAATTTGAGAAACCATCCCCCCTGTCGTCAAAAAACAGAGTCAAAAACTGAAGTCAGAAATCGACCAAAAATCGACCTGAAATCTGAATTTGAGAACCACCTGTCGTAAAAAAAAGGGGTCAAAAACTGAAGTAAGAAATCGACCTGAAATCTGAATTTGAGAAACACCCGGCCCTGTCGTCCAAAAACTGAAGTCAGAAAATGACCAAAAATCAACCTGAAATCTGTATTTGAGAACCACCCCGGCCATGTCGTGAAAAATCGGGGTCAAAAACTGAAGTCAGAAATCGACCTGAAATCTGAATGTGAGAAACCACCCCCCCGTCGTCAAAAAACAGGGTCAAAAACTGAAGTCAGAAATCGACCTGAAATCTGAATGTGAGAAACCATCCCCCCTGTCGTCAAAAGACGGGGTCAAAAACTGAAGTCAGAAATCAACCTGAAATCTGAATTTGAGAACCACCCCGGCCCTGTCATAAAAAATAGGGGTCAAAAACTGAAGTCAGAAAATGACCAAAAATCGACCTGAAATCTGTATTTGAGAACCACCCTGTCGTGAAAAATCGGGGTCAAAAACTGAAGTCAGAAATCGACCTGAAATTTGAATTTGAGTAACCACCCCCCCTGTCGTCAAAAAACAGGGTCAAAAACTGAAGTCAGAAATCGACCTGAAATCTGAATTTGAGTAACCACCCCCCCTGTCGTCAAAAAACAAGGTCAAAAACTGAAGTCAGAAAATGACCAAAAATCGACCTGAAATCTGTATTTGAGAACCACCCCGGCCCTGTCGTGAAAAATCGGGGTAAAAAACTGAAGTCAGAAATCGACCTGAAATCTGTATTTGAGAACCACCCCGGCCCTGTCATAAAAAATAGGGGTCAAAAACTGAAGTCAGAAAATGACCAAAAATCGACCTGAAATCTGTATTTGAGAACCACCCTGTCGTGAAAAATCGGGGTCAAAAACTGAAGTCAGAAATCGACCTGAAATTTGAATTTGAGTAACCACCCCCCCTGTCGTCAAAAAACAGGGTCAAAAACTGAAGTCAGAAATCGACCTGAAATCTGAATTTGAGTAACCACCCCCCCTGTCGTCAAAAAACAAGGTCAAAAACTGAAGTCAGAAAATGACCAAAAATCGACCTGAAATCTGTATTTGAGAACCACCCCGGCCCTGTCGTGAAAAATCGGGGTCAAAAACTGAAGTCAGAAATCGACCTGAAAACTGAATTTGAGTAGCCACCCCCCCTGTCGTCAAAAAACAAGGTCAAAAACTGAAGTCAGAAATCGACCAAAGATCGACCTGAAATCTGTATTTGAGAACCACCCCGGCCCTGTCGTGAATCATTGGGGTCAAAAACTGAAGTCAGGAATCGACCTGAAATCTGATTGTGAGAAACAACCCCCCGTGTCGTCAAAAAACAGGGTCAAAAACTGAAGTCAGAAATCGACCAAAAATCGACCTGAAATCTGTATTTGAGAACCACCCCCCCTGTCCTGAAAAATCGGGGTAAAAAACTGAAGTCTGAAATCGACCTAAAAACTGAATTTGAGTAGCCACCCCCCCTGTCGTCAAAAAACAGGGTCAAAAACTGAAGTCAGAAATCTACCTGAAATCTGAATTTGAGTAGCCACCCCCCCGTCGTCAAAAAACAGGGTCAAAAACTGAAGTCAGAAATCGACCAAAAATCGACCTGAAATCTGTATGTGAGAACCACCCCGGCCCTGTCGTGAATCATTGGGGTCAAAAACTGACGTCAGGAATCGACCTGAAATCTGAATTTCAGTAACCACCCCCCCGTCGTCAAAAAACAGGGTCAAAAACTGAAGTCAGAAATCGACGTGAAATCTGAATGTGAGAAACAACCCCCCCTGTCGTCAAAAAACAGGGTCAAAAACTGAAGTCAGAAATCGACCAAAAATCGACCTGAAATCTGTATTTGAGAACCACCCCGGCCCTGTCGTGAAAAATCAGGGTCAAAAACTGAAGTCAGAAATCGACCTGAAATCTGAATTTCAGTAACCACCCCCCCGTCGTCAAAAAACAGGTTCAAAAACTGAAGTCAGAAATCGACCAAAAATCGACCTGAAATCTGTATTTGAGAACCACCCCGGCCCTGTCGTGAAAAATCAGGGTCAAAAACTGAAGTCAGAAATCGACCTGAAATCTGAATTTCAGTAACCACCCCCCCGTGTCGTCAAAAAACAGGGTCAAAAACTGAAGTCAGAAATCGACCAAAAATCGACCTGAAATCTGTATTTGAGAACCACCCCCCCTGTCCTGAAAAATCGGGGTAAAAAACTGAAGTCAGAAATCGACCTGAAATCTGAATTTGAGTAACCACCCCCCCTGTCGTCAAAAAACAAGGTCAAAAACTGAAGTCAGAAATCGACCAAAAATCGACCTGAAATCTGTATTTGAGAACCACCCTGTCGTGAAAAATCGGGGTCAAAAACTGAAGTCAGAAATCGACCTGAAATCTGAATTTGAGTAACCACCCCCCCCGTCGTCAAAAAACAGGGTCAAAAACTGAAGTCAGAAATCGACCAAAAATCGACCTGAAATCTGAATTTTAGTAACCACCCCCCCTGTCGTCAAAAAACAGGGTCAAAAACTGAAGTCAGAAATCGACCTGAAATCTGAATTTGAGTAACCACCCCCCCTGTCGTCAAAAAACAGGGTCAAAAACTGAAGTCAGAAATCGACCAAAAATCGACCTGAAATCTGTATGTGAGAACCACCCCGGCCCTGTCGTGAATCATTGGGGTCAAAAACTGACGTCAGGAATCGACCTGAAATCTGAATTTCAGTAACCACCCCCCCGTCGTCAAAAAACAGGTTCAAAAACTGAAGTCAGAAATCGACGTGAAATCTGAATGTGAGAAACAACCCCCCCTGTCGTCAAAAAACAGGGTCAAAAACTGAAGTCAGAAATCGACCAAAAATCGACCTGAAATCTGTATTTGAGAACCACCCCGGCCCTGTCGTGAAAAATCGGGGTCAAAAACTGAAGTCAGGAATTGACCTGAAATCTGAATTTCAGTAACCACCCCCCCTGTCGTCAAAAAACAGGGTCAAAAACTGAAGTCAGAAATCGACCTGAAATCTGAATTTGAGTAGCCACCCCCCCTGTCGTCAAAAAACAGGGTCAAAAACTGAAGTCAGAAATCGACCAAAAATCGACCTGAAATCTGTATGTGAGAACCACCCCGGCCCTGTCGTGAATCATTGGGGTCAAAAACTGACGTCAGGAATCGACCTGAAATCTGAATTTCAGTAACCACCCCCCCTGTCGTCAAAAAACAGGGTCAAAAACTGAAGTCAGAAATCGACCAAAAATCGACCTGAAATCTGTATTTGAGAACCACCCCGGCCCTGTCGTGAAAAATCAGGGTCAAAAACTGAAGTCAGAAATCGACCTGAAATCTGAATTTCAGTAACCACCCCCCCGTCGTCAAAAAACAGGTTCAAAAACTGAAGTCAGAAATCGACCAAAAATCGACCTGAAATCTGTATTTGAGAACCACCCCGGCCCTGTCGTGAAAAATCAGGGTCAAAAACTGAAGTCAGAAATCGACCTGAAATCTGAATTTCAGTAACCACCCCCCCGTGTCGTCAAAAAACAGGGTCAAAAACTGAAGTCAGAAATCGACCAAAAATCGACCTGAAATCTGTATTTGAGAACCACCCCCCCTGTCCTGAAAAATCGGGGTAAAAAACTGAAGTCAGAAATCGACCTGAAATCTGAATTTGAGTAACCACCCCCCCTGTCGTCAAAAAACAAGGTCAAAAACTGAAGTCAGAAATCGACCAAAAATCGACCTGAAATCTGTATTTGAGAACCACCCTGTCGTGAAAAATCGGGGTCAAAAACTGAAGTCAGAAATCGACCTGAAATTTGAATTTGAGTAACCACCCCCCCTGTCGTCAAAAAACAGGGTCAAAAACTGAAGTCAGAAATCGACCTGAAATCTGAATTTGAGTAACCACCCCCCCTGTCGTCAAAAAACAAGGTCAAAAACTGAAGTCAGAAAATGACCAAAAATCGACCTGAAATCTGTATTTGAGAACCACCCCGGCCCTGTCGTGAAAAATCGGGGTCAAAAACTGAAGTCAGAAATCGACCTGAAAACTGAATTTGAGTAGCCACCCCCCCTGTCGTCAAAAAACAGGGTCAAAAACTGAAGTCAGAAATCGACCAAAAATCGACCTGAAATCTGAATGTGAGAAACAACCCCCCCTGTCGTCAAAAAACAGGGTCAAAAACTGAAGTCAGAAATCGACCTGAAATCTGAATTTGAGTAGCCACCCCCCCTGTCGTCAAAAAACAGGGTCAAAAACTGAAGTCAGAAATCGACCAAAAATCGACCTGAAATCTGTATTTGAGAACCACCCCCCCTGTCGTCAAAAAACAGGGTCACAAACTGAAGTCAGAAATCGACCAAAGATCGACCTGAAATCTGTATTTGAGAACCACCCCCCCTGTCCTGAAAAATCGGGGTAAAAAACTGAAGTCAGAAATCGACCTGAAATCTGAATTTGAGTAACCATCCCCCCCGTCGTCAAAAAACAAGGTCAAAAACTGAAGTCAGAAATCGACCAAAAATCGACCTGAAATCTGTATTTGAGAAACACCCCGGCCCTGTCGCGAAAAATCGGGGTCAAAAACTGAAGTCAGAAATCGACCTGAAATTTGAATTTGAGTAACCACCCCCCCTGTCGTGAAAAATCGGGGTCAAAAACTAAAGTCAGGAATCGACCTGAAATCTGAATGTGA
Source organism: Semicossyphus pulcher (assembly GCF_022749685.1). Lineage (NCBI taxonomy): Eukaryota > Metazoa > Chordata > Actinopteri > Labriformes > Labridae > Semicossyphus > Semicossyphus pulcher. The sequence continues at coordinate 14,629,668 of NW_027211670.1, read as the reverse complement.
GAAACAACCCCCCCTGTCGTCAAAAAACAGGGTCAAAAACTGAAGTCAGAAATCGACCAAAAATCGACCTGAAATCTGAATTTTAGTAACCACCCCCCCTGTCGTCAAAAAACAGGGTCAAAAACTGAAGTCAGAAATCGACCAAAAATCGACCTGAAATCTGTATTTGAGAACCACCCCGGCCCTGTCGTGAATCATTGGGGTCAAAAACTGACGTCAGGAATCGACCTGAAATCTGATTGTGAGAAACAACCCCCCGTGTCGTCAAAAAACAGGGTCAAAAACTGAAGTCAGAAATCGACCAAAAATCGACCTGAAATCTGTATTTGAGAACCACCCCCCCTGTCCTGAAAAATCGGGGTAAAAAACTGAAGTCAGAAATCGACCTGAAATCTGAATTTGAGTAACCACCCCCCCGTCGTCAAAAAACAAGGTCAAAAACTGAAGTCAGAAATCGACCAAAAATCGACCTGAAATCTGTATTTGAGAACCACCCCGGCCCTGTCGCGAAAAATCGGGGTCAAAAACTGAAGTCAGAAATCGACCTGAAATTTGAATTTGAGTAACCACCCCCCCTGTCGTGAAAAATCGGGGTCAAAAACTAAAGTCAGGAATCGACCTGAAATCTGAATGTGAGAAACAACCCCCCCTGTCGTCAAAAAACAGGGTCAAAAACTGAAGTCAGAAATCGACCAAAAATCGACCTGAAATCTGAATTTTAGTAACCACCCCCCCTGTCGTCAAAAAACAGGGTCAAAAACTGAAGTCAGAAATCGACCAAAAATCGACCTGAAATCTGTATTTGAGAACCACCCCGGCCCTGTCGTGAATCATTGGGGTCAAAAACTGACGTCAGGAATCGACCTGAAATCTGAATTTCAGTAACCACCCCCCCGTCGTCAAAAAACAGGTTCAAAAACTGAAGTCAGAAATCGACGTGAAATCTGAATGTGAGAAACAACCCCCCCTGTCGTCAAAAAACAGGGTCAAAAACTGAAGTCAGAAATCGACCAAAAATCGACCTGAAATCTGTATTTGAGAACCACCCCGGCCCTGTCGTGAAAAATCAGGGTCAAAAACTGAAGTCAGAAATCGACCTGAAATCTGAATTTCAGTAACCACCCCCCCGTCGTCAAAAAACAGGTTCAAAAACTGAAGTCAGAAATCGACCAAAAATCGACCTGAAATCTGTATTTGAGAACCACCCCGGCCCTGTCGTGAAAAATCAGGGTCAAAAACTGAAGTCAGAAATCGACCTGAAATCTGAATTTCAGTAACCACCCCCCCGTGTCGTCAAAAAACAGGGTCAAAAACTGAAGTCAGAAATCGACCAAAAATCGACCTGAAATCTGTATTTGAGAACCACCCCCCCTGTCCTGAAAAATCGGGGTAAAAAACTGAAGTCAGAAATCGACCTGAAATCTGAATTTGAGTAACCACCCCCCCTGTCGTCAAAAAACAAGGTCAAAAACTGAAGTCAGAAATCGACCAAAAATCGACCTGAAATCTGTATTTGAGAACCACCCTGTCGTGAAAAATCGGGGTCAAAAACTGAAGTCAGAAATCGACCTGAAATTTGAATTTGAGTAACCACCCCCCCTGTCGTCAAAAAACAGGGTCAAAAACTGAAGTCAGAAATCGACCTGAAATCTGAATTTGAGTAACCACCCCCCCTGTCGTCAAAAAACAAGGTCAAAAACTGAAGTCAGAAAATGACCAAAAATCGACCTGAAATCTGTATTTGAGAACCACCCCGGCCCTGTCGTGAAAAATCGGGGTCAAAAACTGAAGTCAGAAATCGACCTGAAAACTGAATTTGAGTAGCCACCCCCCCTGTCGTCAAAAAACAGGGTCAAAAACTGAAGTCAGAAATCGACCAAAAATCGACCTGAAATCTGAATGTGAGAAACAACCCCCCCTGTCGTCAAAAAACAGGGTCAAAAACTGAAGTCAGAAATCGACCTGAAATCTGAATTTGAGTAGCCACCCCCCCTGTCGTCAAAAAACAGGGTCAAAAACTGAAGTCAGAAATCGACCAAAAATCGACCTGAAATCTGTATTTGAGAACCACCCCCCCTGTCGTCAAAAAACAGGGTCAAAAACTGAAGTCAGAAATCGACCAAAGATCGACCTGAAATCTGTATTTGAGAACCACCCCGGCCCTGTCGTGAATCATTGGGGTCAAAAACTGAAGTCAGGAATCGACCTGAAATCTGATTGTGAGAAACAACCCCCCGTGTCGTCAAAAAACAGGGTCAAAAACTGAAGTCAGAAATCGACCAAAAATCGACCTGAAATCTGTATTTGAGAACCACCCCCCCTGTCCTGAAAAATCGGGGTAAAAAACTGAAGTCAGAAATCGACCTGAAATCTGAATTTGAGTAACCACCCCCCCGTCGTCAAAAAACAAGGTCAAAAACTGAAGTCAGAAATCGACCAAAAATCGACCTGAAATCTGTATTTGAGAACCACCCCGGCCCTGTCGCGAAAAATCGGGGTCAAAAACTGAAGTCAGAAATCGACCTGAAATTTGAATTTGAGTAACCACCCCCCCTGTCGTGAAAAATCGGGGTCAAAAACTAAAGTCAGGAATCGACCTGAAATCTGAATGTGAGAAACAACCCCCCCTGTCGTCAAAAAACAGGGTCAAAAACTGAAGTCAGAAATCGACCAAAAATCGACCTGAAATCTGAATTTTAGTAACCACCCCCCCTGTCGTCAAAAAACAGGGTCAAAAACTGAAGTCAGAAATCGACCAAAAATCGACCTGAAATCTGAATTTGAGAACCACCTGTCGTAAAAAAAAGGGGTCAAAAACTGAAGTAAGAAATCGACCTGAAATCTGAATTTGAGAAACACCCGGCCCTGTCGTCCAAAAACTGAAGTCAGAAAATGACCAAAAATCAACCTGAAATCTGTATTTGAGAACCACCCCGGCCCTGTCGTGAAAAATCGGGGTCAAAAACTGAAGTCAGGAATTGACCTGAAATCTGAATTTCAGTAACCACCCCCCCTGTCGTCAAAAAACAGGGTCAAAAACTGAAGTCAGAAATCGACCTGAAATCTGAATTTGAGTAGCCACCCCCCCTGTCGTCAAAAAACAGGGTCAAAAACTGAAGTCAGAAATCGACCAAAAATCGACCTGAAATCTGTATGTGAGAACCACCCCGGCCCTGTCGTGAATCATTGGGGTCAAAAACTGACGTCAGGAATCGACCTGAAATCTGAATTTCAGTAACCACCCCCCCTGTCGTCAAAAAACAGGGTCAAAAACTGAAGTCAGAAATCGACCAAAAATCGACCTGAAATCTGTATTTGAGAACCACCCCGGCCCTGTCGTGAAAAATCAGGGTCAAAAACTGAAGTCAGAAATCGACCTGAAATCTGAATTTCAGTAACCACCCCCCCGTCGTCAAAAAACAGGTTCAAAAACTGAAGTCAGAAATCGACCAAAAATCGACCTGAAATCTGTATTTGAGAACCACCCCGGCCCTGTCGTGAAAAATCAGGGTCAAAAACTGAAGTCAGAAATCGACCTGAAATCTGAATTTCAGTAACCACCCCCCCGTGTCGTCAAAAAACAGGGTCAAAAACTGAAGTCAGAAATCGACCAAAAATCGACCTGAAATCTGTATTTGAGAACCACCCCCCCTGTCCTGAAAAATCGGGGTAAAAAACTGAAGTCAGAAATCGACCTGAAATCTGAATTTGAGTAACCACCCCCCCTGTCGTCAAAAAACAAGGTCAAAAACTGAAGTCAGAAATCGACCAAAAATCGACCTGAAATCTGTATTTGAGAACCACCCTGTCGTGAAAAATCGGGGTCAAAAACTGAAGTCAGAAATCGACCTGAAATTTGAATTTGAGTAACCACCCCCCCTGTCGTCAAAAAACAGGGTCAAAAACTGAAGTCAGAAATCGACCTGAAATCTGAATTTGAGTAACCACCCCCCCTGTCGTCAAAAAACAAGGTCAAAAACTGAAGTCAGAAAATGACCAAAAATCGACCTGAAATCTGTATTTGAGAACCACCCCGGCCCTGTCGTGAAAAATCGGGGTCAAAAACTGAAGTCAGAAATCGACCTGAAAACTGAATTTGAGTAGCCACCCCCCCTGTCGTCAAAAAACAGGGTCAAAAACTGAAGTCAGAAATCGACCAAAAATCGACCTGAAATCTGAATGTGAGAAACAACCCCCCCTGTCGTCAAAAAACAGGGTCAAAAACTGAAGTCAGAAATCGACCTGAAATCTGAATTTGAGTAGCCACCCCCCCTGTCGTCAAAAAACAGGGTCAAAAACTGAAGTCAGAAATCGACCAAAAATCGACCTGAAATCTGTATTTGAGAACCACCCCCCCTGTCGTCAAAAAACAGGGTCAAAAACTGAAGTCAGAAATCGACCAAAGATCGACCTGAAATCTGTATTTGAGAACCACCCCGGCCCTGTCGTGAATCATTGGGGTCAAAAACTGAAGTCAGGAATCGACCTGAAATCTGATTGTGAGAAACAACCCCCCGTGTCGTCAAAAAACAGGGTCAAAAACTGAAGTCAGAAATCGACCAAAAATCGACCTGAAATCTGTATTTGAGAACCACCCCCCCTGTCCTGAAAAATCGGGGTAAAAAACTGAAGTCAGAAATCGACCTGAAATCTGAATTTGAGTAACCACCCCCCCGTCGTCAAAAAACAAGGTCAAAAACTGAAGTCAGAAATCGACCAAAAATCGACCTGAAATCTGTATTTGAGAACCACCCCGGCCCTGTCGCGAAAAATCGGGGTCAAAAACTGAAGTCAGAAATCGACCTGAAATTTGAATTTGAGTAACCACCCCCCCTGTCGTGAAAAATCGGGGTCAAAAACTAAAGTCAGGAATCGACCTGAAATCTGAATGTGAGAAACAACCCCCCCTGTCGTCAAAAAACAGGGTCAAAAACTGAAGTCAGAAATCGACCAAAAATCGACCTGAAATCTGAATTTTAGTAACCACCCCCCCTGTCGTCAAAAAACAGGGTCAAAAACTGAAGTCAGAAATCGACCAAAAATCGACCTGAAATCTGAATTTGAGAACCACCTGTCGTAAAAAAAAGGGGTCAAAAACTGAAGTAAGAAATCGACCTGAAATCTGAATTTGAGAAACACCCGGCCCTGTCGTCCAAAAACTGAAGTCAGAAAATGACCAAAAATCAACCTGAAATCTGTATTTGAGAACCACCCCGGCCCTGTCGTGAATCATTGGGGTCAAAAACTGACGTCAGGAATCGACCTGAAATCTGAATTTGAGTAGCCACCCCCCCGTCGTCAAAAAACAGGGTCAAAAACTGAATTCAGAAATCGACCAAAAATCGACCTGAAATCTGAATTTTAGTAACCACCCCCCCTGTCGTCAAAAAACAGGGTCAAAAACTGAAGTCAGAAATCGACCAAAAATCGACCTGAAATCTGTATTTGAGAACCACCCCGGCCCTGTCGTGAATCATTGGGGTCAAAAACTGACGTCAGGAATCGACCTGAAATCTGAATTTCAGTAACCACCCCCCCGTCGTCAAAAAACAGGTTCAAAAACTGAAGTCAGAAATCGACGTGAAATCTGAATGTGAGAAACCACCCCCCCTGTCGTCAAAAAACAGGGTCAAAAACTGAAGTCAGAAATCGACCAAAAATCGACCTGAAATCTGTATTTGAGAACCACCCCGGCCCTGTCGTGAAAAATCAGGGTCAAAAACTGAAGTCAGAAATCGACCTGAAATCTGAATTTCAGTAACCACCCCCCCGTCGTCAAAAAACAGGTTCAAAAACTGAAGTCAGAAATCGACCAAAAATCGACCTGAAATCTGTATTTGAGAACCACCCCGGCCCTGTCGTGAAAAATCAGGGTCAAAAACTGAAGTCAGAAATCAACCTGAAATCTGAATTTCAGTAACCACCCCCCCGTGTCGTCAAAAAACAGGGTCAAAAACTGAAGTCAGAAATCGACCAAAAATCGACCTGAAATCTGTATTTGAGAACCACCCCCCCTGTCCTGAAAAATCGGGGTAAAAAACTGAAGTCAGAAATCGACCTGAAATCTGAATTTGAGTAACCACCCCCCCGTCGTCAAAAAACAAGGTCAAAAACTGAAGTCAGAAATCGACCAAAAATCGACCTGAAATCTGTATTTGAGAACCACCCCGGCCCTGTCGCGAAAAATCGGGGTCAAAAACTGAAGTCAGAAATCGACCTGAAATTTGAATTTGAGTAACCACCCCCCCTGTCGTGAAAAATCGGGGTCAAAAACTGAAGTCAGGAATCGACCTGAAATCTGAATTTGAGTAACCACCCCCCCTGTCGTCAAAAAACAGGGTCAAAAACTGAAGTCAGAAATCGACCTGAAATCTGAATTTGAGTAACCACCCCCCCTGTCGTCAAAAAACAAGGTCAAAAACTGAAGTCAGAAAATGACCAAAAATCGACCTGAAATCTGTATTTGAGAACCACCCCGGCCCTGCCGTGAAAAATCGGGGTCAAAAACTGAACTCTGAAATCGACCTAAAAACTGAATTTGAGTAGCCACCCCCCCTGTCGTCAAAAAACAGGGTCAAAAACTGAAGTCAGAAATCGACCTGAAATCTGAATTTGAGTAGCCACCCCCCCGTCGTCAAAAAACAGGGTCAAAAACTGAAGTCAGAAATCGACCAAAAATCGACCTGAAATCTGTATTTGAGAACCACCCCGGCCCTGTCGTGAATCATTGGGGTCAAAAACTGACGTCAGGAATCGACCTGAAATCTGAATTTCAGTAACCACCCCCCCGTCGTCAAAAAACAGGTTCAAAAACTGAAGTCAGAAATCGACGTGAAATCTGAATGTGAGAAACAACCCCCCCTGTCGTCAAAAAACAGGGTCAAAAACTGAAGTCAGAAATCGACCAAAAATCGACCTGAAATCTGTATTTGAGAACCACCCCGGCCCTGTCGTGAAAAATCGGGGTCAAAAACTGAAGTCAGGAATTGACCTGAAATCTGAATTTCAGTAACCACCCCCCCTGTCGTCAAAAAACAGGGTCAAAAACTGAAGTCAGAAATCAACCTGAAATCTGAATTTGAGAACCACCTCGGCCCTGTCGTGAAAAATAGGGGTCAAAAACTGAAGTCAGAAAATGACCAAAAATCGACCTGAAATCTTTATTTGAGAACCACCCTGTCGTGAAAAATCGGGGTCAAAAACTGAAGTCGGAAATCGACCTGAAATCTGAATTAGCCTGGATTATGCTTGATTTGAAATGAAGAAATTACATTATGGAAAAAATATAAAGCTATGTCATTTTCCATTTTATTAGGTAAGATCACTTTCTGACGCTAAACCTGACTTTCAGGCTAAAAAACAAAAGAAGAAAAACTATATAAAATTCATATCATGTCCGGGACATTATTTAGCGTTTCACAATTAATCACACATGTAAGCCTCCAGTAATGGCCTCTGGAATAGGTAACACGGGATCTAATTAAAGTGGTTTAAACAGCTGCACCACATCCTTTGTTCAGTAAAGAAAGGAATAAGATCATTATGATCCTCACTGCTTTATACTCACTATGATGGCAGTCACGTCTTTCCTTTCTGGCTGGAATGAGGCTTCCAATACAAGACAAGAAATATTAACAAAGATGCCGGATGAGATCAAGCCCATCAATCTCAACAAGTATCAGATTTTTGTATCCACAACAGAATCGCCCTCAGCAACTTGGCGACGTTAATCTCTCTGATGATCTTTTCCATCCCGGCAGGGTTCAGCAGCGACAAATAGCTATTTAAAACTGATGCTGAAGGAGTGGGAAAGTCATGCTGATGAAGAATATGCCGTTGGTGACGGTGGAGGTGAGGTGGAAGTAGACCCTGCCAGAAGGAGTGTTAATGATGAAAAAATCTTACCCCGCTAAGAATTTGATAGTGCTTTTTACCGCATCAGAGATAACACTGGCACATTGTGCAGTAAGGCACGATTTAACAGCATGTTCTGCGGGAGAATGTAACGCTCTCAAGAGCTGTTCTGCCAAGTAATGACTCCTAGACCAGCCTGTTCACCTTTTCAGACTTTCAGTGTTTCCCTTTTGCTGCAAAATGTGTCAGGCATTTCTCATAAAGGGGTGTGTGTGTGTTGGGCAGAGTATAATTAGACATCGAACCCACAGGAGAGTATCAAAGCTTCCTGAGTCACTCTCTACACAAGCTTAACAGAGCAACCCAGGAAGAGGAGTGTGCAGTGTAGACTAAAACTGTACTCGTATAACAACGGATTAGATAATACTGCTCTGGAGGTGTGATGGTGCCCCCCAAAACACATCTTTCTGCCATGGATACTCAGATGAGTCATCAATTAGATCTCACCAAATGCTTGTTTCAGGAAGCTGGTCGAAAATGTTTGATTTGGAGTAAATACTTTGAATATGGTCTCAAGGTGTTGATGGGTAAATGGGTTAATACAGAGACAAAAAACAGGTGTATGAGGCTTAAGCAACACTCTGACCATGTGTTAGAGATTAATGTCAGGTAAGTGATGCATAAGGTGTTTAAACATTAAAAACAATGGACTGCAAATTTGACAATCTTTTGGGAAGGAAATCCCCTTATAATAAATGCTAAACATTCGTAGGTTACAGTCCTTCAAATGTGAGGATTAGTGTTGTTCAAGGTTTTAGATCGTTGCACAGTAACTCGAATATCTTCTCGTTTTATACATTTTGTCTAAACAAATATAAATGAAGATGTTACCTTGGGCTTTTTTTCAGACATTTCTGGAATAATTTATTTAATAATCCTTTGTTGCAGCCATGGTTTGGAGTCCTATGAAGGTGCTATCACTGGTAATTCAATAAAAATAATTTAGTAAATACACAAACAATCAACAGGTAGAGCTAGGTTTGGTTTAACCATTCTAATATATTTGTACAACATCAAACAAACCGATAAGGTCCTTCAAAAAAGGGTGCCAAGACAAAGTAGATCCCTGAGGGAAAAATCGACACTGGGAGCAAGGTTACAGGGTAATCAATCAGTTTTTATTTGTATTGCACCAAATCATAACCAATGCCATCTCCAGATGCTTTACAAAAAGAGCAGGTCTTGACCGTACTCCTTAATTATTTAGAGTGTCCCAACATGAATCCACCTTGAGCAAGTACTTGGCAAAAGTGGCACTAAGCACTCACACACTTACCGGGAACGCACCTCAAGATTGGGATCTTCCTTTTAACTGGATTCAGCTGCTGTTAATGCATTAAAATTTAAAGACTTTATTGCGAGTGCCGACATCTTTTGTGCTAACTGTGTTATCTTCGAGTCTGCACCGATAAACCACCCAGCTCACGTTGAACAGCCATCTGTGCCTCGACCGGAGGACTGGTAAGACTAAAGGTTTGACAAACGACGAACTGGCACAGAGACATGGGAAGACAAAGACTAAATGCACTGGGGAGGTGAGGCTAACCAGACACAGGTGAGGCTAATCAAGGAGCAGGTGAAAACAATAAGGGCAGGGCACATAATCAAACAAGCGGGAAAACAGAGAAAGGCAGGGAGTAGAACATCACAAGAAAATAAACGACAAAATAAAACAGGAAATGACCTGTGAACAACGAAAGAGGCAACACAAAACCAAACAAGAACAACTCTGGTCTTTTCTGGTTACTCATCAGTCTTTTGACAACAGCTGTTGACTATTAGAGGAGACAGGTGCTTAGGCCAGTCACTGACAAATGATTATTAGTTAATAATTATTGGTTTAGACTACATTCTGTAATGTTATCCACAGCTCTGAAAGTTGCACCATTTTCATACAAAAGTTTAGGACAACTTAGTTGTCTTTCTCTGCTATAGAGTGTCATTGTCAGCTGTCTGTTGCAACCAATCAGCACACTTGTTGAAGCTATATTGTATATACTATATTGGTTGCCCTGAGAGCTCTACGCACAGCAAATTAAGAAAACATCTTCATCAATTTGACAACACATGCGCAGCATTTAGAAAACAAGTAGCAAATAGAAAAATGATATTGGGTGTAACGTTCACATTATTCCATAAGATTACTTGACTTGGCTGGCTAATAATGAGCAAAATGCTAACGCTGGCTTAACAGCAGATATTTAGCAATAATGTCTGAATCATGCGATCACAATGTTAAAAAAAATAAACCAACATAAACTTACATTTTAGCACATTTTCCAACACCACTGACGAATAGCCGAAATGAGTCACAAACTATGGCAACAACAACAAACGTGTCCCAGCTGCGGTCGAGTTCATCACTTTTTATTGTGCCCCGGAAACAGTTTCCGCAGTTTCTGTTGTTGTTTTTGTATTTGCTGCGTTTTTCTATTTGCTGCTCGTTTTCTAAATGCTGCGCATGTGTCGTCAAATTGATGAAGATGTTTTCTTAATTTGCTTGTGTTTTGTGTATTTGCATGTGTTTTCTTAAGTTGCTGTGCGTTGAGCTCTCAGGGCCAGCGTAATATTGGGCTCTTTTTCCCGGAATTTGTTTTTGGATTGTGCAAGGAAAAGAGAAACTCCATATGTCCCCAAAGCCACCAAATTTAATGGATGACTTTGAATTCCACTACTCTGCCTCCAAAAAATTAAACATCCAGATGGAAGAATTAGAAGTTATTAAAGGTTTCTTCCAAGAAAACACCCAAAACAGAGAACTTTTTCTCTAAGATCTCATGCTCATATTTTATGCTTAAAGCTTGAGATACAAACTGAACTCATACACGCGTGTATGGACGAGGGCTTGCACAGAAAAGTCGACTCACTGACGCGCCGACTTCACTACCACAAGTCAACGAGTTTTTTCCCCCCACCCATTTCTGACAAATAAAGCGTGCACGTACACTACAGCCAATAAAAGAAGAACAACAACACACACTACTGCGCCTCAGACCAACAAGAACCTTGTCTAAAGTGGCGCAGTCTGTCTCTGCTATTTAGAGGGCGCATTATGGACATACATCTGAGAGTTCACACACGGGGACGCACAGCAGCGCTTAAAAGGAAAAAGCAGTGTGTTTGCAGATACATTGAAAAAATGTTTAAGGGACAGACTGCGAGCTTATGTTTCCCTCGTCTCCTTAAATTATGATACTGCTTTTGGTTTGGTACAGATCTGCTGAGAAGTGCAGGAAGACGTGGACAAGCTCACCGCTGCCTCCACACACACCTGTTTCCCCTCAGGGGGGCCAAAAACTACAGAGACCGACACCATCAGCACATTCTGACGCACGCTCTATCTAATGCACGCGAAACAGACACACTCTCACACACATGGAACTATGAGGTAAATTAACATACTCAAACATAACTCCCTGTTGCACGACTTTATTGACAGAAAAGTCGACCTGAAAAAATCATGCAACCCCTAGTATGGACTCTATCCTGCAACTAATTGTCCTCTTTTTTTTTCACAACCATCTGGCAGCCTAACCGCTGTAAAATTCATTCATTCTATTTATGTAACGTTAGGGCAACACACATAAATGAAGTTGACAGCAGGGGTGCACAGGCATAAACATTTAATTCTGGAGCAGTGAAATTTGAGTTTCAAAGTGTGTCAGCAAAGACTACTTCCATAATGTTTTAAACATGTCCTGTGCACTGAGAAGTGGAGGAGGAAAAGAAAGAGAAAGATTGAGTAAAATTTGTTTTTGCTCTTCCTTTCATGCATAATCAGTGAGGCTGTTTGTCTATACTGAGGACTGACAAGCCAGGTTATGTTAATACCAACTATTTTATTCGCTGCTTGAATCACAAATGCCACATTAAGCAGCTGCTTCACAGTTCAGCCAAGGTTTCATCAATAAGTGAATTACAGGCTGCAGCTTTACTCATCTGGTCTGATGCATGGAGAGAAAACACAGTCAGTAGACCTAAGAACACACGTTTGATTCCATATTTTCATATGTTGTGATTAAGCCCCAGACGAAAGGAAACCCAGGACATGTTCATGTTGATGTAGTAACTCTCACACTATCTGCACCTGTACATTGAAGGTAGCTGCGTAATTGGTGATGGAAAGTCAGCACACAATACTTCTCACGATACAGTGGCTGCAGACAGAGAATGCACTGGTTCTCAATTTACTTCAAGTGCTGACAATTATGGAAAAGTACCTGCATGTTGTAGTCATAACAGTAAAAGAGTTTTGAATGTTGGACACTACTCAGCCCCAATGGTCGCAGAATAGGAGGACAAGCCAACAGTCGAGTAGGTTCAACCTTCCCTGAAACAGATGTTGAAAATGTTTGGGACCCCACACATGACGACAAATAATGACAGCTTTAACAGATTTCATTCACCGCAAAATATCTCACGGTCAAACATGACTTTAGAGTCAACAAACATGTTAGACGACCTGTGGGAAGAATTGCTTCTTCAGTCATCTTGCTTCCCAATTTGGCTACCGTTTCCAAAATTGACAATCAACACAGCGCATGCTCGGCTGTCCTCGGGGTTCCACCAACACAACAGGATCTTCCGAGCTTCTGAGCAGATCAGGGGAAGTGAAGTCACTCTTAACATACATCACACCACAGGAAAATCTGGCAGAAATAATTTTCAGAAGCATCGAAAAATGGGACTTTGCTTACTTTTGTCAGAAGAAAGGAATCAGGCCCAAAATCATCTTGATTATCTTGTAGTGTGTTCCGCGCCTTAGTAAAAGTTACATTGCGTTCATCTTTATATTCTGTCTTCCCGGGATTAGTAAGGACCATCTTGGCAGTCCAAATTGCTAAAAAGTAAATTCAGTTTGAGTAACACAATTGAGTTGGGCTTCTGTGGAGAGATAAACGTCTTAAGTCAAGAAAATTGTCTTGCCTGCAAATTTTGATCATGTAGGTTTGCTACATGTTTTCTAGCCAGGTTGTCAAATACCTACGCTTAGTGGTGTCCCAAGTGGCTGTCTGTTGCGTTTTATTAAGAAGCACATAGTGTCTGTTTTGTTCATATCTAATAGGTGGTGAAAAGTCAAACGTCTGTTTGGCTCAGTTTTGGCGAAAAAAACAAACATGTGATACCTTGTGCAAAAGTGCGACGCCTTGGGATTAAGAAATATTTCACCTGAGAAGGCCATAAGCTGTATAGCCTTCTCATTAACACATTGGACATTTAACATAGGGAAATGTATTGCAAGAACATAAAAACCCTTTGAGGATCTCCGCACAGTCCAGCCCCAGAGGACGCCAACATTACATCGACCCCATAAACATGACAGATGCTTGTGTGCACTATATTCCATGTGAATCATCATCAGAGAGAGACGTCAATGATAGTGGAAGGAGACAATCTGATGTAGATGATGTTCATTCTTTGCGCAAATGATGTCGACTGCTCAAGCTCTCTCTTGACTACGACTGAGGATCTTACAATAATCTTTCATCCTCTTAAGAGAAGGAAAAACTTTCCCTCGGATAGATCACCATTCATACGATGTCAGATTATCCAGCACAACTTTGCAGAGGAGAACAAAAAATGAGGCAAGTTGTAAAAGAAGGAAAAAGGAAATAAAGAAGGTCCTTGGTTCTCCTTTAATATGATGTAAGATGAGTCACCTTAGACAAAGAGGGGGGGAAAGCATTGAATAAATTGTGGAGGTGATGGAAAACCTGATGAGTATAATCTCTCTAGCAAAATACTTTTGCTTAATATTTGATCTTTGGTCTTTTGTCATATTTCAAGGTATTTAACTCCAATTTGTGTCAGGGAAGAATGTGATTCTCTCTGCAAGGCTGCGGCGCTAAGACCACATTTCTCGGTATTAAGGGCAAGCCAATTGTGCCAATGTAAACCCTCTTTTCTGATTGCTGACAGGACTGTTGATCACAGGTGCCATTCACTTGATTTTCAGCTCGGTGTTTGCTGCTCATTACACATTCTGGACAACTGTTGAGGGGCAGTGAAATCCGAGAAGTAATGGGGTGCTGATGAATTTACCAGCAGCCCCGAGCAGGGTCAAATTTGATAAAGAACACACGTCTGAGTTTTAAATCCTAGGAGTGTAAAGGTCTTACTTAACTCTTAGAGAAAACAGCACAGGTCATTTACCCAGTAGTTTTTGTCTGACATACCCCAACAGGCAGGGATTGGTTTTAGACTCTTGTTTAACACGATTAGCTTAAGGATATACTTGTGCTCTTACTGGGAGAAACAGAGTGAACATTTCAACCGTTAGTTATAGTTTTTTTCACCTTTTTAAATACTGTAAGCTAACTATTAAGCGTCTATTATTCTATTAGCCTACTTTTAGCTTACTATTGTCCACTAGTTTTTAAGTCTTCACTATTTAACCAATATGTTAGCACAGCTATTTCAACTGTGTCTTCGTTCTTTTCATTCTGTTAGCCACATGCTTAACCATCACTTTAAGCTAACTATTTTCTTTTATCGTTTATCCAATTACTTTCAGCTTTCTGAACAATTACCATTAGCTCTTTTCCAACATGTATTCAATCATTCAGCTAACTATGCCAAGAACTAATGCATGCTATTTAGCTATTTTGACCATTTAACCACTATATTTAAGCTAACTGTTTGCTAACTTGCTAGTTTCAAGCACTCTTATTCGTGTTCAGTTGTTACAGTCTCATGTTGATAGTTATTTTCCTGTCAATAAAGATGATGTAATATAATGGAAAGCCTTACGGCCTTATGGTGATATTGTTGAATCAAACAAAATTATAATAAGGCTATCTGCCAAGGGTAGTGAGTTTAAGCTAAACATCCTGTTGCTAGCAGAAATCCCTTCTCGCACCATAGTAGTTCTTACAGCTAGCCTTTTGGCTGATTTTTGACCAAAAACATGTTCACCAGCAACTTTAATCTTCTCCCAAAATGCCTTTTCTAGAGATACAGTACTTTAATCGTAGCTTAGCTGTCTTATGACTGCTGATCAGTAATTTGTTTACATAGCTAACTCTTGGGTGATCAGTTTACTGCTAATAAAGCTAGCCACTAGCTTGCATTTTCCCACTATCTGCTCCTTTACTGTTGGGGTAATTGGACATTTTACTCCTTTTATTTTACTATTGTGGACTCTATTTGTATTTTTTTATATGCATATTACTATGTTGTACTTTTCGGGGACATAATGTAAAGACAGTTCTAAAACACAGACCTGTGTATATTTATGAATCCAGTTAAGACTTCAAAGTCCAGCTCCTAATTTCCAACGTTTATTAGAAGTGGTTTTACCTACATTCTTTCCAACAATTCAGAACTCATTACTGCATACTGATAAGGCAGTGCATTCACTTATGAAAGGGCTAGCTTAAGCTAGTGTCAAGGCTGCTCTACTTGATTTTCACTGTGTATGGAACTAAACACAAACATTGCCTGGTCAATAATAAAGAAATGCAATAATCTTTGTGCCTTGACAAAATGTTCAGTAATGATGTTAATAATGTGTTTTGTAAGGTTAAAAATGTAGCTAACTCAAAAGGTATGTAAAGAAAGGCAAGGCATCTGTGTTCTAAAATAGTAGTCTATTTAAATGCAGTCCTTTAAGCTTGGGGGTCATGTCCTCTAAATGTTAACAGAAAATTAATTTGTATGTTTGCTATACAAAATAGTAAGATGTATGATTTAGAGTCCATTTTTTGACTGCTACTCAGACTCAGATTTGGACTAGAATATTTGGGAATCTTGAATCACCTCTGCTGTTACTGCAAGGTGCACACAGCACTAAAGGACACACTCAGTCGCACAATAAAATGCACTTTATTCAGTCTCCCACCATGGAAAGTGTAATAGACTCTCAAACAGCATGCACTCAGTTTGTCTATGCTAGAGAGCAGAGCAGTTGATTAGCCTTATCTCTGTTAGATTTGCCCTCCATGGAACAGCACGGGGAAATCAGGCCTGGAATCCGTCTGAGTTGGGCTTGGCAGGATTCGCTTGTTCATTAATTACGTTTTGTAATGAGTGTTTCTGTTGAACATGATTATTACACTGGTGGGATAATGGCTGTTTATTTTATGGCGCCACAAAAATATCCAACCCCAGTCGTTTCTTAATGTCACTGGGTTGAACATTCAATCATGCTTTCAGGGTTTCTTTCTCCTTGAAACGTAAAGGCCCGGGGAATATCTATTAGGCCGTTAATAGATTGCAAACGCATGGTCTGAGTCACATCTCAATCTTGCCAGCTTTCCCTCGCTCCGGCTCTTTTCCACGCTAGCCGCTCGGTGCGTACAGTGGGTCATAACGCACATAGCTGTGGCTGGTTGTGTGGAGGGTGAAGAGCAATAATTCAATCATTAGAGCAAGAAGTGTTGAAATGAGAACAGTGGGTTCACAAGGGCACGCGCAAAATGAGGAGGCGTGGATGAAATGTTTCACGGAGCAGGATAAACAGAGAGGAAAAATACTTTAATAGCGCTGACATAAATGGTGTTTTCATTTCAGTGGCTGAAAAAGGGGCTCTAGAATATCTTTATGGTAAGAAAACTGTTTCGATCGGAGTTACAATCTGTAGTAGATGTTGCCCAGTGAGTGTGATTTGAAAAATTATTCAGGCATCGTTGAGGAGAGTGATGGCGGAAAGGAAAAGATACTGAGTAAAAGTAAAGGACAGAAAAGGGGACATCAAACTGCACACATACTTCCACTGGGGCTCTGAGCACCGAACAGGAAGTTACACAAACCCTTCCCGTAGAGCCTGTTGGCCATCACAACTGACTATGATAGAAACAACCTGTGTCAGTAAAGGTCTTCTTGCTTATATAATACTTTGTTTTGTAATATTCATTGGACTTGTTTGCACTTTTGCCTTTATAGTACCTCTTCTGTTTGATAAACCCAGAATATGTACCTAGATTACAGGAATGCTTATATTGATGTAAAAGAGTAGCTATGACCTGCCTTTATGATTACATCTATTATATGTTTACTGCTAGTGCTCTTATTTTGAAGTTTTCCCATGATATAGCCCTTTTCACATAGCTATAGAAAGCAGCCTCCATCCCACATAGGTTATATGCATCACTATTAAGAACATGCGTCAATTAGTGATCCTAACAGTGACCCTGCAAGAAAATACAAGCATATAAAATGCCTGTTTTGGACCTCTGTGCACGTCTCTTCTTGGATGAATGGCATTAAAGCAGTCAGATCTTTTTATAATAATAAAAAACAAAACTAGTAAATAGTAGAGTATTATGATATTTGTTGGGTTGTTTGTTCTTGGATTCACGCCTGCAGCTTATTCCAAACAAGTGTGAGAGTTTTGACATAATAGGGTTATGCATTGCAGATGTGAGCAGTTCAGATAAGGCTACAGCTTAGCTAATTGTTAATATTCTGTATATTTATTGCATTATTCAATTTTACAAACAAACATATTAGAGCTGTCAGAAAATTAGAAAGACGCTAAGGATATAGGATATTTAAAGAGGGTTATTATGCTGTTTCACATTTTAAGACATATATATAAATAATGTTACAATGTTGGATGTCCAGACTAAACATGGGTGAAGTATTAAATCTGTAGGTAAAAGTATGTAGGAGTAATCCCCAGGCTTCTCAGCTCAGTCTGCAGGCTGCTGTGAACGCCAGGTTCCACACAGTTTTTTGTACACGCTGCACTTTGTGACATCACAAAATGCAGCCTTAGGAGGCTTCGGAGAGCTGGCCAATCAGAAGAAAGTGGACTTGTAGGGGCGGGGGAGTCATTTCAGGCAGATGCTGTATGAGGGCCTGCACAGAGCACCAGTGTGAGAAAAATGTTTTTTTTACATGTAAATTATGCTAAGCTACTCCACAGGTGCCACAGAGTGAAATATGTAGCTTGAAATGGGCATAGTACCCCCCCTTTAAGTTTGCTATTGAGACAAAATACAGCCAAATGTTAAACCAATGTAGTGATAAGGCGCGAATGTTTCAGGTGCAAAGAACCATAGAAGAGGTGCCTGTTCAAGCTGGGTAACAAACACATATACATTGAATAATGCTCAGTCATGCGGAGAAGAAAACGCCGCAGTCTAATGGAATTGTGCAGCAACATTTAACATTTTCCTGCACGGCACACTCCTGATCTGAGGTGGATTTAAGCTGCAAAAAGAACTTCTTAGTCTTTCACAGTTGTGTCGATGTCACAGTCAATAGAGTCAGTGAAATCCATATTTCCAGAAAACCAGTGCCTGCAATCTTCTCTTTTATGCGTTAAAGCGTGAAAAAACATGGTTTTGTTTTTTGTTCACACAGAGCCGAACACGTTGTGTTGTCAGTGTGTGTTTACGGTGAGCACTGGCTGATGTGCCACTTCAAAGTGTTTGCTAACATCTGGAAATTTGTACAAATCAGAATGAAATATAAATAGCTTATGAATCTCACTTTATTCTCTGATGTTTGGCTTTGATTACTGGAATTCTGCTGTGTGCTTAAATCCCTGTTTTGCATTAGTATATTGTTTTCTGTTAAATATTTCAATGTTTAAGTGCTTGGGCTGAGAATGCCTTATTGTTCTTCAGCTTTTTTCTTCTTTGGGTCACAGGGGCATCAACCCATCCCAACACACTGACATCATATCAAGCGCTACCTTCTAAAGGTCCACAATTGGAATCTTAAGTGGAGAGGAACCTGATTAAATCACATTTTGACAGTTGAATTTTTGCAGTTTTCTTTTTTAGCTGCATCATTGTACACAGAGCAATGCAGGAGCAACAGCATGTCAGGCTGTAAACTCTGCAGACCTTTAGAGTTTACAGCCTGTTTTTACCAGAAATCGAAGGCGTACTCCTCCTCTCCGAACAAACAGACATACACTACATAACACTATTTGGAGGACGAGATGTCAGGAGGGGCTGTGGGATGAACGGACACAAACTAGTTTGTAGATGCTCGGGTTGTTTTAAGCTAAGGATTCCTCCCATGTTCATTGTTCACAAGGTTTTTTCCAAGAGCCGAATAAATGCACAGTAGACCCCACCTCTCCAAAACAAATGAATGTGGTATGGAGTCAAACTGGGGCCTTTACAATTGTTAATTTGAAAAAATGTTGAACGTTTTGTAGCTCAAACTTTATACTTTATACATAAAATACAACAATGTAAATCACTTGACAACAGTGGATAGAAAGTATTGACTTGTACATTCTCTATGTTTCCTGATACAATCCCATAGGACATGATACGATGCGATACGATGAGATAATGACATGATACAATACGGTACGGTATGATACCATTCGATAACAGCACGATACGATAACGACATGATACAACTACGGTGCGATACCATTCGATAATAGCACGATATGATAACAACATGATACAACTACGGTGCGATACCATTAGATAATGGCACGATTCGATTACGACATGATACAACTACAATGCGATACCATTCTATAATAGCACGATATAATAACAACATGTTACAACTACGGTCCAATACCATTTGATAACAGCACGATACAATGACGAAATGATACAACTGCGGTCCAATACCATTTAATAACAGCACAATACGATAACGTCATGATTCAACCACAGTACGATGCCATACGATAACGACATGATACAACTACGGTACGATACCATTCGTTAACAGCACAATACTATACAATACGATAATGACATGATACGGTACAATACAATGCACTGAACTGGGGAAAAACATTGAATTGAATATTTTTTTCTTCATATATTTTCAGGTTTTTGTTGCATTTTTCAAAGATCAAGAATAAAACTTGATGTCAACCTATGATAATATCAAAGCATGGGTTTGTTAGGTGCTACTACTGTTTTGTGTCTCTGTCCTCACCTAACCTGGATGTGTTTTGATTGTAGCAAGGACACAGGAGAAAATGCAAACAACCACTGTTGTCCTGCCGCAGCCAAATTTAATTTAAGTTTCATCTAATCAGAGCTAATCAAGGTGATTTAGCTGGTACATAACGGCTCTCTGAGGGCCACAGAATCTCCTGCACTGATATATTGCATGCTTTGCTAATACAGTGCAGTGCTAATGTAAGCCCCGGACACAAGTGTGCCTCTCACAGGTCAGCAACCTGGCTCCAGGCGATATGGAGCCCAGCCAGGCAGTGATGCAGGGCAGCATGAGGTCTGCAGGAAAGTGGTGGAGATGCTGGTGCTCTGCTGATGATGCAGACACGGCTCACCAGGGGGCTGATCCAGGAACCGAGCTCCTCCTCGCCACTGGTGAGAAAAACCCGAGAGTCTGGCAGCTCTCTAATCAACAAAGAAGTGGGTGAAAAGAAAGAAATGTTCATTCCATCCAGATAAATTATACTCTCTCTACAGGTTTCATACCTAATTTCAGCTTGTGACATGTAACTTGTCATGCTGTTGTCTCTCTGCAGTCTTTAATTAGCTCGCCGGACAAACCTAGAGGGAAGAGTTTTTCCAGCTTTAGCATATGCAAGCAGACTCTAGAGCTTTGGTGCTCCATATATCCACGAGCACTCTCCATGACTCCATCTCTCTGCTGCTCTCCAGGGAGCAGAGTTAAAGATACCGCGCTTTGATGGTACAGAGAACAAAATGCATCCCAGGCTGCCCTTTGCCCGAGCAGGCCATTTCTCGCTGAGAGAGAAGAGACGGCCTCGTACTGATCCGTGTTGTTGTTCGTCTGCTGGGAGTTACTGCTGGACCGGCCAGTGTACAAAATGTGACCAGATTGATATTATAATATTTTTTGTATATTTTATAGAATGATTCATATTTGACTGAATAAAAAATAAATAGTTTGAAACTATTGCAATATATGCATACCAAGAGAGGCAATGCTTGCAATTACTTTTTTAATGCTCTAAATTTAGTTAATTGCTTTGTTATCTTCAGTTGACAACAATTTTTTTCGTGAGGTAAGAATAAATGTATTTTGTTTTTTTGACAAAACAAAAGGCCACTTTTCTGAGATAATGTCAATTAATCAAGAAAAAATTACTTTTTGTATTTTTACAAAAATACTTGGCTAGACATAAGAACTGTACGTAGCCACTGTGATGTTACCCATTGGTTTGGGGACTGTTGTTTTGAGCCTACACTTTGACATTTTGGCTGTCGCCATCTTGGTTTTATGAAGCCAGAAGTGACCATATTATAACAGAATGAATAGACATGCTACCCCTCCATCCTGAATAAAGTTGTTCTGGTAGTGACTTGTCAATCACAGGTAGCCACGCCCTGAAACATACCCTTTATCATCTATTTTTCTTTTAATGGGATCATAATTTACTTAACTTGAAGAAGACTAAAGGCTAGGAATTGCAACCACAAACGCAAGTGGAAAATGTTTACAAATGTCATTAATCAGCTGAGAAGTAGCGTCATTTCCTCATCTGGTTCTTTACCTCTGATTGGCTTTTTGCAACCAGTGGAGTCGCCCCCTGCTGGTCACAAAAAAGAATGCAAGTTTAAAGCACTTTTACATTGGATTCGCTTTTAAAACATCTTGTTATCTCCGTATAACAAAGCTTGTAATGTCTTGCAAGCTTGGCCATTTTTGGCCTCCGTAGAAAGACAATGATTACCTTATCAATAGCTAGCTATGGAACATTCTGACAGAGTGCCGACCTATATAATCACTGGCAAAAGGTTCATAGTAGCCACATGTTTTGTACTCTGTAGCCTTTATATTTAGTCTTTTTTGTACTAAACATGATAATTTTATTGGCCTGTCATTTCTGACAGGCAACGGGCAACAATCTTTTCTTCACATACATATATGTAACGTCACTACCTCGTCCCAAGTCCCTGCCTAGTCACAAATTTCTTTCATTTATGCCCATTTATTCTTTGCAATTTGAAGTACAGAGTAGGATTACCACGTAGATCCCTACAATACATACAAATGATACATTTAAAGTGTATTTAAGCACTTTTGATACGAATTTCAGTTCTGAATACAACATTTTTTTTTTTACAGTTCACACAGTTCACAATTGTCAACAGCCATTTACACTAAGGCCACTGACAGGAGCACTCTGCATGCAGTTTCCATCTGAGGCACATCAAATATGTCTGGCTCTCTTCTGCTTTAACAGATTGAAAAGAATTTGTTCCTCTGCTGAAGGTTTTGAGGCAAGGTCAGGACAAGAACTAAAAAACAAGTTTTCAACAATGGGTAACTTTGGTACAATGGATTGATTGTGCTTACATCAAAGCCTGAGAGAGGCGTAGAGAATATTAAATACAGCCAGTGAGTATGTCAAATAAAAATCATTTATGTGTAATATTTAGCTGTAGTTTTCACCTCTGTCAGATCAAATACACTAGCATATTTTGCCTACTATAAAGTGAGGGCAACGTTTCCCACCACGTTTTCCTATTTGCATACAAACAGAAGTTTGAAGGTTTTTTTGAGTCGTCAGATCACAGAGATTCCCCACAGCTCATAAAAGCCCAGTGAAATTATATTTTCAACATAAAAGTATTCAAATGTCGCATTCAGGACTGACATTGGGTTGGAAATGCATTACGTATACTGCAAGTGGGGTTATTTATATGCTGAAAGGCCCCTGTGGCTGAATGTCGTCTACGTGGGGAAAACAACACCTGAAGATCCCAGAAAGGAAAGTGCACCGAGGAAGAGAGGCACAACGTCACCTGAGGTGAAACACTATCTTTTTACCCTCTGTCAGACAATATTGAGTGCCCAGATGAAAACGCAACTTGTTCATACCTACCTCGAAACTTTAAATAATGTTTCTTGGGCCATCACTGCTTGTATTATGTGGAACAATTGCAATATGTCTGCGTAAAATATGCTGCATTGAGTCCAAGACGAATGTCCCTGTGGGGACAATAAAGTGTATCGTATTGTATCTTACTGTATCATACTGTATCATATCGTTATTGTATCGTATTATGCGGTTATTTCATGGTATTGTATCCTACTGTATCATGTCATTATCGTATCGTGCTGTTATCGAAAGGCATTGTACCGTACCATACTGCAACATGTCGTTATCTCATCGTATCGTATTGTGCCGTTATCTTATGGTTTGGTATCGTACCGTATCATGTCATTATCATATTGTGCTGTTATCAAATGGTATTGTACTGTACCGTACTGCATCATGTTGTTATCTCATCGTATCATATCGTATTATGCTGTTATCTTATGGTATTGTATCGTACCGTATCATGTCATTATCATATCGTGCTGTTATCAAATGGTATTGTACTGTACCATACTGCATCATATTGTTATCTCATCGTATCATATCGTATCATGTCCTTTGGTATCGTATCATTTTGATGCAATAGTTTAGAGAATTTGAACAGAGATAGAGAAAAGATACTATTGATTAGTTGTTGAGGTTTTCTTGGCTTCAACTCTGATGTGACATAAACTGTACAAAAAGTCAAAGCAGCCAATGAATAAAGATGTCCGTATGAAACAGACTGAAAGAAAAATGAATATGGAAAATGTAATGCAGTGAGTGGATGACAAATATGAGTGACAAGCGAGATAATGTAATGTTTAATTGTTGTGTACCTACTTCGACTCGCTGCCTCTGTTTGCGTTGATGAAGGTAGAAGCCGAAACATCAAGCTTTAATTCATCATCAGGCTCTGACAAGGCTGAGGCGCTACTTCATTTTACAGTGTAAACATTGTAGTGCAAACATGTCATCTGGTATTTTAAAAAAACATGATAGACCGGGCTATTAGAGGATTAAATATCGTACCAACAGCTGCAATGACTTGCTAAGCACACAACATGTAATTACTGCTAAACATGGACTGAAATAAAAATGAGAACATCAAGGTCAGATTAATTTAGTACGGTAATGGCCACTGGTTTCTCAATTCTAAGAAATTAACTCCCATGCCTGAACTCAGGTGCTGTATTCAGCATTATTTAAATGCAAGCCCAGTGTGGCTCATGCAAAGTGTTTTCACCCTTAAATTCATCATAATTAGCCTGCTTTATCCTGCTATTATCTTTCGCTACAACAGGGGGAAAAATCACAGCACAGTCTCAATGCTTTTTCCTCTACACCAACACTGAGCCTCTTCACCTCTGCATTTTTAACACTGACACACCCAGAGGAAACCTATGATTTATGTAGGCTATACACATATACAGCCAGTGGATAAAACACATCAATACTCCAACTGGAAGTTGAAAGTCTGGCTGAAAACAGAGCTAGAGCTCAGAAATACAAAATCAGGAATGCAATACTCTGACCCAGAAAACCTGCTTGATGCTTCACATGCCTGATGTTACACGTTTGAAAATATTATTACTATACTTCTCTCTCTAACACATAAATATTGCATATGTGGCCAATTTACTGTTGTAGCCTTGTCATTGCAGTATAAAAATAAATTAACCATAAAATCTTCTACATCTCTTAGCAAACAGGAAATACACTTCCTGCGCCATTTCCATAAAAGGGTATTTCATTGTGTGTCTGTAAAGATTACGTAGTAGGAAATTCTATTTTTCATTGATGTTACAGGGATGTGGACACATGACAAACCTGTTTGGGTAGGCAGCATGCGCTGCTTCGTCTGTTCGCTTCATAAACTGCAAAGGGCAGCCCGGCTTACTAGTTCAATCACCCGTTGAAGACTAGAGATAGCTGAAAAAAGCAAACTTTTTACAAATTTGCTTGTACTAGCTTCAGTACATAAAGTGAAATAGTATAACATGGTAGTTTTTCAATTATCATTTCAAATAACCTTAAAAAAGCGATGTTTTCTGCATAGCACCGCCTAACATGTCATGTTCCGAGACACACAGGAATACGTAAACATACGGACCCCACCGCACATTACGGAAGTGACGTCAACGCGCTGCAATTCAAACTTCAGGAAACGAAAGCGTCTGGTAAGAAAACGGTCTTGTTGTGACAGACTAGTTTCAGAGGATATCTTCAGTTCACTTTGAATGTAAGTGTATTTTATGTTTGTGTTTTAGTGTACAAGTAGTGTTTGTTTTCACGCTTTGGTTTAGGAAAGGCCATCTTGAAATTAATTAGACGTAACGTTAGTTTATCAAAAGCTTTCAACCATCGTTAAGGACAGGTGCAAGATGTATGTAACGTTCAGGAACTGTCGGTCCTATTAAAGGGATATACGTTTAAAAGTTATTTAAATTGAATTATAATGAAATAACTTCGATAAATAAGGACATATGACGGTTAAATGCCCGCGTGAAGAAATGTAAATTACTTTGATCTGCATTTAGGGGAAATTGTTTGACGTCGTAATGCAGGGACAAATATATTTATTTTCCCATCAACTTACACTAACAATCTGTAAGGCCTATTGTATAATTAAATATTAATGTTGACATTTAATCGTAGGACTGTATGCTAAATGTTTGTATTTCTTACACCTTCGTTTGATTGTTGTCAAAAAATTGTATATTCCAAATAAATATCTGTTGAATTTTATATTAAAAACATCCGTTTTAATTGGTCTCTGAAATGTGTTGTGTCCCCTATAGAGGTCTGGGTTACATCCTCAACACCACCAAACCAGCTATGTTCGGCTTCAAATCTAGCAGCTCAGTCTCCAAGACTGAGGCGGAGCTGGACAGAGTCAGGAAGGAGAACGCTCACCTCAAGAGAAAAATAGATGATCTGGCCAAACGACACATCAAACCCCCTGACTCTGACAAAAGCAAGCTGCTGGAGGTAAAGGAAGTGCTTCTCCCGCAGTATCCTGCATTACTCACTTTGTTTTTGTAATTTAATGTGTTTATTTTCTTTTCAGAGGATTCTTTCCCTTGAGACCCTACGAGAGAGGAACAATCAGCAGTTGCTTGTAAAAGAGCAAGAACTAGAAACAATGAGGCAGC
Source organism: Semicossyphus pulcher (assembly GCF_022749685.1). Taxonomy (NCBI): domain Eukaryota; kingdom Metazoa; phylum Chordata; class Actinopteri; order Labriformes; family Labridae; genus Semicossyphus; species Semicossyphus pulcher. The sequence continues at coordinate 14,603,868 of NW_027211670.1, read as the reverse complement.
AGCTTACAGCTAGAGGAGGAGAGGTATGTACGCGGACAAATACCTGCATCGTAAAAAAACACATTTACATTAAAGCGGTGTAGGTAAATCCATCAGGAAGTCCTCTTTAATGCACAGAAAAACCGATTTGGACGCTCTCGTGCAGGGCGAGACTTGTGTCTTTTAAAGAAGGCTCCTCATCTTGTTAATATTTTCTGCTCTCTTGGCGTTGTACTGGTGGCATATTTATTGCTGGCAGCAGACAACTGTCAGAGAGGAAAATACTTGAGTTCTGAGCTGCCATAAAAACAGTGGGGGGGAAAGCTTCTGTCCCATTTTGACAGCATCTCAGCTAAGTGAAGTTTCGACAGCCAGCAACAACTGCATACTAACAAATGACACGTATGCAGCTGCTCACTTGATATTTATAAACGAATCTATCTTCCTCTGTAGTGACTCTGCATGCGTATTAGCACTTGTGCCCTTTTACTGTGACACTGCTGGAGGAATTGATGCTATCTGTTTGACGTTGCCGTTTGTTATCCTTGTGAAATCTCTGCCATAGTTGCAGAAATGTTTTCTAATTTGGGCGAGTCAGAATGGCATCAGGCTAAATCTTGCAAATAGCATACTGACATTGTGAAGGCACATTTTGATTTAATCACGCTTCCTTCTCTCCTCATTAACTTTCCCCAACAAGAAAACTTCAGCTGCTCGGTGGGCAAAACCGCTAGAACTCCCAGCCTTGTGATGTCATCTGTGGGAGGGCGGATAAGTCCTCGGAGTAGATGAAAATATCCCCAGACACGTAAACAAAAGTTGCTTTATTTGAGGTTGTTGTGTGTTTCAGGTGGTAGCATCACTGCAGGCCCAGCTGGAGCAGCGGAGGAAGGATGCAGAGCAGAGAGACATGTTGTTCCAGAACTTGTCACAGGAGACAGAGAACCTGAAAAACCAGCTGGCCACTGTTTCTACCAGGTGCCAAACTTTGGAAACACAGGTGGTGGTAGGTACCAATTTATAGCCTCTACGCTTATCTAGAAGTTGTCATTAGTTAAAAAGGAGTTTGTCTCCCCTTTCACACAACTAATTATCCTATTGGGAGTCTTTAGTGTTCTGAGGTCATAAAAAGTGTTAATGGTATAATGACAATGAGAATTAAAGGATGTATGCAGTTACCTGTCTTTAGTTGAGAATGACCAGCCCTAGGATATTATCAATGATTGTATTTTAGACTGATGCAGTGGTTAGCGCTGTCGCCTCACACCTAGAAGGTTACTAGTTTGGACGAAGTTCGTATGTTCTCCCCGTGCATGTGTGGGTTCCCTCTGGGTACTCCTGCTTCCTCCCACAGTCCAAAGACATGCTCGTTACAATAATAGGTGACTCTAAATTGCCCGTAGGTGTGAGTGTGAGTGTGAAAGGTTGTCTGTCTCTTAAACCCCTTTCCCACTGAAATTAGCGCGTTGACGCCGACCCGTTTTCAGACCCGGGAAGACCTGCTTATAGATGCCGATTGTCTCTTTTCCCATTGCCAGTAAAGTATACTCCTGTCGGTCTCTTTTCTGCTGCGTCACCGTCTGACGTCACAAACGCAGCAGAGACAGGGTTTGTAAACAGTGAAGATGTTACGGTGGTTAGGTCTTTATTGTATCTATTACTCATTCAGTCTGTGCATCTAACTCAGCGCCGACAAATTCGAAACGATATTCGAGGGCTGCTCGGGCTGAGACGGGCGGAATTTGTAGCTGAGATGACAAGGAGTTGCAGAAGTTACCGACGGAGCATAGCCTCGCGCCGGAAATGGAGCAGAGATTAGCGTGTCGACACGGTTTTGTGTTCCCATCATTGCCGATCAGAGCCGAGGCGATAATTACCTGGGTCTAAATGCCGATTATAAGCTTTCCCAGTAAGCAAAAAAGCCGGGTGTTAGCAGGTTTTTTGACCAGTGGGAAAGCGGCTTATGTGTCAGCCCTGTGATTGACTGCCGATCAGTCCAAGGTGTACCCCTCCTCTTACCCACTGACAGCTGGGATGACAGCTCCAGCCCCCCCGCCGCCACCCTAAACAAGATAAGCGGTATAGATAATGGATGGACGGATGGACTGATTGTGACAAAAATGTGGAGATTAGGGGGAAAATGTAGATGTTTATTTCCCGAGGAAAAGGTTAGGATTTTCACAAAAGTTGTTTGATTGGTTTATCCTTTTATCTGACAGCTTATTTTTCACCCCTCGTCGAGGATGAAATCCTGCAACCCCTGTGTGTCCTCTGCCTCTCGTTTCCAATATCCCCAATCTTGAAGAGTTTTTATTCCTTTTGTGTAATATAAAGCAGGAGACATAAAAATGTTTTAGATGAATTATTGCATTTTTGACAAATGAGAATCAATTTTAGTGATTAATGAAGTTGAGCTTTAGGAACGCTACAGTCTGAAACACTTAGATTGAATTTAAATGAACCCTGTTGTCAAAATTGGTTTGTCATTTGCTTCTGCTCAGGTTTGCGCTAGATCTATATCATGTTCCCTTTAACTTGGTTATAGCTATTTCAAACAGAAACTCTTGTTTCAGTGGCTCGACTGCTGCATGAAAAGAACTTGGAAACTGTGCCACATTTATTCTGCCGTCCACTGGGTGGCACTGTGGGACCTCTGATTGTATTCCCCAGCTGCTGACATAACGTTCTAACTACAGCAGCCTCTGTTATTCTTCATAATGACAGACATGAGTAGTATATAAGTAAGATTAAAAGATTGTAAACATTAAATACATCACATTAACAGTAGTGTTCTTCGAAATGAAGTAAAAACTAAGGCTCTGAGACTCTTTGTCTATACGCTCATATAATTATATATCATTAAAATCATCAGTATCACAGCTTTTGGTAAATCCCCGCTCGCCTTGCGATTGTCGGCTCTCGTTCCGTATCAAAAGGCAGCGCTGATTCCCACTCAGCCCTTTGATGCTTTCAGCACAGCAGGCCTTCACTTCACTCCGAGAGAGCAGTCATCAGGATTCTCCTTGGCTCTCGAAAAATCACAAGAAAACACATCAGGAGCTGGGATAGCTGCAGAGTCAGATATAACACGCATAGATCACATGCGTGTTATATCTCCGGGCTTTAGGGCGCACGTGGTAAAATCAATACAAAGTAATTTCAAGATCTTCACGCTCTCGCTCTGCGATGTGTCTACAGATTTACATCCATCTTCATCAAACTTTGTAACGAGTAAAGGTGAAGGACATGAGACATGCTTCATGAGGAGCTAGCTTACTCTCAACGTGTGCTCAAGATATTGTGTTAAAGAGCCGTCGAAATCCGGTTGTTTTTGATGTCGACACTTGAAAATAGTCCCAAAAAAACCAAGCGAAAATGTCCTTTTCGTTACATTATTGTTTGATTCATTTCCAAAGCAAAAGAACAAAGTTTAAAGGAAGTAAAGAGAGTTTTTTTTGTGCGCCGAAAGACTTTTATTTTATTTTAATTCCTTTGCTTTTGTTCCTCATAAAGGTCACCACAAAGCTGGAAATCCGTCTTTGAATTTGAATGTTCTCAGGTTGCATTTTGAAAGTTTCCAACCTTGAATTTCAGTGAAGTTTTGAACACTAAAGCAGAAGTTATGCAGCGTATTTATACGAAAAAACAATAGGAATACTTTGTACTTGAAAAATAGTCCCTCTTTCAGCTTGTAGATTTCTCTATCTTTGTGTCTTTATGGTAATTTTCCAGGAACCCTCTCCTCTTTCCGACCTCTTAGCTTAGCTCCTTTCCGCATTACTAGAAATAATCTGACCCACCAGACACCCCCCTCCCCTCCCCCTTCCTTTCCCTCTCATTCCTGGATTCACCGAAGCTATTAGCAGGCTTAGCTTATGGGATGTGCGTTGAAACCCATTTGGAAAAAGTTGACGAGCTAATGATGCTCGTCTGGCAGCGTAAGAGCTCTCGGCAGCTTTAGCGCAGAGATGATCGGTGAGATTCATGCTGCAGCTCAGACGTTGGAGGGGATCAGACTTGGTGACCGCGGGGTCAAGGGGGCAGAATTATGAGATGACTGTCTTCTAGGGAAAGGACTCAAGGAATTATCACAAGGAAAAAGTAGTCCCTAGATTGATCAGTGTTTTTTTGGAAGTATTTTTAAAAATTAGAAGATTAATCACTCAAACTAGAGTGATTTTTTCGCCTGAGGCAAAACTACTTTTTTAGTGTCTTTTGAGATTTTGCCCAGAAAAGTGATGACTGACACAAACTGGCAACAGACCCTAGTGACAACACAAACATGAAGTACTTCAAAAGGAAAGAGTCTGTCGTTTTCTTCTAGAGGAACTTAATTTCTCTTGGACTGATGTCAAACAATCCCATTGTGTTGCTTTCAGTCCTTAAACTTTCCTTTTAATTATCTTTAAAGTCACCTCTGCTACACTACTGTGGCTCAGATCAGATGGAAGTGTTGATACGACGCGTCTCCATCTGCTCCCATTGATGCCAAAATAGCCCCGTGATGGTGGCGTCATTTGGAGCCAGAGCTGCGCAGTAGCCACTTTTGTAGTTTGACTCATGTCCTATCTGTTAACATGGAGGAGGCGGGCTTTATTACCTATACTGCAGCCAGTCAGCAGGGGGCGCTCCAAATGTTTTGGCTTCACTTTTAAGGAGCTGTCATGTCGTCCGTCTGTGGTTGATACTAATGATGTGCGAGTCATGAGTCAATCGTTACAAACAAACAACTCTTTACTAACCTCGGTCACTGATTCGCCCCTCCTACCCGCTACTAGCAACAGTAAACTGTGAATTTGAGGCCAGACCAGCGTATAAGCCGAGCCCTGTCAGAAAAACAACCACTTTGCTTGTTTCAACACGCTCCCACAGTCCGGCGCCCGGAGCTCGCTCCCTGCCCCGAGCTGAAGGTCTGACTCGAGTTGCATGAATCACTCGCGCACGAAACACAGCACGAATCTGTTAGCAGACTGATAGACTTTAAAAACGAAACAGTTCAAATTAAAATAATTTTATCACCACTATTTTTTTTTTAATCTCAGAGTTGGTCTAAGCTCCTTAATGCTGCACTGTGTTCTGGTGGAGCTCGTCTCGTTGGTTAAGCGGCTGTGACTTGCAAGTCACTAATTTGATACTCAGCTGTCAATTCAAGTTGGCAGCTCTTAAAGGGGACATATCTTTTAATTTTATATATATAAATATAATAATATATAATATTTTGCATGGGTGTCACATTTTTGTTTTTTTTAATTGTTTTGTTGTTTTAATTCTGTGTTTTTCCAGAATGAAATTTTTAAAAAGGTCGCCTCTGAAATGGGCCGTTCAGAACAGCTGCAGGTTTCTACGTACAACCTTGCTTTGGGCTGAAATCGACCAATCGTCATTCACCGTCATTCACCTCAGGCTGCCTTCTTGCACTCGTTTTTAGTCAAGTCTTACCATTCGGATACCTCCTGCCGATTCTGGCTCGTACATATAAAGGCCGAATAACCGATCCTAGGGCAGCCATGTTTTCTACAACACTGACGGTGCAGTGCGGCTGCTCACACATGTGGGGGAGGGGCTGTGCAGTCATTCCAAATACTGTCAGCCAATCGTGGCTAAGGTCTACCCTTTGAATGGCAAAAGGGCTTATTCGTTTCAGGAGGAAGAAACCCTGCGAAATGACTCGCTTCACTGTCAGAAATGGATCAATTAGGTCTCAAAACAGTCGAAGGTCTAGAAGAGCTGCACGATTAAATGCAAACTCCATTAATGTTAGCGCATGCTCCATGGACGCTTGGGGCTGGTGGGGGATTCCAGCTCTGGGTAACTGACTCGAAAACAAAAGTGACAGACTCGTACAAGCTCAAGTTAGTAAAAAGAGTCAAACCTTGTATCTCTCGTTGAACTACATATACGTATTGGGTTTAATTTAAAAGGTGTTTTTTCTCCCTACAGAGTGGACAGGTCCCTCCTGCAGACGTGGCTTTGGTACAAGATCAACTGAAAGATGTGAGTCCTGTCAATGGTTTGGTGTATAATTTTGTGTGCCTGTTTGTAATTTTGGGACCTATATTCTTGTAATTGAAAAATGTTTTTGTACAAAGCTTTTCATTCCGTTACTCTCAGCTCAGGGCCGGGGGATTGAAATCACTCTTTGGAGTTCATCAATCATACCCAGTTTTTTGTCAATATGAATAGGCAGTGTCAACAAGGACACATGAGGAATTAGTCCTTCATAAAAGAACAAAATATTTGTAGTATATGATTGAAAGTAGTGTTTCTTTGCTATCCATTTAGTTTTGATGAAAAACACTTTGCCATAATAAAACAGGCCCAAAGTTTTTCCCTGAGCAAACACAGTTTGTCAGTGTTTTGCGTCTCACCACCAGGCTCTTGAGAAGAACCAGCAGTGGCTGACGTACGACCAGCAGAGAGAGGCCTTCGTTCAGTCTGTCCTCGCCCGCACAAAGGAGCTGGAGCAGCAGCTGGCCCAGGCGAAGCAGCAGCAGCAGCAACACACCAAACAAGAGGCTGCTTCAGACGGTGGGAAACATAGGAGGAAATTGAATTATCTACGTCTGACATGCTGCAATTGTGTGCCCAGTGCATGAAGATAACATAACTCGACTAACACTTTGTGCTTTGATGCATACAGGACATGTGGAAAGGGAAAACTTGACAGATTTTGCTTAGACAAAACATTAAATATTAAAAAAGGCGAGAGGCTTCGGGTGGGAAAAGGAGGCAAGGAATGATCTGATGAGAAGTTATAATCGTGGATAAAGGAAATTAGCAACAACAGGAGCTTTGAGGAATGTGTTACTTTAATAATCGAACTCTCTATACAGACGAGGATGAATACCAAACATGTATGTTGTTTATTTATGTTAATTGCAACTAACAACTCTTTTATTGGCTCCAGGTCCAGAAAAGGATGCTCAACTGAAGAGCCACTATGAGCAGCTGCTGTTGGGAGTACAAAAAGACCTGGAGAGCCAAAAGAATTTGGTTACCAGAACCCAGCAGGAGCTAAATGTGCAGAGGGAACAGGTAAGTGTTGAAGGATTTGTAGAATCACTACCAGGGCTATCAACGGATATATAAGTTATTGCATTTTTTAGTTATTAGAATTATTTGATGTTAAAAAAATCCGCACTACCGCGGCTGTCTCGCGTGTTTTCATATGTCCTCGCGCGCACTCTCTTAGTTACGGAGCGTCTTTTTACACGGTGGTTCCGCCTCAGGGCCGTAACGAAGCTCCGCCGTCATGCAGCCTTTGCCATTTTACCTTGATCCAAGCAACGCCGGCGTAAAGCCGCCCCAGTGTGTGTTCTTACATAGCGTTCCGGCATTGCGGAAGCAAAACGTGCGCGAGATGTAAACAGACAGCGCGTGCTTCAAATACACACGGCGCTGTCGGCTCCCCTGTTTACACAGAGGTCGTTTCACCTCTGTTACTACCTCCGATGCCGGCTCAGAGGCGGAACGACTTCGCCCTATCTTTCCGCCTCCGTGCTGTTTACATAAAAGAGGGAACAGAGGCGTAATAATCCCGCCTTGAACTGGCAGTGTATAAGCGGCGTTTGAATGCATCACAACGTCACTTTATATGTTAATAATTAACTTTAGTCTAGTTGAAACGAGCTAATACAAAAACCGTGTAGCGTGTGGTAAGGATGGCGGAAGATTAGAAGGATTCGAACCTAATTTTTGGCCAGTTTCGACAGCACTAATCGCCAACTAAGTCCTTTTTTTGTCCTATAAACACTAAGTTTAGAATCCATTTTCATCTTCTACTTTAAGTGGCTTGTTCTGCTTCTAATATAATGAACTTTGTAACCTCGCTATCAACTTACACATTCATTCACATTCATTCTTTTCAAAAGTTTGAGCTAGATCTGAATCTGCATGCAACTCCACAAACAACATTACATTTCTACACTGTTTTGGATTCAGGCGTCTTTCATAATTAATTTGAAGAACTCTCGGGGAACGAACTGACAAAAAAAAAAAATGTACACACTGTTTTGAAACTTGCACTTTCCGTGACTCCACAGACGTTGAACGCTCAGGCGGAGCTGCAGTCTCAGAAGGAGCAGGTCACCAGGCTCCGGGAGGAGACGTGCAGGCTGCAGAGGAAGTACGAGGACAAGTGCGGCGAGCTGACGTCCTTCCTGAGGAAGTACGACGGGAGGAGCAAGGAGCTGGAGGAGGCCAAGATGATGCTGCAGGCCGAGCGGCTCAGCAACAGGTAGAGCTAGTCTGCTGTTATTGTGGAAATTAAGTTGGTGTCCCAGTTTATCTTTAAACTGTACATGTGACACCTTTATGATTCTGCTAATAATAATGGTTATTACTGGTTTCAAACTACTATTACATACTACTACTATACTACTATAGGGTGATAAACCCTTTATAAGTAAACAGAATTATTCTAAATATGTATGTGTATGTGTATGTTTGCTCAGACATGACGCTTGCGAAGAGAGGAAGGTGTCGTCTGAGCGTGCAGACAGGATGAGAGGCGAGCTGGAGAGTATGGACATCAGACTGGAGGAGGAGAGGAAGAGATCTGCCGAACTTCTACTGCAGGTAACACTCAACATGCACTCTCACGTCACCTGTAGGCACTCCACACTACTATTTGTTTATTTATCCATTATCTATACCGTGTGGGACTGTGGGAGGAAGCTGGAGTACCCGGAGAGCACCCATGCACACAGAAATATTCTAACTAGGAACTTCTAGCTGTGAAGCGACAGCGCTAACCACTGCACCACCCTGCAGTCCATTTACCATTTATAATTAGTATCTTGTATTGTTGCTGTTATTAGTGTTGATTGTTTTGTAAAGTCTCTTGGGTATTTGTTGTTTTTTTACGTATTTTAACTGCATTGCGAATTAACTCAGGCTGTAAATGCATTGGTTTACATGCCACATACCTGTGCCTATACTGTCCCCTTAAAGGAGCAACTCCTGGAAAAAGCCACTGTCAGTCAAAGCTGGTGTTCTCTGTAATCGATAGAAGCAATAATATTTGAAATTGGCGCCATAGCTGTGAAGAAAGTCGTACAAACAGCTCCTGGTTTCGCCAATTCTACATTCCTACAACACCCAGCATGCATTGCACCCCTCCCTCTGAAAGAAACGGCCCAGCGAGAGACGCTGGAGTGAAATACTACCGTTTTCGCTGCAGGCAACGGCTCAGAGCGGTACAGAATCTAAAATATGACAAGAATATACTTCTTCAGGTCTGCAGTCTACATTACAAACGTCATGATTTTGAACGAGACATGACTTCGGAGGCGGGCGTCAGAGATTGAGGAAGTAGTTTAGCAAGCTCCCTGTTTTCCAGGGCCCACTGAAGTAGCGGATAGCGTCCTCCAAAGGTACAGAGCCTTTTTTCCTACCATAACGGCGTTAGCTCCCCATGATAGCATGATAGGACTGAGGTTGAAAATCGGCGAACTGGCCCTTTAATATAATATAGAAGGTCAATAGATATTCGAGAATATTTGAGGTTCACTTGGATGGAAAAGGGTTTTTAAAAAATTGGCAATTTGACTTTTCTTTCACAGGTAAATATGCTGCAGAAGTCTCTCCTGAGCCAAAATGAAGAACAGAGGAGAATAGCAGCTCTGGAGCAACAGGTAACAGATAAATATCCTCCTGTAACTAAAGTCTGTATGAAATGAGGGAAAATCTTCGTCCCTGGGGAAAAACATGCACACAATTACATTTAAATGTTTACCGCCCAGTTATGAGTGGAAAATCCATCAGCTCGGCCTCGTTACTAAAGAATCGAAGGAAGAGGTGTTTTTTTATTGCCGAAATGTTACGCCAAAAAATCACAAAGTGCATGTTTGTATTTTCAATGTTAGACGGGAGAAACATTATTTCTCAACAGTGTTGAAATCCATACTGATCCCACTTGTGCAATCTAAGCGCGATGAATTCTTGGCTCTCTCCTCCTCATATATTTCTCCCCCTTCCTCAGATCCAGCTCTCTGCCAAGGACTCTGAGAATGAAAAGATTGATCGTCAGAGCATGCAGCACCAGTTACATAAGGTGCTGAAGGAGCTCCGCAAGGCCCGGGATCAGATTGCTAAACTGGAGTCTGCCGTAAGTGTTGCGGCTCATCAGAACCACGTTCCTTATTCAGTCTTTCACAAATTCAAGCTGTAAAATCAGGCACAGAATTCTGGATTACATGTTCAAAAGTGACTTATTTACCATTGAATATAAAACACTATTATTCTGTGTTTTAGAAACAGTCAAACACCCGCTTCTCCGAGCCCAGCTCCTACGGCAACCTGGAGTTCGAGCGCCTGACTATCGACGACTCTCCCGGTCCGACGTCTCCCTCCAGAGTCACAAACCTCCTGGACGAGAGTTTCCTGGAGTGCCCCAGGTGTCGCGCCCACTATCCCACCAGCCGCCACAGGGAGCTCCTCGCACACATTGACTACTGCTTAGCCTGAACAAGGACAGAGTCTAGAATTATGATTCCCAGCCTAGGTGTTGGGACCCTCCTTACCCATGTTTTTTTGTTTTTTTTTTACAGCTTCGGGCCTCTAAGTGGGTTTTAAATATGGGAGGGGGACAAAAAAGGGACAAAAATGTGGTTTTCTAGTCACATTGAAATGAGGTCTTTTACAACAGGCGACTTGTAAACATTACTTCCTTTTTAATAGGAAGCACCGGATTAGATTGTAAGATCAAATCAGGAGAATTAACCCCTAAATTGTGTTTTAAACACCTGTTTGGTGTTCAATCTGAACATATTCCAAAAACATCAACAAAGGGGAGGAAAACATGTTGTAATTCACCTGTGGAGTGTCATTGTAGTAGCCATAATTATTCCATAACTGCAACAGGCTGTTGTGAATCGTCCTTCTGTCTTCCCTCCAGCTGCAGATGCCTTATTTCTTAGTTAATACACAAGGGATATTTAAACATGTATATGTATAAGAGGGGGGTGAAGGGACACTCTTTTTGGGACAGATTTAAAAACAAAAACAGACTCCAGCTCTGAGATAAGCATCAGGCCAAAGACTGATCTAATCATTCATTGAAATAGAACGATCAAATCCCTTCCTTATTTGTATTAACGGGGTCATTTTTTCTCTTTATAAAGCTCTTACAGAATTATTCTTGTGTGTATTTGTTAAATTTATTTATTCTTGGGTCGTCCTTATAAGTGAGCTACTGTTTTTAGATAATGAAAGCTTTTTATTCCAATTTATGATGGCTTTTTTTGTATTATTTTGGTAACTGTATTTTGTGTTGAAGTTTATAATGTTCCACACTGATCCTCCACTCCTAGCTTCAGCTGTCATTACCATGTGGTGGTTTAAATACTGACAGCATTTTGTGCTAAAGCGGGAGGATTTACCTCTGAGCGGCAAAAGTGCAGCAGCGTCTGTCCGTCTTTCAAACAGTTAGACAATCCTCGCTCATGCATGCGACCGTAACAATGACCAACATCTTCCTCTAACCCGAGCCACACTTTGATTTGCCTAAACGTAACCGGACCTTTAACATATTGCATCGGAGGGGGGCTTAATTGGTCACACGGTGCCACGTCTTCAGTGTATTCCCTGCCTGTCAGAGTGAAGCTCACTTCTGTCTGCACCTTGACTTTTCAGGCCTGCAGCCCTGTGAGGCTGGAATGAGATTGCACGAGTTAATTCCTTGTACTAAACTATTTAAGGCGGGGGATTAGTGAAGGTGCCTTTATTCTTGCAGCCTCGGTAATGTGACTAGATAGACTTAAGACGGACAGACACTGCTACGCTGGCACATTTTACAGAGTTGTTTTGTTTTAACTTAGGACCTCTGCGATTTAAGAATCAGCAGCTTTTTGCAATTTTGCTGTTTTTTAAAGTCATTTTTGTTTCATTGTAATCATGTGCTCCAAAGCTGTTTTACCATGCACTGTACTGTACGAAAGTGTGCAATAAAGATGCAAATCTCCTTCCAATCGACAGCCCTTTGTGTACTTTTTACTTAAGAGAAGTTTTCAATCTGTTTTTAAAACATTCACTGTGCTGTTGCTGATCTTGCCTTGTCTGTTCTAGCAATTTAAACATACAGTTTTAATTTAATACTCCACACTGAAAAAATAACAGCTGATGGAATCATATTCATGATGTTGAGCTTAGCATGACACGTCTTTGTGTTTCTCACTGAACCGCACTTTGATAAGGCATCACCAGTGTATTCCATTCACCATCAGGCTGATGTAACGCATTGTGATGTTTCACTCTATAATTGATTTTTAGCTTCATCTGCATAGTAAAAAGGTACTCATGGAGAAAAAGCTTTATCTGATCTTTATAATCCCTTGTGACCCCCGGTTCTGTGATGCTAAAAGATCAGCAATTAAGAAGAGCCACACTCTTAGCTCTGCGAGGGAGGGAGAGGGAGTGCTGCTGTGCTGAACTGCAGGCCGTGCTGATATTTAGTATAACAGCACAACCTTGAGTGTGATATTGCTATTATTATTTTTTTTTTTTAGGGGGGGCTTTTGCCATTATTTATAGGACAGCTGAAGAGAGACAGGAAATGTGGGGAGTAGAGAGTAGAGGATGACATGCACCAAATGATCAGCAGTGATCAGTGCGTCGAGGACTGTAGCCTCTATATATGGGGCGCTTGCTCTACCAACTGAGCGTCCCCTGCTGTTATAAAATATATTATATATTCATTTGTTTCCACCAACAACTAGTTTATAACGTGACTGGAACTGGACTGTTGCAAATAAGAGTCTGTTGGCATATGTCCGGACCTAGACCTTCTGTTTTAATACTAATTAACAATTTTCAGAACTCCCAGTGCTGTTATACTCTATATCAGCACTCATGGGATGCCTCTAGTCCAATCAGATTACTTGGTTGGAACTAACTGTTGTATAATGTCCATCTTAGCTAGCGAGCCAACATTTGCTTATTAGGCAAAACATGAAGTGTTTTTAAGTGTTAGTAGTTTTGAGGGTTTTTTTGGTTATGTATTGGACAATGTTATTGCGCTACATAAAAAGTTAAGAAATCAGCTGATTACAATTCATTATGTTAATGTCTGTACCAAATTTCATGGGAATCTTTTCAGTGGTTTGTAATTTAGCTCGAAGCCACCCAGCTGAATAGTTCCACCACAGGAGAATTTAGAGGGATCAACAAAGACATTAAATTACATCGTCTAGGTTTGGAAAAGTGAAAAAATGAGGCCTCAAAATATCTCAATTGACACCCTGGGAACCATAAATATCTGTAGCACATTTCATGGTAATCCATCCATCATTTGTAAGGCAATCTAGTTGAAAAATAAGCCCTGAAACCGGGTGTTGGATGGGTCTCAAATTTTTGCGTAACATGTGGACAAGCTTACGAAACCAAGCTGTTTGTGGTGGGGAGGGGCCTATTCCACACGGGCCCCTATTTACTAGAGTTTAAGATATTTAAACCAAATCAAAAAACAAAAAAAAAATTCTTTATTTGAAATAATAGTGTAAACATACTTGTGATGTATAGTGTAATATAATTTATTAAAAACTTAACTCTGAAGCTAGGTTATGTTGCTGTTGTTCTTGAAGCTCAAACTGAACTTGATTTGGCTTGCACAATGATAAAAGATATGAATAAAACACATAATTCTGCATATTGTTTGATTTTCCTGTATTTTGATCGACTCAATCCAAAAGCAAACGACATGAATTCATCATTTGCATTTCAGGAATACAGATTAATATTTCAAGGAAATCAAAAATGTAACGAGCTGACACGGTATGAATGTTTTATTTCAAAAACGGGATCAAGAAGTATACACCACACAATCACCAAACAACCACACAACTAAGCCTATGTAGCACGTGATTCATATAATATGTATGTTATTAAGGTTTATTAACAATATCTGCTTTTATGCTGCACAATACAGTCCTTCAGTGTAAAAGCAAAGCCAGTGATTTGTGAACCTGGTTCTTTAGTAAACATGGTGGTTATGCTCCAGAGCTGCAATTTAGCTGAGAGTTCAGCTTCACTTTGAAGAGATTTTCACGACTGATTATTGATCATATTTGCTTTATAAGTTAAAAGCATGTTTTTTAATGATCTGATATGTCTTGGTTTCTCAGTGGAACAACACAGCAAGTTCCACGAGGAAGGTAATCTTACACTGTTCTGATGTTCTTACAGAAAACACACACACATGACGATGTTAAGATAAAAGCACTTTTGAGCAAATGTGAGAAAGTGACAAACGCCCGGGATAAACAGTCATCTTTCCTTTCTGTTTGCAGCACAGTCGTGTAAATGTGACAGTTTGTGTTTTACACTTTTTTGGTTTATTATTTAAAGAAGAGTGGGCTACTTTCTCCTGTCAGAGGAGAGAGGACTCTGGTGGGATTCAGCCTGAGACCAGCAGAGGGGCACCCAGTCCCAGAGGTGGGTGCGTCAAAAGGGAGAGATAGCTCAGTGTCAACAGATCAGCTGCTGTTCTGCTCGCAGAAGCCTGAAAGAAGAAGAAACATTTAGTCACAAAACATAAACAGCTGTAATAATAGTGTTAAGCCTGGATCAATAACTAACTGCGTAATAAAACCAACAATTAAACGTACCATTGTGCTCAACCCGTCTGTATTTGCCGTATAGGCAGAGGTCCTTCTTCTTCTGGGTGACCAGGGGCACGTCCTGCGGCCTGAGACCGGTTGGATGACGAGAGAAAATGAAGGAATAGCTGTCGAGACAAGTGCCATCGGTGTCTACTTGTCTGCAGGAGTAGTGGACGGCGTAGTTATCGTAGTCGGTGTCAATCACCCAATGCTCATCATCTGGGAGGAAGGAAGAGAGAGGAGTTTAGATTATTACTTTATAATCTTTGTGAAGCATTGTTTAAACTTACATGGTAGTGTAAGGCCTAAAGAAAGAGAGCTACAGATCACAACACAAACTCTATACCCATAATCCCATCAGCCCTGAATGGTGTTTAAAATCCAAAAAGATGTGATTATCTCTCTGTCACTTGTAAGTGAACTTTAGCACTTAAAAACACAGTGCTGGTGGTTACTCAAGACCCCCGTGATAGCACAATCAAGGCCACAGCTGATGCGGTCATATTGTTGGGAATTCTGGGTAATTAACGAATAACTTTAGCCTTAATGTGATGCCAAAGCTAGCGTCCATGACATTTGGAGCCCTTCCTGGAAAGCATCTGATTTGATAACATTTCCAGGGTCAGGGTCGCAGAGATCCGAGCGCTGCAGTTGATGATTAAATTAAATAAACAGTTCTCTAAAAGACAACAATCCCTTTTGCAACCTTACATCAGCGTTACACATTTGTTGCCAAGGCACAAATTGAAGTTACATTTTAATGTAAGTCAGGTTTAAATGTCCACAACTCACTTCCAGTCTGCAGGTAGGTTGCAGCTCCCCAGTACCTCATCCTGAACTTGGCGGGGTCTGTGGAGTCCTCGAAGGTGGCGTACATATCAGCACACATTTCCCAATTGCTGCAGGTCAAAAAGAGACAGATTTAAGCTTGCAGTAAGATGAACAATTGAAGTTGAAGTATCGGAAAGGTAAGCCTTCTCACTAAGAAACAGAACTCACTTGAGGATGATGACTCTGCCCTTAGCCCTGGCGGACAATTTGCCCTCTTCTTCGATACCAAACGAAGCCACGACGTTGTCAATAAGGAACAGACCCTCTGGGTCCTTCTTTGCTACGGCGTACCATGTCCCTGCATACTATGAGAATGAAACCCATGTGTAAGTCCAGCTCACACCTCAATACTTCTCTTGAAAGATAAAGCGAAATAATATGATGAACTCACCCTTGTTCTGTCAAAGTTCTGCATGACCTGGATGTTGGACACCTGGCAGTCCTGTGCCCAGGACAAAGCCAGGAGGCAGAGGGCCACAACGTAACGCAGCATTCTTCTTCGCAGGAAGGACAAGAGACAGAAACAAAGAGGGTTGGGAGGGAAAGTTTGAGAAACGGACGAGCAAAAGAGGAGGAAAGATGAATTATTTAGACACATTGTTCATATCAGTTCAGTTCAGGTAAAGCTAATGCAACAACTCTACAAATATGTGCAACAGTTCGTCTAAAATATAATTTAGTAAATCAAAAAGCACTTTGAATAAAAGGAAATGTAGGAGAAAAAACTTCTGCAAATGCACCAATAAAACATCAACATACCTGGTTTCCAAAATGTGGACGGCTCACAGAGATCCTCTGCTCCTCTGTAAGGTTGTGTCCTTATATACAGCGAGCTGCTATTGCATAATGACTTCTGGAGGGGAGACCCTCCCCTGCTCTCCCCACAGCTAGCTTGCCTTCCATTGGACAAACATTTACATAACTTCAGGCCTCATTCCTATTGAATTGTGTGGTCGGCACGAGGTACGAACATCCCTCTTTACCCCCCCCTCCCCCCGAAAAGTGCTTTCCTAACAGAATTGCTGAAGCATTTTTTGGTCTTATGAAAGCCACAAAGCCAACATCTGGAAAAAGCTTTAACGATGCATGTTTTCTGTGTGCACATCGATCACACCTTTGCCCTAATGCGCAGGAACACTAACATCATAAATCTATGTGAAATGTGTTCGCACCGTTGGACTGAACCTCCTTTTTTTGTGTGCAAAAATCACCCCAAATGCATTTTTTCCTGTCTTATTCACCCCCCAAAACTATCCATATGATTGCATCAGCTGTTCGTAACTCCCAGCACTGTTTGTATAAATGGTGGCGAGAGTGCTCAAGTCCACTCACAACAGAAAGCCAATCAATGAACAGAAGAGATAACCACATCTTTCAACACAAAGTCTGCAGTTTCAGACACCAATCACTGATGACCACATCAATGAAATCTATGCTTACAAAGCATTGTTTCCATTTAAAGGGACAGGTCAGTGATCAATTCTGCACTTTTGTGATGAAACTGATTATAGCAATTGATTTCTGTGAACCCAGAGTAAAAAAAAACACTCCCTATTGATGAAGTATATAAGAACATGTGCAAAAAAACATGCTGTTTTCCATAAATGAGGCTCATATAGCTTGTGTCAGCTGTTCCATGTTTGCACGGTTAAAATGTTCCTCCTTCAGGTTAAGAAAATACCCACCTCTAACTCCTCTCTCTCTCAGACCTGTTTCATATAACCTGAATCTACCGTGGCAGAAAATATAATAAATTGATGCTGTTGTTGTGCAGTAGGATCATGTAACCAGTACTCCGAGGGGGCTTGGTTGAATAAAACAGCACAGTCCGGCCAAACATCTGCAGCTTGCGTAACCGCAGCCCCGGCCAGTCAAAAACAACGCAATCACTCCTTTTCAGCAGAAATAATGGTGGTTTGGAATTTGGCCAGAGGCCGTGCTACATTTCATAATCATGAAGATTGGCCAAGAAGCGACAGGCTATATATATGTTGCACTGCCAGGTTTGTGAGTGCATTTAACATTTTGGTGGATGAATGGAAAAAAGCTGCTTTTTGCTTTGATACGAGGGAAACTTTATATCCCAAATGATGCCCTACAAAAAAACCTCAACTTAAAACACACTGCGCCTACATCTGAGCTGTGGGGTTTAAAGAGGACGGTGTTGGATCCACATTGTGAACAAGCTGTACTGATTATAAATAAACTGTTCCCGTATAGCTTAGTGTGTTACGTTTGTGGACAATTGGACTCTTTAAACACAGCTCTTTGGTACAAATGAGTGGAATTGAGTTGTACTTTAGAGCTGTTCTTATTCTACTCCAGTCCAGCAGGAGGTGGTAACGCATCTCTAAGCAGGTTTGCTAACAATAAACAATAGAAGAAGAAGAAAGCAACTTCCCTCCCTTTTAGTTAATGTTTACAAATAGTGACGAGAGTTCCAGCTCTTTTTTCGGGGGTCAAATTGTTTTGCTCAGCTCAGCAGCAAGAGTCGGCTCTTTCAGCTCTGAAACATTTATTAGTATATATGCACATATTTCTCAATTAAATTATTCAATATAATGACACTAAATCTTGTGATTTTGAGAACTTCTATGATTTAACGATGCTTGGTATAATAAAGGTAAGATAATGTAAATCATCAAAAACTACTGCTACTACTCACGTGAAGTTGTCTGGCAGATAAAGATATTAAAGGCCAAAATGTCAGGTTGGAAATAAAGAAGTAAATAAACAATGAAAAAGTTAATAATGAAGTATTAAATAGGCTATTGTGTTAATTAAAAGACCAAGAGAACTTAAATGTCAACTTATACAGCCTTTGCCTCCACTGTTAAAACACCGAGAGATACTCGGCGAGATGCAGTGCCGATGATGAGAGCGCCGTGTGGCTATGGCGGGTTGAAATTCCACACAGCCTGTGAAGCTATCATCCAGAATTTCGGGGGGAAATCGACTCAAATTGGGCAATCTTTGCCAGCACAATTCCCGTGTCAAGTGTGGTTGCAGAGCGTGGATTCTCGCTCCGGAGGAAAAAGGTCATTAACTTGCAAGTTGTCCCAGTGGGTTGGATGGCTTCAACTTTGCAAAAGCAGCAGAGCAGTTTTGCTCAATGAAGCCCCGCCACAAACTGACCTAAATGGCAGTTGGACAAACGCGAAATTGGACCAATGAGGCGATATTTTTCCTTTTTTAAGACCTATCTTTGATTCTTCATGTGGCTTATTGTAAAGTTATTTTATTCAATGTTAATGAAAGGCAAAGACACATTTAGGATGTCTAATTTATTAATTCATGTCAAATTAATTAATTAATCAGTTAGGCATATATTGCTATTCAAAGCATATGTCCGGTTGTTTTTCTACATGGCCTGAATTCTGAAATATTAATCGCCAAATTGGAAGTAAGTAATCGAAGTAATTAACCAGTTGTTCATCTAAAAGAGCTTGCTCATATAGCTGACTCGTTCACGATCAACCCATCACCAGACAGGCTGGGTGTTGATTAGGATTTCTCAATTCGATTTGATTGCGATTCTCAAGGTCCCGATTCGATATCGATATTGATTTGTTAGGGGTATTTGAGTTACAATATCAACGCACCTCTAACCTGGTGTGTCTTCAACATTTTTAATGTTTACAGTAAGAATTGACACCAAAGAAGTTACATCATGTACTTTTTATTTAATAAGACAAACACACAGCAGTCAACACAATATTAACAATGTTATGAATTAGACAGATCATGAACCTTTTTCCTGTTTCAGATTTTTAGTCTGTACATCTGGCTATGAAAGTGATGCCAAAATAGCCCCCATGATGTGCGCTGCCATCTTGCGATGGTGACGTCATATGGAGCCAGAGACTGCGCAGTAGAGATCGGCAGGTGGTGCCGCCGTAGCCACTTCCGCTAACCAAAACGCACACTTACATTACCGAAAAAACAGCAAGGATCCCACTCGCCGGCGTGTTTAACAGCAGAACAGCTTCTTTGTGTTGGTCTGAGGTCAATTATAAGAACTAACTATAATGACAGAAACCATGTTTGAGAAAAATTTATTTGGCGTGTATTTTGATTTTATAGTTTGACTCATGTCCCATCTGTTAACATGGAGGAGGCAGGCTTTATGACCTATACTGCAGCCAGTCAGCAGGGGGAGCCCAAAATGTTTTGGCTTTACTTTTAGGGAGCTGTCATGTCGTCCAATTATATATACAGTCTTTGGTTTTGATTATGCTGGGGTTCAACTTGCACGAGATTTAAGAACAAAACCACACAAGACTAAGAGATATGGGGAAAGGAATACTGTATGCCGAAAATACACTCGCGGCCAAAGCCGACTCTAACAGAGTAACATAAACATCAGTGCAAAACTAACTTGCATGGACGCACACACGATAAAAAGTGTTCGTCTGCGAGCACTGATATCTCTGTAGTAGGTGCAGGAAACAAGTCCAGGCATGTCTCCTTCACTGCCCTGTTTCAGCTGAGTCGTGCTGTGTTCAGGGACGCTAAGAAACGTGAGTGATCAGACACGTTTTTACACATATTTTTAAAGATCGATCCTGGGATTTATTAATCGATTCATTCAAATGAGAGTCAAGAATTTTTTAAACCCAGCCCTAATCACTAGGTTTCATGAGGACCAGCCAATCTTATAACAGAGACTTATGGGGAGTAAATGAGCCAAAAACATGTTAATGTTAACTCCTGCACCATAAAGAAAAGATGATAGGCTCATTGGAAATTAACAGAATCATAAGATTTGGATCCCTTCAAAGATCTGTAACTCCCACCACGGGTGTAGTTTAGCCTCACTAGCTAGCTGACTAATTAGTATCAATATAGTAACAGAATAACTGTAAAAATGTTGTGTAGATATAATACTACTTAGAAGCACTAAAAAACAGTAAAGGCTCAAAGAGTGCTTAAAGAACTGTTGTATAAAAGCAATATCACACTCAAGATCACGCTGTTATGCTGAATCTTAGCACGGCTGTGATGATCTTTTTCATCCTGCCTGTGGCTTTGTGCCAATGAAAAAGTCAAAGCCATGCTGATATTCAGTACTAAGTAACTACTATATTAAGTATGCAGGTTTAGTTACTTACTGATCTAATCGTCTCAATTCCAGGAACTCAGTTCACCTTGTGCCACAGTGCAAGCCTTCTTTTTAAAACCCATATGGCAAACAGAAAATTAGGCTTATAAGGAACCAAGCCTTTACTTTGTGACATTGACATGAATTCATAATGAAAACGTACAGTAAATAAAATCCCTATTGCCACTTTAATCGGTGCCAAAACAGTAATAAAAATCACATTTTAAAAAATCCCTCTATTTTAGTTACTTGTTAATGAACACAATACTTGTTTTATAACAAAAAATGAATTGACTTGGCTATCAATTAAATTATTTATAGTCCTTTCTGTCTGTATTTCCTCTTTGGCACAACACCCGACCAGTGTCCCCGACTGTGTAATGTGCTGCTCCAATTTATTTCCACAACACCCACACACATACCTTTTCTAGCTCTCCCTTGATAAACTTGCCTTAATCCCCACAGCGAAAAATAGTGGGGAACTCCTTGTCTTGCCAGCCTGCCAGCAGCGAGCCAGACAGTGCTCTTAGTTAATAATAGCCAGCCATCTTTGTTTAGGGCCTTGTTCTCAGACATCCAAGTCTCACTAATTGGCCAATATCCAGTTCTGGGACTGATACCTCCATGAAGTTGGTGATTTAATTAGAGCACCTAGGTAGGCTTCTCACACATGTATGGGTCTAACAACGAATAATACCAGTCGCTGACACTATTTAAGTGCTTTCTTTCCCATGGCAGGAACAAGGAGAACTGTGGCAATAGCTAAGGCTGGGTTAGCTTACTAGGAGGTTTTTTAAGGCAAGGGCAGCTGAAACCTTGTTTAATGCCTTCTCAAATTGTTTAAGTAATAGGCTAAGGGTTGTTTGACTAAGTATCTCCAAGGTGTGCAGTGTAGTGTCATGTATTTTGATAAAGGGGCTTTTGAAAACCACCTGAACCAACGTGACGTAGCCCATGCACACAACCTGGCATTTAACCTGACAACAGTCTCACTCCTGCGCCCTCCCTTAGATAGGGGAGGATTGCCCGATATAAAATTATCAGCGTTGGGATTTGCGGGTTAAGGACGCTTAAAGCAGGGGGTTTAATGTCATGACGTCACATTAATTAGCGGCTACTTTGATCCTTTCAGCCTCTAAGCCGTGCTCTCTCCTATTCTGTCTGTCGGCAGACACGGGACGTGTCAGTGAATCCCTCGGGGACCGTGGAGGAGAATGTACGTCCACTCAAGCGGATGCTACTGAGCCACCAAACCCTGTAGGCCACGAAAAAGCTCCCCTCTACATTTTTATACTTCCTGCAGGTGATGCTTTTGTGAAGAACAAGGAGGGGAATACAACACATTTGAGTTCAAAATGGCAGACAAGGATAGCGTGGAGAAATACCTGGAGAACAACCCGCAGTTCGCCAAAGAGTACTTTGATAAGAAGATCCGCGCCGAGGCCCTGTCCGCCGCCTTTTCTGCCCCTCTCGACGTCAAAGACACCGCTTCCTTCAAGGATGTTAACTCTGTGCAAGAAGCCGGCATCATCTTCGAGCTGGTCCAGGAGTTACAGCAAGGGGCAGCCCCGATGGAGAAGTCCCTTCACAAAGTGTTGCAGAGAGTCTCCCTGATCATGCAGGCCGACAGGGTCAGCTTTTACGCGTGCCGGTCCAGAAACGGAATACCTGAGCTCGCGACTTGCCTCTTTGACGTGACTCCCACGTCCAAGTACGAGAATAACCTGGTCAACCCGCAGGGGGAAATTGTATTCCCTCTGGAAATGGGTGTCGTCGGGCACACCGCACAGTCCAAAAAGCCACAGAATGTTCCCGACATCTCAGCGGTGAGACGTCCTTGAGAACACGCGCTCTGTACTGCGCGCGTGCTCCCTAGAAAGTTAAGCTAGCTTAAAAATCTGTCAAAAACTGTTGAAACTGTTGCCCTCTATTTAGGACATAACGTGAAATATATATTGTAAATATTCACCTTTCAATCTGGCAGGGAAATAATGAGCATATGAAAACAACTTAACACAGCGTTGAATGAAATGAACAATGTGAATGTGTGAATTTTTACTGTATGAACAATGGTGATGTTGGATTCGAACCAAAGCTGAGACGTTCTCTGATACAAACTTTTCTTTTTCTCTCGCTGCAGAATAAAAAGTTCTGTGACTTCGTGGACAAACAGACCGGATACAAAACTAAATGCATGCTCACTTTTCCTCTGGTGGCCGACAAAGAGTGCCTTGGCGTCGTCATGGCACTAAACAAAATAGGAGCTGAGACGTTCTCTGCAGAGGATGAGACGGTAAGGATACACACTTTAACTTGTACATTACAGAGATTGATCAGGCTTGTGTTTTACACATATCTGACACTTAGTATTTAATTAGTTTAAATCTTAAATTGAATTTCCTTGCTGCGAGAATTCCTCTTACTTTGTTTACCATCTAAAGCTCTTTATCTGCTTCTTTAAAAAGCCTGTGCACTACCATTTGAGAGCTAACCACAGATTATTGCTGTAATTACATCTCACCAGTAGGGTGCAAAACACTCCCATTATGTCAGTGGGAGCCAATCAGACCTGTCTGACTTAATGTGGTTGTTTTTCAGCTTTTGACTTGAAAAAATGCGTAATGACTTAACTGAGAATGTGTTATCTCTGTAGTCTATATCCATCACTTCTTTCTCTTATAATTTGGAAGCCATAAACTCACACTGAGGCAATACTCTCAGTTAAAATGGAGACTTAAAGGACCTGAAAAAGAGAGTAAATAGATCTAAGGAGAGGAGTAACACCAAAGGCAGAAGCTTTTCTCTTTACATATGACTTTTGGTCAAACTCTTGCTTCTCCAAAATGTAAAACCTCATTAAAGCTCATGTTTACTTGACCAATTATCAAAGGGTTTGGTTAATCACAAGATTAATAAGCCTATAAATTGATGTATAAAACACCTAAAATCGGTGTCAAAACTTAAACAAACACGTACCTTATGACGTTAAGTTTTGATTAAGGAAGTATTTACTTAAATTGTATCATATGTGACCTAAAGTTTGAGGATGCATATTCTGTACATCCACCATATTACTCCTGTACACTTCCCTTTTAATCACAAATCACATTTTTGTTGCCGAATTGTACCGTGCTTAAAGAAGTTCACCTGTGCCGTAGTCCTTAACCTGCTGTTGTGTATTGATGAGACCTGTAATCTGATTTGGTCCTTAGCTCTTCCACAAGTACATGAACTTTGCTCAAGTCATCACCCTGCAGCATTTCACAGCCTACATGTTCAATGTGGAGTCCCGAAGGAGTCAGGTAAACTAAACTGCAATTTCAAGACATAAATGCTACGAGTGTATTTTGTTATCCACTGGGAATGTCGCATCACTAAAGGGGGGTGTAGTATGCTAATTTTGAGCTTCGTATTTCCACTCTGTGACACCTGTGGAGTAGCTTAGCATAATTTACAGTAAAAAAACAGCCTCTGCCTGAAACGACTCAGTCAGCTCTGTCCCTTTAAGAAACCCTGCCCCTACAAGCCCACTTCCTTCTGATTGGCCAGCTTGTGTAGAAAAAACTGTGTGAAACCTGGCGTTCACAGCTGCCTGCAGACTGAGCTGAGAAGCCTGGAGATTACTCCAACATACTTTTACCTACATATTTGAAACTTCACCCACGTTTAGTACGGACATCCGACATTGTAACATTATATATATGTCTTAAAATATTAAACCGCATAATACCCCCTCTTTAAGCACTGTTGAATACTGTGTCCCCTGTTTGTAACCGGGGAAACCATGCTATACGCCTAGCTAAAATGAAACCTGAATATATATGAATCTTTCTCCTATAGGTGCTTCTGTGGTCGGCCAGCAAAGTGTTTGAAGAGTTGACAGACATTGAGCGACAGTTCCACAAAGCGCTCTACACTGTAAGGACCTATCTACAATGCGAACGATACTCAGTGGGTCTGTTGGACATGACCAAAGAGAAGGTTGGTGTGGCAGAAAAGATTCAATTTTACAGACAGGATTTAATAGATAGCATTCAAGGCTGAAGGCAAAAATGACTTTAAAAAACTATTATTGTCTGTGTTTCCCCCCTGCAGGAATTCTATGATGAATGGCCTGTGAAACTGGGAGATGTGGAACCCTATAAAGGACCAAAGACACCAGACGGCAGGGTAACAAACTCATTTTTCTCCGACTGAATTCAGTTTTAATCACACGTTGTACGTCTTCAACTTTGCTGTTGTCTGCAGTAGTTTGAAGCTAATCGATAATTTCTAACAGGTTTCTGTTTTTTTACACAGGAAGTCATCTTTTACAAGATTATTGACTACCTCCTGGAGGCCAAAGAAGAAATCAAAGTCATACCGTGAGCATCATGAGCTAAATGCTAACAGAAAACTGTTTCTGTGACGAATGTGAAGAGTATAGTTCATAATTATTAACGTCCTATTTCAAAATAAAAGTCCTTGTTTAATTTAAGTAAACACCTGACCTCACACCCAGTTAAAGAAAGGCCACATTTACATTTTAAAGCTCCTGTGAGGCGTTTTTCACTGGTTATGAAACTGACTGAAATTAATTCCTCACAGGAGTTTTAAGCTAAGAAAATGGAAGCACAGTAAAAGAAGTTTTGAGAGTCAGCACTGTTTAACTTTCTCCCTCCAGCTGACAGACCCCTGTATGTTTCTCTCTCTTGCTTTTCAGGGGTCCACCTGCAGATCACTGGGCTCTAGTTAGCGGACTGCCCACCTACGTGGCAGAGAACGGCTTTGTAAGTGAATCACAGCTGCTGCAGGGCAATTTATCAGCACAGTCACTAGAATTATACAAGAATAAAAATAGAGGGAGATTATTTATAGAAATTAAGGGTGCACCGACACACTTCAGGTTATAGTTTGTACAGTAGACTTGGTGCAGTGTCGCTTTATGGCAACGAATACTGGAGAAGTAATCAACATTTACATTATTAATATATTAATTAAATCCTACTTAAGAAATGTTAAACGTATATTTCCTTACGGTAAATCAAACATGAAATTTAACAATTAAAGTACATTGAAAATGTAGGAAATCAAGTGCTGCACTTACATGTTTTTTGATGTGACTCCCTGCAGATTTGCAACATGATGAACGTGGCTTCAGATGATTTCTTCACCTTCCAGGTATGCAGACGTTTACTGCCCATCCACACGTACGGACGCACACAGTCAAGATCAGAATCCGCTTTATTGGCCGAGCATGTGTACACATACAAGGAATTTGAATCCGGTCTACAGGGCTCTCTATGTACAAAAATACTCAATAAAGCAGTACAGCGCAGTACCGAGGCTGCCATCTGCGCCGCCATCTTGGATTTAGTGATTGTGTATGAGCTCCTCTGTAAAAGAAAACACATTTTATATCTGAATTGTATTCAGGGAGAATCTGATGACGTGATTTGAATCTTTTATTTGACTGTTTTCCAGAAAGAGGCTGTGGACGACACAGGGTTTGTCATAAAGAACGTCTTGTCGCTGCCCATTGTCAACAAGAAGGAAGAAATCGTGGGCATCGCCACTTTCTTCAACAGGAAAGACGGCAAGCCGTTTGATGAGCACGATGAGCAGATCACTGAGGTCAGCACCATAGAAACGACGCCTCATTTTATGTCCTGATGTTGTCTCTGTTTAGACGCAATCTTGTCGGCATTCTGCACCTCAGGTGTCTCCCATAAAAGAAAGGATTTGTTTTGCTTTTGGCCTTTCCGTGCATTCACTGGCCCAATTTAAGAGGAAACTTTTTTTTGTTCCTTTCTCTCATCCTTCTCGCTGTAATGGTCTGTACCAGGCCCTCACACAGTTCCTGGGCTGGTCGGTGCTGAACTGCGACACCTACGACAAGCTGAACCGCATGGAGTACAGGAAGGACATCGCCCAGGAGATGCTCATGTGCCAGACCAGATGCACCAAAGTCGAGATGATGTCCATTCTGGTCAGTATCAGTCCGACTCTCGTGCACATTTTCTCTCCAGATCCCCTTTTCTTTGATCTTCCAGCCTTTGATGAAGCAGGAATTAAAAGTAGTCAGAGGTTAATGCAGCGTGAATCGCGTTTTGAGTAGCAGTCTTCTTATAGCAGCTCTGACATGACCAATGAAAGATCTGCTGGATCACTTATCCACTTTGGCAGCTGACATTTGAGACGATGATTACAGTTAACTGCTGGTACCGCTCGCGTGAAGGGTTTGAACACATAATATCATGACGTTAGTTTGCTGTAATCATGGGTTGGATGTGTGCGCCTTTATGAATGATTGCTTTCTCTTTTATAACCAGGACACCAAAGAGAAGTTTGACGCTGAGCCGGAAGACTGCGACCAGAAGGAAATGTACAAACTATTAGTAAGTCAAGAGCTTTATTCCTTCTCAGTCAATATTGTGTTAAAAATGTAAAGAGGCTGAAGGTTTTTCTCTTTCCTGTTCAGAAAGCAACCTGCCCGGTAGCCGACAACGTCAACGGGGAGAATCTGTACCTGTTCTCCTTCAGTGATTTCCCCGTAACAGAGTTCGGCCTCATCAAAGCCGGCATTCGTATGTTCTTTGAGCTCGGAGTCATTGAGAAGTTCAAAGTTCCAGCAGAGGTACGTTCTCGCTATTTATCCTTGTAAAGATGCAAACAGCCCTTTGTAGCCCTTTTTATGTTCATATAAAATACATATACAAAAGTATTTAAAAGAACTTTAAATAATCTAGAAGATTTCATGTAAATAAATGTCTGTTAAGTCACTGTCTATCGCTGAATGAGGTAACACAATGGTGATTGAGCCTATGGCCCACTGATGAAAGCCTTTGCATTTGCAGTATTACAGACTGGGTGTCTGTGGCAACTTCCGCGGAAAAAATTACAAGCGGCGCCCAGTTAGTGACGCGTTTTCCATCACCCAGCAGTGGTTGGTCTGCCAGAGAGGGTAGGCGGAGCTTAGCGGCTGCTTTTCTGGTCTCTGCAAGTGTTGCGAGTAAACAGTAATCTACTATGGCTGAACAAACAAAGAAAAGATCGATGACTACAGATACAACTTCAAAAATAAGTGAAAATACAAAGAAAAAGAAACAAATTGGACGCTCAGATGAAGGCGAACGAAAAGGAAAGCGTCCGTCAGCGAGGGAAATAAAGAGTTACAACCGGAGCCAACCGTGGACGTCACACATGCGACACTGTCTGGATATCTGGGAAGTGTGCTCCCGCATTTACCGCTTATCACCATAGGCGCCGCCAAAGAGAACGAAACTGAGATCTTCGAGATTACCACTTGAAATGCAAACATATAATCCATCTAACACACTTATCAGTAGTAGTAGCAGTCTGCCTGGGTCTGGGAGTAGATATGATCTTTCATTACCCACAAATGTGACCGATACTCTTCGGTGTAGCTGCAAAGGTGAAGCGGGTTTCCGTTTGCGAAAGACCTTTTACAAAACAATGTGAAACCACACATACGCCAGCCTCAGTCTCATCGATAAGGCCTCTAAATGACACCTTTTTTCACCCTCATCTTTCTGAACCTACCCTCTCCCTCGCTCAGACGCTGACCAGGTGGATGTACACAGTGAGGAAGGGTTACCGTGACATCACCTACCACAACTGGAGGCACGGCTTCAACGTGGGACACACCATGTTCTGCCTGCTGCAGGTAACACGCCCACCACCTGTGTCTTGTCTGCTGCTGCTCAGTCTGTTTGTTGTAGTCATACCTATTTAAACAGCTCTTTTAATACTTATAACATGTTTTATTTCTTCCTAATTGAGACTGAAAATTGAGAATTGCACCACTTTAGGTCAAATAAAATGTACGTTAAGTGTTGATTCATCCATTTCTGGGTTTAAATGTCCTAAAAATCTGCAAAAATGCGGCAAAACAAATGTTTTTTTGCCCTTAATGACCCATAATGTGTCTTTCCCGCCTACAGACAGGAAGGCTAAGGAAGTACTACTCTGACCTTGATGCCTTTGCCATGGTGGCCGCTGCTTTCTGCCACGATATCGACCACAGAGGGACCAACAACCTCTACCAGACAAAGCAAGTCGAGACATTTTATTTTGTGTGTGGAGGAAGTTAAGTGAATTTTATGTCTTTATTTATTAATCTTTTATTTTGTAGGAGTGGTTCTCCTCTGGCTAAGCTTCACGGCTCCTCCATCATGGAGAGGCACCATTTGGAGTACAGCAAGACGCTCATGGCCGAGGAGGTACGACAAGAGATGGACAATAACTTAAATAGTTGTGAGGCACGCAGAAACGGCGCCCACATTGTGACCAATCTTTGTTGTCTTTGCAGAGCTTGAACATCTTCTGCAACCTGCAGAAGCGTCAGTTTGAGAACGTGCAGCACATGTTTGACGTCTGCATCATCGCCACCGATCTGGCCCTTTACTTCAAGTAGGTTTTCTGGAATAGCCGAGGAATGTTTCTCCGTCTACATGTGTCATTTCAGGAGGTTTTGTCGAATCTGTTTGGGCCATTTATCCGACTGACTGTTCTCAATTTCCTCCTCGCGCAGAAAGAGAACCATGTTCCAGAACATCGTGAACGCCACGGAGCCGATGGCGGATGAAAAGGAGGCCATTGCTTACATTTCGAACAACCCGACCAGGAAGGAAATCATCATGTATGTAACCAAAAGCAGAACATAACAGACCCCTTAAAAACTCTCCGTATCAGAAGCAGTGATTCATCATCGTCTCTGTCTCTGTGCTCCGACACTTGCAGGGCCATGATGATGACAGGCTGTGACTTGTCGGCTATCACCAAACCCTGGGAGGTTCAGAGCAAGGTGGGTGGCCTTCACGGGCCTTCACACGGGCTGATTAAAGAATATAGAGAGAGGCTCACAAGAAGGATAGTCCTTTATTGGGTTATTCAGCTCGGTATGTTTGGTTGTACCTCAGTAATTCGATTCATTATATCAAAAATGACACACAGGGCTCTGACAACAAAAACAAACTGTATTGTATTATAGTTTGTTGCTGCCTAGAAACCAGCTGCAGAGGATCGAGGACGCCCTGAAGGATAATAACATGACAAAGACTTTGTGATGTAGGCTGGTTCCAAATTATTAAGAGCTTTATAAACAGGTAAAATCAGGTGTTAAAGTGATGAGCAGTCAGTGCAGGTTAGCTGAAACTGTCCCGATACGCTCGCTCTTCCTCACCATCATTCTCCCCCCGCTCCCTTCCAGGTGGCTCTGATGGTCGCAGCTGAATTCTGGGAACAGGGAGACTTGGAGCGAAGTGTTTTGGACCAGCAACCAATTGTAAGTGTCATCCCTCTCTGGTGCATTCTCTTGCCTCTCACAAAAAGCCTTTTTTTTAAAGCTGTCTTGGAATTGTTTTTCATCTGACACCGTCTCTCCTCTCTCTCCCTCCTCCCAGCCCATGATGGACAGGAACTGTTCCGAACAGCTACCCAAGATGCAGTGCGGTTTTATCGACTTTGTGTGCTCGTTTGTATACAAGGTATAAATACATCATATTCTCTGAAGAAAAACAATAAGTATTATACACAATAGATGGGCGGTGATGCTGCAACAGTTATCTGAAACTACTGATATTTAAGCTCTGCAGCCTCAGAGGGTCGTAACCATTTAATGGAGCTTCTGTTTGATTTTGATTTTCAGCAGAGCAACATAAAAGCTGTAATCGGTCTGAGAGTTGTTTTGACTCAGTTCAGTTTAATCGGTTATGATACTTTTATAGTAGAACTGTAAAAGCAAATGAACTGCATCATTAACTTCACTCTGAGGTCCCAGATTAAAGTCTGATTTGTATTTTCAAGGCAATCACATTTATTTTCAAGCGATTTTCTCTGATCTGTGCAATAAATAATAATTTATAAAGCTTGTTAAGAGTTCAATTTTGGATGAAATTGTGTCAGGAAGGTGCAGCCTCGACTCAGCTTTGAATAACTTAAAGGGCCAGTTCGCCGATTTTCAACCTCAGTCCTATCATGCCATTACGGGGAGCTAATGCCGTTATGGTAGGAAAAAAATGCTTCTTTGCTCTGAGCCTTTGGAGGACGCTATCCGCCTCTCCAATGGGCCCTAGAAAACCTCCGCCAGACTAAAACACGTCAGCTAGGGGAGGCCAGGGAGTTTGCTAAACTACATTTCCTCAATCCAGGACGCCCGCCTCCGATGTCATGTCTCGTTCAAAATCGTCAGGTTTGAAATGTAGACTGCAGACCTGAAGATTTTCTAGACGATCCACCGGTATATTCTCGTCGTATTTTGGATTCTGTACCGCTCTGAGCCATTGTCTCTCGCTGGGCCATTCCTTTCAGAGAGAGGTGGCGCAATGCACGCTGGGTGTTGTAGGAATGTAGAATGGGCGAAACCACGAGCTGTTTGTACAACTTTCTCCACAGCTATGGCGCCAATTTCAAATGTTATTGCTTCTATCGCTTACAGAGAACACCGGCTTTGACTCAGGGCGGCTTCTTCCAGGGGCGAGTTGCTCCTTTAACACTTGCATGTAGATATCACGGCCTCATTATAAGCTTTGTTTTTGTAGCTTCAGTCCTCTCTGGATGTATGGAGATGAACCTGTTGAACTCAGTCGGCCCCATGAGGAATGTCCGTTAGCCGTTTGTCAGTTTGTCAGGATGGTATTTGGACAAGAACGCACACATCTATAACTATGAACATGTGTCGGTCATCCCAGAGTGCTTCAGAGGCAACAGGAGAACTGTCCTTCTTGTACGTTCACAATAACAATGAAACACACTAACACCCAATGTGTTTACTTGAATTCTTCAGGAGTTCTCCAGGTTCCACAAGGAGATCCAGCCCATGTTCGACGGTCTGAACAACAACAGGGCACACTGGAACGAGCTGGCGGAGGTGTACAACGCAAAGATGAAGGCCATCGAGGATGCGAAGAAGAAACTGGAAGAAGAGGAAGCCAGAAAAGGTGAATAAAAACACCACGTGTATTCAGGAGAAAAGATCAATGTTGAGAAGTATCCTACATAAATATGTTCTTTTTTGTTTCATTATTTACCTAGCTG
Source organism: Semicossyphus pulcher (assembly GCF_022749685.1). Taxonomy (NCBI): domain Eukaryota; kingdom Metazoa; phylum Chordata; class Actinopteri; order Labriformes; family Labridae; genus Semicossyphus; species Semicossyphus pulcher. Next base: position 14,572,323 of record NW_027211670.1, on the reverse strand, counting down.
GTGGCGATGGTGGGAAGTCGAAGACCTGCACCATCTGCTAAGTTCCTCCGCTGCTTGGATCTGGACTGATGCAGTCTGGTTAGGACTAATCTAGGCTACGCTAGCCTAATCTTGTCTGACAACTAGTCTAGTTGGAGCTCAGCTTGGCTAGCTCGGTCTGGTCTGATCTGCACCGGCGTGGTTCTCTCTCTTGCTAGGTGCTGTCCGCTCCGGTGCACGTCAGTCTGGAACAGTCTAGCCTAAACTTTAGTCTAGTGTAGTCAGGTCTGGTCTGCGGTCCGGCCTAACCATTCTCCGAGGAGGGAAGAGTCAGAAGCATCACCAAGAAGAAGCACTGTTGGGACTCTGACTGCAAGAGAAGCTGTTTGACACTGACGTCCTCCTTCTTCTGCGTCTACATGAACATTACATGGACAACATTTATTTCCCTTTAAGGTAGCAATAATGTAAACATTTCTGACATGTATGGTTTGAAACCATGGCTGTAAAAAAAAAAAAATAAGCTAAACTCTTTAGTAGCACTTTAGGTTGTGCAAAGCACTTAGCTGCTGCTGTTTCGGCAGCGGCAGGGCATGTATGGAGGCTGAGAAGGGACAATAACCACATATCTTTGTACTTACTTTGATCTGGGTTAAAATTATGTTATAAAGTAGCATCAAATGTGGAGTTAACGAGCTTTAAGGGCTGATTATGGGCTGGTGTTCTCTTACCTCAAAAGGCGCAGACGTGGTGCGTAAGGGTGTATTTATTTTAATATGCAATCTATCTATATAAGTATATTATTTTTGTTTCATTGTGTGAGAATTTTCTACTTGAACTGTCTTCACGGATGGAGAGTTTGAGTGGAGCTTTGAGGGAGGGCTGCGAGGAAATGCACTCGAACGTGTTGAACGTAACACGTGGACGAATGACTTAAAAAGGTAACATACGTAATATTAACACCAGTGTTTAGCGCACAATTTAAGTACCATGTTGATTGAAAAAAAAGATCTTTTAAGCGTGCATGATTTCACTTGTATATAGTTTATAACTTTATATAGAACATGTGAATGTACAAATTGTGTAAGTATAAATGAAGCGTAAAATTGAATGTACAGTTAAAGCAACCTTTGCTTCCTTTAAGGAGGCAGCATCAGTTACACAGGGTACAGTAGCTCTGCCTCTCCTGTAAGAAGATTTGATAGGATTTGATTTGATTGCCAGCCAGCGTTTGAGATCCACACAGCTTTACTCTTTAAATACCCTTCTTACAGAGGAGGTAAAGCAGGCTACCAAAGCCTTACATGTACTTGCAGATGACTTTGCTTAAAATGTGTCTCATGCGGTTAAAGCATCATTGATTGTATGATAATACAGGCCAAAGTCCTCTGCTTCTGTCATGCAGTAACTGCTGTGATTCTCCTCTCCATGCAAACCTGGTTTGAACTTGATTTGGTCAGGCATGCGAGTAGACGGCAAACCCCCAGTGAACTTTCTGAAACACTTTTAGCAATATCCCTCCCGGGTGCTAAGACAAGCTGCGGCTCTCGACTTCCTGTTACGCAACGTTATCTTCTCTAATCAACGGAGCATCAATCAAAGGCACTTAATCCTATCAGAATGGCTTTGGGACTACCTGGAAACTCCTTTTCTGCTGCTTGGGGTAAAGCGAGACGCTGTTGTGATCACTGGAGCCAAAACTGTGCAAAAACATTTATTGAACCAGCCCCTGAGTGATACGCTTTAACTGATTTAACCTACTTGTTCCATCTGCGCACATTTTGCATGAATGGTTACACAACCGGTTCTGTCTCCAGTGATGAAAAATGTCCCCTTGCTTTTCCGCAAGGATCCTTTGTGAGATACAAATGAATGCACTGTGTACTTTCTACTTATCCCATCAAGTAAATAGAAAATCATTTGAAGTATGAAATGACCTCTACTGTATGTATGTGTCATGAGATGTAATATGTGTAAGCAAATAAAGGAATTTATTGAGGTGCAAGAATAGAGAGAATCATATTTCTTGATGAAAAAGTCAAGCACAGAAAAGCGACACATTATCTCTTATTCACACTTGACTCGTGCACATAAAGGTTAGACGGAGACAAGGAGTGAACTTAAGAAACCCGGGGCTTAGCAGCGACAGCGCTCGTTCTTAGTCATATATCGTGCAGAGATCTTATAGGCTCCAAAGCTGGATGAGCCTCTTGGGAAAGAGGATCAGTGGATTGGTTCTGATCCCTGCCCCGATACAGTGTCTGGCTACGTTGTTCGACATCCTGTGTCCTGCAATCTGCAGATTCTGCATGCAGAAAACTGGAGATTGCATGCTTTTTTTTGTCTTAATTTTATATGTAAAAAGGTGAAAGTTTAATGTAAATTAACCGTCTCTTTGAAAGGAGAACAAAGCTGCAGCTGCACATTTCAGTATGGGTGCACTTAAGTGCAGGATTCTGCTGAAGCCTCCCCTGACAAGATGGAATATTTGGTGAGAACAAGCTCAGTGATCTTTCACTTAGCTTGTTAAACTCTGCATCAACATGACCTTTGGTTCCCCTGACGATTTGGGGTCAGTGGGTAAAAGTTGCGCCTTTCAATCTCTCTCAACAGGCCCCAACTTCAAAATCTGACTGGCTGCCTACACTCAAAAATGTGTTTTTCTTCTTGTAACAAAACTTGGATTTTTGAGCTTTTCTATTGAGGTGCTAGGTTTCACATTTACATGCTGACGGGCTAAAGTTTGTGTGTGAGCACCTCAAATTTGAGGTGCATATTGTGACAGCTAGTTTAAAAGCCAATTCTGGTTCGCTTCATTCATTTATTTCAAACAAATTTTAAAGTAAACGTGTTGAACTATTATTTTTAAGGGGGGAAATGTTTAAGTCTTCAAACATGGCGGAAGGGGAAGCTTTAAGTTGTTATTTTGCATTGATAAATTATTCCCAGGACAGTCACAAGGGCCTTAAACGTGCACAGGCGTGAAGTATTTTCAACCATGAAAACAGATGTTAACAACACAATTGATAAACTATAAATGCATCCAGGTGTACAAGTACAGCCAGGGGGCCGAATCATGTCCCACTGCCACTCATAAACAAACTGTTATTACTCAATGTACCATTTACTACACTTCACCACCTGTTAGCTGACATTTCCATCAATCACACGTTAAACCACTTTTCCAGAGAAAGCGGGGAAGAAAGTTAAAGCGAGACAAACGGAGCAGTAAGAGCTAAAGTAATTGTCTTTATTTAAGCCAAGGTCTATAATCTCCCTGGAACCTCACGCAGTTTCCTTCTCTCAGAGTTGAAGTCGAGGCAGCGCTTCAATCTGCCCTTGGCAGGAGGGAAATCTCCAGCTAATCCTGGGTCTCTTCTTGTAAGAGCCGAGTGCTAACCTCCTGTATTGTTACTGAGAACTGTTACAATGTATTTCACTCACACAGAAACAAGTACCACTTTGATAAATTGACTAAAATCCAAACAGGAGATTAAATTAATAAAATATAACTTGAAGTTCCATAGACATGCTAATAGCTGTTCTTGCGCACACTGCCACTTTCAGTTAAATGCTAATGCCAGCATGCTAACATGCGCAAAAAGACAATGCAGGGTGTTTTAAAAACATGGTCTAAACATTAAAAAGAAAGGATCAGTTTACAAGGGATACTAAACCAGTATAATAGCAACTAAAGAGCCAGAAGTACATCACGTTACCCAAAAATATAACAAAATACACAGATATTAGCAGCCTTGATAGCTGTTTTGCTATTTAAATAATAGCAGGTACTAGCTTCAGATATTGCTCAACCTCTTTCAAGAAAGTGCCACATTCAGCTAAATGCTAACACCAGCATGCTAACATGCACACAAGGACAATGCTAACTTGCAAATTTTAATTTTTAACTTAGTCGTCTATATTTACATTACAAAGGAACACTGAAAGCTTTAGTTGCCACGAGTTACTAACCAAGTATAAGAGGAACTAAAGAGCCAGAAGTACATCACGTTAGCCAAACATATAACATAAAACACAGATATTAACAGCCTTGCTATTTTAATAATAGCAGGTACTACTTTCATTTATCGATAATCTCCTTCAGGACAGTGCCACTTTCAGCTAAATGCTAACATGCTCAAAGGACAATGCTAACTTGAACGATTAAGTTAACATGAGTTAGTATGAAAGTATAAAAGGAACAAAAGAGCCAGAAGTATGTTAGCAATTACATTAGCCAAAAACAGCCTTGAGAGCCTTTTTGCTATTTAAATAAGACAGGCACTAGCTTCATGTTTTTAGCAGGGGCGCTGTTGTGGTTCCCTGAGCCAATCACAGCCTATAGGCGAGTGTGGGAATGGTTCAAATTGGGGACTGGGCCCCATTCAGACCGACGAACATGGCGAAAGAGCGATGCAGAGTTGGCCTTCTTTCTGTTGGACAGGTAGGTGCCTCAAATTGGGTAGGACAAGCTAACTGGCGGTTTGCATGCTAGTGCAAAGGTAACCGTGATGCTGTCGGTGTTAGCTTGGAAGGATGGGCGTGTTCTCGCACGAGAGAGTGAGAGTGAGCTTCTGGTGACGAAGAGCCCAGTTTGAATGTGTTGTTAACAAAATGCAGGAAAAATCCTACTTATTATACCTTTTAGTAAACTAAACACAAATCTTAACACTTGTTATTCATATCAAAAGGACATAAATGTCTACCAAATTTTCATCTAAAATTTGTGGAGACATTTAATTTATTTCGGGCCTATGTGTGTGTAGCATGTTTGTAATAAAAACAGAGTGAAAACATTGAATTTCCCTTCGGGGATGAATAAAGTATATCTTCTTTAGTCAGGGCGAAGATGTGGACTACACCACAGGCATATACTGCCTTCTCTAGTTTTTTTCTGCTCCTGTGACTTAAACTTTCAATTATGTTTTGCTGTGATAGAGTTGGGATCGAAACATCGTGATAAACTTGTAAATCCAAGACGCTGACAGGTACAAGGTAAACAATATGTTTATTTCTGTAGAGGTAATGAAACATACAGACGAACAGAACATGCTTTTAATGTCAGTGGTGCCCAGAAGGCAGCGTCGTCACAGCAGGGTTTCCGTGGATACGAGTCAAAGAAACATGTCTTCAAAGTAGTCATCAAACTCCTCTTCCCTAGACGGATAAAACAAACAAAATCACAGAAATGTGAGCTCCTGTCGTGCACGGTGCTGACACAGACTGTTAAATGCTTTGTATAGGTAGCCCCGGACTAGCTCCGACACTGTTAGAGATATGCTTTTTTTAAAATAAATTGGCTTTTTATTCAAGCTCTAGATAATATAATGTGATGTGTATCTGAATGTGAATAAAACAAGGAACCGAAAATAGAGACAATTTAAACACAGGCAAATATGTCACAGTGGGGAGCATAATGTACCCGCATTTGGATGTAACAAAGGAGGAGGCATGAAGGAGGAGGAGTGCAATTCTTTGTTCTCCATTCTGGTTTGGTTTTTACATTAAAATGGTTTTAATCTTCATCATAATTATCCCGATGTAAATCCTAGCACCAAAACTTCTGGGTCAAAAGCACTACCTTCATATTATCTAAAGTCTTTTGTCATAAGGTCAACGTTTTGTGCGTGTTTAAACATTGACCTTTTCAGTGATATATCTTCTGCAGAAATTCAAATAGCAGGTAAAGCGTGACAAGAGCAAGTTAAAGGTTCAGCGCCTCCCTGACAGTTCAGAACAGCTTTGTGCAGGGTACCTAAGTGGTCTACATTCTGTGCTATATAGAGACACGCAACTTATGGGTACTAAGTGTTACAGGCTGTCTCTGATGGTTTTACGGCAGCTTATTGGGTGTGGTTTAATATGAAGATTAGCTGTTAAACTCACCTTGACTTTTCGTCCACCGCGGGGGCGGGTCCTCGCCAGTGGTCGGCTTCTGACTGGCCTTCTGGCTCGTCGCCAGCTTCTGAGTCTGGGGGGAGCGTGTCAGAAAGCTGTCAGTCATGCTTTAAAAAAGGAAAAACTGGGTCGACCAAATAACCTTTGTTTATTAGATTCAAGCTTAGGTCATCACAATTAGCCTTGCTCGCTAAAGAGAGACAGGAAATGTGGGGAGTAGAGAGTGGGGGATGACATGCACCAAATGATCGGCAGACCGGGAGGCGAACCTGCGATTAGTGCGCCGAGGACTGTGGCCACTGTGTGCACTGAAAAAACACTTCTAGGGTTATCTCACGGTGTTTGTCGCGCAACTTTTGCGAAGGGTTTCATAGCTCAGTTCTAATCATCAATATACACAAAATAAAAATATTTTTTTCAGGATACTTAACCCCACCTTTAGATGTAAATCATCTTTACTACAAATGTATCTTAACAATAAGCTAGTTTTATTTTCAAGTAGCAAACTAAAGCTTGTAAACACTTGTAACCTACAAATGTATTCAGGAACCAGTTTTCACAATGATTTTATTGGACACATAAAGGTGGGGTATTATGTTAACTTCAAGCTTCATATTTAATTCTGTGATACCTGTGGAGTAGCTTAGCATAATTTACAGGTAAAAAAATAATCATACAGCCTCTGCCTGAAACGACTCAGTCAGCTCTGTCCCTCTAAGAAACCCCGCCTCTACAAGCCCGCTTCCTTCTGATTGGCCAGCTCTCCGAAGCCTGCTGCACTTTGTGACGTCACAAAGTGCAGCTTGGAGAAAAAAACTGTGTGAAAACTGGCGTTCAAAGCAGCCTGAGATGAGAAGCCTGGCGATTACTCCAACATACTTTTACCTAGAGATTTGAAACTTCACCCATGTTTAGTCTGAACATCCAACATTGTAACATTATATTTATGTCTTAAAATATATGTCTCTTTAATGTTTCTAGAACCATTACTACCAATGACAGTCTTGGGAGTGGTGTATTCATTCAGTTAAAAAGGGTCCACTAGATATTTCCTTGAAGGAAAATATCAACCATTTTTGCATTGCTAATTGATCCACAGCCTGAATTACAAACCAGGTGTAGCAGGTAACTGACCTGGGACCGAAACTATTGGGTCTCACTGTGGGTCAGTTAGCTTGTGCTAATTTTGTCAACAGTAATGTCTTGGGTAATGTAAATAAAGTTAAATACAGTATCACCTAAGATGGGTCAATCATCACTACCTAATCATGTAGCGCTATATTTGTAGAAGTTATGGGTTCCTCATCATTTTCTAGCCGACAAAGCGCTTTTTAAACCTTAAAGTCCTCAACCCTCCCTGAACGCATCGCTCACATTTTTCATGATTTTTTTAGGATACATACATTTACTCAAGGCTAGCCTCCAAAAACAGCTTGAAATATGTAAGACTGAGAAATAGCAAGGAAAAAATGAAAGGAAAGAAAGTGTGATTGGATTCCTGCGCATGTTAAACTCAGTGACATAACCTCTGGACAGAGAGGGTTTGTTTTTGTGAACTACTCCACCCACACATCCATCTATCCAGACCCTATAATGGAAGGCAGAGACATATTTCTTTTCATGCTGCTTTTAGTGCAGGGTAAAAGGTAAGAAAAAACAAAAAAGTCAAGACTGATGGGGCGAATGACAGCTGAGCAAAAGCAGACCTGCTGTCCGTCTGTTACGATTACCTACAGGGAGAAGGGAGGGGGTTTCTAGAGAGGACTGTCAGGGTGTTTTTAACTCCAGAAATGTTGGAGGAGTCTCCCGTCCTGGGGGCCTAGGGGGGAGTAGATCACAAACTGTCCAATATGTGTGTTTTTAAAATGGGGGAGGGGCTTCTGTGTGTGTGAGTGAGGGGGTTATGAACGCTACCTTTGTCCGAGTTCTGCGAGTCCTCTGAGCTGCTGGAAGAGGTGGAGCGATCTGTAGGGAAACGGAATAAGATATTTTTTAATAAACATAATTCAGTCAAAGACTAGTGAAAACTGGAATGATTTCCCAGAACAAAACAAGGCTGCTTCCAAAGCCTGATGAGATTACTGCTCATTAATGGGATATTTGATTTGGCTTGGGGAAGAGTCTTACCTCTGTGCCTCTTGTGTTTGTGCTTCTTTGAGTGTGAAGACGATCGCTTCGTCTTCTTTTTCTTCTTCTGTGCTGGCTCCTGGTTCTCCTCAGATAACCTCTTAGTCTTTGCCTTTACTTTTACCTCCTTCCTCCTGTAAACAGATTCACGCTTTGAGGAAACTATTCACATTAGAAAGCAGCCAATTACAGCACTATTTTGAAGACAATCTGAAAGGCTGGGAGGCCAAAGGCACTTTCAGAGGCACATAAATTAATCTCGTCTAAAGCTCAAATAGGTGAAGGCTTTCTTTTTATTTTGTTACAAATTTTGCAATATCACTCAAAACAACTTTAACATTCCAAGCCTTGGCATCTCATGTCTAACGCTTGACTTTTGCAGATTACAGTCATCTTTATTTGGATTGAACAAGCTCAGGCTTAATTATCACATTCAGTCGTGTCCAAATTCCATTTGCAAAAAATAAAAAAATGTAATAAATAGTCATGACTCTCTAACGAGTGTGAGGGAGAGTCAGCAGACGTTTGATTAGACAGTTGGAATCCTAAATCTGCTGCATAATGATGTCTGCTGACTGTCCAAGGTGGCCTGCCCTTCTTCTCACAGACCAAAATCATTTATTGCAGGCAGAACGATATCCCTTTATAATGCAAAAATGTCCTAAATGAGAATATGTTACTTACTTGTGATGGTAGTTGAGTTTGAAAGAGCATTCGGGGCATAGTCCTATGAAGTGAAAAAAGAAAAAAAAAAGAGGAATTAAGTCAAATGAGCAGTTTAATTTGGGCATTATTGGAATAGATACAAATGTATGTGGGTAAACAGACATTTTCAGAAACCTGTTTGATACATTTCCTATTGACTATGAAATTAACTTCTTGCGAGGATGACTCGTTGATGAAAGTACATTTATTACTCCTTTACTTGCTGTTGTACTTACTATTGTTCTTTAGCATCAGACATGACCTTTACTTTCAGATCATGTTGCTACCAAACCTAAATGGGGCAACAAATTTGTCTAAACTTGTGTAAATGTCTAAAGAAACTAAAGAGAAGAGGACCCAGGACGGAACCCTGTGGAACGCCTGTTTCACTCTGTAAAACATATTATTTCTCATTGTTTATAATTAAATAATGAGACTGGGAACTTTGTAAAATGTACTTTCTTAGGTGTTCTGAGCAATGTATTCTTTAGTTAATAATGATTAATTCATTTAAACATAGTCCCATTCTTTGAAATGTCTTCAAATGCTCTCTAAATCTTCCAGGGTGAGCAGACCATTTTTTAACAATCAAAACATTATGTGGTGTCAAAATGTCAAATTTAGAGTTACCCCAAATTAGAAAACATTTTTACTTAAGGAGGTTCAACATGTCTAAATGTGACCTGCCGCACTAGCTTGTTAAAAGGCCCTCTCATCTCCTGCTTGACTGAGTTCTTTATGACTGGTGGGTTCCTCCAATTACTGTAATTATTTTAACAGGATTTCTGCAGTATGATACCTGAAGGAGGATTATTATTATTATGAGCTTGGTCTTAGAGGGGAATCCCCACCAGGGCACTGCCTGACACACATGCACACACACACCCACACACCTTTAACACAGAATGACCAGAGGAAATATTGAGTATTTACTGAGTTTGACCAACGCATTTCTCTTCTCGCCGCGTTCCACGTAGGCAAAATTCACCTCCCAGCTTTTAAGGCCTTCCTGCTTCTCGCAACGTTTGTTTCCACACTGGAACTGACCTGCAGAGCAGAGAATACATGAGTGAATGGATAAATATTGTGTTATAACATAAATAATGTTTGATGTTGATGTTTGAATAATATGTTTGATGTTGAAAGATAAAAAAAATGGATGCAAATAGAAGTAAAGGTTAAAAAAATAAAAGGTATTTCAGGGTAAAAAAGTCTGTAAACACTACAGATTGTGTCGGGTTACCACCCCTCTGCTCTCCCTCAACCGCCCCCCTCAGTCTATTTCTACACCCCTTTCTCCTTATCCCCCTGCCCCTTCTCATCTCCCTTTCTCCAGCTCTTCTCATCCCCTCAGGCTTCCCTCCAGCCGCTGCACAGCCTGCCTATTATCCCCAGAGGAGCTTAGGGTGGCATTGATCTGGTCTCCAAGGTTCCTCCAGATTGTAGCAGAGGGAGCGTGTGCGTCAGAGCAGTCCATTCTTGGCACATGGGCGGGAAATGCTCCTTACTCTGTGAGAGGAAAGTGATGTCGGCCCTCCCCTGCCTAAGATTGACACTGTGTAAACATTAAGGGGAGGCGATGCTTGCTGTCATTGCTTTGGGCCACTTGGGCTTTGGGGCACTTTATCCCCACGTGCTGTATTAGATTAGGGACCTATGACGTAAGCTATAAAAGACACTTCTGGCTCCAGTCCAGGGTTGTGAGGAGGCTATTTTAGGAACGTGTGACTTTATATTCAAGTGAAAGAAACAGAAAAATATGAGTAAAAAAATAGGGACAGTCAGAGTGCCAGTGCAGCAGGTGTTTTTTGATTCATTTTTCTGGAATCAAAGATATTGTACTTTTTTTGCAATAATCTTTGCCTTTATTCGATAGGAGATAGAGGCAATTTGGGAATGTAGAGTGGGGATGACATGTGGCAAGGGTCGGATCACAACAGGGCCGTAGTCGCTAACTAGACTCTCTCCTAATGATATTGATGCTATTGATGATGATGACATCGAGGATGTTGTTGATGTTGATTGGGATATTCATGATGATGACGGTGATGATGCTGCGTATGTTGTTGATGATTAAAAAAGAAATGAAATGCCAAATGAAATTGTAACATTGTAACATAATAGGGACCAGCCAATCATAAGTAGCCACGCCCTTAAACACGATCTGCTTAGCATCTGTTTTTATCTAACTGGGACCATCATTTAAAAAAAAAAGAAGACTTGAAACTAACTATTGAGACCCTCAACTCATTTGAAAGAAGTTTACTGAGGTAATATATCAACTCACGTTCTCATGTTTCCATCACAGACTGTTTAAAAAGATGGACGACATGACAGCTCCCTAAAAGTAAAGCCAAAACATCTCTATCGCCCCCTGCTGACTGGCTGCAGTATAGGTCATAAAGCCCGCCTCCTCTATGTTAACAGATGGGACATGAGTCAAACTATAAAATCAAAATACACGTCAAATAAATGTTTCTCAAACATGGTTTCTGTCATTATAGTTAGTTCATATCTTGCGTATCATGCGTCAAGTGTTCATTTTTCTGACAAGTTTATTTTTAATTAGTTATTTGATGCTGTAAAAAGGATGATTGACAGCTCTGTTGACAAATACGGCTCCTGCAGCCGATCTGTTCCTGATTAGCAGAGTGAGGACGAACGGTGAGAAGAGACGTAACAAAAACAATGACTACTGTCATTGAAGTTTCCATATCTGTGAACGTCTGCTTCAGACCAACACAAAGAAGCTGTTCTGCTGTTAAACACGCTGACGTGCGGGATCTTGCTGGGGTTTTTTTTGGTAAGTTAAGTGTGTTTTGGTTAGTGGAAGTGGCTACGGCAGCTCCGCCCGCTGAATTTTACTGCCCAGCTTTGGCTCCATGGTGTCACGATCGCAAGATGGCAGCGCCCGTCACAGGGGCTATTTTTGGTTCAATTTTGTACAATGAGAGCAGATAGACACGTTATCCATATATATATATATACAGTCATTGTTTTTTTATTTGTCTTTATGTCTGAAAAAAGAGTTCCCCCATCTGCTGGCCATTAGAAATAATTGAGTATTGGCTTTACTTTTGAAACCAAGAGATTTTCACCTCTTCATACAGTCTGTCACAAATCTCCTTCTACAGATAGGTGACATGTTGTTCACAGATTCCAATCTGGGCCAAAGTGTTGGACTGATCAGCTAACCAACAGTGCTGTACCTATAGCCACACTGTAAGCAAGGCTTGATACAATAATCAGATGAAAAGTTTCCATCCACACGGAAACTAAAAGCAGCTACTAACAAAGTTAATCGTCTTAAAAGTTTAAAAAAAGTTCTACGTAAAAAGAAACTTTGAAGCGAGTGTATCCCTTTAAATCCTTGATGACTCACACCTTTCTGACACTTTCTGTGGGCGTGACTTTGGACGGAGTCATCCTATCAAATCTTTGCCAACGCTACGCCATGAGGACCGACAGGTGCCAGGAGACCTGAGAGACTCCCGTCTTGTCTTCACCATCATCGGTGACGTCAATTACAACGCACTGAAGTTCTTCCATGACATCTCTCTGTCGCTCACACACACAAACGATCAAACACATCTTGTGTTTGTACACACTGCAGCTTTTATCTGCTAAGAATGGAGGTAAAAGCCGGTGCTTTGCCGACACAAAACCGAGCGCCCTTGAACAAGGTACTGAATCCCCTCGCTGCTGCAGAGAAGCAGCTCTGTGTTGAATATAAAAGAATGTGATATATTCGAAGGTTACAACGTGTCGGGTGTGAATGAGTCCGACCCTGCAGCCACAGAAATCTGTTTCTCGGCAGCTTCTTTTGAAATAAATGTCGGAAAAACTGAAGATAATCAAGTCTGGGAAGCAGATTTCAGCCTTTTAAACCACATTAGTGCTAAAAAGCACAACTTTATCACTGCTTCTGTGAGCAGGAGGCAGATTTTCACAGAGCATCCCCGCTTACGAGCTTTACCCAAAAGCTCCTGTACGGGTCGCTGTTAAAACCTTCTGGGGAAAAAAAAAAAAGAGGATCAGTGTGTTTTGTTGATAAGTAGTGGGTATCCTCACACATCATGTGTGCCTCACATGCGCCATGAAAAGAATTGGCAACGAGTTGGGTGACTAAACCCATTAAGAGGGGGAACTCCTGTCCTCCTACGTCAATGGTCACTAATGCCACCAGCCAGCGGCCTAAGATCAAGACGGACACACCGCAGGACAGATGGCTGCATGATTAACATTCAATGGATGAAGCTGTGGGTCGTTGACCTGGGCCGGCGCTCTTTCACTTTTTATTCAGTCTTGGAAAGCTGTTAAAAGTTCACCAAGAACACGTGCTTATAAATCTAGTATAGGATTCCAATTTCTCAGGGTATGAGCAGGTACCGCGTTTTTACTACATAGAAGGTGGCCTTATGACCTTATGAGACTACAGACTCTTATTTTGAAGGATATTTGGAAATAAAGTGGCTGCTCTCAAGCCAGTTAATATAATTTGGTTAGCTTAGCTTAGCATAAAGGCTAGGGACACAGAGTAACAGCAATGCTTGCCAAAAGGTAACAAAATCGGCCTACCAGCTTAGTTTGGAGACTATTTCTTGGCCATTTACCGTCACTTCCTGGAGTCGTGTCCTCATCTCGAGGTCTTCAGGAAACCTGGAGTGAAAAGTCACTGCTTGCCAGGAAATAGTCCTGTACAGAAACTCCTTTAAAAGTCCAAATTGAGGTTTTCACACCTGGAACGGAAGTCACAGTTTTGTTATCTTCAAAGAGAGGCGAGCGTGCCGTTTCTCCAGTTTCCAGTCGCGTTGAGCTAAGCTAACCGGCTGCCGGCAGAGTGACATGACAGACATGAGTGTGGTATCCGTCTTCTTATCTAACTCGCAGCAAAGTAAGTGTACTTCCTGAAATGTCAAAATATTCCTTCGAAGTCAAAGACTTGGAGTGCAAATGCTGCTGCATAAGAGACCAAACTCCCATCGAGAATCAAGTCCACTAACTGATCTGAATTTATCTGAGAGAGACTTATGCACCCAAACGATTAAATTCTCGCCCACCTGAAATTATTTTCTCTCCTCAAAGTGCAGACTTGTTAAAAGGTGTGTCTGCTGCATTCATGTGCAATAGTTGGCTGGAACTGCCCCTCGTTGGGGTCGACCACCTTTACTAAATTCTCCGCCTGAGGGAAACGCCGGACGATCCGCACTGAGGCAGATTTTTCAAACATTGGAAATAGAAACCGATTCTTTCTCCAACCACGCGTTCCCACCTCTGACTCTGGATCAGATTCAGCCTTTTAACGTCCGTCTTTCATATTGACATGCAGTCCCAGACGGCTGACCTGAAGTTCAATAGAGTATTTTGCAGCTTTGATTTACCCCACAGCATCCAGTTAACTTAGCAGACCAAAGAGCATTACCAAAAACACTGTTTGTTTACTGTTTCTGTACAAAGACCTCCATTCAACCCGTCTCTCCCTCCGCAGACTATTAAGAAATACTTGAATTCCTTAATTTAAAGTGCAACACTCTATTAACACTCTCAAATTGACACATTAAAAACAACAAAAACAGAGACACTGGCGGTCTCTATTGTTAGACTAAGCTACTGTGAAAGCTCGGTGGCCTGTGGGCTAATGAGCTATCACTTCTAACAGTTAGAAATTACTTCTCAGAGGCTGATTTATTTTCTCCAGCACAACAGAGCCCAGCAGGATACCATTACAAAGAAGAAATGCAGTTTATATTAGAACCGAGGCCAGGCTAAAGACAGTAAGAGGCTCTCACCTTTAAATTAAGCTTTTGCTTTTAAATGACATGCAACTGGAAATTAAGGGAAACTACCAGGACATGAAAATATTGTTAGACTTAATGCTAAAAAATAAGTCTAAAGTGGCTAACAGCGTCAAATAAAAAAAGGTGGCAGAGCTGGGTCAAACCTGATTCCTGCATTCAAGTACAGAGTGTGGCAGTGAGCATGTTTAAAGCCATTTTTAAAGGCAGGGGAGTTACATAAGGCAAGACCACACTCCATTTACTCTGACAGGAGGCCCACCAAAAACTCTTTGTCCTTTGTCCTTTAACCTTCCTCTGACAGCAAGACTAAAGCTGAATTTATACCAGACGGGAAACAGGACTGAAAAACACATGTTGGAATGAAGCGTCTGCGTGCCTCAACGTCCCACATGTCTGTGGGTTAAAGACTCTAAAGACGCATGTTAACATCCAATATCCCAGTCAAAGGAGAGAATTTTCGAAATGCTGCCAACATGTGATGTTAAATGTGAGCATTGCACAAGACATAAATTACATAGACTTTGGAGACATGACTTAAAGGCACCATGTGGGGTTTTTGACCACTAGTAGCACTACTGAGCATTGTTTTCACATGTGGGTGCGTCATTTGTTTTTACATGAACACAAACGTTTACAAACAATGCGATTAAATTTCATAGGACTAACTGCCAATCTTCAATCAGATCTATGCCCATTCATACCCGATGGGAGCAATTTGGGGTTCCAAAAAGTCCAACCTTCTGATTGAGAGACGACCGACTCTACCACCGAGCCACGGCTCAGAAAAAAACATAAATGATTTCGTCATATTTACACGGTGGCGCCAGAAGCTGTTAAAATGTTGTACTGCTGCTAATGTAGGAAATCTGACCATCGTTATCAATTTAATTTATCAGCAACTGGAAAGACACTGTGGAAGGACATAGGGCCATTTTTCAAAGTAAAACAACATATTTGACGACCCATTTGCTACAATTACACGACAGCTAACGTTAGCTTACAACAACTTCCTTACATTACTGTTTGATAGGAGTTTATGGCTTTCGTATTCTATCTTGCTACACTTCAAATTAGTGATGTTAGCATTTAGCCACCTCCTAGCTAAAAGCAATATCAGCTAAGTAATGGCTGAATGCTCACATTCGTTAATAGGCTAGGAATTGGCTGAAAGCTAACATTAGCTTTTATCTAATAGTAGCTTACGGGCTATCAAACATGTTACGAAGGAAGCTTAACAAGTCGCCAAAAAGGCTGAGGGAAAAGAAGACTGTAAGCTAGCTTAATTAGATAAAACTTTAATGGATTTACAGTTTACAAAATGTTTTTTCCCAAATAGAAGAAAAAATGTAAATGGATTTCACCATTGGGCCGTATTTTAAAGTAAAATAATATATTTGATGACCCATTTGCTACAATTAGACGACAGCTAATGTTAGCTTACAACCACTTCCTTACATTACTGTTTGACAGGAGTTTATAGCTTTCCTATTGTCTCTTGCTAAACTTTTCTTGCTAAATTAGTAATGTAAGCATTTAGCCACCTCCTAGCTAAAAACAATATTAGCTAAGTATTGGCTGAATGCTAACAAAAGCTAATAAGCTAGGTAATGGCTGAAAGCTAACGTTAGCTGTTATCTGACAGTAGCTTATGGGCTATCAAATGTATGACAATGATTTGTCAGAAGTCGGACACTTAAACGACCTACAAACGTGAACACAGCAGTATGACAGGTTTTGAACTTTCCAGTCAGATGCTGGAAGAAAATGGCCGCCGTGTGAATACGGTCAGTGTTAAGGCATCAACAATACAAGGATGCTTTTTACGGTTAGGTACACTAACTTTGCATATAACTTCTTTGTCCTGCTCTCATGTACTTAATGCAAGAACATGATCATTTCCTTAGTTTTTACTAGGAGTAATATTTCAACATTTTAATACTGCCTATTCCTTCATCTCATGTCCCACCATGGCCATTAAAAATGAAGGTCAGCTCTTTTCCTAATCCACCTGATTGGTTGAAGACTAGTCAGCATTACCTAACAGCAACATGACCTGAAGTGCACAGGTAGTAGGAGATGATAAGGGCACCATTTCCAAAAAAAGGTGTCGGTGTCAGAGTGGAAGTGTGGTGCCCTTTAAGAGCAGATTTAGGATCAGAGTCTCACAAGGTAACGTTCAGTCATGCGTCTAATGTATCTGTAGGGAGAAGTCAAGTCGTACACCTGAGCCTGGACTAACAGCATCTAATCCAGGTATAAATGAGCCCATGACAAACACTTCCTCCACATTTAACTTAGCAACACAAACACTTTCAATTTGCACTCGTGTTTCCTCGACCTCTGAAGGAGGACGTTGGAATTAGATGAGTATTGATTTTACCATCCCGCACTCTTAAAAGTGCTTAAGAAGTATGTCTCTTGTTAATGTACACAAATCACAGACGCGACAGTCAAAGTGAAGTGCCTCTGACCTAATCTAATCCACTTCCTGTCAAGTTTTGCTACAGGGGTGAACTGTCACAGACCGGGATTACAGAGTCTTAATCTGGAACAATATATTGGCTTAGTCAGCTTTCTCAGACATACCTGTGTATATTTGTGCGGCTGCATCGATGTAAACATGTGTGTGCGGGTGAAAGCATATCAATGGCCTGTCAGGGGAGGTTTACTGTCACTCAGTTGTTGATAATGTCCTTCCAGGTGAGCCTATAAATACCCGTCAGTGTCACATGAAGGAACACAGAAAAGGAGGTGTCGAGCTAAATCCTCAACAATTAATAGGTGCTGATTATGACGGCGCTGCCAGACTGTCAGAGGGGTTTCAAACACGAGTGGAAAGGTAAATCCGGTTCATGGAAATGAGACGTAAACAAGAAAGAGGGAGAACTTGTGTTAATCAACAGATTAATCAATAACTGAATGGTACAGATTGTCCCTGAGGTAAACAAGTAAACAAAAACATATGGTTTGAATATATTTAAGGCTTTTGATGCCAAACTGAGGAGCAAATAAATGTAATAAAAAAAGAAGCACATTTGTATTACAGTCTTACATGGGGAAGGACATGCACAAGGGAGTATTCACATTCAGTTTTCTACTGCAGTGTGACTTGTCTTTATCTCTGTCGCCATCTAGTGGACAAGGTTGGGAACTGTTTGTGGGCACAACAGCAGAAGACACCTAAAATGTGTCCCAAATCTGTACCACATACTAATTCTATTACGAATTTACCATATAATTGTCACAGTATACTCCTATGGCAGTTATAGAAAATAATACTACTATGAGGGAATGACACATTAAGACAGAATAAAAAGAAAATGGTCAGTGGCTGTTTTCTTTTACCAAAATCACCACTTAAACAACGCGTGTCGTTCTGCGGGAGCCAGGGCGTTGGCAGGAGGCGACCGCTTTCAGAAAATCTGCATTTTCAGTGAGAGCAACAGCAAAGTGGAACTCGATTCCCACCCACGTCAGAGACGGCGCAAGCTTCGGTATTTCTAAAACAAGACTTCTAAAACACGGCTCGAGGGCGAACCAGTCATGGGATCACTGATTTGAATGGAACCGTCCTCCGATGTGAAGAAAAGGAAATGTAGTTTTGTAATATATGTTCTTGTTTTGATACACTGCAAATTTTTTGTATAGTAATGTGTGTTTTTTTAGATCGCCCTGCACAGGGACCACAGATGTAAATTAGCAACAACATTACAGCCTCAAGTCTTTTTGAATATGATGCCACCAGCTTGTCACACCTCTCTGTGGGCAGTTTCGCCCACTCATCTTTGCAGCACCTCTCAAGCTCCATCAAGTTGGATGGGAAGCGTCAGTGCACAGCCATTTTCAGATCTCTCCAGAGATGTTCAATCGGATTTAAGTCTGGGCTCTGGCTGGGCCGCTCGAGGACATTCACAGAGTTGTCCTGAAGCGGCTCCTTTGATATCTTGGCTGTGTGCTTAGGGTCGTTGTCCTGCCCAGTCTGAGGTCAAGAGCGCTCTGGAGCAGGTTTTCATCCAGGATGTCTCTGTACATTGCTGCATTCATCTTTCCCTCTATCCTGACTAGTATCCCTAGCTAAAAAACATCCCCACAGCACGATGCTGCCACCACCATGCTTCACTGTAGGGATGGTATTGGCCTGGTGATGAGCGGTGCCTGGTTTCCTCCAATCATGACCCCTGGCATTCAGGCCAAAGAGTTCAATCTTTGTCTCATCAGACCGGAGAATTTTGTTTCTCATGGTCTGAGAGTCCTTCAGGTGCATTTTCTCGGAGGTCTACGGACGATTCCTTTGACTTCATGCTTGGTTTGTGCTCTGACATGCACTGTCAAGTGTGGGACCTTATATAGACAGGTGTGTACCACAGGTGGACTCCAATTAAGCTGAAGGAACATCTCAAGGATGATCAGTGGTAACAGGAAGCACCTGAGCTCAATTCTGAGCTTCATGGCAAAGGCTGTGAATACTTATGTACATGTGATTTCTTAGTTTTTATGTTTAATAAATTTGCAATAATCTCAAAAAAACTTTTTTCACGTTGTCATTATGGGGTGTTGTGTGCAGAATTTTGAGGAAAAAAAATGAATTTAATCCATTTTGGAATGAGGCTGGAACATAACAAAATGTGGAATAAGTGAAGCGCTGTAAACACTTTCCGGATGCACTGTATACCACTTATCCTGTTCAGGGCTGCGGGGGTCAGGAGCCTATCCCAGCTGTCATCGGGCCAGAGGCGGGGTACACCCTGGATTGGTCAATCCAGTGATCCAGTCAATCACAGGGCTAACCCTGACCCTAACCAATTAAACTAACAAGCATGTCTTTGGACTGTGGGAGGAAGCTGGAGCACCCAGAGGAAATCCACGCATGCACGAGGGAGAACATGCAAACTCCACACAGAAAGGCCCACGTCGTTCGCACCGGGGTTCAAACGAGGAACCTTCTAGCTGTAAGGCGCTAACCACTGCAGCACCCTGCCGCCCCTAACCTAATCATCTTTTCCCAGCTCTGTGCAGCATTTCCCTTTGTATTGCACCAGCAGCTTTCTATAACACAGTATAATGTATAATTAAATAAGGACATACACGACTCTCGCTATCAGATAAACTGAGCCACTTCAACAGGATTTACTATTTAATACACTGAAGATGCAAACTCATAACTGATAACTATACAACACTGATAACCCTCTTTAGAGTGACATGAAGCCCTGCTGAGGGGGGAGGGATAATTGCGCACCCTTATTTTGTTACCCTCGTTCTTTTATTTTGCTTGTTGATTCGTGAGTTCGCTTGTTGTTTTCTGGATCATAAAGCGAGCACAAATCTGAATGTTTTATCACTGCTTCCTCAATAAAACACAGAATTTTTCAAACCTAAAAAAGAAGGATCATATTGGCCGGCGTCATACCTTTGCTGGAGACGACTTCATCCTCAGTCCGCCAACGAAATCCAAACTGTTGGGCACAGATTCAAAAAGGATCCATGTAAATGAGCAGAATTATTTACAAAGAGCCGGACGTGTGGCATGAATTACAGTTTTTCCTCTAAAATTAATCATATGAATCATAACTCAGCGTGTGCTCCGCTTTGAATCGACATTAGCATTTATTCCAGAGGAAGAAATGAGCGCGACACGGGCCGACAGCTGGTAATCTAACAGCTTTTCAGAAGCCATAAAGCTATTCAGCATAAAATCATGTATAGATATTCTGTTATGTCGGACGCCTTTCAAACCACTCTAATGTTAATGTAATTTGCGGTGTATGTACACAGCGCCTCCGATAGCTGCGATGGAGCATCAATGAGCAGTGATTGGGATGCGGTCGTTAGTATTCAGCCCGTGCCGTTGCACAGCTCTCGCAGCTCCTCTCTCTGTCTGTGCAGGCATCTGCACGCTGTCACACCTCATTTAGCCAACACAGCTGATCAAGATTTGACTAAACTTGTGGGAATGATGCAACTCGCCGCTGCATTTGCAGTCGTTAACAAACATGAATAATTTGTGGGGAAATGTGAGTTTATGCAGCATGTTTTGAGCCAACTTTGACCGATGGCGTAAGAGTTCTGACTGCTTTAATCATCACTACAGGGCCTCCTGTAATCATTGCTATCATGAATTATATATGTATGTCAACTATCGGTCAACTGGAATACAGGCTGAGATATCACATGGCTTTAAAAGAGTTTAAGTACAGCTTCATTTGACCAATCAGTGCAGCTCCTGTCCTTGTGTTTCACATACTGTGAGTTTGGACTCAAACCGACGAGGCCCATGGTCACTGGAGACCGAGCACGGTGCCAAAACGCATCATACCCCAAACATTTATCTAGAGTGGACCAGTGCCGGAGGAGATAAATGTCTAACTTATAAAATATTAACCTTAACCGCTGGGAAATTAGTACCTTTTTGGAGCATAGGAGTCCATAGAAGCTGTGTTATTGCTTACTGTGCATTCTCTATGTTTTTGTTCTTCTCTGTAGCTTCTTATTTCAGCATTTTACTGCTGTGACTTCAAAACATCGAGCTAAATAATCAGTCATCCTCAGACGACATGAGCAAAGTGTTACTGTAAGCGCAGTCAAGTTGTCTGACATTTACCAAACGCCTACTGCTGCCACCTACTGCCATTTATCCCACCTTGTTTTCCTTGTATCTGCTGAGGTCAGCGATGCAGTACTCCTTAAACAGCTTGTCGTAATACTTCTTGGCAAGTTCTTTTTCCCTGGAACAGAACAAGGGGCCAGAAAGTGTGAGGCAGAAGAAAAGCACAAAACAAGCTGATTTTTAGTCATCGGATTTCGCAACAGATTTCAAGCAGCCTGCGTGAATAGTCGACAGCGTGATCACCATGTCATGTCGTCCTCGTCCTCGTCCCTCCAGAGGAAGCGGTGGTTTTCGCGCAGCACGTCGTGATCTGTTTTGTCGCTGGCTCTGAGGGGCAGAAAAGAGAATAGTCACAAATAGACAATAAACCAATGGTCTACTAAAGTTTGGGCACAGTGCGACAGCTGTTTGTCGAGCTTGACTGTGTGACACATTGCTTACCCAGTGCGTCTGAAGTCGGCCATCTGTCCTCCATAATAAAGTATGTAGTCCCCAACAAACTTCTTATGTCGCTCAAACTGGAGACATCTGCTTAAGGTCGTCTCTCTTTGACTGTTGACAAAACATTCCTTAATTTTTCAGGCCTAATTTTTAAGACACGTGCCTAAACAAAGGCGCATATCTAATATAGCTATATCCATCTCTGTCGTTCCTGCTTCCACACACATCTGTAACCTTCTCATTCGAACATCACGTTAACCACATCACAAAAATTGCCTTCCCATCTTAAAAACATTGCCCGTCTTCGCGCCTCCCTCTCCTTTTTAGCCGCTGGACACAGCAACAGCATTCTATCTGGCACATCCACCAAAATACTCAAACTACAATATATATCCAAATCTCAGCTGCCCGTCTGCTCTCGCACTCGAAACCACATCAACCCCGTCCTTCAAAACCTCCACTCGCTCCACATTCAACAAAGAATCCAGTTCAAAATCCTTCTCATCTACGAGGCACTCCGCAATCTCGACCCCTCCTACCTCACTGACCTCCTTCACCAATACACTCCCACACGCAACCTCCGATCTGCCGACGCCAACCCCTCTCACCCAAGCCAACCCTCAGACACTCTCCCTCACTCCCCTCTTTCAAACCTGCACTCAAAACTCACCTTTTTAAATCTGCTTTTAATCTGTGACCCCTCACTCATTTTTTTTTTTCTTAATGAAAGTATATAATTTTATCTTTCTATCTGTTTTCAAAAAGACACTAGTGTAACACTGATAAAGGTTTAAAGTTGGAAAAGGATACAGCATTCAGTGATATCAGGTGGGCTCTTCGATTCCTGGCTTCCTCTCTGAAAAACAGATAACAAAGGGGGAACAGTCAAAGATAAACAAGGTGTTGTCGCATAAGAAAATAATGTGCAGCATCGTACACTTGAGGAGTGTTTTATCTATAGTGTAGCTAACTGCTAAAAGCAGAATTCAGCATTTTGATGATCATGTCTAATAATGATTTTCCACTGAATGAACAAAAGTTTAACTTCTGTTTTCAGTGTCCTGGTCTTCCCAAAACTTCTTTAAACATGGATCCAAAAGAGGGAACTGTGGAGTGACTGGAAAGCATTTTAACAAAAGGAAATATGGTCTCATTTGGTTTTATTAGAAAGCATTAATTCATGAAAACACATCTTTCCTGGATGCGAGAGAATGAGAAAAGCACTCAATCATTGAACTGGAGCAGTAGTGATGAGCTTTTAAACATGAATATTACAATTTGATACCCCTTTTGTAATTGAGTCGTATTTCATAAGCACACAAACGGCTGCGGAAATGTCAGCATGATTGAGTGATTTCATTTGACTTTTGTGGGCTATTCTTTTATATTACAATAATGACATTAATTGCAATGTGAACAGGTAAGATTTATGCGACTAAAAAAAAGACTTACATTGATTCTCAGATGATAATTGATGGAGTCGAGCAGGAAGCTCCGCCGTGATTATAGATAAAACCGAATGTAAAACTTAATGACTCGTATATTTCACTGCACTTGCACAGTACCTGTCCACTTCATTAGAGTGTAAACTCCGGTGAGCCACTTTCGAGTGGCGTCCTTTCTGGAAAGGCTTCTGTAACATTTCCTCCTCACGTTTCCTGTTTATGGTGCAAATACATAGAGAAAGTATTTGTTAGTGGATTAGAGTCAACACACATCATCTAAAGCTACTAAAGACTAAAGTAAAGACAGCATAGTAAGCACTTATGACATATGTTACTTATTACACAGTTAAGCTCATTTAGCATTTTATCAGCACCCATAAACAAGCATATTAGTTCAGATTTGCACACTTTTGTTGTGGTGTTGTGTGATTACTGAATCTATATAATTCTATACTATTTCATTTTACCTTTTAATGCCTCTGTCAGAGGACTCTCCTTGTCCATCATCATCACTGAAGTCGGAGTCATAGCCGCCCCCTCCGTGCACCTGAGGATAAACAGGAAGTCATGAGTGGAAACACATCTGGTCATACATAAGGCAAGCGAACACACCTGCTTGCTGAATGATGCATACATTAAAAGGGCATAGCTGTACATTAAATCGGGAAAAAACACAGAATCCTCCAACAGTGTTGTATTTTTCTCTAATACATAAACGTCGAGGATGGATCATTGTATAATGATTTCACACACGACCTGAAGACATAACTGTGACCAGCAAAGCAAAACCGACAGAGTAACGTAAGTAGACAAATTAGGTAACTAGCTAACTTCTCGTAAGGCTAATGTCTCGTGCTAACTCGCTTTAATGAAACCCCAAATATTCTTTCAAACCTATAAGCATTAAATTGCATTGTTTTTACATAAAAAGACAGCGGTTACCTTCACGAGACTATCCATGACTCTCGTCACTTTAATTTCTAGCAATTGCCTGCAATTGTTTACAAAATGAGAAGTCGGTCGCCAGATGATGACGTAGCATAGAAAAACGCGGGATGATGACGTTAAAGCCGACTTCATGAATTATTCCGCTGAGAAAAGATTAAAATAAGTCTTTGTGTGCTTAAAATGAATATTAATACAGGAATCGACGGGGTGATTTTATGATTTCAAAGTAAGGTATTATTTTTTTGATGTTAAAACGGAATTATTTAGATCTCTATAGACTAAATACCGGTATATTGTGCCTGATAGCATCTTTTGTAGATGGCATTCGGTGTGTCGGCACTTACTTTGTTGACTAACCTTACTGTGCTGTCTTTATTTTATTACACCTACATTAATTTTGTTCATTTTATCTCTAAAAATTATTTATCTATTTCTAAAAACTAAAAGTTTACCCTCAGACATCAACATTAAGGAATGGCCTAATAACACTGATTAATTGGCAATTTTTGTGATTCATTTCCTCTAAGGGACTATAATAAAGGATGAATTCGGGCCTTTGAATTGTCGATTCAAAACAAAGAGGGTTTTGTAGTATTTGATGTGATTCTGTATAATTCCCTAGGGTTGTAAGTGATGAAAGGGGTGACAGGTCAACACAGTCTGGGAACAGAAGTGCAGTGTTTCGTGACTTTTCCACGACCCCGTGAACTGAACAAAGGAGTAAACGTGGGATTGAAGACGGACAGGAAGTGAGACACAAATTCTCTGAAGGGTATGAATGACACTTAAATCTTTTGTTTTCAAAAAAAATTGAGAAAAAAATGTATGTAGCCTAATTCAGCGTTGTGTTTTCTGGTTTTCCCATATAATGTACGCTATTCCGTATTTAGGCGTTTAAACTAGCTATATTTAGCAGGTAAAGGGCTACTATGATTAAGCTAATGCTTATATTTTTTGAGGTTTGTTTTTTCAGATAATAGTCTTCTAGGGATATTTCAATATCCCTGAATTAACGTGTCACGTTAATTTTAACCATACGCTTTAAACCTATCTTCTGTTCACACTTAATGCCATTATTATGCCGAAGCAGGGCAGACAAGCCTGTGAATGAGTGAAGCAGGTGCAGTATTTGCACACAGCCTCATGAATACCCGCTCCCTATTAAGCATGCACGGCTCTGAAGCGCGCATAAATAATAGCTGGCAGTGCTGGTAAAAAAGCGCACCTTGGGGCCTCCCCCCCTCTCCCTCTCCCTCTCTATCTCTCCTCCGGTTCTCTCTTTCTTCCCCCTTTTCTGTCTCTCACGGGAATTTCATCATTGTTTTGTTTCCTTTCATGGTATTTAGACTACAATACAGCTAATTCAATAAGACTATTTTGATGTTTTAGTTGTTTAAATATTTTTTCCTTACAAAAAAAAAAATCTGAGACTGTTTTGTGTTCACATGTCCCGTCTGTCCCGCATTTGTAATCCTGCGCCTTGCAGAACGAATCCGCTGGACCCGTGCCGTCCTATTGAGACGCAAGAGGCATAGACACAAGCCTGCATCCGAGCACAACAACACCAGCTTCCATCATTAAAAAAAAGACTGATAAATCCTGAATATTGCCGGAGGATTTTGCCGAGAAGTTGCATGAGCAGGAGAGATAGTAGGCTACTACTCGAGCGGGACAGCAGGAATGGGATACCCGGGCAGAGGATGGACGCTCCTGGTTTGGGTCGCTGCTGTCTGCCTGGTGCTAGCAGACGGACGGAGAGTGAGGCAGCCCAGATGCCCCGTTGGATGTACCTGCACCAAAGATAATGCCCTGTGTGAGAACGTCCGATCTGTGCCGCACACTTTCCCATCAGACGTCGTTTCACTGTAAGTAGTCCCGCACCCCACCAGACCCCTCATTTTATTTTGAAATGTGATATCCTTTATTGTCAGGAGCGCTTTAAGAAATACTGTCAGTACAACCAGATCTAATGTTTATTATTTGATATGTTTTCTGCTCCAATTTAGATCTTTTGTCAAGTCTGGATTCAATGAAATCACAGGAGGAAGCTTTGTTCACACGCCTGCCCTGCAACTACTGTGAGTATCTATCTATCTATCGATCTATCTATCTATCTATCTATGTGTGCATCCATTTTCAGTCAAACAATGAGGCAGGAGGATCTTAAGGCTGATATGCAGATTTAAAGGGGGGACTGTCTGTAATGGTGTCAGGATTATGCAATACACCACATGGCTACAGCGACTAACAGAAGGTGCAGGGGAGAGGGAAGCAATGTGTGTGCATTGGCTGGAAAGATAAAGAGAGGCACACATAAATTATAAATTTTCACCTGGCCAAAAATAGCCCTTAGAAAAAAACCCACAAAAATCATAAGCACGCACAAAACTTAGGAGTCTTTCTTTGCAATTTATTTCAAGTATGAAATCCATGATTATGCATCTTGTTGGTGCTCGATTCTCTTGAGTGTTTTCTTTCTGCAAATCCACACATAACAAGCAAAGTCTGGATAAACTGCAGCCTCTAATAACACTTGATTCAGTGCAAAAGTATTTTCCGTGCATCAGTTTTTCCATGAGCTCAAATGATGCTAAATCAGTCGTAACGTGCATGAAGGCTTGTGAGCAGAGTGTTCTTGTTATTTACCACCAAGGTGACCTGGAGTATCTTAACCTCTATTAGAGTACCACTTAATCAATGGAGCTTCTCCACGGCCAACATTGTGGGTTTAAAGGGTCACTGCTTTTCAAAATAAGACGTCCAGCATTTGGATAGATTGGAGATCCTTTAAGGGATGTTTCAGGATTGAGGTGTTCAATGTTTGGCAGGAAAATAGTAGATCTATAGATGCAGTGTTGCGCAATTTATAATTGCTGCACAGTATTCTATATTACAGGTTTAAAGGGTGACTCAGACACACGTGGGAGGAGGCATTCATTTCTCTCTTTCATTCATTTCATGGAAAACATGTAGGAGTCATCGGCCATTTCTCCGTTTCATTCATTTCATTCATTCTGTAACCACACACTGTGGGCAGAATGAGCCTGTTGTCTCTTACAGCATCTCTCACACCCCACCACCCGATCTTGTATCCTTCTGTTTTTGACTGAACGCCATATTGAATAACAACATTAATCCTAATATTATTATATGACAGGTGATGTCCAACAGAGTCAGAATTTGATTCATGAAATATGACAACAACAAAGTTTTGGATTTCGGGACCCTGTGGGAACTATAATACAATCAGGGCCGTACTGTAGCTTTAAGAACATATACTATAATGGCTGTTTTTTCTCCACAGATTGTTCACAGCAAACTCATTTGACCTGATCGATGAGGACGCGTTCCTGGGTTTACCCCATCTTGAATATCTGTAAGTACTGTATAATTTATAAATGGTTTACATACAGGCTACATTTGTGGGGTTAAGGGCCACACAATACACAATCTGCCTCCCCAAAAAATCTTTTTATTATCTTCTATTTTTATGTTATTTTTTGTTTTAACCACATACTGTAGAAAAAGATGGACGACATGACAGCTCCCTAAAAGTGAAGCCAAACCCTCTCTATCGCCCCCTGCTGACTGGCTGCAGTATAGGTCATAAAACCCGCCTCCTCCATGTTAACAGATGGGACATGAGTCTCAAACATGGTTTCTGTCATTACAGTTAGTTCTTATCATGCTGATTTATGTCCAAGTGTTTATTTTTCTAAACAAATTTATTATTTGATGCTGTAAAAAAGGATGATTGACAGCTCTGTGGACAAATCTGGCTCCTGCAGTCGATCTGTTCCTGATTAGCAGAGTAGAGGAGGAACGACGTGAGGAGACGTAACTAAAACATTCACTACAGTCATTGAAGTTTACATATCTGTGAACGTCTGCTTCAGACCAACACAAAGAAGCTGTTCTGCTGTTAAACACGCTGACATGCGGGATCTTTGCTGTTTTTTCGGTAATTTAAGTGTGTGTTTTGGTTAGCGGAAGTGGCTACACCCACCGATTTTTTACTGCGCAACTCTGGCTCCAAATGATGTCACCATCGCAACATGGCAGTGCCTATCATAGGCTATTTTGGCATCACTATCGTACAATTAGAGCAGATGGAGCCTCGTCGTCCATCTTTATATACAGTCATTGGTCTAAGCCGATAAGCTTTGCATTCTGTAATACAACTCTGGACTAATCAAGCAATGTGGGCATGCATGCTGGCATTTTAAAGCCCCTACACACACACACACACATGTTTTCAGTTATAGTGCTTCTATGTAGAAAGGCAGCTTATATCATTACGGTTCTTGTTAGTTCATAAAGTTTGCTGGCCTCATGTAACACCTAGCCTACCTCAACCCAAACAAACAACCTGAGAAGAGGTCTAATGAGCAAGATGAATGGAAAACATATGTTTGGTTGTGCTTCATTTTAACCTTTTTCTTTGTGTATAAATTTTCTGGATACAGCCTTCCAATTGGAGAAGACATGCAGAAAGTTGAAGGATTAAAATGTTTAGTGTCCCAATACATGTAATATTTGCATGTGATTAATAAGAGTGTCTTCTCATTTACAGATTTATTGAAAACAACAGAATTTCGTCGATATCCCCCTTTGCTTTCCGGGGCCTCAAAGCACTGATACATCTGTAAGTATTTTGGAATTTCTATACTCTTCTGCTTTTATTTCTGTTAAACTATCAGGGTATTCAAGTGTATTACCATAAAATGTGCATCCCTTTTCTCCCTCTGTATCACTTTGTCTCTGCCTGAAATGCTGCGGTAGGCAGAAGTGCAGCTTCCAGTGGAGATGAAAAAGGTTACGGTCTGAATGTGTCAGCTGGATCAGGTTGCTGAAGGGCAGATCTGGATGTTACTTTACATTTTTGGACCAACAGAGCATTTTTACAGAAAAACTAGAAACAAAAATGACACTGTGCTCTTGTGAGCTTCATATCTAATGCATAGGAAGTATCGTATCTGTTATATTTGGTATTTAGAAAAGGTTTTTGTAAACACTATTTTACCTTGCTGAACTGCAAAGCTTGCCAGAACTAAAGATAGGTGAGAACGTGAGTGACCTGCAGGTCAAACTAAATATAAGTGTACTGTAACCTTAAACCCAGTGACCTATAATCTGCCCTTAGTGTCTGACAGGTCATTCCCAACACATTTTGAGTCCATGCAGAGCAGCCTAATGCTCGCATACTTTTGTAAAACACCAAGGTTGAGTCATGGATCATTTTTTACTCTCCGCAATCTTATTTTAACATTCAGGAAATATAGTACTGTGAGAAACAACTAAAATATATTCCACAATTTATTAGCATTTATTTATTAATTCTTTAAATTCTGATGATAACAAAAAGGAGCATTATTAAAACTGCAAATATTAGTTACCGGTAGTTACAACAACAAAGGGTCACACGGGTCAATATAAGATTCTGACCAAGACATTAATCTACATTATTAGTGGATACGTGGCCACAACGACTGTTGTAGAAGACATCACAATAATATGTGTGTCATCAACACTAAAGGACATTTTATCCCACCGCTGCTCTTACAGAGAAGAATTGACTCGATTCAGACCAAGAAGTGCAGCACGACTTCAAACACACAGTTGATAAACTGAACTGGTTATAAAACTAATAATTAACCTGATTTGGTTTCTCGTGAATGTGAGATGAGAAGATCAGCATTCAAAGCCCCTGCCAGGAGACTGTTAGCTTAGCTTAGCATAAATACTGGAAGCTGCTGTTTAAAAGTTACTAGTTAACACATTATTTGTTTAAATACAAAATCATGACTGTAGGGTTTCTTTACGGGGGCTATGTGTCAGAGCAGTGACTAACGGCATGATGACATCACTGTAAGGTTGCCAGGCAACCAGCTGTAACTCCAGGAAGTCATTCCTCCTGGCCAAGAAATCCCGCACATAACCTCATACAAAACCACAACTTTTCATTTTCAAATTTAGTTTTTGTGCACATAAAACAAAAGGGATATACCATTATAGTAAGTGAGCTTTACTTTTTGACAGAGCCAAGCTAGCTGTTTCCTCCTGCTTACAGCCTTTATGCTAAGATAAGCTATGCTAACTAGGTGATGGCTACAGCTTTAAACTGAATAGACGTATTTGAGAGCATGATTGCTCAACTCATCTAAATCTTAGCAAATACAGGTATATCTCCCAC
The DNA here is from genome assembly GCF_022749685.1 of Semicossyphus pulcher. Taxonomy (NCBI): domain Eukaryota; kingdom Metazoa; phylum Chordata; class Actinopteri; order Labriformes; family Labridae; genus Semicossyphus; species Semicossyphus pulcher. Next base: position 14,542,182 of record NW_027211670.1, on the reverse strand, counting down.
GATGGTACAAATGTTTTCCTTTAAGCTGATAGTGATTTAGCTAATCTATATGTGTGTGTGTGTCTCTGTGTGTGAGTGGGAACAGGGGAATGGACATCATAATTAAACCTTATGTTACATGTACAAGGTAATACAGAATGCATCACTGATGATGTAAGGACCCTGTTATGTTTGATGATTGTCTGTCTTATCACTGCAGAGCTGCACCTTTATTGTAATCAGGAAAGAGGAAGTACAAATTTGTTGAATAGACCAGGTCAGAGTTCATGTTTGGAGCATGTTATAAAGATAAAGAGCTCTTTCCAGTTCCATTCATAACTCTGATGACACTTGTTAGGCAAGGATAAACAAGCGTTTATACAATTATGATTGATTAATACATTATTATAGATCATTTTTTGAATATACCACAAACAACAAATGTATTATTAAAGGGGTCCTACTGGAATTCGGTTCCCTCTGCTGTGTCTTCATCTGTTTAGAGAGTGCACTCTTGCACAAACTCAAAGTGAAATGGCGTCTTTCTCTGTGGAAATAAATAAATGCAGCCTAACCTCTTAAATAAATAAATGCAGCATGTTTGAATTGTCATCTCTTTCTGGCATGAAGTTCAGTCTCTCGGTGACAAATTAAATATATCAACAGGGCCTGTTTTGGTTGGTCGTTTTTGAACTGATGTACACTTGACAACTTTGGAGCGGTAGCATTGTTTAAGCTGGTTAAAAATACAAAAGAGTAAAACAGCTTTTAAGTTTAGTGTATTATAAATATTAAGGTAATTAAAAATTAGCAGCTACTTTTCCATGTAATAGATAATCTTAGGGATTTGTCCCATAAATATTGTATTATATTATTGTTGGTACGAGAATTTGTCCTTTCTTTTCCTGCTCAAATCAAGCTGTCAAACAGAGTAATCGATAAGCCAGTATGATGACCAGACAGTGTCTTGACTCACTGTCTGTTATGTGCAGAGAGAGACAGTCTAATTGAATCACCGTGTGTGTTGTTTCCTCTCTTTGCTCATTAGGAGTCTGGCTTACAACAACCTCGAGACGCTGCCCAAAGATGTCTTCAAGGGCATGGACGCTTTGACCAAAGTGTGAGTCTTTCAGGCAGGCTGCCATACTTAAATAATGACACATTTGTAATACACATTTTAAATCTGAAGGAGGAGTTTATGGCAAATGTTGAGCAAAATCGTCCTTTGTCTTCATGCTGTTTTCTTAAACTGTGCGATTAGATACAGTTATGTTATGAGAGCTTAAAAGTAAAAGCAGAGGAATTCCCACAAGCCGGGGAAAAATAGGGCATGATATGCAGAAAAGGATGTGAGAAAATACAAGATTGTAAAAGAAGCTATTATCCTGCTGCAGTGGAGAAAAGGAAAAGTAGTTACGGATCTAACTGGGAGAGAAGAAAGCTTGGTTAAGAAGACCAGAATGTCGCAGTTAAAATGGTAAATAAGCCAGTTACAGAGAAAAGAAATAGATCCCAGCTTTGGCCACACTGCCACAATCAGCCAGGAAACATGCATACCTCACTGAGTGTGTGTGGACTCAGTGCAAACAACGAAGCTCAACAGCAGCTCAGACTGAAAGTAGGCGACGAGCACTGACTGCTCAGGAGATAGGACACTTGTTGTGGCTTTTTTGGCATTAACCCAAAGTGCTGCAAAGAAAGCGGGGGCGGAGGACAAAACAGGAAGCAGGGATTGGAAATAAAAAGCCTTTGTTTCATGTGTAAATATTAACAGTATTGTGTCATAACATGTAGAGATCTACGAGGTAACAACTTGATATGCGACTGCAAGCTTAAGTGGCTGGTGGAGTGGATGCACCACACTAATGCCACCCTGGACCAGATCCACTGCAGCGGCCCCCCAATTCACCAGGGGAAGAAGCTCAATGACCTGCTGCCACACTCTTTTGACTGCATCGCAGCAGGTATCCTCTCACTGTGACATAAAAGTACAAAAGCTCTCTCCCTTATTGACAGGTTCAGCACTGAGAATTAAGCTAGTGCTGCTAAATTGTCAGGATAAAAAAAGACTTAACTGTGATGTCACACGTTTCAGAGTTTGCCTCCTATCAGTCGCTGAAGTTTGAGTCCATTTCGGTGGAGGCCTTCACCTTTGGTGAGGATCAGTATGTGGTGTTTGCCCAACCGTTCGCTGGCACCTGCAGCTTCCTGGAATGGGATCACGTTGAGATGACCTTCAGAACCTACGACACCATTGAAAGTGAGTCCATACAAAAGTAAACAGCAGCGTTGTTGTTATTTAGGAAGCCTGTGGGACTATTTTCAACTCAAATGTCAATGTGAAATTATTAATGAGGGAATGAATGTATAAAGAAACTGTATGGTGTCAATGTGGTTAGGTGGTGTCAAAACATATGGGTGCTTCTGGCTTTATATTACAACTTGATATAATTCAACAGTTAGATTTAGATTATGTATCACCCTGGAAAGAAACCAGGACACTTAAGCACAAACAGGTGTGCTTATTTGACATTAGCCCATCAAGACAAACTAGAAGAGACTAGAAACACCGTAGGCAAACAGTTCCAGGCAAGTATCAGAACTAGTTATGTTGGCAGGGCAGAATGAATGGTTAAATAAAATAATGTATAATATGAAATAATAATCTGTTGTTGCTTATTCCTGTGTATTTCCACCCCCCCAATTTCTTTGTATGTTTTTTCTTGCCTTGTATTGCACCTTTAACTTTTGTCATTGCATTTTTTGCAGTATCCTTATTTAATGTTAAAACAAAAATTACATACAAATTGGAACTGTAAAAAAAACTGTTACATAAAAGCAATATCACACTCAAAGTCGTGCTGTTGTACCGAATATCAGCACGGCCTACTGCCTCGTGCCTGTGCCCGAATCGCTGCCGTGCTGATATTTAGCACGACGTCGAGTGTGATATTGCTTAATTATCCATGATTGTCTGCCTAGCCTTAATAATAATGATTTTGTCTTATCCTCTCTTAATCAGGCACGTCCACTGTGGTCTGCAAGCCCATGGTGATCGACAACCACCTCTTTGTCATCGTGGCCCAGTTGTTCGGAGGCTCACACATTTACAAACGTGACATCTCCGCCAATAAGTTCATCAAGATCCAGGACATCGACATCCTGAAGATTCGCAAACCGAACGACATCGAGACGTTCATGATCGACGGGGAGTCATTCTTTGTCATCGCTGACAGCTCTAAGGTTGGCTACTAGTGCTTTTCGAATGCTGGAGAGTCCTTGAATCTATAGGGCGTACAGAATTCAGTCAGTTGAATTGGAATTGGCATTTCAATACAACTCTACAACTATACACTACTGTATATTGGCCTATATAAGTCAACACTTTTAACTATAAGATTCAGATGTAACAGAGTTCGTAGCTCAAATTGAAGTCAAACCGCTGTTGTTTTTAACTATATAATCAACCAAATTAAGGTTATTAATCAGCTAGTGAGCTAAAGCTAGCGGCAGCTTGGCTAGCAGCCTCCAAAACCCCACAAAAGAGCGTCAGAGGGACACTGATTTTTGACATGAAACTGCTGAATCCATGTTTTTACTTGTTTTAACAACCATGTTCATTTGTTGGGGAGAAGAGGAGACCTGCGAAAAAATTTATCTCCCTAACACTGAAGAAATCCAAAACCTAAAAACAAGCTCAGCGGCAAGAAACAAGCTAGCAAAGCCTCAAAACACACCAGCCAAGAAACACAGGTTTGAACGTGTAACTGCTTAATTCATTTTTTTTATCAGTTTTAATCATCTTGTCCGTTTGTTTTGGAGAGAAGGAGACCCCTGCGGATAATTCCCTTTGAACAATGAGAAAGCATCCCAACCTAAAAACAAGCTAGCAGCTAGCAGCTAGCAGCCCAGAAGCCCCACAAACGACCATCTAAGAAACACAGATTTTTAACTTGAAACTGCTTTATTCCATGTTTTATTAGTTTTATTCAACTGCTCTGTTTGTTTTGGAGAGAAGGAGACCTCTGTGAATAATTCGGCTCCTGGTACAAACCTTGTGAACGACACTGAAGAGTCATTTTGAGACTTGTTTTGTAGGTCTTAAGTTAAAAGCCTATTATGGTATTGCTCCAGCATTGCAGTGTGTACAAGAAGGCAGCTAAAAAACAGAAAGAAAAAGTACAGAGATTAAACTAACTAATTGTGAGTTAACTGTTTGAATCATCTGCTTTTAGGGGTAAGCCCTAAAGAACACATTGTATCATACAGGGGTTTCTGTAATTGCATCTAGCCTCTGTATGCTTACTGCTCCTCTAAACCACTCTTCCCACCAAGTCAGCCATTCTTTCCCCCTGGTGCCCTTCTCTGCAGCATGTGGGTTTACAGCTGCTGATTACCATGGCGTTGCCAAATGTTCACATATGCTCTCACATATGTTCAGGGACACTCAGGCGCACACACAAACACACACATACACTCATCTTTGGCTAAATACTCTTAAATGTTTTTGTAGATGATATTCAGCACTGTTCCTCGTCCTCTCGTAGGCCGGCTCCACAACAGTGTACAAATGGAACGGCAATGGCTTCTACTCCCACCAGTCCCTCCACCCGTGGTTCCGTGACACGGATGTAGAGTATTTGGAGATCTCCAACAAAGCCCACCTGATCTTGTCCAGCAGCTCCCAGAGGCCTGTCGTCTACCAGTGGAACAGGAGTCAGAAACAGTTCGACCGCAGGACCGACATACCGGAGATGGAGGACGTCTTCTCTGTCAAACACTTCAAGGTCAAAGGTGAGAGCTGCACACACACATCTCTAACTTTATTACAGCTAACTGCTGTCAGTTTTTTTTCCCTTGGAGCGGCATACTGCATATACAGTACATTTACCCCAGAGGCCATTATTCACTCTTTAATGCTAAGATTTAGGAAGTCTGGGGTGTGCTGTTTGATTAACAGTGGACTTTGATCCAGGGCCAACATGCGGTTAATTTAATAAAACAATTTATGACTCATGCTCATTTAAGGAAGTTAATTTATTACACTTTAGGTCCCTGTTGCTCGGCATTTCACAGGCATTTACTCTGAAGGTGGTAAGAGTAAATGTCACTGCCCACTTCCATAAAACCTGCACATATTTCATGACTATTGAATAATAATTTTTCACTATAAAGGGACTCTTTGCTTACTTTATTAATAACAAAAAAGGATTTATTTTGTCATTACATAAACAGTTTTGCAGCTTTTCCTTTTAAAACCCAGATTAATGGCAAAGCTAAACAGTCTCTTCTTTCTTTTCAAAAGGTGAACTGTTTATATGCCTGACAAGATTCATCGGGGACTCCAAGGTGATGCGCTGGGACGGCGCCATGTTCAAAGAGGTCCAGACATTTCCGTCCCGCGGCTCCATGGTGTTCCAGCCCGTCTCCATCGGCAACTGGCAGTACGCCATCTTGGGCAGCGATTATTCACTGACGCAGGTCTACCAATGGGACACCAAGAGGGGCCAGTTTGTCCCATCCCAGGAGCTGAATATCCAGGCGCCTCGGGCATTTTCTCTGGTTTCAATTGATGACCGGGTGTTCCTGCTCGCGTCCAGCTTCAAGGGGAAAACTCAGATATACGAGCACCTTATGATCGATTTGAGTAATTAAACCCATCGTCAATTTCAGACAATTTTGTACACCACCACCTAATTGTTTTTTCTCTGACTTTGAACTTCTAATTAGAATCCACCAGCAATTCCAAACTTAGTTTAAAGAAAAGAAGGTTTGAAACAACTATCTAAAGAGACAAATCACGACCTTAAAGGGGGGGTATTATGCTAATTTCCAACTTAATGTTTCACTCTGTGATACCTGTGGAGTAGCTTAGCATAATTTACAGCTAAAAAAAACCTCCTAATTTTTCTCATACTGGTGCTCTGTGCAGGCCCTCATACAGCCTCTGCCTGAAACGACTCAGTCAGCTCTGTCCCTTTAAGAAACCCCGCCCAGCACTTTGTGATGTCACAAAGTGCAGCGTGTAGAAAAACACTGTCTGAAACCTGGCATTCACAGCAGCCTGCAGACTGAGCTGAGAATACATACTTTTACCTACAGATTTGAAACTTCACCCAGGTTTAGTACCGACATCCAACATTGTAACATTATGTCTTAAAATGTGAAACAGCATAATACCCCCTCTTTAAGCTTAAGTGGTTGAAATTCTAACATTGGTTATGATCATTGAGTGTATTTTGAGACTTTTCCATAAGAATTAAAATATAGACACCTAGTCCCTGATGCCAATGTTTGGCAACCAGTTGCAACTACTGTATTTTGATAAATTCCTTGTATTTCATCTTGATTCCTTAAGATATGGAAATGCCTTATACTCCATTTGAAATATGTAATTCCACTCATAGTGCGAATTGACTATCTTTCAGGAAAAGCAAGCTATAAAATCATAATATTTAACCCTGCTTATGGTGATTAGACATACAGTATGTCTCTCCAATTTAACTCAGAACATTTATCGTTGTTTTCATTTCTACTGTAGTCGTTTGATAGGGCAGATTTAAGAGTTTTGTAGTTTGAATGACAATAGGGAACAATTTTCAAAGTAAAAGGGCAATATTCGTTCGGACTGAAGTGACGTTTTTAAAGCGGGAAACGAAAGACAGTTTTTCTTCAATTTACCGAGCACTTCAGGAAAATTCACTTTGACTAAAATGCCATTACAAGAGATTAATCAGTATTGAATGCAGCCTACTGTAAGTGTGTGAACAATGTAAATACTCTCATCTAGGGTTTACTCTAGTGGACATGGACATGGTTAGATAGCTTGTAGAAGATGGATCAACTCACATAAGTAGATGAAACTTTTGCAAATTGAAGTCGAATACAAGATGAGTGATAATGAAACGGCAGCACTGACGTTAGGGGTAAGACCGTAGCTTGAAAATAACACTAGCTTCCAACCAAATTCGGCTTTAAATGGGACTTCTTTCTGAGAACTATGTCCATTCCTCTAGTGCAATTTGGCAGCAATTCAACCTGTGTTCCATCAGTCTTTTGTAATTACTTTACCCTTAAAGAAGTGACTGTAATATACGAGCTGTTGAATCCTCTAAACACTGTGAGTAACTGAGGGAATAACTTCTCCCTCCTGTCCACTATATGACCATCAGTTAAGCAAGACTGCATGCACGACACGGACTCCACTGGTGTTGAATCCTGATGAATGACCAGCTAGAAGCGTCCCACTGTGTCACCTCCCCCCCTCCCTCTTTCACTGCACTCTTGCCCCTTTTCTCCCTCATTGACAAAACCATTGTTGTCTTTAAAAGCCAACCACTGTGCAGCACCTAGTACCTGTGCTTTCACACTCACACACACACACACGCTCCTCTTATTCTGACACAAAGGAAACAGAATTGTGATAACAATTAACACCTTCACTGACAACAGTTTGCCAAATATAATGTTTACGTTTTTACAATACTGTGTAAAGTAATTTATATATCGCTTTTGTATGTAGAGGGGACCACACTCGATGTTTTATTTTTCGTAGACCTAAATGTAGTGTAGATACAACAAAAAAAACATAGGAATCACCTCCTTTAAAACTGTGTAACATGCTACTTTTGCTAAACAGTATAGGCTAACTTGTGTCATTCTAAAATAGTTAGGTAATGATAGAAGTTGTTAGCTGTTCCTTTGTCATATTGGTCATTGTATTTTATGTACAGTAGTAATAAAACACTAAAATGCTCATTCGGAGATGTAGTTCTTGTTCATTTTGTTGTTAATTCGACAGGAAAATTATGTTTTTATTCTCAGTAAATGTGGATTTGTGTCAGTAATACTTTTTAAAAAAACTCTTTTTTGGTGTTTTTTCTTGGCTTTAAAAACTTTTCTTCTTAAATTGTTATTGAAAGAAGCTAATAATTGTAGTATTGGTGTTTATTTGTGTGTTGTGGGCACTCCACTGTTGTTGTTTAACATGACCTATCAGTGAGTGCATGTTTTTTAAAAAGGTCCTAATTATTAGCTATTTTAACATATTTATTACACAAAGTTATGGAACTAGTTGTTTAGTTTGTCAAGTATCCTAAAGCCTCACTATTTTAAACTACAAGTCATAATCATGTTATGTATGATTAATACTCTTTCGTTTCTCCATTTGTTTGACCTAAATATTATTTCAAAATAAGAGCTGTTAAGCTTAAATACGTACTTCTCCTTAGACATATGGACTACATATGTATTTCATACATCTGTCAGCTTTATGCTGAGATTTGGTTGGTTCAAATCTCCACTGCCTCCCTCTGCAATGGGGCGTAAACGTTGGGTAATGTTTTAGTTGTCCAGCAGAGTTAGTTTGGGTTCAGTTCTGCCCCCCTGTGGGTAAAGTAACCACCGCATGGGAGTTTGTATCCTGCCACCAAGGTTAGACATTAACCTTGTCTTTTCTCAGTCACTCAGGGCACCAAAGAAGGCGGACGGTACTCTGTCCGAGGCATGCTGTCGCTCCGCCGTCACATCTTACTATGGGCGACTGTAACAACTGTACGCACGAGCGGGCTCTATCCGTGGAGGACGACATTACTGTAGTGTTTCACAAAGTTGACAGCCATGGCATAAACAACGGCGACGACCACGACGAGAGTGGCGATGATGAGCGGACAGCGGAGAGGATTCACCTGCGAAGTAACTGTCGCGGTTACGACGATGATGCTGAGGAGAAGGGGGAAGCGAGGAGAAGCGATAATTCACCGGAAGGCGAAGAGGAGGAGAAGAAGAAGAACACGTTATGCCCGCCGGCGTTTTGCGTCAGAAGCGAGCCAGCATCCCGAGAAGAAAACGCACGTGAAGGTAGAGGAGCGCACGCTCATAGTACATAAAACAGCATTTAAACAGAAGTTATACAAATGTCGTCTTTTAATGGGATTGTGAGCAGAAGAAGATGCAGTAATAACGTGAAGAACAGACAGAGAACCACCGACTTCCTGCGTAGCTTTCACGTTATACAACCGTTAAACGTCATAAATCAGTAGTGCTGTTATCACGTGCAGGCTTTTAGCCTATTGGCAGTTTTATAGTCAAACGATATTAAAGTCCATTGAAAGCAACGTTAAGGCGCCTTTGTCTTTTTTTCCCTTTCAAAATAAAACTAATATTTGTATACCCCCTCCTTTACGTGTAATGCGTAGTAAAAC